>NC_064615.1:208360209-209822709 GCF_023898315.1 Schistocerca nitens
TCTGACTGAAGCGCCTAGAACCGCTCGTCCAAAGCGACCGGCGCTCTGTGTATAGATACGAGGCGGAAGACTACTTCGCTTCCTAGCAGTCTTTTCTAATCCTAGCACTTCGTTCTTGGTCTTCTTATCTTTCCCTCTTGGTTCTTGTACATATTATCTATCTACAGGTCAAATACATTTATCTGAGAATTTAGAACATCTTGTACCACTTTACATTGTCGAACGAATGCTGCAGGTCGACAGATCCTGTGAACTTCGTCTTACGAAATCTTGCATCAATTAACAAGTGCAAAGTTAAAACTGCCTGCACGCGAACTGCCTATCGGCTGTCGGAGCTACAAAAAAGTCTTCGTTCATTATTTTGTTATTCCTTGAACATCCGTTAGCAGGTCGACGAACTGTAATTTGAATGGATTATAATACCGTTCTGGTTTTGTAGGGTTTAGGGATAGCGCCTCTGACTAACAATCAAATCGTAAAGAGTTTTGGTCAGATTTAGAATAAAAATTAAGAATGGTGGCTGAAAATTTCCGGTGTAGGAAATCACCCTCCCTCTACTAACCCTCTCGCCATTGGAGTGGGAAGCTGTCTATAAAGTGTGGGAGGAATCACAGACTCAGCCCTGCACACGGTTTCCATGGAAGAAGGAAGAAGACAACTGTTCCAGTCAGTCAGGAGTCAGCCAGACGTTGTGGAATTTAATACCGCGACATCAATGGTTAACGACATGTGTATGGAGAAGGCTTTGGAACCGTTAATGAAAGACATATAATGCGTATCCTCAGGATATATGTTCTCTAACTGCAAAAGTCTCCATTGCTGAAAGATTCCGGATTGGTCTCATATTTGGACCTTCGAGATGGGAATGTCAAAGGGGAGACAACCAAGAGGAAAAGACTGAAAAACAAAAGAATAGGATTGTAGGACTCGCAGCTTGGAATGCCGGAACTCTGAATGCGGTAGGTGAGCTAGACAATCCGTAAAGAAGGGAAATCCGTAGGCTTAGGTTTTGTGCAGGACAGTGAAATGAAATAATGCTAGTTCTAGAGTTGTAATCACAGACTCAGCCCTGCACACGGTTTCCATGGAAGAAGGAAGAAGACAACTGTTCCAGTCAGTCAGGAGTCAGCCAGACGTTGTGGAATTTAATACCGCGACACTAGGAGAGCAAGCCAGCCCAGTTCAATCAAGCAGACAGTTCTCGCTCGTAAACAAATGAGAGGTATTCGGGGAAACACCTGTTCAAGAGATAGTGCAGAAACTGCGTCTCTACAACAGCAAGGTGATGCTCTGCGGGCATGCTTGCGAAAGAAAGCGGTATCCAGTAAAAATATACAGTTAGTTACGTAGTGCACAGCGACTTCCAGAGAGCTGATTTTGAGTTTGTAGAGCGTTTCTGAAATTGCAAAAACGCATTTTAAGTATCAGCTGATGATTGAAATGCGTTTTTGCAGTTACGTGACGGCTGTTGAATGTCACCGAATCCAAAAATTTCTGAAATGTCTGAGACACACCAATCAGCTGCTGCCATAATCTTTTCAACAGATTCAAAACGGGTTACAGTCACATATTTCCTTCGTCGTCAACATTATCATCGTCAGGCATACGTCACCCGAAGCTGGAGAAAGACCAACTCGGCACATATTACGTTCACCTACACATATCTCTGTTCTCCTGCCTGTCTTTCATTGTCACCTACTCAGCATCTGTCGACGTCACATTCCTCTACGATCTCTCGGAATCCAACATAGAACATCTTTGATCCATTTAAAATCCGTTCACTTAGCTAAAAGTCTGGGGCAACTTCACGTCATTTTCAAGGACGCTCATAATTGGGTTTTCTATCCCGCGTATCCGCTGCCTTACTTCTTTGTTTACCCCCTCCTCTGGTAACCCCAAATCAATTTTCACATTGGTAGCTTTTAGGTTATAATATCATCTACTGGATATGAGGCAGTGCACAGTCGAGTGTAGTGCTGTTTGTTTATCCTCCCTCTCATCGCACAGTGTAATATTCTGTGTAATGAACTATAATTGATTTCAACTTTACAGCTGAGAAAGTGGCTTGAGAACAATGTCGGTATGTCCGACGGAATATATGAGGCAGTCCACAGTCAGGTGCACAGAGATGACGCCACACAACAAGGTCAGCCTCCAGGGTGGTTATGGTCTGACGTCGCAGTGGGCGTGGCAACACGAACCATGGTATGCTTCTGCCTTATGAAACCCAAACAGGTCCCAGGTGGGCGCCTATACGCCAAATGTGAATATAAGCGGATACATGGCACCATGCAGTGAGTTCACTGTATCAACACAGCCCCTCAAGACAGCATCAGGGACTACCTACAGTCTCAACCAGAAGAACCAAACTGGACATTTTGCTAATATATTGTCCGCCTCCTTAGCTGAGCGCACTGCCATGGGGGGGGGGGGGGGGGGAGGACTTCGGTTCGATTTTCGGTACAGCCATGAATTTTTTCTTTGGTGAAGGACTTGTACGGTGTGCACTTATCCTCGTTACGCCTACTGAGGTGCAACTCCACCGATTAGTGACGATTCCAAGAACAAGGAATCCGACAAAGACTGGAAGAACGGTGTGCTGAGCACTCGGTCGTGCCCGAAGAAACTTTATCTTGCTAATATGTTAGTTACGGTTTACTAAATACAGCATCACAGCAGTGTCAAAGCTGGATCAGCGCAAGCGAACTCTGAACTACCTCCATAATTTAGTTAAATAGTAGCTCAGTGTCCACTGATTCGCTCGCGTAGACTGTAAGGTTTGCCCAAATTTTGTTTTTCTTTAATGCTATTATGTTGTTCATCAACTGCAACACCTTCTAAACTGCTCACACTAATTAAGGGCATAGAATCATGGTCTTCTCCGACTGTGTTTCTGACCATGAAGCGAGTCTGAGGTTTCTGTTCATAGTGCCTTTTGAGTTTTCGTGGTGGCATTTCCAAAGAAACTGCCATCCATAACACTTTTCTTTCTTTCCAACCGAGAAGTGAAATAGTAGTTTTGAAAAATTTAGGTTTCGAAATGTTTTAATATAACGAAATATTTTCTTCGAAATTTTCATCTCGTTTCATTCCGTTATGGATTCAATTTCCAAAAACACTGAAACACGTATTTTTTGTTTCTAACTTAGAAGCCCAATGCCACTTTTCATAAATGCAGCTTTAAAAATGCTTTAGTAGTACCTTAATAATTATTTATTTTCAATAAAATCTTCACCTAGTATTTTACTCTCTTAGTCGACGAACTTCCAAAAACGTTGAAACACGTATTTATTTCTGACCTAGAGGCCAAATACCAATTTTCGTAGCTGTAGCTTCAAAATTGTCTTAATAGCGATATTTTTCAGAGAACCATTCATCCCCTACTTACCGACTTACGGTTGGAATTTCGAAAAATCCGTACTTAAATGATGCTTACGGTACAAAATCAACACTCTCTCCAAATCTGAATTTCTGTCCTTAGCAATTTTCGCTGGGCTATGAAGAGACAGTCATCTAGGATATTTCCTTTTATAGCGCATACAGAGATTATGAAATTTCTCTTAACACATTACTGTAAACTGTTACTAATCTTTATTGCCATACTTTCTGCAGTAGTTTGCCTAAACTCATTTGGCCTGGTGATGAGGCTCTATGGTTGCAAGCAAGCCACCTCTGTAACAGCAACTATTGTCGTTGGTTAGGGGTTCTCTTCCTGCCACCTATTTATTTTTGACGCCAATAGAATTCGGTGAATGCAACAAATTTCATGTCCTACCTAAGGAAAAAAGCAACTACTGTTTCTTCTTTTACCTAAAGTATGGCAAACGTTGGTTTCATTTTACCACTACTACTTTCAGCTTTATCTCTTACTATCCAATGTAAGAAACATCATAACACTGAGTGTTTTGGTTGGCAGGAGAGCCAACACCGTGTTACTAGGAGGCCGAAAGGCACGCGTTTTAGCCCACGCAGGCTGGCGTGAAGTCTGGAAGGACAAGGAAATTAGAATTTAGAATAACGGACGTAGCTGGTGGAATACTTAACTTTAATCCGTTAACGAAGAACGTCGGTCTCGACGGTACATGATTCATAATATCAATAGTAACTGATAATGGCGCCTTGCTAGGTCGTAGCAAATGACGTAGCTGAAGGCTATGCTCAACTATCGTCTCGGCAAATGAGAGCGTATTTTGTCAGTGAACCATCGCAAGCAAAGTCGGTTGTACAACTGGGGCGAGTGCTAGGAAATTCTCTCTAGACCTGCCGTGTGGCGGCCCTCGGTCTGCAATCACTGATAGTGGCGACGCGCGGGTCCGACGTATACTAACGGACCGCGGCCGATTTAAAGGCTACCACCTACCAAGTGTGGTGTCTGGCGGTGACACCACATTCCTCGCCCGCCGTGGGGAGGACCCCATGTTGACGTATGCGACGAGGTGGGGAGCCGATCAACAGGCGAGGCTGTGCCACCCGCACCCTGCCATTCGGACCGCGGAGAGCTTGGAAACGCCTGAAAACCTGCTCCAGGGTGCACGCCAACAAGCGGTGTATGCGCCCGCAGAGAGACAGGAGGGGCCGAAGGGTCGACCTCTATCGGGTCGGGGCACCCGACGGGCGAAGACGACATATACATAGCGCGTCCGAGGCAGCGAAGAATGCGCCCTGCGAGCTAACGCCGTGAACCTCGGTAGTGACGATAGTAGACAACGTCGCCTGGAGCAAAAGTAGGTGTCTGCCGCTGCACAGGAACCTGATGCGGCGGATGTAGCAACGACATCAAGGTTCGATGAGGACGAGCGTGGAGCAACTCAGCCGGCGAGCGACCATCTCGGGGCTGAGAGCGATACGAGGACAAAAAGAGCAATAACGCGTCCTCCCGAGAATGCGACTCTTTCAACTTCAACATCTGGGACTTGAAAGTCCTGACCAATCGTTCAGCGGCACCGTTTGACTGTGGCGAAAACGGCGCGGACGTCAGATGTTGAATACCATTGGCCTTGCAGAATGACTGAAATTCTGCGGACATGAATTGTGGGCCATTGTCGGAAACAATATCTGTGGAAGACCTTCAATGCAAAAGATAGCAGATAACGCTTGGATGGTGGCAGATGACGTCGTGGAAGACATCCGGACAACAAAAGGAAAATTACTGAATGAATCTACCACAACCAACCATCGAGCATTCCAGAATGGACCAGCAAAATCGATGTGTAAGCGTTGCCAAGGGGACGTGGCTTTTGGCCATGCAAAAAATTTCCGCGGTGGGGCTGATTGTTGTTCGGCACACACCATGCTAGAAGAGCACATATTGGTAATCGCGGCATCGATTCCGAACCAAGTACAGTGCTGACGAGCAAGTTGCTTCGTTCGCACTATACCCCAATGTCCTTGGTGGAGAAGCTGTAAGACAGAGGTCTGTAACGAACGTGGGACCACGACCCTGGACTGATCATTATCAGAACGCAACAGGAAAACACCACGTCGAACAAAAAATCCTCCTTGTGAGCAAAAAATCGGCGAACCAACGGATCCCCGATCCGTGACTTTGACAAGGGCCATTGCGTAGCAACAAAACGCAGAACGGTAGGAAGGACAGGGTCTGCAGCTGTGGCTGTAGCTACACGACGAAAATCAATCGGAAAGGATTCGACCACGTCATCGGTTCCCGAATCAATGAACATGCAAGCAAATTCGGAGGAATCAAATGCTCTACCCTCAGCAACAGGCAAACAGGACAACGCATCGGCGTGTCCGTGCTTAGCAGTGGACCGATACAAGATATCGTAGCGGCACTGCGAGAGGAAAATAGACCAGCGAATGAATTTCTGCGCTGTACGTGGAGGTACAGGCTTGTTCGGATGAAAAAGTGATGTCAAAGGTTTGTGGTCTGTGATTATGGTAAAGTGACGACCATATAAGAAATCATGAAACTTTGTAACACCAAATACGAGAGCCAATGCTTCTTTCTCGATATGTGAATAATTTCTTTGCGCAGACGAGAGTAATTTGGACGCAAAGGCAATAGGGCGATCGTGTGATCCATCTTTGTGCGCAAGCACAGCACCGATCCCGAAATCCGATGCATCCACCATCAACAAAAGGGGCTTCTGGGGATCGAATGGCGTAAGGCAAGTATTGGGAAGCAACGCCGATTTCAACTGGCGAAAGGCGCATTCGCATTCCGTCGTCCAGACGAACCGAACACCTTTACGGCGTAAGCGATGAAGCGGAGCTGAAATGGAAGAGGCATGCGGCACATATTTATGATAATAGTTGATTTTTCCCAGCACACTCTGTAGCTGCTTCAAATTCTGCGGCGAAGGCAAGTCTTGTATGGCACGGAGGTGCTCGGGACTAGGATGTATGCCTTGGGCATTGAGTACATGTCCCAGGTAGGGCAAGTCACGAGCAAAAAACACACATTTGTCCTTCCGCAAGCGAAGACCATTTTGTCGCAAGACCTGAAATAATGTTCTGAGATTGGCTAAATGTTCTTCTTCCGTCTTTCCGGAGATCACAATATCGTCCAGATAGTTTGCTGCAGTAGGGACCGATGCACAAACAGTTTGTAGATATTGCTGAAACAATGCAGGGGCGGATGCACACCCGAATGGCAGTCGTTTGAATCGATACAAACCAAGATGCATGTTAACCACTAAAACGCGCTGGGATTCTTCGTTCACTGGTATTTGCAAGTACCCATCTGCTAGGTCCAACTTCGAAAAATATTTACCTGGGCACAGTTTGTCAAAAAGATCTTCCGGGTGGGGTAAAGGAAAAGTTGCAATCACTAGTTGCGGATTCACTGTTGCCTTGAAGTCCACACAAAGTCTCAATTTTTCGGAAGGTTTTGGCAAAGTTACTAAGGGTGATACCCAGAGAGAAGCCTGCACACGGTCAATTACACCTTGTGATTCCAAATCGTGTAATGTTCTTGCGACCTCATCACGCAATGCGAGGGGAACATTGCGCGCTCTGAAAAATTTCGGTTGCGCGTTTACATTCAGTTCCAAATGTGCTTTATAGTTCTTAGCGCAACCAAGGCCCAGTGCAAAAACGTCTGCAAATTCTTCACATAGACGAGAAACACTGTCTGAAGGCACAGTCTGGTTCACTGATAGGACCTGATTTACTATAGACACGTTAAACAACTGAAATAAATTGAAACCAAACAAGTTCACTGCAGAAGAAGAACGAAGGACGTAAAATGACACAAGTTTTGTTTGTCCTTTGTATGTTGCAAGAAGGCTGCAATGTCCTAACACAGGGATATCTTGACCTGAATAACTAGTTAACTTAACATTTGCGGCACGCAACGGAGGTGTGCCCAGCCATTTGTATGTATCTTGATCGATCAGCGAAACTGCAGCTCCGGTATCGAGCTGGAATGGTATCCCTTTGCCGTTTATGTCCAAGTCTACAAAAAGTTTATTGTCCTGCTGATGACAAGAGCGACTGTCTCGTGCAACGTGAACTGACACTGGCACATAATGACTTGCGACTTGACGGGATTTCCGGCGATGTCGACGCACACTATTTGTGGGATGAACACAGTCACTGTTAGAGAGAGTGGCACTGAGTGGAGTGGAATGAACTACATGAATTTCCATGGGCAAAGTTTCATGAGCCTGAGTATCCTTGGTTCGAATTCGGCGCGAAGCAAAGGGCCTGGAATGGTTGTGAGTTTCCGATCTGAGCTTTTTATGGTAAACACTCTGAACATCTCCTTTTTTATTACAGAAAAAGCAAATAGCCTGGTGGGACAGACAATTCTCACGTGAATGTCTAGTAGCACAACGCGGGCATGATTTTGGCACTGCATTTGCTGGCCTGCGCGGCACACGTGGCTGAGAGCCTGGCGGCAGCGGCGCGGCCGGGTGCGAGGGCTGTTTACTGTTCCGTGCAGCTCGCCCGGCGGGCCGGTTAACCTGACACACGGGTGGCAAAGTTTCAAATGATTCCTGAGCAAAGTCAAGTATGTCCTGCCGATCCAATATGTCCATCACTTGTTGAAGGGAGGGATTGACTCGTTTCAAAATCTGTTCCCTTATATGAACATCAGAAACGTTCTGTGCTATTGCATCATGTACCATAGTATCTGAATAAGGGAGTCCACATTGACACTCAAAAGCACAATCCCTAGTAAGGCCTTGCAAGGTTGCAATCCACTCCCAATTAGTCTGACCTGCCGTACGTTTTGTACGAAAGAAGGTATACCTTTTCGGAACTACATTGACTGATTCTTTGAAATATGCATCTAATGCAGACAAAATTTCGTCATAGTACAGAGTTGGTACGTCGCGTCGGGGAAATAATTTGACTATCACATGGTACGTTTTTACGCCGACCGATGCTAACAAAAAAGGCTGCCGCTCGTTACCTTGAATTCTGAAGGCGGCGAGATGGAATCCAAATTGGCGTGGCCACTCCGTCCAGCTTTCCAGTGCAGCATCAAAAGGTCGAAAAGTTGGTGCAACAGCGTGTTGTGGCTGTGTTAGCGGTGGAGCGGCGGCTGCCGCATCGTTTTGCGTTGCCCGTTGACCCTGGACGAGCTGTCCAAGGGCATCCAGTAAGGCCTGCGTCTGCTGATTCTGTAAGCGATAAAATTCGGACAGGACATCTGGAGATTGTGGTGAAGCCATTACAGAAGTAAATCGGGGCAATATCGATAAGAACGCGGAATTGCCTCGTCGTCAATGTTTTGGTTGGCAGGAGAGCCAACACTGTGTTACTAGAAGGAGGCCAAAAGGCACGCGTTTTAGCTCATGCAGGCTGGCGTGAAGTCTGGAACAGGACAAGGAAATTAGAATTTAGAAAAACGGACGTAGCTGGTGCAATACTTAACTTTAATCCGCTAATGAAGAACGTCGGTCTTGACGGTACATGATTCATAATATCAATAGTAACTCATAATGGCGCCTTACTAGGTCGTAGCAAATGACGTAGCTGAAGGCTATGCTCAACTATCGTCTCGGCAAATGAGAGCGTATTTTGTCAGTGAACCATCGCTAGCAAAGTCTGTTGTACAACTGGGGCGAGTGCTAGGAATTCTCTCTAGACCTGCCGTGTGGCGGCGTTCGGTCTGCCATCACTGATAGTGGCGACGCGCGGGTCCGACGTATACTAACGGACCGCGGCCGATTTAAAGGCTACCACCTAGCAAGTGTGGTGTCTGGCGGTGACACCACACTGAGCACATGTAATTATTATGACGATGGATGCACCTCTGTGTCATGAGGCCTTTTCAGCTGTAACAGTGATCTGATGTAGGCTTAGATAGTAAACGCAGGATGTAACTTGGCCCTTGACTTACTGGGTGAAATCTTTATCGTCAGCTTAAAGCTCTTAATGAGTAGATTATGGCAATATTTACAATTTTTAAATTCGATCAATACTGATATGGAATACTTAAGCTTAAATAAGTGTTGTCCTTGGAAACCATTAGATAGGCAACCTTTAAATAAAACCAGGTGATCGGGTGACCATTTTAATAATACAGATTCTTCATGTGCTTCGTTTCTGTGAGTGGTTTCTTTTTCTTTTCTTCTGTGGGCAACTAATACGGAAAGAGAGTAGCAACGTCATACGGATATTTATTACTATCTTACACTGCAGACTCAGTGATGCAGGTTAACGGAAAGCGTTCGAAAGAATTCCTTACTGAACTGCACCGCTGTTGCTACCACCTCTATATTGGGGGCGCCGACTGACGCCATTGCCCTTTCTACGTCTAACTGTCAAATACTGACTTTACTCCTTTGCCTGATTGTGACTATACTGTGTTCACCAAAGAATAATCCCTGACGTAAGCATTACATCTACGTCTGCATAGGTACTCGGCAAGCCACAGTAGGGTGCGTGGCGAAGGGCACCCTGTACCACTACTTGTCAATTCCTTTCCGGTTCCACTCGCAAATAGAGAGAAAAACGACTGTCTATATGTCTCTGTATGAGCTCTAATTTCTCGTATCTTATCTTCGTGGTCCTTACGCGCAATCTATGTTGGCGGCAGTAGAATCGTTCGGCAGTCAGCTTCAAATGCTGGTTCTCTAAATTTTCTCAGTTGTTTTTCTCGAAAAGAACGTCGATTTCTCTCCAGGGATTCCCATTTGAGTTCCCGAAGCATCTCCGTAACACGCGTTGTTCGAACCTACCGGTAACAAATCTAGCAGCCCGCCTCTGAACTGCTTCAATCCGACCTGGTAATAATCCTAAACACTTTAGCAATAGTCAAGAATAGGTCGCACCAGCATCCTATATGCGATGTTATATTCGCATTCCCTACCACAGTTTTCACATGCTTGTTTCACCTCATACGGCTTTGCAGCGTTACGCCAAGATATTTAAACGACTTGACGGTGTCGGGCACGACGCTAGTAATACTTAATCCTAACATTATAGGTTTTATCTTCCCACTCATCCGCACTAACTAACAGTTTTCCACATTTAGGACTAGCTGCCATTCATCACATTAATTGTAAATGTTGTCTAAGTCGTCTTGTATTTTCCTACAGTCACACAACTTCGACACCTTACAGTACACCTCGGCATAATCAGCAAACAACCGCAGATTGCTGCCCACCCAGACGACGAAATCTTTTATGTATACAGAGAACAACAGCAGTCCTACCACAGTTCACGGGGGCACTCCTGACTATACCCTTGTCTCTGATGAGCACTCGCCGTGCCGGCCGGTGTGGCCGAGCGGTTGTAGACGCTTCAGTCTGGAACCGCGCGACCGCTACGGTCGCAGGTTCGAATCCTGCCTCGGGCATGGATGTGTGTGATGTCCTTAGGTTAGTTAGGTTTAAGTAGTTCTAAGTTCTAGGGGACTGATGACCTCAGATTTTTTAAGTTCCATAGTGCTCAGAGCCATTTGAACCATTTTGAAACACTCGCCGTCGCGGACAACACACGGGGCTCTAATGACTAAGAAGTCTTCGAGCCACTCAAATATCTGTGGACGTATTCCTTATACTTGTACCTTCCTTAACAGCCTGCAGTGGGGCACCGTGTCAAATGCTTTTTGTAAATCCAGAAATATGGAACCCGCCTGTTGTCCTTCATCCATAGTTCGCAGTATATCACGTGAGAAAAAGGGCAAGCTGAGTTTCGCACGAGTGATGCCTTCTAAAACCATGCTGATTCGTGGACATAAGCTTCTCAGTCTCAAGAAAGTTTATTGCATTCGAAATTCGAACTGAGAATATTTTCAGGGATTCAGCAGCAAACAGAAGTTAGAGTATTGGTCTGTAATTCTGCAGGTCCGTTCTTTTACATTTCTTATATAATGGAGTCACCTGCGCTTTTTTCAAGTTGTTTACAACTTTGTGCTGGACAAGAGATTCACAATAAATGCAATCTAGATGAGGGGTCAATACTGTAGAGTACCCATTATAACACCGAAATGGAATTCCATCCGGATCTGGTAATTTATATGCTTTTAAAATCTTTTAGTTGTTTCTCCTCGTCGGGTATGCCTATTACTATGTCCTCCATGCGGGAATCTATCCGATTGGTTAAATGACGGTATGTTTATACGGTTCTCGTACAATTTCTTGGACGTGAAATTTAAAACTTCGGCTACCGTTTTGCTATCTTCAACTGCCAGGTCAGACTGGTCAACAAGGGACTGAATGGAAGCCTTTAACGCGGTTAGCGGTTTTACGTAAGACCAGAATTTTCTCTGGTTCAGTCCCAGATCATTTACTAAGGTGTGAAGCTGGTAGTCGTATGCTTCGCTCACAGCTCTTTTCACAGATGCACGAATCTCTACCGACCTTCGCTTGTCGCCATTTGTGCCGCGCGGGATAGCTGCGCATTGCCGTGGTCCGCGCGGCTCCCCCCCGCCCCCCCCCCCCCTCGCAGGTGGTTCGAGTGCTCCCTCGGACATGGGTGTGTGTGTTGTCATTAGCGTTAGATTAAGTAGTGTGTAAACCTAAGGACCTCCTCCCATGAACCATGGACCTTGCCGTTGGTGGGGAGGCTTGCGTGTCTCAGCGATACAGATAACCGTATCTTAGGTGCAACCACAATGGATGGGTATTTTTGAGAGGCTAGACAAACGTGTCGTTTCTGAAGAGAGGCAGCAGCCTTTTCAGCAGTTGCTGGGGTAACAATCTGGATGATTGACTGATCTGGCCTTGTAACACTAACCAAAACGGCCTTGCTGTGCTAGTACTGCGAACGGCTGAAAGCAAGGGGAAACTACAGCCGCAATGCAGCTTTACTGTATGGTTAAATGATGACGGCGTCCTAATCGGTAAAATACGAGGACTGTCCGCAAAGTAAGTTCCGTTTCTATTTCCATCCGCGGCAGCGCTACGATTGCAGTTCCGAGTAAGCGCGGCAGTTACTCTGACTCAAGGAGAAGACATGTACACCATTTTCAGATCGTTGCTGCCGGCGTGTGCTTTGTAGTGCTTCTTTATAATGTTAGCCGTAACTGAAAATGCCGCCGCGTGTGAAATCAGATCTGTGATTCGTTTTCTAAATACAAAGAAAGTTAAACCGAAGGAAATTCATCGGCATATCTGCGAGGTTTACGGAGAAAATGCTATGATTCAATGGTTAGAAGATGGGCCAGACTGTTCAGTGAAGGACGTGATCAAGTGCACGATGAAGAACGATGTGGACGCCCGTCTGTGGTTACTGATGAACTGGTTCACACAACTGAAGAGAAGATTAAGCACAACCATAAGTTTATACTTAGTTACCTTGCTATGGAAGTTATGCAAATCTCACGATCACTAATTCATGAAATTGTTACTGAAAAACTGAAATTTCGAAAACTTCGCACACGTTGAGTATCCAAAATTCTTACTGAACAACACAAAAAACAACGGATGGGCAGTGCACTTCAGTTTTTGACACTTTACAATGAAGAAGGCGATGGTTTAATTGCTCACGTAGTCACGGGGGATGAAACTTGGGTATCGTACGACACCCCTGAAACAAAACGGCAATCAATGGAACGAAGGTTAAGCCTAAGCAAAACTTGACACCTCGAAAAGTCATGTGCACTGTTTGTTGGGACATAAAAGGCATTTTGCTGATTGATTTCTTACCACCAGGTCAAACAGTGCACATGGTTACTGCGAAACCTTTAAGAAATTTCGCCGCGCAATAAAGAAAAAGCGCCGAGAATTACTGTCAAAAGGTATTGTGTTTTTCCACGATAATGCCCCACCTCACACGCCGAATGTGGCCAAAAAACTCTTACGGAAATTTCACTGGGACGCGTTTGATCATCCTAGCGAATTTCATCTCTTCTTTCACCTGAAATCTGTCCTTGGTGGGCCGCCGGGGTGGGCGAGCGGTTCTAGGCGCTACAGTCTGGAACCGCGCGACCACTACGGTCGCAGGTTCGAATCCTGCCTCGGGCATAGATGTGTGTGATGTCCTTAAGTTAGTTAGGTTTAAGTAGTTCTAAGTTCTAGGGAACTGATGACCTCAGATGTTAAGTCCCACAGTGCTCAGAGCCATTTGAACCATTTGTCCTTGGTGGTCAACACTTCAGTGACGATGACGAGCTGAAAGAACATGTTACCACAGGATTGAATACACAGGCAGCAACTTTCTGTGAAGAAGGCATACAAAAACTTGTGCCACGCTATAACAAGTGCCTGCAAAATTTCGGAAGCTATGTAGAAAAGTCGTTTAGCAATTGTAAATTTTTGTACAATAAATATTTTTCTGTATCTGTACACGTTGTTTTATATAACCAAACGGAACTTATACCGCGTATTCCGGAGGTAAAATAGTCCCCTATTCGGATCTCCGAGCGGGGACTACTCAGGAGGACGCCGTTATCAGGAGAAAGAAAACTGGCATTCTACGGATCGGAGCGTGGAATGTCAGATCCCTTAATCGAGCAGGTAGGTTAGAAAATTTTGAAAGGGAAATGGATAGGTTAAAGGTAGATGTACTGGGTACTAGTGAAGTTCGTTGGCAGGAGGAACAAGACTTCTGGTCAGGTGAATTCAGGGCTATAAATACAAAATCAAATCGGGGTAATGCAAGAGTAGGCTTAATAACATAAAAAAATAGGAGCGCGGGTAGGCTGCTACGAACAGCATAGTGAACGCAATATTGTAGTCAAGACAGACACGAAGCCGACCCCTACTACAGTAGTACAAGTTTATATGCCTACTAGCTCCGCAGAAGACGAAGAGATTGTAGAAATGTGTTATGAGATAAGACATTGTTCATATAGGGAGATGAAAATTAATAGTCAAGTCGGACTGGAATTCGATTGTAGGAAAAGGAAGAAAAGGAAAAGTAGTAGGTGAATATGGAATGGGGATAAGGAATGAAAAAGGAAGCCGCCTCCTAGTAGAATCTGCACGGAGCATAACTTAACGATAGCTAACACTTTGTTTAAAAATTAAGAAAGCGTGGAAGAGGCCTGGAGACACTGGAAGGTTTCGTATAGATAAGATAATTGTAAGAGAGAGGTTTAGGAACCAGGTTTTAAATTATAAGACATTTCCAAGGACAGATGTGGACTCTGAGCACAATCTGTTGATTATAAAAGTTAGATTAAAACTGAAGAAACTGCAAAAAGTGGGAAATTTATGGAGATGGAGCCAGGATAAACTGAAAGAACCAGAGGTTGTACAGAGGTTAAGAGAGAGCATTAAGGAACGATTGACAAGAATGGTGGAAAGAAATACAGTAGTAGAAGAATGGGTAGCTCTCGGAGGTGAATAGTGAAGGCAGCAGAGGTTCAAGTAGGTAAAAAGACGAGGGCTGGTAGAAATCCTTGGGTAACAGAAGGCATTGAATTTCATAAATGAAAGGGGAAAATATAAAAATGCAGTAAATGAAGCAGGCAAAAAGGAATACAAAACTCTCAAAAATGAGATCCACAGGAAGTGCAAAATGTTCGAGCGGGGATGGCTAGAGGACAAATGTAAGAATCTAGAGGCATATGTCACTAGGAGCAAGATAGATATTGCCTCCAGGAAAAATAAAGAGGCCTTTGGAAAAAGGAGAACAACTTGTATGAATATCAAGAGATCAGATGGAAAACGAGTTCTAAGCAAAGAAGGGAAGACACAGAAGCGGAAGGAGTATATAGAGGGTCTACACAAGGACGATGTACTTTGGGAAATATTATTGAAATGGTAGAGGACGTAGACGAAGATCAAATGGGAGATACGATACTGCACGAAGAATTTGACAGAGCACTGAAAGGCCTAAGTCGAAACAAGGCTCCGGAAGGAGACAACATTCCATTAGAACTACTGATAGCCTTGGGAGAGCCAGCCCTGACAAAACTCTACCATCTGGTGAGCAAGATTTATGAGACAAGCGAAATACCCTCAGACTTCAAGAAGAATATAATAATTCCAATCCAAAAGAAAGCAGGTGTTGACAGAAGTGAAAATTACCGAACTATCAGTTTAATATATCACAGCTGCAAAATACTGAATGGAATTCTTTACAGACGAATGGAAAAACTGATAGAAGCCGACCTCGGGGAAGATCAGTTTGGATTCCGTAGAAATATTGGAACACGTGAGGCAATACTGACCCTACGACTTATCTTGGAAGCTAGATTAAGGAAAGGCAAACCTACGTTTCTAGCATTTGTAGACTTAGAGAAAGCTTTTGACAATGTTGACTGGAATACTCTTTCAAATTCTGAAGGTCGCAGGGGTAAAATACAGGGAGCGATAGGCTATTTACAATTTGCACAGAAACCAGATGGCAGTTATAAGAGTCGATGGGCATGAAATGGAAGCAGTGGTTGGGAAGAGAGTGAGACAGGGCTGTAGGCTAAAGCCGATGTTATTCAATCTGTGTATAGAGCAAGCTGTAAAGGAAACAAAAGAAAAATTCGGCGTAGGAACTAAAATCCATGGAGAAGAAATGACAACTTTGTGGTTCGCCGATGACATTGTAATTCTGTCAGAGACAGCAAAGGACCTGGAAGAGCAGTTGAACGAAATGGACAGTGTCTTGAAAGGAGAATATAAGATGACCATCAACAAAAACAAAACGAGGATAATGGAATGTAGTAGAATTAAATCAGGTGATGCTGAGGAACTTAGATTATGAAATGAGACACTTAAAGTAGTAGATGAGTTTTGCTATTTGGGTAGCAAAATAACTGATGATGGTCGAATTAGAGAGGAAATGTAGACTGGCAATGGCATCGAAAGTTTTTCTGAATTAGAGAATTTTGTTAACATCGTGTATAGATTTAAGTGACAGTAATTCTTTTCTGAAAGTATTTGTATGGAGTGTGGCCATGTATGGAAGTTAAACAAGGACGATAAATAGTTTAGACAAGGAGAGAATAAAAGCTTTCGAAATGTGGTGCTACAGAAGAATGCTTAAGATTGGATAGGTAGATCACGTAACTAATGAGGTACTGAACAGAAGTGGGGAGAAGAAGAATTTGGGGCAAGACTTGACTAGAAGAAGGGATCGGTTTGTAGGATAAATTCTGAGGCATTAAGGGATCATCAGTTTAGTATTGGTGGAAAGTGCGGAGAGTGAAAATCGTAGGAGGAGGCCAAGACATGAATACACTAAACAGATTCCGCAGGATGTGGGTTGCAGTAGTTACTCGGAGATGATGAAGAAGCTTGCACAGGATATAGTAGCATGGAGAGCTACATTAAACCAGTCTATGGACTGGCGACAACAAGAGCAACAACAAGTCTAGGGACCGATGACCTCTGCAGTTTGGTCCCATAGGCACTTACCACAAATTTCCAAAATTTTCGTCGTTTGTGCGTTCCCTTTTGAACCGAGAGTGCAACAGCGTCCGCTTCCTCAGCATCCGTCGAATACACCATGTATTCCTCCGCAATTGCTGGAATCTAATTGGATTTTTAAAAATTGTTTAGGTAGAAATTATGAAATCAGATATTGGATTGTAAGGCTTACCCAGGAGCATGTATAGACTTAGATCACAATTTGAGAATGATGAAATGTGGCTGAAGTTTAAGAGACAAATCATGAAGAGTCAATGCGCAAATAAGTGAGATACGAAAGTACTGAGGAATGAAGAGATACGCTGGAAGTTCTCTGAGGCTATATATAATACGATAATAAATAGCTCAGAAGGCAGTTGAATAAGAATGGATATGTTTTTAAAGGGCAATCACAGAAATTGGAAAGGAAAACGTGGGTAAAAGTAAGACAACTGCGAAGAAATAAGTCGTGACAGAAGAAATACTTCAGCTAGTCAAACGGAAGAAAGCAGTACAAAAATATTCAGGGGAAACTTACGAAGGTAGAAATAAAGGAGACTTAAGAATGAAATAAACAGGAAGTGCAGCGAAACTAAGGAGAAGTGGCTGCGTGAAAAAAGGGAAAGAAACTATTGTCGAAAGGACTTATTCAGCATACAGAAAGGTCATAACAGCCTTTGGTGAAATGAAAAGCAAGTGTGGTAACATTAAGAGTCAATCGAAATTTCACTGTTAAATGCAAAAGAGAGAGCGGATAGGCGGAAAGAGTACACCGAAGGCGTATATGAGGGGGCAGACATGTCTAATGATTTGATAAGAGAAGCTGGAGGCAACAGCGAAGAGATTGGGGATCCAGTATCATAATCAGAATTTAAAAGAGGAATGGAAGACTTGTGAGACAGAAGGGGAGAAAGGATAGTTAACATACCATAAGAATTTCTACAGTTATTGGGGGGAAGTGGCAACAAAACCACTATTCACGTTTGTGTAGAAGTATATATTGTCGGAGCAGTGAAGCAACTTAAATCATTTAATAAATGCAAGTCGTTCGGTCCAGTTTGAATACTAATTAGGTTTCTTTCATAGTATGATGATGCAGAAGCTCCATACTTAAAAATGTCGCTAGACGAAATATCCGTACCCAAAGACTGGAAAGTTGAACAGGTCACATCAATATTCAAGAAAGGCAGTAAGAATAATCCACTTCATTTCAGGCCCGAATAAGTAACGTCGACATGCAGCAGGATTTTGGAACATATACTGTGTTCAAACATCATGAATCACATTGAAGTCTATTGACAAATGGTCGATAGGGATTTAGAAAAAAAAAACACTGTAGTGAAACACAACTAGTTCTTTACTCACACGAAGTGTTGAGTGCTATCGACAATGGATTTCAAATTGATTCCGTATTTCTAGAGATCCAGAAGTCTTTTGACAGCGTACCAAACAAGCGTCTTGTAATAAAATTGTGTGCATATGGAATATCGTCGCAGTTATGCGACTGGATTCGTGATTTCCGGTCAGAGAGGTCACAGTTCTTAGTAACTGGCGGAAAGTCATCGAGTAAAACAGAAGTGATTTCTGGTGTTATCCTAGATAGTGTTACAGGCCCTCTGCTGTTTCTTAACTATGTAAACGATTTAGCAGACAATGTGAGCAGCCGTTGTAGGTTGTTTGCAGATGATGCTGTCGTTTATCGTCTAGTAATGTCATCAGAAGATCAAAACAAACTGCAAAACGGTTTAGTAAGATATGCGTAAGGTGCGGAAATTAGCAACCGATCCTAAATAACGATATTTGTGAGGTCATTCACACGAATGCTAAAAGGAATCCGTCAAACTTAGGTTACACGGTAAATCAATCAAATCTAAAGCCCACACATTCAACAATTACAATTACGACAACTTAAATCGGAAAAAAACACATAGAAGATGTTGTGACGAGAGCGTACCAAAGACTGTGTTTCATTGGCAAAGGCGTTTTTCGTTGCGGTAGAATCTTCTCACGAAACTTCAATCACAACTTTCTCTTCTGAATGCGAAAATGTTTTGTTGACGTACATAGAGAGAAATTATCATCATAATAAAATAAGGGAAATCAGAGCTCGCATGGAAACACATACGAGGTGCGGCTAGAAAAAAACCGGACTCATGCTAGAAAAAACATTTATTTACAATTTCATGTTATCTCCTTCAATGTACTCTCCTCCTCGGTCTCTACACCGCTCCATACGAATTTTCCACTGTTCATAGCAATGCTGCAGATCATTTTCGGTAAGTCCATACATTACTTCCCTCGCTTTTACTTTTACTGCTTCAACAGTCTCAAATCTAGTTCCTTTCAAAGCTGACTTGACTTTAGGGAAAAGAAAAAAGTCACAGGGGGCCAAATCAGGTGAGTAGGGTGGATGATCTAAGATGGGAATGTTGTGTTTTGCCAAAAACGTCTTCACTGACAACGCAGTCTGAGAGCTGGGGCATTGTCTTGGTGAAGGATCCATGACTTTTTTCTCCACAAATCGTTCCGTTTTCTCCGTACTCGCTCACGTAGGGTAGCCAGGACGCTAATGTAGTAATGCTGATTCACTGTTTGTCCCTCTGGTACCCAATAAATGTGCACAATCCCTTTGATGTCAAAAAAAAAAAACAATCATCATTGCCTTGAATTTCGATTTTGACATTCGTGCTTTTTTTTGTCGTGGAGAACCAGGAGTTTTCCAATGCATCGATTAGCGTTTAGTTTCGGGATCGTAAGTAAAAAACCACGATTCATCGCAAGTAATAACATTTTGTAAGAAGGTGGGATCACTTTCAATGTTTTCCAGGATGTCAGAACAAATCATTCTTCGGCGTTCCTTCTGTTCAATTGTGAGACACTTTGGAACCATTTTTGAACACACTTTGTTCATGTTGAAACTTTCATGAAGAATCTGCCTAACACTTTCCTTGTCAACTCCTGTTAACTCAGACACTGCTCTGATTGTTAAACGGCGATCTTGTCGAACAAGTTTACCGATTTTTTCAATGTTTGCATCAGTTTTTGCTGACAATGGTCTGCCAGTGCGAGTGTCATCACTGGTGTCTTCGCGGCCATCTTTAAATCGTTTAAACCACTCAAACACTTGTGTTCGCGATAAACATTCATCGCCGTACACTTGTTGTAACATTACAAACGTTTCACTTGCAGATTTTCCTAGTTTGAAACAAAATTTGATGTTAACACGCTGTTCTTTCTGTACACTCAACATTTTCCGACGCACAGACAAAACGTCAACTACTTAAAACAGACGCCACGGGCAGACTGAGTGCAGGAGGCAGATGAAACTCGAGCAGTAGGCGGAGCGAGAGTCACGTGACAGGCCACGCGACTTTCAGCCTCATTGCATTCGTTTTATTGTTTCACCAGTACTAGTCCGGTTTTTTTCTAGCCACACCTCGTAGATTACCGTTTCCTCCACGCACTATTCGTAAGTCGAATAATAAAGAATTAGAGTGAAGGTGGTTCGATGAATCCTCTGACACGCAGTTAAGTTTGATTTACGGAGTAGCCATGTAGATTTAGATATATGCAGAATGTATGAGACTGGCGATATCATCGGACTTTCGGAAGAAAACATTCACAGAACACCGAAAATATCAAGAGTCGACAAAAGCGAGAATTATCGCACAATAAGCTTAACAGCTCATGCATCCAAATTGCTGCCAAGGGTAACGTACAGGAGAATGGAAAAGAAAACTGAGTATCTGTTAGATGACGATCACTTTGATTTTAGGAAAGGTAAAAGCAGCAGAGGGGCAATTCTGACGTTTCGTTTGATAACGGAAGCAAAAATTAAGAAAAATCAAGACACGATTATAGGATTTGTCTACCTGGAAAGAGCGTTGGACAGTGTAAAATGATGCACGATGTTCGAAATTCTGAGGAAAGTAGGGATAAGCTGTAGAGAAAGACTTGTGATATACAATAAGACCAAGAAGGAGATGCACGGATTGAAGAGTATATAAGGCAGAGATGTAATCTTTCTCACTTACTTTTCAGTCTCTACATCGAAGAAACAATACGAAAATTAAAGAAAGATTCAGGAGTGGCTTTAAAGTTTAAAGTCAAAGGATATCAATAAGATTAGCTGATAATATTGCTATCCTCAGCGAAAGTGAAGAAGAATGACAGTTTCTGTTGAATGGAATGAACAGTCTAACGAGTTCAGAATACGGACTGAGAGTAAATTGAAGTAAGCCGAAAGTAATGAGAAGTAGCAGAAATGATAACAGCGAAAGACTTACCATCAGAGTTGATGATCACGAAGTAGATGAAGTTAGTGAATTCTGCTACCTAGGCAGCAAAGTAGCCCAACACGGCCGGAGCTGGGAGGACATAGCAGGCAGAGTAGCACTGGAAAAAGAGGTTTCCTGGCCAAAAGAAGTCTACTAGTATCAAACATAAGCCTTAATTTGTGGAAGAAATTTCCGAGAATGTAGATTTGGAGGACGGTTGGACTGCGAGAAAACCGGAACAGAAGAGGAGCGAAGCATTTGAGATGTAGTGGTACATAAGAATGTTAAATATTAGGTGGACTGATAAGGTAAGAAATGAAGTGGTTTTGTGCAGAATCGGCGAAGAGAGGAATATGTGGAAAACGCTGAAATGAAGAAGGGGCAGTATGATAGGACATCTGTTAAGACTTCAGGTAATAACTTTTATGCTGTTGGAGTGAACTGTAAAAACTATAGAGAAAGACTGAGACTGGAGTACATCTAACAAATAGTTGAGGACATGCATTGCAAGTGCTACTCTGAGTCATTACTGTGGATCGGTGGAAGTTAATGTACGACACAGCCTACACGTGGCTGTGATAGGCAGAAATCAATGCGGCGTACACACCAGTGAATCACCACTTTGTTGTCTGTTTGCCGGTCACGTGGGAACTAATATCTGACACAAGTAACCGCTAGCATAATTTAGCTGGCTGTGAAAGCGGAAAACTGAAATTGGTAAAAATATACCAATTACGTGTTGGAGCAATTGTGTAATTAATTAATTAATAACAGCAGCTGTGTGTAATAGGTTCCAGATGTTATAATCGTTCACATCATAGATATCCGTCGGTAAATACAGAGATAAATTACTACATTTTTACCGTAAAGAAAATCCCAAAACACTAGAACAAGTTTTGAACAATTGTACTTCAGAAGAAAGAAGTCAAAGAAGGTGTAAACAGCTGTAGACTCGTAAGATTTTTCTCCATAAAATTAAAGATATTCATTATTACGAAACAGATAGAAGAAATGATAGATACTGACAAAGCAATCGAAAAAAGCTGGCTTTAGAAGAATGTGATACAGTTATTTTGCATTATTTGGACTTTGGGACAGTCTACTATTGACTGCAAGCTTTCGACCTACATCCAGGCGATTGTTTGACACGAGAACACCTTTGCGAAGAATTTTACGTTTAACAATTGGCTTGTGAGTTAACGTAGTTGGCACTTCTCCCTACTACATGATATTGTTTGAAATTATCCGTCTCTTATCATATCCATATTTTGATGTGAAAACCTCCTATTCCTAGGACCGTCGATCTGTTTTTTGTGACAAAATAAATTTCAATTAACTGTATCTACATGACTAATAATGTGTAAACTGCAGAGATAAGAAACGCAGCAAATAAGAGTCCAGTGTTGCAGGTTGCATACATTAAAAATAAAGGTGCCACTGTTAGAGCGGTGCTATAACAGCTTCAGTTCTTCCTGCCATAGTTTCGCTAGTATGAAGATTATTAGAAAAGGGGCACTCGTCTCTACCCATCGACTCTTTCTGTCTGCTGAAGTGCGCATGTTGTGAGGTCAATCGTGACTTACTATGACAGATTTTACAGGATCAGATGGCCTTTACTGAAGCTGAATGTAGATTATGTAGATTAATAGTGTGAAAGAAAAAAAATTCCGTACTTGGAGGTGGCACACTATCACATCGTGCAGTGTATCAGAAATTACAGAGGACGTGTATGACCCCACACTATTGAACCAGCCATCGTAGCTCATTGACTAGACTGTTGGGGTATCAAACCCACACCATCAGTGGGCTGTGGTTCGAATGCTCGTCAGGCTCCTCCTTTTATTTTTTAGACATCCTTGCCCTATTTCTCGTCGCTTATAAGCAGGACATCGCCTTGTCGCATGACAATAGCCTATCACATGAAAGTGAGATCCATAAATTGCGTGCATGTGTCTACTAACCATGCAGTCCACAACCATAACTGGTCCTTTCAAGTTCGTGAAGGGCGACTTCCTGAGGGAGTACACAATTATCAATATGTTGATATGCTTTTGGTGCTGGACACATCCAATAACCAAGATGCTTGTGCTGGTCATGTGTATGCTTCAAGGTACCCTCAAAGGCACAAACTCGATAAGAATATCTTTCGTCGCCTGGAACAACGCCTTTGAGTGACTGGTAATCTTCATCCATTTGTAATGGACAAAGGTCGTCAAACTACTAGACGTACTCCACAAACAGAGGATGCGATTCTTGAAACCTTGCTTAAGTACCTGTGATATTGTGAGGCAGTTCCTGATATCTCAAAGACGGGTTATTATCACACATTAACTCAATACCAGCGGCTAAAAGGCAGCATTCAACGAGAACAGTTTCGAGAGGTTTCCCTTGGCATTGCCTCATCCCACTGAGCTAAAGGGAAGGCACTGACACAGCGCGGTACCTGATCTCAGCCACTGCATGTAGTTACAGCGTTCCCAGCGCCTCATTTTTTATATCACACTTCTATTGAACCTGTTGGTGGGACTACGGTTTGCTAGACACACTTTTGTCTTGAACTGGGATAAGAAATCGCATGATGACGGTCAGATGCGGCATTTTTTCTTCACCCTGTATACATATGAGTTCAGTCTCTTAAAGAGGTGGACTAACATTCTATCTGTGGATGCAACAACAATACACCCACGCCCACAGTAACAGGATGAGCCATGTAAGACGGTTCGTGAACGGTTCCAGATATCGAAACGACGTTTTCCGTGAGTAATAGTATGCTGGAGCCATCTACTTGGGTAGGAAATAAACAATCTTCACCCTTGCATCGGTCGCGATACTGAAGCAAGTACGATATCTTTGAATAGAATGATGTAATTTTTTAATGGCACCCGAAAGTGCTTGAAAAGACGAGTATAGTGATACTATGCTTGTTACTCTTTAGATTGGAACTCTTTGCAGAACAACCCAGAAAGAATTCTAAAACTGAAAAGTAAATCTGCCGAAATCGATTATTCGTAGTAAGTCGGTATGTTGAGAGCACTTGGGGGTAACAAATAAACCACACATCCACGACTAAGGAGGCAGTGGACAAAAAATAAAATAAAAAAAGATAACTTTTGAAAATGAAAAATTAAACTAGAAACTATGAAATTTGTGATCGTTAGTTTCAAGTCTCTTCATTCCTCTATATATCTCAGTTTGATATGTCCACCTACCAAAAATTGAAAATCCCAATCAGTAATTAATTTACAATATCTTTTGGACAAAATAGTTTTAAAATTACTGTCAAGCACCATACAAACTTTCTCTCCATATCTAGTTCTCAACTATTCGTATCTTGTAATATAATATGTTTCTTTTACTTACACCTCACTAACAGTTTTGAACAAACTCGAATTGCTAGCTTGGTTGAGCTTCTTGATTAGAGCCTCCATTTATAAAATTTCAATTTTAATAGAATAAAAAATAAATTCATTATAGCAATTTTTAATCATATATATTAGGAGGCATATGGTATGTGTGGGACAAATTTAAAGTTGACAATTTTCTTGAGAGAAATAATAAAGAAGAAATAGACAAGTTAGATGTGATAATTGCAAAAATTGTTTTAAACCTTATTTAATTATAGAACATTTGAAAAGTACAGTACACATTGTTGGTATAGCTGTATTAAAGTAATTTATGGAGAAGAAAAATAAAAAAGGGGATCTGATAGATTTGAGGGAACGGATAAAGAAAAGCAAAATTCTCTCTTTTATGACAGTAAAAAATAGATAATTATCAATGATTATTGTTTGTTGTTGTTGTGGTCTTCAGTCCTGAGACTGGTTTGATGCAGCTCTCCATGCTACTCTATCCTGTGCAAGCTTCTTCACCTCCCAGTACCTACTGCAACCTACATCCTTCTGAATCTGCTTAGTGTATTCATCTCTTGGTCTCCCCCTACGATTTTTACCCTCCACGCTGCCCTCCAATACTAAATTGGTGATCCCTTGATGCCTCAGAACATGTCCTACCAACCGATCCCTTCTTCTGGTCAAGTTGTGCCACAAACTCCTCTTCTCCCCAATCATATTCAGTACCTCCTCATTAGTTATGTGATCTACCCATCTAATCTTCAGCATTCTTCTGTAGCACCACATTTCGAAAGCTTCTATTCTCTTCTTGTCCAAACTATTTACCGTCCATGTTTCACTTCCATACATGGCTACACTCCATACAAATACTTTCAGAAATGACTTCCTGACACTTAAATCTATATTCGATGTTAACAAATCTCTCTTCTTCAGAAACGCTTTCCTTGCCATTGCCAGTCTACATTTTATATCCTCTCTACTTCTACCATCATCAGTTATTTTGCTCCCCAAATAGCAAAACTCCTTTACTACTTTAAGTGTCTCATTTCCTAATCTAATACCCTCAACATCACCCGACTTAATTCGACTACATTCCATTATCCTCGTTTTGCTTTTGTTGATGTTCATCTTATATCCTCCCTTCAAGACACCATCCATTCCGTTCAACTGCTCTTCCAAGTGCTTTGCTGTCTCTGACAGAATTACAATGTCATCGGCGAACCTCAAGGTTTTTATTTCTTCTCCATGGATTTTAATACCTATTCCGAATTTTTCTTTTGTTTCCTTTACTGCTTGCTCAATATACAGATTGAATAACATCGGGGAGAGGCTACAACCCTGTCTTACTCCCTTCCCAATCACTGCTTCCCTTTCATGTCCCTCGACTCTTATAACTGCCATCTGGTTTCTGTACAAATTGTAAATAGCCTTTCGCTCCCTGTATTTTACCCCAGCCACCTTTAGAATTTGAAAGAGAGTATTCCAGTCAACATTGTCAAAAGCTTTCTCTAAATCTACAAATGCTACGAACGTAGCTTTGCCTTTCCTTAATCTTTCTTCTAAGATAAGTCGAAAGGTCAGTATTGCCTCACGTGTTCCAGTATTTCTACGGAATCCAAACTGATCTTCCCCGAGGTCGGCTTCTACTAGTTTTTTCCATTCGTCTGTAAAGAATTCGTGTTAGTATTTTGTACCTGTGGCTTATTAAACTGCTTGTTCGGTAATTCTCACATCTGTCAACACCTGCTTCCTTTTGGATTGGAATTATTATATTCTTCTTGAAGTCTGAGTGTATTTCGCCTGTTTCATACATCTTGCTCACCAGATGGTAGAGTTTTGTCAGGACTGGCTCTCCCAAGGCCGTCAGTAGTTCCAATGGAATGTTGTCTACTCTGGGGGCCTTGTTTCGACTCAGGTCTTTTAGTGCTCTGTCAAACTCTTCACGCAGTATCGTATCTCCCATTTCATCTTCATCTACATCCTCTTCCATTTCCATAATATTGTCGTCAAGTACATCGCCCTTGTATAGACCCTCTGTATACTCCTTCCACCTTTCTGCTTTCACTTCTTTGCCTAGAACTGGGTTTCCATCTGAGCTCTTGATGTTCATACAAGTGGTTCTCTTCCCTCCAAAGGTCTCTTTAATTTTCCTGTAGGCAGTATCTATCTTACCCCTAGTGAGATAAGCCTCTACACCCTTACATTTGTCCTCTAGCCATCCCTGCTTAGCCATTTTGCACTTCCTGTCGATCTCATTTTTGAGACGTTTGTATTCCTTTTTGCCTGCTACATTTACTGCATTTTTATATTTTCTCCTTTCATCAATTAAATTCAATATTTCTTCTGTTACCCAAGGATTTCTACTAGCCCTCGTCTTTTTACCTACTTGATCCTCTGCTGCCTTCACTACTTCATCCCTCAAAGCTACCCATTCTTCTTCTACTGTATTTCTTTCCCCCATTCCTGTCAATTGTTCCCTTATGCTCTCCCTGAAACTCTCTACAACCTCTGGTTCTTTCAGTTTATTCAGGTCCCATCTCCTTAAATTCCCACCTTTTTGCAGTTTCTTCAGTTTTAATCTACAGGTCATAACCATTAGATTGTGGTCAGAGTTCACATCTGCCCCTGGAAATGTCTTACAATTTAAAACCTGGTTCCTAAATCTCTGTCTTACCATTATATAATCTATCTGATACCTTTTAGTATCTCCAGGGTTCTTCGTTGTATACAACCTTCTATCATGATTCTTAAACCAAGTGTTAGCTATGATTAAGCTGTGCTCTGTGCAAAATTCTACCAGGCGGCTTCCTCTTTCATTTCTTAGCCCCAATCCATATTCACCTACTACGTTTCCTTCTCTCCCCTTTCCTACACTCGAATTCCAGTCACCCATGACTATTAAATTTTCGTCTCCCTTCACTATCTGAATAATTTCTTTTATTTCATCATACATTTCTTCATTTCTTCGTCATCTGCAGAGCTAGTTGGCATATAAACTCGTACTACTGTAGTACGTGTGGGCTTCGTATCTATCTTGGCCACAATAATGCGTTCACTAAGCTGTTTGTAGTAGCTTACCCGCGTTCCTATTTTCCTATTCATTATTAAACCTACTCCTGCATTACCCTTATTTGACTTTGTGTTTATAACCCTGTAGTCACCTGACCAGAAGTTTTGTTCCTCCTGCCACCGAACTTCACTAATTCCCACTATATCTAACTTTAACCTATCCATTTCCCTTTTCAAATTTTCTAACCTACCTGCCCGATTAAGGGATCTGACATTCCACACTCCGATCCGTAGAACACCAGTTTTCTTTCTCCTGATACCGACATCCTCTTGAGTAGTCCCCGCCCGGAGATCCGAATGGGGGACTATTTTACCTCCGGAATATTTTACACAAGAGGACGCCATCACCATTTAATCATACAGTAAAGCTGCATGCCCTCGGGAAAAATTACGGCCGTAGTTTCCCCTTGCTTTCAGCCGTTCGCAGTACCAGCACAGCAAGGCCGTTTTGGTTATTGTTACAAGGCCAGATCAGTCGATCATCCAGACTGTTGCCCTTGCAACTACTGAAAAGGCTGCTGCCCCTCTTCAGGAACCACACGTTTGTCTGGCCTCTCAACAGATACCCCTCCGTTGTGGTTGTACCTACGGTATGGCTATCTGTATCGCTGAGGCGCGCAAGCCTCCCCACCAACGGCAAGGTCAATGGTTCATGGGAGTGGATTATGGTTTATGAATAAATAATTTCCCAAAAATATTAAAAGATGATATTTGCGCCTGTGTATTATTTTTATAAGTTTCTCACTCAATAACCAAAACATTTAAATCTTTAGACTTGGAAAACAGAAAATACAATGAAAAACAACTTATAAATTTATTCCACTGCTGTAATGAAACACATGCTGTACATTTTATTTTTACAGAAGAAGATATAGGAAACATATTTTAATATCTATACGCAAAGAAGTGGAATACAGAAGTACTAAGGAATGACGAGATACGTTTGAAGTTCTCTAACGCTACAGATACAGCAATAAGGAATAGCGCAATAGGCAGTACAGTTGATGAGGAATGGACATCTCTGAAAAGGGCCATCACAGAAGTTGGGAAGGAAAACATAGGTACAAAGAAGGTAGCTGCGAAGAAACCATGGGTAACAGAAGAAATACTTCAGTTGATTGATGAAAGGAGGAAGTACAAACATGTTCCGGGAAAATCAGGAATACAGAAATACAAGTCGCTGAGGAATGAAGTACATAGGAAGTGCAGGGAACCGAAGACGAAATGGGTGCAGGAAAAATGTGAAGACATCGAAAAAGATATGATTGCCGGAAGGACAGACTCAGCAAACAGGAAAGTCAAAACAATCTTTGGTGACATTAAAAGCAACGGTGGTAACATTAAGAGTGCATCGGGAATTCCACTGTTAAATGCAGAGGAGAGAGCAGATAGGTGGAAAGAATACATTGAAAGCCTCTATGAGGGTGAAGATTTGTCTGATGTGATAGAAGAAGAAACAGGAGTGGATTTAGAAGAGATAGGGGATCCAGTATTAGAATCGGAGTTTAAAAGACCTTTGGAGGACTTACGGTCAAATAAGGCAGAAGGGATAGATAACATTCCATCAGAATTTCTAAAAACATTGGGGGAAGTGGCAACAAAACGACTGTTCACGTTGGTGTGTAGAATATATGAGTCTGGCGACATACCATCTGACTTTCGGAAAAGCATCATCCACACAATTCCGAAGACGGCAAGAGCTGACAAGTGCGAGAATTATCGCACAAGCAGCTTAACAGCTCATGCATTGAAGCTGCTTACAAGAATAATATACAGAAGAATGGAAAAGAAAATTGAGAATGCGCTAGGTGACGATTAGTTTGGCTTTAGGAAAAGTAAAGGGACGAGAGAGGCAATTCTGATGTTACGGCTAATAATGGAAGCAAGGCTAAAGAAAAATCAAGACACTTTCATAGGATTTGTCGACCTGGAAAAAGCGTTCGACAATATAAAATGGTGCAAGCTGTTCGAGATTCTGAAAAAAGTAGGGGTAAGCTATAGGGAGAGACGGGTCATACACAATATGTACAATAACCAAGAGGGAATAATAAGAGTGGACGATCGAGAACGAAGTGCTCGTATTAAGAAGGGTGTAAGACAAGGCTGTAGCCTTTCGCCCCTACTCTTCAATCTGTACATCGAGGAAGCAATGATGGAAATAAAAGAAAGGTTCAGGAGTGGAATTAAAATACAAGGTGAAAGGATATCAATGATACGATTCGCTGATGAACATTGCTATCCTGAGTGAAAGTGAAGAAGAATTAAATGATCTGCTGAACGGAATGAACAGTCTAATGAGTACACAGTATGGTTTGAGAGTAAATCGGAAAAAGACGAAGGTAATGAGAAGTAGTAGAAATGAGAACAGCGAGAAACTTAACATCAGGATTGGTGGTCACGAGGTCAATGAAGTTAAGGAATTGTGTTACCTAGGCAGTAAAATAATCAATGATGGACGGAGCAAGGAGGACATCAAAAGCAGACTCGCTATGGCAAAAAAGGCATTTCTGGCCAAGAGAAGTCTACTAATATCAAATACCGGCCTTAATTTGAGGAAGAAAGTTCTGAGGATGTACGTCTGGAGTACAGCATTGTATGGTAGTGAAACATGGAGTGTGGGAAAGCCGGAACAGAAGAGAATCGAAGCATTTGAGATGTGGTGCTATAAACGAATGTTGAAAATCAGGTGGACTGATAAGGTAAGGAATGAGGAGGTTCTATGCAGAATCGGAGAGGAAAGGAATATGTGGAAAACACTGATAAGGAGAAGGGACAGGATGATAGGCCATCTGCTAAGACATGATGGAATGACTTCCATGGTACTAGAGGGAGCTGAAGAGGGCAAAAACTGTAGAGGTAGACAGAGATTGGAATACGTCAAGCAAATAATTGAGGACGTAGGTTCCAAGTGCTACTCTGAGATGAAGAGGTTAGCACAGGAAAGGAATTCGTGGCGGGCCGCATCAATCCAGTCAGTAGACTGATGACCAAAAAAAAAAAAATACGGCATTGTATCATTATCTTCTAGAACCACTCTTTTATCATACTGAAATTAGAATCCTTTCTTAGCATCTTTGTTTATTAAACTTTTACTATCAGCATCTCTCATTATCAGGTTATACTGTAGTTGTACCTTTTCTTTCACTTCACTCTCAGTTAATCTTATCATAGATTCGCCATCAGCTCTTAAATATTCTCGTAATTTAAGGTCAAGGCCTTTAACCTCATCATATTGATTTTATCATTTTTCTCAAAATAATATCTATTTGGTTCAATTGAAGCCCTATTTGTAATAATTTTATTGTTCATCAGTCCATTCACCTGACATAAAACATTTTTACAATATTTTTACCATCATTAATGTCTATTACTGAATCAGTACCAAAATGTATAACTTATCATACATGTACAACACATCATACAACCTAAGCCTTGCATTGATGTAGTAAATACTGCTATAAAAATATTTGTAGGTGTTTTATTTTCTGTATAATACTCCTTCAAGATTTACTTCATCTGAACCCTATTCTCATTAATAAAATTTATATCTATATTATCTAATTGTCAGTAGTCTCTTATAAAATTTTGTAAAATAATTGTAATTACTCAAATTTTGTTGTCCAAATTTTCCCCATAGTGAACTCATACATACCTTAGCAACAGCTTGCTTTCCTAGATTTTGTTTTATCTTATCATGAATAATTCAATAACCAATATTTATTTATCTGTTCTGGATATATCTCAGAAGTTTCAAAATCAGTGGGCTGGTTTCTACTTGTACTCTAATACTGTCTTTCACACAATTTATAACCAAAATGTTGCTTTTATTTCTAAAATTCCACACTTCAAAGACTTCTAAAATGTTAGATCCTTTTTCTACAGGTTTCTCCACTTCATCAGCTGTCTCAGTTGCAATAAAATATGTTTCAAGTCATTGTGATTACTTTTATTTATTTTCCCTTCTACATATTTGACACACAAAGGAAACAACACTTTTTTATTTTCATTGATCTTTAACCATACTAGATGATACAGTCCTCTAGGTGCGATATTTCACATTTTATAAATCTATATCATTATTTGGAATAATATATTCGTCTATATATTTTCGTTTCATGTCATTCAGGATAATAATGATAATATTGTACTGTAGGGTGGAGACTTTTCAATAAATTCAAGTAATTGTTTCAGTTTCTTAACTTTTTTATATTCTGATGAGTTGATCCAAGCACATTTCCAAATTTCTATCAAACTAGATCCATAATTTTATATTTTGGTGTTCCTTATTAAAGTCTTTTGATATAGGTCTTCTATTGTTTCCTTATTTTTGTTGTTAATTTTCTCACCTTTAAAACATTTTTACAGCCATGCCAAAAACAACCATGATATAGATAAACAATATTGATTTTTTTAAAATCAAAACCATCTACTTTTGCTTCAGCTACACTTACTTCCCCAACATTAATAGCATGTTGAATATTATGTTTCTTTAAACTGTTTAACCAAGCAGTAGACTCTTTACTAAATCCTTCTTTTTGTTCTTTATCCAATAAAGCAATTTTCCATGAATCAAATATTTACATCTCCATTTTGCCATACAGACTCAAGTACTTTTAAATAACAGAAAGGCTCTATATTAACTATTTCTAGGTGTTGTTTCCTTGGTTCTAAACAACCATTTCTCAACTTATCTACAGCGGCACTACGAAAGGCATTAATCTATTTCCTCATGTTGAATACATGATTTTCTTTAAATTTCTGACTATCCCATTTGAGAAATATTTTAATTTCTTTTGTTTTCGTAGTTTCAACATAGTAATATTTGACAGCTGGAATAGGACCTATGAAATTTTCAATTTCTTATATGTTGAACAACCGTAGGAGCTAACCTTCCTTTAACTACTTCAAATCGAACGTTTTTGGGAACCTACTAAGAGGGCATTGTACAAAATTATGGCTACTTATAATTTTTGAACATAATTGTTTTATCTCCAATAACTTTAATTGAATACCTATGTAAATGGTATGTGGTTGTATTGTATTTTCAATATAGTACTTGAAAATGAATTGTGACTCACAACCTTTAGCATAATAAGCTATAAACATATAATTCCTGTTTTTGTCAGATATCATCCATAAATATAATTCATAATATATCTTAAATTTATAAACAGTATCACTGTTAAAATTGTGTGGTATTATGGTATTTGTAATATGTATTTCTGTTCCATAGTGAGCTTCATAATCAAACCACATATATCATTTTGTACAGGTCCAAGGAACTCTCTTCGGTTCTCCCTTTTCACATTCAAACTGTTTACCTGTAACTATTTGATGGCATTCCCAGCACTGGAAAATATAATAGTCCTTGTATTCTCCATTAATATAACAAACTACTTTACTAGAATTTTGGCATCCTATGTTTATAAATTTTTCAGTTAATTTCTTTTCACAAATACCACCTTTTTGCAATTTGTATTGCATATAACATTTATGATTTTTAGTTTTTACTATCTTTTTGACTGTTTCTGCGTAGTTCAAAGCCATATTTATGTTGTTTGGGCCTCAAACAAGTGGAATAACATTCTCTGGGCCTGTAAGCTAGATCACAAATGTGTTGGTGATTGTTTCAGGCTTCTTCATTATCATAGTGTGATTACAGTTTTCACAATATATCTTATTTTCCACTGTATTGTATTCTATAACATTGTTCAGAATATAGATTTTTCTCTCTATTTTAGACCTGTCATTGTTCAGATTGTTATAGATATTGTTACGTTTATAGAAGAAATATACTGATCCTAAGAAAGCTGTCTAACTGTTAATTACATCAAAATGGTTGTGATTTCTATACAGATATATTTTTATTCCTTCCTCAAGACCTTGATAAATAATTGAATTAAGAATTTCAGTACATACAACATTTGTTTAGATGCCTAGTACTAGTATTGTCTATAGTAAACTCTTCTTCATTGTATTCTCATAATCGGTTACATCATATGTTGCTTAAATCTTTTTGCAATTTATATTTATCTTCTACTCCAGTCTTCTTAATTTCATTCTCAGTTAGTTCTCTACCTAAGATATTGTTTCTGTGTTAATTCTACAATTTTAGCTCTAAGACAACACAGATTATGATAATTATTAATTCTTGTGACACACTTTTTAGTCTTCTTGTCATCAGATAAATTTACTATTGTTATTATTTTGTCGTTTCTGCATCTCAGATTGCTAAAATCTGAATATTAACTGTAGTATTTGCTATATACAAATATAATCATCAAATGATAATTTATCTCTGATTTTATTGCACAAAACTTGAACAGATTATAGAGTATTACCTGGTACTTTATACCCTGCAGAAATTGGTTAAAACATTTTTGGGTTCATAGGTATTATGTTTCGCTTATCGCCATTTCTGAAGATAGTTCTCTTTTTAGCTATTTGTACCATAGAATTAAGTGCTCTTTGCTCTTGTTAGAATTAAGTGCTCTTGCTACATAATCTATTTTTGTTAATAGCATCGTTTTTATTATACAGTAATTAAAGATAATTTAATGACAAATATCAACAAATTATATCTTTCATTTTTTATTAAATTCAGATTTTATTTCTTTCATCTCAAAGAATTCACTTATTGGTGTTTTTTCCTCTTAATCTTGTTCAAATAGTTTACTACTGAATGGATATGTTTGACATAGTGTCACTGTTTTTCTTATCTTTGTGGTTGGGTTGTATCAAAAAATCGTCATCAAATCTGGAAAAGTAATTTATATTAGTTCACATTTTGGTCTTGTTTTAGGTTTAATAATAATTCTTGATGCAAATGAAATTCTTGTAAAACAACTGAATCAACTAATACTGAATTTTTTAATATGCTATAGCCTCTAATATTAAGATTTTAAGTTAAGGCTTTGAGCCTAGCTACTTTTATGGCATTATGCAAAACAGGTATATATAAATTGTGTGAAGTAATTAGAGGTAATTGTATTAAATAAATCATCTATTCTTATTGTTTATCCCATTACATTATTTCTCCCACAGACATCACAAAGTTTAGTGAGCGTAAACTCTATGAAAGTGAATTTCATTCCCTTTTATTAAAAGAAAGTTTATTAGAGTTGTGCAACACTAGATTCTATTAAATATTGTAATTTACAATATACAAAGATAATTCTGTTGCTTGAAATGTAGTGAATGTTTATTTAAAATTAATTATGCTTGTCTTCTTTCTTCATTTATTATAATCTTAAAGGCAAATCTTACATTTACTTGAATGATTACCCTTAGATATTCAAAATAAGTAAAAACATGTTAAATCTAATTTCTTGACAACAATCTCACTTTTTACAGTTGGTTTGTTGTTAATAATTTTCCATTGATAATAAAATTTTACAATGTTCATAACTCAAAATTCGTTTTAAATGTTTCTTGTAATAGTTTAATATAATATATTCTCCACATATACAAAGCACTTCAATGCCTCTGTTTCTCTGATAGTTTCTGATACATTCTTTGCTCATAGTGAATACTTATTATTTTTATATTTGTATGAGTGGAAATTATCGATCGACTTCTCTAATTCACAGATTTTACACAAATAAAAATTTATTACATTTAAGTAAAATGTATGCACTTGGTTCACATAGTTAAAAGTCAACTAATTTTGTTAGGAATGTTACTGTCATTAACTGACTTCCCTTCATTATAATTGATTTCATTAAAGGTATGAAACAATTCTCATGAATATTAATGATAATACATACATCAATAATACAAAAATTTTATCAATGCAGTAATCAATCAACACTAACCCATTTATTAGATATTAAGTTTTATTAATCTATTAAAATTTTATCTACATATATTAGTCAGCAATAGATCTCATCAATAACAAGCTTACATACAATGTGAACAAGCATATATGATTACCGATGACAAGAATAATCCTTGGTTTAAAGCTAGAGATGTTGCAGAAGTATTGGAATGTAAAGATAGTTACAATGCAATTAGAAAACATGTTGACAGAGAATACAAAATAAATTATTTGAAAATTCTAACTCTGAGGCAATCTCAGTACTAAGAGGTAAAGAAAAATCATCAGTATTTATCAATGAACCTCGCGTATATCTTGTAAATCACAAAAAGAAGACGCCATAGAAATCAGAAACTGGGTTTCCCACGAATTTTACCATCTTTTCATAAACATGGAGTACTTAAGATTCAAGAAATGCATCAACCTCAAATATCTCACTTGCAAAATTTAAACAAAGTTAAAGATGATGGATTTTAAATTATTGATCAGCACGTAGAACTTTTAACTGAGTCAAATGATAATGCTTTAAAATAGTGAATGAAGGAAACAGAGAAATGAATAGCTTATTACCTGATACTGTACCTCAAACATTCAAAGAAAGTTGAAGACCAACATTGTTGTTTGTTCTTGTGGTCTTCAGTCCTGAGACTGGTTTGATGCAGCTCTCCATGCTACTCCATCCTGTGCAAGCTTCTTCATCTCCCTGTACCTACTGCAACCTACATCCTTCTGAATCTGCTTGGTGTATTCATCTCTTGCTCTCCCTCTACGATTTTTACCCCCCACACTGCCCTCCAATGCTAAATTGGTGATCCCTTGATGCCTCAGAACATGTCCTATCAATCGAACCCTTCTTCTAGTAAAGTTGTGCCACAAACTCCACTTCTCCCCAATTGTATTCAATACCTCCTCATTACTTATGTGAGTTCCTGACACTTAAATCTATACTCGATGTTAACAAATTTCTCTTCTTCAGAAACGCTTTCCTTGCTATTGCCAGTCTACATTTTATATCCTCTCTACTTCGACCATCATCAGTTATTTTGTTCCCCAAATAGCAAAACTCCTTTACTACTTTAAGTGTCTCATTTCCTAATCTAATACCCTCAGCTTAGACTACATTCCATTATCCTCGTTTTGCTTTTGTTGATGTTCATCTTATACCCTCCTTTCAAGACGCTATCCATTCCGTTCAACTGCTCTTCCAAGTCCTTTGCTGTCTCTGACAGAATTACAATGTCATCGGCGAACCTCAAGGTTTTTATTTCTTCTCCATGGATTTTAATACCTACTCCGAATTTTTCTTTTGTTTCCTTTACTGCTTGCTCAATACAAAGATTGAATAACATCAGGGAGAGGCTACAACCCTGTATCACTCCCTTCCCAACCACTGCTTCCCTTTCATGCCCCTCAACTCTTATAACTGGTTGGTTGGTTGGTTGGTTGGTTTGGGGAAGGACACCAGACAGCGAGGTCATCGGTCTCATCGGATTAGGGAAGGATGGGGAAGGAAGTCGGCCGTGCCCTTTGAAAGGAACCATCCCGGCATTTGCCTGGAGCGATTTAGGGAAATCACGGAAAACCTAAATCAGGATGGCCGGACGCGGGATTGAACCGTCGTCCTCCCGAGTGCGAGTCCAGTGTCTAACCACTGCGCCACCTCGCTCGGTCTCTTATAACTGCCATTTGGTTTCTGTACAAATTGTAAATAGCCATTCGCTCTCTGTATTTTACCCCTGCCACATTCAGAATCTGAAAGAGAGTATTCCAGTCAACATTGTCAAAAGCTTTCTCTAAGTCTACAAATGCCTTTCCATTCATCTGTAAAGAATTCGCGTTAGTATTTTGCAGCCGTGACTTACTAAACTGATAGTTCGGTAATTTTCACATCTGTCGACGCCTGTTTTCTTTGGGATTGAAGTCTGAGTGTATTTCGCCTGTCTCGTACATCTTCCTCACCAGATGGTAGAGTTTTGTCAGGACTGGCTCTCCCTAGGCCGTCAGTAAATCTAATGGAATGTGGCCTTGTTTCGACTCAGGTCTATCAGTGCTCTGACAAACTCTTCACGCAGTATCGTATCTCCCATTTGATCTTCGTCTACATCCTCTTCTATTTCCATAATATTGTCCTCAAGCACATCGCCCTTGTGTAGACCCTCTATATATTCCCTCCACGTTTCTGCTTTCCTTCTTTCCTTAGAACTGGGTTTCCATCTGAGCTTTTGATATTCATACAAGTGGTTCTCTTTTCTCCATAGGTCTCTTTAATTTTCCTGTAGGCAGTATCTATCTTACCCTTAGTGAGATAAGCCTCTACATCCTTACATTTGTCCTCTAGCCATCCCTGCTTAGCCATTTTGCACTTTCTGTCGATCTCATTTTTGAGACGTTTGTATTCCTTTTTGCCTGCTTCATTTACTGAATTTTTACATTTTCTCCTTTGATCAATCAAATTCAATATTTCTTCTGTTACCCAAGGATTTCTACTAGCCCTCGTCTTTTTACCTATTTGATCCTCTGCTGCCTTTACTACTTCATCCCTCAAAGCTACACATTCTTCTTTCACTGTATTTCTTTCCCCCATTCCTGTCAATTGTTCCCTTATGCTCTCCCTGAAACTCTCTACAACCTCTGGTTCTTTCAGTTTATCCAGGTCCCATCTCCTTAAATTCCCACCTTTTTGCAATTTCTTCAGTTTTAATCTACAGTTCATACCCAATAGATTGTGGTCAGAGTCCACATCTGCCCCTGGACATGTCTTACAATTTAAAACTTGGTTCCTAAACCTCAGTCTCACCATTATATAATCTATCTGAAACTTTTCAGTATCTGCAGGCTTCTTCCATGTATACAGCCTTCTTTTATGATTCTTGAACCAAGTGTTAGCTATAATTAAGTTGTGCTCTGTGCAAAATTGTACGAGGCAGCTTTCTCTGTCATTTCTCACCCCCAATCCATATTCACCTACTACGTTTCCTTCTCTCCCTTTTTCTACTACTGAATTCCAGTCACCCATGACTATTAAATTTTCGTCTCCCTTCACTATCTGAATAAATTGTTTTATTTCATCATACATGTCTTTAATTTCTTCATCATCTGCAGAGCTAGTTAGCATATAAACTTGTACTACTGTAGTAGGCGTGGGCTTTGTGTCTATCTTGGCCACAATAATGCGTTCACTATGCTGTTGGTAGTAGCTTATCCGCACTCCTATTTTTGCATTCATTATAAAACCTACTCCTGCATTACCCCTATTTGATTTTGTATTAATAACCCTGTATTCGCCTATCCAAAAGTCTTGTTCCTCCTGCTACCGAACTTCACTAATTCACATTATATCTAAATTTAACCTATCTATTTTCCTTTTCAAATTTACTAACCTACCTGCCCGATTAAGGGACCTGACATTCCACGCTCTGATCCGTAGAATGCCAGTTTTCTTTCTCCTGATAACGACGTACTCTTGAGTAGTCCCCACCCGTAGATCCGAATGGGGGACTATTTTACCTCCGGAATATTTTACCGAAGAGGACGCCATCATCATTAACCATACAGTAAAGCTGCATGCCCTCGGGAAAAATTACGGCTGTAGTTTGCAATAGCTTTCAACTGTTCTCAGTACCAGCACAGCAAGGCCGTTTTGGTTAGTGTTACAAGGCCAGATCAGTCAATCAACCGAACTGTTGCCCTTGCAACTACTGAAAAGGCTGCTGCCCCTCTTCAGGAACTACACGTCTGTCTGCCCTCTCAACAGATACCCCTCCTTTGTGGTTGCACCTACGGTACGGCCATCTGTATCGCTGAGGCACGCAAGCCTCCCCACCAAACGCCAAGGTCCATGGGTCATTGGGGGGGGGGGGGAGACCAACATTAGTTCTTTTAAAATTATTTGATGATAACTGTTTGTTTATATATTATGCCATTAGAGTGCAAAGAAGAAATTTGCAGCAGCAATTGTATAAAATAGAAGATAGACACCCAAACTGTGAAGAGCTGTTAGGAGTTGAATTACAATCTCAATTAAGTAAACTTATATCAAAGTGAGTGCCTGAGATGGAGGTGGACAAAATCATGGAACCAAAATTCAACGATTAGTAACAGTGGAATACTGGGAGATCATTTTGTCTGAGGTAGGCTTCATGAAGAATTACTGTATCTACACCAGTATCACCATGTTGATGTCTTCATCTGCAGAAATTTGTCCAAAATGGTTCAAAATTACAGTTTCCGCTTTTGATATAACTGATATTGTGAGTTCGACGTTGTGTCGTGCCTCAATCACTAATTTCGCCCATAGTCATGCAAAACTAATTGTATCTCAAACGATTAATAATTATCCTCGTACAAGGGAAGACAGGACCAGCTGATTTGGCTCATATTTCGCAGGTCAACTGTATACAACTTAAAATGAAATACTAAGATATTTTGGTTCAACACCCTCTCCTGCTATTGAGAAAGCCATAGTAAACTTCATGGTGTGCAATCGACTCAGAATGTACGGAATCTACAGATAATTAAGAATACAGCATTTTTCATCAGCGTACATGAAGTTTGCAAACGCATGTTTTCCTAGAAATCGAGATAAGAAACGTTTTCGACTGTTCTTACGTACGCATAAAGGTCAATTATATTCGACGAAAGCGCCACCACCGTAGCGACTCAGGCATCTTTCCACGAAGCAAAGAACATGCGTTCGATTCCCAGATGCATTTTGCAGGTTTGTTCTTTTCATTTGTATTTTTTCCTCATAGAAACTGTTAGGAGTAGGAGGGTCAATAAGGTAAGTAAATAAACGGGGAATAATAACAAGGTAGCCAAATAAATTTCTCAAATGACTTCGATTAGTAAATATCTAAAATTTTAAGACTCATTATATGAAGACACTTTTGAATAAGACCCAAGAGAAGACACGCATTCCATGAATGTTATAACGTTGGGGAGATAAAAGAACCCTTGTTGCAGATGTTAGTACATATAAAATAATGCATTAATACAAGGCACGATTACGGTGTCTGAAAAATAACTGCCTAACGTATTCCAGTTGCTCATAGGACAATAATGATTAATTTGGTCTAGGAGGTGCAGAAGAAGACAATCGTTTAAGCGACTCGTCAAAAAATATTTACGTCACTTATACCAAATCCGAGAAATCGACAAATTCCGTTTATGGGTCATATCTTAACATCGTTTTAAAACCATACGTTGATGACAGCAAGTTTTGTGTGATATTAGGTTCATGGGATGGACGAACACCCGCTAATTACACGTTGTGATGTTTATTTTCATAGCCAAGTGAAAAATATTACTTCAAGGCTTCAGAATTGCAGTGTGGTTCTGGAAGCCCAGAGAGAACTGCATTACCGCCTGGATGCAATAACAAGCCACAACGTACTTAATGATCAACTTGTAATTGCGCGACGATTGCACTCATTTGATGTTCTAACTGCAGCAAGTGTATTTGCTTCGAATGTTTATATGACAAGAACCATTTGTGCAGTTGTTCAAAGGAAAGTGAGAATGTAAGAAAGTGAGTGTAAGTCACTGTAAAGCAGTCAGAATTAAAACTGTTTTCTCAAGAACGGGGAAGTGTTGAGCCGAAGTATCTTAGAGTCTTTGACTTTATGTTGAACACAAGAGACTCGCCAAATATAAGCCAGATCGGTTGGTCGTGTATGAAAACTTCCGCCTTGTTAGTACTTTTAAGACAGATTATTTTCAAGCCTAAAAGGTACGAATATTTCAATAGTGTACGCAACTTTTCGATATTATTAATACGAATTTGGTACTATCTATTTTATTCAATAACGTGAAAGTGTGTCATCACATGATTGCATACAAGGCAACCAATGTGTTATAGGCAGAATATTTTTACAGTACTAGTAGACTGATGCGGAAATTAAAAACGTGAAATATAAAAATTCAAAACGATTTAGAAAATCCTGTTTGGTATCAACAAAAAAACCAATAGAGCTTTCGCTCAGATGTTCCGAAATGCGGAAAGAATGGGAATAAACTTTAAAAAACGCTTATTCAACACTTGTAACATCTACAACACTTCGTTTGCTTACAAAACTTCATATTTGATTACGTAAGTCGATTTATTCCAATATTTCCATACCATTTACTTTTAATATTCGCTGAAATAGCTAAAGTCGAATAAATTGTGCTTCGAAAGCTACTTTTTTGGATTAGTCGGAAAAAGCGTAATTCTGGGCCAATATTCAACCAGATAGATGTGGGAAACTCCAAACATCTCCCTCAAATTGACCCACAAAATCCATGTCTAACAGCCTATGGCCGAACCGAGTCAGTACTCATTTATTCAGTCTGTGAAACAATTTTGCAGTTATTCTCACTGGACTGCGGAATTCTTTGTGACTGCATTTGGTGCTGTGTTGCAGTCGTTAGCGTTTGTGACGTCACTGTCCTTGGAGAGGACATCTTTCAAACTTCGAAATTTCACATTTTTATTTCCTTTCTGTCAGAGAAAATGGTATTTTTTGACTCATATACTTAGCTCAAAAGATTATATATAAATGTACTCAGCTACACCATATCAAATGTGTGTTTTCCAGAGAGCACCACAGTAGCTCTGCTGTCTAAAATAGAATTTAGAGTCAGCAAGTGTCGTATCGTGAAAAGATTGTGCCACAGTCGGCAAAACACATCGATACCACAGACATTAGTGATGTCTCCCTCCAATCCGCTATGACGAATATGAGAGGCTGAAGAGGACATGCTTCTCTCTCTCAGCCTTGCAGCGCCCTCATACAGAGGTCAGTATAGAGCTGAGCACGGAATCATTCCGTCAGATTCTGTATCTCAGCTGAAGCAGTCGACATCAATGAGTAGTACTAAAATGTTTTCAAGTCTCATACGGAAATGTGTTTTTGTAAACGTTGAACATCGTACTTCAAGAGATTAGTTACTTAAAATTTCTTGGAAAACTCACCGATCTTTATAATATTATAACTTATTTCAATACACACACTGACGATCACATTTAAGTTGTTCATTATTTTTTGCAGAGGACTCGTTCCTATCTTCTAGGAGGTCATCTTGACATCTTACATTCTGTGAACATAAGCTGCTCTTTTTATGTGTTATTGGATGTTAGTGCTTGTTTCCATCGTACCAGAAACATTACGTTTTATTTCTCTTCACAGGATGCAAGATGTGAAGATGATCTCTTAGGAGACCGAAAGTGGTCATCTAATAATAAAAATAAACAGCCTACATGCAAACACGACTGTGTGATTTGAAATAAGTTTGTTAATTATTGTATCAAGTGATACTTCAATAGCCAATGTATAGCCCTACCACTACTATTATATTTAGTATACTTTTACCTAAATAATAGAAGCCCTGTCTCTATGTTGTCACGTATAACCCTCTTACTAAAATTTAGTTTAGTTTCCAAATAAAGTACACTATGGGAGCATAGTTCTGTTTTTAGAGAAAGCTAATCTGTAGTGTTACCCATTGTACAGGATTTGACCGTGTGTTGTGTCTAATGAAAACGTAAATCAGATTATTCACTTCTTTTCCTAAGATCTTACTCAGCGGTCAGACAGAAACGCAGTATGAATAATATGATACTGAAGCTAGGATAACTCAATCTCAAGTTCATTTAGTGGTTTAAAACATGTAATAATGGTCGCCAGCCTATCCAGGCACTGAAACAGTGAAGTATTGGAAAAGCAGAAGTATGAATTTCGCTCACTTTCTTGCTACTGTTTAATATGGTTCTTCAAAGAAATATTACTCCACTCAAACAATGTTGGACTACATCCTTGTACATTACACTTTTAAAAAACCCAGTAGATAACTTCAAGGATCCTAAAAAAATTGGCCAGTGGGAACCTTTAGAAAAGCACATTCCATAATAAACAAACTTAAATACTAAAATACTTAGAGACTAAACCACATATTTTTTATATCGATCATTTCACTTCAACAAAACCTCTTTCTTACTGGAATTTACTTTCAAAACCTATTACTCTTTGAACTAATTCTGTATAGTCGTTTAACAGTTTCTAGTACCTTGGTTTCACCCTGATTGAATTTTACGTAAGCAAACTTTTACTATAGCATTTTGCTATAGTTAACAAAACACAAAAACAAATTAAATGGTGCCTCTTTATATTAACTTGGCACGCCATAAGCCTGTAAAATAGGATACTCGGATTAATCAAATACCAAAAAGGAACCCTATATAGGTGTACGATTAGGATGAAATAACAGGGTGACCCAGTTTCTTTAAAGTTCGAGAATGATTATTAAATCACAGTTCAAATTAATGGTTCACGCTGTACAAAAGTAAAAATACAAAAAATATCTTACACGGTGGCTGTAGGCTTGGGTGAGAAGAACAACTAAGACGGTTACCCTACCGTCAGTACGACCTGCAAGTCTTGCTGTGTGGGCTCAATTTCTCTTCTTGGCGCCGTTCAGTTTTACATACAGTAGCCCAACAACTCACAGCTGTGCGGCAAGCCGTTTGCAGGCTTCATCCGAGGCATTTTTGTGCAGATTTGCAGACAAAGTTTCTCCTGCTCCACAAACGTGTTGCCTCAATCACTGTTGCTTACAGACTGTGTGACTTACTTCCCGCGCTTTCTCTAGGTAAGGCCAATTCGCCCTTGCTACCTTTTCCACTCCCCACAGCCACTCTCCCCACAGCCACTTTCGTTTCAAACAAAAGCACAATGGCTTTTACATGACACTTATTTCTTACATTGTTCCTAAGCGTGACCATTTCTTAAATTTAGATCAACATGAACAATTTATACACACAAATATTTTTAAATACAAAATGTCATCAGACAATTATTTAACATAATAAACAATTTACATAGTATTTTACGTACATGAGTCACATACAATGCAAAGAACTTCAAACTCCAGTACAGCACACTTTACTTTACATTTACAAAAAATATGGTACGAATATGCGAAAATGTTGAAGCAAAAAAAATGAAAATTTAAATTGAACCATAAACAAATGAACTTACAAATGTCAATAAAGAACAGTTGTCAGTACCACATTGTACCTACATTGAAATTAATCTTGTTAACTAGTGTTCCGTCTGACTTCACCAATGACTGTGGTATAGTTCTTCTGATGGTTTTACTCCTTGAAATTAGACTCCCTGGTCAGCTGAGGGTACATATGCCTGAAATGGTAGTCGTTTGTTAACTGTCAGCTGTGTGTGTGTAACTTATCTAAACTTTTCAAGATATTGTCAAAATGGTTATGTTGCGTTCCACGTTTTGTTACTGTTACATTTGGTGTGTAAAGGTGTCTTCTATAAGAAATAATCATTTTTAAACCAACAGCTGTTATAAAGTAAGTACTGTATGTGATGTCTCTATTCACAGGTACAATTCAAAATTTTCTTTTTTGACTGTGTTTATTACACATGGTTTCTTTTCTTTCTTCAGTCTTCCTGTTGATGATGGTTGAAATAACCGAAATCAGTCAATAATAAATGTGATTTATGTAGCTGAAGGCAAATAAAAATGCTTTTCTATAAATATCTCACACCTGTAGCTAGTTAATTAATAAACATTTAATTTTAACCTGATGTCTTTGACATCGAAAGTCGTCAGCATCCTTTGAGAAACACAAGCAGATGCACCCTCAACTTATCGCAGTGATTTAGTGTTTGACACACCAGGGAGAGGTTCAGAAATTGTCACTACCTCGGAAAACGTCGAGGCTTGTAGTCTAGCGGCAAAGTGCATACCTGGAAACTGAGAGGTCACGAGCTATAATCCCGGTCAGACAGCACAATAGTTCAATCTCCATTAAACCTAGCATTTATCCTCTCATTGATAGGAAGATTCGCCAGGTGGTTGGGATTCCACGATAAACGGTCACTCTCTCTCCCCGCTAGTGTTACCGAGATAGGTTATTAACATCCACGGTGTCGAAGTGGTATCCAACTGATGAACTTGGACATGGGTATTCAGCCGCATGGAATTGTTATTATGTAGGAAATGTCTCACGCAGTACTACATGGATATTCTTTGAATTTGATTATGACCACGTTCTTTGTATCAGTTCGTTTACGAGCAAAAAATAAGATAATTTTTTGCGTGAAATATGAAGCATCATCAATGGCGCGTAATACGTTTGTTTTGTTTCTTAATGTGATTATAATTCAACTACTCACTGAGGTCCAGCGTGGGCTGTAATTATCGTATGACAGCGAAAAGTGGTAGATATTCTAATGCGTAAATGCGGAATCGATTTACTCTGCGAAAAACTAGTTCCAATTTTGGCCAAAAAGTGCACATACGGCGCTGCATACTGTCTGTATGACGGTATGACATCCATGCAGTCATCTGACAAACCATAATGATAATTACAGTGCACACTGAACCTCTGTGCTAACCTCTTCATCTCAGAGTAGCGCTTGCACTAGGTCCTCTATTATTTGCTGGATGTATTCCAGCAGTTTTTGCCCTCTACAGTTTTTGCTCTCTACAGTTTTTGCCCTCTACAGCTCCCTTCAGTACCAAGGAAGTCAGTCCCTTATGTCTTAACAGACGTCCTGTCATCCTGTCCCTTCTCCTTATGAGCGTTTTCCACATATTCCTTTCCTCTCCGATTCGGCGCAGAACATCCTCATTCCTTACCTTACCAGTCCACCTAATTTTCAACATTAGTCTGTAGCACCACATCTCAAATGCTTCGATTCTCTTCTGTTCCGGTTTTCCCACAGTCCATGTTTTACTACCATACAACGCTGCACTCCAGTCGTACATTCTCAGAAATTTCTTCCTCGAATTAAGGCCGATGTTTGAGACTCCTCCTGGCCAGGAATGTCCTTTTTGCCAGTGCTAGTCCGCTTTTGATGTCCCCCTTTCTCCGTCCGTCATTGGTTATTTTACTACCTATATAGCAGAATTCCTTAACTTCATCTACTTCGTGACCATCAATCGTGATGTTAACTTTCTCGGTGTTCTCATTTCTACTACGTCTCATTACCTTCGTCTTTCTTCGATTTACTCTGTACTCGTTAGACTGTTCGTTCCGTTCAGCAGATCATGTATTTCTTCTTCACTTTCACTCAAGATAGTAATGGCATCAGCGAATCGTATCATTGATATCCTTTCACCTTTAATTTTAATTCCACTCCTGAGCCTTTCTTTTATTTCCATCATTGTTTCCTCGTTGTACAGATTGAACAGTAGGAGCGAAAGGCTACATTCTTGTCTTACAACCTTTTAAATACGAGCACTTCGTTCTTGGTCGTCCACTCTTATTATTCCCTCTTAGCTGTTGTACATATTGTATATGACCAGTTTCTACTTATAGGTTACCCCTACTTTTTTCAGAATTTCGAACATCTTGCACCATTGTGAGTAGCTGTGCTTTACTTATAACCATCCACTATATTCTACATATGTGGCACCATAAATGCAGTATTCTGTGCTGGCACTTTTGGTGTTCACCTACTGTTGTCAGATACAATTTAACAGTGTTCAGCGTACTGACAAAAACACAGCAACAGACACACAGAAGATATTTACAAACTTTTAGTTTTTCTGTGAGATCCAGACAAAACACAGAAGTAATCCGTTCATTATGGATCAATAAGTATTTCAAGGAGGATGACTACAAAGACTGTTAGTTTTTAATGTGCATTCGGCAGTCGCTGTGTCTAAACATTGATTTCCTCCAATGTAAACACGTCCCCTAAAGCCCAAACAGAATCCTTGTTAACATGATGTGTAAATTTTTGTAGGTGACAAACTTTAGCTTTAAGATCTATAATATGTGTCTCCTTGCTAACAATTTGAAAAAGGCCGGGAGACGTTAAGTGCTATCGTTTCGAGTTGTCGGTCGAGTTGTTAGAAAATTTTGTACTCGTTAAAGTCCAGTGTAATTACTTCCGAAACTGAATGAGTTGTTCTTTCATTCGCTGCTTGGTGCACCCCCCCCCCCTCCCCCCCCCCCACCATTATCGAGTGACATGTGCGGGTATTATTCATTGTTCTAAGATTGCTGCAACATCTTTTGGACGCTTTTTGAACATTGTCATGTTAAATCCACAGTGTCCAATTACTGTCTTTGGAAAATGCTTTGTAGAAGTTAATGCTTTATTCAGTATCGACGGAATAATGTGCGTGCTTGCGTCTTCCACACTCATCATATCAGTAGACAATTCGACATACTCAATTACATTCATTTAAAAGTTAAGCTCAGGAATATTTTACTACTATAAACAAAGAACATCGGAAGATACCTTCAAAGGGTTCACAGAAACTGACGTATGTATCGAATTAATGCGCTGAAATTTATATTTTGTGTGGGCAACAATCGCTAGCCGAAGTGGCCGAACGGTTCTAGGCGCTACAGTTTGGAACCGCGCGACCGCTACGGTCGCAGGTCCGAGTCCTGCCCCGGGCATGGATGTGGTTGATGTCCTTAGGTTAGTTCGGATTAAGTAGTTCTAAGTTCTGGGGGACTGATGACCTCAGAAGTTAAGTCCCATAGTGCTCAGAGCCATTTGATTTTGGGCAACAATCTATAGTGAAGAACCCAACTGACTGTGTCATAGTTACCGATTGCCAGTAAATCTACATTATTCTTCAAACTTATTGCGAATACTTTCTAAGATTATTTAGAATAATGGTTTTCTTAGCAGAACTCTAAAAGAAGGCAGTACGCGAAATGCAAAAGTGTAGAACCGATTCACGTTACGGCAATCGCATGCAGCGTGTCGCGAAAAATCATGGTAATTGATGTTATTCTGTATTTCTCGCCCATCCTTTTGACTCAATCTGCGAACATTTTGCGATGTCAGCGTCAGCGTTTCAGCTCGGTAATGCACGTCACAAATGAAATTCACTGTCACTGTCCGTGCATGATGAAATTTTTACCGTGCGGAGTGGGACTAATTTGTAATTACCATTCGTGATTAAATTCTGAAGGTGCAAATGTAATTACGCTCAATTATGAGGCTCCCTCAGCGCAGAATAATTTCACGTTTTTTCCTCCCTTTGTGTACCTATGTTTGTCTTTAATGTTGTGCTAACGTTAAGAGAGGGAAATTAAATAAGCAAAATGGTCCCACTTAGTGGTACAGATGTTCTGTAAAAACTGTGGCAAGTAACTCAGAAATCTCTCTCTTTTGAGCAGATTCCCATACTCGAATTCCTCGACAGTCAGATATTCTGAGATGGAAAGTTGCCGTACAACGAAGAGCTGTTATAAGAGCATGCCGAGGAACAGGCGAATAAAGGAGACGGAAATCAACTGCGTTCTTTTATAAGGAACAGTCCCGAAATGTATCTTGTATGGTTTAAGGAAACGACGGAAAACTTAAATATCGAACCCAGGATAATGATTTGAAGCCGACCTTCCCACTACATGGATTCGTTTTGCTGCGTTGTTACCTGCTTCCACACACTATACTGATATCTGACGGACAGCAAAGCATACACGGAGCGATTTAAGTCTACACGTATAGCAACAAATATAACACATTACTGTTCCTCACATGTATCTTTACTGATGAACGTACATACGATGAAGGTCACATAGGACCAATGCAATTAAACTAGGATCTCGTTTAAACTTCACATGTAACACAGAACTTCATAGAATGGGCAGCCACAGTTGTTGAAATTCATGGTTAATAGAATTTGAATAGGAAACAGCTGTTAATTGATGATTTATTCACACAAAAAGTTTCACTGCGTTAAAGCAGCACCTTCAGGTGATAATACGTAAAAGGAAAAATGTTTGTAATGCACATAATTAAAAATAATGGACAGCCAATAAATATAAACATAAGTGAAAAGTACTTACAGTACTGTCACGTAGATTAACACACAGAGATGCCATAATGTTCATAGTCACAGAATGCAGCTCCATAAAGAGGGAAAGTAGTCAACAAATAATACCTGACAGAGCACTGCAATGAATAGTGTAGCGGATGAGGCATTATGCCTAACATAAGCATAATTGAATGCAACAAATGTGATTAAAATATAATAAGACACCATCAGCAGTGCGTGCGTCTGAGAAACGTAATAAATTAACCAGTTCATTAACACAAAGATAAAAATAAAGATAAAACCTGTAGAAGGAAAAAGTTATGAAAGATTAAAAATTGGGAGGCGAGAACTTAATTAAGCAGTGGTGGCTACATGTGCATAGCATTTAAAGTCCTTATAAGGTTAAGAACATTGTTTAAGAAACTCACCAGTAACAAACTAGTCCGAAACCATATCTTTGAACTCGGAACACTCATGCTCAACATTACTGTAACATTGTACTCGTTCAGAATGCGCGTCTTTTCAAGGATGCATTCGGCCCAGATTTCATTGTTAATGAAGAAAATGTGCCACCACATCGAACAACACAGATAGAGGAGCTCGTGGAACGCCTCCTGACTTCTATCCAATCGAGCACATGTGGGATGTTTTCGAAAAGTATTTCCCAACACTATCACATGCATCAATGACCATCCAGCAGTTATCAGCCACGCTGGCGCAGGAATGAAGCGCCCTATCATACGAACACCTTTCGAAACTAGTGACCAGCATGAGAACAAGTTGAAGAGCTTTCATTGCGTCCGTGGTGAGTACACTCGCTACTAAAAACCATGTTTCGCCTTTTGGCATACCCAGGGGACCATCACAGATCGCGCTGACTTCAGTGTAACATACGCTCTCGGAATTTCAACAGCAGTCCTCTCCGAAATACACAACGCCTCTTGTGGGGCGGCGGGTGGAAAATAAATAATTATTATATTTTCTATTGTTGTTGCCGTTCTCAACACAGGCTGTCTAACTACAATGTTGGCAACCAGAAAGTGATTAGCAAAAATGTCATGCCTGTAATTACAGTTCACTGTGCCCACTCTGATGGAGAATTAGAGTTATTGATTATTGAACTTCTTTAGCCTGAGGATTTAGGATGATGTCTAGGATTCATAGAAAATGCAGTTTACTATAACAATATTCACTATATTCTGAAAACGATAAAGCGTAAAACTCCAGACAAATGATTATCCATATCAGCTATTGTACTATCAGAGCTGTTCAGAGTCTATTGCGCGGGCCCTATTATCCCTAGATAACGAAACTGTTCAATAACCGTTATCGATGTAAATGTTCAGAGTGAATGCTCGCCAAAATTTCATGTTAATACTCATCAAGCGCCATTATAGTAATGGTAGAATGTCCGTCGTGCGGCGAAACGTGAAAATACGACATACGCAAACTGAGAGTAAATAACTGGATTCATTCTGTTATTAACTCTTTACCCCAATGCGAACTCATTGCTACATGCATACCGAGTTACATAATACGGCATCCGAGGCTGTTCCTGGCAACTGTACAAACGTGACGCAGCTTCCGATATGGAGTGCGCGCTGATAAAAATCTAGAAAGGAACTGGGGCCTTCCTCTAGCTCGCATGCTCTTATTTATATATCTGCTGTGCGGACCGCCGAAGGCGCAGCTGACAACCTATGCCTTACTGACTAGCCGCTGGGCTAGCAGAACACCACTTCAATTTACTAAATAATTAATTGCTTCATTCTCTGAAGGCCAATGAAGCTCTTGACTTAATTTTGCAACCACAGGTAAGTATCTATAATAAAATTCTAATGTGGCTAGGTTAAATACTTTTGGCGAGAGAATTACTTTAGTTGTACTGCACGCAGTAGATGAGCTCTGAACTTGCCCTTTAGAGAGACGCTACAGCTGTAGTTTTATAGCTACCTTTTTGAAACTTCTCACATCTTTGTTACTATATCTTATCTCCATTCTAGCTAAATCCAAACATCCTAGCTTTAAAACCTTCTCGATCCTAGCTTTATTTAATCACTTACTTAATCTATCTTGCTTCCGAACTTTTAGGACACAAAAACAGAAAATCATTAATTCCAACCAAAATATTACTTTGTGAAATCCAGCATGCTGTTTCCATTAAATTACAATGAAAAAGGAATCCGAATATAAATTTTGAAGTTTCCAGCTCCTTCTTGTTGCGCCGATGATTTTTAAGTAAAACGTCCAAATTTCGAAAACTGTTAAAGTTACTAAACTGAAACTTAACACATTATTATTTTAGTATCACTCCTGACATGCTATTAACTTTTCAGATTATTTACTTTACTTTTAAGGTATTGCGCAACATTCGTGACGTCATAGCTAGTTACAGCGGACTAGGCTGGCACACAATGGAAAACATATGAATTCTACATGGCGTTAGCTTCCCTACACTCTCCTGCAGCATCTGCCACATGAGTCTCTTGAGCACTTCTGTAACGCACTCACACTCGCTAAAAGATCCTCTGATAAACGTTGGATACATTCGATCTCTTCTGTTAATTCTACTTGCAAGGTAAACTTCCCATCGCACCCCCTTCAGATTTAGTGGTACGACGGCCCACTGGATAGCCTGGCAGAAACTGAACACAGATCAAGCGTAGAAACTGCGAAAAATTGTGAAAAGGAAGCAAAATCGAAACAGTGAACGGCCGAAGCTCAAGATGTGCAACACTGAACATACACTCCTGGAAATTGAAATAAGAACACCGTGAATTCATTGTCCCAGGAAGGGGAAACTTTATTGACACATTCCTGGGGTCAGATACATCACATGATCACACTGACAGAACCACAGGCACATAGACACAGGCAACAGAGCATGCACAATGTCGGCACTAGTACAGTGTATATCCACCTTTCGCAGCAATGCAGGCTGCTATTCTCCCATGGAGACGATCGTAGAGATGCTGGATGTAGTCCTGTGGAACGGCTTGCCATGCCATTTCCACCTGGCGCCTCATTTGGACCAGCGTTCGTGCTGGACGTGCAGACCGCGTGAGACGACGCTTCATCCAGTCCCAAACATGCTCAATGGGGGACAGATCCGGAGATCTTGCTGGCCAGGGTAGTTGACGTACACCTTCTAGAGCACGTTGGGTGGCACGGGATACATGCGGACGTGCATTGTCCTGTTGGAACAGCAAGTTCCCTTGCCGGTCTAGGAATGGTAGAACGATGGGTTCGATGACGGTTTGGATGTACCGTGCACTATTCAGTGTCCCCTCGACGATCACCAGTGGTGTACGGCCAGTGTAGGAGATCGCTCCCCACACCATGATGCCGGGTGTTGGCCCTGTGTGCCTCGGTCGTATGCAGTCCTGATTGTGGCGCTCACCTGCACGGCGCCAAACACGCATACGACCATCATTGGCACCAAGGCAGAAGCGACTCTCATCGCTGAAGACGACACGTCTCCATTCGTCCCTCCATTCACGCCTGTCGCGACACCACTGGAGGCGGGCTGCACGATGTTGGGGCGTGAGCGGAAGACGGCCTAACGGTGTGCGGGACCGTAGCCCAGCTTCATGGAGACGGTAGCGAATGGTCCTCGCCGATACCCCAGGAGCAATAGTGTCCTTAATTTGCTGGGAAGTGGCGGTGCGGTCCCCTACGGCACTGCGTAGGATCCTACGGTCTTGGCGTGCATCCGTGCGTCGCTGCGGTCCGGTCCCAGGTCGACGGGCACGTGCACCTTCCGCCGACCACTGGCGACAACATCGATGTACTGTGGAGACCTCACGCCCCACGTGTTGAGCAATTCGGCGGTACGTCCACCCGGCCTCCCGCATGCCCACTATACGCCCTCGCTCAAAGTCCGTCAACTGCACATACGGTTCACGTCCACGCTGTCGCGGCGTGCTACCAGTGTTAAAGACTGCGATGGAGCTCCGTATGCCACGGCAAACTGGCTGACACTGACGGCGGCGGTGCACAAATGCTGCGCAGCTAGCGCCATTCGACGGCCAACACCGTGGTTCCTGGTGTGTCCGCTGTGCCGTGCGTGTGATCATTGCTTGTACAGCCCTCTCGCAGTGTCCGGAGCAAGTATGGTGGGTCTGACACACCGGTGTCAATGTGTTCTTTTTTCCATTTCCAGGAGTGTATTTCTATAGCCATGGCGTCGTAGTTACGTGGCCACGGTGTTGGACTGCAATAGTGGAATTCCCTGTTAAAATTTCCCTCGTGCCCTGTATTTTTTCTGCAGAATTATGAGATGTCCGACCGGTCATTAACGTACGTATTCGTTGTATTCAAATTTGTCTCTGTATCATGGTGTAACGTCCGATTGCAAACATACGTACCTCCTATTTGTTCTACAAAAGTGCCACACGTTATATGACTAAAATAATGGCTCTGAGCACTATTGGACTTAACATCTGAGGTCATCAGTCCCCTAGTTCCAGACTGAAGCGCCTAGAACCGCTCGGCCACACCGGCCGGCGTTATATGGTTCCTGCGTTCCGTTTTCGAAGCTGTGACTCTAGAATTCCGTTATTATAACACAGTTTACATCCGTTTGTTTGGTTTCATTCATGTGAGAGGTCTGTGCAGTAACTAGCTCTTACTGTTCATTACATTTACTTGCAACGTTTATTCTCATCATATGACTCATATCCTATAAAAAAAGTGCAGTACGCCAACTAACAAAACTACAGAAGGAGAACAGACACGTGAAAGACCGGACGGAGAGTTTATAATTTTGTGGGAAAAAAAATCGGGACACGAGGGAGACTTGATACAGATCCAGTTTGCAGTCCAACACCGTAACGTGTTCGATATTGTTCAGTGCGGATGTCCCATGACACGCGTTGAGGTTCAGTGTTGAGCCGTTGACTCAGTTTTTTATTGCAGAGGGTTAGGTACCCTCTGATCGAACACGTTGAGCTACCGTGCGGTGCCACTCAATCAAGACGCCATTATGCTTGCAATGTGGCACATCTTGAGCTTCGATCGTTCACTGTTTCGATTTTGTTTCCTTTTTCACAGTTCAGTACCCCTTCTTCCTATTTTCATGCTTGATGTGTGTTCAGTTTTTGACGTACTACTCACTGCATCAAACCAGTCTCTGGACTGAAGACCACAACAACAACAACATACACTGGAGTCATCTTACCACTAAACCGGTGAGGGCGGGGTGGGGGGGGGGGGGCTGCGATGGGAAGACTTCCATGTTAATAAATGTTTCAGACTGGTGAACAACACTCAAGATCAATGAAACAAGTGCTTTATTAGACACTGCATTCGTGGATGAATTACATTAAGATCATTACAACGCATCTCAAGCTGGCACCTGGTTTCCCTTCTCTTTGTTTTATGTGGTCATTCCACTTCACGTCTCTCCTAAGGATTACTTATAGGTATTTTACGGTTGTTACTGCTTCCAGTGATTTTTCACTGTAACTGTAACCGAACAGTAATGGATAATTCGCCTATTTGCGAACAATTTGGTAAAGTTATTTACGTTCTTAGTCAACTGAAAGCCCCTGCACCAATCATCAATCGTCCGCAACGTCTTTTTCTACAGTCTACTGGAATTGCATTCTTTCTTTAGAAAACAGCGTCGACTGCTAAAAGCGTCAAGAATTTTCCGCCGTTGCCCTCTATATTGTATACATACAAAGTGTAAATGAACTACATTTACAATATTTTAGAACGTTTACAAGAGATATACAAGAGACATATACAGTACGTTTGCAAGAGAGAGATGCGACAAGAAGCCACAGTAGCACCGTTTCCCGCTAGGGATTCAATCAACTACTGATGTTCAGACTAATGTATGATAAATTTTACTTTAGAGGTGTTGCTCAAAATGTGTTAGGGAGGAGGTCCAGCCAAGTCGGATTGTCGTGAATAGTACCAGTCTACATATTTATTATGAATATCTGTTGAGCATGGAACACATGAGTTACCTGGTTTTCTCCAACTTCCAGACGTGGCTGTTGAACATTCGTTCCCTTGTGAAGGCAGCTTCTTCGGAACACACATTCGGATGTAAGGTATTTTTAAAATTTGGTTTAGATATCACAGACTTCCATGCGCTGGAGAAAGGCATCAGATGGTAGGTCTGAGACGTCTCGTCCTGGATGTCCCACACATTTCTTCTTCTCCATCATCTTTCTTTTTTTAGTGGGCCGGGAATTCCCCTAGTGCGCCAGCCTCTACATTTCTGGCTAGCACGTGCGCCCTGCGTCCTCAATTACTTGCTGGATGCCTCCAATCTCTGCCTTCCCTTACAGTTTGCGCCCTCTGCAGTGCACTCTAATACCAATGAGGTTATTCCCTAATGTCTTTACCCATATACTATCACACTGTCCCTTCACTGTCCCTTCTTCTTGTCAGTGTTTTCCATACATTTCTTTCTTTGCTGATTCTGCGCAAAACCTCCTCATTACTTATCGTACCAGTCCACCAGATTTACGATACTTTTCTATGACACACATCTCAGATGCTTTGATTCTCTTCTGTGCAGGTTTTCCCATAGTCCATGCATCACTAATATACGGTGCAGTGCTCAAAACGCATATTCTCAGGCATTTCTTTCTGAAATTAAGGCTTATGTTCGGTACTTGTAGTCTTCTTCTGGCCAGAAACGCCCTCCTTTCCCGTGTTAGCCTGCTTTCTTGTCATCCTTGCTTTGTCCGTCATGGGTTATGTTGCTTTCAATGTAGCAGAATTCCTTAACTCTGTCTACTTCGTGACTACCAGTTCTGACATTATGTTTCACACTAGCTAATTTCCGCTATTTCTCATTACTTTTGTCTTTTTCTGATTTATTCTCAATCCATATTCAGTACTCGTTGAACTGTTCATTCTAGTCAACTGATCCGGCAATTCTTCTTTACAGAGGATAGCAATGCAATCACCGAATTTTATCAGTGATATGTTTCATCCTGAATTTTAATCTCAGTTTTGAATTATTCTTTTCTTTCCGTCTGATTTTTCTTCCGGCTAGCTTCGTTTACTAAGCGGAACGTCAGAACTGCCTCTCTGATTGTCATCTAACAGGGCTTCAGTTTTCTTTTGCAGTCTTCTGTACATTATTCATGTCAGCTGCTTGATGCATGAGATGTTAACCTGGTTGTGTGATAGTTTTCGCACCTACCTGCCATTGCTATTTTCGGAATTGTGTCGATGTTATTTGTTCGAAAGGCTGACGGTACGTCGTCCGTCACATGGAGTCTACACGCCAGCTTGAATAGTCGTTTGTTTGCCATTTCCCGCCAGTGACTGTAGAAATTTTCGTTGGTATGTTGTCTATCCCTTCTGCTTTATTTGATCTCATGTCTTCCAGAAGATCTCTTTTAAATTATGACCAATATTGGCTCCTCTATACCTTGCTTATAATCCCCCTCATAGAGGCCGTCAATGTACTCTTTCCACTCATTCGCTCTTTCCTCTGAGTCTGACTGTGGAATTCCATTTGCATTAATGTTACCACCCTTGCTTCTCATTTCACTAAATATTATTTTGACTTTCTTAAATGCTGAGTCAGTCCTTCCCATAGTCATTCCTTTGTCGATTTCTTTACATTTTTCATGCAGCCATTTCACCATAGCTGCCGTGCACTTCTAAGCGTACTGCAATATTCCTCTCTTTCCCTGAACATTTTTGCACTTGATTCTTGAGTTTCTCCTGGCGTATTTGATAATCAAATCGCCGCCGCGACCGAACCCAGTTCCCTCTGAGCAGCCATAGCGTACGGATCTCCGTGCCCGCACGTTCGCAGGAGCTCAGTCCGTCAGTTCACCTGATGATGGCGACATGTATGATCGCCGAAATATTGTGTCCGTTGGACACTGTAGACCTGCAGTACACCCGTGGATATTTTGACTATTTTTGCACTTGTTTCCTTCGTCGATGAGTTTCAGAATTTATTGTTCTACGAAAGGTTTCTTTTGAGTTAGGTTCTTAGGACCGATGTTTGTCTTCCCAACAACAGTGATTGCTATTTTTAGGGATTCCCGCTCTTCTTCAACTGAAATGGCTACTGAGGCATTCCTTATCGCAGTGTCCACATCTTTAGCAAACTTGAAACGCGTCTACTCGTTCCTCAGTATTTCAGTGTTCACTTTCTTCCACACTGATTATTACATATGATTTTCTTAAACTTTAGTCCATTCTTCATCATTACTAAATTATAATCAGAAACTCTATCTGATCCTGCGTACGCCTTAGAACCCAATATCTGATTTCGTAGTGTCTCTCTGACCACGACGTAGTCCATTTGGAATCTTCCCGTGTCTCCGAGTCTTTTTCAAGCGTACATATTCTTCCTGTGAGCTTTAAACAGAGCATTCGTTGTTACCGCCTGAAATTTATTACAGGACTCAACTGGGCTTTCTCCCCTATCACTCCTACTGCCTAACCCACATGTTCCCGTAAGTCTTTCTTCTACTCCTGCTCTTATAGCCATGTTTATGTCACTACGATTATTATATATTCATCTCTCTTTACATATTGAATTATCCATTCAATATCCTTATGCAGGCCTACTCTCTCTATCTCTTCATTTCTGCATGCGATGTCGGCATGTATACGTGAATTGTCATTGTGGGTTTGGTTCGCTGTCGAATCACTAAACTGTTCACTGCAGCTCACTTTCTGCTCTGCTTTCCTATTCGTAACGAACCCTACTCAAGTCACACGATTTTTTGCTGCTGTCGACATTACCCTGCATTCACCTGATAAGAAGTGTTTCTTTTTTCCAATTCACATCACTTACGCCCACTATATCTAGAAGGAGCCCCAACATTGCCCTTTTCAGATTTTTTAGCTTGCCTACCGCGTTCCAACTTCTGACATTCCACGTCTTGACTCGTAGAACGTTATATTTTCGTTGGTTATTCACTCTTTCTCTCACAGTCACCTCTCCTAGGCATCCTCCAACCGGAGATCCGAATGGGGGATTAAGCCTAAATCTTTTGACAATGCAGAGATCAAGATGACCCTTTTTCAGTTATAGGCAACATGTCCTGTGGGTACACGTTATGTGTCATTAATGCAGTGGCTTCCATTCCCTTCTGAATTCTCATGCTATTGACCATTCCTTATTAACCCACCCTTTGGGAGCAGTTTCCTACCTCAAGGGGGGGGGGGGTTAGTGTTGTTTTAACGTCTCGTCGACAACGAGGTCATTAGAGACGGAGCGCAAGCTCGGGTTAGGGAAGGATGGGGAAGGAAATCGGCCGTGCCCTTTCAAAGGAACCATCCCGGCATTTGCCTGAAACGATTTAGGGAAATCACGGAAAACCGAAATCAGGATGGCTGGAGACGGGATTGAACCGTCGTCCTCCCGAATGCGAGTCCAGTGTGCTAACCACTGCGCCACCTCGCTCGGTCCCTACCTCAAGGGCGAGAGAGTTCTCTGAACGTCTGTCCGCTCCTCCGCCCTCCTTGACAAGGCCGTCAGCAGAGCGAGGGTGTCTTGTTAAGCCGATTGCCATTGGTGATGATTTTCATTCAAAATTTAAGCAGTGGCTGCTACTGAACCTGGGAGCCATGACGTCTCAATTACTAATCAAAGACACTAGCCTAGACAATACCTCCCATTTTACGTCTCTGTAAATTAGCTAACAAAAATTACATAATTTTTATCGAGGGACATGGACACTGCTAGCAGTAATAAAAACGTACCCTTCCTAGCATACAATTGCGTGGCAAATCAGATGCCTCTGTCAACCTGTTGCATACAAAGCAGTTAAACTGTTAACGCTGAACTAAAGGTACTCCAACGTGAAAGACTCCAGGTTACCCAAACGAGGACGTAGTAGATCTGTGACATCTGTGTCATGTAACTAATCAATTTTTTTTGCTGCTGTTGTAATTCTACAAATTTGTATACGTAGTAATTTTTATGCCATTTATATAATGTAAATGGTGCAGGTCCCATAGCACTTCCTTTTAGAACTCTAGAAATTACCTTTACATCTATCGATTTTGCCCCGTTAATAATGTCTGATGGCTAGAAAAATCCTGAATCCAATTATTTACCTGGTCCTATTCTCGGTCGCCCGTATTTTGATCACTGAAGGACAGTGAGGAAATATATCGAATGCCTTCCAGAATCAAGAAGCACGGCATCAACTGGGCATCTTTATACTGAAGTCTTAGGTGTAGGTGGAAGGAGCGATATTTGACAGCAGAGTTTCCTAGGTATGGTTACACATAGAGTAGACGTAATTTGTTCTAAACATGGTTGTTACCGCCTCGTTTCCTGTTTTAACATTACATAGCACGGTACCTCTAGATCTTTGGTGTGACAATTATATTCTTAGCCATCGGACAACACCTACTTTTGACGAAAAGACTAAACTAAAATATAACATTCCACCAGGTACAAATAGCGTACGAATACTGAAATCCGGCTTGGGTGGCCGAGCGGTTCTTGGCGCTACAGTCTCGAACCGCGCGATCACTACGGTCGTAGGTTCGAATCCTGCCTCGGGCATGGATGTGTGTCATGTCCTTAGGTTAGTTATGTTTAAGTAGTTCTACGTTCTAGGGGACTGATGACTTCAGAAGTTAAGTCCCATAGTGCTCGGAGCCATTTGAACCATTTTTTGAATACTGTAAGCATTTGTTTGTTTGTTTGTTTGTGTGTGTGTGTGTGTGTGTGTGTGTGTGTGTGTGTGTGTGTGTGTGTGTGTGTAGGTAGATAAGATTACTGGCTTCGAAGGAATTGTGAAAGCCACGTTTTCTGCCTGTTGCCGTCTTCCCTACCTTCAGATTAAAAGGTCTCGCCTGATAGTCTTCTGCTCCCTGCACCGGTGTGGCATCAGGCTTCTTCATGTCTAGCAGAGATTTATACTGCGTATTACAATCAGTTGATTAATGGAGGGAGCTGGGAGAGACTAGAGACCAGTAACAGGCAGCTCAAATAAAACTGTTTACAGCCTTTAAAACACATAGAAATACGAGGCATCTCACTGCACGAAAAAGCTGGGAACGTGCCAGGCCATACGCATGTTTTCTGTGTACTTGAAACCGCATAAAACAAGAGAAATAATGACATCTCGTCTATTCCTTACAGACAGTAATGCTGCAGTAGGTTAGAGCTGAATCTCCAGAATTCGACTCACAAACGAAGGTAATGAGTCATGAGCTTACACACATTGTGAGTACTACCTAAGCAGGCGCAACCCGACAAACGTTGCCGCTGCAGCATTGTAGATAATATGAAGCTAATTCCTCGTGGTGAAAATTGTGTAGTTGCATCTTAATCATGGATGGATGTGCTACGAGTGTTCCACTGCGAACGTTTCGTATAGTCAGGCAGCAACAGCCGGCAGAGGTAGAAGCAGCAATAGGGAAGTAACCGAATTTGTGACTTTATGATTTCCTAACCAGGAGCGAATTTTGTAAAATCATCTGTGTGTTTTAATATTTTAGTCTCTTGAGTTTCAGTGTGTTAATTTAATATCCAATAGCCACAGTTCTCGCGTTTCCTTTTTGCATCGGAAAGTAAACCGATTTTGTGACATATTACAAGTTCCTAATCAGGGGCGAATTATTTGGTTTCAACCGGTTTGCTTCGGTAGTTAGATTTTCGAATCTCTGCGTATTAATCTAATTTATTAGAAACAGTTCCTACATTTTGGTCAGAATTTACAGTCGAGTTCTGCAGCACGTGCCGATAATCCGTTTATCTGTGTTGTTTAAAAAAAATGGTTCAAATGGCCCTCAGCACTATGGGACTAACTGGTGAGGTCATCAGTCCCCTAGAACTTAGAACTAATTAAACCTAACTAACCTAAGGACGTTACACACATCGATGCCCGAGGCAGGATTCGAACCTGCGACCGTAGCAGTCACGCGGTTCCATGTGTTGTTTAGTTTTCCACGTTCCTTAGTATGGATATGGACTGTGATTGTTGTGTGCGGATTTGAGCCGAGTTGGTGACACTCCACTCTCAGCCCCAGGCTGTGATGACTTCGGATACACGGCTTGAAGCCGCAGTGGATGGGCACCACTGTTGTGGGCCAGCTGTGGAGATCCAACAGACGTCCAGCACCTCCGAGTCCCCCAATCAGTCCTCACCGGTGGACAGTCCAGTTACTACGCCCACTGGGGTTGACCTCTCACCTGGGGTCGAGTGGGAGGTCACGCCAGGGCGATGCAGGAGGCGAAAGACTTCACAGGGGGTCACACGTAAGGCTTCCCCAGTTAATCTAACAAACAGGTTCCTGGTGCTCTCTGTGGCTGACACTGTCACTGAGCCATATGCCGACGCCTGTTCTGTTTCAGACGAAACCTCAAAGCCTGCAAGATCCGGACAGTCACAGAGGGTGGGATTATTGATAGTTGGGAGCTCCAATGTTAGGCGCAATATGAGGTCCCATAGGGATATGGCTGCCAAGCAGGGAAAGAAAGCCAATGTGTAACTCCCTGTGCATACCGGGTTGAGTCATTCCAGGCGTGGAACAGGACCTTCCAGATGCCATGAAGAGCACAGGGTGCTGCCAGTTGCAGGTGGTGGCCACTTCGGTACCAAAGATGTGTGTCACTTTGGACCAGAAGAGATTCTGTCTGGTTTCGAGCAGCTAACGGAAGTGGTAAGGACTGCCAGTCTTGCTTGCGAGATGAAAGCAGAGCTGACTATTTGCAGCATAGTCGACAAAACCGATTGCTGACCTCTGGTACAGAGCCGAGTGGAAGGTCAGAATCAGAGGCTCAGACGGTGCTGTGACCTTGTAGGCTGCAGATTCCACGACTTGCGCCTTAGGGTGGTTAGGGTTCTGCTGAATAGGTCACGAGTCCACTATATGCAGAGGCGGCTACACGGGTAGTAGGGGCTGTGTGGTCCACTGGGCGGTTTTTTAGGTTAGAGGGTTTCCGGAAACACAAAAACGGCTTCAGTCACGGGCGTAGGCCGAACACAGGAAGAACGAAGATACAGGAACCAGTGGTATAATAGTTATAAACTGTCGTAGCTGTGTTGGGAAAGTATCAAAGTTCCAAGTGCTAATAGAAACCACTGCTACTCAACTCGTTACAGGCACTGAAAGCTGGCGAAAGCCGATGATAAGCTGAGCCGAAATTTTTGCGAAGAACCTAACGGTGTTCCGAAAGAATGGGCTAAACACAGTTGGAGATTCCGTGTTTGTTGCTGGTAGAAGTAATTTATCGTATCTCGAAATTCAAGTAGATATTTCTTGTGAGTTAGTAGGGACAGAGGTCATTGTAAGCAACCAGGATAAAATAATGTTGGATCGACCTCCCAATTCAGGTAATACAATTGCGGAAAAGTTCAAAGGAAACTTTGATTTCAAACACGTACACGACTCATATGATTATAGTTTGACTTTAATTTACCCTCATATATTGGCGAAAATACATGTTTAATTCCGGACGTACACATAAAAAATCATCCGAAATTGTGCTAAACGCATTCTCTGAAAATTATTTCGAGCAGTTAGTCCATAAGCCCATCCGAATAGTAAACGGTTGTGAAAACACTTTTGACCTCTTAGCAAAAAATCAAAACGGACACAGGGATTACTGAGGACAGGGTTGTCGTAGCGAGACTGAATATTGTAAGGCCCAAATCCTCCAAAAATAAACGAATATTATACCTATTCAAAAAAGCAGATAAAAGTTCACTTGACGCCTTCCTGAAAGACAATCTCCATTCCTTCCAAATTAACTATATAAGTGTAGAGCAGATGTGGCTTGAATTCTAAGAGTATTGGCAGCAATTGAGAGATTTATGCCAAATAAATCAACAAACGAAGGAGCTGATCCTCCTTGGTACACTCGTCAGAACACTGTTACAGAAAAAACGAAACAAACATGCCAAATTAAAAACAGAGCAAAATCCCGAAGATTGGCGATCTTTTACAGAACCTCGAAATTTAGCGCGGACTTCAATGCGAGATGCTTATAATAGTTTCCACGTCTCGAAACCTGGCAGAAAATCGAAAGAGGTTCTGGTCGTATGTGAAGTTTCCTAGTGGCAAAACACAATCAGTGCCTTCTCTGAGTGATAGCAATGGAGATACTATCGAAGAAAGTGGTGCCAAAGCAGAGTTACTAAACACAGCCTTCATAAAAGAAGACAAAGTAAATATTCCAGAATTCGAATCAAGATCGGCTGCCAGATATTCTGTGAGTAGTGAAGCAACTTAAATCACTTAATAAAGTCTTCTGGTAGAATTGTACAACAATTAGGTTCCTTTCAGAGTATGCTGATGCAATAGCTCCATGCATAATAATCATATACAACCGTTCGCTCTACGAAAGATCCGTACCCAAGACTGGAAAGTAGCACACGCCACACCAATATTCAAGAAAGGTAGTAGGAGTAATCCACTAAATTACAGGCCCATATCATTAACGTCGATATGCAGCAGGATTTTGGAACATATCTTGTGTTAGAACATTATGAACTACCTCGGAGGAAACGGTCTATTGACACACAGTCAACCTAGATTTAGAAAACATCGTTCTTATGAAATACAGCTAGCTCTTTATTAGCGCGAAATGTTGAGTGCTATTGACAAGGGATTTCAAATTGGTTCCGTATTCCTGGATTTCCGGAAGTCTTCTGGCACTGTACCATTCAAGCGACTTGTAGTGAAATTGCCTGTTTATGGAATATCGTCTGAGGTATGTGACTGGATTTGTGATTTCCTGCCAGAGAGGTCACAGTTCGTAGTAACTGACAGAAAGTCATTGAGTAAAAGTGGAGTGATATCTGGCGTGCTCCAATGTAGTTTATCGGCCATTTGCTGTTCTTTATCTATATAAATGATTTGGGAGACAGTTTGAGCAGCCGTCTTAGGTTGTTTGCAGATGACTCTATCGTTTATTGACTAATAAAGTCATTAGAAGATCAAAACAAATTGCAAAACGATTTAGAAAACATATCTGTATGGTGCGAAAGTTGGTAATTGATCCTAAATAATGAAAAATGTGAGGTCATCCACATGAGTGCTAAAAGAAATCCGTTAAACTTCAGTTTCGTGACAAATCAGTCAAATCTGAAGGTCGTAAATTCAAGTAAATACCTATTAATTACAATTAGGAACTTAAATTGGAAGGAACACATAGAAAATGTTGTGGGGAAGGCTAACCAAAGAGTGCATTTTATTGGCAGTATACTTAGCAAATGTAACAGATCTACAAAGGAGACTGCTTCACACTACACGTGTCCATCCTCCTTTAGAATACTGCTGCGCATTGTAGTACCCTTACCAGATAGGATTGACGGAGTACATTGAAAAATTTGAAAGAAAGGCAGCACGTTTTGTATCATCGCGAAATAGGGGAGAGAGTGTCGCTGAAATGATACAGGATTTGGGCTGGACATCTTCAAAACAAAGGAATTTGTCGTTGCGGAGCAATTTCCTCACGAAATTCCAATCACCAACTTTCTCCTCCGAATGCAAAGATATTTTGTTGACGCCAACCTTCATAGGGAGAAATGACCACCATGATAAAATAAGGGAAATCAGAGCTCGTACGGAAAGATATAGGTGTTCGTTCTTTTCACTAGTTATACGAGATTGGGATAATAGAGAGTTGTGAACGTATTTCTATGAACTCTCTGCCAGGTACTTAAATGTGATTTGCAGAGTATCCATGTAGCTGTAGATGTAAATGTAGATGTAGATGAACCAGTGTATGGTTGCTTCCGAAGAGATGTAAAGATGCGCATGAATCGCGAATATGGTGGCAATTGCCACATTGCTCCTAATCACGGATTAAAGCCTACCAAGAACTGCAACGAACTGACGTGGAGAGGACATCTCTTGGCACGTTCGTAATCGCAAATCCTCCCAGAGCCTACAGTAACCTGAAGCCAATGTAACTGGGGGCGGAAATGCCTATGGTAGAGTCCGCACAGAATACCGTGGTCAGTAGATGTGCACACGGTGGCGCGCATGTAGGGAGAGCAGTAGTGGTGGAGGTTGTGGGGAGGCGCTGTAGGGGAAACGTCGAGTGTTGGAGGGGAAGTGCCCTTCTATACTGAAGCCTACACTCACATTTTTTGTAAATATTAAGTGGGGCCCCTCCATGCCCACATTTGCATGGTGAATTTCTATAAGATCGGTCACCTCTGCTTTGGTTAGTATCTGAAACGAATTCCACCGAAAATTCTGTGATTTATTTTCGCCTTGCTTGTTAATCATCCGTACCTTTCAGAGAAGCGTTATTAGTCTTGAGCCTCTAGTAAAATCTACACATTTCTCATGTTGCCATTTCAAAACTTGCTTCTTTTGCCAAAACACGGCAGGGTTTACACAGTCTCACCTCACCAACATGACCTCACTAACATTTTGCACAGGCGCAATTGCGAGAGAATTCTGGAACAGTGGTTTACTAAGTTTGTTGAGTGAGGAACTGAGGAAAAGTAGTCAGTATCTAACGCAAAAGCACATCCTCGGTACAGAACAAACATGTAATGTATTCACTTATGTTGCTCCAGAACCCATAACTATCGATGGCCCTTAAAAATTACATTCTCTCATCGAAAGAGTCTGTAGTCAGTGGAATAATATCGCAACATACTCTCCTCTTTGTGTGCTATCACTTACCAAAATCTCATTTCGTTCTCTCAAAACGTTTACGAAATATGAGGAATGTTGAGGATATTTCACTCTGCCCTTATCGTTGGCGCGGCGCAACAGCAAATAAATGGGCTACGTCAGACCGCGCGGGGTAGCAGCGCTGTCTGAGGCTCCTTGCCACGTTTCACACGGCTCCCGCCGTCGGAGGTTCGAGTCCTCCCTCGGGCATGGGTGTGTGTGTTGTCCTTAGCGTACGTAGTTTATGTTACATTAAGCAGTGCCTAAGCCATGGGACCGATGACCTCAGCAGTTTGGTCCAATCGGAATTTACCACAAATAAAAAAATTGCTACGTAAGACGAATTTGATGGCATATGAAAACTAGGTTTCAGACGCCATTTTTGTTTACAAAATATGGCAGTGTACATGTGATGCATTACTGCAGTGGAAGGAACCCGTGACCACTGGGGACATTGCCACATGTTCCTCCAAAAATCGTAAAACAACACACACATATGTCCTACTAAGAAATGTAAATCCACCTGATGATGAAGTTTAAAACTCTGAAACGCGTCTTGGAGTAAATAAACAGTGACTGAAGGGTAAATCTCTCAAAGACAAAGGTCCTAGGTTCGAGTCCCGGTCTGGCACACAGGTTTAATTTGCCAGAAAATCTTATATCAGAGCACTCTCCGTTGAGGAGTGAAAATTCATTCTGGAAGTTATAACAGTGAAGAATGCCCTAGGGGAGAGCATCACGGTAAGTTGAGTGCCGACAATTAGTGGTACAAAGCTTACCGAAATGAGAGCTCACGCCAGTGCGATTAGAAAGAAAGAACATTCCTCATACCTACTCGCTGCCATACTGATTCAATTAATGTCATCAGAAGACAGAAATGTAACAAATTCAGGTCTGATTCGAGCACACTCATTTCAGGTCCTTGTTCCAGTCACTCGGTCATCAAGAATCACAGAAAGCATGATGGATGCGGAAAGCTATGTCAAAATTGGGGAGCACGGAACAGATAAAGTGAAGGATTTCGAACGATATTTCCGTAATTTGACTGTACAGAGTTCTTTATTTTATATTGTTCTCTTGATTTCGGCCTTAGCAGTTATCAAGTACAACTATGTTGGTTATAATTAGACTTTATCAGTGAAGATTAATTGTTCTTGGTAGCAAAATTACACAGAATGGACGAAGGAAGGACTAATGGAGAATCAAGGACATAAAAAGCATACTAGTACAGAAAAAGACCAAAACAAGTATTCTAGTATGAAACGTTGGCCTAACTTGTGGAAGAAATTTCTGAGAATATACGCTTGGAGCACAGAATCGTATGAAAGTGTATCATGGACTGTGTGAAAACTGCATAAGAAAAGATTCAAAACGTTTCACATGTTGCCACATGAGTCATTGAAATTTTGCTTAGAAATACACTGACGGAAATAAAGCGCAGCACCAAATGAGTAGTAATGAGATGTCACTATACTCACATCCAGCACATGTAGAACACAATGCATCTACGTTTCACGTTCGAAGCTTGCATTCACAATTCTGGCGGTTACACCTGGTATAATGTACCAGCAATTCACATTTGGAGTGGCTTAACTGGCGCTTACCTCAAATAGTGATCTTGCAATGTTCACTGAAATATGTTACTATATAACCACGAGAATGCTCCTGCTGTCATACGAAATTCCAACCCAGATCATAGCTTCAGGTATAATTCCGGTGTATCTAACAAGCAGACGGGTTGGTTGCAGGCCCTCAACTGACTTCCTCCTTACCAACACACGGCACCGAGGCAGAACCAGCTTTCATCAGAAAACCCAACAGACCTCAACCCCCCCCCCCCTCATCTCCCCCCCCCCCACGAGCTTTAGCTCGATACCACTGAAGTCGGAAATGGAGATGGTTTGGGTCACTGGAATCCACGCTACAGGGAGCCTGGCTCGGAGCTGCCCTTGAAGTAAACGATTCGTAACCAGTTTGCTGTACAACCGCGGTGCCAACGGCTGCTCCAATTGGTTCTATAGATGCAGTACGACGAGCCAGAGCGACACGCCTAACACGATGGCCTTCCCTCTCGGTAGTGCCACTGGGCCATACGGAACGAGACCTTCTTGTGACTGTAGACTGCCGTGACCACTGCTGCCAACAGCCATGTACAGTGGTTACATTCCTGCCAAGTCTTTCTGCAATCCAGCTTCTTGTAGCGCTATTACACGACCTCGTTCAAACTCAGTGAGATGTCGATAATGGTGTCTTTGTCGGCTCAAAGCTAACTGTAGCTCACGACCGTTACAGCGTACCTTTAAAGTGTACCTGATTTGCATCCTCATAGCGCTTCCAGCGCCATTCTTAAGTGACTGGCGTAAATCTGAGTAGACATCATTTTCCGGATGTAGAAACACGCCTACCAACTTTCCGTTTATGTCGCACAACTCCTTGTGTTGTGTTGTTTTCCGTCAGAATAATAATTTCTACGTAACACTGTAACTAGTTTGTTATAAAGTAATAATATTACTGGCTTTGGAACGTTTCTGACGTTGACAGATAATTTCAAAACCTGTTTCGTCGAAAGTTGTAAACAATACTTCTGTTCAATGGAATGTCAGCAATGATAAACACAAACGTTACAACATATGGGCAGGGAAGCATGCTTACGTATTCAAAAATGGTTCAAATGGTTCTGAGCACTATGGGACTCAACTGCTGAGGTCATTAGTCCCCTAGAACTTAGAACTAGTTAAACCTAACTAACCTAAGGACGTCACACACATCCATGCCCGAAGCAGGATTCGAACCTGCGACCGTAGCGGTCTCGCGGTTCCAGACTGCAGCGCCAGAACCGCGCGGCCACTTCGGCCGGCTACTTACGTATTTCAGTACTGCGTGTACAAATCTATTTTCTGTAGCTTTCGACAAAATAGTTCTGTTAATTTTCCGCTCCTGCCGGTGGATATAAATCACCGAAACCCGTCGTCTGGTTATTTTATGGTAACTAGCAATCCAACTTAATATTTCTCTTTTTTGGACAACAGAGATTGATCATTTTCTCATTCGCAGATAATCCCTGATCAGATAGCGTAACTTAGTGAAACGTTTCATAACTGTAGGAAGGGCAGCTTCTCAATAATTCTTCCCTTTTCATGCTTGTAACTGACATACGAAATTTGAAAAAGTCTTGATTACCACCTCGAATAGCTGATAAAGTTATTTAACAACCACTTTCGGTCGACAGACCATCGTCAGGTTCTTAAATCAAGCATTTACAGCATCATATTTGGCGAATTTAAAACCATCGAATCACGTAATAAAACCATGAATTTTTCACTGTTTTCATATCGTAATATAAATTACACAGTTCAAAAATGGCTCTGAGCACTATGGGACTTAACATCTGTGGTCATCAGTCCCCTAGAACTTAGAACTACTTAAACCTAACTAACCTAAGGACATCACACACATCCATGCCCGAGGCAGGATTCGAACCTGCGACCGTAGCAGTCGCGCGGTTCCGGACTGAGCGCCTGAACCACTAGACCACCGCGGCCGGCAAATTACACAGTCATATATATATTTTGCCAGGCAATTCACTCTTTCATGGTACATCAGCAGACTGCATTAAAGCTTTAAAGCTATGAATGGATACGTACCACATACCATTACGATCACCACATCGCAGTGCTGTGCTGACTTCGAACGCAAAGTTGTGACGGACACGCCATGCAAAATATCACAGACCTTCTCCCAAAATATGTTAAGAGTTAAAGAAAACGTATTCATAGCAACATCACTTCCCTATCGATCGCTGCCTGAGAGCTTTAAGCATTAGTGTCGTTTTACGCACTTTCAACGAATCTTCGCTACGTGAGGTTTGTTGCTGCATAAAAATACTGAATATCTTCATTGTCACGTATCCTGCATCGACTTGCACAACACTGGGCAGTAGCCTTCCGGAAACTTCTCCAAAAGATCCTACCCCTCCCTTTGCCCACAACTCAATTAAAACATCTTTTCTTCTCGAGCCAGCAATTAGCGTCCAGCAGTAGCCAGTCCTTTTGTTACACAAAGGGTATTTCACCGATAACGGAGTGCCTTTGAGTTCCTTTAAAGCAAGAGGAAAGTAATTTCAGTTCCTGACACTGAAGGTTCCACCTACGATCTCAAGTTTTCTCAACCTCCTTAGTCTGTCAGCAACGTTTCACTGTAACGTCGATCAGTACCAAAGAGGATTATGAAGTGAAATGAGACATAAACAAACGTTAAAAGAAATTTCTTTTTAGGTGATTTAAGTAGACGAAATTGCGCGCTGTGTATGAGAAGTACAAGTATCTTCCGAACTAAAATCTACGTCAAAGGTAAGGGCAATGAAGCCCTGATTCAAGACTGTTGCCAAGAACAGCTTCAGTGTAAGTTGGAGCGATGTAATTAGCACTATTGTTAAGCAAACGAAACAGGCTGAAACAAGGAGTAAAAGAATACGAAAACTAGTGAACTTGTTTCAGATGTTAAAACTAAACTTTTTAAATGAACTGTGACTAGAATCAGATCTTCTAAAGAGCACTTTTTAATCTTACTGAACATTTATTTCACAAATAATACTTTTTTGCTGCGAAGAGACTTGGTTACATTAATAGTTATATGAAACAGGATCTTATTAGAATAGATCGACCAAATAGCTGCTTATAATAGGTAATCATTGTTCACGATAGACTGTTTCAGGCCTTTATCGCCATTGTCAAGTACCTGCAATTACAATTTTGGTGAGAACATGCACAAATATGAAGGTCATTTATATTAAAGTGACTATCCTGTATTCAGGTCTAGAGTGATGTGACTCCATATTACGTCGTTAGAACTGTTTTATAACTGCCACTGTTTTAGTAAGATGGTAAATGATGTAAATGTGTCAGCCAGCAAAGGCCAGTAGTATTCCAAGGCGCATGCTCTAAGTTCGGCCTGTTCCGCTTGGCTCGGGCACGCGCCCTAGCCGCAAAGCGAGAAAACAGCAGCCTTCGCGCCATCAGCTGAATGGGCTGGGACTTCATCAGGTTTGCAGAATTACCGCACACGCTCAGCACGAATCTTCCCACTGCCGACTTTAAGATTCATTGCCACCTAGTGACGTTGCAGGAGCGTGAAACGGTAAATAAAGTGTATAAATGGAGCAGAGACAAATGGGGGATCATTCTAGCGACGATTCGGGCCGAAAGAAACGAGCATCTCGGAAATGAATGCCGAAGCTGGTTAGCTATTCGGGTGTTTCTTTCATGTGTATTTGTGGAATGTGTCTGAAGGAACAACGAGTGTTGGGCGTCCACGCCCCATCTCGGAACGTAGAGTTTTGTGGCTTGCACTCTCCGTTAATATGGATAGGCAGCCATCTGCGGTGTTGTAGCATACCGATTAGCACACTCCAATGAACATCACACTACACAGCAGACGACCACTACGTATTCCCGTGGTGACCAAACGAAATGTAAAATACGATTGGAATAGGCACTCGTCCCCTGAAAGGATGAATTACCTTTCTGAAAAAATTGATAATTTATTCAGGAGAAGGATTATCACAATTTGAGCAAGTCAGTAACACGCCGGTCCATCCCCCGGCCCTTACGCAAGCAGTTATTCGGCTTGGCATTGATGAAGTTAGATGTCCTCGTGGGTGATATCATTACAAATTGTGTCCAATTGGCGGGTTAGATCGCCAAAATACCGAGATGGTTGGAGAGCCCTGCCCATAATGCTCCAAACATTCTCAGCTAGGGAGAGATCCGGTGACCTTGTTGGCCGAGGTAGCGCGGAGCAAACCAGTAGAAACTCTCGCCTTGAGCGGGCTCGCATTTTATTACGGAAATGTAAGCCCAGAATGGCTTGCCATGAAGGACAACTAAACGCTGCGTAGAACATAGTTGACGAATCGCTGTGCTGTGAGGGTGCCGCGGATGACAATCAGAGGGGTGCTCTCTGGCACCCCAGACATCACTCTTGGTTGTAGGGTCGTAGGACGTGTGACGGTCAGGTTGGTATCCTACCGCTGTCTAGTGTGTCTGTAGAAACTTTCTCGCTGGTCATCAGGGCTGATTGAAGCGGGTTTCATCAGTGAAGACAATTCTCCTTCAGTCAACGAGATTCCATGCCGAGAATATGCCCGGATACGACCCAGAAAGCAATGGAATACCAACTTGGGTGACACCCACCACTCGGCCCGACAACCAAGAGTGACGGTCAGGGGTGCCACTTCTTTGAATAGCAGGCCCTGTTTGGTTTCATTCGCTGCATCCCCACATCACAGCAGTACGTCGATTATATTCTGCGCTCCGTTTTGTTGCCCTTCATGGGAAGCTATCCCAGGCTTACACTCGAATAATATAACAACCACCCGCACACGTCGAGAGTTTCCATGTACATATCAGTAAGGTAATGACCGCATGCATAAGGAGAGAGTTTCTACTGCTTGTCATTGTGCTTGCCGAACCCTAACGTGCCCAACAAGGTCGCCAGATCTCCCCCTATTGAGAACGTCGGGAGGATTATCGGGAGGGTTTTCCAATAAACTTGGGGCTTTAACGATCTAATACTTCAATTTGACAGAATTTGGCACGATATCCCTGAGGAGTACATCCAACAACCCTATCAATCAATAACAAGCCGGGCCGGTCTCTGTGGCCGAACGGTTCTAGGGGCTTTAGTCCGGAATCGCGCTTCTGCTACAGTCGCAGGTTCGAATCCTGCCTCGGACATGGATGTGTGTGATGTCCTTAGGTTAGTTAGGTTTAAGTAGTTCTAAGTCTAGGGGACTGATGACGTCAGATGATAAGTCCCATAGTGCTTAGAGCCATTTGAACCATTTTTTTTGAATAACTAGCCGAATTACTGCTCACATAAGGGCCAGAGCTGGACCAACGCGATATTGACTTGGTCAATTTGGGAAGCTCTTGCTCTTGAATAAATCGTCGAGTTCTTTTGAAACTGTAATCATTTCTTTGTCTTTACATGTACATCACATTTCACGATTTCCGTCCCAATTGGATAATTACTCCCAGTATTTTTTTTAATACACCTTCGGAAACCTACCAACGGCCTGTCGAAACCATGATACACGGAATCGCTGGTGTATTGCGTGTCAAAGTTGGCCGAACACGTTGTCAAGCTGCGCAGACCAGCATGATACTTAGCAACCAACATTCATCTGAGTGTATTATAGCTGCTATGAATTTCGGTGTATTCAAAGTACGATCAGGTAATGCACATGTTCCATGTAAATGGTGGGTTTCTGAATCGAATTGTTGACATCTCATGAAATATCTTCAGGGAGACGCGAACGTCGGTAATGTACGAGTCGTTGTCGTCCATAACTCTTGAAATAGCTGTTCATCATGCTTCTGGTAGAATGTAAATTAGTCTTTCAAGCTATATCGAATATTTTAATTACTTTGGCTGACATTAGAGTTTTCCATATAATAATAATTCCATGAAATATTATTCTCAAGAACAACAGTGTGTTGTATCCTAGATTAGATTAGATTAGTTTCCGTTCCATAGATCCGTGCTGAGGAGATCCTCGTGGATGTGGAACATGTCAATTTCTTTTTAAGCTGAAATAACAATACTAATAGTATGAATATATACAATACGTCATTAGTTTCTATTAAAAAATTCGTCAATGGAGTAGAAGGAGTTGGCCACTAGTAAGTCTTTCAGGCTCCTTTTAAACTGATCTTTATTTGTAACTAAATTTTTTATGTTTACTGGCAAATTATTCAAGATGAGTGTTCCTGAGTAGTGGACCCCTTTTTGAACTAAAGTAAGTGCTTTTAAGTCCTTTTGCAGATCATTTTGTTCCTGGTATTGTATGTATGAACTGAGCTGTTTGTTGGAAAAAGAGATATATTATTTAGGACAAATTTCATTAATGAGTAAATATACTGAGACGCAGTAGTTAGTATACCCAGTTCTTTGAAGAGGTTTCTACAGGACGTCCGTGAATTTACTCCCAAATAATACGTATTACACGCTTTTGGACTCTGAAAACTTTTGTTTGACTTGAAGAGTTACCCCAAAATATTATACCATATGACATTATGGAATGAAAGTAGGCAAAGTATGCAAGCTTTTTCACTTTTATGTCGCCTATGCCTGCTAACACTCGAATTGCAAATACAGATTTGTTAAGGCTTTTCTGCAGTTCTGCGGTGTGTTCTTCCCAACTGAATTTATTATCAAGTTGTAATCCCAGGAATTTAAGACTGTCAACCTCTTCTATCTGCTCTTCTTCGTATTTTATGCATATGCTGGGTGGAAACCTCTTACAGGTTCTGAATTGCATATAGTGAGTCTTTTCGAAGTTTAATGTCAGTGAGTTGGCTTTAAACCATTTATTAATATCCATGAAAATATCATTAGCAGATCTTTCTAGAACTACACTTGACATACTATTTATTGCAATACTTGTGTCATCTGCAAACAAAACGAACTCTGCTTCTGGCAGTGTAACTGATGAGAGATCATTAATGTACACAAGAAAAAGAAATGGCCCTAATATGGATCCTTGTGGGACACCACATGTAATTTCTTCCCATTCTGATGATGACTGATGACTTAATTCACTAGTCCTTGCACTGACACCCTTTGTTTCCTGTTAGTGAGGTATGACTTGAACCATTTTGCAGCACTGCCCATGACACCATAGAATTCTAATTTACTTAAAAGGATGTTGTGATTCACACAATCAAATGCCTTTGACAAATCACAGAAAATGCCTGCTGCTTGTAATTTGTTATTTAATGAATTAAGTACATTTTCACTGTAGGTGTAAATAGCCTTCTCGATATCAGAACCCTTCAGAAATCCAAACTGTATTCTTGATAATATGTTATTTGTGGTCAGATGGTTGAGCAGCTGCCTGTACATTACTTTTTCTAAAATTTTTGAGAATGCTGGCAAAAGTGAAATCGGTCTGTAGTTTGATGGTATCTCTTTATCCCCTTTCTTGAATCGAGGCTTAACATCTGCATATTTTAGCCAGTCAGGAAATGTCCCAGTTATAATTGCCTGGTTACACAAGTAACTTAGAATTGTACTAAACTCACAAGAACATGCCTTAATTAACTTTGCTGATATTTCATCGTACCCACTAGAATGCTTTGTTTTTAAAGATTTTATTATGGACGTTATTTCTTTTAGTGAAGTGAGTGACATATTCATGTACTTGAAGCTATTTGTGAAGGCTAGTTTCAGATATTCAAGGGCATTATTTACTGATCCTGAAAGTCCCATTCTATCAGTAACGGATATAAAGTACTTGTTAAATAGATTTGCCACACTATGCCCATCAGTTACTAATGTGTCATCTACCCTTAGTGCTATTTGCTCCTGTTCCTTTCTGGTTCTACCAGTCTGCTCTTTCACTATATCCCATATTGTTTTTATTTTGTTCCCTGACATTGCTATCTTCTTCTCGTAGTGCATTTGTTTAGACGTCTGAATTACATTTTTTAATGTTTTACAGTATTCCTTGTATTTAGCTAAATCATCAGCATTGGAGCTATTCTTGGTCGACAGATACATTTTCCTTTTTGTGTTACGGGAAATCTTTATTCCTTGTGTAATCCATGGTTTTATTATAGACTTCTGTTTAATTTGAGTAACTTTTAGAGGAAAACAGTTTTCAAACATGGTACTGACGTTGTTCACGAATGTGTTATATTTTTCTTTCATGTCATGAGCACTATATACATCTTTCCAGTTCATATCTTTGAGCAGTTTTCTAAAACACTCAATTTTTGGTTGATTGACTACTCTCTTGTACTCAGATTTAGCAGTCTTGATAATCAGCTTAGAATTTACATCTAAAACAAGGAGCTGCATGTCATGATCTGATAGTCCATTTATAACAGGTTTTATGATATGATTTTGTTCCTTTGATTTGTCTATAAAAATGTTATCAATGGCTGTCCTTGAGGATTTAGTGATCCTAGTTTGAAAGTTTACAGTGTGAGTTAGATTGAAAGACAACATTACTAACTGCAGTGAATGTTTACTGGAAGATTGCATTAGAAAATCTGTATTAAAGTCACAAGCAATCAAAATTTCTTTGTTTCTTTCTGTTAAATAACCCAAAAGAGCTTCTAGATGATCTAAGAATAGATTACAATTTCCTGCAGGTGCTCGGTAAATAGTTATTATTATATAGGATCTGTTATGGAACTCTACTTCTGTTGCACATGCTTCTAGATGCTGCTCTAAACAGAATTTATTAATGTCAATGTTCTTGAATTTATGGCAGTTTTTGATAAATGTGGCAACTCCTCCTCCATCCATATCTACTCTGCAGAAGTAGGAAGCTAGCTTAAATCCTGAAATGTCTAACATATCTATATCAGTGGTCACTTGATGTTCAGAGAGGCAGATTATGTCAATTTGGTTAGATGAATTCATTTCATCGATACAAATGAGTAGTTCATCAACTTTATTTCTAAGTCCCGGAATGTTCTGGTGTAATAAAGATAACTGATACTGCATACTAATGGGATTGTAACTGTTTTGGCGAAGATGAACTGGCAGTTTCTGATTACTTTCTGTTAAACACTGTTTAAATGGAGGCTGTATGATACAATCTGACTCCTGTTCATCTGTTTTCTCAAACTGAGTGTGTCTGCCAATCTCTCTTAAAATTCGCTTTCTTTCACCCTTCCCTATCCTAAAAAAGGCATCCCTCTGACACCTGTGACCACTGGTATTTTACCACTTGTGCCGGTGTCCCCCCTTAAGTTTTCTGCAATCAACCCAGACAGTTTTCCCTTCCCTTTCCTATTGAGGTGAAGGCCATGCCTAGTGTAGTCCCACCTATCGATAGCATCCACAGGAATCAAACCAATATGGGACCCTACATCCGTCCTAAGCAGCCACTCCAAGTTCACCCTCCCTACGGAAGAGTTCAAATGAGGCCGATCATGGCGTCTCAACACAGACACAAATCCCACACTCGTATGCTTCGTTGCTGATGCTATCTTCACCAGGTCACTCTCTATGGAATATTCAGAGTCTCTGTCAATGCTATATCCCGGACCACCCACTATAACCACGGCATCCTCCTTTGTGAAATCCTTGCATAAAGCACCTACATCCTCTGTTACCTGACCCAGATCTGCACTAGGCTTGAAAAAGTTAGTGACCTGGTACTCTGGACCTAGATTTTCCTGCAGTAGTTGGCCAACACCTCTACCATGGTAACTACCTAACAACAGAACTTTCTTTCCCTTTACGAATTTCCCTACCTTTCTCAAGTCCTTGAAAGCTTGTTGTGCCCTTTCTACAGCTTCAGCTACATGAGGCTCATCCGATTCTGACTGAGGCAACAGGTCAAATCTATTTTCAAGATTTATGACAAAGCTGTCTGAAGCTCTCCTTTGCCTGTTCCCCCTATTACCTGTTGCCACTTCCCACCTCTGTTCACCCTTCTCCCTCTTTAACCTGTCCAGATCCTCCCTTGCCTTGTCTAGGTCAGCTTGAAGAGCTGCAATTTTCCCTTCCTGTTCCAGTATTTTCCTATCTCTACTACAGATCCTACAATACCACTGGTGAGCCTCATTTATGTCCCCATTTCCCACGCCACTACATTCGCCCCAATGAAAGAAACTACAGCACCCATCACACCATACCCCGGAACTAACGATCCTACGGCATGTCACACACTTCTCACTCATGGTAAAAACAGAAATCGTATAAGCTGATTTAAGTAGTGACTAAAACGTAAACAAAGGACCCTAGAAACTATTCAGGCAGATATAAATAAATTGAAAAAGTACTGAATAAAAAACTGGTGATTACATATAACTCACTGTTTACTAACGATACGCGCGCGTGAAATTAAGCCTAAAATCCGTGCTATAGGCGCGAGAAGGAAAATAAACTTCTTACCCCGTTTAATCTTCTTTAACACTTCACTAACACTTCCACTAATGTAACAACACTTATATTATATTTATACCAACTGGAAACGTTTATCTATAAGTTTAATTCACTGCTTACTTACGATTCGCGCGCGTGAAATTACGCCTAGGATTCGTGCGACAGGCGCGAGAAGAAAAATACGCTTCTTACCCAGTTTAATCTTATTTTATACTTCACTAACACTTCCACTAATTCAACAACACTTATATGATATTTATAACACCTGTACACGTTTAAAAATAGCTTAATAACAACGCTTTTTATAATTATTTAGTGCAGCAAATACTCGAAGAGTCCGCGTCGGCGCAGTGTTGCCAACTTCGGTTCGTTCCGTGAAAGGTCCTGTTGATACTGAGTGAGCAGAGGTGTAGTTAAATAGTAGCTGGCGATTTTCATGATAAAGTAAGCGTGGCCCGCAAAGCCACGTTAAGAATTACTCGCGGTTTCTAAATGAAAGTCGTGGGTTTGAATACATACATTTTAATTGAAATATGCAAGACCGTTTATGCAACAGACGCAGTTGAATGTTTTGAACCGTAGTGAATTCAGCCTCTTTTAATGAATTCAGCTTCGTTCACAGCTCAACGCTAGTTCATTAGTGATCCATTTATTTTCATGCGAGATCGTAATGCTCTGAAAACGAGATATTTCCAAGCCTTTTAACCCATCCAAATTAATTACGAGATACAAAAGCAGCGTTAATATGTAATATATCTTATGGAAGGGGGCCGTAAATTTTAGAAACTTTATATACTATCGAGTCGTTCTCAGGATGCTTAAATTGACATTGTCTAGTCATTGGTTCTTGGCTGTATAATCTGCAATGTAAAATAGCAAAATCTGCAACACAACTCATGTTAAATATGTCTGTTGAAAGACTCGCATGCTTGAGTATAGTTTGTATCAGAAAATGAAAATTTTCTTGTTATTTAAAAGCATGATGTTCCAATTTTTTAGACAAATATTTTTGTAAAAATTTACATGAACCCTGTGAATATAAATATAGAGAGATCGACAAATCCAGGCCTTTGGGGTGTACGATATTAATGTTTTAGATATGTGGTCTTGTTACCTCGTCTTTAGGTGAAGTTCCTTGCAATCTTCTCGGGTGATGAGGTTGTGTTGTTACTATGGCTAACGAACAAAATAAATGATAAATTTGGAGGTGTCTCAGTTGTTTATTTACCACTTCAACAGATAAATAAAAAATAGGTGCAAACTCTGATGTGCCTGAAAACAATTTTACAACTACTACCCCTCAGACACACCGACGGCTACATGAACAACATGAACCACAACCGTGATATCTCAACGTTGCACTGCCATCCTTTATTCATTCCCCATTTTGATATTTAGGTGGGGTTCTGAGACTCTCAGCTTTCTATATTGCATATTTATTTTACCTTCTTTTAATTCATCTTTTTGTTTGAATATTTATTAATTATTAATTTGTTATGTAATTACTTATTTATCTAAGTTCTGTAATTCTTGCGTGCGATTTGCTAAATTCCATTCTTCAGCATGATATATTGTACCAGACGACAGTTTTATCCACTGAGACACTTGATCGTAGATCTTTTTAAAGCTTCCTTCGGCACGATTTCATGTTGGATTTCATCCATTTGTTCCATTCCTCTCTCATACACATTTTAAATGGTTTATTTACCGAGATGTTAAGAGGTTGAAGTTGCCAAGTAAGTACTCCCAGAATAACAGCAAGCTCTATGTTTCCCTGTCTCAATTACTCCTTCACAGAATTTTTCAAATGACTACTCAAGTGATGTAGCACAAGAAGAGAAATCTTCTCAAATAAAGGATCTTTCCTTCTTCCACACACTCTATTAATCCATAATTAACAGACCTTGTCATGTAAGTGAACAACAACAGCTGGCGGTATTTCAGAAGTTTTTGGCATTGTTTTGCTCTTGAAAATGATCATTGGATTATGTTTAGTACCGTCAGCAAAACATGAAAGAAAACAGTGTAGTGTAGTTTTCACGTCCTCTTGTTTTTACAGGTAGAGTTTTAGCACGTTTCATGGCAATAGTTCAGTTACTCGGCACAACAAATATCGGAGGAGTTGCGTCCATATGCGCTATTTGGCTTAGTTCCACGCTGGTTTTCTTTCGATGTTGAATAATCAAGCGATGAAAGATAATATTTTCTTTTCGTACTCTTGCGGAATTTTCTGAGATATTTTGGTTTTGGTTCGCATGCTAAGTCCATGACGCTTCATGAACCTGTAGCACCAATCAATTCCATCCTTGCAGTCTATTAACTTTCACTGCAGCGCTAGCTTGCGACGGCATATTTGAATCATTTTTGTATTAATTCCAGTGCCATTTTGATGGTGTCCTTGAGTCCACTTGAAAACGTCTTCTTCTAGTTTTGGTCATTTTGCATTCAGTCCTCTAATTGCACATTTAGTCTTCCTAATTTTTTTCAGTTCTTCTTTAGTAGCCCTCCAATCGCGAATGGTTTTTTATGTTTGTGGAGGACCGAAATGCCGCTCATCTGCTCTGTTTCCATGTTCTTCTGAATATACTATTACTCTCAATTTATAGCCCGCATCATATGAATACCTGTTATTTTCCTCCATCACGAGACAGATAACACAAATCACTTTAAATTGACGTTCTGCGTCGTCAATGCCACTGTAGGGACTTGTACCATGTGAAGCAAGGAGAGGATGTTGTTTGGTGGCCGGTATCCTCTTTCTATAACACAACTGCGTACATCTATTAACAAGATTCCTTATTTACTAGAGCAAAAAGCTACTTATCTTTAAACTAGTCCAGGTGTTGTGGTACATGCTCTTATTTAATAGTCCACGTTAGCCTCTCTGCTGGCGAAGTACAAGTCTAACTATAAACGCTATGTACTGCCTGAGTCTGAGATTCTCAATCTCTCTGACTGTGACTGCGACTGACTAGGGCTTCCGGATCTAAATACCGGCGGTCGAGAGGGCGTTGGCAGCGCGTTGCTTGCGTGTCTGTCTTTGGGCCCTCCCTTGATAGGCGCGCTTGATTCAGCGCCTATTATCGATCTTCCTGCAACCTCTTTGCCGACTGGTATACTGGCGACAGCTTACGCCAGCACATTTTTATATTAATTACGAGTAAAAGACGCATGTGAATTTTGGGGGCAATTTTTCAAAAAAGTACTTCTTACAGTCCGTAAAATACGGTAGTGTTCCTCCAAGGATAGAGAACTAGAAATACGTCACATCAAGAGATTAAAAATCATTGATGCCGGAACACTGGACGGGTTCGATAAAAAAATACGACGTCCTGGGGCAGTGGAAGATGTGGATCGCCGAATTTTGTTGAGAAGACGGCTGTAAAAGTTGTGTACCGAAGTAGCGGAGAGGGAAGCCAGCAGCTGCTGCGGTCTGTCTGTCGCCGCTGATGCCCTGATCCGTAATATTGGCGGGAATCCTTTGTGGCCGTCAGGGCAGGGCGGAATGTCGCTCGTTTCTGCCACGTCTTGCACCGCTCGCCAGTGTGAAGCCGACAGCCCAGTGGCGGAAGGAATTCGGATGGTATGTGACAATCGCCGAGCGACAGTGTGTCGATTCTTGTTGTTAAGCATTCTGGTGAAACACTGTATATCGGATAAACCAGGCGCAAAAACTATTTTCGAACGACGTAAGTTTCGGCTTGTGAACCCATTTTCCAGTTCATTGCTGATACCAAAGATAGCAACCAAGCAAAGACGAACACATGTCAGTTTCGTTAATCTATCGCTTCTCGGTTTAAGCTACAGAAGTGATCTCTGTTGATTAATTTAATTATGAAACAGTATGTTTTGTGACAGCCATCTGAGGCTTTTCTTTAGCTTCACTGCTGCTAAGATACCTACTCATTACCAATACGTCGTAATATTTGACGATCTCATATCACTGTACGACTTTACACACCAGCAGCTCAAAATACAACTTTTACTAACTGATGGCGAGCACGCAGCTCCGCTGTACAGTTTCTTTCCTGTAGCTACATTGCTTATACTACCAACAAACCCTACCCTAAGCCCAGAAAATTTGCGTTAACGGTTGCAAGTCTTCATACAACAACAATCGATATAAAATACTCAATATCGTTTTCAACAACTAGTGACCATTTCTAGCAACACATTTAGCATTGACATAAAAAAGTGCTCTCAGTTTTATATCACGGTCACAAGTCTCCTGCGTGACATTATTTTAAGGCAATACAAAGTGCACTTTAACTAAATTGCAAAGAAGTTAGTAAAAAAATTTGTACGTTTGTAAAGAACATGTGACAGATATAGTCGTGTTACGGTTACACTCCTCATACGTTACACATACACATGTCTGGGAGGCTGTTTTTGCATTTCACAACTCTGTTTCAAATACGAATAAAAACTCGAAATAAACAGAAAATACTACTTTTCTTTTTTTATTTATTTACGACACGTTAAGGCGGCTTTGATCCATCAGTGAGTGGCAGTTACGGTGATACCGTTGGTTTCTCAGGAGCAACACACCTCAACTAAACATCGAAACTGCCACCTGATGATGGGGCGATGCTGCCAAAACACACCACAGATAAAAAAAGTTAAAATTTATTTGCAGGCTATTTTCTGCTTTTATTTAAATTACAGTACTCATACAAATGAAGTGTTAAAAATAACATTCAGCTTGCTGTTTGAAGAATGTCGGCTACTAAAATTTGACAACTAGCTTCATGCTTTGATTTCCGTTACAGACCACAGGCTTATAAAACAGTTAATTTCGGTCTACGAGGACCATTTTTAAGACCTGAGACCTGGTACTGCTCTACACGAAACGACTAAACTTTCACAGCTTTTCCTTAATTTCTGATTGTACCATACTGACATACATAAGCCACGTCTGTTAGAAAAGCCACATCATAGACCGAAATTAATTAGCTTTGTGTAAATTCTTAGTCCGTAACTGAAATAGAGACATAAACGTTGCCGGGGTCATTGTATATTTTGCTGCTACAATGTTGCAACTCGCGTGTAACAAAGTGTCCAGAAGGTATCAGGCAGCTCTTGTCACAGAGGGGCGCCAGTTTGAGCACCTGCCGTCAATAAAATGTATGACTAGTTTATATACTCAGGTAAAACGCGCAGAGCCATCAAGCGGCACCTGCCGAGGGATCTAGACGGTGGAAATAAGCAGTGTGAACTGTAGGCATGCTCATGGACCCTACGTGAAAACAGTCCGCCTTTGTATTTTTAATGTAAGTTATTGCCGAATAGAGAATTTAAATCCAAAGGACACGCATTACATGATGTTGTTATTGTGATATTCTTGCTGATATTGATGATCCAAAAGCAATAGTCCCTCTGCAGCTGAGTGTACGGTGATTTGGAATTCCTAGCGGAATAAAACTGTATGGCGGAACGGGCTTTGAAACTGGTTCCTTTACCTTTCTCGTGCAAGTGCTCCACCAACTGAGCTATCCAAGCATGACTCATTACCCGTCCTCGCAGCTTCACTTTCGCCAGTACCCCATCTCTTACCTATCATACCTCACTGAAGCTCTCCTGCATGCCTTGCGGAATAATGACGTTGACAAGAGGAAGAATATGAAACCCAGTATCAGGACTTAACCTGCAACTCTCGAACAGCACATACGAGGTCGTTAGGATTACCTTCCAATTACACGATACAGCCATTGTTAACAGTGTTCAAATAACTTATGCGAATGCAGATCGGTGACGTCATTAACAATCGTTGATGTTTCGACAGCTGCACACCCTGTCATTTTCAAAGCAAAGCTGCAGCAATAAGAATTATGCAAGCTAATTTAAAACCAGTAGGTGAATATGGATTGGGGGGAAGGAATGAAAGAGGAAGCCGCCTTGTAGAATTTTGCACAGAGCATAACTTAATCATAGCTAACACTTGGTTCAAGAATCATGAAAGGAGGCTGTATACATGGAAGAAGCCAGGAGATACTGACAGGTTTCAGATAGATTATATAATGGTAAGACAGAGATTTAGGAACCAGGTTTTAAATTGTAAGACATTTCCTGGGGCAGATGTGGATTCTGACCACAATCTATTGGTTATGAACTGCAGATTGAAACTGAAGAAACTGCAAAAAGGTGGGAATTTAAGGAGATGGGACCTGGATAAACTGAAAGAACCAGAGGTTGTACAGAGTTTCAGGGAGAGCATAAGGGAACAATTGACAGGAATGGGGGAAAGAAATACAGTAGAAGAAGAATGGGTAGCTCTGAGGGATGAAGTGGTGAAGGCAGCAGACGATCAAGTAGGTAAAAAGACGAGGGCTAGCAGAAATCCTTGGGTAACAGAAGAAATATTGAATTTAATTGATGAAAGGAGAAAATATAAAAATGCAGTAAATGAAGCAGGCAAAAAGGAATACAAACGTCTCAAAAATGAGATCGACAGGAAGTGCAAAATGGCTAAGCAGGGATGGCTAGAGGACAAATGTAAGGATGTAGAGGCTTATCTCACTAGGGGTAAGATAGATACTGCCTACAGGAAAATTAAAGAGACCTTTGGAGATAAGAGAACCACTTGTATGAATATCAAGAGCTCAGATGGAAACCCAGTTCTAAGCAAAGAAGGGAAGGTAGAAAGGTGGAAGGAGTATATAGAGGGTTTATACAAGGGAGATGTACTTGAGGACAATATTATGGAAATGGAAGAGGATGTAGATGAAGACGAAATGGGAGATAAGATACTGCGTGAAGAGTTTGACAGAGCACTGAAAGACCTGAGTCGAAACAAGGCCCCGGGAGTAGACAACATTCCACTAGAACTACTGATGGCCTCGGGAGAGCCAGTCATGACAAAACTCTACCATCTGGTGAGCACGATGTATGAGACAGGCGAAATACCCTCAGACTTCAAGAAGAATATAATAATTCCAATCCCAAAGAAAGCAGGTGTTGACAGATGTGAAAATTACCGAACTATCAGTTTAATAAGTCACAGCTGCAAAATACTAACGCGAATTCTTTACAGACGAATGGAAAAACTGGTAGAAGCTGACCTCGGGGAAGATCAGTTTGGATTCCGTAGGAATGTTGGAACACGTGAGGCAATACTGACCTTACGACTTATCTTGGAAGAAAGATTAAGAAAAGGCAAACCTACGTTTCTAGCATTTGTAGACTTAGAAAAAGCTTTTGACAATGTTGACTGGAATACTCTCTTTCAAATTCTGAAGGTGGCAGGGGTAAAATACAGGGAGCGAAAGGCTATTTACAATTTGTACAGAAACCAGATGGCAGTTATAAGAGTCGAGGGGCATGAAAGGGAAGCAGTTGTTGGGAAAGGAGTGAGACAGGGTTGTAGCCTCTCCCCGATGTTATTCAATCTGTATATTGAGCAAGCAGTAATGGAAACAAAAGAAAAATTCGGAGTAGGTATTAAAATTCATGGAGAAGAAGTAAAAACTTTGAGGTTCGCCGATGACATTGTAATTCTGTCAGAGACAGCAAAGGACTTGGAAGAGCAGTTGAACGGAATGGACAGTGTCTTGAAAGGAGGATATAAGATGAACATCAACAAAAGCAAAACGAGGATAATGGAATGTAGTCAAATTAAGTCGGGTGATGCTGAGGGAATTAGATTAGGAAATGAGACACTTAAAGTAGTAAAGGAGTTTTGCTATTTAGGGAGTAAAATAACCGATGATGGTCGAAGTAGAGAGGATATAAAATGTAGACTGGCAATGGCAAGGAAAGCGTTTCTCAAGAAGAGAAATTTGTTAACATCGAGTATAGATTTAGGTGACAGGAAGGCATTTCTGAAAGTATTTGTATGGAGTGTAGCCATGTATGGAAGTGAGACATGGACGATAACTAGTTTGGACAAGAAGAGAATAGAAGCTTTCGAAATGTGGTGCTACAGAAGAATGCTGAAGATAAGGTGGGTAGATCACGTAACTAATGAGGAGGTATTGAATAGGATTGGGGAGAAGAGAAGTTTGTGGCACAACTTGACTAGAAGAAGGGATCGGTTGGTAGGACATGTTTTGAGGCATCAAGGGATCACAAATTTAGCATTGGAGGGCAGCGTGGAGGGTAAAAATCGTAGAGGGAGGCCAAGAGATCAATACACTAAGCAGATTCAGAAGGATGTAGGTTGCAGTAGGTACTGGGAGATGAAGAAGCTTGCACAGGATAGAGTAGCATGGAGAGCTGCATCAAACCAGTCTCAGGACTGAAGACCACAACAACAACAACAATTTAAAACCTCGGTTTGCAGAGATGCAAAGCAATTCCGGAATGCTCTCTCTCTCTCTCTCTCTCTCTCTCTCTCTCTCTCTCACACACACACACACACACACACTGTAAAAATGTAAACACTTGCGCCGCATCCCAATCAAAGATGACCGACGTCAGACCTTGTCGATTGTGAAAATTAATAATCACTGGGGATCCTCCGCTTTTCTGCTGGGAGACAGGAAGATTCCGCGCAGAATTTAAGAAAAGATCTCCATTTCTATTTATAGGATTACTTGCTAATTAGATTTCAATGATTCAGTTGTAACACTACCCCAGTAGGTGGAGGTGCATTCCAGAATCTCCGTGTTATCTTCCATAGCACGACCTGCGCCAAGACAATGTTCTACAATTGGAGATTTCGTCGGCTGTTGTAAGATGATGGTCGAAAAACATAATACGACGAATCTTGTTGAAAATGCTCCTTGTGTAAGGCAAAATGGCCGCAAATCAGTGTCACCTCGGTATTATCATCACTCATCCGGTGCACAGTTGGTCCACAGCCTGGCGAATAGTGACCCAAAATGGGCTAACACAGCTGACGAACTCTCAGGGTCAGTGATGACGTGGGCCCTGTGAACCAAAATATGAAGTAGACCTTCACGCCGGGCTGGATGGTGACAACTATCAACGTGTAAGTACGAGTCAGTGAGAGTGGCCTTCCTGTAAACAGCAAGTCTCAACGTACCATCAACATTCCTCCTGACCAAAATGTCGATGGAAAGAGAGCAATCATCCTTTTCCACTTCCATCGTAACAGTTTGGTCCCATAAGACCTTACCACAAATTTCCAAAATACCACTGAATTCAAGTGTTCTAAAAAGTCGTTCAAATTCTCACTGCCATGAGGCTAAACACTAGAAGTATCGTCTAAATATCTGGAAAAAAAACATGCAGGTTTCACAGCCGGTGACTCCATGGCACGTTCCTCGAACTGTTCCTTGAAAAAGTTGGTAATAATAAACGACAACGGACCCCCCATCGAAACTCCGTCTGCTCACAGCATTGGTCACCGAATAAAAAGCAAATGGAAGTCAACACATGAAGAAATAGCTTTAAAAAGGCATACGGAGAAACGCGAATGAACAGGGAGACCACATTTGAGCTTACTAGACTATGTCATTGGAACGCATTCCCTTTAATCGATCTAAGAAGTTTGCCGAGCTCGTAATGTCATACACTGACCTACTAGTGGTCTCAACAGAGTAGCAAGGTATTCCCCAAGACTGGCGATCTTGTACAGAAGCTCGAAGAGGAATTCTTTCCCTGTGGATGTTCGGAATGTGATATAACCAAGGGTGATCAGTGTAATAAGAATTCAGACTATTCATAGCCTCCTGTGACAAGGAACTTTTCTTCACGAGGCTGTTAGCCTTTCTCTCAATACTTTTTGTTGTGTCAGCTTCGTTCTTGCGATACGCTGAATCAGATAGTAAATACTGCATCATTTGAACGAACGTAATCTTGTTCGCCTAAAACAACGGTAGCATTGCCCTTGTCCACTGGTAAAATAACGGTATCTGGACTAACGCTAAGTGAATGCAAGTCAGCCCTATCAGCTGCTATTTTATGCTCTTGTGTGGATGCGCCCCATCCAACACACGATATGCCTCCCATCTAACCTCCTCATCAGTATCAGGAGGTAATTTAAAAACAGGATATTCAACAGAACTAATAAAATCAACCTCTAGCAATCTTGCGCTAGCACGGATGAAGCTGCGTCGTCAAAAGCTTTCTCCGTGAGATTTATCACAGAATGTTGAGGTGTAGTATTAGACTCCGAGACACGGAAACAACTTCGTCTAATGTCGAGAAGTTACAGAATGAATTCCCAGTCAGACTGCGACCATGAGGCAGTGTCCAGTCAATCCCAAGAAACAGCCTTAGTGTTTGAAGCAACCATTAAATGAAGGTTCACGAATACATTAGCTCGAGCAGTGCTTTGCGAGATGCGACTGGCTTAAAAAAATGGTTCAAATGTCTCTGAGGTCTATGGGACTTAACATCTGAGGTCATCAGTCCGCTAGAACTTAGAACTACTTAAACCTAACTAACCTAAAGACATCACACACATCCATGCCCGAGGCAAGATTCGAACCTGCGACCGTGGCGGTCGCGCGGTTCCAGACTGAAGCACCTAGAACCACTCGGCCACTGCGGCCGGCTGCGACTGGCAGCTGGAGAATTAATCTGATGAAGAACTTTGGCAAACGTTGGAACATTATTTTGATCATGACGCCTCAACAAAAATGACAACTCACGTTCCTATCTTACTCTGTTGCTGCGGATGGTTTTGCTTAACGTGTGTATCTACCGCATTCCTTGCAGTTGTAGCAGTGTCATCCGCCTTGATTCCATATCATTTTCACCTAGGACCTAAGCCCTAAGATCAGCGTCTTTGCCTCTCTACCTCTCCTTCTGTTGTTGGACAAGCACTGACGACGAACATTTCTTCCACTACCAGGATTCGATGCGGCGACCGTCGCAAATTCGGTACCATACCTACGGTTGCTGGTTATTTACGTCGGAAAACATACGTGGGATGTTGGAGTGTTCCCATGACACGTAAGTGATTGTCAATATTCTCTTTGCAGGTAGGCGCACAGCAGAAAGACGGAACAGCTGGATGCAGCCTGGGAAGTAGCGTGGCGTAGCGATGTACACAAAACGTAAGTTGACACATCATCCACATCATCAGTACCATAGTCTCCGTACAGATATTCTGTTTATTATTTTCAGCCAACTAAATGTGTCTTGATTTAAACAAACACTGCAACACTTAAGTTTGCTTCTCATTCGTGGAACGGCGCGTTTCAGGGATTTATTCCAATTTTCAAGTGCAACTATCTACACTGGTATTTCGTGTGATGTCTGTGAGTGTGTTGTACTGCCTCTCTTAACTTTGAGTCGCCTTTGCGTGGTTTTAAAGTTGGTATCACATTCAATGTGCAGAAATTCACAAACATGCAGTGCATCACTCACACTAATTGTTTATATGAAATCAATATATGGTATATACAAATCCTAATAACAGTTAGTGCGTCCTATCATAATTTAAAAAAGTTCAGAGGCATATCCAAATGTACAATCGACCGAACTGACTTAGGACTGCATTGTGACACATCATAATATATTACACTGTTCATTCTCACGCCTATTAAAGAGATTTAAGTTACCAGTCTCCTTTGAGAATCTGTTATTAACACCTTTCTTTTTCTTCCAATGTAATACCTACCTTAAGAAGTATTTCCACAAACTAAAAATGCTGCTTCAAGATTAGACACAGCAGTTCCAGATAGAGTATCAGTAAACACAGTTGCAAATCTACAAACTGAGCACCAACAATTTGGCCTGGAATTCACTGAGGTTCGATTTGCGGGGTTTAAATTTGGGGAGGTAAAATAAGAATACGGCCTGGTGCTGCGTCAGCATATAGATAAGAATGTTAAACGTCGTTTTTGCACAGATTATTAGGAATGAAACCAATTGTAACTGGACAAATGAAACGCGATTGTGACTGAATATAATTACTACAGAAAAAGATTGCTGTTGCTCAGATATCCGATGGAAAAGATAAATATACAGTGCCGGAAAAAAATTAGTTCACCTGGAAACACGACGTCGATTTTGATCCGATGACGTCATATGGCACCTAGGGGATAGTAGATAGACTGATAGTGGTTTCAACATCGTCCGCCAAAAGAGAGCGAAGTGTTTTAACTACCAGAGGGTCATCTGCGTCTACTCTTTAATAGAGAACACTCGCAGCTAGGAGAGTCGTATACTGCAACAGGTGTGAAGTAAGCAGGAAATATATGAGATGCTGAACGTCCACGGGGCACAGACGCCCGCCAGGATCGTCGTATTGTAAGGGCAGCAGTGGCAGGTCGTACAGTTACAAAGCACAGGTAAGAGGGCTTGTGAGCCCATACTTGTCAAGGCATATTTTTGCGAACCTTTTATCAGCGGTGGGGTACGAGCACCCACACTTCTATTCCATCCTCATCTAGCATCAATGTGCAGCGCTTGACTGGTGCTGTCAGAAGATAATTTGGAAGATGGAATGGTGAGACGTGGTCTTAGGCGATGAAAGCAGATTCTGCCTACACGAAAGTGATGGTCCGTTTCGCGTATGGGGTAGACCTGGTTAGCGCCGTCTCGTAGAGTGCATTCGTCCAAGACACGTTTGCCCCATCCCAGGCTTTATGGTCTGGGATGCCATAAGTTACAACTCTCGTTCATCTTTTTTGTTTCTGGAGGGGACCACAACCATCGCCCGGTGCGTGCAGAATGTTGTTAAACACATCTCAGTGCCGTTTTTGGAACAGAAAGGTGACGTGTTGTTCCAACAGGATAATGCTCGGCCAGACTGCCCATTAAACTCAACGTGTTCAGCAAGACGTGCAGTGGCTTCCCTGGCCATCACGCTCTCCGACCTCGCCTCCAATCGAGCACGTGTGGGATATGATGCGACGAGAAGTGACTCATTCGACACCTCAATCAACAACTCTTGCAGAACTACGTGAACAGATGGAGCAGGCGTGGCATAACGTGTCCCAGGACAGTATTGCTATTTGCACGATCGACTATATGCCAGAGTCAGCGACCGCATTACCGCCCATGGAGGCTACAACATGTACTAATATGGGTATTTCAGCATCCGTCGATACCTGGTACCTCAGAGCCGCTGACGCTATTGATCTGTAAATATAACTGTTTCATGTTATCAATAACCACTGTTGAAACAATAAGTCTTGAGTGAACTGAAAATCTCTAAGGGATGTCATAATTCTTTTCCGGCAGTGTATTACGGACAAGACGGTAAACAATCTCCGGAAAGCAATTTTTGTTCAGTATGTCGTTCACAGAAAAGGACGATCAGAGAACAAGAGCGTTCAGCCATTCAGAAACGCCAGTGGAATCTTGAAGAGGATCCCAGCAGAGGGAGTGAAACGACGAACAGCGGGAACGTTTGAAGAGGTGTTGTAACGATTTTTCGATCAATGACTGGCATTTTGTCCGCTTGTATTCATTAACTAATACAAATGACCTGCGTTATTACATAGAGTGCCGTTAGTTACGGACAGAATGAGGTAGCGCTATGGTTATCACAATTGACTGGCACTTAAGGCTAGAGAGGAGCTCAAACATCTGTCCATCTATCCAGATATTAACTTACTCAGTCCTCACGTAGCATATATGCTTCATGTTACTTTTTTTTCTTGCTCAGACAATTAACTTGCTGTCCCTGACTGTGGAGTGTACTAACACACCATGTGATTTCTGTGCATCACTTGTTTTCATTACTCCAAGCTCCCAGTAGGTTTCAGTATCTAATTACATAATACTGTTTATCTTCGAAAAATAAAGGTAATTTCTGCTTTTTTCGGCATCTGGTATGCTAATATACCCTACCTTACCGAAAAAGCAATTTTTTTCTCAAATCAACACGGCAATACAATTTTTTTCGAAGAACTCTGGTTCTATACTCGGCAACGACATATACTTTCACATTCGCAATAGAGAATACAAAAGAAAGAAAGGATTGAAGAAGAAGAGGATGAATGTGATGACAAAGCCGTTGTGTTTGCAATGAGTAAACGCCCCAGAACACCAAAACATGTGGCGCCACCGAAAATAAGGATGTTTCCATGCCATGCATCTACCTGAGATAGTTAATGAAAACACGAAACATTTCAGACATGTTGTCTCACGCTGAAATCATTGTCCAACGAGAGTGGCGCATTGTTAGAAGAGAGTATGTGTTCTGGGTATCCTGCAGACATGCACTATGTGATCAAAAGCATCTGGACACCTGGCTGAAAATGATTTACAAATTCGTGGCGCCCTCCATCGGTAATGCTGGAATTCAATAAGGTGTTGGCCCACCCTTAGCCTTGATGACAGCTTCCACACCTGCAGGCATACGTTCAATCAGGTGCTGGAAGGTTTCTTGGGGAATGGCAGCTAATTCTTCAGGGAGCGCTGCACTTAGGAGGGGTATCGATGGCGGTCTGTGAGGTCTGTCACAAAGTCGGCGTTCCAAAACATCCCAAAGGTGTTCTGTAGGATTCACGTCAGGACTCTGTGCAGGCCAGTCCATTACAGGGATACTATTGTCCTGTGATCACTCTGCCACAGGCATTGCATTATGAACAGGAGTTCGATCGTGTTGAAAGATGCAATCGCCATACCGGAATTACTCTTCAACAGTGGGAAGCAAGAAGGTACTTAAAACATCAAATGGCTCTGAGCACTATGGGATTTAACATCTGTGGTCATCAGTCCCCTAGAACTTAGAACTACTTAAACCTAACTAACCTAAGGACATCACACACATCCATGCCCGAGGCAGGATTCGAACCTGCGACCGTAGCAGTCGCGCGGTTCCGGACTGAGCGCCTAGAACCGCTAGACCACCGCGGCCGGCACTTAAAACATCAATGTAGTCTGTGCTGTGAAAGTGCGACGCAAAACAACATGAGGTGCATCCCCCTCCATGAAAAAAAAAACGACCACACCATAACACCACAGCCTCAGAATTTTACTGTTGCCGCTACACACCCTGGCAGATAACGTTCACCTGTCATTCGCCATACCCATATCCTGCCATCGGATCGCCACATTGCGTACCGTGATTCGTGGATCCACACAACGTTTTCCGCCTGTTCAGTCGTCCAAAGTTTACGCTCCTTACACCAAGCGGGGCGTCGTTTGGCATTTACGGGCGTGATGTGTGGCTTATGGGCAGCCGCTCGACCATGAAATCCAAGTTTTCTCACCTCCCGACTAGCTCTCATAGTGCAGTGGGTACTGATGCAATTTGGAATTCCTGTCTGATGGTCTTCAACTGTCGGCAGTCTCTGTCGGTCAACAGACGAGGTCGACATGTACGCTTTTGTGCTGTACGTGTCCCTTCACGTTTCCACTTCACTATCACATCGGAAACATTGGACCTCGTGATGTTTAGGAGTGTGGAAATCTGGCGTACAGACGTAGGACACAAGTGACACCCATCAGTTGACCACGTTCGAAGTGCGTGAGCTTCGCGGAGCGCCCCATTCTGCTCTCTCACGATGTCTAATGACTAGTGAGGTCGCTGATATGCAGTACCTGGCAACACCTGGCAGCACAATGCACCTAATATGAAAAAGGTATATTTTTGGGGGTGTCCAGATACTTTTGATCGCATAGCGTAGTTCTGCTACTGTACGTGTAACAGGTGCACCATTGTGTGAAAGACTAGTGTCGCGTCAACTTGAAATGTACTCATGATTTCAAGTACACAGAACCGTAAGATCCTTGTGGCCAAAACGTCTAAATTGCTTACAGATCCACCATGATATTGTGGCGGTCGTGTCCTGCCGCAATAAACTGGAGGGAAGGCCACCGACGTCGACTTTGACTACAGACGACAATATGCAGGCAGTCGACGGAATGATTCACTGTAGACGTTCAGACATCTGTTTTCCAATGGCCCTACTAAGGCAATTTTTAAGCTAGACTCACGAAAATAGGTATTTGGTTTCCCAGTCAGAAATAGAGAAATGCGCGATTCGGCTTTTTGAAAATTCAGCCACAAATGAGATGAAAAGTAAGTGAAAGTTTTATTTTGAAAATAAATCGTTATTAAAGACTTACTAAAGCAAGGTACATATATGAAAAGTGGTATTTGACGTCTAGTTTGGAAATAAGTTAAAAAGTACTTGTTTCAATGTCTTTAGAAATTCAACCGCCTAAGGGACTGGAACGGAGAATAAAAATTTTTAAGGAAATATTTCGTTATTTTAAAATATTTTAGAGCTAAATCTGTGAAAATTGATATTTCATTTCTCGGTGAGATACAAAGAAATATGAGTTAGTGGATGAAAGTTTCTATGAAAATATCACCTCAAGAACGCAGAAGGCTTCATTAAAAAGAAAAAGCTTGGACTCCAGTTACCAGAAGGCTGTTTGGACAGAAGTAAATTTGGAACAGGCCATGCTTCTGTTACCCTACATAGCGTTGTTTTGTGAACATCATAAAAATTCGATTAAAAAAGAAAGTAACTGTGAAAAGCACACAGTCTACGAGAGCGGGGCAGCGGGCGCTATGCTAGTGAAGAATATACACACGCGGCGTACGTTGACGGCTTCTACGATGGTGATACTCCTGCTGCCGTTCGAAGAATACCGTCGGCCCTTTCCAACTAGTCCAATTCCTAATCACAGAGTGTTTATCACAGTTTTCAGCACACTGCGTGAAAAAGATATTCTTCTAAGTTCCCACTTTTCTTCTGAACGCGTATTGCTACAACCTGTGCAAAAAGAGCAACACATTGTGGAAATGTTGCAACGCATTCCTACTACCACATGGCGACTTACTGCACGTATCAGTGTCCAGCTAACACGTCCATGGCGAACATCACATGCGGAAAACTTGTACTCATTTTGCAGACAGCGTGCCCACAATTTTGACGTTGGCGACAGTTTCACATGATTTGAATTTTGTCGCTGGTTAACTTAAAATAGTCATTTGCTTTCACCAGTACCATTCACTGATGAAACCATATTTACACTGAATGGAATCAACAACAAACGTAATAATCATTGATAATCGAGAAAAATACATGCCGTACAGTGGAAACCAATTTCGAAGTTCGTTTTTCTGTCGATATCTGGTGCGGCACAATCGGTAACAGTCCGCAGCTCGTGGTCGTGCGGTAGCGTTCTCGCTTCCCGCGCCCGGGTTTCCGGGTTCGATTCCCGGCGGGGTCAGGGGTTTTCTCTGCCTCGTGATGACTGGGTGTTGTGTGATGTCCTTAGGTTAGTTAGGTTTAAGTGGTTCTAAGTTCTAGGGGACTGATGACCTTAGATGTTAAGTCCCATAGTGCTCAGAGCCATTTGAACCATTTAATCGGTAACATGTTGATAGACCCAGTCATTTTAGAACAGCTATTGATGGGACAGAATTACTTGCCTTTCTAGGAAAATTCATTTGTTGAACACCTTGAGGACATTCGTTTGGTCACGGGGACTGTAGTTTACCTCCAGCATGACTGAACCACTCACCATTTTCCCAGACATGTGAGGTAACATCTCATTCGCACTTACCCTAATCGCTGGGCTGGTCGTGGTAGTATATTTAACTGGCCACCAAGATAGTCTGACCTTACGCCGTTAGATTATTTATGAGCTTGGATTAAGTCTGAGTTGTGCAAGCAAAAGGTGATACGCGAGATGAACTGCTCGGTCGCTTCATGGACTCTGCTGCCTGCATTACAGAACATGCAACGACACTCAGCAAGCAACACATGTTCGCCTAAGAGTGTGCAAATACACTGAAGTTGATGGTGGGATATGGGAAAATTTTTTGTTAATTTTAAAATGACGTGTACGACAAAACTTGGAGGTGAATGTGTTAAAATATGTATTTGTCAATTTATACTTTCTAAAATTTATGTTGTGATGTTTACTAACTGTTGTACATGTGTAAGCCTGACAATGCATTGAATAACAGAGACAAAAATAACAATATGCATTAAAAGTATTTTATCTCGGAAACCATTCGGAATGTGGAATACGTCCACATGAAGTTTTGGCTTCAAATGATGGTTCCTGTCATATCCCGGCTTTCATGGACGGCCTGTATTGGCTTATTTGTTCAGTGCAATCGGTAAACACTGATCAGCCAGAACATTATGACCATTTACTTAATAGCCAGTTTGTCCAACTTTGGCACAGACAACAGCAGCGACGTGCCGTAGCATGGAAGCAATGAGACCTTGTTAGGTCGCTGGACGGAGTTGCCACCATATCTGCACACACAAGTCACCTAATAGGAATTCCGGGGAGGGAGGCGATGAGCTCCGACGCCACGTTCAGGCACATCCCAGATGTGTGATCGGGTTCAGATCCGACAAGTTTTATCGGAAGGGGGATGGGGGAGAGGGGGCAGCACATCAATTGGAACACGCCATTGTGTTCCTCGAATCACTCCATCACACTCCCAGTCTTGTGAAATGGTGCATTATCTTGTTGAAAAAATGTCAGTGCCTTCGGGAAACTTGATCGTCATGGAGGGGCGTACGTGGTCGGCACATAGTGTACGATACGCCTTGGCCATCCTGGTACCTTGCACGATCTCCGCAAGATCCAAGGATGCCCAGGTGAATATTCTCCAGAGCATAATGGAGCCTCCCTGTTCGGGCGCCAGATCTGATATGCTTTGGTAAAAATAAAATTGGTTCTTTTTGTCGTGACAGAATCAATTACCATTAATCACACCAGATTTGTCGGAGAACAGCAGCAACATGTGTAATTGATCCAGCTTTAAGAAATTCTATTACCTTTTAGCGGAAAATTCGTGCGGTACTCTCCGACGTTAGAAAAGTCGTGGTGTTCCGTTCGGAGCAGGAGGCGGCTGTCTTTTCTCATTCGCGATATCGAAAATCACTAAAAAAAATGAACAGAAATTTTTTTCGGAGGAAGATCGCGCGGAGAAAACAGACGGAAGTTACATGAAAGAAACCTAAGGGACCAACTAATTGGATTTGTACGAACATATAAACAGAACTGAAAGAACTTGGAATAAATACTATAACGATGTCGTCACGACAGCCTCCTGTTCCGACAGAACGCACGCTGGATCATAAACTGCATAAATCTTTTAAACAGGAAAGATTATCACAAGTATAATTAATGAAAATAAGGTTGAGAGATTTTCTTTGAAATTAAATAAACTTCAAGGCTTCAAGTATTATATTATGAAACGGAAACTTACATTAACATGGCCACCCATTGTGGCGGTGGAGCGAATTTTCATGATATACGTTCTCGCTTGTTTGTGGCTACATATATTTTTTAATCACTTAAACTCTTAAAGTTACAATAAAATGATTAGATCAGTATGGAGCACAATACTTTTGCGTCCGACTCGCAACACATTCACAGAACAGCTAGAGAGCGGCGCGGCTCCCTGCAGAAGTAAAAATTGGCAATTGTTATTTTGAAACATAGGTGCATCGTTTTTTTTTTTTTTTTTACTGATCGATAGCAGCGTATAACAGTTTATAGCTATCGTGATATTCTGCGCTTTTCAGGAGCGCGGCAAAGATATCTGGTTACAACATTCATTGGTATATGTTAAAAGTTCGCACATACTGACGCGAATACAGAAAAAAAACTTTTACATGTTAAAAATCGCAGTGATAAAGGCTGTAATGCCACAAGCCGCCGTAAGCTTGTCTCCGTGCCGCCGTACAGGTGTCAAGGAGGGGTTTCCCTGGAAGGCGACGGATCGGTTTCGCGCCCTCCCATCGGCTCGATGAAGAAGCTATCGGTATTCATCAGGCCATGCAACGTTCTCCCACTGCGTCAAACCCAGTGCCGACGATTACGTGCCAGTTTCAGTCGTCGTTCGTGATGTCGTGTTGCTAACTTTGGCACATGCATGAGTCTTTAGGTTTGAAGGTCCGTCGTTAGGAGTGTTCGGTGCACTGTGTGTTCAGAGACACTTGTACTCCACCTAGCATTAAAGTCTGACGGTAGCTCCCCACAGTTCTCCGCCGGTCCTGTTTTAGCAGTCTGCCCGACCTACCACGTCCGACATCTGTAATGAGGGATGGCCGCCCAACCCACGACACACGGGAGTGGTTTCGCCACGTGCTGAAGACACTCACCACAGCTTTCCTTTATCACCCGTGCAGTTTCTGAGGTGGTCGTGTCGAGCTCCCGGGCCATCACAGTCTGCCCCTCGCTCAAACTCAGATCGCGCATCTTCGGCTTTGTACACTCGAGTAGCATCCACCGTGCGTGTTTCTGACTAGTAGTCATTTCTCGCCACTTGACGCTACTATCACCTGAACGGTCACAATGTTCTGGCTGGGCAGTGTATACTCAATTCTGTGTGGATTTACGTCTCATATATGTAGTTTGTTTCGGGATTATTAAATAATTTTGGAGGTGATCGTATAAGCTAATTCGGAAAGAACGTGCTGAATTTTTATTCGCTACTGAGATACAGCTGTTAGAATGTAACCCATGCAAATAGTCACAGAGCAAAGGCGAAAGATAAAGTTCAGAATTTATTCTCATAAACTGCACCTCCGAGCCGGCCGAAGTGGCCGTGCGGTTAAAGGCGCTGCAGTCTGGAACCGTAAGACCGCTACGGTCGCAGGTTCGAATCTTGCCTCGGGCATGGATGTTTGTGATGTCCTTAGGTTAGTTAGGTTTAAGTAGTTCTAAGTTCTAGGTGACTAATGACCTCAGACGTTGAGTCCCATAGTGCTCAGAGCCATTTGAACCATTTTTTTGCACCTCCGACTTCAATGTACTTTCGCATTTTCTTGACAATGTCCTTCTCAGGCCGTCTCGGCGTCCGTTTGCCAAGGCAGCACTATTCGTATCCGTAAAGATCGGTTCATCTCTTGTTTTTAATCTTTCTTTGTACATTTCGTCTCTCAATCACCATCAAAGGCAAAAATATAAAGGATTCATGTCCGCGGACCTCGGTAGGCAAGAAACTATTTCTGCAGATCCATTTCCCGGGAAGTTGTAGGCTGCGATGGTGTGTCACCTGACGACTAGAAACTATACTTGATCCGGAATGCTGGAGGAACGTATCCAGCGTTGTAGCCAAGGAAATCTCTACCAATACCGTTGAAAACTCGTTTTCAAAAAAGTCTCGATGACGGAGCTCTTTAAAACGATGCGGTAACACAGCAGGCCCAATCAGCAAACTGACTATCATACCATACAATACGTTCACTGAAAAACGTTCCTGAAAATTTGTCTCTAAAAAGGCACGTGGCTTTTCATCGGGCCATCGACATGAGTTACAAGAGTTACTGATAACGTCACCAGTGACAGGGGATTCATCGGTAAAGAGGATTACAATTCAATGGCTTTCTTCGGTGATTTGCAATTAACCAGCGACAAAATTCCACTGGTCTGCTTACATTTCCTTTTCGAAAGTGTTGAATGCACTGTGAATAATAAATAGACAGATCGTGCGTATGTAATGTCCGTCGTACTCTTTTATAAAACCATCGATACGTGTACAAACGATGCGCATGCTCATTGAAGGATTTTTTTCTTATCATCAGTGTTCTGACTGGTTTGACGGGACCCACCACGAACTCCTCTATATCTAAAACTGCTACATCTGCAAACCACCGTGAGGTGCATGGCAGGGATATGTCCCATTCTACCAGTTATTAGGGATTCTTCCTGTCCCATTCACGTATGGAGCTTGGGAAGAAAGATTGTTTGAGTGCATCTGTGCGTGCAGTAATTATCCTAATCTTATCCTCATGATCACTATGTGAGCGATACGTAGGGGGTTGTAGTACATCCCTTGAGTAATCGTTTAAAACCAGTTCTTGAAACTTTCTTAATAGACTTTCTCTGGATAGTATACGTCTGTCATAGAGTCTGTCTTAGAGTCTGCCATTCCATTTCCTGCAGTATCTCTGTGACACTCTCCCATGTATTAAACAAACCTCTGACCATTCGTGCTACACTTTTGTATATGCCTTCAATCCCATTGCAGCCCTATTTGGTACGGGTACCATACACTTTAACAACAGTCTAGGATGGGTCACACAAGTGATTTGTAAACAATTTGCTTTGTTGACTGATTGCACCTCGCTAATATTCTACCAATAAACCGAAGCCTACTGCCTGCTTCGACCATGACTGAACTTATATGATGATTCCGTTTTATACCCTTACAAAGTGTGACACACAGGTATTTGTATGAGTTGGCTGATTCCAACAGTCATATAGTAGTCATTTTGAGAAGTGCACTGTTTTACATATCTGAACATTTAGAGCAAGTTGCCATTTCTGCAACACGTTGAAATCTTATCAAGATCTGACAGTATTTATGCAGATTCTCTCAGATAGTACTTCATTAAAGATAACTGCACTATCTGCAAAAATCCAGATTTTACAATTAATACTGTCTGCAAAGTCTTTCCTGTACCAATCTCTTCACTAATTGAATAATGTCTTCCACTTGGTCCAAGCTCTGTTCACTCACGCTTTAGAATAAGATATGATTGATGGACACTGCCTCAAATAGTGAAAACACGAGTAAAGACTCTTGAACTGTCTTAGGTATTCTCTACCAGCAGATATTGAAGGAACATAAAACCAATACGCAAATACCTCATCGACATGCAAATACATGGGACATGCTTAAAAGGTACAGCAGAGGTGACCAACGAATTACAGTAAAAAAAAGTTGAAAAATTCATTTATGTGAACTCAAGCAAACATCAGAACTTGAAATTCAAAGTAGGAATCCGATAAAAAACACATAGCAGCTGTCGTACCAACACGTGAAACGAAAACTTATCTTCGTAACCAATACAAATTTTACACGTAGTGTCTCATTCGAATTAGTCTATTCTGCCACCTCCTACTATAATTACTGTTCCTCCTGAAGCATCCCACATATACGCTTATATTGCGTATTTATCCGATTGTCACTAATCGTCATCAATAAGTAGAGGTTTCTCGATTACAGAATGTAGATACATTTATGACATTCCAACTCATTCTACATAAAGTCGAAAACACGAACCGATCAACAGAACTCCGAATACAGAACTCAAATAGCGTGGAAACGATTCAATGTGTCACGAATATAATAACATAAAGCGTCTAACCTCTGGAGGCTGAAGTTACTGGAACAACTTCTCTCATCACGATATCTATCAATACAGTTACTTGAGTATGCTTGTCTCACTTACAAAAAATGGTTCAAATGGCTCTGAGCACTATGGGACTTAACTTCTGAGGTCATCAGTCCCCTAGAACTTAGAACTACTTAAATCTAACTAAGGACATCACACACATACATGCCCGAGGCAGGATTCGAACCTGCGACTGCAGCGGTCGCGCGGTTGCAGACTGTAGCGCCTAGAACCGCTCGGCCACTCCGGCCGGCCTGTCTCACTTACAATTGTCCCCTAAGGACGAAACTGATCAGCAGTGAAATAATAATATCAGTTTTTGAAGAGTGTTTACTTGAGAAAAAAATTGTATTGTTCTTCAAAGTCTTTATTCAGTTTCCAGTCACTGTGTTTTTATGTGTGTTCTAAATCTTAGCATTTCTCATAATTCATTGATAATGTTGCAAATGTCAGAAATCAGTTTTACAAAATTGTGACGTGCTAATAGAACGGATATTAAGCTGTCATGCGTCGAGTACACACTGTGGTGAAAAGAGTGCGGTGAACACAGTTTTTGTTCTTTTTTTAGGACTCCCTACCTCATTCGGTAAAAAACGGAACACTCATAGGATCATTCTGTTGTCCGGCCGTCTGTCTGTTTCTCTTACCGACGGTTTAGACACCTTTTTCTCGGTAACGGGTAGACGTACCAAGTTGAAAATGTTTGACGTATACGAATATATACAGTTCCATGGCAGTGTAACGAATGTAATCTTCTAATCAAATGCAATCAACAGATACGGCCATCCACACTCATAAAAACCAGGAGGGTACACATCCTAGAATCATGAAATTTCGCAAGAAGAAAAGTTTGACAGAACAGATAAAAGAAAAAAGTCCGGAAGTTCTTAATTTGTAACTATATCACACAAAATCATTTTTTGCCATGAAAAACTTACATTGCATTCGCAATCCGTCATCAATCTCAGGAACTACTGCGGGGATTTTGATCTGGTTTTTAGTAGTAAGTAGATTGCTTCACAACAAAAATTTGTATGTGTATTTTACAAAAATTTAGTGCTAGTTGGCTGAGCCACTATAAAGTGCATTCCCTTGCCGCTGTGAAAAACGATGCCCTTGCCATCTAGCGGTGATAAGCATAAGGCTGCGCTAAACCAGCCATGTCAGCGCCACTATCGCAGGTCCATTACGAAAATTACACGTAAGCTTATCCTGAGAGTCTGTGACTGCGACACGTGCAGAATCTGTAATGTTTGAAAGCTAAGTGATACTGTTAATTGACGCAGGACTGCATTTGTTTTGTTTGGGATGAGGTTCCGATATCTCACAAAAAAAAAAAACGTTGAAACATTCCACAGAAATGTTCGAGATTTAGGTAGCAAGAATAGCCCTATGAACAGATGTATCGGTTTCTTCTCAGTAGACTTCCTTAAGATCTTACCTGCATTTGCAACAAGGACGAGAGCAGATAAAGACAACGCACCTCCAATTGCCAGTTAGCATAGTATGTTAATATAACTGTAACATCAATAAAATACATGAAAAAGTACAAAAGAGCATAGGTAATCAAACAAGAAATTTAAAATTAAAACATTACCGAAAATTTTGGAATTTCCAGGACTGATAGCTTGTCAGTACCAATATCGATATCGTAAGTAAGTTTGTACGGAGCGCGAGTCTACCCTCACTTGTAATGGATTTTTATGGAGATCGTCATACAAGTAAAGTTAAGTCCATGTTATGTTACTAGAGGGATCCCAATCCCAAATACATCATTGAATTTCCGATACCTGTTGCTCAATGCATTATCGCGTGTAGTGGTTATTCGATAAAGTCCTACGTTATCTTTCACCTCCGTCGTTCACCTTTTTCTTGCGTAAAACTAGTCTGGAGAACTGGAGAGAGAACTGGAGACAGTTCGCGGGCAATGCTGATTATCACAGTTGTATAACCGAAAGGAAACGGCGACAGCTTGGCTAGTTTTACGATTACAGTGCGTAATGTGTGTACAGTGTCTGCATGACGGATTTACGTAGCATCTTGCAGTTAAAATGTTTGAGATAGTGTATTATCTGAGAGATAAAGCACCTGATAAGATAGTAACCCCGCAAACAACGTCGAGCCGGAAGTCATGAGAGCGACCGGTAACACGGGGCATATTACAAATCTCATTCGTTAATCTGTTCTGATTCTGTCCGTGCCGCCAAAGTCCTGTGACGGTGCCAGTGCTCAATGCCGTGTCCTTTACATAATTTCCAGTGGGGAAGGGGGGGGGGGGGTTGTATCGTATGAAGAGTATCAAACAGTTCTAATGTCAGTTCTAAGCCCGGCCGGGCGGTGTGGCCGTGCGGTTCTAGGCGCTTCAGTCTGGAACCGCGTGACCGCTACGGTCGCAGGTTCGAATCCTGCCTCGGGCATGGATGTGTGTGATGTCCTTAGGTTAGTTAGGATTAAGTAGTTCTAAGTTCTCGGGGACTGATGACCATAGATGTTAAGTCCCATAGTGCTCACAGCCATTTGAACCATTTTTCTAAGCTCGACTGACAACCAAACTAACAACACTGGAACTGACATAATACGATCGATTTTTTTAAAAAATCCAGATATTCACATTACGGACAGTCATAGTACCACCTTTCCAAATTTTCTAATACGACAGTTCAGTTAGTAGAAGCCAAACCATTAGTAGTGGTGGTTATATATATTGGCAGTGCTCCACTGGTTGACCATAGATGACATGTGTGTTACAGTGATCAGCCAGAACCTTATGACCACCGACCCACTATCGATATAAACCCGTCCGGGCGATAGCACCCTCACCTGGCGTGGAATGACCGCTGGTCAGACACACTCACGGTGTATGTAGTATTAGTGAGCGTCCTGTTCGTGTGTACCTTAGGGAAGGTGGCGATCTACCTGAGTTTGACCGAGGACAGATTTTGATGGCTCAGAGACTCGGCACGAGAAGTTCGGAAACCGTACGACTTGGTGGGTGTTCGAGGAGTGGTGTGGTGAAAGCAAGGTGAAACACGTCCAAACGTCGTGGGTTTGGGAGGCCGCGCCTCTCATCACAGATGTCGAACATCGTAGGAGAGGCAGACTTGCAAAACAGGCGGCGAAATGTGGCGCAACTAACATCCGACTTCAATGTTCGACGGAGTACAAGTGTGTCTGAACACCCAGTGGACCGTCACTCCTAACGATGGGCCTCCACAGCCGACGACCCATGCAAGTGCCAATGTTAATACCACGACATCGGTAACTTCGACTGAAATGGGTACGTGACCATTCACACTGGACGTTGGCGCAGTGGCAGAGCGTTACATGGTCTAATGAATCGCGATACCTTCCTCATCATGGCGATTAGAGAGCACGAATCCGTCGTCTTCCAGGGCAACAGCTTCTTGACATATGTACTAAGTGACAGAGACAGGCTGGCGGCGGCTCAATCATGCTCTGGGGAACATTCAAATGATTATCTCTGAGACCAGGAGAGGTCGTGCAATGCATGATGACGACCAAGGGAGTATCGTACATTGGCTGCAGACCACATACACCTCTTCATGACGATCATGCTTGCCGACGGCAGTTGTATTTTTTCAGCAAGATAATGCGCCATGTCACAAGGACACATCTAAGAGTAGACCTTCCAACTTAACCTAGACCATGACTTATTTGGAATGTATTCCAATTTCTTCGTCTACAGTTTTTATCCCCTGCAGCTCACTTTAGTACCACGGAAGTCATTCCCTGATATCTTAACACATGTCCTATCAACCTGTCTCTTCTTCTTGTCAGTGTTTTCCATAAATTCTTTTCCTCGCCAATTCTGCGGCCAACCTTTTCATTTCTTACCTTATTAGTTCACCTAATTTCCAACATTCTTCTGTAGGACCACATCTCCAATGCTTCAATTCTCTTCTCTTCCGGGTTTCCCACAGTTCATGTTTCACTACCATATTATGCTGTGCTCCGCTCCAAACGTGCCACATGCCTAAGATGTATGCTAAACATGCTTCGATTCGTCAGGGAAGACTCCGTTAATTGCGAAAAGGATCTTAATGTCGTGTTAGAGAAATCTGAATTCGATCGGTTCTTGAAGCGTAGGATTTGGGTGGAGTGGGCTTTGATGTTGGAGCTGTGCTAGCATGGCCTATTTTTAAATAGTGTGTGATTAGCACTATAGAGTGTAACATGGGAACTCATAATAACTGCAGTAAAAATCGCTTGTCCGACTAAAATGAGAAATAATATTTTGCCCAGGAATACTTCTGAACAAAATGAGCACTGTAAAATAATAAAAAAGAGCTTTTTCTGAACAGATCCAAACATTCGTAGATAATAAACTTATTCGGCTCTGGTGACATTAAGGGCCAACACTAATCAAGAAACAAATATCACATCAGCAGCTCGTAAGTCACTTACAAGGATGGACCCAGAATGACAGTGTATCTGCAAGCATCTGCCACAGCAAGAGATACTCTCCACTCCACTCCGTCTTCAGGCCACAAGTGGCCCATCGGGACCATCCGACCGCCGTATCATCCTCAGTTGAGGATGGGGATAGGAGGGGCGTGTGGTCAGCACACCGCTCTCCCGTTCGTTATGATGGTTTTCTTTGACCGGAGCCGCTACTATTCGGTCGAGTAGATCCTCAATTGGCATCACGAGGCTGAGTGCACCCCGAAAAATGGCAACAGCGCATGGTGGTTCGATGGTCACCCATCCAAGTGCCGACCACGCCCGACAGCGCATAACTTCGGTGATCTCACGAGAACCGGTGTATCCACTGCGGCAAGGCCGTTGCCTACAACAAGAGATACACTCTACCAGAATTAACCGCAACCAACAACCCAACCAATGCTAACAGACAACACAAACCCACAGAGCTACGTACTATGCAGGTAAACAGCGCAACACAGAAAAAAATTACGGGTGGACACAATAGTTGACTCACGCTTTCTGCATGAGTACAATAACCAGAACGCAATAAAATATCGCTCTCTAATGCACCAAGGCAGCACCGTGAAATGCAGATTTTCACATCCCAAAATTTTTTGCAATGGCTTCGTCGTATTTGAAAACATCACAAAAGACTCCAACAGACTTCTGCACGGTCGGCCCTGCTGCACGATAACTGACGGTGACAGACTGGTGTGAGCCAGAACCTTGGATTTCCACACGGTCCTCCAGTCATAAACTCTTCTCTGTTCTTCGTCTCCGTCTGTGGACTGCCGGCTTCTTCTAAGTCGACATACCAAGTGAGGTAGCGCAGTGGTCGGCACACTGGACTCGCATTCGGGTGTACGCCGGTTCGAACCCGCACCGGGCCATCCAGGTTTAGGTTCCCTAATCGCTTCAGGCCAATGCTGGGATTGTTTTTTTGAAAGGGCACACCCTATTTCCTTATTCATCTTTTCTTAATTCGAGCACGTCCTCCGTATCAGATGTCCTCGTTATTTACAGGACGTTAAACACGATCTCCTCCGAGTCGACAATGTCCTCGGACAGTTTGGACACTCCGTACGTGCACCATTGCGACTGTGCAAACATACTGCCCCGCTCTTGGGCGCCCGTCGTTACAGTCTGTCTTGCTCGCCTGCTGCTCACAAGCAAACTGCCTGGACGCACCTTCCGCAGATAACAGCGGCCAACCCCTCTACCAGCCATTCCGATACAAGGAAGGTCTGGACTAAGGCTGTTGATAAAATATCATTATATCGTTATTTATTTCGAAAGACGTCAATATATTTAAGCGACATCTTTTCTTTCGATACATCGATACCTGAAAGACAATGTCGAAGACCCATATTTTTTATTTTATCATATTTTTTTCATAATTTTCTGAAAATATTTGCAATTGTTCTTTTGAAATTGTAGTAGGACATAATTTTGTTTTCATTATGTGGAGGAGTATTACTACTTTTTGAGCTTCCATCGCATCCAATCTTTCCCTTTGGCTGTGTGAAACAAGTATATGTGGCACAAAACAAGAACTCCGATAGCACTGGGGGGGGGGGGAGGAGGGGGGCCGTGTGAATAGAATAACAAGATTTATTTTCGATGTGAAGTAACAGCACACCAGTTGCCTTAAAAAACAATTTTTAACGCAACTAGTGTGCTGTTTCTTCACGGTTGTTGCAAATGATGAACAAAATCTAAATGACAAGATGGTCGTTGAGGTGGACGGAGACGTGTGGGGGAAAATGCTGACGAAATCGGTTCTTGACGCTACCAAAGGAAACTACAACGTTTAGCTACACAACGCAGTTTTGACACTACAACTGCTAAGTCGCTGGCAGAAATGAAAAAGACGTGGAAGTCGACATGAAGTGTTCTGGACAAATCCTACATGTGACGAAGCAGAACAATGGACCCATCAGACTTGTGCCACTTCCATGCAGTTACCACTGTTAGCAAAGCGGTTACCGCCAAGAATAAACATACATCGTTTTCCTTTCCATTCTTGCTCTAAGGGAGATATGCAGGCTGCTTGCCTGTCGATTTGCAGAATATCTAATTAAATATATACCGCTCTAAAATCGGTAGTATATTTACAATGAGCAGGCGATATTTTTATAGGCAGTTACATCAATACTTTTCCTGCGGATATATCGATATCACGTAGTTCTTTCGATATGTCGAGAGCCGATATTGGTAATTCTTAAAATATCGATAAATCGGATTCACAATATTTTAAAAAATGCCAACAATCCTAGTCAGGACGGCTTGCCACCAGGCCACGAGACGCCGACCAGTGACTTGTTCACGACAGCGGCTGCTGGTGCTCGCACAGGACGGTATCTTGTCCCACACCTTGGGCCTGTCTGAGTCCCGCAGCATCTCCTTTGCCATCCACTCCAACAGAAACAAGTTGTCGCGTCAGAAACGTGAGTGTTGTCAGGGACTAAGTGACAGGGCTCGCTAGGAGTGAATTAGCCAGTTGACCTATGTGAGAGGGGATCTCGACCTAGCAAAATCAGATGAGGACTGGAAGGTCGCTTGAAATTATCTCCATAAACAGTGCTCTACACTCCCTAGATTTTTTTTCCTAAAATGACTTCTCTTCTACTACTCTTGCTGCTCCGCACAAAAAGACCAGGTCTTTACCCAGAGACGGTCATTTGACGGTGTCGTTCCGTCTATAGTGAATATCACTGGTGACTGGTGCTCTACCCACTCCACTACAGAGTTCCTGACTCTCGGACTCTATTTCTCTATCTCTCTACTGCTGTCAGACCCTGTTATTCTCTCAAGGAGCACCGCGCTTCCTAGCGTTCAGCTTTTCCTCCCGCCTTAGACATGGCTGTTGTCTGCACTCGTCCTTAGAAACTTTCCATTGGTTGGGTAAAGGGGGAGAGGAGGCTGTCCATACAGTGCACTTCTAGCCTGCCACTGGCTTCGCATGACGTATAGATTCCCTTTCCAGAACACCTCTCTCTGCCCTCATCTAGCGCTGTGCTCGTTATTTCTCCGGAAAACTTTCCATTTCCTTATTTTGATCTCGATAAGGATACAAAGTAATGCTGCTGTTTTCACATCCTATCCGATAGTCACTGCCGACCTTCTGCCGGCTGCGTACTCACGGTCGTGTGACGCCAGGCACCCTAACGGTTCCTAATATTGCACTGAATCTGACTTTTTTCTTTAAACGACTTCGTCCTTTTCTCGTGAATACAACGTGTGATCAGTGCAGTTTCAACTACCCTGCCCTTCCCACAAGTTATCAGCTACTGCCACAGACACCAGTGGCAGCCAGGGAGACAGACTGATGGGATTTCACCAGGGAATGACCAGCCACCTCCAGAGTACGATGGAGTTAAACTGGGCAATTGTACAGTGGCTCTGAGAATCTGCAACCAACTGCGAACCAAGTGGTGCACGGATTTGATAGAATCGCGGGCCGCAAACCCTTTAGCATGACAGCGTAAGAGCCACAAAATGGCTCTGAGCACTATGGGACTCAACTGCTGTGGTCATAAGTCCACTAGAACTTAGAACTACTTAAACCTAACAAACCTAAGGACATCACACACATCCATGCCCGAGGCAGGATTCGAACCTGCGACCGTAGCGTAAGAGCCACAGAAAGGCTCATTTGGCTCAATTTTTGTCGTTCACATGCGCTAAATTGACACTGAATTTTCATTCATCAGGTGTGGCTCAAAATAACTTTTCTACAAGGACTCGTTCTCTCCTTTGGGGAGTCAATGAAAGATGAGAAAAGAAAAATTACAAGAACGGTCAGCGGCGGGCCGCCGTCAGATCAAATGTGGTCCGCATCGTGCCGCGGCAGCAGTCTGTGCGTCCCCAGTACACATTTCGTAATCACTGGCCCAAGTCGATGTCCTGTGTTTCAAAAAGTATAGCAGACTCCTCATCTGGACCACAGTCCGTCTTTACAGACAACCTCGGCTGTCGTACCACTGCCTGCCATCTGGCACCGCGTTCCAATATTCAGCCGCTTCCACCGCCGCCTCGGCGCTGGCCACCAGATGATGTCGGTTACTCTCCGTGCAGCAGACTGACTTCTGGCGTGTCACGCCGTCCCAGCGAAGCTCGGACCGGCGCTGTTGTTGCTCACGCTGCTCCATATGACAGTTGCCGCGACCGTACCTCGCGCCTTTCAGCTGGGTTCGGCTAGAGGTTTAGTTTGAAAGACCCGCAGATTTTTGATCCGTCGCGTGCAGGGTAAACGGGAATGTCCTCTTGCGTAGGGCAGGGGGCGTGTGGGGCTCCAGAGGCTGCACGGAGGCGGAAGGTTGGCGGGTGTGATTCGCTGTATTGTGTTATGGGTCACCTCGAGGTGGTTGTGTTGGCTTTTCCGATCCTTGCAGGAAATTCTTTGACGGTTGATAAACTGCCCGTTGGCTTGTGTTTCGGGTTCTTAGGCCGACGTTCGTCTGATGGTTTTTCCGACGTTTCGCCAGCACGAGTGGCTGGCATTGTCAAAGCTTCAAAAAAAATGGCTCTGAGCACTATGGGACTTAACTGCTGTGGCCATCAGTCCCCTAGAACTTAGAACTACTTAAACCTAACTAACCTAAGGACATCACACACATCCATGCCCGAGGCAGGATTCGAACCTGCGACCGGAGCGGTCACGCGGTTCCAGACTGAAGCCCCTAGACCGCACGGCCACACCGGCCGGCGTCAAAGCTTCACCCTCCATTGCTGGTGGTGAGGTGGAGCGGAGTTCGCGGCCGCAGGCTATATGTGCCTGGCACGCCAACGTCCAAGGGATTCTCGCTGGTCATTTCCCGGGCGGTTCTCCCCTTTCTACCTGCTGCAGCACGGGAAGCCAGGATTTCTATACCTTCTCTATGTATAGAAATACACAAACACGACATATAAACGTATGTTTATATATGTGGCTGCTTAGACACAGTGTAGCAAAGTTCGAAACCTGTGATCTGGTTACCTATTTATTCCGCAACCGTATCAACTGAGTCATGCAAATTACCAGTAAATTAGCGTATTACAAAAACATTCTCGCATTTATCTCGACAAAATTTGTTTATATAAACGAAGTTACATCTTTCGGTGATGACTTGGGTTCTAGTGAAGTCTAATGATTTGTAACACCGGTAACACTTGATGAGCCGTTTGCGGCTCGCGTTGATTCCACTCATAGCTTGCCATCTTGTAAAAGGGATAGTGGTGTCTCGTTTTCTTAGTGTGTTCACTGGCGCACTAAGGTTGCTCGCATTGTCTGTCCGTGAGTGGCAGCAGCAGCGCTTACCGATAGCGCGTACTATGGTACCATCTTTGGAGCGGCCTCTAGTATTTCCGGGTCGTTGTGTGTCGAGCGAGTTGGGACGGATTAGCAGTGAGGTCCGGACAACCAGTACTCGCCCGACCTCTGCGACACACGTGCACTGTCCGACGGAAAGACGTGGTCGCGAGAGTGCACGACCACGTCAAGGACCGGATTCAGCGAGTTTTAGTTAAATGGACCGTGATATTCGAGTAGTGCAACTTTCATCTGTGCGTGTGTGTGTCCGCTCGTTGAAGTTCAAAAAATGGTACAAAGGGCTCTGAGCACTTTAGGACTTAACATCTGACATCATCAGTCCCCTAGAACCTAGAACTACTTAAACCTAACTAACCTAAGGACCTCACACACCTCAGAAGTTAAGTCCCATAGTGCTCAGAACCATTTGAAAATTTTTAAAACGTGGCGCCCGCCTCTCGCACCATCTGACGTCACTGGCCGAGCGGCCGGTGCCCACGAGAAATATCGGCTCGGAAATGAACTTGTGACGTCACACTAGGTGGCTTGTTCGCCAGAGTTGGCGATCGCTCGACTCCCTGCACAGGCCATGGGAAATTAATATGTAATTGAAAAGGTACCCACTAAAGGTCGATTCCTCTAGAGTGCTTGCAAGCACATAAATGCGCAGTCAGTAATTATTAAACTCGTTTGAAATACTCGCTCCCAGCTGGAGACGGCCGCACACATAGAACCAGCAGTGTCATTTTCTGTTATGTACACACCACAGACTGTCTTTCACGTCGGCCTGATGTGCGGCCGGCCGAAGTGGCCGTGCGGTTAAAGGCGCTGCAGTCTGGAACCGCAAGACCGCTACGGCCGCAGGTTCGAATCCTGCCTCGGGCATGGATGTTTGTGATGTCCTTAGGTTAGTTAGGTTTAACTAGTTCTAAGTTCTAGGGGACTAATGACCTCAGCAGTTGAGTACCATAGTGCTCAGAGCCATTTTTGAACCTGATGTGCGGTGGGTCGTAGCTACTATGGGCTACCCAACTCTTCTTTCCGCGTATGAACCTCTGCGGCCCTGTCTGTTAGGTTCCAAATGCTGCTACCACCCCACTTTATGCAGAATACCGTGCCACCTCCGGCAGTCAGTTGAGACGGAGACACAATCGATATCTCGAATGTTTTGTTCGAAGTGAAGCTGCATGAAACACAGAAGATTGTATTTTTATTTTGAAAACACAGCAGTTGTCAACATTAGTGCTGTGTTTTCAGCACCTTAACTACCTGAAAATGATTTAAAAGGCGGATCTGTAACTGTGGAAATTATAAAAAACCAACACATAAAAAAAAGCATCACCCCAGTTACCAGAAACTCCTGAAGATAGACGTTTACTGTGATTGTTGTACCACAGACACAGTCCCTTTGACTGTCCAGAGATATCACTAAACCCTCCCCAAGATGTAAACAGCTATGCATGAGCAGCGCACATTAGACGGAGGGGTTCCGACAGCCGATCAGTTCCTCATTCCACCATGAACAAGGCACCCGGTTCCTGTTGTTTATAGTTCAACAATGCCTAGACCGTCAATATCGCGCTCCGATCGCGTCCGCATTGTTATTTTGTGCCAGGATGAGGTCTCAACAAGGGAAGTGTCCAGGCGTCCGACACGGAGGAGATACAGAGAGACATGAACTGTCGATGACATTCCTCGCTCCGGCCGCCCATGGGCTACTGCTGCAGTGGATGACGGCTACCTACGGATTTTGGCTCGGAGGAACCCTGACAGCAACGCCAGTATATTGAATAATGCTTTTCGTGCAGTCACAGGACGCCATGTTACGACTCAAACTGTGCGCAATAGGGTGCATGATGCGCAACTTCACTCCCGACGTCCATGGCGAGGTCCATCTTTGCAACCACGACAGCATGCAGCGCGGTACAGGTGGGCCCAACAACATGCCGAACGGACCGCTCAGGACTGGGATCACGTTCTCTTCAGCGATGAGTGTCGCATATGCCTTCAACCAGACAGTCGTCGGAGACGTGCTTGGAGGCAACGCGGTCAAGCTGAACGCCTTAGACACACGGTCTAGCGAGTGCAGCAATGTGAAGGTTCCTTGCTTTTCTGGGATGGCATTATGTGGGGCCGACGTACGCCGCTGGTGGTCGTGGAAGGCGCCGTAACGGCTGTACGATACGTGAGTGCCATCCTCCGATCGATAGTGCTACCGTATCGGCAGCATATTGGCGAGGTATTCGTCTTCATTGGCGACAGTTCGCGCCCCCATCGTGCACATCTTGTGAATTACTTCCTTCAGGATGATGACATCGCTTGACTAGAGTGGCCAGCATGTTCTCCAGACGTGAATCCTATCGATCTTGCCTGGGATAGATTGAAAAGAGCTGTTTATGGACGACGTGACCCACCAACCACTCTGAGGGAATCGCAGTTGAGGAGTGGGACAATCTGTAGCAACAGTGCCTTGATGGACTTGTGCATAGTATGCCACGACGAATACAGGTATGCATCGATGCAAGAGGACGTGCTACTGGGTATTTGAGGTAACGGTGTGTAGAGCAATCTGGACCATCACCTCTGAAGGTCTCGCTGTATGGTGGTACAACATGCAATGTGTAGTATTCATGAGCAGTAAAAAGGGGGGAATCACGTTTATGTTGATCTCTGTTCCAATTTTCTGTACAAGTTCCGGAATTCTCGGAACCGATGTGATGCAGAACTTTTTTTGATGTGTGTAGTGTAGTCGATGGCAAACATAATCTCATTTTAAAAAATGAAAGACAGTACAATTCTTAAACAAATACAACCGCATTTTTACATATTGGGATAATTGTATGAGCTGCAAGAACAAACTGAACATCGAAGTTAATGGTAATACGGCTAGTTACCAGCTACACGGAAATACAGTTCGTCCTTACAGATAAAAATGTTTTACAGTATCTGATCAAAAGTATCCAGACACTTACTAATGGACATTAATATGGGATTTCTCCACCCTCCGCCTTTATGACTGCTTGAACGCCGCTGGGAACACTTTCAACAATGTGTCTGAAGGTCTGTGGAGGAATAACAATCCATTCTACCTCTGGAGCCGAAACCAGAGAAGACAGTGATGTCTGGAGCGAAGTCAACGTTGCAACTCATCCCAAGGGTGTTCTATTGGGCTATGGTCAGGACACTTGATAGGCTAATCAATTTCAGGAATGTTATTGTTCGTAGCCACCTACAGATGCTGTTTTGCGACAGGTTGCGTTATCATGCTGATACAGTACATTTATCGTGTCCGAACTGTTCCTCTACTGCACGCAGTACACAACACTGCTAAACGTCTTCATATCCATCCATATTTAGCGTTTTCTTAAGCACAATAAGGGGATCACTCCCTATCGACACGCCGGCCGCTGTGGCCGAGCGGTTCTAGGCGCTTCAGTCCGAAACCGCGCTGCTGCTACGGTCCATGCCGAACGACCGCTACGACCGCAGGTTCGAATCCTGCCTCGGGCATGGATGTGTGTGATGTCCTTAGGTTAGTTCGGTTTAAGTAGTTCTAAGTTTTAGGGGAATGATGACCTCCGAAGTTAAGTCCCATAGTGCTCAGAGCCATTTGAACCATATTATTGCTCCGCTGCAGTTCATATGCGGCGTACTAAATACAGCCGCGACACGCCGCATTTCTGCTCAGTGCGGTCTTACCTTAAATCCCTTCAAATAGTGGCAAGGATACCCCCTCGCGTGAGGCCAGGGAAGCCTTTACTAATGAATACCAGAGAGGTTTTACGACCGGCTCAGATTGTTATCATTTCCTCTCAATGATAGTCACGTACTGTAAGAAGAACTTTGAGGTTTAACGGTGTTGCGTGCTGGCTGTGACGGAATATTGCGGGTTGTAGACCCAAGTACGTGACTGCCATCTGTCGAGGTTGAAAGGAAGCGATCAGCCTGTCACTCGCCTGGCGGTAGCCGCCTGCCCACACGTAGTTTACACGGTGACGCTGCTCAGTTCGCCAGTGCAGTGCGGACGGCGTCGGCGCGGCTGCAGCGCAGATTAGTGGAGCGGCAGGCAGCGTGAATAGGGGCGCATTCAGCGCGCTGTATCGCAGGCTGGCCAGCTTTTCAGCAGCAGTTGTGAAATGCGCGCCGGACGTGTCAGCCGAGTAGTCTAGCGCTCTTTGTATGTTCCACGCCACGCTCCGCTCTACTCTCTGCGACCGTCAGCTTTTTCAGCGCACGGCAGTGCTACCAACTGTGCACCAAGTGTACGCCACTACTTAAAGAGTCTAACAACCAAATACCTGCTTTCAAATACCAAGTGAATACTTGCAAACGTGGGTTTGTTTAGCTGCGAGACGAGCGGAGGCTAAAAGAATTAGCCTTAGAAATCCAAAATGGAAAAACTTGAATGGTGTGTGTCACGTGTAATAAAAATGAGCTAGCACCAGGAGCAGTTAGATAAAGCTCCTAACTATTAATTTTTGTTGTAATACACGAATATTTATGCCCCAAAAGAAAGAATAGGAGACAAAGTCTGAGTTGTTGTTGTTGTTGTGGTCTTCAGTCCTGAGACTGGTTTGATGCAGCTCTCCATGCTACTCTATCCTGTGCAAGCTTCTTCATCTCCCAGTACTTACTGCAACCTACATCCTTCTGAATCTGCTTAGTGTATTCATCTCTTGGTCTCCCTCTACGATTTTTACCCTCCACACTGCCCTCCAATCCTAAATTTGTTATCCCTTGATGCCTCAGAAAATGTCCTACCAACCGGTCCCTTCTTCTTATCAAGTTGTGCCACAAACTCCTCTTCTCCCCAATTCTGTTCAATACCTCCTCATTAGTTATGTGATCTACCCATCTAATCTTCAGCATTCTTCTGTAACACCACATTTCGAGAGCTTCTATTCTCTTCTTTTCCAAACTATTTATCGTCCCTGTTTCACTTCCATACATGGCTACGCTACATACAAATACTTTCAGAAACGACTTCCTGACATTTAAATCTATACTCGGTGTTAACAAATTTCTCTTCTTCAGAAACGCTTTCCTTGTCATTGCCGGTCTACATTTTATATCCTCTCTACTTCGACCATTATCAGTTATTTTGCTCCCCAAATAGCAAAACTCCTTTACTACTTTAAGTGTCTCTCTTCGTAATCTAATTCGCTCAGCATCACCCGACGTAATTCGAATAAGCCTGAGTACAAATGATTATTCAATACCCACAGGCATACTTACATGATGTATGTGCAATGTACATGAATTTTGCATGGCTCACTAATCAAAAATCAACCAGTAATTAACAAATAAACCCACGATTCTGTAAAGAATTGCTCTCTTGTGTATAATACGTCTGATTTCACGATGAATAAGTATTCGAGGAAAAGCATCGAAAATGTTTGAAATTATACTTGACGTTTGTTGAAACTCACTAAGTGCTCTCATTAAGAAACACCGGATGAATAACGTGGGTAATTTGCTCTCCATTTTAAGCAAAACCAAGTTATATATATTCTACAAATTAGTATTTTAAGAAACACAGTTAGTTTATTACATTTGTTTTGTAAACAAACATCATTCTCGTCTAGTTGTCAACATGATTAACACACTGTCAATATAAAATTTGCAGTAAAACCATCTACCGGAAGGTGGCAACACAAACATGACTGGGCCCTACAAGAGTGAAGGAACATCTTCCTCCTCTGTCTGAAGCGTTTGTCTTGATAATAGCACTAACTAAATACTCATTTATGGGTCAACAGTCTTTCTACTTTATTAGTGGATAATGGACAGATTCAAGCATAAATGTATAATACTTTAGAAATGTGCCTCTCAGAGAACGTGAATGTTTCACTATAAAATTACTACTAATAATAATCTAGGTGAACTGTGTTTGTAAAGAGTGCACAGTATGAATGACGTTTAAATATTTCGGTATATCCATATTGGATGACGAACTGCAACTGAGCTTTAAACTGGGGACTTGTATGGGAATAAATATGCAGCTAGCCGCTTTTTTTAAATTTTTGATACGATTTGTTGTACCATTGAACATGTTTTCGAATCACTGGAGGCTCATCAGCAGTTGGAGGAGTTACAGGAACATTACAGCGTAGACGAAGTGTAACCAGACGCTGTGGTGATTGTGCTGGAGAAAATTACGGAAATTTAGCTATTGGTGATGATGGTGATGATGATGATGTTTGGTTCGTGGGGCGCTCAACTGCGCGGTCATCAGCGCCCGTACAAAGTCCCAATTTTTTCACAGTCCAATTTTTACACGATCCAATCTAGCCACTGTCATGAATGATGATGTTCATGATGAAATGATGAGGACAACACAAACACCCAGTTACCGGGCAGAGAAAATCCCCAACACGGAACCCCGTGATGCCGAGGCAGCAACGCTAACCACTAGACCACGAACTACGGACTCAATAGACGACAAAACGTATATGAAACTGGAGGATTGTTATGCTTTGTGTACTTACAGTGCACGCATCGCGATATCCCTAGAAAAACGGTTTCCGTAATGTATGTTATTGGGTAATACATACAAATATACACTGTATTTAACTACACTTGGTTTTACGCTTATTCGCAGAAGGTAAACACTGGATGTTTCGCAGATAATATGAATTTCATACGTATTACGCTTTGTTATTTCGTGATATTTTGCCTGAGATGTATTGTATTACAGTATGTAAGTAGGCTGTTTAGGTTTTTATGTTGGTAACACCACGTTGCGCTCTGTATGAAAATCACTGGCTGTGCTGTGTGCAATCTGTGGCTGGTTGGCATTGTTGAAATATTCTCTATTGTAGTGTTGGGCAGTTGGCTGTTAACAGCGCATAGCGTTGCGCAGTTGGAGGTGAGCCGCCAGCAGTGGTGGATGTGGGGAGAGAGATGAGAGATGGCGGAGTTTTGAGAGCGGATGATCCGGACGTGTGTCCATCAGAGACAGTAAATTTGTAAGACTGGATGTCATGAACTTTTGAACACTATTAAGGTAAATACATTGTTTGTTTATAGCGAAATCTTTCATTTGCTAACTATGCCTATCAGTAGTCAGTGCCTTCAGTAGTTAAAATCTTTTATTTAGCTGGCAGTATTGGCACTCGCTGTCTTGCAGTAGTTCGAGTAACGAATATCTTTGTGAGGTAAGTGATTCATGAAAGGTATAGGTTATTGTTAGTCAGGGCCATTCTTTTGTAGAGATTATTGAAAGTCAGATTGCATTGCGCTAAAAATATTGTGTGTCAGTTTAGTGTTGATCAGAATAAGTAAAGAGAGAAATGTCTGAGTACGTTCAGTTCTGCTCAGCTGTTTGAAGAGCAAGTAATGTAAGAGGTTTATCAGCACAGTAATTCATAAATTTTTCTAAGGGGACGTTTCAAGTATAACTATTACAAGTAGGGATAATATATTTAAATGAATCTTATTAGCTGCAGCAGTTTTCTTATATTGTAAATATACATGTAACTGGATTAAAAGTTCTATTCATTGTAACAACATCCAGTGTTTACTATGTGTGAGATACTGTACAATCAAGTGCAGTACTGTGTATATCTGTATGTATTACAGTACATAAAGAGAATGACGATCCAATACACTAAAATTGCTCAAAACGTAACAAGCTTTCCGTTTCGTAACTAAATTTCCGTCATTTTAGCCAGCATCATAACCATAGCGTCTAGACACTAGGTCCACGATATAATGTTCCTGTAACACCTCCATCTGATGGTGCGGGTGCTGGTACAGGCAAAAAGAGCTTGAGTCTTAGGAGGACATCAAACAACAGAAACTAGGGGAAGGACTGGGGAAAATATTAAACATCTTTTATTGCCAAGTACTCTTTAAATCAATTTATTAGCCAACAATGATTGTTTTCCCCAACGGCAACGAGGTACAAGGCCCAACTTAGAAAGAATGTTAAAGATTAAACTTGAGTTTTCACAGTTAAAAAAAGGCATTAAACGTGAAATACTGGAAGCATTTACATGTTAAATGTAAAAGTTGACATGTTCTTGAGAGGTTCTTTAGCTACATTTCACATAGAAGAAACATGACGCGGCCTAATAACCCAGAAGATTTTAACTTCAAATTAAATTATCTTACCTCTAGCAACGGTGGAACGCTATATATTCTGGTCTCTCACATAAAAATTTAAATGCTAGCTACAGGCTCATCAGTATACAATGCTGACCATAATACTTGAAATGCACATGAAATTCTTTTGCCTTATCAACGAGAACATTTAAGAAAATTCAACTTCTTTACAAAATATACGACCTGGACTAGGAGGTGGTACTGATTATGGTGACTTACTACCACTAAGTTTTCTTAGCAAAATTAAATTGTAAGTTATGTTTGTCTCTTCAAAAACATCTGACAACTGAAGCTACATTACTCACAATTGATTCACAAACAATGAGATTTAAACAGCACGTATTATCTAACTCAGTTAATCCAACATAAATGTAAATCACCAAATTACACGTATCTCTGTTAACAAATCTTAAAAGCATTACAAAAATGAAATATCTAACTAGGCTTTTTCTCAAAACAGTTTACATACGTTCTGGGGTTACTCAACAATTACAAATTATCAGCTAGCTCATCTATACTAAAGCGCTGGCGGAAACAGAAATCATAATTATTTAATATTTTTACCTTATTTCCATGAAGACTTCTGCTTCCATATCGAACAATACTGACATACCTACGTTAATCTAACTGTTGGTGGCTTCGCACAGCACACCACTAAAACTGCCTACTCCATCGTCTTTCCCTCACAGACAGCTACCTACGACTGCGCGCCAAGTGCTCTCTTAAACTCTAGTAGTACAGTATCCTTAGCTCTGCACTCGCGTACAATCAGCGATCCACATTATCGAGCCTATCAGAGACATTCATAGTTAATAGCATTCTAGTTTTATTTTAATTTATTAATATTCTTATCTTATTCCAAGTGTGCCCCAGTAGACGCCTTTCACACGTACATTTTCCTCTATCTTCATAACTTAGTCGTCTTAAAACTTTACTAAACCCAATGGATCCTTTATACGTCTTGTTCGTAGCCCATAATATCTCAAAATGGTTTCTCGCAGCTTCAGTAGCAGAATCCACATCGGGCAATGGGAATAAAAATTTTGTGGGTTCTCATTTGCATGAAATGAGGTAACGGAAATATAGCTTTCTGCGAAATCTATTCACTGCAATCCACAAAATTTCCAATAACTATTCTTTTAAATGTCTTAGCTATTTTCCCAAATAAAGCGTCACTAATTTCATTAGATTTCACCGGGCATTTAACGCCAGGGAGCGCGATGCTTGAAAGATGAATGATGACATAATTTATCTCACTGAAAAATAGAACCAATAGACCTCGATTCTATTGGAGAGGACACTCATCAATCTCAGAACAAAAATTTGTTATTTAAATTTTCAATGATTGGACTGCACGTCCCGGGGCTGGAGGGTAGATAGCCTGTGCGTAGATGGGGCTCAGATGTAGTGAAAACGAAGTAACGCAATACGAGTTATGAGGGTCGATCAGAAATGTCGTACAGTTAAGAATCGGTACGCTAATCAGGCGAAATCGCTCTGGGCATTGCGCCAATCATCTCACCGACGTACTATGTTGAAGATAGCTGTTGGTAAAACACTGTGTCCTGCTGCGTGAGGAAGTCCGTAAATGACTGCTGCAAGTCCTCGTCCGACAGACATCGTCGACCATTGAATGCCTTTTTTCAAGGGACCAAAGGCGTGGTAACCGCATGGGGTAATATCAGGACTATAGGCGGTTGTTCGAGTGTCTCCCACTTGTCTGCGTTATATTTGCAATACGAGGACATGTGTTATCATGGAGCAGCAGCAGCCAGTACTTGTCGTACCATTTCACAACGGTAGTATTCGACAGAGACTTTGCCCCATTAACATTATTCCGATGGATGTCTGTCCGTGTTTGTCCTTCTGCAGCTAAGAAAAGAGTAACAGCTCCTGTTTGTTCGGATTTAATAATAACGTCCTCTTATAATTTAATGTTTCCTTTTTATTATCTACGATAATGATCGACGCTGACGATATAAATTACAATTTTCGCTGTTGCCGTGACTCGAACTCGTATTTTCTTTCTTCTTGGTCATATACGCTGACCATTACACCAACGCAGTACGATGGGTACTACTGCTGAACGAACGTCCTTGTAGCTCTGGTGATCTTATAGATCTTATAATTAAATGTTTCCCTGAGGCAGCATACATTTTAATTCATTTCGTCTGCTTCGATCATTATCGTAGATAGTAAAAAGAGACTTAAATGTCTCAGGGAAACAATTAATTATAAGATCTATAAGATCACCAATGGTACAAGGACGTCCCATTACGTCCAATGCTGGGGTGCTTGCCAATATTGGAGAGCTCTGGCAGTAGTGACAATATCTGAGGGAAAAATGAATTGAAGTTTGTGTTGGGGAGGGCACTCACCTTAGGTAGTTCGTGCAGCAATGTTGACCATCGTACTGCAGTGGTGTTAATGGTTAGCGTTTCTGCGTAGCAAGCAACAAGGCTCGGGCTCGAGTCCCGGCCGCAGCACAAATTTTAATTGATTTCGTCTGCTTCGATAATTATCGTAGATAAACGTCCTGTTAATTCACATTTCAACCTTTATCGCACGACGGCAGCGGAGTCGCACTAAGTTTCAAATACAACTCCGTCAAACGCAAACTTTAATGTTACTGTACATCAAGCGTGATGAGTCAGTCTCCTACAACGTCTACTATGTCCTCAGGAGAAGCGAGTGTTCTTCATGTATTCTTACATTTATACGTAAGTAGAATTTTAGGTATACGTTCAGAGCGCTCACACAATGTCACACGAGTAAATGAATTTAGCTCTGTCTTATATTAAACAAAACAGAAAACTAGAAGCCAAGTAATTACGTTGTAGAACTATAGGGTGGGCGAAATAAGACTGATCTGGAAAGTATTTCATGTGCCTTACGACTGACAGCCCAACATCATTATCCCACCCAGGGCGGACAACGTAAGTTAGGTTGCCGAACCCCTCCCTAGAAGATATTCGCAGTTTTTCACTAGTTTACTGTTTTATTTAATAAAAAATCCTACACGTTTTCTCGGATTGTACAAGTGCATTCTTGTATTTAAAATGTTTATTAAAAGCAGTTTTTCACTGGTTTACTGTTTTATTTAATAAGAAGTGCTGTATGTTGTCTCGAGTCCTTGTTTCCTGACCTGCCGCCCCCCCCCCCCACCCGCCCCCGTAGGCCAGATCCTGGGTACGCCCTTGAGCACATTCACACAATCTTTACGCCTGACAAAGTTTTAGTAAATTGTTAATGTGTGTGATATCTTATGGGACATAACTGCTGAGGTCATCAGCCCCTAAGCGTCATCAGCCCCTAAGCTTACGCACTACTTAACCTAAATTACCCTTAGGACAAACACACACACCCATGTCCTAGCGAGGACTCGAACCTCCGCCGGGACCAGCCGCAAAGTTTTAGTAGAGGTCAGTCTGCTCGCGGCCCTATCTGGTCACCCATGTCACCTGACCTGTCAGTGTGCGATTACTTTGTGTGGGGAGCCCCCAAGTCTAGGATGTATCACAACAACCTTCATAGTCTTCAAGAACTACAGAAGACCATTTAGGATGAGACTGCAGCAATGCCAGCGGTCCTGCCTCGATTCACTTTCAGCAACTTGCTGACCAGACCCCAAAAGTGCCAAGAGATGAATAGTGCTAACTTTTAACTTCTGTAGTCAGGTTAGTGCTCTATTTCCTTTCGTCGTCAGCTGTTTTTTTTATATGGCCTGGAACTCTATTTTCTGGGTCGCTTTTATTTTCCCCACCTTGTATTTTACAGGGCAGTCTTATTTTACCCACCTTTTATATATTTCGTACAATGGAAATTGAAATACTCCGATGTAGGCTATCAGTAGCACACATTGCAAGAGTACAGCAATGCTATACACGAATGTTAGCACACAGTATTATAATATCACCCTTTTCGCTTTCCAGAATATTTGCTGTTCTCTTATGCTTTCCTCGTGATTATGGAAAAAAAGTTTACTTGTTAGTAACAGCTTCGCCAACCTGTCATCTATACAAATCGATATCTGCTTGTGTAAGGTTGACTGCCTACAGTAAATTGTATTGTATTGGTAACCCGCAGGGTAAATTCAATTATTTTGCTTCTGTACACTGGGACTGAGTAATGATTTACTCACAAACATCAGTTTGTTTACATTTCGCAGGACTACATTTTACACGTACGCATCGTAGCCATCAGAATATCAATTCTGCAGAGTCTGCAGTTTGCTAATGGGGCGCACGTATGTTTATGCGTTGTATTGTTTGCCGGCGACGCTAGGCCTATATATGCTCTGTGTAATTTCCCGCCCTGTTTGGCAATACGTGCAGCAGTTCAGTGACGCAGCCTAACTGTGGGGCATTATGGAGCTGTGCGAGGCTTTCTACCAAGCGGCCAATCCTAACAAGGGAACCTCCCCATCGCACCCCCATCAGATTTAGTTATAATTTGGCACAGTGGATAGGCCTTGAAAAACTGAACACAGATCAATCGAGAAAACAGGAAGAAGTTGTGGGGAACTATGAAAAAATAAGCAAAATATACTAACTGAGTAGTCCATGGGTAATATATGCAACATCAAGGATGATATAAGCACAGGCGTGCCGTGGTCCCGTGGTTAGCGTGAACGGCTGCGAAACGAGAGGTCCTTGGTTCAAGTCTTCCCTCGATTGAAAATTTTACTTTCTTTACTTTCGCAAAGTTATGATCTGTCCGTTCGTTCATTGACATCTCTGTTCACTGTAATAAGCTTAGTGTCTGTGTTTTGCGACCGCACCGCAAAACCGTGCGATTAGCAGACGAAAGGACGTGCCTCTCCAATGGGAACCGAAAACATTTGATCGCAAGGTCATACGTCAACCGATTCCTCCACAGGAAAACGTGTCTGATATATTCTACACGACACTGGTGACGGCATGTGCGTCACATGACAGGAATATGTTGTCGACACACCTAACTTCCACACTTGGCGAATGGGTAAAAAGATTCTTCTACCTTGCCCGATTTAGGTTTTCTTGTGGATGTGATAATCACTTCCAAAAAACTGATGAAAACATAAGAGTGTGTCACATAAACTTCAACAAATGAATGCAACAGTTTCACAGTAGCACTGTTTTCTCTGTACTCTGTCAAAACATATGTTTTTAAGGTTTTCAAATTTTTCCGTGTGTGGACCGTCAAATCCTGCATATGTCCAAGCAAATCTGAACATGTCCTGGAATTTTGCACAGCGAAGTTAATTATGTGTGAGTGCCTGAACTCTGATAGTAGTCTGAAAATAAATAATTTTCACCCGAGGGAAGACTTGAACCGAGGACCTCTCGTTCCGCAGATGCTGACGCTAACCACGGTACCACGGCGCTCTTGTGCTCACATCCTCCTTGATGTTGCCTATGTTTCCTATGGACTGCTTAGTTTGTATATTTTGCTTATTTTTTCATAGTTCCACACAATTTCTTCCTGTTTTCTCGATTTTTCTGTGTTCAGATTTTCGAGGCCTATCGACTGTGCCAACTTATAACTAAATCTGAGCGGGGTGCGATGGGGAGGTTCCCTTGTAAGTGAATTAAACGCCCAACTGCTCCCTGCCGGCCGCTGGTGGCCGAGCGGTTCTGGCGCTACAGTCTGGGACCGCGCGACCGCCACGGTCGCAGGTTCGAATCCTGCCTCGGGCATGGATGTGTGTGTTGTCCTTAGGTTAGTTAGGTTTAAGTAGTTCTAAGTTCTAGGGGACTTATGACCTCAGCAGTTGAGTCCCATAGTGCTCAGAGCCAACTGCTCCCTAAGCTGCGGAATATCGTGCTCAGTGTAGTCAGCTTCTCAGACTACGGGAACACGTAATTCTGGCAGGGCAGTTTCGTTTAAGAGTGAAATTTCATTAACTGTATTCACGTATCTGCTACAGTCAGAATTGGAAACTTTGCAACGGACCATAACTCCAGCTAGCAGATGCTATTGTTCTGTGAAATCCTCTTCCATTTCAAACACCTAGGCAGATGGCACAATGCAAAGACAAGATATTCGCGATGGCGGTTATAGTGGTTTATTCCTCCGGCTGACAGTCTACATTTCGGTTTATGTCGAAATAGGCAAACGGCAACGACCATAGGGTGCACGGCTGAGGTTACCATGTACAACAGCTGCTCATCTCCTATCCTCTTCCTCTCGCAAACGGAGCGAGGGAAAAACGGACCGACGCATGTATGCTTCCGCAGAAGCCATCATTTCGCTTATTTTATCGTAAAATGTTCGCTCTTATGCAAAGCTTAAGGACGAAGCTAATGTGCACGTGATGTGTCACTGCCAGGTAAGTAGCCCAATGAAACTTGACCCATACGTAGAAAGAATTGCTGCAGTACAGCACAGCAGAACGCCCCCCCCCCCCCCCCCGTCCACCACTATCACACTTCCCTCCAGTACTAAATTGATGATCCTTTTATCTCTCAGAATATGTCCTATCAACTGATCCATTCATTTAGTTACGTTGTGCCATAAATTTCTTATTTCCTCAGTTCTTTTCAGTACCTCCTCAACAGTTGGGCGATCTACCCATCTAATTTTCAGCATTCTTCTGTAGTGAAATAATAACCAACCATGTGCAAATAAGAAATATAATTTATTGACTGGTTTCGAGCACTTAGTGCCCTTTCTCAGAAAGTTATGCCTATCGCATTATTTGCGAGTGTCAATAATAAAGTGTATACAGCACAATGCCATGGTCCTAAAAAATATATATGCAGGAGCAGTAACTATTACTCATTGTTCATGAATATGTTTTTTTAGGAGCATGACCTTGTGATATACACTCCTGGAAATTGAAATAAGAACACCTTGAATTCATTGTTCCCGGAAGGGGAAACTTTATTGACACATTCCTGGGGTCAGATACATCACATGATCACACTGACAGAACCACAGGCACATAGACACAGGCAACAGAGCATGCACAATGTCGGCACTAGTACAGTGTATATCCACCTTTCGCAGCAATGCAGGCTGCTATTCTCCCATGGAGACGATCGTAGAGATGCTGGATGTAGTCCTGTGGAACGGCTTGCCATGCCATTTCCACCTGGCGCCTCAGTTGGACCAGCGTTCGTGCTGGACGTGCAGACCGCGTGAGACGACGCTTCATCCAGTCCCAAACATGCTCAATGGGGGACACATCCGGAGATCTTGCTGGCCAGGGTAGTTGACTTACACCTTCTAGAGCACGTTGGGTGGCACGGGATACATGCGGACGTGCATTGTCCTGTTGGAACAGCAAGTTCCCTTGCCGGTCTAGGAATGGTAGAACGATGGGTTCGATGACGGTTTGGATGTACCGTGCACTATTCAATGTCCACTCGACGATCACCAGTGGTGTACGGCCAGTGTAGGAGATCGCTCCCCACACCATGATGCCGGGTGTTGGCCCTGTGTGCCTCGGTCGTATGCAGTCCTGATTGTGGCGCTCACCTGCACGGCGCCAAACACGCATACGACCATCATTGGCACCAAGGCAGAAGCGACTCTCATCGCTGAAGACGACACGTCTCCATTCGTCCCTCCATTCACGCCTGTCGCGACACCACTGGAGGCGGGCTGCACGATGTTGGGGCGTGAGCGGAAGACGGCCTAACGGTGTGCGGGACCGTAACCCAGCTTCATGGAGACGGTTGCGAATGGTCCTCGCCGATACCCCAGGAGCAACAGTGTCCCTAATTTGCTGGGAAGTGGCGGTGCGGTCCCCTACGGCACTGCGTAGGATCCTACGATCTTGGCGTGCATCCGTGCGTCGCTGCGGTCCGGTCCCAGGTCGACGGGCACGTGCACCTTCCGCCGACCACTGGCGACAACATCGATGTACTGTGGAGACCTCACGCCCCACGTGTTGAGCAATTCGGCGGTACGTCCACCCGGCCTCCCGCATGCCCACTATACGCCCTCGCTCAAAGTCCGTCAACTGCACATACGGTTCACGTCCACGCTGTCGCGGCGTGCTACCAGTGTTAAAGACTGCGATGGAGCTCCGTATGCCACGGCAAACTGGCTGATACTGATGGCGGCGGTGCACAAATGCTGCGCAGCTAGCGCCATTCGACGGCCAACACCGCGGTTCCTGGTGTGTCCGCTGTGCCGTGCGTGTGATCATTGCTTGTACAGCCCTCTCGCAGTGTCCGGAGCAAGTATGGTGGGTCTGACACACCGGTGTCAATGTGTTCTTTTTTCCATTTCCAGGAGTGTGTTTACTTTACTGTTGACACTCGCAAATAATGGGATAGGCATAACCTTCTGGGGAAGGGCACTAAGCGCCTGAGACCAGTCAGTAAATTAAATTTCTTATATGCAATTCCTGCTTACTATTTCATCATATAACAGTACAGTAGCTGAAGATGGACAGAATATTATTCTTCTATAGCACCACAATTCACAAGCATTTATTCCCTTCTTGTCTAAATTGCTTACTGTCCATGTTTCACGATCATACATGGCTACACTCCAAATACCTTCAGAAAAGCGTTCCTAACACTTACGCCTACACTGAATGTTAAAATTTTTTTCTTCTTCAGAAACGTTTTTCTTGCCATTGATAGTCTACATTTTATATTCTCTTTACTTCGGCCATCATCCGTTATTTTGGTACGCAAATAACAAAACTCATATACTACTTTAAGTGTCTAGTTTCCTAATCTAATTCCCACAGCATAACTTGATTTAATTCAACTACATTACATTATCCTTGTTTTGCTTTTGTTGATGATCATCTTGTATCCTCCTTTCAAGACGCTGTCCATGGACAGTGTCTTGAAATGTGGATATACGATGAATATCAGCAAAATCAAAACAAGGATGCTGGCATGTAGCTGAATTAAATGAGGTGATGCTAAGACAATCGGATCAGGCACCAAGCGATCAGGACGTTTGCATGGAATTTTCTGCTCACTTTACAGTGTGTGTGTGTGTGTGTGTGTGTGTGTGTGTGTGTGTGTGTGTGTGTATGTGTGTCTGTTTGTGTGGTACTTCAGGAATGTGCATACACAGATTTTATTTAGGTGATTAAAACTGTACGCGTGATAAGTCAAAAGCACATTCTGGTCGCTCAGAGCCTTACTTCAGTGGAATGGGGTATATAGCTGCTGGACATTTACTGGTTACAGTGAATTATAGGTTACCGTGCTTTCGTTTTCGCACACACCAAGCGACTGAGAGATGGCCATCTGTCTCGCACGACCGATTCGGAAAATATTATTTAGCTCCGTGTGTGTATCGGCTGTTGGCTGTTTCTGTTTACGAGCACTTCGCTCGCTCGGTGAAAATTTACGTAGCACGTTTATTACCATAGTAAAGTTCGTTGGTATTTCCCTTTTGCTACATGTAAAGTCCCGCAACGTGATTTATTTCGTGTTTCTGTCGGTTCACATATAGTGGGTACAGAAGTGTGACAAAGAAAAACAGTCATAACGAGGATGGAGTTTTGGAAAATAAGCTAATAAAACCTTCCCACAGGGTACGGGAGTCAAATGTAGTCTTGACACAAATAATAAATATCTGTGTTTTAATTCTTTGATCAAACTGCTTAATTATGTGAAATAGTAAAATAATGGTAATGTAATATTACAAAAAATTAATTTCATTGGACATACTTGAATAAAGTGAGGACGGCGACAGATATACAGACAGTACTTAAATATTATAAAAATAATAGAAGAAACTATCATATATTGTTGAATAATGACGTAAGAAATACTAAACTGGTCCAGACTTACAGTAAATTACTTCTTATCAATGGTATTTGTCTTGTACATAAGAATAACTATTACTCGTCTTAAGGAACTTGATTTAATTTCAGTAAGCCCGTTAATACTTGAAAATGCACAGATTCAAAAAAATGGCTCTGAGCACTATGGGACTCAACTGCTGAAGTCATAAGTCCCCTAGAACTTAGAACTAGTTAAACCTAACTAACCTAAGGACATCACAAACATCCATGCCCGAGGCAGGATTCGAACCTGCGACCGTAGCGGTCTTGCGGTTCCAGACTGCAGCGCCTTTAACCGCACGGCCACTTCGGCCGGCCTGCACAGATTCACGGAATAGTGTAGGTAGAGAGGTAAAAATTGGCACACACGTCTGAAATGACATGGACTTTTATTGTAACCAAAAACGAGTGCAACAAGTGGTCAACAGATGGCGTTGGACAGCAGTACGTCACTGGCGCCGTATGAGAGCCGTCTATAAAATGAGCTGAAATGAGAGAGGGAGTCTGATCATCCCTAGCTTGCCTACCACCTGATGGAAGGTAAGACTTCTATGTGGGATGGCACTCCACGCCGTGTGTGAAAGATGTCTTGCCGACATCGTTTGGTGAGGACCTAGTGCTGAGCCGCCACTTCCGTCGTGCTTAGCACTCCAGGTCCCCAGACCTCAATCCGTGTCATCATTGGTTGTGGGGTTACCTGAAGTCGCAAATCTACCGCGATCGTCCGGCGTCAGTGAAGATGCTAAAAGAGATCATCCGAAGGCAGTTCCTCATCATATGTTCAAATGTTCAAATGTGTGTGAAATCCTATGGGACTTAACTGCTAAGGTCATCAGTCCCTAAGGTTACACACTACTTAACCTAAATTATCCTAAGGACAAACACACACACCCACGACCGAGGGAGGACTCGAACCTCCGCCGGGACCAGCCGCACAGTCCATGACTGCAGCGCCCTAGACCGCTCGACTAATCCTGCGCGGCTCCACATCATACCTACTGACATGTTGTACAGTGCTGTTCTCAACATCGTTCTTCGACTAAAGTACTATTCATAAATGACAGGCAACATGTCGAGCGTTTGTTATTAAGAACATGATCATTGCTAAAAGTCAATTGTTATGATAATTATTGATTTTGTACCACATGAAGCGCCATCTGTTGGTAATTTTTTACACTTTTTTTGTTTCAATAAATCCCCGTGTCATTTCACGTCTGTCAATTTTTACCTCTGTGCCTACAGTATTCCGCGAAGTATTGAATTTTCAAATGTTAGTTTTTTTCGGTCACCCTGTACACGGGAACACATCATCAGTTTCTTTCGAAAACTAACAGGCCGTAACACTTGTTGTCTAGCGGCGCCGAAAAGGACGTTTAAAGAAAGACTTCAAGAAAAGTTAAGCTTGACCATCACTCTTGCACTACAGAATGCACACATTAGAAGTACTGTGTGATCAACACAAAAATGTCGAAGGTAATGTACAAACTTGCAAAGAGACACTTTGACCTTCAAAAACTGATTCCATAATACAAATGGCACAACAGGACAATCAAAATGAGCTCATCACACAAGATTAGCAATATATTTAACAAGATGAAATGGTCATACCATTTAAAACAATCAGAGTAATTTGAAAGAAACTAAATAAGCAACATAAATAGAAGGTACTGGTAGTTCAGGGATATATGAATTGAAACTTGTATGTTTATTCACGAATATATTGGAATGACTGCCAGTATTTTTAATATCAGACAGAAAGGATGTATAAGAGCATTGACAAGTGATACTACTCCATCCATATATATGCAGAAATAAAAAAAGAATTTCAGCACTACAGTGGAACAAAAGCAGAAACGAAAATGCTTAGATCAATTAAAAGATGAAAGAGCATGCTCAATCTTCAGAAAGACTGTGTCATACAGGAAGTCCTAAAGGAAAAATGAGAACACTATCAGCGATATACGGTTCAAATGGCTCTGAGCACTATGGGACTCAACATCTGAGGTCATCAGTCCCCTAGAACTTAGAACTACTTAAACCTAACTAACTTAAGGACATCACAAACATCCATGCCCGAGGCAGGATTTGAACCTGCGACCGAAGCGGTTGCGCGGTTCCAGACTGAAGCGCGTAGAACCGCTCGGCTAACTGGGCGGCATCAGCGATATAAAACGCTCCAACAAGAACACTGGTTCAGAACTTATAACCCACTCCACTGCCATCCTATACAGTTCATAGCCTTGCATGATATCGCATTTAACATAGCAACAAGATCAAGTGCCGTAAACAACAGTGTTGTGCGTTAAGTGAAAACTATTATCAAAGGAAGTCCGTGTTCAACAGAAGTAGTAGAGAAGTCAGTGGACATATTACAGCGTACGGCAGAATGAATAGTAGGACTTGATTCATGTAATACGGCGTCGCTGTTACGCCAGCGCTAAATAATTATGAGCGCACTGTCTTCAGGAAGGACGGCCATATGTAATTATGGCCTTGTGGAGTCCAGAGCATCGAGCATTCGCCGTAAAGGCATCTTTTAAAAATAACAGGTCTCCTATCACTGTCTAGGGACTCTAATGTAGCCATTTTGAGTTGAAACGGCAAGATAAAGTTCCAAATCATCCGGAGTGCAACAATTCAGGCCTGTGGCATCTTGTGCTAAGGAGAGAAGTCCACGGCGACGAAAAAATGGCTCTGAGCACTATGGGACTCAACTGCTGTGGTCGTAAGTCCCCTAGAACATACACTCCTGGAAATGGAAAAAATAACACATTGACACCGGTGTGTCAGACCCACCATACTTGCTCCGGACACTGCGAGAGGGCTGTACAAGCAATGATCACACGCACGGCACAGCGGACACACCAGGAGCCGCGGTGTTGGCCGTCGAATGGCGCTAGCTGCGCAGCATTTGTGCACCGCCGCCGTCAGTGTCAGCCAGTTTGCCGTGGCATACGGAGCTCCATCGCAGTCTTTAACACTGGTAGCATGCCGCGACAGCGTGGACGTGAACCGTATGTGCAGTTGACGGACTTTGAGCGAGGGCGTATAGTGGGCATGCGGGAGGCCAGGTGGACGTACCGCCGAATTGCTCAACACGTGGGGCGTGAGGTCTCCACAGTACATCGATGTTGTCGCCAGTGGTCGGCGGAAGGTGCACGTGCCCGTCGACCTGGGACCGGACCGCAGCGACGCACGGATGCACGCCAAGACCGTAGGATCCTACGCAGTGCCGTAGGGGACCGCACCGCCACTTCCCAGCAAATTAGGGACACTGTTGCTCCTGGGGTATCGGCGAGGACCATTCGCAACCGTCTCCATGAAGCTGGGCTACGGTCCCACACACTGTTAGGCCGTCTTCCGCTCACGCCCCAACATCGCGCAGCCCGCCTCCAGTGGTGTCGCGACAGGCGTGAATGGAGGGACGAATGGAGACGTGTCGTCTTCAGCGATGAGAGTCGCTTCTGCCTTGGTGCCAATGATGGTCGTATGCGTGTTTGGCGCCGTGCAGGTGAGCGCCACAATCAGGACTGCATACGACCGAGGCACACAGGGCCAACACCCGGCATCATGGTGTGGGGAGCGATCTCCTACACTGGCCGTACACCACTGGTGATCGTCGAGGGGACACTGAATAGTGCACGATACATCCAAACCGTCATCGAACCCATCGTTCTACCATTCCTAGACCGGCAAGGGAACTTGCTGTTCCAACAGGACAATGCACGTCCGCATGTATCCCGTGCCACCCAACGTGCTCTAGAAGGTGTAAGTCAACTACCCTGGCCAGCAAGATCTCCGGATCTGCCCCCCATTGAGCATGTTTGGGACTGGATGAAGCGTCGTCTCACGGGGTCTGCACGTCCAGCACTAACGCTGGTCCAACTGAGGCGCCAGGTGGAAATGGCATGGCAAGCCGTTCCACAGGACTACATCCAGCATCTCTACGATCGTCTCCATGGGAGAATAGCAGCCTGCATTGCTGCGAAAGGTGGATATACACTGTACTAGTGCCGACATTGTGCATGCTCTGTTTCCTGTGTCTATGTGCCTGTGGTTCTGTCAGTGTGATCATGTGATGTATCTGACCCCAGGAATGTGTCAATAAAGTTTCCCCTTCCTGGGACAATGAATTCACGGTGTTCTTATTTCAATTTCCAGGAGTGTAGAACTACTTAAACCTAACTAACTTAAGGACTTCACACACACCCATGCCCGAGGCAGGATTCGAACCTGCGACCGTAGCGGTCGCGCGGTTCCAGACTGTAGCGCCTAGAACCGCTCGGCCACTCCGGCCGGCTAGCGACAAAGGAGAGCAGAGCTAGTGGAGGAGGCGCGTAGAGCACTCATCCGAAGCCCTAATGCTGCTGCCAGACATGTCTTGGTGTTAACGAAGTCATGTCTTTCCCTGCGGTGCATCATCCGTGATAACCTACACTTACACCCACACAAGTTACATTTCGTACAGAAACTGAACGAACTAGACGAAGTTGATCGGCGTACCTTCGACTTGTCCTTCCTGAAACATTTAGCAGCCCAGTCGCAGATGCGAGACAATACACCGATGTCAGGTGAGACAGTTTTTTTCATTTACGCAGTCGTGTAAATAAATGGAATTACAGGTGCTGGGTGCAACGAAATCCTAGTCGGTCACACTAGAAAGCCCTGCACTGCGTATGCGTGAGTGTGTGGTGCGACATGGCTTCGTGTGGCATCATTTGTTCTCATTTCTTTTGAGGATCTTCATGGTTACTAACGACAGCTATGTGCACAGTTTATACGACTCCCTCATTCCAAGATTGAACGGCGACATACGCGCCATTTCCTTGATCGACTAGTTTCCATACTTGGAGACGTTCATTGGTTAGCACAGTCACCCTATTTGACTGCCCTTGACTCTTATGGGGATACTTGAAGAGTCGGGTGTACGCTACATATACTGTGGCTGAACTCAAGAAAACGATACGTACCGCTGTGGAGGAGATACTACAGAACATGCTGAACTGCGTGTGAAAGCATTCGCTCGCCGCCTGGAGAAATGCAATGAATGGCCACAATCTATAGGGTGTTACATTCAAAACTAAGTGAAGGAGAATGGTATGTAATGTCATATGGGTTTCTTTGTTTTCAATATGTGTTTCAATAAATTTGGCACTTGGTTTCGAAGATCTGTCCTTTTTATATTCTATTATTCGTTCTGCCGAATCCTCTAAGATTTTTCGTCATATTGCAAGATATAAGTCTTTCTTGCAAATTCAGGCTGCTGATGTTAATCAGTAGTTTTAATATAAAATTTCTTTTAATCTGATAAATCTTAGTTTCAAGAACCAACTAGTTGCATATGATACTACCTGTTCTCGTGTAGGTATTTATGTTGGTGTTTACTCTGTTGAGCGGCTCGTGACCAGTTTCTTAGAAGCTGAGAAAAGAACGAGCTTCTTTTGTTCCTAAGCGTGTTAGTATATAGCAGACCTGGAGACACTCACGAAGATAGTGTGTGCAAGAAGTCTACCAAGAAGGAACACGTGTTTAGGTGTCATTTTATGCCATCACTGTGATATATATTCTTCCTCTATCAGCTACAGTAGAATTTTCGTTAATTTCGCGAGAGATGTTGTTGTTTTATGACGATCTTTTCCGGATAGGATCATGGAGGTATAATAAAGGGAGTTGTCATAACTCCACAAACGTGAAGCCGACCTCCGCCATGCTAATTACCCCAAATATTAGATTCTGGTGGAAGAGTTTAGAAAAAAATGTCAGCTTTCATTATTTACCGGTGAACTAATCATTTTTATTGTAGTATAAAATCTAGAGAAATCACTTTTACGTACATAAATTTTGGCTGCGTTGTTTACTCTTTTATTACGGTGGTTTTATTTCTGAACTTGTATTTCTTGTCATTCCAAAAGCTCTCTGGGTGAACGCTGTGTGAAGCACAGATTGGAAACCGACCAAAATTTTCGCAAAAAGGACACAAATCTGACATGAGTTGGGTCGGTTCGTACTAAGGAAAATGCTTTATTATGGAAGCAGTCTTTCCCCATAAAATGATTATATGCGATATTGCAGTTTCTGTGTTATTCTGGTTACAATGCAAAGTTCCTTTGGACATGCATGCAAGCTGAAAACCTCGGTTCGAGTCCCGGTCCGGCACAAATTTTCACTGTCGTCGTTCCATTCTACATCTGATGGTAGTCCTTATTAGATGTGTAAAATGATTCCGTTCTTTGTTACTCGAAAGGTATAAAAAAAGAAGAAAAACATACATTAACTGCGTCGTATTACTGGATCAAATATGCATTTAAGACCAGAAAACTGCCTGAAAATACCTTCATGATGCTTGTTATTCACGAAAGAACAGTAATGTTTTGTATTTAAAACAACTGTTGCGTGCACACGATAGAAAACAAGAAGAACGATAAACAGCAGTATGTTTTGGGGCTTCTAAGAAGTCGGCGCTGGTTTCAAAGCAAAGAACAGCGTAAGTCTGTAACAGTTGTAACCTCCGCGTGACACAGTACTCGTTAAAGCCTGTGCTGTGGTAAGTGAGCGGGGTTCACCTTATGAGAAAGGATTTTCGTATAGATATCGACCACGTGTACCTGAATGGTGGCAAATCAGACTTACACCCACTCTGTAATAACAATGATCCGTCAAGCAAGTTCGAAATGCAATTACACGTCAGGATGGACCAAAAGCAACACTTAAGATGCTACCAATTTGTTAATAATACGGTCGCCAGCCTAATTAGGCATTAACTGAGTTTCTTCCCTGTAAAAGTTGGTGTATATTCATGCAAAACAACAAGTAGTAACACTGCATAATATAGTAGAATTTTAGAACCAGAAAATCTATTGAACTGATACTTTCACGTTCTGTACTGATATGGAAAAACCATGAATACATAACACTACACTATAATGTATACTACAAAACTTTATACTGTCTATTAATCTGATTAAAATCGGGCATAGGTTACCCTAGAAATAGCTCTTTCGAGCCACACACAAAATGTCAATTTTGATAAAGATAAAACACTGATAAATCTTGACTTTTATATTGACTTTAACTTTTGCTGGTCAAAACAAATTAGAACACTTCAGAATTCAAATGAATAAAAGGCGAGGGGGGGGGGGGACCCTGAAACTGTTATGATCACTGTATTAAAAAAAATGATTACTGAATTTATTATGCGTTCAAGATTTTCAGTATGTAAGTTACTACTCTTCTCATCTTATTTACTGCTCATTTAAATACCTTTATATCTGTCTCGAAATAATAAACTTGATTACTATATCAATATTAAAGTTATATTTCAACTTCGTTAGACCTTTGTTATTCATTTACTGATTCATTAACAAAACATTTCTTTAAACACCATTCTAACATAGCTAGTTCTGCTGATATATATTATTAACACAAATTTTAATTTTCATTTTGGGACACTCGGATTGCACAACATTTGGAAAGGACCCTGTCTAGGTTAGTTGTGAGGATAATGAAATGATGGGAAAGTTCTGGTAAAATTTAAGTTATTATTGCACAGTTCACTCTCTGATCCATACGAATACAGTACTAAAAGTTTCAACCTGCTAGTATCGATGCGGCGGTTGGCGGGTGGCGGGATGGCGAGGCACAGAGCACACTTACAACCACAGCTATGGCTCTTGACGTATCGGCACTTTAATTCTTCTTAGCGTCGCAATACTTTTCCATTTAGTGCCTATAGAATTTTGCCGTGCTGTGTGGGCGTTGGAACGGCATACCCGAGGCTCAGTGAAGCTACGTCTTCCAGGAGAGACTCCTCGCTCCAGAAGGTGTTGCTCAAACCAGTGCCAAACTCCAACTACTACTGTGCCCGTTGTGCCGTGCAGTGCCCGCGCGCATTTTCCCGCGCTCGCCTGCCATCCACCTTTTACCGCTCCCTGACAGACCGGGTATTCACCCGAGGTTTTGCATTCTACATATCCTAACACATTGCCTACGTATGGACCAGACGCACAGTTACAATTTTAAACGTCTTACAACAGTTTCAACATTTGTTACATTTCAATTCTATTACAATATTGCTTGACATTTGACATAAACATTAATATTCACATTGAAACTTATTTACAGTTTTCTTAACATAATGACATGAAACAAAAAAGAAATGAAATCAGAACATGAATTACACAAGTTTATCGAAAAGTCAGATCAAAAAAAAAAAAATTACTCACATGTACAATAGTACAGCGTCGTTGTTGTTACACAGTGTCTTCCCTTAACTTTCGTTAGCATTCGATAAGGGGGCTCTCACAAGATTTGATGAGCTCTGTCAAATTTTTCTCGCTTCATCATATCTCCCATCTTCGGCTATTTCCCCTTCTTTTTCTGGAACATCGCCCTCGGCTTTTTTTTTTTTTTTCTTTCTTACATAGACCTTCTACAATGACCAGCAGGAGTATTATGACCACCGACCTACAATCGAAATAACCCCGTCCAGCCGACAGCCAGACACACGCATAGAGCGTGCATTATCAGTCAGCGTGCTGTCCGTGTGTACAAGAGGGAAGGCGCGCGATCTAACCGAGGGCAGATTGTGATGGCCCGGAGGCCGGGCACGAGAAGTTCGGAAACTGCACGACTTTTCGGGTGTTCGAGGACTGCTATGGTGAGTGTCTTCTACACGTGGCGAAACCAAGGTGAAACAACGCCCAGACGTCATGGAATTGGGCGGCCCTCCTCATTACAAATGTCGGACGTCGTGAGCTGGGCAGACTGGTAAAACAGGTCAGGAGGGGAAATATGGCGGAACTAACATCAGAATTTAATTCTGGCCAGAGTGCACGTTTGTCTGAACGCACAGTGCACCGAAATCTCCTAACGATGGCTCCTTTTACAATTCCCGAAATGTGATGTCATTTTGAAGCACAAAATATCGACGACCGCATCATCGGCTGTTGACTTTCGTTAGCATTCGATACGGGGGCTTTCACAAGATTTGATGAGCGCTTACGGGAAATTTACAAAAACACGTCAATCATTGAATAATTTACAATTATTGCTATAATAAAATGTCACTTAATGATTTATCGCCGGTTAATGCCTTTATATAATAGTGTTCTCTTAGGAGTGAGTTATTATCGACAGTAATTTACGGTTCAAGAATGAAACAAACATATTTTACAATTTGCAGTATATCGTTACAAATCAGTGAAAAGGTAGAATATGAATTATATTGCTGCTCATTTCAATCACAGCAGTTGAAGCTGTGCTCTTAGGTTCCTGTCTAACCATACACTCGAAAGGCGGCACATATTAGAAAATAAAGAACCAAATATTGGTGAGAAGAGATAGTACGAATTTTATTCTTGCTCTTTTCAGTTGAAACAATTTAAGCGGTCGGCAACGCCTATGTAAGACAACAAGTGTCTGGCACAGTTGTTAGATCGGTTACTGCTGCTACAATGGTAGGTTATTAAGATTTAAGTGAGTTTGAACGTGGTGCTACAGTCGGCGCACCAGCGGTGGGACACAGCTTCTCCATGGTAGCGATGAAGCGAGGATTTGAAAGTACGACCATTTCACGAGTGTACCGTGAATATCAGGAATCCGGTAAAACATCAAATGGCTGACGTCGCTGCGGCCAGAGAAAGATCCTGCAAGAACAAGACCAACGACGACTAAAGAAAATCGTTCAAAGTGACAGAAGTGCCCGACCATCAACAAGTGTCAGCGTGCGAAGCATTCAACGAAACATCATCGATATGGGCTTTCGGAGCCGAAGACCCACTCGGGTACCCTTGATGACTGCACCACACAGAGCTTTACGCCTTGCCTGGACTCGTCAACACCGACATTGGACTGTTGATGACTGGAAACATGTTGCCTGGTCGGACGAGTCTCGTTTCAAGTTGTATCGAACGGATGGAAGTGTACCAATATGGAGACAACCTTGTTAATCCATGGACCCTGCAAGTCAGTAGGGGACTGTTCAAGCTGGTGGAGGCTCTGTAATGGTGTGGGGTGAGTGCAATTCGAGTGATATGGGACCCCTGATACATCTAGATTCGACTCTGACAGATGACACGTCCGTAAGCATCATGTCTGATCACCTGCATCCATTCATGTCCATTGTGCATTCCGACGGACTTGGCAATTCTAGCAGGACAATGCGACGCCCCACACGTCCATAATTGGTACATAGTGGCTCCAGGATCACTCTTCTGAGTTTAAACACTTCTGTTGGCCACCAGACATGAACATTATTAAGCATATCTGGGATGCGCTGCAACGTGCTGTTCAGAAGAGATGTCAATTCCTCCAGCACAACTTGAGACATAGTTGAGTCTATGCCACGTATTGTTGCAGCACTTCTGCGTGCTCACAGGGGCCCTAGATGATATTAGGCAGATGTACCAGTTTCTTTGGCTCTTCATTGTATATTTAACATATTTCACATATATTCCTGTGTGCTAAATTCCCGCAATTCCAAAGAGGATGTTAAAGAGATCTGTGGTATTCAACTCTGAGGGATAATATTTGACCTCTAAGGGTAACAAAACTATTGGTTCTGTGCAATGTTCAGTCTTGCGATACGGTTGACTCACTGAACAGCAAAATAGGTGGTCGTTTTCTCTTCATATTTTTAAAGTATTGCAAATCAAATAAAAATGTAACTAAATACTATAAGGTCATTTACTAACATTTTTACATGTCTGTCTTCATTCCCAACGCCACCTTAGGTGTAGCAGGCTATCTGTCTCCCCCGCCATCGTTATACAAATTATGAGTCAAGCAAATACCAGGTTTGTTTCACATCGCCCCTTTTCACCCCCACTCTCGGCCATAGCAGTACTGGGAATATCTTACAACCACAGCGATTTTTTACTTATAGCAAACGATAAGTGTGCTTAATTTAGTAGAAATTTCTTCAGGCACCAGAGAGATATGTTGATGTGTCACTGTCAAAGATACGTAAGTGTCCACTGTGCGTTGCGCCATTTCCGTGGAGTCCCACGCACTCGCATTTGAAGACATTCGTGCGATGGAATGCAGAAAAAATTATCGTAATTCCAATACCGCTGCTTACGTTGGTAAGACGAACGTTCTTATCCGCCCATTGAGAGTTGATAGTACACGTAATGAGTCAGATGTGATTAAGATCTGCTTATACGGGATGAGCAAAGAAAACTGGCAAGGGGAATGTCTTATGCACTGTAACACAGGCAACCCAACTTCATCACCAACAGCTAGGGTGGATAACGTTAGCTGGATTCTTTGTCTTAAGGTGCATTAAATGGGTGCATGATGTAAGTTGGGTTGCCCATCTTAAGATGCATGAAATGTTTCTTCTACTTACATTTATGTTCAGTGTCTTCATTGTACATCCTCTACTTCGGCCATCACTTATTTTACTGTCCAAATTTCAAAACTCTCTTACTACTTTTGGTTTTTCTTTTGCTAATCTAATTCCCTCTGCATCACCTGATTTAAATCGATTACACTGAATTATCCTTGTTATACATTTGTTGACGTTCAACTTATAATCTGTTGTCGAGAAACTGTCCATTCCGTTAAACAGGTCTCCCAAATTCTTTGCGGTCTCTGACAAAAGTACTATATCGTTTGAAAACAATGAATTTTTATTGTCTCTCTGTGAATTCTAATGCGCTTTCCAAATTTTTCCTTGTTCTACTTTACTGCTTGCTCAATGTACCGAGTGGATAACATCTCAACTATAGCTTCCCTTTCATGTTCTTCAGCTCTTAAAAACGCATTCTGGTTTGTGTGCAATCGGTAAATAACCTTTCTTTCCCTGTATTTTACGCTTGCTATCTTCAAATTTTCAAACAATGTAATCCTTCAAACATTGTGAAAAGGTTTATGTGACTATATAAGTTATATAAATGTAGGTTTGTCTTCCTCCAACCTATCTCCTAGGGTAAGTCGTAGGGTCAGTATTCCTTCAGGTGTTCTTATATTTCTTCGGAACCAAAACTGAACTTCCCCGAGGTCCGCTTGTACCAGTTCTTTCCACTCTTCCGTAAATAATACGTGTAATTATTTTGCAAATAAGATTTATTAAAATGATGATTTTATAGTATTCACACTTTTCAGCACCTGTCTTCTCTTGATTTGGAATTTTTGAATTCTTCCTGAAGTCTGATGGTACTTCATCTCTCTTATATACGTTGCACTCAAGGCGGAATAACCTTTTCATTCCTGGCTCTCCAAGACGCTAAAAAATTCTGATAGAATATCATCTATTCCAGGAACGTTGTTACCACCTAGATCTTTCTGTGGTCTGTCAAATTTTTCTCGCTTAATCATATCGCCCATCTTCGGATATTTCCCCTTCTTTTTCTGGAACATCGTCCTCAGTTTTATTCTCTTACATAGACCTTCTACAATGATCATCAAGAGTATTATGACCACCGACTTAGTATCGATATAATCCCGTCCAGCCGATAGGAGCGTCATCTGGCGAGGAACGACTGCTAGTCAGACACACGCATAGCGTGTGCAGTATCAGTCAGCATTCTGTCCATGTGTACAATAGGGAAAGCGCGCGGTCTCCGAGGGCAGATTATGATGGCCCGGAGACCTGGCACGAGAAGTTCGGAAACTGCACGACTTTTCGGGTGTTGGAGGACTGCTATGATGAGTGTCTTCAACACGTGGCGAAACCAAGGTGAAACAACGCCCAGACGTCATGGAGATGGGCGGCCCTCCTCATTACAAATGTCTGACGTCGTGGGCTGCGCAGACTGGTAAAATAGGTCAGGAGGCGAAATATGGAGGAACTAACATCAGCCGGCCGCTATGGTCGAGCGGTTCTAGGCGCATCAGTCGGGAAACGCGCTGTTGCTACGATCGCAGCGTCGAATCCTGTCTCGGGCATGGATGTGTATGATGTCCTTAGGTTAGTTAGGTTGAAGTAGTTCTAAGTCTAGGGGACTGATGACCTCAGATGTTAAGGGGCTCTGGAACGCCCTATACTTGCAATGTTAAAATAACGCTTATAAATTACATCTTTCCTCACAAAGTATTTGAGGTAGGAAGTTGGACTTTTTACAGATTATTTATTGGAATATGGGCTACAACTTAACACAGGGATTTTACAAAATTTTAGTTCAGTTATTAAAGATGATTTTTTTTCAATTGTAATGAAAATTCACAACATTTTTTTGCAATTTTTTATTTATATATTCAATAATATACAGTTTTTTGGAAAAAGGCTGTGTTAAATTATGCGGAAGGTACTGTGTAACATTTACTGAAAGTTTGAAACAAATATGTTTGGAAGATCCTTAGAAAACATGTAATTAGTATGAGAAAATAAAAGTTTTGGGAATCGAGCGACAAAGATTGGATTAACTTTTTAGTGCATTCCAGGTCCATAGGATGGATTATCTTCATCCTCTGCAAACTCCTCCTCCAGCTTCCTCTTGTTCCTCCTCCTGTTTACTCTTGCTTGTATTTCTAGACTCTTTACAGCCCTGTCTGCAGCCCGAAGGCGTTCCTTGTCTAAAGCAAGCATCGCTCGTACCATGTTAGAACCTATCTTCATTCAAAAATGGTTCAAATGGCTCTGAGCACTATGGGACTCAACTGCTGTGGTCATAAGTCCCCTAGAACTTAGAACTACTTAAACCTAACTAACCTAAGGACAGGACACAACACCCAGCCATCACGAGGCAGAGAAAATCCCTGACCCCGCCGGGAATCGAACCCGGGAACCCGGGCGTGGGAAGCGAGAACGCTACCACACGACCACGAGATGCGGGCTATCTTCATTCCCATATTTCTAAATACCTTCGGCTTTCCAACATTTCTCCTTTTCTTAAAAGCCTTCAGAGGATTTCTAATAACTTTAATTTTACTCATTATTATACTTCAACAAAACAGAGACTCAAGAAACAGAATTAATTACGAATATTTTCGAGATAACGACAGAGTAAATAAACATGAAACAATCGACAATCACACCAGCGATATATATTGAACCATCACAGGTTAGCCACAACACATACTTTATCTCACATCACTAAAATGTACCTGATGAACACGGACGTTAATAATAACACCATTTGACAGCAGTTTAACAGCGCCACAGTGGGTCACGCCCATGTAGAACACATTTAAAAAAAAATAGTTGTAGTCTTCGGAATTGAATAAATTACATATCTATTAAAAGGTAATAGTCTGCAGATTCAGAAAACGCAAAAAAGTAAAAATTGAACTTTTCATGATTTTGGGCCTTTTCCGGAGCCCATAGTGCTTAGAGCCAACTAACATCAGAATTTAATGGCTGGGCAGAGTGCACGTTTGTCTGAACGCACAATGCACCGAACGCTCCTAACGATGGCCCTCCACAGCCGACGACCCTTGCATGTACCAATGTTAACACCACGACATGGGCAACTACTACTGAAATGGGCACGTGACCATTGACATAGGACGTTGTCCCAGTGATAGAGCGTTGCTTGGTGTGATGAATCCCGATACCTTCCTCATCATGCTGATGGGAGAGGGGGGGGGGGATGGAGCCGGGTGCGAATCTGACCCATCGGCTTCCAGGGGAACACAGCTCCTTTACACTTGTACTTCGGGACAGAGACAAGCTGGCGGCGGCTCCATTATGCTGTGGTGCTCTGGAAAACATTCACGTGGGCATCCATGAGTCCAGTGAAGCTCGTGCAGGGCAGCGTGACGGCCAAGAAGAATTGTACATTGGTTGCAGACCATGGCGATCATGTTTCCCGACGACAGTGGCATTTTTCAGCAAGATAATGCGCCATGTGACAGGGCCAGGGCTGTGATGGAGTGGTTCGAGGAACATTGTGACGAGTTCCTGGTGATCTATTGCCTCCCCCCCCCCTTCTCCCCAACTCGACAGAGCTCAGCATGATCGTACACATCTGGTATGTGACTGAACCAGGCGTCAGAGATCATCGCCGCTCTCCCCGGAATTTACGGTTCAAAAAATGGCTATGAGCACTATGGGACGTAACTTCTGAGGTCATCAGTCCCCTAGAACTTAGAACTACTTAAACCTAACTAACCTAAGGACATCACACACATCCATGCCCGTGGCAGAATTCGAACCTGCGACCGTAGCGGTCGTGCTGTTCCAGACTGTAGCACCTAGAACCGCTCGGCCACTCCGGCCGGCCCGGAATTTACGGGCGTTAGGTGGCTTGTGTGTGCAGACGTGTTGCCAACACCCTCCAGCATTCTACCAAGGCCTCAGTGCTTCCATGCCACGATGCGTCGCCTCTGTTATCCTTGCCAAAGGTGGACATACTGGCCACTAGGGATGTGGTCCAACGTTCTGGCTGATCAGTGTATATATTCCTTCCACTTTACAGCTTTCCCTCCTTGGCTTAGTACTGAGTTGCCATCTGCGGTCAAGATATTCATGCTCTTCTTCTCCGAAAGTCTCTTTAATTTTCCTGTAGGCGGCATCATTTGAGCGATAAAAGTCAATTATCTTGTAGTGCGTATATATGTGTGCCGCGTAACAGTGCAAATAATACGTTCATTGCTCACATTAAGACTGTTCGTGAGTGTTATAAAATTATATTCGTATATATTTTGGAGCCGCGTTGTCCCAATTAGGTAGGTTTTGATAACCCTCACCAGAAAGCGATCTGTAGACTTCTGTAACATGGTCATAAATGTTATTCCGATTTACGTACGAGAATAGGGATAAACAGTGCAGCCCCGAGAATGAACAAATTTCAGAGTAGTGTAGATTTTATTTTAATTGGTACAATATCACGCTGTGTCGAACTTTTTACATTGTGTTACAACATTTTAGCATTTCTACAAAGGATAGTGTCGCAGAGGAAGTAACAGGCAGTGATGAATTTTCAAATACGTGGGTTAAACCAAGGTCGCAAAACAAACTTTCCAATTACCTACCGAGGCAGTTAAGTTGTTATTCCAGCCGAACGGGCAAGGTCCTTTCAGACTGTAAGGTCCTGGGTGTGTTAATTTGTACATATGGGAAACAGAAAGAAATATTGAAACCCTTTGAACTAAGTGTGAAACTAGTGATACTGGAGAAGAGAGTTAGTTAATATAAAATTGCATATTTCAATTATATCTTTAATAGTTAAAGAATGCAAAATTTGTAGAAGATATGTCCGAGAGCGCGTAGAAGACTCGAAAAATAAATACCAACAGGGAGAACAGTTACAGGCTTCCGGCTTCGTGACTTCCAGCCATCAACGGAGTAACTAACCGGTTACGAGTCGTGAGAAACGCAAATAGCTCCCGGGAAGCTACCTCGGTTGCACAATAAAGACAAATATTTTGCTTCTCGCGTGTTTCGCAGTATTAACATTCCATCAGTACAAGCTGGGAAGACTAACAATGATAATCTGACACGTATATATTACGCAATACTTTTTTCTTTTTTTTTTTTTGCAGGAAAGTTCTATGTTACCCATTCCGGAGAAAGAGAAAAGATTTGATTTAATTTGATTTGAATCGAGAGACAAAACAGGACTGGTCTTGAGCCCGCTGTTTCCCAAACCGAAATTGAGCTTATTGTGCGGTTTCTCTCCCTGCCATTCTAGAAGAGCGAGCCACTCACCTCAAAGACTCTTAAGAGATCATATACTAGTTCTTTATTACACATAATTTTTTCACGAATTAATGACCCGAATACTCTCTGTCTTTGGCCCTCCAAATGGTGCGGGTTCATCTTCCTCGCCACATAATCTACGCGTTGGTGGCAGGTACTTCTTGTAGTTCCCTCGTCCAGTCATTAGTCCACCTTCTTTTGAGACATCATACTAGTTTGATACAGCCCGCAGCGAATTCCTCTCCTGTGCCAACTTTTTCATCTCAGAGTGGCATTTGCAACCTACGTCCTCAATTATTTGCTGGATGTATTCCAACCCTTGTCTTCGTCTACAGTTTTTGTCCTCCACACCTCCCTCTAATACCATGGAAGTAGTTCTCTAACGTCTCAACAGATGTCCTATCATCCTGTCCCTTCTTCTTCTCTGTGTTTTCCATATATCCTTTTCCTCGCCGATTCTGCGGAGAACCTCCTCATTCCTTACCTCATCAGTCCCCCTATTTTTAAACACTCGTCTGTAGCACAACATCTCAAATGTTTCTATTCTCTTCTGTTCCGGTTGTACCACAGCCCATGTTCCGCTAACACACAATGCTGTGCTCGAAACGTACTTTTTCAGAAATTTCTTCTTCGCATTGAGTACCTTGTTTGATAATAGTAGACTTCTTTTTCGCTAGTCTACTTTTGATGTCCTCCTTGCTCCGTCCATAATGGGTCATTCTTCTCCCTAGTAGCAGAATTTTGTAACTTCATGTACTTCGTGATCCCCAATTCTGAGGTTAAGTTTCCCAATATTATCATTTCTGCTACTTCTCATTACTTTCGTGTTTCTTCGATTTACTCTCATTCCACAGTCTGAACTCATTAGACTATTCATACCATTCTACAGATCCTGTAATTCTTCTTAATTTTCATTCAGGATAGCAATTTCATCAGCGAATCTAATCGTTGATATTTTCTCACCTTCAATTATAATCCCAGTCTTTGTTTTATTTCCGTCATTGCTCCTTGCATGCATAGTTCGAACGTTTTTAATACGAACACTTCGTTCTTGGTCTTCCACTCTCACTGTTCGCTTTTGGTTCTTGTTCATACATCAGTCCTACTATGAATTTAATGCGCCCATGATTACAGAACTCCTCTTAAAACATGGCTTCGGCATAGTCAGCTAGCCATGTTTTTGATTTTGTATCTTAGTCCATTACTGAGCCTCCTGCTTACTGGTCTAACTACGTAGTTTTGATTTACCCATCGCTTTAATGATAGTTAGGGCAGGTTCTGGTCCAATAAATTGAGTCGTCACGCCGGTCGTGACCAGCTTCGTCCACATCCACATTCTTAAATATTTCTGTGCGAGCTCTGATTTCTCCTATTTTATTACGATGATCATTTATTTCTCCTTGCGTAGGTAGCCATCAACAAAATACTCGTATTTTCACATTCGGAGTAGAACACAGGAGAATGAAATTTCTTAAAAATATCTAGCCGCAACGAAAAACTCCTTTCTTTAAATGACTGCAGCCCGAACGTGCGTACCCATGACGCTCTCTCCCTTATTTCGTGGTAACATAAAACGAGCTGCCCTTCTTTGGTTTACCCTCCGTACAACATTATATATGTGATAGTTCCAACTTGAGTTGTTCATAATTTTACTTCCTAGCTATTCAGTTGTATTGACAGCCTTTTCGTTTTATAGTGTAACCGAAATTTAATGTAATCTTTTTGGTGCTCAAGAAGATGAACTCACACATTTTTTAAGGCCAACTTACACTTTGTGGACTATACAGATCTCTTATCTAAATCGTTCTGAATTGGTTTTCATAATCTAATGACTTTGCTAGACGGTAAATGACCTCAGCATCTGAAAACAGTGGCTGCTCGTATTGTCTCCTAAAACGTTTATATAGCTTATAAACAGCAAAAAGCCTGTTACACTTCCTTGGGGAACGCTAGATATCACTTCTATTTTGTGCAATGACTTCCCGTCAGTTACTGCGAATTGTGACCATTCTGACAGGAAATCACGGATCCATTTGCCAACTGAAGCTATACTCCATAGGCACGCAGTCTGAATAGAAGCCGCTTCTGAGGGGTAGGAACATTGAATCAGTGTGACAGCCCGTTCGATAGTTAGTTGTGTTTCGCGAGAACGATATCCTCTGAATCCGTGCTATGTGTCAACAAATCTTTTTCAACATCGAGGTAGTTAATAATGTTCGAATGAGGTACATGTTCCAAAATCCCACTACAAATCGACGTCACTGGTGATGATCTGTAATTCATCATATCACTACTTCCTTTCTTTATTATTGGTGTGACCTGCACAACTTTCCAGTCCTCAGTTGCGGGTCTTTCGTCGAGCGAGCGGTATTATATTATTGTTAGCACGGGGCTGTTGTATAAGCATACTCTGAAAGGATTCTAACTGGTATACCATTTGGTCGGAAGGCTTGACTGTATTAAGTGATTTAAGCTGCTTTGCTACACCGATATCTACTTCTAAGTTACACATGTTAGCAGCAGTTCTTGACTCGAATTCTCAAATATTTACTTTGTCTTATTTGGTGAAGGAATTTCGGAAAACCATATTCAGCAACACTGCTTTAGCGGCACTGCCATCGGTAACATGACCATATCCATTGCTTAGTGAAGGGTATTGGTGCTTGTTCATTGACAATAATTTGTGAGTGACACGAGACCCCACAGCAGTTTTTCTGTGTTGCTGCCCCTAGCCTCACAAAACTTCAGAGCTGCTTAGCTGTCTGAATGAATGTAGCATCTATACAGATTCTCCACAACGGCCACTCTGGTAGCAAATACATCCATTTGGAATACCGTGACCAGCTTCCCTAGAGAGACTGGTCTCTTTGGTCTTGGCTGTATCCCGTATACCTCGGCACCAGCACTTTCGTCTTTTTTCAACTTATGTTTCGTGATCGACATCGTAGTCCGTTCCTCTGCTGCTCCCTACTTCCAATTATTACCGTGTAAAGTTAACTCAAGCAGCTGGAAGTTATCGTATAGTCAGCCGGCATTTTCCTGACCATTCGTATGTAGGGTGACTCAAGAAGAATGTTCAGTATTCAGGAGCAAGAAAGTATAGTAAACTTAGGCACTAAGATGCATACCTTAAGAGCTATGAGCACTCGTTCATCTTCAATACTGTGTAACAAATGTCTTCTACTGCAAATCCATTGTTTCCTTTTTTGGGAGCAGATTGTAGAGATTAAAACAAGCCAGCCGGGGTGGCCGAGCGGTTCTAGGCGCTACAGTCTGGAACCGCGCGACCGCTACGGTCGCAGGTTCGAATCCTGCCTCGGGCATGGATGTGTGCGATGTTCTTAGGTTAGTTAGGTTTAAGTAGTTCTAAGTTCTAGGGGACTGATGACCTCAAAAGTGAAGTCCCATAGTGCTCAGAGCCATTTGAACCATTGACTAAAACAAGACAAAAACACCCAGTGAACATAGACTTTAACGCGAATACCTACAGAGCTATCAGCAGTTGTTCAGTCGAAGAGATTTGTTTCACGGCAGTGAAGACGAAAAAATATTCATAGCTCTTAGTCTACGTGTTTTCGAGCCCAGGTTTACTGATTATTTTTTCTTGTTTTGGTCGGTTTGTGTTGGATCTCTCAAAATATGAAAAGCAATGAGCTAGCAGTAAAAGAGTGTTGCTTCACAGTATCTAAGATGTAGAAGTGCTCATAACTGTTAAGGTATGCATTTTAGAGAACCTGTTTACTAGAGTTTTTCCTTGGAATGACCGTTCCTGGCACATCCCTGAATACTGATCGCTCCTCCTGGGACACCTTGTATTTACTACATTCATTATATTTGCGTAGGTTTCTGGGTATCCCAAAGGTTTCCAGTTACTACCACTTTTTAAACTGTGCGTCCATGCCGCTGCTTCCATGTTGGAGACTTGTACTGTAACACATCACTGAACTGTTGCCGAGGGCTGTCTGCAGGATATTGGTGCTCGCATAGTACACTCGAGGCGCGCGTGTTATATATGTGATGCGTTTGTTGTCACCTACCTCGCCCTACGGTAGCAGCGAAAATGGTATTCAGGGTACATGACAATGTCATTGGGATAATCACGAGTGGTTTCTGGTGGAACAATGTGACCTTTCACCACACGAATGCATCACTAAAACATCGTGATCACCGCCAAGAAAAACGGCTTAGATAAGCTTCAGACTGCGTAGCTGTCCCTGCGATGATATCCTTTATATGATTCAATTTCGGTACAGATTTTTGTCTGACGGTAGTTCACCTGTAAAGTGTTACTTCCGTTGCTCATTGTATTTTTTTTTTAGCTTGAATTTCATGCAACGACAAAATTTTTTGTTATAAGGAGTAAACAATACTACAGTGCTTGTTACTTTAAAATCAGTTCAGTTAAAAATGAAATATTTTTGGCTTAATATAATTTGTGCAGATGAGTTATGGTATCTGGTGTCTCCCTTAGTGTACAGATTTTCAGTGATGTTTTGTCTTTTCTTGTGCAAAATGGACAAAATGAAATTCAACGAGTGATTAAAACATTAATGCAAAGCTTGAGTTATTGCATTATGTAATAACAAGGTTCTCTTTGTAGTGATGTTGTGAACATTGTTACGTGGCAGTATTCATTTTTACATATACACCTCAATTTGGCACTAAGCAATTCCTTCAAATGTTACCAGTCAAAATGTCTTGGAGTGCAACTTTGGGATTTTGATGCTAGTAAGAGATTATTTGTGTTAGATTTCAAAATTACACAATTCACACTTCACGTGGAAATTCAAATATGGAGATCAACTGTCTGATACCTTAGTGGTTGAGACAAAGTAATGCGTTCACTTTGGACTGTAGAAAGTATTCTTATTAATTGCTATATTTCTGTACTCATATAACTAAATAGGGTGTGAAACCATTGCAGTCCAAATGTAATATTCACATTTAATATTACGTTTTAAGTAAACACAATTTTAGGAGTAGAAATGCGGAAGAGGGATTACTGTCATTTATGATAGTATGATGTACTCTTTCCATACTTCATGAAGATCGTTTCACAACCGATGCATTATATCCGATCCATTCGGGCGCACAATAGCATAGCCTAATGACTAACCGTTCGGAGCTAAAGGGAGATACGTTACAGCGGAACCAGACGATGATTTACCTTAATTGGGTCAGTGGAAGATAATAAAATGGTAGGAGGGAGAGGAAAAGAAACAAACAATAAAAATTGGGTGAACTGCTTATTTTAAATCAAACAAAAGTTTCAAAATCAAGCTCGTGACGTGTTTGAAAAGAAAATGCACAATCGGCATTTTATCAGTTTCGATATCCAAAGTGGAACATGAACTTTTACTGCGAAAACCATTGAAAATCTTAGGATAGCCCAGCGAAAAACGTTGAGATGATTATGAGGTAATACTAAGAGATGTATCACGGAACAAACTGGAGTGTGAAATAAAATTGTGGCCTATATGAACAAAGCAGCTGATCCTCTAGGCATATAGTGGCTTTATAAAGTAATAGGCACAATGTGGAAGGACGGAAAAATCTCAGATGATGGAAAAAAAGGTATAATAGTGCCTCTGCTCACAAAAGGAATCTGAAAGAAATGTAATATCTATAGCGGAATCACACTGTCGCCTGAAAATATCTGAGTAAATACTCGAGAAAAAGCTAAGGAGGCTAATAGAGACACAACTACGGGAAGAGCAGAAATGGATTCAGAGAACACAATGCAACTATAGATCTCATATTTGGACCCAGAATGCTGCTAGAAAAGCAGTGGGAGAAGGGCAGAGGGTTTGAAAAAGTGTTTGATGGTGTGCCAGAAAGACCATATGGGGAAGCCTAAGAAAGGAAAACGTATGCATAAGGCTAATTTGGAAAGTTAACATATTTAACGAAGGCTGCAGCATCTGTGTACAGACAGGAAATGGTAATTATGACTGTCTCCTTACAACTAAAGAAGTTAACCAAGGCGGTGTCCTTCCCTCACTACTTTTTATCACTGTCAGGAATGAAGTAATAAAAAGAACGAAGCAGAACATCAGTAAGGATATCAATGCATTTGCATGGATTTAGTAATTTGGGGCAGTACAGAGAAAGAAGTCCAGGGGAGGCTGGCCACATGGAAAGACCACCTGAAAGCACACGGATTAACAATAAACAGACTGAAAATGGTTCCCATATCAATTAACCGGTCGAACAAGAAAGGAAACATGAGGCTGAAAGATACACAGCTCTAAAGAGTGGGCCCGCATCTCGTGGTCGTGCGGTAGCGTTCTCGCTTCCCACGCCCGGGTTCCCGGGTTCGATTCCCGGTGGGGTCAGGGATTTTCTCTGCCTCGTGATGGCTGGGTGTTGTGTGCTGTCCTTAGGTTAGTTAGGTTTAAGTAGTTCTAAGTTCTAGGGGACTTATGACCACAGCAGTTGAGTCCCATAGTGCTTAGAGCCATTTTTTTTCTAAAGAGTGGAGCAGTATAGATATCCTGTGTATCATTTCAAGCGATGACGGGTTCGATTCCCGGCGGGGTCAGGGATTTTCTCTGCCTCGTGATGACTGGGTGTTGTGTGATGTCCTTCGGTTAGTTTAAGTAATTCTAAGTTCTAGGGGACTGATGACCATAGCTGTTAAGTCCCACAGTGCCCAGACCCATTTGAACCAAGAGATGACGATACAGCATTGGATCAATAAACGAACTCAGAAATCATCTCAATTCCACTGGATAAAAATAGACTCTTCTTCAGTCATATCGTATCCCCGTGATAACAACTGACCTAGAAACGCCCACAGCAACCAAGTACGTCGGTCACAAACTGCAAGCCGCAGAAATGAAGTTCTTGCAAAATAAGTTGATAGCGGAACAGGAGCGCAAGATCTATGCCCTTCAGGTGCAGTTACAAGACGGAAAGGAGGAACCATATCGGTTGAGGAGGGTGAAGGACACTGGGGAATGGGAACTGGCAGTTGGTAAGAAGGCGGCTATGAGGAGGAAGCATTCGGACGGTTGTAATTTGCGTATAACCAATAGAGTTGACCAACTGTCAGACTTGAGTGGAGAGGAGCGTCTTGTAGCTGTAGATGTAGGGAACATGCAGCAGTCCTCAGCAGTTAGGAGGTCTAAGTCAGTTGCAAAGTCTAATAGAAAGAAGAAGGTTCTGCTGCTAGGCAGTTCACACGGTAGAGGTGAGGGCCAGCAGTTGCAGAAAGTGAGTACCAGGTCATGAGCATTGTGAAGCCTAGTGCAGGGTTGACTCAGGTGACTGACAGCATAGGGGAGTTAGGTAGGAATTTTACGAAAGAGGATTAGGTAGCGACTGTGAGTGAAGCTGGAAATAGTCTTGACAGGGATTATGATGTAGGTGATGACCTGGTAAAGATAGCTACTCAGACTGATGGCACTGATGGGCATTTCGTAAAACTGTTTCAGCGTCATGATCGGCCTCATCTTAGTGCGGGTGTTAGGCGCATTAACATGGGGCCGGAGAAGGCCTGATGGCAGAGGGCATGGGTTACAATTCAGTGGTGTCAGTTGAGTCTATCAGTAGATCTGGATTCGCTTTTTTTTTTGTCATCAGTCTACTGGTTTGATGCGGCCCGCCACGAATTCCTTTCCTGTGCTAACCTCTTCATCTCAGAGTAGCACTTGCAACCTACGTCCTCAATTATTTGCTTGAAGTATTCCAATCTCTGTCCTCCTCTATAGTTTTTGCCCTCTACAGCTCCCTCTAGTACCATGGAAGTCATTCCCTCATGTCTTAGCAGATGTCCTATCATCCTGTCCCTTCTCCTTATCAGTGTTTTCCACATATTCCTTTCCTCTCCGATTTTGCGTAGAACCTCCTCATCCTTACCTTATCAGTCCACCTAATTTTCAACATTCGTCTATAGCACCACATCTCAAATGCTTCGATTCTCTTCTGTTCCGGTTTTCCCACAGTCCATGTTTCACTACCATACAATGCTGTACTCCAGACGTACATCCTCAGAAATTTCTTCCTCAAATTAAGGCCGGTATTTGATATTAGTAGACTTCTCTTGGCCAGAAATGCCTTTTTTGCCATAGCGAGTCTGCTTTTGATGTCCTCCTTGCTCCGTCCGTCATTGGTTATTTTACGGCCTAGGTAGCAGAATTCCTTAACTTCTTTGACTTCGTGACCATCAATCCTGATGTTAAGTTTCTCGCTGTTCTCATTTCTACTACTTCTCATTACCTTCGTCTTTCTCCGATTTACTCTCAAACCATACTGTGTACTCATTAGACTGTTCATTCCGTCCATCAGATCATTTAATTCCTCTTCACTTTCACTCAGAATGGCAATGTCATCAGCGAATCGTGTCATTGATATCCTTTCACCTTGTATTTTAGTTCCACTCCTGAACCTTTCTTTTATTTCCATCATTGCTTCCTCGATGTACAGGTTGAAGACCGTCTCTAATGACCTCGTTGTCGACGGGACGTTAAACACTAACCACCACCACCACCAGGTTGAAGAGTAGGGGCGAAAGGCTACAGCCTTGTCTTACACCCTTCTTAATACGAGCACTTCGTTCTTGATCGTCCACTCTTATTATTCCCTCTTGGTTGTTGTACATATTGTATATGACCCGTCTCTCCCTCTAGATTACCCCTACTTTTTTCAGATTCTCGAACAGCTTGTACCATTTTATATTGTCGAACGCTTTTTCCAGGTCGACAAATCCTATGAAAGTGTCTTGATTTTTCTTTAGCCTTGCTTCCATTATTAACCGTAACGTCAGAATTACCTCTCTCGTCCCTTTACTTTTCCTAAAGCCAAACTGATCGTCACCTAGCGCATTCTCAATTTTCTTTTCCATTCTTCTGTATATTATTCTTGTAAGCAGCTTCGATGCATGAGCTGTTAAGCTGATTGTGCGTTAATTCTCGCACTTGTCAGCTCTTGCCGTCTTCGGAATTGTGTGGATGATGCTTTTCCGAAAGTCAGATGGTATATCGCCAGACTCATATATTCTACACACCAACGTGAATAGTCGTTTTGTTGTCACTTCCCCCAATGATTTTAGAAATTCTGATGGAATGTTATCTATCCCTTCTGTCTTATTTGACCGGAAGTCCTCCAAAGCTCTTTCAAATTCCGATTCTAATACTGGATCCCCTATCTCTTCTAAATCGACTCCTGTTTCTTCTTCTATCACATCAGACAAATCTTCACCCTCATAGAGGCTCTCAATGTATTCTTTCCACCTATCCGCTCTCTCCTCTGTATTTAGCATTGGAATTCCCGTTGCACTCTTAATGTTACCACCGTTGCTTTTAATGTCACCAAAGGTTGTTTTGACTTTCCTGTATGCTGAGTCTGTCCTTCCGACAATCATATCTTTTTCGATGTCTTCACATTTTTCCTGCACCCATTTCGTCTTAGGTTCCCTGCACTTCCTATGTATTTCATTCATCAGCGACTTGTATTTCTGTATTTCTGATTTTCCCGGAACATGTTTGTACTTCCTCCCTTCATCAATCAACTGAAGTATTTCTTCTGTTACCCATGGTTTCTTCGCAGCTACCTTCTTTGTACCTATGTTTTCCATCCCAACTTCTGTGATGGCCCTTTTTAGAGATGTCCATTCCTCTTCAACTGTACTGCCTACTGCGCTATTCCTTATTGCTGTATCTATAGCGTTAGAGAACTTCAAACGTATCTCGTCATTCCTTAGTACTTCCGTATCCCACTTCTTTGCGTATTGATTCTTCCTGACTAATGTCTTGAACTTCAGCCTACTCTTCATCACTACTATATTGTGATCTGAGTCTATATCTGCTCCTGGGTACGCCTTACAATCCAGTATCTGGTTTCTGAATCTCTGTCTGACCATGATGTAATCTAATTGAAATCTTCCCGTATCTCCCGGCCTTTTCCAAGTATACCTCCTCCTCTTGTGATTCTTGAACAGGGTATTCGCTATTACTAGCTAAAACTTGTTACAGAACTCAATTAGTCTTTCTCCTCTTTCATTCCTTGTCCCAAGCCCATATTCTCCTGTAACCTTTTCTTCTACTCCTTCCCCTACAACTGCATTCCAGTCGCCCATGACTATTAGATTTTCGTCCCCCTTTACATACTGCGGCAACGGCCTTGCCGCAGTGGCTACACCGGTTCCCGTGAGATCACCGAAGTTAAGCGCTGTCGGGCGTGGCCGGCGCTTGGATGGGTCACCATCCCGCCGCCACGTGCTGTTGCCATTTTTCGGGGTGCACTCAGCCTCGTGATGCCAATTGAGGAGCTACTCGACCGATTAGTAGCGGCTTCGGTCAAAGAATACCGTCCTAACGGTCGGGAGTGCGGTGTGCTGACCACACGCCCCTCCTTATCCGCATCCTCCTCGGAAGATGACACGGCGGCCGGACGGTCCCGGAAGGGCCACTTGTGGCCTAAAGACGGAGCTTTTCTTTTCTTTACATACTGCATTATCCTTTCAATATCCTCATACACTTTCTCTATCTGTTCATCTTCAGCTTGCGACGTCGGCATGTATACCTGAACTATCGTTGTCGGTGTTGGTCTGCTGTCGATTCTGATTAGAACAACCTGGTCACTGAACTGTTCACAGTAACACTCCCTCTGCCCTACCTTCCTATTCATAACGAATCCTACACCTGTTATACCATTTTCTGCTGCTGTTGATATTACCCGATACTCATCTGACCAGAAATCCTTGTCTTCCTTCCACTTCACTTCACTGACCCCTACTATATCTAGATTGAGCCTTTGCATTTCCCTTTTCAGATTTTCTAGTTTCCCTACCACGTTCAAGCTTCTGACATTCCACGCCCCGACTCGTAGAACGTTATCCTTTCGTTGATTATTCAATCTTTTTCTCATGGTAACCTCCCCCTTGGCAGTCCCCTCCCGGGGATCCGAATGGGGGACTATTCCGGAATCTTTTGCCAATGGAGAGATCATCATGACACTTCTTCAATTACAGGGCACATGTCCTGTGGATACACGTTACGTGTCTTTAATGCAGTGGTTTCCATTGCCTTCTGCATCCTCATGTCGTTGATCATTGCTGATTGTTCCGCCTTTAAGGGCAATTTCCCACCCCTAGGACAAGAGTGTGCCCTGAACCTCTATCCACTCCTCCGCCATCTTTGACAAGGCCGCTGGCAGAATGAGACTGACTTCTTATGCCGTAAGTTCAAATGGTTCAAATGGCTCTGAGCACTATGGGACTCAACTGCTGAGGTCATTAGTCCCCTAGAACTTAGAACTAGTTAAACCTAACTAACCTAAGGACATCACACACATCCATGCCCGAGGCAGGATTCGAACCTGCGACCGTAGCGGTCTCGCGGTTCCAGACTGCAGCGCCAGAACCGCGCGGCCACTTCGGCCGGCTATGCCGTAAGTCTTCGGCCGCCAATGCTGATTATTTATCAAAATTTAGGTAGTGGCGGGGATCGAACCCGGGACCGAAGACGTTTTGATTATGAATCCAATACGCTACCTTTTTTTTTTTTTTTTTTTAAATCTCATTCTGTTCGCTTTTGTTCGTTGCGTCTGCTCAGGGCGGACGTCGTAAGACATCAGTTTAAGTTCGTTGATGATCGATTAACTCAGTTTTTTTATTACATAGGGCAGCTAACCCTCTGACCGAACACGCTGAGCTACCATGCCGGCGTCCCCTAGACCACGGGTAATAACCTGGAGTCACTAGGCATGGCCTATACCTCAATAGGTGTGGGAAGGGGTGGCTGGCAAAGCTTATAGGTGACAGTGTAGTGGTGGTGGTGGGATTACTCATGGAAAAAAATTCCTGTAGTAGCTGGTGTTAGAGCTGCACCTTTTTTGGGCTGAAGTCAGCTGATAGGTACCTCTGCTTAAAGGAAGTCCCTCTAACAAAGGAATCACCTTCAGAGGAAGTCAGGTATCCCAATTAGAGAAGGAATTAGCATATATTTTATCAAAATATAAGAAATATTAGAGATGAAAATGTGAACTACTTATAGATGGTGACACTGATATTATTGGTAAATCGGAGCTCCACACAAGTAATTTGACAATTCAGAAGCTTTCTTACCAGGTACAGAATAGCTGGCTGTTTTTCAAGGAGTTCTTTGCGGATTGTGGGAGTGGCCATGTACGTAAAAAACAGTATTCGGCACTGCATTGAACAGGTATCTGAATATAATTGCGTAGGCTTCTGCGGCCACAGTCAGTCGACATAAAAGTTTTCTGGGTGTGGTACCGCGACATAATGTATAGAACTACTGCTGCTGGAGAAAAACAAACGTTTCGGCCACTGTTGCAGCGGCCTTCTTCTGGTTCAAATGGCTCTGAGCACTGTGGGACTTAACATCTGAGGTCATCAGTCCCCTATAACTTAGAACTACTTAAACCTAACTCACCTAAGGACATCACACACATCCATGCCCGAGGCAGGATTCGAACCTGCGACCGTAGCGGTCGCTCGGCTCCAGACTGTAGCGCCCAGAACCGCACGGCCACTACGGCCGGCGGCCTTCTTCTGGGTCTACTGGTGCGTTCTAGCTATGCAGTGTCCCTTATATTTTGTTGTTACTGTCCACTGCGCATGCCATTACGTCATAATTTCAAAAAGATAGTTCGTTTCATTGGTCACTTAAGGAAGAAGTTACCTCTCCTTTTCCCTTAAGTGACCAATGAAAGAAACTATCTTTTTAAAATTATGACTTAATGGCATGCGCAGTGAACAGTAACAACAAAGTGTAAGGGTCACTGCCTAGCTAGAACGCAGCAGTAGACCCAGAAGAAGGCCGCTGCAACAGTGGCCGAAACGTTGGTTTCTCTCCAGCAGCAGTAGTTCTATACATTATGATGCGGTATCATACCCAGGTATTTGAATGTTGTGCATGGACAGTTGAATTTAGTGAAACTGAACTTCTAATTGTTGTTGTTAGAGGTCCCCTAACTCTGACTTCAGAGAAGTTATGCTCAACCTAGAAAGGTTTGTGGAAAAGCAAATCCAACGGCAATAGAGAGTTTTTTAAACCTCGCTAAGCAACGACAGTAGCAGGATACGTATTGTGCCGATAACATAGATGACAAATATACTGCTTTCCTTAATACATTTCTCATGCTCTTTGAGAGTTGCTTTCCATTAGAACGTTCTAAACACGGCATTACCAGTAAAAGGCAGCCTGGGTGGCTGACTAGTGGGATAAGGATATCATGTAGAACATAGTGGAAATTATATCAAAATGTTAGAAATAGGCACAATCGAGCTACAGTAGTCCATTACAAACAGTATTGTAAGGTGCTTAAAATGATGTTAAGAAGGCAAAGAATATGCCGTACACAAATACGATAGCTAATTATTCAGAATGGTTCAAATGGCCCTGAGCACTTTGGGACTTAACATCTGAGGTCATCAGTCCCCTAGACTGAGAACTACTTAAACCTAACTAACCTAAAGACATCACACACATCCATGCCCGAGGCAGGATTCGAACCTGCAACAGTAGCAGCCGCGTGGTTCTGGACTGAAGCGCCTAGAACCGCTTGGCCACCGCGGCCGGCACAATAGCTAATTCACAGGATAAAATTGAAAACGTATGGTCAGTCGAGAAGGAAGTGTCTGGTCAGTACCACATGGTCGACGATATAAAGTTAGTTCGTAGTAAAAATATTTCTGTTAAGTTAGATATATGCACAGTATTTAACAATTACTTTCTGAACATTGTTGGTGAATTAAATAAAAACTGTCTCTACAGGGAATCATATACATGCGTTTCTGAGACTCATGTCTGAAATACTCATCTGTGATCCTGACGAGAGGGAGATTGAGTCAATAATTAAATCACTGAACCATAAGGACTCTCAAAGATATGATGGAGTGCCTCGCAGAATATCAAAGTACTATGCTGCTATGTTAGCCCCGTACTTAGCCATATTTGTAATTTTTCTTTTAAGAATGGTCAGCGTCTTGAATGATTAAAGTACTCACTAGTAAAGCCGCTTTATGAAAAGGAAGAAAGGGATGATGTAGACAATTTTAGACCTATTTCTATGCCAGCATTGTTTGCTAAAGTTACTGAAAAGGCTGAGTATATAAGGATAATTCATCATTTTATTTCATACAATTTGCTATCAGTTGTACTCTTCGGTTTTATGAGTGGTTTAACAACTGAAAATGCTTTATATTCTCTTTTATCTGTGAGGTAATGGGTGGATTAAACAAAAGGTTTCGAACGCTAGGCATCTTTTTTTTTATTATTTAACTAAGGTGTTTGATTGTGTTGATCACAAAATATTGCTCCAGAAGTTCGACCATTACGGAATACGGCGAGTAGCTCACGTGCTGGGCCACTCTTGTTCCTTATTTATGTAAATGATATGCCCTGTGGCAATACAGGTGATTATAAAATATTTCTGTTTGCTGATGACACTAGTTTGCAAGTAATGGATGTTGTGTGCAATATTGGCACTGTCTCAAATAGTGCAGTTTACGACGTAAGTTCATGGCTTGTAGAAAATAAATTAACGCTAAATCACAATGAGATTCAGTTGTTACATTTTTAACACACAATTCAACAGAACCCGAGGTTTTAATTTCACAGAATGGTCATAACATTAGTGAAACTTACAGTTCAAATTTCTTGATGTTCAGTTAGATGGTAAACTGTCGTCGAACGCCCACGTTCAGGATCTTGTTCAAAGACTTCATGCTGCCATTTTTTCTATTCTAACGGTATCAGAGATAAGTGATACTTCGACATGAAAAGTGGTGTACTTTGCTTATTTTCATTCGCTTATGACGTATGTATTATATTTTGGGGCAACTCTTCCCATTCTCAAAGGATATTCTTAGCTCAGAAACGGGTGGTTGGGGAAATAAGTAGTGTAAGTTCGCGATCCTCTTGTCAACACCTGTTCACTAGTCTATTCCGACATTGGTCTCTCAATACATATAGTCTTCACTGTCGTTTCTTGTTAACAACATCAGCTTACTCCCGAGAATTAGCAGCTTTCGCTCTGTTTATACTAGGCATAAATCCAGTCTGCATTTTGATCGCACTTCCTTGACTCTTGCGCAAAAAGGTGTGCAACACATTGCTGCTTCCATTTTCAATAAAGTACCACAGTAAAACAAATACCTCAGCAGTAATCCACGCATCTTCAGATCGAAGTTGAACAGTTTCCTCATGGGTCACTCCTGTTGTGGAGTTCCTTGAAAAATTTTGTTGATTCCTGTGCTATATTGTTCATTGCGTTTACATAAATTTATCGCTTGTATCTTTTTGGATTCATAAACATTTTATCTTACCTGTTATTACTTTCACGTATTGATACGTTCCATGACCTTGTAGATTTGCTCCTCAGTTTGGTCCTACGGAACTAGATGTGTAAAATAAAAGAATAAAATAAAAAACACTGAATGTAAACAATTAAATGTCACTGGCGACGGAAAATATAACTTACCAGTTTGTATGGAACAGATTCCGGAGGCATGGCATTTTTTTCATACTAACAACTACTAGTAACGTTAATACCGAATAAATAACTCACTACTTGGTCAGAGAGTAAGGGCTGGTAACTCGGTGGCTTGTTGACCTATTTCCATATCCATGCCAGCTCGTGTGATGTTACTACGGTGCCATTTTGTGTCATTTGTAAGAACGCAGACGATCACAATTTCTACATTCTGCTACTTCTGCACCGCTGGCGATATGCCTTACAACCTTTTCGATAAAAAAACCCTGAAAAATTATTTGTTTTGACTTACTACCTTTACCATGTTTGTGCCTCGGTTTTCAAGTTTCTGCACAAAAATTCAACACTGGCACACTCCGCACACATTACGTTTGCTTGTCGTCCACTGTTCTTTTGCTAACGACTGCAGGTGTCGAAGTTGTAAAAACAGTATCACTAGCTCCATTACTACGGAACCTTGTCACAGATGTTAAACTACATGCGTTTCTATGTACCAGCGCACTCGACTTACACATTATGACACCTGCAGTCACAAGTGCTCGTATAATGACAATGGACGCCATTCACATATAACATGTGCACACTAATTTGGCATAAGAAACGAAAATTAAAACAGCAGTGCCCATCGCTTTTGCATTTAATTTATTCATGCAATCAGTTTTGGTGGTCCGTAACACGTTCTTCAGCACCCTTGACTAACGCAATTTTGGAGTAATCATAACTCGTGTGCAGTCATAACAGGAGCTGATATTAAATAACCAATGTTAAAAAGAGTTTGCTTTCCTCCCGACTGACGTAGGTCAAGGGGCCTGAAGATAATGTAATATAACACCGACACTGGAAACGTGTATAAATTAACTGCAAAAGAGACGGCTGCAGTTGTCTTAATTTACATTTCATATTGAACAGCCGAAGTTCCTGTAACTACCTAGTACTAAGGTAGACATTCAAAAATTACTTTGGCTCAATGTGGCAGTACACGAATAAAAAGAAAAAACGCAACTGCAAGCGTTTCTAAATTATTTAACTATTTCTTCGCAGCTTTGGACCCAAATTTAATGAAGTTTCAGTATAGTTCCTTCAATGATAATTGCTCCAATAATGTTAGTACCACGGGTAAAAATCAATAGTAAAGACCTCGCAGATCATCGGCTGATCAAGACCAGCTATTGGTAGTACCGAGTTCTCAGACGCTGAGCAACGCGGAAGACGCAATTAATTCGACCCGATCCAACAGATTACAAGACAGGAAGAAATCGTAACATCGAGTGTTACTGCGTCCCTCTAAAAATCTCCTCGCAGTATCTGGCACCAGTTTTAAAAGGCTGCGCCCAATCGTGATATCGCGCTGGCAAGTTTTCAAGGTTCTATTGAGAGGGCTGAGCACGTGTGGCTGGCAAATCGAGAGAACGACTGCAGAATTCCGACTCTCGCATACCTCAAATCGGGTTGTTCACTGAAGGTACTTCTACAACATCTCTAGTACTCGTTACGTGAGATGTTTCTTACTTTTAGTCATTAGTTGAATAGGACAGATGAGGATAACAATAATGAGTCCTCGGCCGAAATTTTGATAATACTGCGGTTAACAAGCGACACAAAACTGCATATTCGTGACTCGCCAAGGAAATAAATTACTATCATCAGACTTTTGACCAGAAAGTACAAGATAGACTTGGGCATATAGGAAAATCAAATGTTGTTTCAATATACAATTTGTTTGGAGATACTTAATGCGAATTTTTTTCTCCGGCTGAGGTTTCCATTTGTGAAAATCCAAAGAATCACGTTGTTGGCATTCTGTTTTAAACTGTTCCTCTGACAACTGGTTCTCTTACAACAGGAATTAAGTACGGTTTATAAAGAAATGATAACCAGGAGTACTACATCTGTAGAAACAAATCTTCCTTTAGTTTCCATTTGAATACTTAATTTATTTTCATTCGTAGACTATTGTCCTCTAATATGAAAATAATGGTCGTTGTTAACCTACAGTTGCATAATTTTTATGTAATATGAAGGGATACAATTCACTAAAGCCGGCCGAAGTGGCCGTACGGTTCTAGGTGCTGCAGTCTGGAACCGCGTGACCGCTACGGTCGCTGGTTCGAATCCTGCCTCGGGCATGGATGTGTGTGATGTCCTTAGGTTAGTTAGGTTTAAGTAGTTCTAAGTTCTAGGGGACTAATGACCACAGAAGTTGAGTCCCATAGTGCTCAGAGCCATTTGAACCATTTGAATTCACAAAAACAGAAGCAACGATGATGGACTAAAACACCCCTTTGACCAAAAGGTTTGGAGGCAACATTAATTAAAAAAATTGTGGAAAAGTTGGTGGTTTTAATGCTTCAGGTGGTCCACACAGTTTCCTTCTACTTGAATACAAAACACAGAACACAAGTTAAACTGCCAGAAAAGGCTTTCTTTTGGATGTTGCTCAACTCTCGAGTCACATTGGTCTGAATGTCAGTTATGTCGTCAAAGTGTTGACCCTTCATGTGAATTTCTGCACTTTATTATTTGCGGCAGGTTCGTATTGTTAATACCGATTCTCGTCACCTGTGACGATTTTTTCGTAACAGAACTGTCCACGTTTTGCATTTCAATTTGGTTACGACAGGCGTCCCACGTAATCGTTTTTGTTGAAGAGTCAAGGTATGCCTAACAAACTTTGCACACACTTTTCTCTTCTTCAAAACATTCTGGAGTATGTCGTAAACACTTTATTTAGAGATGTTATTCCATTGCAATTTGTGGCACTACAACGTTGACACAATACGGCCGCATGTCCACTACTCAACACCGCCTGCTCACAACTTACTGGTCGAATGCACATTTATTCTTCACATCGTCTTTTTAGTTCAACCTGCCACCATAATTACTGTTCTGACATCGTTATAAGCCAGGAAGAAAATCAGTGTCGGATCTTTTTGGACAGACGATGTAGAACATAAACAGTAAACAGGTTTTAGAAATATTCTATTCTGAGTAAAACACAAACTCTTTTTTTTATTTCTTTCATCCACAGATGTTTGGACGGAGTTTCACCACCTTCAGTGGTTTTCCATTTATGTTCCTTAACAGCGCATGGATACTGTTCATTTCACTGTCTTTTGCAGTACAGCTGATAACTGAATATAGTTTATTATAGTTTTTGTGGCTGCTAGGTGCTAGAGACTAACTTATTTTTAGAGTGTAGAGTAGAGAATAACATGAATGTAGAACTGTGCTCATAAACAAGTACGAACTACAATGTTAAAAAACACGTACATACTCCAAGGTATTTAATGGCGCTGTAGCTTGTTTCTAACATACCTTATTTGTTTTTCCGTGTATGCAACAGCATAACGTTCACCGGCAGCGAATACTTCACCAGGTCATACCATGGACATAATTAGTCGATAACTCAGTCGCTGTACCTTCCATCTACCACAGTGTGGTGTAGCTTACAAATCACAGGAAGAAAATTTCCCGAGGAATAGAACATACCAACGGACTTCTTGATTCCACCTCTCGAAGTTTAGGTATTGTGTTTGGAACACAGGCGCTTTTTTACGCAACACTGAGTTCCAATCAGGGGTAATGCAGTGTACTGTAAACGTAATCATTTGTGTATCGTCACTTATGCAGTCCGTTCTGATAAGTTCCCTTGAGTTTCATCTATCGTTTTTTGTGTTCATAAATGGTTACTGTATTTCATACAAGTTTTTGTTCATGTGTTTTACTGTGGCAAATCTATGTGTTTCTTATTAGTACATAATTAAGCAATCCTGTTTAAAAAAATATTTAATATGATCGTCGTTGAAGTAGAGCCGCAGCTGCAATGAATTGTTCAAATGATATCGTGTCGTTGTGGCTGCCATTTATCGTTTATTAGTTGTGCGATTATTCATTTCGGTCTTAGCCATTACCAATTAGACTGTCTGTTAAATGGAATCACCACTCCGCAATCGCTTAAAAATTTAACATAAAACAGGTCGGATCTCAAGGCAAGTTAGCAAAAATAGAGCTTAAAAAAATTCATTGCTGGCACATTATTCCATAAAAGTCTCTGAATCTGCGTATATTTAAATGGCGTCCACCGTTGTTGTGTCCGTGAGTGCAGATGTCGAAAATCACACAAAATAGAAAAAAAAATCTGCATGAGGGCACACTATCCCGTATATTTTTACGATTGATTCGTAGACTTGGACAATTTATTGTTGCAAAAGGAAAAAATCAACAGTAACAAAACAGTCTTCGTAAAGTTGCACTAAATAAAAGTTTTCCTAAGTTTAAAACAGAAAACGAATGAAACAGGGATGAATTCTGAAGATGAAATAACTTGAATGAACGCTACATGTGAACAGAAGAAAAACAAAGTTCTTGTATGCCGAGTTTTAGGTACTGTTTCCGACAAAATAGTTTGCTGGTTTAAGAACATAAACGTGAAAACAACTTTGAGGAACAGTAGTAATTCACAGCGCTTACTGAGATATATTCCACGTAAATCGGAACGTTTCTCACAATCTGGGATGTATAAAATTGTTGAAATTGCTCAAGCTATACACACGCATCAAAAAAAAGTTTTGCATCACCCCGGTTCCCAGAACGCCTGAAGGTAGACGTTGACTGTGGGTATTGCATCACAGACACAGTCCCTTTCATTGTTCAGAGATGTCATTAAATCCGCCCAAAGACGTAAAAAACCATGCAGGAGCAGCGCCTATCAGACGGAGGGGGTCCGACAGATCAGTTCCAGCCATTCCACCAGGAAGGAGGCACACGGCTCCTGTTGTCTGTAGTGCAACCTTGCCTAGACGGTCAATGCCGCGGTTCGATCGCGTCCGCATTGTTACTTTGTGCCAGGAAGGGCTCTCAACAAGGGAAGTGTCCAGGCGTCTCGTAGTTAACCAAAGCGAAGTTGTTCGGACATGGAGAAGATACAGAGAGATAGGAACTGTCGAAGACATGCCTCGCTCAGGCCGCCCAAGGGCTACTACTGCAGTGGATGACCGGTACTTACGGATTAGGGCTCGGATCAACCCTGACAGCAACGCCACCATGTTGAATAATGCTTTTAGTGCAGCCACAGCACATTTTGTTACGACTCAGATTGTGCGCAATAGGCTGCATGATGCGCAACTTCACTCCCGACGTCCAAGACGAGGTCCATCTTTGCAACCACGACAGCATGCAACGTGGTACAGATTGGCCCAACAACATACCGAATGTACTGCTCAGGATTGGCATCACGTTCTCTTCACCGATGAGTGTCGCATATGCCTTCAACCAAAATCGTCGGAGACGTGTTTGGAGGCAACCCGGTCAGGCTGAACGCCTTAGACACATTTTCCAGCAAGTGCAGCAAGGTGGAGGTTCCCTCCTTTTTTGAGATGGCATTGTGTGGGGACGACTTACTAAGCTGGTTGTCACGGTAGGCGCCGTAACAGCTGTACAATATGCGAATGCCATCCTCCGACCGATAGTGCAACCGTATCGGCAGCATATTGGCGAGTCGTTCGTCGTCATGGCCCCTATCGTGCATATCTTGTGAATGATTTCCTCCAGGATAACGACATCGCTCGACTAGAATGGCCAGCATGTTCTCCAGCCATAAACCTATCGAACATGCCTGGGATAGAATGAGATTTTCACGCTGCAGCGGAGTGTGTGCTGATGTGAAACTTCCTGGCAGGTTAAAACTGCGTGCCCGCGAAAGGCAACGGTCCCGAGTCTCGGTCCCGCACACAGTTTTAATCCGCCAGGAAGTTTCATGCCTGGGATAGTTTGAAAAGGGCTGTTTATGGACGGTGTGAACCACCAACCTCTGTGAGGGATCTACGCCGAATAGTCGTTGAGGAGTGGGACAAAATGGCTCTGAGCACTATGGAACTTAACATCTGAGGTCATCAGTCCTCTAGAACTTAGAACTACTTAAACCTAACTAACCTAAGGACAGCACACACATCCATGCCCGAGGCAGGATTCGAACCTCCGACCGTAGCGGTCGCGCGGTTCCAGATTGTAGCGCCTAGAACCGCTCGGTCACTGCGGCCGGCTGAGGAGTGGGACAATCTGGACCAACAATGTCTTGATGAACTTGTGGATAGTATGCCACGACGAATACAGGCATGCATCAATGCAAGAGGACGTGCTGCTGCCAAGGAAACCTCCCCATCGCACTCCCCTCAGATTTAGTTATAAGTTGGCACAGTGGATAGGCCTTGAAAAACTGAACACAGATCAATCGAGAAAACAGGAAGAAGTTGTGTGGAACTATGAAAAAAATAAGCAAAATATACAAACTGAGTAGTCCATGTGGAAGATAGGCAACTTCAAGGATAGAACGAGCTCAGGAGCGCCGTGGTCCCGTGGTTAGCGTGAAGAGCTGCGTAACGAGAGGTCCGTGTTTCAAGCCTTCCCTCGAGTGAGAAGTTTAATTTTTTATTTTCAGACAATTACTATCTGTCCGTCCGTCCGATGTGAGGTAACTGCGCCGTAGTATGGGGACGCTACACCTAAACAAACATCGAAACAAAACATATGTTTTGTCAGAGCACAGGGAAAACTGTGCGACTGTGAAACTGTTGCAGTCATTTGTTGCAGTTTATGTGACAAACTCTTGTGTTTTAATCACTTTTTTGGGAGTGATTATCACATCCAAAAGAAAACCTAAATCGGGCAAGGTAGAAGATTCTTTTTTACCCATTCGCCAAGTGTACAAGTTAGTTGGGTCGACAACATATTCCTGTCTTGTGACGCACATGCCGTCACCAGTGTCGTATAGAATGTATCAGACGTGTTTTCCTGTGGAGGAATCGGTTGACCTATGACCTTGCTATCAAATGTTTTCGGTTCCCACTGGTGAGGCACGTCCTTTCGTCTACTAATCGCCTATTACAGTGAACAGAGACGTCAATGAACGGACAGAGCATAACTTTGCGAAAATAAAGAATGTAAAGCTCTCACTCGAGTGAAGGCTTGAACCAAGGACCTCTCATTCCGCAGCTGCTCACGCTAGCCACGGGACCACGGCGTTCCTGAGCTCAGACCGTCCTTCATGTTGCCTATCTTGGGCATGAACTACTCAGTTTTGTATATTTTGCTTATTTTTTTCATAGTTCCACACAGCTTCTTCCTGTTTTCTCGATTGATGTGTGTTCAGTTTTTCAAGGCCTATCCTCTGTGCCAACTTATAACTAAATCTGAGGGGGTGCGATGGGAAGGTTCCCTTACGGGTATTACAGGTAAGGGTGTGTACACCAATCTGTAACACCACCTCTGAAGGACTCCCTGTATGATGGTACAACATGTAATGTGTGGTTTTCATGAGCAACAAAAAGGGCGGAAATGATGTTTATGTTGATCTCTATTCCAATTTTCTGTACAGTTTCCGGAACTCTCGGAACAGAGGTGATCCAGAACATTTTTTTTATATGTGTATTAGTGTTATATATCTGTTAAACGGGAAGGGAGGTTAGCACTCCGTCTAAAGAGCGCACAACGTCAAGTGGCAGTAATCCCTCCACCCTTCCCGTAAAGACCATGCTCTCTGATGTCTTCTGTAAGTGCGTAGTGAAGCGTGGCTAGGACCAAGAGCCTGGAATTGCATGTAGATGCACCCTGCTGAGGTCTGGTAGGTTTCTGGTTTCTGATGAAATCAAATGAATCCGCGTGGCAGCAACTTAATAAGAGGAATTCTCCCTTTTTCAACAAGATAGGCGTGAGCTCACATTGACGTAATCTTTGTATCGGTACTTGGCAACCCACTGTGATGATCTGCAGTAGGATGGGATACTTAAAAGGATTGGATATTTAAAAGTCCTTTGTAATAGCGTGACATTCAGGAACAGCTCTTACGCAATACTGAACAATTGAAACATACTAATTTCTGCAGCGTATCTACCACCTGCGAACTATTCGATTTGGTGAGTTTTACAGTGTCCATAATCAAAATTCTAGTTTAAAAACGCTGTTGAAATGGAACAACTGCTCAGAATGACGACCAATTTGAACAGCATGTCTTTGGTGCTGGGAGAAACGTCATAGAACATAAACAATCTAACGAAAATGTTACCAGTAAATGTTACCAGTAAATGTCCTTACGTAAACGGGGTCAGCTAGACATGAAAGGTAAATCACAATACGACGGCAATGGTTTGAGTTGCACATTACACAATCCGTACCGTTCAGTGTGTATGACTGCAAAAGTTCGGCTGTCGACTGTTAGTAAGGTAAGCCTATCCTTCACGACAAGGTCGTATCACATCAGGTGGGAAGAATATGTTTTTAATTTTCCTGTAGCCAAAAATCGCATAAACAGCAAAATGAAATCGTTTTCTACTTGTACTTGGACCAAAAGCAGCATAAAAAGCATAACGACATCGGTTTTTAATCGTTCCCGGGCCAATAACCGCAGAAAAAGCAAAGTTATATCTGTTTTTAACTGTCCTGGGGCAAGAAACCGCATAAAAATCAATCTGACATCGGTTTCAACTGTCGCGAGCGTGGCGCAAGACACGTTCAGTATGCTGTCCACCGATATCTGTTGCAAGCTGAAATCAAGAAATCTTATTTTCCACAACAGATCGGAGTGTCTCGGGGATCGCGTTCAGAATGCGTTGAGCAATGCGTGAATTCACATAAGCTAAGTTTGTTATTGGAGCACTGAACACAACATCTTGCAGGATAACCCAACAGCCAGAACTCAGACGGATTATTATAACGTGATTTCGACAGCCAGGCTATAGGGTTCAAAATGGTTCAAATGGCTCTAAGCACTGGGACTTAACATCTGAGGTCATCAGTCCCCTAGACTTAGAACTACTTAAACCGAACTAACCTAAGGACATCACACACGTCCCTGCCCATGACAGCATTCTTAACTGCGACCGTAACAGCAGCGCGGCTATAGGGAAATAACGGTTGGTAATTCTAACATTTCCTAGATGCTTCCGCAGCGGCCGCTTTACTGGATGTGTAGTGTGAGGAGGAGCGCCATCTTGCATAGTGATCCTACCCACACATCCACGTTACTGAAGTGTTGGAATGACGTTATTGTACAAAAGACTCTCATAGTGTTTACTAATGGGGGTACAGGTAACAGGACACATCTTCTCGAAGAAATACGCCACTACGATACACAGTGACATCAACCGGCACTACATACACTCAAGTGCTACCGGTTGACGTGTATGCGGATTTTTCGTTACCCATCTTCTGCAATTCTGTATATTATCCTTGGAGACAGAAATAGGCTTCGTTTCTCGACAGAACATTCCATGACCAATCATTGTCCACTTACATACGAGCAAGGTGTTCCATAGCTGGCAGGTCATAAGGAAGCAACTGAATATGAGTTAACTTGTTTGGATAGCAGTGCAGGATGTTTCGTAGGGTTTTAAGCACCGTGCTTGCAGGCATCTCCAATTTTCCGGCAATTTCCTGTGCACTGCATGTTTTCATACCACCGCTCGACCCCTCCTGCAATGCTGTGCCCACATCTTCGACAGACATCGGGTCAGCTTCTTTCCGCCGCCAGCTGTGGCCGAGCGGTTCTAGACGTTTCAGTCCGGAACCACGCGGCTGCTACGGTCGTGAGTCGGATCCTGCCTCGAGCATGGATGTGTGTGATGTCCTTAGGTTAGTAAGGTTTAAGTAGTTCTAAGTCTAGGGGACTGATGACCTCAGATGTTAAGTCCCATAGAGCCATTTCAACCATTTGAGCTTCTTTCCTCCCCCTGCCACATCATCATCATCATCATTTAAGACTGATTATGCCTTTCAGCGTTCAGTTTAGAGCATAGTACCCCTTATAAAATTCCTCCCTGATACCCTATTCAGTGCTAACATTGGTGCTTCTGATGTTAAGCCTATTACTTCAAAATCATTCTTAACCGAATCCAGGTACCTTCTCCTTGGTCTGCCCCGACTCCTCCTACCCTCTACTGCTGAACCCATGAGTCTCTTGGGTAACGTTGCTTCTCCCAAGTGTGTAACATGACTCTACCATCTAAGCCTGTTCGCCCTGACTGCTACATCTATAGAGTTCATTTCCAGTTTTTCTTTGATTTCCTCATTGTGGACACCCTCCTGCCATTGTTCCCATCTACTAATACCTGCAATCATCCTAGCTACTTTCGTATCCGCAACCTCAACCTTGTTGATAAGGTAAACTGCATCCACCCAGCTTTCGCTGCCATACAACAAGGTTGGTCGGAAGATTGAACGGTGCACACATAACTTAGTCTTGGTACTGACTTCCTTCTTGCAGAAGAGAGTAGACCGTAGCTGAGCGCTCAATGCATTAGCTTTGCTACACCTCGCTTCCAGTTCTTTCACTATGTTGACATCCTCTGAGAATATGCATCCTAAGTACTTGAAACCGTCCACGTGTTCTAACTTTGTTCCTCCTATTTGGCACACAATCCGTTTATATCTCTTTCCCACTGGCATTACTGTTGTTTTGGAGATGCTAATCTTCATACCATAGTCCTTACATTTCCGATCTAGCTCTGAAATATTACTTTGCAAACTTTCAATCGAATCTGCCATCACAACTAAGTCATCCGCATATGCGAGACTGCTTATTTTGTATTCACATATCTGAATCTCACCCACAACCTGTCTATTGTTTTCAACATATGACCCATAAATAATATGAACAACAATGAGTTTTGCAGTCATTTTCTCCGGACCCTTAATAGATATAGGAACATGGCTTTTTTCGTACGTTTAAGTGTCCGCAACTTCTGCAGGACTACTGGCGCAGAGTCACCGTTCTTGTAAAAGAGTTTTACCAGCATCGCGGGATCCTTCATGGAGACAGTCGCGTTGCGCGTCTCGGGCGCAAACTGAGGAGCAGCAGCGTGCCGAGCGTCTGTTGACGTACACACTCTGAAGCTTACAGCGCCATCTATTGGTTAAATTTTGGTTATTTTTTTTTCTTTTTGGTTCCGTGAAGTTTCCCCCTTTATCAATAATACGCTGTTCTACATCATTCTGAGCAGTGGTTCTCTTTTTGCAGCGTTTTGAAGCTAGAACTTTAATTACGGACACGATTCCTTTCATGTGCTTGGTAAATCCACAAGGGTAAGCTGAGAGCATTGTAGATATGCAGTACAGTTGATGCTGTATTTTTTCCAGTTATTCACAAACGCTAAAGCAGAGTCATACAAATACGTGTCAGACGCCTACCAGCGTCTTGTGTGCCGCAACGGCAGTATTACAACTTCATTTACCAGCCGTGTTGTCACTTACATGTGTTTAGTGCTCGACACACGACAAGACACAATACAAGCAATGGTGCGTGTCTGTGTAACAGTCGCAGGGAGTAAGGCTGTTTACCACAGCGTGTTCCATGCCATCATATGTCTGGTAATTTAGCGCCTCAGTGTGGCTACTGCAAGAACGTACAGGTGCAACACGCAGTCAGGAGCAAGCAGGGACCCAGTACTGGTTACCAAGGCGGCCACGCCCTCTGCGTGCGCGGCAGCGAAAATCGCCGCGCAGCGTGCCTTGCGATGTGCTTCCCGCTGTGCCGTATGTAAACACTGCGACGTTCACCAGCCGTTCCCGCGCGTCGCTCCTTAGCTCTTATACTCGATCGTGAACGTTCCCGCATTCGTGAAACACAGGATCTAAGGGAATCGTACGGCCTCGAATTTCTGGAAACATTCCTCAGACATCCAGAGGAATAAAATGTGTTATTGTGTTATATGGACAGGATTCTAAAAATACTTTATTTCGACGTTAGAGTTCATTTTCTACTTCTCTTCGTTACCACGTTGAGGCTCCATTCTCCTCAGCCAGCCGCACGGGATAGCCGCGCGGTCTTGGCCACTTTGCCACGGTTCGCGCGGATTGCCCCGTCGGAGGTTCGAGTCCTCCCTCGGGTATGGGTGTGTGTGTTGTTCTTAGCATAAATTAGTTGAAGTTAGATTAAGTAGTGTGTAAGCCTAGGGACCAGTGACCTCAGCAGTTTGGTCCCATACAAACTGACCACAAATTTCCAAATTTTCTCCTCAGCCAGCCTAAGAAATATGAGAGACGATTTTTTGAAACTGTTCAAGCACTGAACGTAAGTCTTTTCCCACATTATTTATTGATTCTTCGACAATCTTTTCGGATTTTTTTAATGAAATTCAGTCATCATTAAGAAACCATCCGAGGAGTTAAAGCTGATCTGTCCAAAATAAGGTTTGTCCATGACAAAAGTTCTGCAGTTCGCAAATTTTAGATTATAGGATATTGTGCACTGAGAACAATCACAGTTTTTTGAAATAATAAAATGGTGGACGTTTGAAGCCAAGGAGTGGTTTTGTCGTGTGTTTTTGGTCAGGTTTTTTTTTTGCTATAACTAATGATTAAATTAAATCACTGTATCTCAGGCTGACGGAATGATTTGCGGGCTCACTAATAAAGATACTTTCCTGAAATTTTGCTGAGTTACGCCTCGGACAAGTCCGCACGATTAACAGATTTTTTTTTAATTTAAATTGTTCATTCATTGTAGCAAAAAAGTGACCAAATACACACTACAAAGCTTTTGTAGATATTCGCAGTTGCGAATATATTTTAATGTATTCAGTAACTGTTGGAAAAAGTGACCGAAAACACAATACCAAACGATTTATTGGTTTTAAAAGTACGCCATTTTATTATTTTTCGAAATATGAGAAATGTGTGAAATTACTTGGTGCCAATATCCTATAAATAAAATTGTTTATTTTTTGATTTCAGGTAAAATTTGCGGACTGCAGAACTTCCACCATTGACACACCTAATTTTCGACGATGAGGCCTTAATCATGACCGAATTTCTTTAAAAAATCAGAAAATGTTGTCCAAGAATCAATAAACAATTTCCAAAAAATTCTACGTTCATTGCTTCAACAGATTTTCCAAAAAACAAAAGTCGTAAAACACGCTTGTTGCCGGCCGTGGTGGCCGAGCGGTTCTAGGCGCTACAGTCTGGAACCGCGCGACCGCTACGGTCGCAGGTTGGAATCCTGCCTCGGGCATGGATGTGTGTGATGTCCTTAGGTTAGTTGTGTTTAAGTAGTTCTAAGTTCTAGGGGACTGATGACCTCAGAAGTTAAGTCCCATAGTGCTCAGCGTCATTTGAACTCGTTTGTTCTGGCTGACTGAGGAGAATGGACACTTAATCATGGAAAGCTTACAGAGAGAGAACCTACCAGTTGTCCGATGGCTTAATGTGAATCGTTCTGTTGTTTCTCGAATGAGGTGGCAGTTCATAAAGACCAAAACTGTATCCCGAAGACGAGGACAGGGCCTACTACGTGTGACATCAGAAAGATTGGACCGTTATTTCGCTGTAAGGACACAACGATATCGCCTTAGTACTGAACTTCAACTGGTATCTGACCTCGCAGCATCCACTGGACGTGTTGTATCGAGGCAAATGGTGTTCAGAAGGTTTCAGCAGAGTGGCCTTTATTGCTGGCGACTTGCTGTCTCTTTACCTCCGGCATGTCTTAACAGAAGGGAACGTCTAGAATGGAGCCGTCAACATGCCACCTGAACAGTCGAACAGTGGGTCGATGTTCTTTTCACAGATGAGTCCCGATTTTGTCTGGAGAATGATTCTCGACGGTTTCGTATCTGGAACACAATTTCTAGACCCAAATATTGTAGAAAGAGAAAGATATCGAGGAGTATCCCTAATTGTGTGGGCAGATATTATGTTGATCATTCGAACACATCTTCATGAAGCTGTAGGGTGAATCAGCAAGCTTTAACTGCTGTCAGGTACCGTGAGGAGATTTTGGGATCTAACACTCGATTTTTGTGATGTGCCGCGGGCGCAGACTATGTACTGATGGACGATAATGCTGGACCTCATAGAGCACGGGTGATTGATGTTTTCTTGGAAATGGAACATATTTGCACACGTGACGTGGTCTGTTGGCTCTCTCGATTTTAATCCCATAGAGCATGTCTTGGATGAACTAGGGAGACGGGCTGCATACACCAGCCAATCTCCAAAACTTGTGAGCAACTCTACAAGTAGAGACTGTTCACAGTATGTTCCGTCGTTGTCAGGCCTGTATTGGTGCCAGAGGTGGTCACACCCCTTATTGAGCCTATTAACTAGTTGTCAGAATGTGTGTAAAATCCGTTAAGTTGGAAAAAACGAAGGACGTTTTTGTCTACCGTATGCATGTTGTAGTTGATTACGTTTTGTAATCTTTACAATGTTTCTACGTTACTGTCACCTGTTTATACATTTCTGGGGCAAAATAAATGCAACCTTGCAAAATTTCAGTTTGTTGCTTTAATTTTGGACACCAGTGTAGTTTCACTCCCCTGGCTTAAGCCCTCGGAAGTTCAACTGATCTGAAGGAAACACTTCACGGCATTCGCGTCTGGCACTGCGAAGAGTATCCTACGACTTCCACATCGCTGGCAACGGGTTATACAAAATGCTGGTGATTACTTTTGAGGTCAGCAAAACTTTGAAACACGTATCTATTTTGTACGAGCTGTAAATAAATAGTTGCCACTATTAAAGGTCCAACCCTCGTATATCACTTACTTTGAAAACTTTTCTCTAGACGAATTCTATAATTGTCTGGTTAAATGGAATCGTTTGAGGTACAGGGTAGTTCTAATTAAAGTTTCGCTACCTGAGGGGGCCCTATGACAAACGAGTGATCATAGGATAATGAAACTTTGTGGAAACATTTGTAATGACATGTGAAAGAGAAATAACGAATAAACCATTGAAAGAAAAAGATTTAAATTTCCACATGCAGAGGGTAACGTTTTTAATTGCGTACCGTGTCTACGTTCCAGGTTACTAACGTTGTTCAATGTGACGACCATCTACGTCCACGACAGCGTGGAACAGCGCTAGAAATTGCTCTACTGTTGTAACTATGGAATGTTCAGCAGTAGTGACACAACGCGTGCACTGCTTGAGGATCACACATTGCTTCCAGCATTCTTAGCCATGGCAACAAAAACTTCTTCAACAACTTGTGGCGCAGTTTGCCTTCGGAATTTCCCAGGAGCAATCCCCAATTCACCAGTTAATTCGAACTTCCGAAACATGTTCTTCATGGCCAGTGCAGAAAGAGGACTTCCTCGTGTTGTTTTAATGCGTTGATACTCACGAGGAGCAGCAGGACTACTGCTGTTGTTTAGATAAAACAGTTTTACGAGTAAAGCTTTGATCGTCTTGTCCATACACATGATGACCATCTGCAACTGTAACGCAACTGAGGCTTGTGTTTCAACCCAACATCTACATCTACATCTACATTTATACTCCCCAAGCCACCCAACGGTGTGTGGCGGAGGGCACTTTACGTACCACTGTCATTACCTCCCTTTCCTGTTCCAGTCGCGTATGGTTCGCGGGAAGAACGACTGTCTGAAAGCCTCCGTGCGCGCTCTAATCTCTCTAATTTTACATTCGTGATCTCCTCGGGAGGTATAAGTAGGGGGAAGCAATATATTCGATACCTCATCCAGAAACGCACCCTCTCGAAACCTGGCGAGCAAGCTACACCGCGACGCAGAGCGCCTCTCTTGCAGAGTCTGCCACTTGAGTGTATTAAACATCTCCGTAACGCTATCACGGTTACCAAATAACCTTGTGACGAAACGCGCCGCTCTTCTTTGGATCTTCTCTATCTCCTCCGTCAACCCGATCTGGTACGGATCCCACACTGATGAGCAATACTCAAGTATAGGTCGAACGAGTGTTTTGTAAGCCACCTCCTTTGTTGATGGACTACATTTTCTAAGCACTCTCCCAATGAATCTCAACCTGGTACCCGCCTTACCAACGTCGTCATACCGGTGCTGGCACCTAACGGCGATTCATGATACTAACACTACTAACACTGAAACTCGTGCGAGGCACATTTCTATAAAGTTGGGTAGTTTTCAGTCCATATTGGGTCAAGTAGCGAAAGTTTAATATGACTTTTATTTCTGTATAATTTTAGCCCTTTCCATCTCTTTTAAGATGGTTCAGTCAACACATCATACGAACAGTTTGACTGAAACCACGATCAGCAGTTTGTGATGGATTCCTAGTGTCATCTGAATGCAACGAATCATCTGTATTGCCATTCATCATAACGTGAAAGGCAGGAAGATTTTGCCACTATAAATTTAATACTCAGTACATTCTTTTCGATTTATATTTATGTTAGATCATTGTTTATGATGCACAATCGGATTATTCATCATTTCATTGACTTATACTGGGTAGCATCCCGTAGTAACAATTTCTGTAGTTCTGCATGTCTGGGAGTTAATTACAGCTGAGCACAGAAAATGGGACATGGGTTGCACGTTCCTCAGAAGCCGTCGTAGGCTAAAGCGAGGCTGGGAAGAGTCTTGTCATGTTCTGCGGGGACGGACATTTACGGCCCTGAGAGAGAGCAGAGTGAGGGCGCGGCAGTTTACAATGCTGGAGGCCGCAGAACCACTCGGCCGGAACAGAAAAAATTCTAAATAGCGTATCTGGAGAAAGAGTGTTGGGGGTGGAACAAGGCGAAATTCTTTTAGTGCGAAGGAATGCACAGGGTCAGAAACGATGGTGGCGAGCTGATCTCCGAGGCGGTAGCGTTCTCGCTTCCCACGCCCGGGTTCCCGGGTTCGATTCCCGGCGGGGTCAGGGATTTTCTCTGCCTCGTGATGGCTGGGTGTTGTGTGCTGTCCTTAGATTAGTTAGGTTTAAGTAGTTCTAAGTTCTAGGGGACTTATGACCACAGCAGTTGAGTCCCATAGTGCTCAGAGCCATTTGAACCATTTTGACCTCCGAGGAATCTCCTCAGGGGAAGTACCGCAGCACACTTCTCCCCAAAAAAAACGGAGAGGCATAATTGTTTGGCATAGTGCTAAGGGTGCAGGAGAGGAAATGTAAACTTCCGGAAAATTATCTGATAGCATTATGAACTTTTCGTGATCCATGTAGAAGGGGGTAATGTATTTGTAATGGGTGCTGACATTCGTGACCTGAGTGCAAATGCAGATGCCAGATGTCCAGAAGAAGCACTTCCTTGCGGGGACCGATCAAAGGCACTTCCTTCTGGGGATCAGTCTAGAGACTTCACGGTGAGAGCCACAGCGGAGAATCTGCTGGTTACATTTCTAGAAGTGTTCTTGCGACATAAGGAGCGCATATGATGATTCCTTCGCTGTCTGTGGAGTCTGACAGACATTGAAATGTGTCTTTACAGGGGAATACTTGAGTCGAATTACTGTTCCTGGCTAGTGTGCAAACAGAAACCTTCACTAGTATTCTAACATGTTGTGAGGTAAATGAAGTTCCAGTAGTTTGCGGACGGTATATTGTGTCCCATGCGTAGGCAGAGAATTTTAGGTACGCCACGAACATCATGGGCCAACCGCCCCACTAAGTAGATCATCGGTGCAGGAAACCTGCTTTCCGCACTTCGACAGGCGATATGCGCACTCCAGTTCAGCGAATGGTGGAACACTCACGCTAAATGTTTTGAGTTCCATTTACTTGTCCACTTAGCATTTTCTGGATGTGCTAAATAGTGAGTAGGTCTTCTCTCACTTTCGATCAATATCATACAATTTTGTATCCATCTAAGGTGGTGGGGGAGTCTAAAGCAACTCAAATATATGATCTGCCATCTCGAAATTACACGCATGGTAGAATCCGACATTGTGTATTTTGTATTTATACAATTTTTTGAGCTGTACATGTTTTTCAGAATAAATAATTTATGGTATCAATTTGCGATTCATTTCAGTAGCATCCCAATAGGAATGAGCATCTTACTTATGGGATGGTCAACAGCACGTACAAAATTTAGAAAATGCGTAACACTGTGCTGTCTGTAATAATGTTATTTTATTTTGCTACCGGTTTCTTTTCTAAAACATCATCAACAACAGGAAAATTACCACAGATGTATCACATGACACACATGCTTTGAGAATAATAAAAAATTGCGACAAGATTAGAATATGATGGCCCACTGACACAAGGACAACATGTGATGTAGAGCAATACAAGTCAATTTTAATCTTGTACAATTTTTGATTTTTCTTGGCAGTTAGGGTTTTCTGTGGTAACTTATATCAAAGCCTGTATGACACGTGATACATTTGTGATAATTTTCCTGCCGTTGATGATGGTTCAGAACCGAAACCGGTAACAAAATAAAATAACATTGTTACAGAGAGTACAGTGTAATGCATTTTCTAAGACCAATAGGAATGATTGGTTTAAATGCTGAACTGAAGTAAAACCTCAACACGATACTTTGTTTTAAGTAAATGTAAATTGCATGGTCATTTTGATTTTTATTAGTGAGACAAATTAGGCAACCATACATACACGCACTTTATGTTACGCACACCACGGGGGTTGTACAAACGTAAACTCCACGCACAGACCCTGGAGGGCCTAATGATGCCAGCCAATAACCGTGTCGCTCTCCGCCAGTCGTGCCGTTGGACACGTTGTTGAGGGACCTGTGGTCTGCACACCGCTGTCCAGGTCAGTGTCAGTTTTCGTGACCCGGAGCCGTTACTACTCAGTCAAGTAGTTCTTCAAGGAAGGCTGAACGTATCCTGTTCCAGTCCTCTCAACGAGATAAAATCCCTGGCAGTACTGAGAACTGAAGCTGGATCCTCCACATGGCAGTCAGCCTGCATTATCAACTATCAACATAGTTGAAATTTACACGCTACTTAATTTGAATTATTAGACCTGTCGTAAAATTTAGACAATACTGGATTTGAATTATTAGACATGTCGTGATTCTGACGCAGTGCTTGTGTGACACCATAGGAAAAATGTGACTGGCCTCTAGAATACAAGTAAGACTCTCAACTGAGACGGGGGTCGTCTTTTTAGCAGTAGCACTTGCGTGAGAGGTCTTTGTTGTGAAAGCTGTAACGACTCGTACGCGAGATGGCGCTACATTGCTCTTGCATGTGGTAAATGTGGCAAAACGGACTCACATATAGTTCAGTGTATCGATGCCATGTTGTTTACAAACAGAACAGAAATGAATTAAGATTATTCGAATTGACTTCTACATCTACATAGATACTCTGCAATCTATCGGAAGGTGCCCTGTACCACTACTAGTCATTTCCCTATCCTGTTCCACTCTCAAATAGAGCTAGGGAAAAACGACTGTCTGTATTCCTTCGTATGACCCCTTATTTCTAAGCCGGCAGGGGTGGCCGAGCGGTTCTAGGCGCTACAGTCTGGAACCACGCGACCGCTACGGTCGCAGGTTCGAATCCTGCCTCGGGCATGGATGTGTGTGATGTCCTTAGGTTAGTTAGGTTTCAGTAGTTCTAAGTTCTAGGGGACTGATGACCTTAGAAGTTAAGTCCCATAGTGCTCAGAGCCATTTGAACCATTTTGAACCTTATTTCTAATGTCTTATCTTCATAGTCATTACGCGCAAAATATGCCGGCGGCCGTAGAATCGTTCGGCAGTCAGCTTCAAACGCCGGTTCTCTAAATTTCACCATAGAATTCTCGAAAAGAACGTCGTCTTTCCTCCAAGGATTCCCATTTAAGTTTCCGAATATTCTCCGTAACAATTACTTTTTGTTTGAACCTACCTCTAATAAATCAAGAGCCCGTCTCTGAATTCCTTCGATGTCTTCCTTCAATCTGACTTGGAACGAATCCCAAACACTCAACCAGTACTCAAGAACGCGCTGGCGTCCTGTATACGGTCTCCTTTACGTGTGAATCTCTCTTTCCTAAAATTCTCCCAATAAACTGAAGTAATCCATTCGCTTACCCTACCACAGTTGTCACATGCTCGTTCCATCTGTAAGTGTGCTGCTTCTGTGTTGGCAGCGTTGTGTAGCGCTTTGCACTGGATCTCTGACTGCACTTTGCAAGAGACTCTGTGGCTGGTCGGACTCGTTGGAATTTAATCGCCAGTACTGTTGGGCACTTGGAAGTTTGTCGCCAGCAGTGATGGAAGTACTGTTGGGCACTTGGAGGTGAACAGCCAGCAGTGATGGATGTTAAATGTGAGAAGTTAGCATTGATGGAGAGTAGAGGTCTGAAGTGTTAGCGTAGGCGAACTATCTGGAAGTATCCGACTTGGAGAATGAAAATTATTCATGATTATATATCTTTGTACTGGATGTCAATGAGGATTTATATTCGTGTTTGAAATGGATGTCACATTATTAAGGTAAAAAATCCATTATTTGTTTTGCAACAAAATCTTTCCTTTGCTAACCACCTGCCTATCAGTAGTTAGTGGCTTTAGTAGTTAGAATCTTTTATTTAGCTGGCTGTATTGACGCCCGCTGTATTGCAGTAGTTCGCGTAATGAAAATTTTGTGAGGTAAGTGCTTAATGAAATGTATAGGTTATTGTCAGGATTGCTTCTTATTCAGCGTCATTCTTTTGTATTAATTATTTGAAGTCAGGTTGTAAATTTTTGAGCAATCAGATTGCGTTGCGCTAGAATATTGTGGGTCAGTGTTGACATGATTATAAAAAGTAATAGGCTCAGTAAGTTCAGTTTTACTCAGCTGTTTCAGAATCAAATAACGTAGAAGTTTCATCTTCTCAGTCGTTCAGCAGTTTGAGTGCAGATTCACACATTTAAATAATGCAGTTTCACATTTCGTATGGCTTTGCAACGTTAATCCCAGATATTTAAACGACTGTGTCAAGCAGAACACTAATATTACTGTATTCGAACACTATATCTTTGTTTTTCCTACTCATCCACATTAACTTAAATTTTCTTCATTTGGAGCTAGCTGCAATTCGTCACACCAACTAGAAATTTTGTCTAAGTCGCCTTGTATCTTCCTGTAATCACTCAACTTCGACACCTAACGGTGCACCGCAGAATGATCAGTAAACAACCGCAGATTGCTGCCCACTCTGTTCGCCAAATCATTTATGTGTATAGAAAACAACAGCAGTACTATCACACTTCCCTGGAACACTCATGACAATACCCTTGACTCTGAAATGTTATCTCAGATTTTTATATGGAACAGCAGACCTGCGCTCTAGACAACGATCGCCCACAAAATATGTTTTGGATTCTATATTATCAGTGCTCTTATCGGAACAGAAAAAAGTGATTATGCTTCTGTTTAAAGTTTTACGACTGAAAAGTGGTCTGTCAGTTGCCTCATTCTACTTCCCTCAGCACCTTTAAAAATTTTCCCAAAAATTTTGGCATGCGAACATATTCGTGCTCTTTTTAACATGCAGTTCACCTCTGACTCCCACAAGCTCCCCCAACTTTAACTCGCTGACATTCACTATTCCATCGCCGTAATTCGCTCATACCCATCCACTCCCAGTCGCCTATTCTCTCACTCACTCATTCATCCCCAATCATTGTCATTATCTCTTTGTGTCTCTCTGTTACTGTCCCCTGACTCACAGCCACAGTCTTTGTTCTGTCCTGCAACGACAGTCTTCTCTCACTGTCACTGTCTCCCTCTTGTTCTCTCTTGTCGCTAATATCTCATTCCTTACTTCCTGCCACTGTTGTCTCTTCTCGCTGTCATCGATGCTATATACTCTGTCTTTCGTTATCAGTGGCCATTACTCACTCCCACTTTCTCCTTCTCTTTATTCCTGTCCCACTGGCACCGTCTCCTAGCATTGTTCTGTCACTGTGAACCTGTTCCTCTCATTCTCTCACACTTCCATTGTCTGCCTCAATCTTTTTACGCCATAACCACTATCTACATCCTCGCTCTCCCCTCCTTTTCCATCCTCTCTGGCCTCTCCCTCGACAGTTTTATTCTTCATCGTGTGTGCTCCAAGTGGGTTTTAAGTATGTTGTTCTGGAGTGTTTTTAATACTGTGGCCGACTTTTAACCTGTGCATGTGCATTCAGTGCCTTCTTTAGCCGGCCGGTGTGGCCGTGCGGTTCTAGGCTCTTCTGCTTGGAACCAAATGACCGCTACTGTCGCAGGTTCGAATCCTGCCTCGGGAATGGATGTTTGTGATGTCCTTAGGTTAGTTAGGTTTAAGTAGTTCTAAGTTCTAGGAGACTGATGACCTTAGCAGTTAAGTCCCATAGTGCTCAGTGCCATTTGAGAGTAAAAGTTTACTTATGCGAAATTCAAATAACGCAAATCTAATTTTATCCCTCATTTCGGATATACATGCACAAAACTTTTGCATGTGCTTCAGTACTACAACATAGGTTTCCCAGAATCATACTGATGATCACGGAGACACTTGACAACGTATTTCTCCGTGATTCGTCACTTTATAAACTACGTTTCCGCCTCACACCGGATTTTGCGTGCATGGTTTACATGAAACTTTGAATCTGTAACTCGGTATTTTATAAATATATGGTAAAAATTTAACCATTACTGTGCATCGCCGTCTGCATAAGGCCGTCTTGGAATCCGAGGCTTGGTTCTGGTAGGAAACAAATTGTACAAAAGACTTTTTGTGGTTCCAGAAACCTCTTTATGAACTAATGGTGTTTCCATATGTGTCCATAAGTCCCATCAGGCTCACTATAGACCACTTGCCTAAACAGGAGGAAGTGTGTCATAATCATACATCGAGCCACCACATTCTCCTGTTGGGTATGCAAATGGTCCCTAGCCCAAGGGCGACCCAAAATACTTGATCATACTGTTGTGTCACCGATACAACACGAGGTATGAGCCGAAGGAAAATCTCATCTTTATGCGCGGCTTTTGAGAACATATCAGATAGCGCATTCTGTCATATGCGTACCGATTAGTGGCAGCTGCAGTTAATGTCAATTAAACAGTAAGTAAAATCTCAATACTTTCAGAAAAGAGGTAATGATTCCCCGACGTTGTAGGTGCATGAATGCTTGTTATGCATCGAAAAAGTTTGGGCCACAACGCCTATTTATTTATATGTATAGGTTGGCGCAAATAACAGTGGCCCAAAGAGCAGAGTTCCAGGGTACAAACAACACACCGAATGAGAGGAAGTACACTACTAACTTGACTACAGTAGATGTTGAAAATGACCACTGCTCATCTCTTGGCACTTTTGGAGCCCACAGTCTCATCCGAAATGTTCTGCTGCAGTTCATGACGACTATGAGGGCTCCCCACACAAAGTAATCGAACTCTGACAGATCACGTGACCTGGATGGCCAGCTAGTGCCACAGCCAGACACGCCTCTGCTAGCAACTCTGTCAGACATGAAGATTCTGTAAATGTGCTCCAAGGTTCGGCCGGCTGTAGGGGCAGTTGCTCCATAGTGTTGAAGTAATTGTAGCTCTTTTCTTCCTCTGTTAATTACAAACTACATCCGCATCCAGTCGTAGTCACTCGTACAGGCCAATTTTATTTGCCCCGCCCTGTAGATTATCTACTTATAAACTACGTCTATCTTCACATTTGTTTCACTATCTAAGCAGTGAAACATAGAGAGCTACGTTTTGTATAGAAAGGATACCTCTATGGATCACGGTGTGTATCACAGACCAAGACATAGTGACACATCTACACCTAAATACTTACTCCGCAAGCCAAAGGATATTTAGAACCAACATTAACTTTTTGCTGTCCTATTAGATGGTCGAAGCACAGAGGATGTTAAATACAAACTGGCAATAGCAAGAAAAGCATTTCTGAAAAAGAGAAATTTGTTATCATCGAATATAAATTTAATTATTGTGGACAGAAATGAAATAGAAGCTTTTGAAATGTGGAGTTACAGAAGAATGCTTACTGTTAGATGGATAGATCTAGTAATGATAGACCTCGTAACTGCAGAGAAAAGAAATTTATGCCACCGCTTGACTAAAAGATGGGATCGTTTGATAAGGCATTTTCTGAGGTATCAATGAGTCATCGATTTGGTAGTGAAAGGAAGTGTATCCGTTAAAAACGAGTTCAAACGTATGCAGGTTTAGAGATTACAAACGGAGCGAGTATGCGTCTAAAGTTGAAGGATGCGTACATTAGAAATCAAGTCAGTGTTATATTGGCTTCCTTCCTTCCCGCTGAAGTTCCAAGAGTATGATACGACGGGCAACAATGGGGCTGCCGTCACTTCCTACACTCTTACTGAAGCTTTCAGTACTTGCTGTGCTGTAAGCCTAGTTGTGACTTAGTACGCATCTTGCTCTTATGAAGTAAAATTGACAGGGGAGAAAAGACCGACTATTGAAATCAGATGGCCTCTAACGAACCTGTATTCTGTGAAACTGTGAAGGGCGTAAGTCGAAAATTATGTGATGTAGTGTACAGAACTGCAGCTATATTTCATTAAAGGAGGATGGAAAGCTGCACAGGTCACATAAACACTCACGAAATGGTGTAGGAGTAATCCAATGAATTACAGACTCAAATCATTGACGTCGATTTGCAATAGGATTTTGAAACGTATACTGTGCTCTTCTCCTTTCTTTGGCTTATGCCTTTACCCCACGGTTTCACAGGGTCGGCGTGGTTAGGTACGGATTTGGCAATGTTAATGTGAAGGGGTGGCTTGATGCCCTTCCTGCCGCCACCCCCTGGGACAGAATCAGTGTACCAAAGCTGTCTGCGTCTAGTGTAACCCATAGAATAGTGTGAACGTGTTCAGATGTCTGAGAGTCGTGTAACTGAGGCGGGACGTGGGGACCAGCCCGGTATTCACCTAGGGGGATGTGGAAAACCGCATAAAACCACATCCAGGCTGTCCGGCACATCGGCCCTCGTCGTTAATCCGCCAGACGGATTCGATCCAGGGCCGGCGCGCCTACCCGAGTCCAGGAAGCGGCGCATTAGCGCTCTCGGCTAACCTGGCGGGTTATACATATTCTGTACTCTAACACTGTGAATTACCTCAAGGAAAACGAGTGAAACGCAACTTGTTCTTTATTCTCACGACGTAATGAGTGCTATCAACGGGGGATAACAAACTGATTACATATATCTAGATATTCAAAAGGCTTTTGATGCCGTCGCTCACAAGCGGTTTGTGTTCAGATTGGTTATCGATGGAGTATTGTCTGAGTTGAACGATGATATTCGTGACTTCCTGTCAGAAAGATCACAGTACGTAGTAACTAAAAGAAAGTCATCAAGTGAAACGGAAATGATATCTCGCGTTCCAATGGAAATTTATAGTAAGTTCTAATGGGACCTAAATGCTGAGGTCATCGGTCCCTAAGTTTACACTACTTAATATAAGTTAAACTAACTTACACTAAGGACGACGCACACACCCATGCCCGAGGGAGGACTCGAACCTCCGACGGGGGAGTCGCGCGGACCGTGACAAGGCGCCTCAGAGCGCTGGGCAAACCCGCACGGCTCTCGCGTTCCCCAAGGAAGGTCCTCTGCTCTTCCTGACCTATGTAAACGATTTAGGAGACAACCTGAGCAGTCATCTTAGATTATTTGCAGATGATGTTGTCATTTTCCGTCCAAAAAGATATTAGTTTGCCGCGAAAAGTGGAAATTGACCCTAAGCAATGAAAGGTGTGAGATCACTAGAGAAAAAGAAAACCATTAAATTTCTGTTACATGATAACACAAATCTAAAGGCTCTCAATTCAGGTAAATACTTAGGAATTACAATAACGAACTGTTTGAAATGGAGCGAAAACATAGATAATGTTGTGGGGAAGAAAAACCAATGACTGTGTCATATTGACAAAACGTTTAGAAGATGCGATTGGTCTACCAAAGGGACTGCCTACACTACGTTTGTCCGTCCTCCGCTACAGTATTGCTGTGCGGTATGGGATCCTTACCAGATGAGATGACGGAGAACATCGAAAGAATTCAAAGAAGGGCTGCTCTTTTTGTATTATCGCGAAACAGGGGAGAGAGTGGCACGGATATGATAAGCGAATTGGGGTGACAAGCTTTAAAACAAAGGTGTTTTTCGTTGTAGAGACATCTTTTCACGCAATTTCAATCTCCAGCTTTTCCCTCGGAATGCGAAAATATTTTGTTGGCCACCAACTACATAGGGAGAAATCAACATTGCAATAAAATACAGGGAATGAGAACTCACATGGAAATATTTAAGTCTTCGTTTTTTCCGCGCTTTTGGACAGTGCAACGGTAGGGAAACAATGGGAGAGTGGTTCGACGAACTCCCTGGTAGACACGTAATTGTAAACTTCAAAGCAGTCACTTAGATGCGAATGTACGAAGACGATGTCTGGAGCAAGTTCGAGGCTATAGTCCACGCTCCAGACGAAACAAAGTTGTCGTATTCTCGTTCATTCCACCTCCACCACGAAAAAGCGTAGGTGCACCGTGAGACGAAAACTGAGCACAGAGCAACGTCACTGTTACGTCTCCGCCACCAAATAGCGCGTTATTTGTGTATTCCTTCGGTCACGGAAATTTGTGTTCATGGGGTAATAGTGAATTGTGGAGCTCGTAATGCAGTCATGCAACTTTTCCGAAAGCTGTTGTAAATTTATTTTAATAATTAATAACCGATTAGAGATTACACTTCATCTCAGTGTGTTGTTATCTTGCACTGCCATTACAGACTCGGTAACTTGTTGAAAATGTGTATTTCAACAAAACTATGAAGACATTCTCTGGATAGAGATTAGGTCTAGATTACTAAACCACCATAAAATTTACGATTGCAGGAGATTTTGTATCTAGTTTGGAGTGTAACATACCATTACAAATATAATAATTGTAATTAACTAATGCATATCCTACAAATAATGACTTCATTTGATTAAAATGTGGAGTAGTAAACTTTACAATGTTTTAGTGTCAATGTAACATTTCCAACCTAATTTTCTAGGGTTAAATATTAAAATAAATTTATAGCAGCCACCTAAAAAGTTACACACACAAATGTATACATACATATGTGTACAATTACACTACAAACGTGTGTATAAACACAACAATATTCACTGCTGAACGATCAGTTATGCCCAACGGTTGTGTATGTAGCGTCAATGCAGAGGGGCCTCGCCTATATTCGCTTGCTCGTCTAATCGCCCTAAGCTGGAATAATCCACATGTACCCGACAAGTGACGGATTTTCATTTAAATGGTTTGCGAGTCTCCGAGTTCAAAGATGGCATCATAGGACCCGCCGGAAATTTTAAGTAGGTGTACAGAGCTAATTTCTGATCTCTCCTAGCCTGCAGTATTTATGTACAGGATAGCGTGAAGAACTGCATCAATTCGGTGTTCGGAGAGATGCGCAGGGAAGTCTTCAGAACTATTCAGTTGACGATAGGCGCAGACACTGCTGCTATCTGATTGTTCAGATATATGTTCTGTAGTAGCGTTCTGCAATGTAATATCAAGTTTGAAGGATTATACTGACACCAAACGCTTAATTTATCATATTTTACCAACTTATAATTAATTATTATTTCAATATGGCGTTCACTTCTCACAGTAGCTGGGGTGTAGTCGTTCCGTTGCCGCACTGACCAATTTTGTTACAAGAAAAGTTCTGAATCCCTGCCGTTAGAGATTCCCAAATATCCCGGGGACGAGTTTATGAACCGGATAACGCATTTATCTTGTCATACGTTTAATTTACTTCCAAACAAGTTAGACGTTTTTCGAAAGATGTCGACAAAACCTCCCATACTGAAAACATATACATATAATTCCAGCAGAATTAGTCAAGTTGAAACGACTCAGAGCTCGAAACACAAGCTCCATTGGTGCCCACCAATGAGGTGGTGATCACGTGATGAGGACGCATTGTCTGCTAGCTATGTACAGAAAGTATTTTTCTCAAAAAAAGTAAGGGGAAAAAACTGGTGAAGTATTCTAAACAGATTATACACACAAGATCTCACAGCATAGTGCAGTGACCAAAGTGTGGGTTTCAATGAGGAATAAATGTTTTGATGTGAAAATACATACACTGGTGTCCAAAATTAAAGTAAGAAACTGCTATTTCTCCGTTCTGTGTCTGATTCACGATATAATCATACAAACTGTCAACAGAAGTCGTTACGATCCCGTTGCGCACGGAAGATGCCATTCTGATCAACGGACAACCACGCCAACAATAACGTCAGATTACTTATCAAGCGGTGTAGTGTTAGCAGGACTATCCCACACCCACAATCGCTATGTACACAGTCACGGACGGTGCATTATGGCTCAGAGAAGACGCTTACAGCCTCTCTGCTCTGGAGAACCATAGGAAGAATGGAAGCAAGAGAGTCGCGAATTGATGTGGCCTGATGGCTTAATGTGTGTCGTTCTGTTGTTTCTCAGATGAGGCGACAGTTGATACAGACCGAAACAGTATCCTGTAAACCAGGACAGGGCCACGTGTGAAATCAGAAGGAGTGGACCGTTATTTGCCTGTAAGAGCAAGACGGTACCGCCTTAGTATTGCACTGCAAATGGCACCTAACCTGTGTACAGGAGGCTTCATCAGAGTAGCTTTTATTATTGGAGATCTGCTGTCCCCTTCATAGAAGGGAATGTGTAGAGCTTCCCCCTCCCATTCTCCCCTCCCCCCAACATGCCACCTGGACGGTCGAACAGTGCACCAATCTTCTTTTCACAGAAGAGTCCCGATTTGGTGTGGAGGGTGTTTCTCGACGGATTCGCATCTGGAGGGCACTTGGAACACGATGTCGGGACCCAGACGTTCTGGAAAGAGTCGGATACCGAGGAGGATCATGGGCAGCGATCGTGTTGACCACTCGAACACCTCTTGATGAAGGTGTATGGGTGAATCAGCAACATTTAACTGCTGTCAGGTACCGTGAGGAGATATCATGCACGATTGTTGTCATGTTCTTTTGGCCCAGACTTTATATTGATGGACGATAATTGTGGACCACATAGAGCGTAGGTGGTTGATCGTTTTTTGGAAACGGAAGATATTGCACACATGACGTGGCCTGCTCGCTCTCCCGATTTTAATCCCATGCTTGTCTGGGATGCACGAGGGATATGGGTTGCATCACGTCAGCACCCACTGTGAGTAGCTCTCAGGAAGAATGGGAAGATATTTATGACATCATTCACAGTATGTCCCGTCGTTGTCAGGCCTGCATTGGAGCCAGAGGTGGTCACGCCCTATATTGTGCACAATAACCAGTTGTCAAAAAGTGTGTGCAAACTCGTTAAGTTGTAAAGAAAACGAAGAATATTCTTGTCTACCGTTATGCATGTTGCAGTTGATTACGTTTTGTATTCATTACAATGTTTCTACTTTAGTTTCACATATTTATACTTATTTATATTGGTTTGTGGCAAAATAAACGCAACCTTGCAAAATTTCCGTTTGTTGCTTTAATTTTGGACACCAGTGTAGTTTCACTATCAGGACATGAACGTACTACCTTGTCCACATACTGAGGAGATACATTCCTCCGCTCTGTCAGGCGCTTTCTGAAGAATGTGAAGCACAACTTTGAAGATTAATAACACGCTAGGATGGTGACGAACCCCTCAAGAACGTAGATCAGTCAATCCGGAGGGGAATTGTCAGCTGAAGACAACACTTTCACGCAGCAGAAATTGCGTACCGAGATGAGCTAATAGCGACGAGGAAAGTGCCTTAGATGAAAGTGAAACCAGCAGTGGCGCCAAGCCAAGCTTTCATCCTGCAAGAACTCTTACCGAGTGATTTAGAAACAGCACCTCCGCAGAAACCAAATGACTCCGACGTCGCAGCAAATGAAGCTTATTTTAAAAGAAACCTCGTAAACATAGTTGCTTCAGTAGAGTAACCAGAGTACGGTACACGAGATCTCTAGCCCTGAATTTAGACGAGTAACGTACCGTTGGCTTCGAAATTTCCCTAGGGCTACGCCAGTTGCAGTAGCAGTGGCACAATTCCCGCGATATGGCTGTGTCGTCATCTCCAGCCATTTGTCAACTCGCCGTCTCACTCCCGCGTTATGGATGCGTATAGTAAATTTACTGTGCACAGTGTCGTTGCTGACAAGCAGCCAAAGTGCCTTCATCGTAAATTTCTGACATCCTACGGTGAATTTCGTGCGGTTTAATGCCCTCAGCAGGAGGACGTTGACTACCGATGTCTCATGTATTCGGCGAATATTCCGTTTCTACGTGAATACAGCTGGTACATCGAGCCAAGACTTTAAAAAAAGCTCACGAGGCTCTGCTCTCGTAGGACTTGTCGGTCTACGAAAGACGATTTTCCACAACTTCTGTCAAGGCAGGCAAATGCGAGATCTATCGCGCATTCAGTTACACAGCTCATTCGACCGAAAGCCTCCAGTTTTTGCCTGTTTGTGTCGAACGAAAACTGGAGCGAGACGCGACGATGGAGGAAGCAAACTAAAAATGTGGAAGGGATACGTAATTTACTTGCCCCTCCTGACAGCAATCTATTTTTGCTGGTCCCAAATTCCTCTTGCTACTATCTGCTGTGCGAAGAAAAACTAATTCAAGAATAAGCCTTCTGTGGCCGATTGATAATATTTCGGTTCTTAGTTAGTTGTCAAATTCTTCTATCTTTCCGATACGACAGAGCAAACTTCGCTCAAAGCAAGAAAATGCAAACTACAATAAAAATACACTTTCTGGAAAGGGATATTTTCTCAATTTTTTTTATTATAAAGGACTATTAATAATTTATGAGAAGCAAATAAAAGCAATTCAGCTATTCTTCATAGGATTTCCAATAGAATTATGAAAAGTTGTTCTAATGTGAGAAATAATGTCCATAGTGATATGTAATACGTCACTGGCAAAGGGAATTTTTCCAAACAGATAAAAATGCTACTGTTACACCTTTTCATAAGAAAGCTGACAAGAAGGACTTAAATAATTATCGTCACATCTCCTTACAGAGATCTTTCTTCCCAAAATATTCGAAAAATTAATGTACCCAAGAGTAATTTCAGATTTAAGTACAAACACTTTACTTAGCATATCACAGTTTGGACTCCAGAAGGGCTGTTCGACTAAAAATGCTATTTATTCATTCACTCAACAAGTATTACAAGCCTCAAATAATATAAATTTCACCAAATGGCACATTTTGTAGTATTTTCCAGGCATTTGATTGTGTAGATCCCATTACACTCTGTTTCATAGAACTGGTGGTTTTTCACACAAGTGGTCTGACTAACATCTCGTAACAAAAAAATGCAAAAACTTACTCTGAACAACTGAAACAATGCTGAGAAGAGAGAACATTTTGTTGATTGAGTATAAACCACAGAGGAAGTTCCACAAGCTTCTATTTTGGATTCACTCCTATTCCTTATCTGTGTGAATGTCCTTCCACTTAACAGTCAATAAGCAAAATTGGTACTTTTTGCAGACGACAAATGTTTGAGAAAAATTCCACTAGACAGAAAGACACAGGAGACATGGATAATGTTTTTCAAAGAATTGTGAAATGATTCTCAGAGAATGGACTCTCCCTAAATCACTAAAAAGCACATTATATTGAGCACCATACAACCAACAGTCATAATGAAATTTCACTCTGCAGCAGAGTGTGCGTTGATGTAAAACTTCCTGGCAGATTAAAACTGTGTGTCGGAGCAGGTCTCGGAACTGTGATATTTGCCTTTGTGGGCAAGTGATCTGCTAATTGAGCTACCCAAGCACGACTAATGATCTGGCTTCACAGATTTACTTCCGACAGTATCTCATCTCCTAGCTATGGTTCAAACTTGACAGCGGAGAAGCCACGAAGTAAGTCCCAGAAGTTTTGAAGGTAGGAAGTGAGGTACTGGCGGAAGTAACGTTGTGAGGACGGGTCGTGAGTCGTGTTTGGGTAGCTCAGCTGGTAGACCACTTGCCCGCGAAAGGTAAAGGTCCCAATGTCAGGTCCTGGTCCGGCATAAAGGTTTAATCTGCTGGGAAGTTTTAAATAGATTCATACCTGCAACTATTGTAGTATATGAGCAGGAGTCAGTAAATAGGATGGAATCATCCTTTTTCTCTTCGTATAATGCTAGTCTACGCAACAAACTACTGCAAGTCCTGACATATTTTGCATATGTAATGTCTTATGGAATAATTTTCTGGGGTAACTCATCACTTAGAAAGAAAATATTAATTGCACAAAAGCGAGCAGTATGATTAATATGTGATGTTCACCAGCAGTCGTCGTGTGCGTACCTTTCAAAGAATCAGGCGTTTTGACTGCACTTTCTCATTACTTCTGTTTGCTAATTAAACTCGTCCTAAATAATCAATCACAATTTTAGAAGAATGGTTATGTTCATATCTACATCCCTAGAGGAAAAAATTAACCTTTATTACCCATTATTAAAGCTGTCAGTGACTCAGAAAAGTGTTGTTTTCAACAATTAAAATCTTTGGTGATTTGGCTAATAGCATAAAATATATGAAAGGTCGCAAAGCAAAAAGCAAATCTGTTTTCAAATGAGGTTGCATAACTAGGACTAAAAATTGTGTTTATTAATGTTAACAGTAATCATGTACGTACCCTGTAAAATGACTCTCTCCACATCTTTTCGACAAAATAATCGTTTAAATGCTCTATGGAACATGTAACTAACTAACTGTCGAAGTATAGAAGCTGACTTAAACAGTGATATATAGATGTTTTTTCAGAAATGTAAAGGAATTTGTGATTGATTCACTACAACGATACATATAATTAGTTGTTTGCAATAATTTTCGTAAGTATATTTCATTTAAGTGATAATTTTTCATTAGTAAACTTATCCCACTAAATTCTAACATTTGCTTGCGTTGCAGTATGGTAAATTTACAGGTGTGGGTATAGGTAAGGGGGAGGGGGGGGGCGGGGACGTCACTTTGGCACTTCTTCTAGAGGCACAAGACCACGTCGGTACGTTTCTGGTCAGCTGAGTACAATGAAAAACGAGTAGCTGTCTGTGGTTCATGTCATGTTCCAGATGGGGTAAACTCTACAACAAGATTCACGAGGAAAGGGTCCACATGGATGGGTACGTGAATACACAGAAATCACACAGAAAAATCTAAATCAGCGTCTTTAGTACTCTCTGCTTGTTTAAAAACTGTTTGTTTGGTCTGAAATGTCATACAGGCGAACCTTTAACATACTCTTCCACGTACAGTGAACAATAAGTGTTACTGGCAGGTCTTGCAAAAATTTAAGAAGTGTGATAAAAAATAGGGTGAATAATTTCATTAGACACGAAGTAATAAGTTTACACGGAATTTGATTTACTCTCCTTTAAAGTACTACCCTTGGCTAGCAACGAACTTATCCCAGCGTTGAATCCATGACTGCAAGTATTTCTGGAAGGATTCTTTTGAAAGGGTGTTCAGTTGCTCTCTCTTGGCCCTCTCAGTGTCCAGTGTCAGGAATGGTGTCAAAATGTTTTCCTCTAAGCATGGTTCAAATTTTTGGGAAGAACCAAGGGTCACAGGGTGCTAAATCTGGCAAGGTGGATACGGACAGATAGGATCACATTTCCGTCCAAAAACTCGCGAATAAAAATGGAGGTGCGTTGTCGTGATGAAAAAGGAAGCTATTGGCCCATTTTTCTGGTCTCTTTCTGCGTACATGGTTTCGCAAACGTTGCAGTACACCCTTGTAAAATTCGGCATCTACAGTTTTCCCCTTTTAAAGAACGCTGATCGACCTATGGCTTCAATATCGAAAAAAAACAACAATCATGACTCTGATATTCGTTTTCGACAGAGTGCCTTTTAGGACGAGGAGATTCCCTGCTTTTTCCATTGTGAACTCTGAACTTCCGTCTTAGGGTCATACCCATAGACCAAGTGTCATCTCCATTTACAGTTTTGGATATGAAATGCGGATCTGAATGAAGACGATCCTTCAAGTCCGTGCAAACTGACACATGGGTTTCCTTCTGTTCATCACTCAAAGGTCTGAGAACGAATTTTGCACTCAATCGTTTCATTTTACAATTATTGGTTGAAATGCTTTGCACGGAACCGTACGAGATGCTAAGTTCTTCAGTAAGATCTCTAATGGTTATTCGCCGGTTTGAAAGAACAATTTTTGCCACTATTTGCACGTTTTCTTCTGTTTTTGAGGCAAATAGACGCCTCGAACGTTGTTCATCTTCTACCGACTCGTTTCCACTTTTAAATCGCTCATACCACTTGTAAACATACATCATTATCACCGCACACCAATTTCAACATTTCGTGAGTTTCAGCCTCACTCTAATATCTCTGGACGCTGACAGACAAATCAGAATGTATTCCAGCTTGAGGCTGGATGTCTCAACGGATCAAGTTATCGGACAAATGACATCAAATGGTTGTCTAATCAGCAGTTGTTTCTACGGTACTGCTGATTTCAGCAGATGCTGCGGCGCATACAGCCAGCAATATCTTTACTTTCTTGGAACAGTGGTTTCCAGTCACTTGTGGCCCCTTCCATACCCAGATTTATCCCAGTGTGACTTTTTTTTTTCTTCTGAAAATACCTAAATGGCGCTGCTTAGAAAACGCACACTCACACCATTTCTGAACTTCAAAGAGAAATTAAACGAAGTGTTTTTCCGAGTCCTCAACAAACGGTATGTGTTTAAGAATATACAACGTCGTATCAAATTGTGAGAACCACGTAATGGAAACCACTTTCAGGGACTGTCGTATGTTTATCATTTCCCCATAAGATTCCGGTCATCACTTTTTCATCAGCCTATAGTTGTGTGTCACATTGGCAGCCGATGGAAGTGGTGATCATATTGAACACAATAAAACAATGCAAGTGAAGGTCACATTTAGAACAAGTACATTCATTAAATGCTGTGGTATATCAGTATCTTCCAACTGCAGGTAGTTCGTGTCGATGGCGAATAGCAGCGGCAGCCACATTTCGTTTAACACTTTTATTTGTGGCTGTCAAGTATTCGCTTAAATATGTCAATGGCTAATTTGGTTTCGACTGATAAAGTATTTTCAATAGCTCATCATTCTTGGTCGATGACTGCATAAGAATATGTGAGGGGTGGAATGGCGTATTGCTGCAAACTAACCTCAGGTTGAACGCTAAAGAAGAAGAGGAAGCTAAAGTGAGCCAGGTAACTTGTATAGAGCAATCGAGCACGTGGATGGCGACCTCTGCGCACTACAAATAAGGGTGCAGAATGTACGGCGAAAGCTCAAACTAACTACAGCTCATTGGGTCCCTGTTATTCACTCAATTAGAGTAAACTTTCTGTAGTATATAATGCTAAATGGGTTACACATCAATTTCTAATCCTCAACGAGGAGTCTAGTGGCAGTAGCAGTACATCTTCACTAATTCTGAATTCGTTATAGTTCAGAGTGCTTTTCAGTACGAAGTGAAAAGGCCCCTTACTGTGCGGGACATCATTCACACCAATTTCATTTATTGTAATATGCTAAACGCACCCTTTCTCTTCCCATTCCCTTCATATTTGCTCCATAAGACTAACGTATGTATCATTGTTGGTCACAAGCACACAATAAGGCTCATATCACTTGCTACATACCACGTGATCACTTGTGTTAAGTTACATCTCCATATTTGCTTCAAAGCGTATTAAAATGTAGTACAGTACAATAGAGTAACCAAGACGAATATTACACGTGAATACAAATAGTTGAATTTAATAGATAAAATGAGACAGCGTAGTAAAATCTAAGCCCGTGCATCCGCTGCCAAAGTATTAGGACAGACTTTGACATTGCTAAGTAAACTTGTTACGATATTAAGATACGTATATTAGGGACGAAAATTTTGCCATAGCACCAGGTAGTGGTGCTATTTTGGCTGCTATGGATCATATTACAGATATAGGACAGTATCATGTAACTGGTAAAGAAGTATCATTCCACAGTAAAGGTAGAATAAAAGTTTCTAGTACAATGCAGACTTTCATTTTTGAAAACATACACTAATTTATACGTACAGAATATATATAATGCGAAGTGGCCGTGCGGTTAAAGGCGCTGCAGTCTGGAACCGCAAGACCGCTACGGTCTCAGGTTCGAATCCTGCCTCGGGCATGGATGTTTGTGATGTCCTTAGTTTAGTTAGGTTTAACTAGTTCTAAGTTCTGGGGGACTAATGACCTCAGCAGTTGAGTCCCATAGTGCTCAGAGCCATTTGAACCATATATATAACGCTACTTTAATGTACCATCTGATTCAGCATTTTAACTTTTGTGTTTTCTATTGTTAATTACTGTTATTCAGTCGCATTAGTGGCTTTTGAATTAAATGTGCTATACAGTTTTTCACAAAAGATTACAGTTCATCTATTTTTTATTTAATCACTACATGTAGTGTGTGTTATATTCCTAATTACTATTTGAGATAACTGTTTTAGAAAACATTCCTGTAATTCAGACATTCAGTAACTTGAGCTGGACCCAATCCAATTAGTGTGAATTAATGGGGCTTCACTGCATTATATTTAACTGAAAACATAGCTACATCTTCCAGGAAGGCATCAGCGTCCCTCACGCCCTATAAAAACTTAAAAACCACTCTGTCTTTGGAACTGAAAAAGATATTTGCACAAACGCTGGTATACCATTAGGTGATTACAGCGATACTGTTCTGCAGTCCGGAGCTGGAGCTTTTGATGAAAGCCTGCGTACGATATATCCGTGACGTTCGTCGGTGTGATCATATTTCATCATTACGCGCACAGCTGTATTGGCTAAGTGCAGTAAAGGGCAGAGATCTTCATTCACTCTGTCTGCTTTACAAATTAACGTATACGGTCCTTCAAATCCCTCCTCGCTCTCTCCTTTCTTATCTGAACCGTATTTCAGAAGCATTCTCACCACAGCAAAATCTTTTCAGCCTGACTTCGTCACAAAGTCGACACTTATAAGTCTGTTGCAGTAGAGGACCCCAACATCGGAGTGCCTACCTCATAATATCAGAGAACTGAATGACATTATCAACTTCGGAACTAAGTTAATAATCTCCCAAAACAACAATAATGTCTTTTCTTGTATTCGAATGCACACTTCACTCTATTACGACAAATATCCTCGTTTCCCACCAGATTATTCTCATTTACCAATGACCCTAGCTGGAGAATTATTCTTGAATTCGTCTATCATCGAATGTGGTGTATATGCAAATTTTATTTGAAAGTAAGGTTGTATTTCAGTTACTGCCATTCTTCTTCTTTTTACTAAGACGCACTACATCTATTTCAAATTTTTCGTCTTTCTTCTTTTCCACATTTCTCTCGGCATTTCTGGATGTATCTCTTTTGCGATTTTTTTTGCTGACTAACAGTTGCTCCTCATTATCTTGTGGAGTAATTCGAAGGTCGCCACTGTCCCATCCAGTATTTTGCATCACAAGTTATAATTTTTAACTTTTTCAAAGAAATAAGTGAACATTCATTTTTCACTGTTGTGACACATCTTTCGGATATAGCCTTAGAAAGCTGTTCTTCTTTCCTTAATAATGTTTGCAATTTTTTCAGTATATCAAGCGCTCATTACTCGTGTTATGCTGCAAATATGTCAAATAACAATCTACAAAATCGTTAGTATCAAACGAAATACATAAAGAAAACATACAATATTGAAATTGAAATGAGCGTACAGCATTGTGGACCGGGAGTCCCCCATTCGGCAAATTTCGGCCGCCGAGGGCAAGAACTTATTGCATTCGCCGCCACACTGGGTGACTTACGCGTCGGATATAGGGATGAAATGATGATGAGGACAACACAACACCCAGTCCCTGAGCGGAGAAAATATCCTGCCCCCACCGGGAATCAAAACCCGGGCCCCTAGGCGAGGCATTCTGCCGCACTGAACACTCAGCTAACGGGGGCGGACACACACGACATTAAAGACATTCACACAAATTGTGCACAAATAAATAAACTGGGATGCAAAAAAGTTTTGTATGTCTGATCTGTGAGAGGCACTAATCTGTTCGGATTATACAAATAAGTAAGTCGTACAGTTTGGTTTAACGGATCATACAGACTACCATCCAAAGCACACCATGAGTTCCAGCCATGATCTCTGAGTAACAGCCTCATAGTACGCAATCTAGAATGAATAGATGCATAATAGTCGAGAAGGCAAATGGTGAACAGTTGTAGTGCTCTTGCTTTACTGCTGAGGGTAGTTAAGCCAGTTTTTTTTTCCTTTCTCCTATTTGGAACCTCAGGTGAATGGTGTCTGCAGTCGGAAAGGTGCCACTCTGACTGTGTGTTGGGGAAGCAGGAGCGAAGGCTTCAGTTAGTCCAAACTCGCAGTGCCGTCTGTTGCGCCTTCAGCGTTGCCCGAAGCCTAGGTTACGCGTAAAGGTGCAATTCTGGTTGTGAGCTGGCAATGCAGTATCGAAGGCATCAGTTAATCCGGACTCCCAGTGCCTCCTGCAACGCAACCCGAGACCTAGGTAACGTTGAGAGGAGACAGTCTGTTTGTGAGCTGGCGAGGCGGTATCGAAGGCTTCAGTTAGTCAGGAATCGCAGCGACGTGCTTATCGTAGCCCGAGGCTTAGGTTATGTGAGAAGTGCCAGTGTGGTTGTGAGCTGCCGAAGCGATATCAGAAGGCTTCAGTCAATCAGGATTGGCGCCTGTAGCGTAGCCCAAAGCCTAGGTGCCACTCTTTTTGTGAGTTGACAAAGCGATATCGAAGGCTTCACTTAATCGGGATTTGCAGAGGCACCTGCGCCATAGCCCGAGCCCTAGGTGATTTCGAATGGAGCCAGTCTGAGTTTGCGAAGAGATGTTGAAGGCTTCAGTTAATCAGGACTCGACGCAGCGCCTGTAGCGTACCCGAGGCTTAGGTTAAGTTGAAATGTGCCGGTCTGGTTGTGAGCTGGGGACCAAGAAGAGGGTTTTTCTTATTTTGTAGAAACTCTCTCGACCAATCACAATGTCTCTAATATCAAACTGCATCGAAACTTCAGTGTTTTTCTCCTTCGTAGTGTGTTTCCGCCAATCAGACGTTTTGTGCCCATTCTAGAAGCCTAAAGTTCATTGACCTTTCTGTGTGTCGCACTTACTGGACGAAATGTGTCACTGTTTCTTTGTTCGCACCCCATTGGAATTCCGAAACGCAGGTTTCTAAGGCTTTTTCTCTGTCCCATGTGCAGATATGCCGCTACACGCGGTCCTCCAGCCTGAATCACCTGGCCGGGGTCACTGACCTTCCTCCTGCCACCCCTTTAAGTGGTTTCCATCGCAACCCCTACAGCGCACCTTCACTAAGCTGTTGTCTGCCTGGCTTCCCAAACGAAAAACGACTAGCGCTGCTTGTTGAACCTTCTGTTCAAAGTCATGCATTGTATAGGAACAGTGTGTTAATTACCATCAGTTGACGGTCATTCCTTTTTGCATTACATACTGATAGGCAAATGTTCTCATTAGCCCAGAATTACGTTAGGTATCATCTTCATCTTCTCGTTGCTACTTGTAAAGTTGTTATGATCATTTATTCTGCCGCCTTACAAATGTGCAATACAAATGAGGATTAGTGTCTCGTCTTGACCTTGGTGTACTCTCATGCAAACCAGAGTCGTTGCACTGCATGTAGGATTGTCGCAAGCTAGGACAGATGCACCTCATTGAAAAGCTCGCTCAAGCGAAAGCTCAATGTTTTAAAGATTACGACCTAATTTCGAATGTGATGTAGTACATGGCTAACTGAACAAGTGATCGTTATCTGTGTACTCATTTGCCACTGTTTACTTCACAATATGTTCGGAATGACAGCATCGCAGCATTTATGCAGAGGAACAATGTGCTGCACTGATGTACGTGTGGCTCTCTGGAGAAAAATTTTAGTCGTCTTCAGCACGCAAGTGACTCAAATGTTTAGCGTAAGGACCTCAGCCGTGGAATATGGTTACGGTAAACAGTCGTCCTTACTCACTAGGCTGGCGAAGCGGTTTCGAAGGCTTTAGGTAATCAGGACTAACAGTAGCACCTGTATCGTAGCGCGAGGCCTAGGTAACTCCGAAAGGTGCCTGCCTGGTTGTGAGCTGGCCAAGCGATACCCGAGGCTTCAGTTAATCAGGGCTCGCAGTAGCATCTGTAGCGCAGCCCGAGGCTTAGGTTACGCCGAGAGGCGCCAGTCTGGTTGTGAGTTGGCGAAGCGATATCGAAGGCCTCAGTTAATCAGGACTCGCTGTGGCATATATGGCGAAGCCCGAAGCCTAAGTTAAGCTAAATGGTGCCAATCTGGTCGTACGTTGCCGAAGCGGTATCGAAGGCTTCAGTTTGACTGGACTAGTAGTTCCGACTGCCTCGGCGCGAAGCTGCCGGCAGCAGATCGCGCTGTTGACCCGCGGAGGCTTCCGTGTCCCGGAGAGAGGCATTGACCATGAGCCGCCTGCTGGCTGCCGGCTGCCGGCGACTGGCGCCGTGTTTACGCGGCGCTACCGCGGGGGCGCTGGCGGCAGCTGCCGGTCTCCGGTGTCTGCGCGGCCGGCCGGCCCGCCTCAGTCCGCCGCGGGAGCTCGTCCCGTCCCGTGTCGACCGCGAGCGCGCGCGCTCACACACATACACACACACGGGCGCCACGCGTCATCGCTACCGCCTGCCGCCACCCACTGCCGCCCACGCGACCGCCGCAGCGCAGCGTCCTGGCCGCACCGTACAGCACTCTGAAGCCGCGCCGCCAGCACCGGCAAGTCCCGCTTCGAGCGCTGCTCTGGCTTGGCCTGCTCGCTGTCCCCACAGCAGTGCTTCCGGACCGCCAAGGGTGTAAACAAACCCTCCGTCACCTCGTACCTTCAGCTTCCATTGTCGTTGCCAAAGTGACGATTATGATAAGTGTTCGCTTAGTCTGAGTTGTGCTCACTCAAATCGATATTCGTCACTGAAAAAGCCGTGTTACTAATGACCCATCGTAGTGAATCAGTTATCCTTTGTAGTCTGAACTCGACAGTCAGTGTAAGAGCTGTCGGAGATTTCAAAGACCGAATTTCCTAGTACTTGTTCTTGGGTGTCCGACACGTGTGTTTAGTGATGTAACCTGAGTGTCAGTAATCAGCGATGAGCGAAACATGCTGCATTTCTAATGAAACTCTCATTTTTACGAACCACCAAGAATTTCTCATAAAATAAACCTTTATTTGCTAACAGTTTCGAAACTATCATCATCACGCCGAAAAAAAATCGCTGTCATGTTACTTAAGTGTCAGTAAAAATAAAGCATTATTCGTAGTTTATGTAGGATATATGCACCGAAAAACTCGTCGGAGAAGCTTTTGTGAATTTCCCCTGCAGTTTCAGCTTACGTAAAGAATCGTACGTTAAATATAACACGAATCTAAACATTGGGTTACCTCAAACGTTTGTTACCACAACCCCTCCTTTGCACTCACATTCGACGGCCTTGCCTGTTCGCATTAAATTTGTCTACTTTCAATATTGGGTCACCTTAAATGTTTGTTACCACAACCCCCATTTTGCTCTGACATTCGATAGCCTTGCCTGTTCACGATAAATTTGCCTCCTTTCAACGTACCGGTAGCGTAGACATCGAGCTAAGCTACAGGTCTGTCAGCACAAGCTACGATTTACAGGGAGAGGGGTGGGTGGAGGCGTCGACGGAGGGAGGATTAAGGGGCGGGAGCAACGCTGTAAACTCTAGCCAAAATACTATTACATACTGGCGTCTTGCGTTAGAGATGACATTTAATAAATTTATTTTTACTGACGCCTCAGTAAGAGTGATATCATGCAGACAACAGTAAAAAATTTTTGTAGCCTAATGACGATAATTTTGGTTGAAACTGGTAGTAGCTGTTGGTGGTACATAAATACAAGCTTACTTAAAGATTTACGAGTCTTGCGAGGTACTGCCTGCAGCAAAATTCGCAGTATTTCTTCGAATGAACGAGTATCCGCCCTCACCCCATTAAATTTCCTTTAACGCAGCCTCATATGAATAAAATGTCGAGATCCCATTTTAAGGCTACTACTTCCACCTGGAGAATGAAATGTTACCATTTTATATTCGGTTGCTCCTTTTTCTTTGAACACTTTTTAAAAAAATATCTGTTTATTAGAGTAGCCTTACAATACACATGTGTTATCAGTTGCGACGGATTACGTTCATCCCCACTTACACGAATTCTTACAGCTGATTATTGCCTTCTGAGACACTAAAATTTGTCGAAATTCGTAAATACGTAATTCTTTCGTGAATACTTACATTTTAATTTCCTCTGCTCAGACTAGAACTAGTGTAAAGCATTTATCAGACAGTGGAGTGTTTCGCAAAGGCAAGCTGTTTTGTCTACGTCTAGGTCATTACCGACAGCGCACTAACTCAAATTCTCATCCGTGAGTGAAGGAATCGACGCTGCTTTGTTAAAGGTACTATCCTAGTTAGTGTCGCAAAAGTTAGTACACTCCACGGAAGTCCTACTTTATGAAAAGTCAGTGTCATGCGCGGAGATCTTTACATTTTGTATTGTTTTAGAAGTCACAGATATTTAAAATTAGAGTTTCCCCATGGAAGCTTAACGAATTTAATTTAATCATTCTAGTCACTCGAGTCGTTTTCCTTGTGATGCCAACCTCCAAAGAATATTTTAATAATTAAATTCAGATCTGTAACACCTACCTGCAAACTGTACTCGTATCTTATTTTTCAAATTAAGATTCTTTTCCCCTCGCTGAAATATTTGAAGAAATATGTTAAAAATTACTACGTAATTTGCACTATAAATTTCCGATACCGTCTTGAGATAGGCTTGTATTTGAAACTAGTTGCACCTATGCAGTCAAACGTTCCACCATATTGTGAGTGCTCGCAATGATATTCACACTTTCGTCAACACGATGTTGAACAGCCGCCGATTCCTGCAATTATTCCGTACTTTGAACCATGCTGTCACTCTTCTGAGTATTTTCTGAAAAGACAAAAACATATAACATCCCGCTATGACCTCACGGCTAGGGGTATGAAAGATGCAAGCAAATGAAATAAAGAGTAAGCTAATATATCCCCAACAATTTTTTGCAGCGTAGATATTTTGTATCTGGCACAGAGCTAGTCAGTTATATTGGAATTTATGAAAATCCTTCCTCGGTTAACGTCTTGCTCCTAGACTATCTTTCTTTTTGCCGTTTCATATAAAAATATTTCTACACACTTTGCACACTAATGACTTACTTGCAGTTAACAAATGAGAAATTCCGCTCAGCAAACTGTGTAATAATGTGTCACTAACATAGTACTTCAAGAGTTTCGGTTAAAAAGCCTGTACCAGCCTGAAGTTTGCGAGAGATCGATTATGTAGAATCGATCGTCTGCGCTGATGCAACGCTGTCAGTCGTTTATGATGCCCTCTAACTCGAAAAATACTTTTACATTTTAGAGCTGAAAATAAAAATTCTGTATCGCCTTACATGGATTAGTTTCACTGTGTGGTGCACATTCGTTTTCGTCCATGGACGGATTCGCTACAGATATCAGGATTTATATGGTCATTATAGAGATATTTGTAATACTTCCTCTTGGAGAATCAGTAATGTTTCCGAAATGGTGCTTAAAACCCACCATAGATTTTGACAGTAAATTAATGTTACAGCATTTGCAAATTAAGTGCGTGTTCTTATCTGATCATGTGTTGTTATACCTATTACGAAATTCCATTTTATTCTTTGTCATGCAAGCATTATTTAGATATTATTTCCACAAACATTCTAAGAAAGCGACATCCAGTCTTTTTCGGTGTTACAGCCAAGCCGCCAGTAAAAAAAGAAAAAAAATATCCGTCGGTTAAACGAAGTAGTCGGCATTCTGTTTAGTTCATTACTGCGATTTCAAGGTTCGCGACTCCTGTGAGTAATCTTTCGTATTTTCTCTGAATGTTGACTGTAAAACTGTCAAGCACTTGGGCAATAATGCAAACTGTGCCTTGCTTAGAACGTTGATAAGACGCTGGAAGAAGAGGACTTCTACTCTAAAATAATACAGTCATTCTGAATCAGATCTAACAGACCAGCGAGGAAAAATGATGCACGGTGTGTCTTAGGACGCAACTGACCGTTAGGAAAACCTGGTCAGGCACACGCAGTCAGGCGTTGCTCTAAACCCCCCCCCCATCTCCCCTCCCCCTTAGCTTGTGTACACCATTAATGGCGTTCGTCTGAGCTCCAAGGTCGTGACCAGCATTCCATGCACGAAAGATACGTATCTCTTACTGTGCATCAGGACGCGCTGAAGAAAGGGAATGTTCGACAATGCACAAGAATTTTGTGAAAGTGTTATTGTGATTTCACTTCCTTCGCCCCGGACGAGTGACGATGAAATCTGTTGAACGTCTCCTACAGACTAGAGTTCATATATTAGGAAGTACATGTTCTGATGGCCTTATGTACGGTAGTGGAAATCACTGTTAAGGCAGGGTTCAACGAAATAGTATAATGTCTGAAGCAGACATGTATCGAATTTACTATGAAAGTAGTAGACACAAGCAAGACACAAACAGTCATGACAGAATTGCGTAATTTCTTTCATAACACGAGTAACAAAACATGCTGTTTGCATTTCCTGGATGGAAATATGTCTCGCAATCCTGTTGCATTATTGCATTGTTAGTGTTTTGTCCAGCCTCCGTTATTTCTAATTACCTCAACAATTCCCTTCGGCATTGATCTGATTAAGGTTTGTAGTTCTTGCAGTGCAACTGTCGCCCACTGTTCTCGTATCGTTGTTTTCAGCTCACACATGGCCTAAAATTGCCCTCCATTGCGATAAAAACCACTTTCAAATATTCCCCAAAGGCTTTCCACGGGATTCAGATCCGGGCTACGCACAGGGCTGGGAAGGCATCAATATCGTTATCTTCAGACCACTTTTTGGTTGGAGCCGAAACACACACACACTTGTTGAAACATTACAGTTTCGTCTGCTAAGTTCTCATGCATTGTCATTAATTCTGTGTCTAGCAACTCAGTGTATTCAGCCAAGCCGGGTGTGACTCGCCTTTAGCACAGAAGGGTGCCCGAATTATAACACTTCTACCATCAAAATTTATACTCATTATTCTTACCTGCTGCTCTGCTTATTTTTTTTTTTTTTTTTTTTTTTGCCAATAATACTGAAATTCATCCTGCTCACCTAAATTAAACATCTTGTCATCACTTAAGATCACTTTATCCCATTCTGAAGTCCATGGCATATGTTTTTTCAGCAAACTCGAATCTAGCCTATTTATGTTTGAGTGTTTGTGCAGTCGTTTCTTGAATGCAAGGTGTTCGTCATATGACAAAATGTGGCGTACACGTCTGGTAGTTACTGGCAACTGTAAATCAGCAGCAAGTTAAGAAGAATAATGGTAGTTCGCCCTTGCTTTGTGCAAAAGTCACCCTTTCTATGCCTCAGATAATTTTCCACTTAGCTGATAATTTTCCGTTCTATCCATATCGTGCCCCTAGTATAACGAAATTGTTAATCACTGTACTTGAACTGCTCTTCTTGGCAATTTGACGATTAGAGAGTCCCAGTTCCTTGTATTTATCGATGTTTGCTTTTTCATCACAGGATAAATGTTTTCCGCGTGGCATTGTTACAATCATGGTTTATGTATACAACACACGTTGTCACTAATGGTGTCCTATTTGCAGTAGAGGCTCGTATGCACACACCAACACAGCACAGAGCCGATTCCCTTTACATCGAGTTCCACCCCCTGTCACCTGAATCGCCGACGTCTCGTTCTATACTGTATTAGTGACATCAAATACGATACCATTTGACTGCATCTGTCAGTGTATTTGGTTTCATACTATTGCGTGTACATTGAGCACAACTATTCCAACTGACAATGTTAATTTTGCTGCTAATACTCATGCCCTTATACTGATTACTGTAGTCGACATCTTCGTTTCAACGGGCGGTACAACTCTCCAAATGTTACACGCTTTCATTTTCATGTCCTCTTCAGTTGTTTAGCGTATCACTGAAGGTTAATACTAGGTAGATTGCATTTTGTTTGAGAAAATATACCTATCTGGCCACCAAAATCTGCTCTTTCCACACACACACACACACACACACACACACACACACACACACATACTTAATGAGTCTCACGTAATGCCTACAAGAACGCCTGTAATATTTCAGAAGCGATTACAGAAGTGGAGAGTGTTTTGATACACAACTATACATGAAACTTTCGTTTCTCAAGTTTTGTCGGAGCGGGGTTAAAAGGATGTTTTTGAGAGTCCTTTCGTATTGCCAAAATCATTTTCGTGCACGATACGGTTTGAGCCTAGGATACTACCGCACGAAGAGCATAGCTAGCAGCACCTGATGAACGGGGTTAGGTCAGTTGGCGAAATATTGGACACCCAGATGGACACCCAGATATTATAGAGTCTGTGTTATTCTCATTACGCTGTAAAGTTCCTTTTGACATGCATGCATGTCCAAAGGAACTTTGCATTGTAATCAGAATAACACAGGAACTGTAATATCGTATTTATCTGCCGACACCGGGCAAGCGACTTTCAATTACAACATCTGACTTGTACGGGAATATATATAATGGATATACGAGTACAGGTCGTAGACGCATGGTTGACAACATATGGAAGTTTGGGCGTAGCCGTGAGTCGTGCACGGATAGCCAAATGCTAAGGCGACCGGTCGCCATAAGAGGGAAAAACGGGTTCGGAAAGAATTTTCACTGTCGTCATTCCATTCCACAGCTGATGGTAGTCCTTCCTCGCAATTGCGAATTCATTTTAGTGACCCAGAAATAAAGCACCTTATTTTTTCATCTAATTAAGTTCTGATGTAGATATTCTAAAGGAAGTCAGTCCCATTCTCCATCTTGGATGTGTTATGATCACAGTCGTTTATTTTCCTACTATCAGCTCATTTCAAGTACACCATTTTCAAGTGCTCCCTCTGAAACCAACGTCTAAGACACATTACATATACTATACATTGTGTGCGGCTATAAATTTATAAAATAAGAAGATATGTAAATAACATAGTACGTACATACACTACGTGATCAGAAGTATGTGGCTACCCCTGTGGAATGAATGACCACCTGATGTCGCGAGAGATAGACAGACTACTCTAAAAGGAGACTGGCTGTAATATGTTGTCGGTAGACCGGCAGTAACAGTAGAATGACACGCTCAAGAGAGCTTAGTGACTTAGAACGTGGAGTAATCATTGGATTTCACGTGATTAACAGATCCGTGAGGAACATTTCAATCCTTCTAAAGATGCCCAAATCAACCGTGGAGTAATCATTGGATATCACGTGATTAACTAATCCTTGAGGAACATTTCAATCCTTCTAAAGATGCCCAAGTCAACCGTTGTGATGTGCCTGTGAAGTGCAAACGCGAAGGAACAGCCAAAGCTGTATCAAGACCAGGCAGGACTCATGAACTGAAGGTGGCTGTAAAAACTCACGTGAAATCAGCCAAAGGAATTACTCTTGAGTTAAAAACCCACAACCATTTGTCCAGACAGCACAATAACTGCGTGTGGAGTGTTAGAAAGAAGGACTAACATGGCAGACCAGCTCCTCGTAAGTCTCACATTTCCATAGCCAGTGCTAAGTGCGAGGTGGTGTAAACAGCGACGTCACTGGGCAATGGGTGGCTGGAAACGAGTCATTTCGAATGATGAATTACGCTATACCGTGTGGCAATCCTATGGAAGGGTTTGATTTGGAGAATGCCTGGAGATATTTTTCCCAGCTGGGCACACGTGTCAAAGGCTAGAACGTGTTATTTCACTTTTGACTTGAGTATAGCTGCTCTAAATTCTGACCATTCCTTTTTAGCAATGTAATTTTAGTATTTAGAAAATTTCACTATGATGAAGACACCCCTAGTAGTCGTCGAAACCTAGGTCAGTGTAAATGATAATTAAATGAAACCCTCAGCTGCCGACAGGTGTTGTTGATATACCTCGATGGGGACAGCTGAAAATGTGTGCCCAGACCGGGACTCGAACCCGTGATGTCCTGTTTACATGGCAGACACTCTATCCATCTGAGCCACCGAGGATACAGATAAATAGGTTTCAAGGGTGTCACGGGAAGCGGGCAAGGGATAAGTCCCTGCAGTCGCGTGGCAGACACTCTATCCATCTGAGCCACCGAGGATACAGATAAATAGGTTTCACGGGTGTCACGGGAAGCGGGCAAGGGATAAGTCCCTGCAGTCGCGCTATTCATCTGGGCCCTCGGTGGCTCAGATGGATAGAGCGTCTGCCATGTAAGCAGGAGATCCCGGGTTCGAGTCCCGGTCAGGGTACTCATTTTCAGCTGTTCCCATCGAGGTATATCAACAACACCTGTCGGCAGCTGAGGGTTTCAATTAATTATCATTTATTCTAGAGAAGCTGCACGGTCGTCAATGGTATCTGTTCTTTCGAGAACAGTTACTATTTTCATATATCTAGGTCAGTGTGCCTATTAGTTATGTGCAACAGTTTGGCTGTACAATCCTATGTTGATAATTGGAGAAAGTTACATGCCGTCTTGTGTAGTGCCAGCAGTGAAGTATGGAGAAGTTGGTGTTACGGAATGGGGCGTTTTTCGGGGTCGGAGTGTTGTCTCCTTATTGCGCTTAAGAAAACAATATATGCGTAAAGGTACTATCACATCTTATAGTACTGCGCACTGCGTGCAATAGAGGAGCAGTTCAGAGACGATGATTGTATCAGTATGAAAAAGCACTGTGTCATAAAACGGTATCTTTCGGGCAATGGCCTTTGGACAGCAACATTCCTGAAATGCACTAGCCTACCCTGAGTCCAGACCTGAACACTTTTGGGATGAGTTAGAATGCCGATTTCGCTCCAGACTTCAAGTCCAACATCACTATCTTTTCCGGTTTCGATTCTTGAGGAAGAATGGGATACCTTCCTCCACAGACATTTAGACACCTCATAGTCCCCAGCACAGTTGAACCCACTCTGAGAGCGAGGGGTGGAAATACCCCATGTTAATGTCCGGAAATAGGCCTCGAGATACTCTTGATCAGGTAGAATCCAGATAATATGGACAGGCCCACAGATTTGTATGCATATTACATAATATGTTGTATGCAAAATGTTCTATACCTTGGTTTCAGAGTAAGCAGCTGAAAACGACACATCTTCAAAATCAGCTGATAGTGTGAAAATAAATGACTGTGGTCATAATACAGTCAAGTGGGAAACTGAATTGTAGTTTGAATAAATTGGTCACTGTGGCACCCGGTATTACAAAAAACTTTAAGAAAAATACAAATTCCAATAGAATAATGACACTTGAGAGTGAACGAGGCGTACAGCGATACAGCTTCTGTTAGCAGTTACGCCGAGTGGATGGCCCAGTCGATGGGACTCAGGCCTCTCACTCCGAAGGCGTGGGTTTCATATCCACCGTCCAGCCCTCCAGATTCAAGTTTTCTGTGCTTGAAATAAAAGCCGGGATGGTTCCTATCAAAAATCCTCTTCCGACTGCCCATCTTATCGCTGTCGAGTTTGCGCACCGTGCTCTGTTTCTAATGACGTTGTCGTTAACAGAATGCTTGTCTAATGCTTTTATTCGAGCGGTCTGCTTAAAGGGAAATCCTGGTGTAACTACGAGGCGTAGATTCACTTATATTACGACACATCGCTTAACGAGGTGGACGGATTGCTCTAATTGTAGCCTTGGCAATCAAACTTACTAAGTTTCACTGTAAACATTACCAGGTGTTACATCGATACGCCGTTTAATCACATAACTGCCGGATGATGTCAAAAATACCTTGTTCAGTTAAGAAAATCATTAATCACGAATTAATTCTTCCGCTGTTATCTCGGTCTCCACAATTTACGTTACCCTTAGATTTGTGAATGTGATTGCAATGGTACTATGCCATTTTTTCATTCGTCTCAACTAAACCAGCAATTTTTCCGTGTAATGTGTTACCATGTCATCAGCTGTGGTTGAGTGATCCTTTCGTCACATGTCATTCGTTTCACAGATTTTGACCTGGACAAGCGCGAAAAAGAGGAAACATTAGACACAGACATACTAAATGAGACCCCTATGAGAAGTAGAGCGATCAGGGAAACCAAGATAACATATATATTGTTGGATATATATATTTCTTCGATAACTCATTGGATGGTAGTCGGTTACGAAAATACTCTTCCCTTCACTTACTACTTGATGGCTAAAATCCTGCGTCGGTATCTCAGTAATCGTGTATGAAATTTCGAGGATATCCATGCTAATCCATTTCGAATTACGTTTCCTAGAATGTCAGTTCTAATCCACTTCGAATTACGTTTCTTAGAATGTCAGTTCTAATCCATTTCGAATTACGTTTCCTAGAAAGTCAATAACGTTCTCACCAAATGGCCTAATAATAGTTGCCACACTTCGTTATGACCGACTGCAATACTGCTTCAGGCAGTAACTCCTTCGTACAACGACTGTCCATTAAAGTGACTGTTAACACCTTAACTGATGGGTTTTCAAACAACATCCCGACTAATAATGCGAACTATTGGTTGACGATTAGTTCGACTGCAGTTGCGGTTTTTGTGCAGCGAATAAGTGCGCACACTGACTTTTTAAAGTATTCGGAAATTCTTAACCCATAACGACAGTTTTTTTTTTTTAATTTAGTATGCGAATCACTGCTACGGATTTCCTTTTCACAAAATCTATCTCACTGGTCGTCCAAAGTTAACAACAACATGATATTAGTGCTTTCGTAACCAACAGCGGTCCGTTCAAAACTCTTCCCTGTCATCTTGATTTTGGTTTTCCGTCTTTTCACGGCAGTAATTGCTTGCATGGCTTCATCAAGCCGATTCCTCCATTCACCCTTTTCCATCTGAGCTACTGCTCTATTATCAAGACGTTGAGGTCGATGGATAGATAACATCCTTCTTCCTCTACGAACTAATTTCTTTCTCCAAGAGTCACATACAGGTTGAAGAAAAATTGATGAACTCGAACTTCACAGCACGATTCCTTGCGTACTGGCCATGCACAAAATGTCTGTATCAAAATTTCTTGCTATGCATATTTTCAACAGAAAAATATTTGCAGTTTGACAGCTCTGTAACCACGTAAACGGCAAGTATTTTTATTCGAAACGTTATATCAGATATGTATCGTATGTGCAGTGGATAGTGTGTTGGCTCAGAATACTCGACGTCAAGAATAAAATTTTTGGCGCAGACTCCTTCATTTTTGTTTGCTATCTTTAGTCTACATGGTACAGCACCTAGCCCCTTAATAATTGTACAGAAATTATAGCAGCACCTGAACAAAACACTTAAAATTACTCAATACTGACACAGAAATAATAGTACAATCGTTTGGAAAGATGCAGTTAGCATTTAAGGGTGAAGCATGATTTATCGCCACGTACTACACTCTTTCATGTCTTACGTTCCATTTTCGGCATCGTTCCTCCATTCATCAATTATACCCCCTCCCCCCATCTTTAAATAAAACTTATTAACTCTTGGTTAAACTGCTACTACTCGCTTCGTGAAGTTTATATGGATTCTATTTAGGTACCCAAACCATAAACATCACACAGCGATTTCACGTAAGGGCATTGCTTCGCAGCACTACGTATACTACTGTCAAACTCACGTTCCAGTTTGAGTAGCGACACTTGTTGCACATGTTGTTACAATGTAGCCAAGTTGCCAGTTTTTCACGTCTGTTTCCTGCCAGTAATACGCCCAAGAAGAAATATTGTTACATATGTTTTTTTGTTGCTAGTACACAAGGAATATGTGTAGGTAGTCTTCAACTAAGTATACAACACTGCAAATTTCTGTACGTGAACGATATGTCTTAACTTTTCTCATTTAACTGGTAGACATACGCCTTCGCTTTACGTGAGGACGCTTGATTGAAAATTCTTTATGTCTGCGTTAGCAAAAAATTGAATATCCTGCGTAAATTGAATTTATTAAGGCACATAAGTAAAGAACTGGGAATAATTCTCATCTATGAACATATTAAGCACTATTTTGTATAGAAAAAGACGTCATGTGTACAGTATATTCATACGTTGTTGAGTATTGATAGCAAAAACAATTTAAATCAAGCTAGCTGAGTGACTAATTTCTGCTGCAAAACGACCGCCATAGCAGTCTGTATGTTATGAGACACTTCTGTGGGAACAGCGAGCATGCGATCACTGTTTATATGAAACTCATTTTAATTGTTAATTTGTATGCTGGGAAAAGAACTGCTGGCTTTATGGGAGCGTCTGTTTCAAATATTAATTTTAAAAGCAATTTTCTGCTGTTTTAAATTTCCAGCTAAATCCGGCTACAAAACCATTTCGCTGCAGGCAGTCTGCAATGCTTTCTGAGTATTATACGAAATTGGTGTAGTAAATTGAACTGCTTCTTCTCTTGCGTATTGTGTTGCATGCTGCCGTGAAAGGCCGAAGGACGAAAATATGCAAATAATTAGTGGCAGCGCTGTTGGTACCAAATCTGTACCGTGAGCGACATGTAATTTCGTACATTGTGACTCTTACTCTCTGACGTGCAGTAAAAAGGCAGGTAAAATAAATACCACTTTGGCTGAGTAGCAAACCAATTTACTGCCATATGATGGAGACTGATATCAGAAAAGCGTTTAGTATGGCAATGAAGTGCGGTAAGCGACGGTGTGAAGTGGTTTTGTTGCAGCTGCAGAACTGGGAACGAAATTACCGATACGACATGTAGGAAACACGGCTATTTTTAGAGCAAGTATTCAAGTGAATGGTGTTCGCCCCATGAACAGTTCTTTTCCCGGAACTGTAATCTAAAAAAACCGCATGCACACTCAGAACCTGCGCAAGGATCTTCCTCAACCGCCTCGACTCGACGACGTGGAATGGATCTTCAAAATAATGATAATTACAAAAACAAAGTAGTTGTACGCTTAAATAGGCCGTAAAGCTGAGAGAGGCAGCGGGGAGAACAGATCCGGCGGCCTCTATAAATTAGACGTGATGTTTGCGTTGCGCGGTGGCGAGACCCCGCGCCTAATGCGTTGCCTCGCTGTTATTGCCGCGAGATGTTTACTCTGGGTGAGGAGACCCGAGCCCAGTGCTGCCACAACACCGGCTACCTGCCGCCGGCGGTTGGTACACCTGCTGAGACCCCTGGCTACGCGAAGTCCGCAACACTCCCTAGGCAACAGTGTCACCTGTCCACACGTCACCCGTTGCAACACAATCCCCATCTGGTACCGCTGGATGTTCAGGCAGTGCCAAAAATTCCTTTGAAGAATATTATCGAGATAATTACTAAATTATCATCAGCTCCACGTTTGCACATAGCCTATCTAGGCGGTAAGTCTAGCATCCGCTACCATAAAAATTTCAAATAATGTTTTTTATCAAATAATTTTACCGCTTCAATCACTTGTTGCCAACATTTATTAGCACGTCGTGTTTCGGCAGCATACTGCCATCATCAGGTGAATTAAAGTTACATTAATTTGAAGTGTGATGAGAATTACTTGCTGGTTGTCCCAACGAGGCTATGTAGCGAAATTTAACCATTTTTGCGGAAATATTTCTCTTGTCACAATGTATACACCTGAATGTAAAAATTTTAAGCAATAGTGTGTTTATTAACTGTATCCAGTGTCCCAGACAAATAAATTTTCAGCAATAAATGGTTAAATTTCAATATATAACCTCATTGTCACACCCAACAAGTAATCCTCATCACACTTCAGACTACTGTACATGTATCTGCTATGCACCTGATGATGGAAGCACACTGCGAAACGTGTCATGCTGATAAATATACGTAAAAAGTGACTGAAGCAGTAAAAATTATTTGAGAGGCTTGTAATACAATTGCTTACCTCAGCAAATTTCCTACAATATGAGTAAATTGAAGTAGAAAATATTTTTGGTTCAATAGTGTGGCGTGGAAGCTGTTATAATCGGAACAGACGTCAATGTAAGTATTTTTTATGTGCTTATTCGAGTGCGTTTTGTACTGAACAGCTGGAAAGAATTAAGTCAGCGTTCACCTGTCAAACAGCATAATCTTTTAATTCAAAATGTGTGGAATTTCAGTTGGCACAATTATTAAAACTTTTAAAATAATGGTTGGCAGAATTTTGGCAGTTTGAAATGACTTCGATTTAGCAGAAAGCAAATTTCTGTCATACCTCATTTTATCCTAACCAGGACTCCCATACAAGATGTCTTAAGATCCACAGCGCCTAACTCGTGACGTTGTAGCAGTGCTACGTGAACGTTTTAGTGGGAAATTCAAAAGGCAAATAAACAAAACTATTTTTAAAATATACGAATATATTTTATAACAAATATTTTTGCTTGTTATAATATTATGATACTAATGAAAGCTATAATTTAGTTTAACCTGTGAGTTCCTAAAAGGCCTTGACCGAGGTTTTTAGGCCCTGTATTATTACTGCTCTAGATAAAAATTTACCTATTTTTTTCTGTAGTGGTAAAAACTTCTCTAACGTGCGTCTTAATGAGTGGGTTTAACAAGAGGTAAACAAGACAAAACTGGAACTATAATCCATACAACAGACGTCAAGCAGCTATTAACTACACACACGTGTGAATCTTAAAGATGCAATTTGTGAGATGCAAATGTTTGTACTCTCTGTATCACACAACAACAAATAATAAACTGAAAAAGACTTGAGTTACTGTGATAGCAGTAACCATTTCGACGTTTCCATCTTCGCTGGCTCTTGTCTTACCTTTCAACACAGTGTACGTGTATAGCGGAAAACCCTGTTTAATGAAACTCTTATTAGTGCTTAAGGCAGTTTTTTATCGCAAGGCTTTAATTGCAGTTCAAGAGAACGTAGTACATTCGAGAACGTAGCTCTTAAGTGACCAGATGTGGAGGTATGGGACACGTGGATGAGTAACTTGTACATGGACCAAGAGGAAACAGCAAGGTTGTAACAATCCGACATAACCATCATCAATAAACACTTCCGGGCTAAGTTGCCGTGGTCGATCTGTAAAACTTCTTCTCCCTAACGTTTCGTTCTCAACTACGGAGAACATCTTCGGAGGTGAGTCAACGACTCGTTGACAGTCGTTGACTCACCTCCGAAGATGTTCTCCGTAGTTGAGAACGAAACGTTAGGGAGAAGAAGTTTTACAGATCGACCACGGCAACTTAGCCCGGAAGTGTTTATTGATGAAGACGCCGGCCGTGAAAGCCTACATGGAATAATCCGAAATAACATTCATACTTAACATAATGTTGAATAATTGAATACAAGCTATATTTTATATACACATTCCATTCAACAGACCATGTGTATTTCCTTCACCATCCACGTGCCATATACAAAAGAAAATCACCACATGCTAATTCTAAAATCCGAAATATTATTTGATGACTGGAAGAGTAATAAGCTGAGGAACTTGAAACCTAGGATACTGAAATAAAATTGGATACTGATCCAACCCCAAAAATTCAGTGGACGAATAAAAATCTCACTTTTCTTACGTTAAAATTGACTGCAAAAACGCATCGCCTAAAGAAACCTATTACTGTACTATCTTCTGGTAAACCTTCCGGGATGTAAGGTCGTGGTCCATGAAACTCTTCAGCTCCTAACGTTTCGTCCAGAGCTGCGCTGGACATCTTCAGAGGGGTGTTTCTCCTCCGGTGAGTCTTGACGACTCTCAGACTATTTAAGTCGCTCTCAGACGTCCGACCCGTCAGTCGGCAAGACTCACCGGAGGAGAAACACCTCTCTGAAGATGTCCAGCGCAGCTCTGGACGAAACGTTAGGAGCTGAAGAGTTTCATGGACAACGACCTTACATCCCGGAAGGTTTACCAGAAGATATGTCATCCGGTCGTGAAAGCCTTCATACTATTTCTGTATTGTTTGAAAACCACGTAATGTACAACCATGTAAGTGCAGCACAAGCGTGTAAGCCAATAACATCTCACCACAATACATAACAAGTGCGGCTGAACATGCCCAGTTCAGTATCACAAGATAAAACATGCATACTACGAGATAGATCAGCACATTGACTTCGCAGCGGCAAGCGGCGAGTGCAGAGTGATCTTTTGTCTGCCGGCCACTAAGACCTTGCTAACCGATTCTGCAGCCAAACTTTACTACTGGCTCTGTCCCGTCAAAGCTGCCCGACTTGCTGAGACATAACTCACAGTATCCACACAGACATATACTACTCCAAGCAGATGGGTGAATGAGCACAGGTTCTTTGAGACATCGTGCACGAATACGCGGCTTCTAAGACGTCCAACAACAGACATCTTGCACTACCAACTGGAAACAGCTCCAAACATCTTTCAGCATCCCCATTACAACCACTGTTGTTGATACTGTATCTGTCATTGTAGGCGCATAACAACAATTAACAGCAAAGTAAGGCTATCCCTGTAATAAGACGTGTTTTTCATAGTTTTCTCCAGAATCTGTTATTATGGATTGCCATGAGGTACAAACCAATCCCCTTGAACAGAAAGAGGGATTTAAAATAGGAAATGTCAAATGTGAAGTCTTGTCATTTTCTCATCCTAAAATATATTGTAAAAATTTCCACTATTAAGTAATGAACCTTAAACGCTGCGTTAAGCCTTTCAAATAAATTGCAGCAATTTGCTGGTAAAACGCATTTTGCATGCTGCACATTTAAAAAACTTTGTTGATGCACTCAGATGCGTTTCGCCTTTTTAACAAGGCATCTTCAACGGGTGTCCTGAAAAATTACATTATTTTTTCATTGACACATACTGATTGCAGATAAAAGCAGCTCATGGACTTTTTTACAATAAAATGCAAATATACTTACCGTAAAGTGTCTGATTCACTATTTGAAAAGCATGAAGCTTCCACGCGATTGAAAAACCGATTGAAACCTATACTTTCCCATGCAGTCACTACAATTTCGTAACGTTATGTTTCAACTGCCGTTTTGAGTGTCTAAGAGTGTCATTTGGTACGAGTTGCCAACCTTCCAGCTTTCACTTGTTTCTGTGTGTCTGTTGATGTAAGTCTATATATACTACAGGTAGTGACATTATTACATATTTCGAAGTGTGCACAAAGACATAAATTAAGCTTGAATATAAATCAACAGCTTCATTTCCGCTGGAACTGTAGTCATAAAAGCCTATGAATGTAGGACTGGCCCCGGTCGTATTCAGGAGGTGCTTGGTTCAATTTCTCATCCGATAATCAAGGTTCCTCGAATAACTTGTGGCGAATTCTAGCGAAGGCCCCGGCCAGTTGCAGTCCCGTCCAACGTACCGAGGTTTGTCTCTATTGACCTCTATGGGATCAAGTTCTAAACTGTGTTACTCATTTTCTATTTGATTGCCTTTCGTAACGACGCTTTTCGGGCCCTTTTAATGGAACCTTTTACTCATCTTAAAGAGTCTATTCAGTGATACAGAACCACAGATGGAAAAAAGCGGAAATAATTTCAAAGGTGAACATTGATTTACACTCCTGGAAATGGAAAAAAGAACACATTGACACCATACTTGCTCCGGACACTACGAGAGGGCTGTACAAGCAATGATCACACGCACGGCACAGCGGATACACCTGGAACCGCGGTGTTGGCCGTCGAATGGCGCTAGCTGCGCAGTATTTGTGCACCGCCGCCGTCAGTGTCAGCCAGTTTGCCGTGGCATACGGAGCTCCATCGCAGTCTTTAACACTGGTAGCATGCCGCGACAGCGTGGACGTGAACCGTATGTGCAGTTGACGGACTTTGAGCGAGGGCGTATAGTGGGCATGCGGGAGGCCGGGTGGACGTACCGTCGAATTGCTCAACACGTGGGGCGTGAGGTCTCCACAGTACATCGATGTTGTCGCCAGTGGTCGGCGGAAGGTGCACGTGCCCGTCGACCTGGGACCGGACCGCAGCGACGCACGGATGCACGCCAAGACCGTAGGATCCTACGCAGTGCCGTAGGGGACCGCACCGCCACTTCCCAGCAAATTAGGGACACTGTTGCTCCTGGGGTATCGGCGAGGACCATTCGCAACCGTCTCCATGAAGCTGGGCTACGGTCCCGCACACCGTTAGGCCGTCTTCCGCTCACGCCCCAACATCGTGCAGCCCGCCTCCAGTGGTGTCGCGACAGGCGTGAATGGAGGGACGAATGGAGACGTGTCGTCTTCAGCGATGAGAGTCGCTTCTGCCTTGGTGCCAATGATGGTCGTATGCGTGTTTGGCGCCGTGCAGGTGAGCGCCACAATCAGGACTGCATACGACCGAGGCACACAGGGCCAACACCCGGCATCATGGTGTGGGGAGCGATCTCCTACACTGGCCGTACACCACTGGTGATCGTCGAGGGGACACTGAATAGTGCACGGTACATCCAAACCGTCATCGAACCCGTCGTTCTACCATTCCTAGACCGGCAAGGGAACTTGCTGTTCCAACAGGACAATGCACGTCCGCATGTATCCCGTGTCACCCAACGTACTCTAGAAGGTGTAAGTCAACTACCCTGGCCAGCAAGATCTCCGGATCTGTCCCCCATTGAGCATGTTTGGGACTGGATGAAGCGTCGTCTCACGCGGTCTGCACGTCCAGCACGAACGCTGGTCCAACTGAGGCGCCAGGTGGAAATGGCATGGCAAGCCGTTCCACAGGACTACATCCAGCATCTCTACGATCGTCTCCATGGGAGAATAGCAGCCTGCATTGCTGCGAAAGGTGGATATACACTGTACTAGTGCCGACATTGTGCATGCTCTGTTGCCTGTGTCTATGTGCCTGTGGTTCTGTCAGTGTGATCATGTGATTTATCTGACCCCAGGAATGTGTCAATAAAGTTTCCCCTTCCTGGGACAATGAATTCACGGTGTTCTTATTTCAATTTCCAGGAGTGTATTTCTCACGTGTTGATACAAACAAATTTGGATCTGCTTCGTCACTTGCATTGTTTTGTTGCTATTTCCTGTACAGATTAAAGTGCAGGAATTTGTGAACTGTTGAAGCAATGTAAAACACGAATCAGGATTCGTGTCTGGTCTCGACCTTGGCGTGCTCTCGTGCAAACTAGGGTCGTTGCACTGCATGTAGGATTGTCGTGAGCTTGGACAGATGCGCCTCATCGAACAGCTCGCTCAAGCGAAAGCTCAATGTTTTAAACATCACGGCATGATTTCGAACATGACGTACATGGCTAACTGAACAAGCGATCGTTATCTGTGGCTCATTTGTCACTGTTTGCGTCACAATATGTCCGTAACGACACTAGCATCGCAGCATATACGCAGAGGAACAATGTGCTGTACTGATGTACTTGTGGCACGCTGGAGAAAAATTTGAGTCTTCTTCAGTATGCAAGTGACTCGAATGTGTAGTGTTCAGACCTCAGCCGTGCAATGTGGTTACGGCAAACAGTCGTCCTAACTCACTAGTCCTTACAATCACTAAAACAGCGTGATCCACAAGTTCACTTTCTGTTGTTACTAAACAGCTTTCTCATAGAATCAATAACAGGGTGGGACATAAGCAAGTCACTTTTGGAAAAACATTCGTACATTGATGGGGCTTGGCCTGATCTGGGTCCTAGTAGTGCTGATTTATAAAACGAGTATTAACCTTATCCCCAAATCACTCCAGGTCGGTGCGAGTATGTCTGTTTCAGTTTATTGCTGTTCTTGTTTAGCAGTGATTCTTTAGCCACAAATCACGTTATCATATGCGGTTTATTTCCTGAGAAAGTGGACAACATCATATCGTTGAACTGGGTACACTAAGAGCGAATATGTGTTTACGGAACATATATGAACTATCATTGTAACTTATAACACGGAGTTCAGCGCCAGCTGCAGTGAAATTAATACCTAAGAGGAGCATCAGCCTTTTTATAAATTAGTATCTGACAACAGAAGTAGCTGTGACATTGTAATGAATGAAAACATATTAAACGATCATGCAATTATTCGAAAAAAGCAATGTTGAATACATTTAAGGTCAGGCGGAGAGGGTTGTGTGTCCATAAAGACATCATTATTTTTTTTCTAACAGCCTTGCACACTTTTCGTGAAGAATGTAGTCGTACAGTGAATAGCTGAAAGGACAGGTCACCTGCGAGGCGTCTATGTGAAGGTACGGGTGGATCATGTATAATTCGAAAATGAGAGGGTGCAAGGTGCCAATGAGATTGGCTATGCTCTAAAAAAACATGTCTCTGATATGCAGTGAGTATCGCTTCTCGAAATGCAAATCAACCCAGTATGGTCCTGACGTATGCAAATGATTCACGTGCAAGGAAACGGAAGGAAGGATGTCTCTGACATGTGAACCGTAGCTGTATGCCGTGATAAACATTACGTCAGTGAGTAGTAATGGGGACTATTGACTGCTGAAATGACAGGAGGTTTCTGAGCCATTGCAAATTTATTGATCAGAGATCACCATTGCGAACCAAGCATCCACAATTAAAAAATATTTTGCTTGGAGGAAGTGAGTGTGGATGATAAAATCTAAAATATAGTTGCGGTAGATTTTAGGAAAAGGAATAAGCAGAACTGCTTTAGAAGGATAATGACTGTAATGATAATGAGCGTACGGATCTGTTGCAAGTGAATTTAAACGGGATGCTAAGGTAACTGTAATAACTGCATCGGCAGGTTAGTAAGAAAATATAAAAAGAATGAAACCCCAAATAGCAAACACATCGCCAAGAGGTCACCTCGAAAGTGAACGATTAATTATTCTGCAATAAAACGCACCTATCGTCCTGCACGAGTTACTTACTCGCTATATCGCTGCGAAATTTGCATAAACAGGTATGCCGAGGTGAGACGTAATCGCAGTCGCTGTTGTACTGGCGTGCTGCATCCCATATGCTCTACTGCGTCAATCTGCCCACAAGGACTCTCTAACAAAATGGTTGAAATGGCTCTAAGCACTATGGGACTTAACATCTGAGGTCATCAGTCCCCTAGGCTTAGGACTACTTAAACCTAACTAACCTAAGGACATCACACACATCCATGCCCGAGGCAGGATTCGAAGCTGCGATCGTAGCAGCAGCGCGGTTCCTCACTGAAGCGCCTAGAACCGCTCACCCACAACGGCCGGTGACTCTCTAACCAGAGTATAAATCTGACTCGTGTGTATCGGCCCGAATGTATGAAACCTGTTGTGCCCCCCTCTCCTCCGTGGCTCAGGCCCGTCAGAACTGTCTTTCGAGTCAATCCGTTGCCACGCCTCCAATTTCCCAATAGGAAATCGTGATATAACATTATCGCTCCCATATTCCAAAACGTTCTGTGCAGTTTCGGGAGGTAGAGGGTAATGCCTAGTAGCAAGTCACCGTTCCCAAACTTTGCGAACGCCAACCAAATGCGGTCCCGACTTCATATATTTTCCTTAAGGAATGTTTTGATCGTGTCGCCGGCGGTTCGGCAGCACGTCACAAAGCCAAGTCTAACGGCGCAGTTCTATTCGTCTTACGCTACGGTGAGAGTTTGAAAGGGTCTCGATATTTGTTCACTGACAGCTTCCCTTACGACTTGGATACACAGACGGCAATCACGATCGCTTTGTTTCTCAGACAGTGCGCAATATTCCCTGTGTCCCTGCGCATCAGCAATAATATCTCTGCGTCGGCTGCTACTCGTAGATATTGAGGGTAGAGACAATCAGTCCGCATCGGTAATCGGGGAGTGAGCCACGAACCGAGCAAGTGACATGAGAAGGATGTCGAAAACTCGCATTCATTGAGGAAATTGATTTTATAATCATGAACCACGGACCTTGCCGGTGGTAGGGAGGGTTGCGTGCTAAAGCTATATAGATAACCGTACCGTAAGTGCAACCACAACGGAGGGTATCTGTTGGGAGACCAGACAAACGTGTGGTTCCTGGAGAGGGGTAGCAGACTTTTCAGTAGTTGCCGACCAACAGTCTGGGTAATTGAGTGATCTGGTCTTATAACATTAACCGAAACGGCCTTGCTGTGCTGGTACTGCGAAAGGCTGAAAGCAAGGAGAAAGTGCAGTCTTAATTGTTCCCGAGGGCATGCAACTTTACTGAATGGTTAAATGATGACGGCGTCCTCATGGGTAAAATATTTCGGAGGTAAAATAGCCCCCCATTCGGATCTGCGGGCGGAGACTACTCAGGAGGACGTTGTTATCAGGAGACAGATTAAAGTTAGTTATGGTAGGAATTAGTGAAGTTCGGTGTCAGGAGGAACAAGACTTCGGGTCAGGTGGATACAGGGTTATAAATACGAAATCAAAAATGGTTCAAATGGCTCTGAGACTTACATTTATGTTTTTAGTTCGGTTCAAAAAAAAAAGTTTGTTTGCATAAAAATACACTTTCTAAGTATTACTACAAAATGTTTATCGGCTAACAAAATGGCTCTAAGCGCTATGGGACTTAACGTCTGAGGTCATCAGTCCCCTAGACCTAATTAACCGGAGCCGGCCGCGGTGGTCTCGCGGTTCTAGGCGCGCAGTCCGGAACCGTGCGACTGCTACGGTCGCAGGTTCGAATCCTGCCTCGGGCATGGATGTGTGTGATGTCCTTAGGTTAGTTAGGTTTAAGTAGTTCTAAGTTCTAGGGGACTTATGACCACAGCAGTTGAGTCCCATAGTGCTCAGAGCCATTTTGAACCTAATTAACCTAAGGACATCACACATATCCATGCAAGAGGCAGGATTCGAACCTGCGACCGCAGCAGTCGCACGGTTCCGGACTGAAGCGGCTAGAAAAGCTCGGCCACAGCGGCCGGCTAATACAAAAACAAATGGGGGTGATGCAGGAGTAGGTTTAATAATGAATAAAAAATAGGAACGCGGGTTGGCTACTACGAGCAGCATGGTGAAAGCATTATTGTAGCCAAGATAGACACGAAGCCCACGCCTGCCACAGTAGTACAGGTTTATATGCCAGCTAACTCCGCAGACGACGAAGATATTGAATAAATGTATGATGAGATAAAAGAATTTATTCAGTTAGTGAAGGGAGACGAAAATTTAATAGTCATTGGGGACTGGAATTCGACTGTAGGAAAAGGAGGGAGAAGGAAAAAAGGTAGGTGAATATGGAATGGGGGTAAGGAATGAAAGAGGGAGCCGCCTGGTACAATTTTGCACGGAGAATAACTTAATCATAGCTAATACTTGGTGTAAGAATTATGAAAGAAATTGTATACGTGGAAGATGCCTCGAGACACTGGAAGGTTTCAGATAGATTATATAATGGTAAGACAGAGATTTAGGGACCAGGTATTAAATTGTAAGGCATTTCGAGGGGCGCATGTGGACTCTGACCACACTCTACTGGTTATGAACTGTAGATTAAAACTGAAGAAACTGGAAAAAGGTGGTAATTTAAGGATATTGAATCTGAATAAACGGAAAAAACAGAGGTTGTAGAGAGTTTCCGAGAGAGCATTGCGAAAGGATTGACAAGAATGAGGGAAAGAAATACTGTAGAAGAAGAATGGGTGGCTTTGAGAGGTGAGATAGTGAAGGCAGCAGTGGATCAAGTACGTAAAAAGACGAGGGCTAGTAGAAATCCTTGGGTGACATAAGAGATATTGAATTTAAATGATTAAAGGAGAAAATATAAAAATGCAGTTAATGAAGCAGGATAAAAGGAATACAAACGTCTCAAAAATGAAATCGACAGTAAGTGCAAAATGGCTAAGCAGGGATGGCTAGAGGACAAATGTAGCTAAGGATCTAGAGGCATATGTCACTAGGGGTAAGATAGATACTGCCTACAGCAAAATTAAAGAAACGTTTGGAGAAAAGAGAACCACTTGTATGAATATCAAGAGCTCAGATGGAAAACCAATTCTAAGCAAAGAAGGGAAAGGAGAAAGGTGGAGGAAGTATATAGAAGGTCTATACAAGAGCGATGTACTTGAGGACAATACTATGGAAATGGAAGAGGAGGTAGATGTAGATGAAATGGGAGATATGATACTGCGTGAAATGTTTGACAGAGCACTGAAAGACCTAAGTCGAAACAACGCCCCGGGAGCAGAGAATATTCCATTGGAACTACTGATAGCCCTGGGAGAGCCAGCCCTGACAAAACTCTACCATCTGGTGAGCAAGATGTATGAGACAGGCGAAATACCCTCAGACTTCAAGAAGAATATAATAATTTCAAGCCGGCCGCGGTGGTCTAGCGGTTCTAGGTGCTCAGTCCGGAACCGCGCGACTGCTACGTCGCAGGTTCGAATCCTGCCTCGGGCATGGATGTGTGTGATGTCCTTAGGTTAGTTAGGTTTAAGTAGTTCTAAGTTCTAGGGGGCTGATGACGACAGATGTTAAGTCCCATAGTGCTCAGAGCCATTTTTTTTTAATAATTTCAATCCCAAAGAAAGCAAGTATTGACATGTATGAAAATTACCGAAGTATCAGTCTAATAAGTCACGACTGCAAAATACTAACCCGAATTCTTTACAGACGAATGGAAAAACTAGTCGATGCCGACCTCGGGGAGGATTAGTTTGGATTCCGTAGAAATGTTGGAACACGTGAGGCAATACTGACACTATGAATTATCTTAGAAGATATATTAAGGAAAGACATATCTACGTTTCTGGCATTTGTAGACTTGCGAAAATCTTTTGACAATATTGACTGGAATACTCTCTTTAAAGTTCTGAAGGTTGCAGAAGTCAAATACAGGGAGCGAAAGGCTCTTTACAATTTGTGCCAGATGTTGTAGATGACTTTTGCTATTTGGGGAGCAAAATAACTGATGGTCGAAGTAGAGAGGATATAAATTGTAGCTTTTCTGAAGAAGAGAAATTTGTTAACATCGAGTATGGATTTAAGTATTTCTGAAAGTATTTGTACGTAGAGTAGCCATGCATGGAAGTGAAACATGGACGATAAACGGTTTAGATAGGAAGAGAATAGAAGCTCTCGAAATGTGGTGCTACAGAAGAATGCTGAATATTAGATGGGTAGATCACGTAACTAATGAGAAGGTACTGAACAGAATTGGGGCGAAGAGGAAATTGTGTCACAACTTGATTGGGAGAAGGGATCGGTTGGTAGGACATGTTTTGAGGCATCAAGGGATCACCAATGTAGTATTGGAGGGCAACGTGGAGGGTAAAAATCGTAGAGGCAGACCAAGGGATGAATACACTAAGGAGATTTAGAAGGATGTATGGTGCAGTAGTTACTCGGAGACGAAGCGTGCACAGGACAGAGTAACATGGAGAGTTGCATCAAACCAGTCTCCGGACTGAAGACCATAACAACAAAAACAACAATAATATGGTTTTTGATACATTTACTGCGAGAGAGAAATATATTTAGATTGATTTGATGAGGAATTATAATAAGGTGATAATAATTTTCTTTGCTTCAATTGAGCGCCAGCTGTTGCCTGCACACATTTATAACAATTTTGTGCCCAGTACAGGATTTTCCCCCTCTTCTTAATTAGATGACATTGGTGACAATTCAATAAAGATAAACTTAATTAATACAACATTTTGTAATTTACTTGGATCATATATATAGTTTGTAACAATTCCTTCAACATGACACCACTGAAAAAACAACTTCACAGTTTTTTTAGACTTTGTCGTTTCTTTGCAATTCTTTATTGTATCTGAGACTACTTTTTTATAGCGACTTAGCCAGGTAGGAAGGTTGGACCTTCAGCCCATTCACTGACAGCTGAGTGCGGCACGGTCTTCGACTAGGTTAGCAGCTCTATGAGCAAACGGGGCCTGGGAGACTGTGACGTCATTTGCCGCCCTCAGATCTCGCTGTAATCGCCAATGTGAATACAGAGATTTCTCCTAAGAGTACCTGACTACCAAATTTGCCAAAACGCCTTTTGAAGGAACCAGCATTAACCCTAATTTACCACGTCATCGTCCATTGCCCAGTATTTGTCATTCACTAGATGAAGTTCCGCAATTTCAGTTTAAAATTCAGACACATTGCGGGGACTAATTTGCCCACGGAGTTCATCTGTAGCTAGTTTACCGCCCAGTAAATGAGACGGGTGAGAGCTTTTATGACCTAGGTACTGGAATCGGTAAACGATTTCTTCCCGGCCATCGATGGTCTCCCCCCACCATGCAGGTAGTCAGGTACTCTTAAGAGAAATCTCTGTATTCACATTGGCGATTAGAGCGAGATCTGAGGGCGGCAAATGACGTCACAGTCTCCCAGGCGCCGTTTGCTCATAGAGGAGGAGGAGATTGCTGTTTAACGTCCCGTCGACAACGAGGTCTTTAGAGACGGAGCACAAGCTCGGATTAGGGAAGAATGGGGAAGGAAATCAGCCGTGCCCTTTCTAAGGAATAAGGAATCATCCCGGCATTTGCCTGAAGCGATTTAGGGAAATCACGGAAAACCTAAATCGGGATGGCCGGACGCGGGGTTGAACCGTCGTCCTCCCGAATGCGAGTCTAGTGTGCTAACCACTGCGCCACCTCGCTCGGTGTTTGCTCATAGAGCTGCTAACCTAGACGAAGACCATGCCGCACTGAGCTGTCAGTGAATGGGCTGAAGGTCCAACCTTCCTACCTGGCTGTAGGCTTGAGACCGGCTGGTGTCCCCCATGTTCCAGCGCTCTCGCCTCACCTGTCTCGGCAGCTTAACGGGGGCGTCTTGGCCGCAACAACACTGAACTCCCAGCTAACTACTCAAGAAATAAAACTGCCATACAAATTTGAGTTAAGGAGAAGAAAAGGAACATTAGCAATCATTACTCAATTCTTCAGATAATGACTCCGAATTAAGCAAATTCTCCTGCTTATATAAATGGCTAACGAATCTGACAATGCTTCGCGATTACTGAAAATTGGGATCATTAACGTAAGAGGCAGATTACTAAAAATTGGGATCATTAACATAAGAGGCACAGGAGAGACTTCTCCTACTGCTGGAACTAAGAGGATAATAGTTTCAATGAGAGTATTTCTCATAATTTTAATCTGTGAATGGGTAGGACTGTAAAGTTTCGGATGATTCAGGTTCTGTAGTTGTATTTTATTCATAAGTTGATAGAGTACCAGTAAAACACTCCTCATCCCTCTTAAGTTTGACTGCGCAGAAGAATCAAAACCCTACGCCGTTATGAATACAATGAACGAAGAGAAAGAATAATGTTGGACACACAATTTGTTGGGTTATATGACGTGGTAGCTGTTAAAACTCACTGCGAGAAAGAAAACTAAACAGCACATTTTCGCAGCACAGCAATTTATTTCTCGCACTCGATTTTAACAGAAAATATTCACTCTATTTTTTAAAGCTAGTAGACTATCGTGTAACAACTGGACTCGACTAATGTTTTAAGTAGTTCTGGAGGGAATAGACACCATGAATCCTGCAGAATCCTGCAGAACTATCCATAAATCCGTAAGCGTACGAGTGGGTGGAGATCTGAACAGCACGTTGCAAGGCATCCCAGATATGCTCAGTAATGTTAGTGTCTGGGGAGTTTTGAGGGCAGCGGAAGTGTTCAAACTCAGACGATTGTTCCTGGAACCACTCTGTAGCAGTTCTGGACGTGTGGCGTGTCGCATAGTCCTGCTGGAATTGCCCAATTCCGTCGGAATGCACAATGGACAAGAATGGACGCAGGTGATCAGACAGGATGCGTATGTACTTGTCACCTGTAAGAGTCGTATCTAGACGTATCGGGAGTCCCAAATCACTGCAATTGTACACACCCCACACCATTACAGAGCCTCCACCAGCTTGAACAGTCCCCTGCTGACATGCAGGGTTCATGGATTCATGATTTTGTCACCATACCCGTACACGTCCATCCGCTCTATACAAACGAGACTCTTCCGACTAAGCAACATGTTTCCAGTCGTCAACAGTCGGTGGTGGCGGGCCCAGACGAGGCATAAAGCTTTGTGTCGTGCAGTCATCAAGGGTACATATCGATGATGGTTCGTTGAATAGTTTGCACTCTGATACTTGTTGATGGCCCAACACTGAAGCCTGCAGCAATTTGCGGAAGCCGTGCACTTCTGTCTCGTTGAACGATTCTCTTCAGTCGTCATTCGTCCCGTTCTGTCAGGATCGTTTTCCGGCCGCAGCGATGTTGGAGATCTGATGTCTTACAGGGTTCCTGATATTCACGGTACACTCGTGAAACAGTTGTACGGGAAAATCCTCCCTACATTACTACCTCGGTGATGCTGCCGACTACAACACCACGTTCAAACTCACTTAAATCTTGATAACCTGCCACTGTAGCAGCAGTAACCGATCTAACAACTGTGCCAGACACTTGTTGTCTTATATAGGCGTTGCCGACAGCAGCCCCTTGTTCTGCGTGTCTACATGTCTCTGTGTTTGAATACGCTTGCCTATATCAGTTACTTTGGCGCTTCAGTGTATTACACATGCTGTGTATACGTATTTATACACACATCAAAAGAAGTTTTGCATCACCTCGATTCCGAGAATTCTGGAACCTGTACAGAAACTGGAATAGAGATCAACATAAATATCATTTATGCCCTTTTCATAGCTCATGAAAACCACACGTTGCATGTTGTACTACCATACAGCGAGACCTTCAAAGGTCGTGCTCCGGATTGCTGTACACACTGGTACCTCTAATACCCAGCAGCACGTCCTTTTGCATTGATACATGCCTGTATTCGTCGTGGCATCAAGGTACTGATGGTCCAGATTGTCCCACTTCTCAATGGCGATTCGGCGTAGATCCATCAGAGTGGTTGGTGGTTCACTTCGTCCGTAAACAGCCCTTTTCAATCTATCCCAGGCATGTTCAATAGGGTTCATGTCCGAAGAACATGCTGGCCACTCTAGTCGAGCGATGTCGTTATCCTGAAGGAAGTCATTCACAAGATGTGCTCGATGGGGGCCCGATTTGTCGCCCATGAAGACGACTGCCTCTCCAATATGCTGCCGATATGTTGCACTATCTGTCGGAGAATGGCATTCACGCATCGTACGGCCGTTACGGCGCCTTCCATGACCACCAGCGACGTACGTCGGCCCCAGATAATGCCACCCCAAAACAACAGGGAACCTCCACCTTGCTGCACTCGCTGAACAGTGTGTCTACGGCGTTCTCCTGACCAGCTTGCCCCCAAACACGTCTTTGAAGATTGCCTGGTTGAAGGCATATGCGACACTCATCGGTGAAGAGAACGCGATGCCAATCCTGAGAGGTCCATTCGGCATGTTTTTGGCCCTATCTGTACCGAGCTGCATGGTGTCGTGATTGCAAAGATGGACCTCGCCATGGACGTCGGGAGTGAGGTTGCGCATCTTGCAGCCTATCGTGCACAGTTTGAGTCGTAACACAACATCCTGTGCAGCACGAAAAGCATTATTCAACATGGTGGCGTTGCTGTCAGGGTTCCTCCGAGCCATAATACGTAGGTAGCGGTCATCCACTGCAGCAGTAGTCCTTGGGCGGCCTGAGCGAGACACGTCATCGACATTTCCTGTCACTCTGTATCTCCTCCAAGTCCGAACAACATCGCTTTGGTTCACTCCGAGACGCCTGGACACTTCACTAGTTGAGAGCCCTTTCTGGCACATTGCGGACGCGATCGAGCCGTGGTACTGACCGTCTAGGCATGGTTGAACTACAGACAATGCGAGCCGTGTACCTCCTTCCTGGTGGAATGGCTGGAACTGATCGGCTGTCGGACCCCCTCCGTCTAATAGGCGCTGCTCATGCGTGGTTGTTTACATCTGTGGGCGGGTTTGGTGACATCTCTGAACAGTCAAAGGGACTGTGTCTGTGATACAATATCCACAGTCAACGTCTATCTTCAGGAGGTCTGGGAACTGGGGTGATGCATAACATATTTGATGTTTGGATATTACACTAGCGAACCCGGCAATGCTTCGCAATTGCTAAATATGTATAGGAACTGAATATACATTAAGCAAAACGGTTATTTGCTAACAATGTATCCGCTTGATATGCATTATATATGTTGTATATACGTCCTTGCCCACCCCTCTCGGCGTACATCTCCCCCTCACCATACTCCTCTGGGCATAAACTCCTCCCCTCTGTCCATCTCCTCGTCTCTATGTCCATTTCTATTTGAATTTTCGGTAGAATATCATGTAAAATTCTGAAGTAAATCGGTCATGAACTGTTCGAGATATCCGGTGAGAACGTTTCCCTTCCATACATTACATATGTATTTATATATTACGTATGAAACTGACACACTGACTTTTTTTGTTATGAAAATACGTGACAGCCGAATTGTCAAATTGGACGCATTTTTTTTCTTTTCCTCGTCATATCAAATATGCCATTACCATTCACACACACACACACACACACACACACACAAAATCGGTCGAGCCGTTCTCAGGTAATGATTTAGCACGATTGATTTTAATTTCCAATTTTTCCGTGGAATCTTCCAAAAATTTTCGTTTATACAAACCTTGTCCTGACAATAACGAACAACAAAAAGATCAACCACACCGGTCAACCCGTTCTAAGGAGATAACCTTTCACACAAATGGCAAGTGATTTTTATTTACAAAGGTATATTTAACAAATATACAGCCAACGCCTGTCTAAATGTTTATTAGAGCATCGCAAAAAATGTTAAATAAATTGATGAAGAAGTTCCAGAGATTGTCAATAACAACGTCACTCGATTACGATGGCAAATGTTCAAATGGCCCTGAGCACTATGCGACTTAACTTCTGAGGTCATCAGTCTCCTAGAACTTAGAACTAATTAAACCTAACTAACCTAAGGACATCACACACATCCATGCCCGAGGCAGGATTCGAACCTGCGACCGTAGCGGTCACTCGGTTCTAGACTGTAGCGCCTAGAACCACACGTCCACTCCGGCCGGCAAACTCGATTACGAGTTACATGTACACTCCTGGAAATTGAAATAAGAACACCGTGAATTCATTGTCCCAGGAAGGGGAAACTTTATTGACACATTCCTGGGGTCAGATACATCACATGATCACACTGACAGAACCACAGGCACATAGACACAGGCAACAGAGCATGCACAATGTCGGCACTAGTACAGTGTATATCCACCTTTCGCAGCAATGCAGGCTGCTATTCTCCCATGGAGACGATCGTAGAGATGCTGGATGTAGTCCTGTGGAACGGCTTGCCATGCCATTTCCACCTGGCGCCTCAGTTGGACCAGCGTTCGTGCTGGACGTGCAGACCGCGTGAGACGATGCTTCATCCAGTCCCAAACATGCTCAATGGGGGACAGATCCGGAGATCTTGCTGGCCAGGGTAGTTGACTTACACCTTCTAGAGCACGTTGGGTGGCACGGGATATATGCGGACGTGCATTGTCCTGTTGGAACAGCAAGTTCCCTTGCCGGTCTAGGAATGGTAGAACGATGGGTTCGATGACGGTTTGGATGTACCGTGCACTATTCAGTGTCCCCTCGACGATCACCAGTGGTGTACGGCCAGTGTAGGAGATCGCTCCCCACACCATGATGCCGGGTGTTGGCCCTGTGTGCCTCGGTCGTATGCAGTCCTGATTGTGGCGCTCACCTGCACGGCGCCAAACACGCACACGACCATCATTGGCAACAAGGCAGAAGCGACTCTCATCGCTGAAGACGACACGTCTCCATTCGTCCCTCCATTCACGCCTGTCGCGACACCACTGGAGGCGGGCTGCACGATGTTGGGGCGTGAGCGGAAGACGGCCTAACGGTGTGCGGGACCGTAGCCCAGCTTCATGGAGACGGTTGCGAATGGTCCTCGCCGATACCCCAGGAGCAACAGTGTCCCTAATTTGCTGGGAAGTGGCGGTGCGGTCCCCTACGGCACTGCGTAGGATCCTACGGTCTTGGCGTGCATCCGTGCGTCGCTGCGGTCCGGTCCCAGGTCGACGGGCACGTGCCCCTTCCGCCGACCACTGGCGACAACATCGATGTACTGTGGAGACCTCACGCCCCACGTGCTGAGCAGTTCGGCGGTACGTCCACGCGGCCTCCCGCATGCCCACTATACGCCCTCGCTCAAAGTCCGTCAACTGCACATACGGTTCACGTCCACGCTGTCGCGGCATGCTACCAGTGTTAAAGACTGCGATGGAGCTCCGTATGCCACGGCAAACTGGCTGACACTGACGGCGGCGGTGCACAAATGCTGCGCAGCTAGCGCCATTCGACGGCCAACACTGCGGTTCCTGGTGTGTCCGCTGTGCCGTGCGTGTGATCATTGCTTGTACAGCCCTCTCGCAGTGTCCGGAGTAAGTATGGTGGGTCTGACACACCGGTGTCAATGTGTTCTTTTTTTCCATTTCCAGGAGTGTATATTTATGTAACATATTAATATAAAATTATGCAGCCTGCGTCCATCAGAACATTTATTAGAATATCACGTAAAAATTTGCAGTGAATCGGTCAGAAACATTTGGAGATTTTTGCTAACTATGCTTCTTCTTCATACGAGAGCTAATCGGGAAGTGAGGTGAGATAGGTCGCGAAATCGACACGACAGTTGAAATCCGATGAAGTTTAGCGCAGATGTGTTGGGCGGTGCGTCTAGTATTCCTGTCGATTGCGTCATGTCGGAGTTGAGCACATGAAGATGCATAGAGTAATAGGGTCTCCCGCCAGGTACGGGTGCCCGCTGAGACGTTTCGCCTTATTTCGTAGACTCCCACAAAACGTAACTGCCATGCATTTCCTTTTTCATGACAATTTTCGGCCCACACTGCAGGGTAAATGAGGATGCCTCTACAGCGTTTTCAGTATGAAATGTTTGAAGACCTACCACACAGACTGAACTTGACTCCCTCTGATGTTCATCTCTGCTGACTATGAAGAAATATGTTGGCACAGAAAGTGAAATACATACCAGCATAGAGAAGTGGCGCAAAGCGCAGGTGGCTGCCTTCTATGACGAGGGTATTGTAAAGTTGGTACAGTGCTACAACACCTCTATAAATCGGAGCGGCGATTATGTGGAGAAGTAGCTGGTAGGTGTAGCAAACTGTTGTAAATGAAACGTTTTTGATTTTTACAATGTTTTCCATGTCGCGACCGATCGGACCTTAACTTCTGGATATCCTTCGTATATATCAAATATCTTAAAAAATTTGCAGCCTTTATCCGTCGAACGTTTACTAGAATATTGAGTAAAAATCTGAAGTAAATCGGTACAGACCTTTTCGGGATTTTTGTTTACAGCTTACGCTACAACTTGTCTTTATATGGTAGCATAGATAGCTCCCTATCGTACTGTGCATTAAGCTATTGTGCCTAGTAATAATTAAATACGAGGTTGGATACAGCCTGACACGTTTCACGAGGCTGACCCAATTTCAGTAACCTCAACCACCCGCCTGGTGATCGGTTCCCTGTTGGCAAAGGAGTGGCACGTCCGCGTGTGGTTCTCGTCGTCCTCGAGCCCTGTCAATGGCGTATACAGCAGCGCACGGTGACTCAGTCCAGCCAGCCTGTGTGGTAACGCTCATGCTGATACAGTGCTCTTTGTCGTGCGGTGAGCAGAGGTACAGGTGTGGGACGGTAGCCTGCTGTGTCAGCGCCGATCCTTGTTGTCAACACAATTTCATTGACTTACTGAATTGATCCAGTTCCACATGGTCGTTTCATGTGGGAAAAAACGAGCTGATCACAGGACTCGAGATTTGATTATATTCACAACGATCAGATAGAGCTCCACATATTGTTCTTAACGGGACGACATCGACTGATGTAAATGTAATTTCAGGAGTACCCCACAATAGTTTTAGGGTTGTTATTGTTATTCCTTTTCCTCCCACCCCACAGTGACAGAATAAGTTAAAGATGTCTCAAACGTAAGGCGATAATTTAATAATTTGCAAACTCTGCAACGTAGTGCAATAGCCGCGACATGGAGGAAACTCACACTGAGGATGGATCATTTTACTAAGATGCACACAATGTAGTGTGCGACAGGAAGGTTCCTTGCTTTCATACAACAATTTGCCTTGTAGAAGTCCTCAGTCGTATTTTTTATTCACAGTTCTGCGTGGTATTAGGCCATTGAATTGATTGGCAGATGTCATTGTTCGGAAACGAAGGCTGATCAAACCCGCGTAATTTTGATTGAAAAATATTGCGTACAGCCGAGAAGTGATCGGATAAAGTGTCTCAGGAGGGATCGGGCACTTAATTTAAAAGTAATTAACCCAAAGTACAACAATTTTGTCCACTAGTTTGTGTCCAAACAATCCGTCACGAACCTCGCCTCCTTTTTCCTGAAACATGTATAAATTAACACGTAAACTGCTTAAATGGTAAGGTAATGGCTTGCATCAAAGACGGAATCGACAATATACATTCATAAGGTCAGGGACCAAGTGGTCAGAAGAAAGAAAGACATCACTTGGCGAAAGAATGAAAGCTATATGGGCTATTAGAAAGGTGAATCATAAATGTAATGCGTGATCCGACAGGGTCCATACGCACATTATATATATAAAAATGGCTCTAAGCAGTTGGGACCTAACATCTGAGGTCATCAGTCCCCTAGACTTAGAACTATTTAAACTTAACTAACCTATAGACGTCACACACATCCATGCCTGAGACAGGATTCGAACCTGCGACCGTAGCAGCAGCGCGTATCCTGACTGAGGCGTCTAGAACATCTCGACCACAGCGGCCGGCTTATATATATATATATATATATATATATATATATATATATATATATATATATTACACCGCACTACATTTATGATTCGCCTTTATAATAGCCCTTATAGATTTCTTTTGTGTCCATAGAATTTCAGCCTTCGTTTCCTGATATCTGCGGCAAGGTTGGACAGTTCTCCTATTGCGTTGCTCGATTTCAGTCTATACCTCTCTTCTGTTTTATCTGGTCCTACCTTTAAGCACAGGTGCGCATCTTAACCCCGAACCTTTCGATATACAGCTTTCAAATTAAAAGTTAAGTCATTTGTTTTGTGTAATTGAATCACTCTTGCTTATATAGTTTTCATGTGTTGCAGAAGGGCATTTAATAAGACAGACTGTGTCCAGCGCGGCAGTAAACACCGCTGTCTCACCCGATAATGGGAGGGCTCCAGGTGTGGCCGTCTTGTAATCATTGTCATACTGTTTGCTGTTTGGCAATACAGCATTTCAGATTTCTTTTGCAAAAGCTTATTCAGCTTAAAGTTTAAGGTCAAAAGAATTTTGCAAATTTGTCCATTCTGTTAAAGAAAATTTTATGGTTTTATGTTGTTAAATAAATAGGTTGTGTGAAAAGAAAATTGTATTGGTGGGTCCCCCCTTCCACGTTTTCCTTAATCTCAGAAAGGATCACGTATCAATTCCCTTTCGGACGTCAGATTAATCGCTCCGTTTCCGCATTACAACAACGACTGCACTGTTTACACGCTTTATATGCCCTCCACTGCCAGTGCTGCCACCTGCAGTCTTTGAATGGTTATTGCACGTTGTCATAGAACATACACTGTGGTGGCTGGGCCGTGTAATTCAGTTGCTCTTCAGTATATTCCTGACTTATATTCAGAATGATATTTTGGCTTTCTTTTCTTCATCGTTGAATGGTCTGTGTATGCAATGGCTCATGTAATGACCACATTGTTTTTGTCTGTAAGGAAAAAAGTAAATGGAGGACAGAAGCAGTCTATTTACATCACATACGTTTGAGGCGTCCTTCGGTTTGTCCAGCGCAGTTCGCCAGAAACCTGTCGTGCTCGCCTCGGCGAGGCTAACTGGAGATGTTTTGCTGTGCAGCCAAACGACGTACTTAATCAACCTGTCAGCTGGCCGCGGTCCGCGCGGACGCAAGGAACTCTCTCCGTGGCCCCGCTCTTCGAATTCCGTTCCAAGAGGATTGCAGGCACAGACCGAGGAGTCTCCCAGAGTTCACCTACTGAGTCACGCTATGATGTATGGCGCTCAACACGCAGCAGATATTCGGAATGTGGACGCCGCGCTTTAGGCCGGCAGTAGCGGGGATCGTTCATACTGGGCGGCGGTATTTCTGGCCCGCAGCGGACGATTAAGACGGCCTCTCTCGGGAGCGGGCTGAGAGCCGGACAAATGTTTCCTGTCGGCAGGACGTGACGGGCGGCCCCTCCTGGCAGCTTCCTCCCGCGTCCTCCGTAACTCCTCCCAGAGAGGGCGTCGCAACTTCTGCTGCCTACTGCGCAGCACCTGACTGGCGCCAAAGACGATATTTCTGCTGCACCTGCTACCTCCGCACGTAGTCTAGTGGATGCTCTGGAATCAAAGGAAAATCCTACTCTGTACAGATAATAGTAAAGCGGCCGGCACACGGACTGTGCTTGTGAACACCGACACTTATACAATACATGTGATATGACCCACTAAAGAATAACACAAGTGCATTCTGACCAGTAACGAGACAACTGCCCATCACAGGTAGTGTTCAAAATGATCACGGCAGCAACAGTACACACTTCCAGTTTGCTTCGCAACGACTGCTGCACACTTTCTAGCATTTCAGCGGAGACGTCCGAGCAGGCGGCAGTAATACGTCATTCGCAAATCATCGAGTGTATTTAATATGTCCTTGCAGAAAGCGTCTTACAGCTTTCCTCGCAGGCATCAAGTGCGAGGAACGGGTCGGCCAAGGTACTGATCCTTTACGTCCAGTCCAACGGTGCAGTAGTACTTCGAGCACTATGAGCTGGACGACCATCGTGTTGGTAGCACAGGTTCCTCCTAGTTGCAGAGGAACGCCTTCTAACATCCGTGGAAGATGGTCTGTTAGGAGGCTGTGATAGTTGTGCGCGTTCAGTGTTCCGTCTATGAAACACGGACCTGTGAGCTGATGGTTCACTATCCCATACCACATGCTTCAACTCCACGGACGTTGACGGTCCACCTGATGAAGCCATAGGGGATTGTCAACACACCAGCAGTAAGTGTGTTCCGGCGGTTTACCTAGCTGTGATTATAAAAGTGGCTTCATCAATAAATATGATTCCTAATACTTCTAGAGTACATTGTACCCGCCAGGTTAGCCGAGAGCGCTAATGCGCTCCTTCCTGGACTCGGTTAGCCGCGCTGGCCCGGATCGAATCCGCCCGGCGGATTAACGACGGAGGCCTGAGTTCAAATGGTTCTGAGCACTATGCGACTTAACTTCTGAGGTCATCCGTCGCCTAGAACTTAGAACTAATTAAACCTAAGGACATCACACACATCCATGCCCGAGGCAGGATTCGAACCGGCGACCGTAGCGGTCGCTCGGTTCCAGACTGTAGCGCCTAGAACCGCACGGGAAGCCGGAGTGCCGGCCAGCTTGGATGTGGTTTTTAGGCGGTTTTCCACATCCCAACTAGGTTAATACCGGGCTGGTCCCCACGTCCCGCCTCAGTTACACGGCTCGCAGACATCTGAACACAATCACACTATTCCATGGATTACACTGGACGCAGACAGTTGGGGGACACTAATTCCGTCCCTGGGGGTACGAGGTGGCGGCGGGAAGGGCATCCGGCCACCCTTTAAATTAACATTGCCAAATCCGATTAACCATGCCGATCCTGTTTCACTGCGGGAAAAAGGCACAAGCCAAAGATACTTCTAGAGTATATTGTCTTAATGCAGACACAGAACATGATTCTCATAATCATTCCCATGCAGCTCTTGACAGAGAGAAATGTAATGGAGATGGAAGTTGTGTCGATGGAGAATGCATAGTTCTACATCTATATCTACATAGATACTCGGCAAACCACCGTACTGTGCGTGGCGGAGGGTACCCTGTACCACTACTTGTTATTTCGTTTCCTGTTCCACTCGCAAACAGAGCGAAGGAAAAATAACTGTCTATGTCCCTTCGTACTAGCCCTGATTTCTCGTATCTTCGTGGTCCTTACACGCAGTGTATGTTGGCGACAGTAGAACTGTCCGGCAGTCAGCTTCAGACTCCGGTTGTCTAAATTTTCTCAGTAGTGTTCCTCGAAAAGAACTTCACCTTCCCTCCCGGCCTTCGCATTTGAGTTCCCGAAGCATCTCCGTAACACTTACGTGTTGTTAGAACCTATCGGTAACAAATCTAGCAGCTCGCCTCTTATTATTATTAACGTATGCATCAATTACAGTAATACACATTCAGCAAAACAAAGAAATATATACAAAAATGAACATGTGAAATTACATACAGTACACAAGTTTTAAAACGGCTCAGACTGAGCTTCTCAGTGCCACCAGGGAAGCGTCAGATTGGACATTCATTCACAATGTGGCTCATTGTTTGGGTGTCACCACAGTCACACACACTGTCACTTGAAAAGCCCCACTTTGCACCTACCCTCTTCAGTCCGATATCTGTTTAACTGCACCCACATTTCCCTTGATTGGTGGAAGCCTGGAACTGGAACTGTTGGATTGTCTACAAGTTCGTGGTTTCGGGATCTTGTAGCTTGCCACTCACGTTCCCACTCTGCGTCCTGGTCGAATCCTGTGGATAGCTTTTGGACTACCATTTCATATGCTGGTCTTCTAGATTTGAGGAGTTTCCTGGGCAGTGATAGCAAATCGTCATGAAGAGGGATCGAGTTGTTTTCAGAGACTTGCTGCTGACAGAGGTTGTAAACAGCAGCCTTTCGATGGAGGTCTGGTGGACAGATGTTTGAAAGCACTGGTAGCCAGTAGTTAGGCGTAGACCGGACTGTACCACTAATTACTCTCATAACTGAGTTCAGTTGGACGTCTACTTTCGCTACGTGGGTGCTTCGGAGCCAAACTGCTGCACAGTATTCTGCTGCAGAGTATACCAATACAAGGGATGCTCCTCGGAAGACTGATGTTGTTGCTCCCCATGTACTGCCTGCCAGCTTTCTTACAAGGTTCACTCGTGTTGTAACTTCTTGGACAAGTTGGAAATGTGTTTTTTGTATGTTAAAGTTCTGTCCAGAGTGACTCCCAGGTATTTTGGGCTTTCGTTGTATCTGATTGTGCCAAGAGGGCCGAACTGTAGACTGATTTTTGCTGATGAAAGGCGATTAGATAGGTGGAACAGGCTTGCCTCAGTTATAGAAACATTTGGTCTCAGTCGCCATGTCTCAAAATACTCATAAAGTTTAGTAAGGCTGTTCGTTACGCGTTCTTCACGTGCAGAAAGGTCTTCACTCTGATATGAAATTGCCAGGTCATCTGCATATTGAAATTTTCGGCAGGTCAATTCGGCAGGTCAGCTTTGTAGAGGTTGAATAACACTGGAGCAAGAACCGAGCCTTGAGGTAATCCCTCATTGAGTACATGTCATCTGTTTTTCTCTTCTCCTTGATGTACTTAAAGCCGCCTATTGCTTAACATGTTACTTAAGAGGTTGCCTAGAGTTTTGCAAGGTATTGCTCTAAAAAATTTCAGTAATAGCCCCTCGCGCCACCCGGTGTCATAAGCTGCTGACAGGTCAATGAACACTACTCGCCTCTGAATTTCTTCGATGTCGTCTTTCAGTCCGACCTGGTACGTATCTCAAACACTCTAGCAGTTCTCAAGAAAAGGTCGCACCAGCGTGCTATGTGCGATCTCCTTTACAGATGAACCACTATTTCCTAAAATTCTCCCAATAAAACGGTCTCGACTATTCGCCTTCCCTACTAAAGTTCACATGGTCGTCCCACCTCGCATCGCTTTGCAACGTTACACCAAGATATTTAAATGACTTGACTATGTAATACCGTATCCGAACATTACGGGTTTGACACTTAGCTGATTCATGCCACTTCCTTGCGTGATTATGCGGGAGCTAATGTGCGAATCAACTGCAACAGCAGCAAGAACATTAATTTCCGCCTCCTCTGTCGTCACTTGTTCCCTTCTGTTATGTTGTCTAGCTTTAACGCTACCACTTTCACGTAACTGGTTGAAGAGACTGATAAATAACTGCCGAGATGGTTGGCATATACTGGGACATGTTGTCGCATATACCACACAAGAACGAACTGCATTCTTCCTACATTCTCCGTATACCATGAGCATGTCAGCTTTTCCTGCACTGGCAAATCCTCGTCCACTCACGACCTCCTGCTTGGACTATCACACACAAACTGATTACCACTGCACTCAGGAACTGTAGAAAACTTAACACCATCTTATCTAGCAGCTACGCAGGTTGAATGACACAAACAAGAGTCGGTGTGCAAACGTTTGAAAATACGATACTTCGTAAATGACTCGTACTAGAATCCTGCAACAAATACCACTGACATTCTAATTTATCTTACATTTAGTTTATTAGTTCAATTTTAAAAAATGTGTGTTTACACAAAAATACACTTTCGAAGTATTACCACAAAATGTTTATTATCTAACAATACGAGCCCCTGGCTACCAATCCATTCTGCGAAAACCGCACATCAGTAGCACTTTAGCACTTCTCAACGTCTGCGGTGCAAATTTTAGTTGATTCACCCTATTATATGGTTCTTACCGTCACAGCGATTGTTCCCGGAGTTTAGGTTATATGTCAACCGAGACAGGTTGAAGTAGGCCCAGTGGTTTAGGAGGAGATGTGGAAAACGCACACACATATGTGTAAACATTTGGAACGATATATTTGGATGTCCTCCTTCTAATAAGGTAGTCCTATTCAGAACGCTGACATGCAGTTATGCATATTAGGCTTAGACGAATTAGCCATGAAAGCTATATCCCGCAAAACATACGAACATCACTCCCTGCGAATAAGTGTTGTCCTGCCAATAGAGAGGTAATTACAAGCGAGTGCCTGAACCGTCTGATGCCAACTGAGTGAGTAAATATGCATAGAATGGTACTAGAAAACGTATGAAATTTTATGGTTTTTGCCGAAAGTAACATGTTTCATCATCATCATCATCATCATCCTTTAAGACTGATTATGCCTTTCAGCGTTCAGTCTGGAGCATAGTCCCCCTTATAAAATTCCTCCATGATCCCCTATTCAGTGCTAACATTGGTGCCTCTTCTGATTTTAAGCCTATTACTTCAAAATCATTCTTAACCGAATCCAGGTACCTTCTCCTTGGTCTACCCCGACTCCTCCTACACTCTACTGCTGAACCCATGAGTCTCTTGGGTAACCTTGCTTCTCCCATGCGTGTAACATGACCCCACCATCTAAGCCTGTTCGCCCTGACTGCTACATCTATAGATTTCATTCCCAGTTTTTCTTTGATTTCCTCATTGTGCACACCCTCCTGCCATTGTTCCCATCTACTAGTACCTGCAATCATCCTAGCTACTTTCATATCCGTAACCTCAACCTTATTGATAAGGTAACCTGAATCCACCCAGCTTTCGCTCCCATACAACAAAGTTGGTCGAAAGATTGGACGGTGCACAGATGTCTTGGTACTGACTTCCTTCTAGCAGAAGAGAGTAGATCGTAGCTGAGCGCTCACTGCATTAGCTTTGCTACACCTCGCTTCCAGTTCTTTCACTATGTTGACATCCTCTGAGAATATGCATCCTAAGTACTTGAAACCGTCCACCTGTTCTAACTTTGTTCCTCCTATTTGGCACTCAATCCGTTTATATCTCTTTCCCACTGACATTACTTTTGTTTTGGAGATGCTAATCTTCATACCATAGTCCTTAGATTTCTGATCTAGCTCTGAAATATTACTTTGCAAACTTTCAATAGAATCTGCCATCACAACTAAGTCATCCGCATATGCGAGACTGCTTATTTTGTGTTCACCTATCTTAATCTCACCCAGCCAGTCTATTGTTTTCAACATATGATCCATAAATAATATGAACAACAGTGGAGACAGGTTGCAGCCTTGTCTTACCCCTGAAACTACTCTGAACCATGGACTCAATTTACTGTCAACTCTAACTGCTGCCTGACTATCTATGTAAAGACCTTCAATTGCTTGCAGAAGTTTGCCTCCTATTCCATAATCACGTAGAACAGACAATAACTTCCTCCTAGGAACCCGGTCATATGCCTTTTCTAGATGTATAAAACATAGATACAATTCCCTATTCCACTCGTAACACTTCTCCATTATTTGCCGTAAGCTAAAGATCTGGTCCTGACAACCTCTAAGAGGCGTAAACCCACACTGATTTTCATCCAATTTGTCCTCAACAAATACTCGCACTTTCCTTTCAACAATACTTGAGAAGATTTTACCCACAACGCTGATCAAAGAGATACCTCTGTAGTTGTTACAATCTTTTCTGTTTCCATGTTTAAAGATTGGTGTGATTACTGCTTTCTTCCAGTCTGATGGAACCTGTCCCGACTCCCACGCCATTTCAATTATCATGTGTAGCTATTTAAGACATGACATTCCACTGTATTTGATGAGTTCCGACTTAATTTCATCCACCCCAGCCGCTTTATTGCACTGAAATCTATTGACAATTTTCTCCACTTCCTCAAATGTGATCCTATTTCCATCACAATTCCTGTCCCATTGTACATCGAAATCTGAAACATTACTGATCGTATTTTCACCTACATTGAGCAACTCTTCAAAATATTCCCTCCATCTGCCCAAGGCATCAACAGGATTCACCAGCAGTTTTCCTGACCTGTCCAAAATACTTGTCATTTCCTTCTTATCTCCCTTTCGAAGACTGCTAATTACACTCCAGAATGGTTTTCCAGCAGCTTGACCCAAGGTCTCCAGCCTGTTTCCAAAGTCTTCCCAAGATTTCTTCTTGGATGCTGTAATTATCTGTTTGGCTTTGTTTCTTTCTTCAACATAACTTTCTCTGTCTACCTGAGTTCTAGTATGTAGCCATTTTTGATATGCTTTCTTTTTCCTTTTACAGGCTGCCTTGACTGTGACATTCCACCAAGCTGTTTGCTTCATCCTACCTTTACACACTACTGTTCCAAGACATTCTTTGGCCACTTCTAGTGCTGTGTCCCTGTACCTTGTCCATTCCTTTTCCAGTGACTGCAGTTGACTACATTCAACTAACTAGTACCTTTCTGAGATCACTGTTATGTGCTTGTGTCTGATTTCCTTATCCTGATGTTTCTCCACTCTTATCCTCCTACACATGGACCTGACCTCCTGCACTTTCGGCCTCACAATACCAATTTCACTGCAGATTAAATAGTTATGTGTCATCAGAGAATCCCCTGAATACACGTGTGTCCCTCACAGTCTTCCTGAATTCCTGATCTGTTATTAGATAGTCAATGACAGATCCGGTTCCCCTGCCTTCCCAAGTATACCGGTGAATGTTCTTATGCTTAAAAAAGGAGTTTGTGATTACTAAGCCCATACTGGCACAGAAATCCAAGAGTTGTTTCCCGTTCCTGTTGGCCTCCATTTCCTCTCCAAATTTACCCACAACCTTTTCATACCCTTCTGTTCGATTTCCAATCCTGGCATTAAAATCACCCATGAGCAGAGCACTGTCCTTGTCCTTTACTCTAGCAACTACATCACTGAGTGCGTCATAAAAACTATCCATCTTATCTTGATCTGTCCCTTCACAATGCGAATATACTGACACAACCCTAATTTTCCTGCTAGCACTGTCAAATCTATCCACATCAGTCGTTCGTTTACATACCTTATTGCAACTACGCTGGGTTCCATTTCTTTCCTGATGAAAAGCCCTACACCCCATTGTGCTATTCCTGCTTTGACTCCTGACAGGTAGACTTTGTATTCTTCCACTTCCTCTTGTTTCTCACCCCTTACCCGAATGTCACTAACAGCTAAAACGTCCAACCCCATCTTATTTGCAGCCTCTGTCAGCTCTATCTTCTTCCCAGAGTAGCCCCCATTGATATTAATAGCTCCCCATCTCGTTACCATTCGTTTGCCGAGTCGTATCTTAGGAGTCCCTGGTTTGTCAATTAGAGATGGGACTCCGTCACCTCCAAAGGTCCGAGGCATTTTGCTCTGATTGTTGCCAGCATCATATTTATAGTACCAGGGAAGCAGGTTGCTAGCCTTACTTGCCCAGGGTCCCATTGAGTTTTACCCCTAACGGTTGAGGGACTAACCGGTGGATTTGGTAGTCTTTGCCGTCTGAGCGCAAAGGTAGCCACGACTCGGAATATGTCCGAGATGCCCAGCCTTATTCCAAAGTAACTGGTATCCCGACTATCAGGACCACTTACTTGGCCACTCATACGTTGCCCGTGGTTCATGAAGTAGGACATGATACCAGGAACCCACACCATGAACCACAGTAACATGTTTATACAAATTTAATTTTGAAATGTGAAAAATAGAATTAGAGAAGAAGAGAGTTTTTAGTCAACAAACAATCTAAATAATATCAATCCAGTACTTGTGAACAATAAATTATGAGCATTAGGTCTCTATTAGAGTGAAATGCGAAAGGGACGTACCAAGTTAGGTGACGCAGTTTTTAAATCTCTGGCCTCGCATCCGGAAGGAGAAGGGTTCAGATCCCATATGGTTGTTAAGATTCATCTTTTCTGTCGTTTATGTACATCAATTCACACGGTTTTCAGAACAATGCCATCTTAATTATATAATATGAGTTCGAACTACTTTGCCAAGGACTTCATCCTTGACAGAACATTAAGCCATAATCTGAATTATTCTTTGCTTTGCGCGCAGCATGTGGCAATAGCCATGTTAGTCTTGTTGATATGAATAATAATTGTGTTCAAAAACTGTAAACTGTTCTACTAAGCTTGTGTAGTTTTGAGCACAATATGGTCAGGTTTTAGCAAATTGTCAAGGCAATGGTTATTCCTAGAAAATATTCCCAGACTGCAGATGTGGCGCTGTAAAACAGCTAGGTGGAACACTTCGACAGCATAGTGATGGACTGTACACAGACAAATACAATGATTAGAATACGTAATCAAAAAAAGTGAACTTTGAAAATTAGCACTGTTAAGTGTTACGTGCAGCACAACAGCGAACGGTAGCTGACTTATCTTTAACGCTAATGAAAGGGTATTTTGCGACTTCTTCCCATAGATCAGTCAGAAATCACAAGAATAACGATAATTTAAAAGCATAAATACTAAATGTGATAAAACATTGACAGTGAAAAAGACATGACGTGTGGGAAATAAAACATAATAGATAACAGCATACGCTCGATTTGCAACATAACTGCAATGCATTAACTTATGTGTAAGACTAGTGCAGCACAAGGAATGGCGGTGCGTCACACAAATGTGTTATTCCGTTAATAATAAGAGTTATACAGAACAATTTTTATACGAGAACTATTACTGTATCGAGAGTTGGAATCATATTACATTTTATCTCTCTCATCATGTACCATCATCGGCTGTGCAGTAATGAACTTGTTCTTTCCCAGAAGAAATATGTAATAGTTTAAAGTCAGCACCCGATGAGTCTATAGAATGCAAAATGCTTTTAACACAATAAATAAGAAGGCCTTTGAATACAAAATTGGAAGAAACTGTATTTCCTGAACACTGCTAAACAATTATGTGCTTCCAGAATGGTTATTTGCTTAGTTGCACACACAACTGTTTACACAAACTTATGGTGAATCATAAAAATATTTCAACTGGTGAGCGTTATTTACGAAAGGAGTATTTCGTGAGTGAATGTGTAAATATAATTCTTAACAAAGCAATCTTCTTGCTACGAAGACCATAATGTACAAGTACATTATAATTTTAAGAAATGAAATGTGAAATTCATCTAAATTGTAGTTATTTCCTCCCTTCTCGTCACTTGTTTTTCTAATGAGCATTAGGTGTGGCTATCTCACTCAACACGAAACTATTCCCTGCACTAGAAGTACATTACATATGCAATTAACATCACATGTAATTAACAGTTCTAGTCCAGGTATTGGCAGCACTATGTAAGATTTTTTTATACGGCCTTATAATTTCATTAAGATAAGATCGGAAAGTTCACCTAGCTGACTACAACATTTTAAGATTCCTTTCTTAATACTTTTCGGAAACGTCGACATGTTCTCCGTGGACTGTTATTGAAATTATTTATTTTGCGATCATTAGTAGAACGTCTAGTAATACTTACTTAGTTCAAAAGATCTGGTGTCCACTGATGTACACACAGTGATAGAAAATGTGCAATACTTACATGCAAATGCCGGGATGGTTCCTCTGAAAGGGCACGGCCGACTTCCTTCCCTAATCCGATGAGACCGATGACCACGCTATCTGGTCTCCTTCCCCAAACCAACCAACCAACTTACATGCATTCGACAGATATATTTTGTGAAATGCTTCGTCCAATTTTTATACATGACAACACATAAATTTTTTAAATTCTTTTGTGTGTGACGTAAAGTGTGAAAATATGGTTAGCATATAAATATGGTTGGACACAAGGCCAGTGACCCCTTAACAGAAAAGAATATGCGTTGACACACTTCATGGTGGGTTATCACTTGATGCTGGTATACAAGTAGAGTTTGTGATTGTCAAATAAGTAAATTCAGTAAAAGGAAAAGCAAAAGAAATTGCTTTTTTTCTGAAGTACTCTATGACCATGAACAAACGAAAATAGAAAATAATTTTCAGTGTTGTTCCTTCATTGTTCAAGAATTGGCTCTTTTCTGTCAATGGTAATTATGAAATGTTAATTACAAATTCTGGCAAGCAGCAAATTATCATCCGCTGTAAATGTACACAGTTTACCAGTGAAATTATGTAGCGTAATGGCTGCTTGTACCATGTGATCAACTGTATCCTACACAGCTCTGACTCTGTTATCAAAGTTATTAATTTCTATTATAATATACATACTTGTGAATAGTTTAACAGATGTTAAAATATATTACGGTGGTTCTTGCAATATTTATAATATCGTAAGTCTATATTTGTTTACGGAAAGTATATGATGTTCATTTCTTTGTCTTATAGGTATTGAAATTATGTTAGCTTTATATGGTTCTTTATTTCTTTGGTAAATCCGATTTTAAACGTTAACAAAATTTGTCGATACATCAATGGCTGGGCCACACTTTGCAAGATAATTAGTATTGTTTGGACGAGAAAGGGGTTACAATGTGAACAATGCCATAAAGCAATCATCGTCTGTATACAACCGATTTCAAAGAAAAATACGGGAATTACGCTAAAAAAACTGTAGTGATGATTCATTAGAAGTTGGTGCCTTTGATCTTGCATTTTCAAAATATCTAAATACGAGAATGCTAAACACACAGAATGCCATTATAAGCTCAAATAGTACTAAGAGAGGCTCATATAAACGTCTCATATACATGCTGGCAAACTTTGCCTTATTAACACACCTACCAAGCATTCTTGTTTTATATGTTCTACATCCTTGAGGATCTGTTCATCATGGATCTCTGGAATAATAGGTAGGTTCCATATCTATTCTAATCTAAGCAGCGTTTCATGCGACATGTGCGTAATCAAGTAATTGGACAACATTGCTGATTATTTAGCGAATTCGACGTTCGTTGTATACTCCCCTTTTTAGGACCACTAAGTGTTTATTACACTCTTTGTCCCTATAGATTCTGGAAGTAACAGAAGAACCGCGAATACAGTTGAGGTACTTGGAACAGGCCTACATGGTTGGTAAGTGCGCTAAACATCCGTCCTCGGGTACGAACCACTTCTCCCAAAGAAACTAGATCTCATAATAAGAAGGGCCACCAAAGTTACTCTTCAGACATAATTACCTGTGTTACTAAACAGCTAAAACCGCATTACAAAAGTTGCAAATTGTCTATCTAACGGCTTCCAGAGGCAAAATTTGATTTCCAGTATATCATTTAATTATTGACTGAAACTAAAAATTTAAAATGCTATCATAATCTACGCATTAAGAGGTATAATTATAAGTTAAATGTTTAAAACAGTAAGAAAACTATTATAGTTAGAAACTGTGTATAATGAAATAGCATAACTCATAATGGCCAAATTACCCAGACAATATTCACCCAGTATTTGAGAATTAGAGCGCTTAGCGGCATCCAACAAACTTTACACATAATCTCATACAATTTCGAAACTTTTTTCTCGCTGAGACTTCTCACAAAATAACGAAAGAAAAAAGATTTATCGCCTACTACATTTTCGGTGTTCATGCTGTAAAATTTCAGCATGAAACATTGCGTTATATTTACTCGTATTGCTTCTGAACTACTAACTTTATTCGCAACACATTTTGCAGCATATAACCACATGCATCGCTGAATGTACTTACAAAAGTGTATTATTTCACGGTGCATATTTCAGGAGATACGTAGTCATAAACATTGAGACGCGCGAAAAACTAGCTTTTCTTAAAAATGGAGCGCAAATTACAGAGACCAGAATCATCCAGAGTTTGATAACGAGAGCTCTTAGCGATTTCCAATGAACTTTAAACATAGTTTTAAACCTTTTCTAAAATGTTGGCTTTGACTACTTTGATTACTCTATGGGTGAGCAATCGCAAAACAAATAAAAACAACACAGAGGTTTAGTCTTCAACTACACATGCTATACATGTCTAACATCAAATATTTAACGTATTAACTCGTTTGTAAAGTATTAGAAGTTTAAAGATGTCTTTCGAAGATATTCGTGGCACATTAGTTGAATAACTTGGGGTAAGTAAAGACTGTTTTAACATGGATGAGTGAGCGTCATACCGTTGATCAGTTAGTGCTATTGAACGACGAGAGATAAAGGCGCGTGACCTTTAGTCGCACGCTGAAACGTTCAGTTACGGAAATACCTGCAGTTCCGGAAATAACTCATCAGCTGTGTCTCTTTCGAGCTATTACGATTTCGTCGGCGCATCTGTCTCCTTTTCACAAAGACAGACGGCAGCTCATCACGAGAAATAGCCTGCTTATTGATGTGCAGACAGGATGTGTAGCGTCCATTAGCAAGGCTTAAACGCAAGGATCGACGCCTTCGTCTAAACATTTATCACTTCCAATTTCTTGAATATGAACAAATGCTGTCTGGGAAAAAGGTACTTTCTGCAAAATTGTGGCCCGTGCGAAAGGTGAGTTGCAAGTGCCTTTCGTTGCGTATCGGTAATTTCTTGATACAGTATTTCGTCGCTGTGCCTACATCCTGCACATGGTGCACTTCGAAACGAAATGTGCACTGTGCACTTGTGTGATCGTTAGTCTCGAACGAGAGTGCGACACAGTTTGTCAGAACTTACCGTTAGACCGTTGGGTGAGTGACTGATATAAACTGTGTCGTACTCTGGTTTGAGACTAGTGTCATCACAGTTATAATGACGTTATTTTACTTGTTCTTTCTGTTAAACGACGCGATCATGGCTTCCAAGATTACAATCTATGCTGCTACCGTTCTAAAACTGGGCATTTCTGACACTCGAAACTTCCAGCGTAACTGCAACACCTCGACTGACATGGTATACTGTTGAAGCGGAAATCAAACTTATGTTTGCCCCTTGTCGTTCACATTATAATAATACTAATAGAAAAGTCAAACTTTATTCACATATTGTGGTTATCTATAATGAATTACTATCTGGAAAAAAGCAACATAAAAATTATTCTAACTTGGTAAGAAGTCGAACTGGTTCAGAGAATGGTAGCTTACTAAATGTTCAGAAATGAAAAGTTGTAGTTGCAGTTGTTCAAAAATAGTCAACGATGTGGTCTGTGAGTGCAATACAAATGAGTTACTTCTGGAGTCAGTTCATACAGATACCACAGTGTAACGATGAAATGGAATGCTCACATGCAAACAGTCGTTCGTGAAGCAGGTGGCACACATTGATTGATGCCTAATAAATAGGGGAAATGAGGTCACACTACAAAAGAGATTGGTTACAAAAAACTCATGCGATGCTTCCAAGAATATTTCTCAATGTGTCGGATCCATAGTAAGTAATATTAGCAGGGGATATTGAATATACACTGCGAAGGATAACACGAATCGTCACAGCTATGTTGATCCAAGGGAGAATGAAGAAAAATCTGAAAGCGTAGGCGGCATCTATCACCCAAAAGCCTAATTACAAATTTTTAAGAAACGTGGAATGTACTGCAACCTACCAGACATCGCCCCCGTAGTGACCATGAAGATCAGATTTAACGAACTACAACGTGCGCCCAATCATTCTTCCCGCACTCTACATGTGAATCAAACACGAAAAAACCCTGATATGTGGTAGAATGATACTCGTATGCACGTCATAGTGGTCTGAATAGAATAGATGTACACGAAAATGTAGAAGATGGTATCTCAGTGTTAACAAGCAAGGAACAAATTTGAATCTGACAATGCTGTTCTAAATTTGGAGGTTCCAAGGGCTATATTTTATGTCCATAGCTTTTGCTGAAATATAATAGTGATCAAAGATGACAGATGATTCAAAAAATTTTCTGTATGCAGATAGCACAAACAACATTTTGAAAGACGTTGTATGTGACTTAAATGATTTTGTAGATACGGTAGTGTTTAATATTTAATTGTGTCATACGGAGAACAGATCATTGTTTAATTTCAACAAGGAAAATTCATACAGTTTATAACACAGCACTCTTGCTAAAGTGAAATTTTAGTATCACAGTGTGGTAAATAATCTATTAAGTAACCTTTTGAAATTCTTTGGACTGAAGATAAATTGATAGGTCTCGAAAATGTCATATTCTGGATGGTGCGGTAAAGCAGCTTACTGCTAAGTTCACTTGGCCCTTCCACTAAACCAAGAAAGCTATTGCGTCGCATTGTGGAACGTTTATCAGCACGCACAAATATTATTCTTAGCCCACAGAAGGGCAGCCAGAATGAACTGAGCTGCCATTTCATGACTTTTTTCACGTTTTTCTACGTGTTGGAATTTTGGCTCTGCCATGCAATACCTCTTAGGCTTTATACAACAGAGAGGCGGAAACTTGTAAGATAATAAACATACGCGTGTGGTACCGCACATGAAGGTAAATATTTATATTTAATACTGTGAACTCTTCCAAGAGGAATTGAAGCATTCACTGATAACACTAGACAGAAAAACAATTCGGACATGCGTAACACTACGTCACGAATAATTATACTCAAATGTGTGCTTGACTGAACTACAATCCTCATTATGTCAAACATAAGTTAAAGGGATACATCGTGGCACCCTTTTTTAGTTCCAGCCGGGGTCAGGGATTTTCTCTGCCTCGTGATGACTGGGTGTTGTGTTAGGTTTGAGTAGTTCTAAGTTCTAGGTGACTGAGGGCCATAGATGTTAAGTCCCATAGTGCTCAGAACCATTTGAACTCTTTTTTAGCTCTATGCAGGTTGCTTTGCAGTAGTTTGATGTAGAGGAGACCAGCGGATTACCTACATAGCAGGCAACACCAGCATCATCGTTTTGTCAGTTGAGCAGCGCTGTAGTCAATGGGAGATAGTACTGCAGCATAGCGGACAATGCCAGAAGTACGCTGCAGAGGCGACGTGTTCTTGTGAATAATAGTCATATTGTGGAGCAAAAAATTAATATTTAATGATTTTTGATATTATTTTCAGTTCATACTTACATGGAAGTAAGCGTTCCAATACTTTTTTTAACTGTAATAGCCATAATGTAGGTAGCTAGTATGTTTCGTAGTGCATCTTTTAGCTTGACTTTCGTAACTATTCGAGGATTAGCAAAGCAATTAGAGTCTGGCCTGGTGCATGTTGTCTGAGTGGAGTACTATCGAGAGACTAATGGTTCAAATGGCTCTGAGCACTATGGGACTTAACTGCTGAAGTCATCAGTCCCCTACAACTTAGAACTACTTAAACCTAATTAACCTAAGGACATCACACACAACCATGCCCGAGGCAAGATTCGAACCTGCGACCGTAGCGGTCGCGCGGTTCCAGACTGCAGCGCCCAGAACCGCTCGGCCATCCCGGCCGGCTCGAGAAGAGGGGGAAATGTAGACAAGGTGTCGATATTCCCCAGCGCTCTAAGCTTTAGAAATAAAAGTATATTATTATATCTAATTTCAGATGGTGGGGACAAGAAAAAAAATTGAGAAAGGGCTAAATAGCCTGAAGAAACCCTAAAAAAGGCATTAAATTTAATAACGTCAAGATGATGACTGAACAGCTTATCGAAAGAGTTGAACATACCGAGAATTACACTTTAGGATCGATTAAAATCAAATTCAGACATGATACCTTCAGTAAAGAGAAGATCTGGATTTATTCTGTAATTAGTCAACCATGTGACTACGTTGGCATAATTATTCTAAGCCATTTTCCTAGTTGAGTTGCAGCAAATTGGTATGACCTCGCGAGAAAACTAGGCGTGAAGCACAATTTCAATAAAATTACCAACATGCCAGGAAAAGACGGGGCTTCTGGTTTTAACAAGAGATATCCTAAAATAAGTTTAAGAAAGCAATTAGCAACTTATACCAACTAAGTTTTGAGTTCGAATAACACGAAAGTTGATTTATTTCTTTTCCAATGTGATACCATTTTTGAAAAGCCATCTTGTGTATATATTTTAATGTATGTTAAGATAGTTAAATGTGTTACCATCCTAGCACAAGAATTTTTTCCCGTCTGTATTTCACACTGTTGGTATTACCCCAAGTGAGTCTGTGACACACATCTACTTGGGATAATACTGACACGTTTCAGACTTAAGAAAATGTTTATATAGCTCTGAAGATATTCAACATTTTTCGATTTTTGTGGAACAGCTTTGCGTCTAACATTACTGGATCACACAGGGTACCATGAATTTTTCCATATATGTTACAGATACAAAAAAAATCTCTTAATATATCAGTATTTCCCCGATCTCCCTTATTCAGGTCCATCCTGCTGACAGAGGAAGTGTTAAAGAGCCAGAGCATTGTGGTAATATAAAAGCAATAAAGTCATTAGGCTCTCAATTACGGGCTGGAAGAAATGACCTGTCTTAAGTTTTAGAATTTATATTCTGTATTAGGACGAAAAGACCCTGTAATGTATAGTCACGTGTATACACCATGTAACGTCTCCCCCGCCCCCTTTCCTCTCTCACTAATCGGTTACTATGGAAATTTGATCGTGTTTCGCGTGAGGCCAACAGAAATGATAAAAGTCTGAATAAGGCTTCCGTTTCAGAAGAAATCTGATACCGGTTAGAGGGAAGATGTATACACTAAGCTATTCCGAAAAATAAATTATTCTTCTCCAAACATTCTAAACATTCTACTGCTATTGTACTTAATTTTATCTTAGTTGATAATCAGTGCCGGCCATTGTGGGCGTGCGGTTCTAGGCGCGTCAGTCTGGAACAGCGCGGCCGCTACGGTCGCAGGTTCGAATCCTGCCTCGGGCATGGATGTGTGTGATGACCTTAGGGTAGTTAGGTTTAAGTAGTTCTAAGTTCTAGGGGACTGATGACCTCAGATGTTAAGTCCCATAGTGCTCAGAGCCATTTGAACCATTCTGATAATTATTGCAATCGCTCACGTAAATTAGTAAAAGAAAAATGGGTACCACAAGAACCGACTAGGCCACAATAACTCAAGCGAAGTTGTTACTGTTCGATAACTTAATAGTGAAATGAACAGTAGTTGTGTGAAATTGAAATAAATGCATGGCAGTAGAAAAAAAGAACATTGCAATAAGCAACTTTAGATAATGTAATGGAATTAAATAAAATAATTTCGAACGTGCTTTGAAATGCACGAGACTGGATTTAGTCGAACTGAAACTCACTACTGTTATGAGAAAATTTACGCAAACTCACGCTACTGATTGCTCGATAATAGCAGCTTTTTTTTTTTGAGAAAACAAAATTTAATTAAAATTTAATAAAACAGTTTGTAATACCATTTTTACCGATTTTTGAAATTAGTTTGACTGGATACCAATCATGTGTGTGATTAAGTGAAGTGCACGACATTACTGCCAATGAACTTTGGACCAATCCATTACACTCATGGGCAATGATGTTTACAAATTTAATGTTAACTGCTATTTAAATATATTTGCCAGTAATTTACGCTTGCTTTTATTCTGAAACTAAAATTGAACAGTGGCTCTGATTTCTATAAAGACAAACACTTCACCATATGAGGCGTTTGTAATAGCTGCATTTAATTAATTTTTAAATATCAATGTAACTAGTAAGCTTTTAATTTACTTATTCAATTCTTTTCTTCCACATACGACATTTGAACGAGGACACACAGGAAACGTTTGGACTCTGTCTAGGTTACAATAATTTAGGTTACAGAATATAATAGGAAAACGTTATTGTCTCGCTTATTATTGGAAAAATGATCAAAATCAAGTCACGGTAATGCCTCGCAGTTTCTACACAATTTGAATTATTTTACACCATCGTGCAGTTTTTTGCAGTCGTCGTGCTGCTGCAGTCGGAGTAAGCGACAACGCTCCAACAACTCCAACTTTTGCGAGAGTTCTTGCATCAACCACAGCAGATTGAGCAGTAAGATCTTGATGTACAAGGTGCATTCAAGTTCTAAGGCCTCCGATTTTTTTCCTCCGCACTGGAAAGAGATAGAAACATGCGCATTGTTTTAAAATGAGGCCGCGTTCATTGTCAATACGTCCCAGAGATGGCAGCACCGTACGGCAGATGGAATTTTACCGCCAGCGGCGAGAATGAGAACTGTTTTAAATACATAAAATGGCGACGTTTTCCTTACTTGAACATCGTGCAATCATTCGTTTTCTGAATTTGCGTGGTGTGAAACCAATTGAAATTCATCGACAGTTGAAGGAGACATGTGGTGATGGAGTTATGGATGTGTTGAAAGTGCATTCATGGGTGTGACAGTTTAATGAAGGCAGAACATCGTGTGACAACAAACCGAAACAACCTCGGGCTCGTACAAGCTGGTCTGACGACATGATCGAGAAAGTGGAGAGAATTGTTTTGGGGGATCGCCGAATGATTGTTGAACAGATCGCCTCCAGAGTTGGCATTTCTGTGGGTTCTGTGCAGACAATCCTGCATGACGACATGAAAATACGAAAAGTGTCATCCAGGTGGGTGCCACGAATGCTGACGGACGTCCACATGGCTGCCTGTGTGGCATGTTGCCAAGCAATGTTGACGCACAACGACAGCATGAATGGGACTTTCTTTTCGTCGGTTGTGACAATGGATGAGACGTGGATGCCATTTTTCAATCCAGAAACAAAGCGCCAGTCAGCTCAATGGAAGCACACAGATTCACCGCCACCAAAAAAATTTCAGGTAACCGCCAGTGCTGAAAAAATGATGGTGTCCATGTTCTGGGACAGCGAGGGCGTAATCCTTACCCATTGCGTTCCAAAGCGCACTACGGTAACAGGTGCATCCTCCGAAAATGTTTTGAAGAACAAATTCCTTCCTGCACTGCAACAAAACGTCCAGGAAGGGCTGCACGTGTGCTGTTTCACCAAGACAATGCACCCGCACATCGAGCTAACGTTACGGAACAGTTTCTTCGTGATAACAACTTTGAAGTGATTCCTCATGCTCCCTACTCACCTGACCTGGCTCCTAGTGACTTTTGGCTTTTTCCAACAATGAAAGACACTCTCCGTGGCCGCACATTCACCAGCCGTGCTGCTATTGCCTCAGCGATTTTCCAGTGGTCAAAACAGACTCCTAAAGAAGCCTTCGCCGCTGCCATGGAATCATGGCATCAGCGTTGTGAATAATGTGTACGTCTGCAGGGCGATTACGTCGAGAAGTAACGCCAGTTTCATCGATTTCGGGTGAGTAGTTGATTAGAAAAAAAATCGTAGCCCTTAGAACTTGAATGCACCTCGTAATAGGCATCGAATTGATCTGCACACACTTCCATGGAACAGTGCCACCCATATACATATATGTATATTAAGCAGCTTCACATAACAACGGCCACACAGGGCACGCTACTTGCGCGTCCAACCGCTGCCATCACTCCGCTTCCAGTGAAACTCTCCTACCTCCCTCGATCCCTGACGTCACGGCCCACTGACCAGGGACCATGCTCTCTATCTAGCTGTTATTCTTATATCATTGGCAGTTACCAAGTATCACTACAGTGTTTGACATTAATCATTATACATTGGGTAACATAATATTTTACGTATTTACAATACAAATAAATAGAAACTTGTTACAGTTTTACATACTATCGGTTACGCAGTTCATAAACTTGGCGAATAAATTAGGATATACATTGCATTATAGGCTTCACGACCAACTACAGAAATTTATTTTGAATTTTCTTAAATTTTAGTGCTGTTATTTGGTACTACCCTTGGTCTTGTCAGAAAGGGTGGTGATTGGACACAGATTCATGGCAACCTCTTGCCGTTGGGGTGGGAAGCTGCCCCTAAAAGAGGCATTCAGTCAGAGAATACCTTCAACGTTAATGAAGGTGGACGGTTTTATTTATTTTAACATCCATACAAAAGGCGCACATAAATTTCTGAGACTACATAAGAAAACTTAAATTTCATCTATTTTTCCATGATGAACAAACTGTGTCATCAACGATCGCATTTTCTCCACAAATCTTCTCAAAAACGAAGTAATGTCTTTTTTGTAAAGTTAGTGAGCCACTGCTCACATTCGGTGAATTATGCAATGTCCAGAGCAACAGTGAAAGATTTCTCCTAAGCACATAACCTGAGACAGGAATGTTTTGTTCTCCACACCGACTAACAAATTTCAGTTACCATTCTTCAAGAGGCGGGACCTAACCTCGTGCTAATGATATGTTTTCGGCAATCTTATGTATCTCCTTCAAGATTACTGAGAGCGCCCTTGAAGAAATCCCAAAACGATTCATAAAATATCATTTCTTTCACCCCACTTTTCACGACTTCAAAAATTGTTTCTGTGAGAGTCGAAGACTTGTACATCCTTGAAGTCATTTATAAAATTGACTTAGGTATTACGATGGCTAATGTATTACTGCGAAGACGAAAGATTGACACGAAAAGCTGAATAGTTGGCGAAGCAGTTCGAATTAGGGAATGTTACGTAGTAGATAGCCGCCAGATTCGAAATATAGTGTTTTCGGCGCGTTTTGTCGTAACAGTGGCTTCAGTTTATCGAGTGTACCAAAACACACAGGATTTCATCGATTCATTGGGATTCCTCAAGTGAGTTGACAGAAAGTTCAGTTCATTGAGAATTTCCATTCATCGACGTCTGTAATTCCTTCTTCTCGAGGTCAACTGTGTTTAACTGAAGAAGCAATGTCATAAATACAAGAGTATGAAGAGAAAGAAGAAGAAGATGATGCTGATAGTGATGGTGATGCTGACGACGACGATTAGCTGCTGGTAGTTATGATGCTGCCAAAAACAATTTGAAACTTATAAATGTGCCGTACAACATTTCTGTGTGCTACTTGACGTGGGTATGTGAGTGGATGTTGATCAGTTACTATAAAAATTATTTTTAAAAATAATGCCGTTCTGATGGAAATCAATTTTCATCCATATATCGTCTTCCTCTTCTCCGCGTTGCCTGATCTGTTCGAAATTTGCTAAATGATGTCCATACAGCTCTCTTGCTGATCTTAGATGGAAGACTTGGAGTGTAGCATGTAGAAACGTAGAAGCGATGCTGTTAATGAGCTTCGATGTTGCGTTTAACGATTGCTTGGACTCTGTATCTTCATTATGCGCCACACTATCCTTTTGTTCATACCTTTCCTTTTCCATTCTTTTTGTTTTCTAGAGTCCAGTAAGAAGCTCGACATTTGGTTGCGAAATTGTCGAGATAGATGCTGCCCCTTGCTGGAACAACTTTTTGCCTGTCCCTCCATCAGTCGGGTTTTACAGCGTAAAAAAAGATTCTTAGTGAGCACGAGTCGGGACAAATGTTCAGCCAACGTGACTACTAGCTGCGTTAACTTCCAGCTTGTCGTAAAATGCCACGTAAATGATTTCTTTTAGAAACAATAGGGGTCCACGTATACTCGTTTTAGAGCTTGTACTAAATTTTACGACTGGCGTTACAGAGAGGATGTGATGGAGAGAAATGATACTCGTGATGTTCAGCCTCCGTAACTTCATTCTGCTCTAATATCGGTGATTACTGCTGTGCTGGTGAATTTAGCTTGGTCCATAACTGCCTTCAGAAGCCTGTGCGAGAAGTGAGCTGTAGAGAATAAAACACAGACACTCTCGCGTCTTTCACAGCGAAAATTTGTACCACCTTCGCGTATTTGTTAAACGCAATGTTCATCATCATCGTCATCATTATTTTCTTTTTGGTTGTTCCATTCGCTGCTCAAATAAAAGACGCCAGCAATTGTAGCATTATATATGTTTGACACTGTGACAACTGCTGCGGGCGATCTGAGTTGTTATTCTTAAAAACAAGGTTCGCTAACAACGCTTGTAAATCTTTTTATTGACAACTCGTTTCGAATGGTCTGTGACGTCAAGTCCCGATGGTGATGAAAGCACGGGTCTGTTGAAACTGGTAATCAATGAAAACATTTATAAGCGATCTTGGCGAACGCGGTTTTTTTAAAGAATAATACGGTTTTAGTATGGCCACCACCCCCTCCTTTAGCCATTAAAACACTGAAATACCTGTTGTGTGCTGTCCTTAGGTTAGTTAGGTTTAAGTAGTTCTAAGTTCTAGGGGACTGATGACCATAGATGTTAAGTCCCATAGTGCTCAGAGCCAAGTTTCAATACCTAATGGTCAGTTGACATTGCGTCAACATAACACAGTTTTATAATTCTTCTTGAAAATGGCATTAATATAAAAGCCGTGGAATAAAATAAATTAATTTTTAGCAGCTGGGGCGGTTATTCGTCAATTCAGTACACTGTTGCGAAGCGGCAACGCAATCCAAACTTGAAGAAACCAAAACAGGTTTGCGTAAAACCTTCGTAGAAGGACCAGCGACAGCTGGTGATCCTTCGTCATGAAGAGGATGATGTCTTTGTTGGTAACATCAGTGATGTAGAAATAGAATCCCATACTGCTAAGCCACGACAATGACGCGCATTTTCCTGAAATACACAAACAAATGATTACAGTTTCGGAAAAACTGAGTGATTTATTCAAGACTAAGAGCTTCACGACCTCAAGAAGTCAATAACGCGTTGATTCACATCTGAACGTTATGCAAGCAGTCATTCGGCTTGTCATTGATTGATGGAGTTGTTCAATGTCTTCCTGACGGATACCATGTGAAATTCGATAGTTCGTCGGGGCTTAATTCGAAGTGGGCATCACTCAAGGCAATTCTACTCCAATAAATGTGATACCAGGACGAAGACGTGTATGAAGACGCCCCGGTAGACGCCCACCGTGACGCCCGACAAACTTGATTAATGGTCTGCGATGTCCTTTCTTTTTATAGCAGGATCCCATTGGTTGTCATCGGCGGCACCCTTACAGCACAGCCGTACGTGGATGATATTCTACGCAACGTTTTTGTTACGTGTCATGATAAGCCATTCCGGGCTTACATCTCAGCAAGACAGTGCCCGCCCGCACACGACGAGTCTTTCTGCTGCTTCTCTTCGTGTTGGCCAAACTCTACTTTCGCCAGCAAAGTCGCCGGATCTCTCCCCAACTGATAACGTTTGGGGCACTGTGGGCAAGGTACTCCAACCATCTCGTGATTTTGACGATCTTATGCGCCAATTTGACAGAATTTGCCACGATATCCTTTAGGAAGACACTCAACAATTCTGCCAATCAGTGCAAATGCGTTACTGACTTGGTCAATTTGTGAAGTTGTTTCTCTTGAACAAATCATCTAATTTTTCTGAAATACCGGGTGATCAAAAAGTCAGTATAAATTTGAAAACTTAATAAACCACGGAATAATGTAGATAGAGAGGTAAAAATTGACACACATGCTTGGAATGACATGGGGTTCTATTAGAACAAAAAAAGACAAAGTTCACAAAATGTCCTACAGATGGCACTGGACAGCAAAACGTAACTGCTACCGTGACGGGTGAGAGGTACGCCGGTATGTTACAGAATCGCATCATCCTCAGCTTGGCTGATAAACACCTGCTGGAACTTACGATGTTTATGCAGGCTAGCGCTCCACCCCATATTGCTAGACGCGTGAAAGATCTCTTGCGCGCGTCGTTTGGTGATGATCGTGTGCTCAGCCGCCACTTTCGTCATGCTTGGCCTCCCAGGTCCACAGACCTCAGTCCGTGCGATTATTGAATTTGGGGTTACCTGAAGTCGCAAGTGTATCGTGATCGACCGACGTCTCTAGGCATGCTGAAAGACAACATCCGACGCCAATTCCTCACCATAATTCCGGACATGCTTTACAGTGCTGTTCATAACATTATTCCTCGACTACAGCTATTGTTGAGGAATGATGGCGGACATATTGAGCATTTCCTGTAAACAACATCATCTTTGCTTTGTCTTACTTTGTTATGCTAATTATTGCTATTCTGACCAGATGAAGCGGCATCTGTCGGACATTTTTTGAATTTTTGTATTTTTTTGGTTCTAATAAAACCCCATGTCATTCCAAGCATCTGTGTCAATTTGTACCTCTCTATCTACATTATTCCGTGATTTATTCAGTTTTCAAATTTATACTGACTTTTTGATCACCCGGTATAATGCCTTCGTTGTTCGTCGTGTTTTTTTCTGTTTTAGAGGGAATTTATTTGTAATACTTGCACATATAAGACTTTCATCCACGTATTGTCTTCCTCGTCTCATTACGACTCGGAAATATCTTCTTCTTGTCTGAGACAAAAGGACGTCCTTACTTAAGACCATCACATCAACAGATGTCTTTAGGAGCGTCAGAAGACTAGGACAGTCAACGCCACAAACGGGCAAACAGACAAGAAGTCAACTAGAGAAAATGTTCCAAACTGCAAAAGTCACACTGTTAAAGGCCGTGCATGACGGCAAAATTATTTGATGATGAAGGTAAATTTAATAGAAAGGAAAATCTGTAGACCACATAAATCAACGAGTGTCCAATGTAATTCTACGGAATGTTTACCGTTGAAGCTATAGGATAATCTTACATTCACTGACATTCTAAACTAAATTTCGACGACATTGGTAGTCATATCGGAATGAAAACTCTACCATGAGAATGAACTGAAACAAAATGTGATCTAAAATTGTTTACTTTAAATGGCATTAATTTGAGTCCCCATTAATAATGTAGGTACCCAACTCTACAAGTCCTGTGTACATACTTACCTTGTAATCTTTTGTTGCCCAGAGTTGCAGTCCCCAGCTTAGTATGTATGCTTGAAGTGATTTTTAACTCAATAATTGACAAATAACAGCGTCCAGTAATATCGGATAACTACTGGTCCGTACGTAAACAACATGAAATCGATACACCGAAACATCTTGATGGTTCAATGAATCAGTGTTGTCACCCTCAACATAAGAAAATAAAATGCAGCGCTATCTTGGTAACATATGCAGATCTATCAAAAAATTACTAATGTATTAATGTCGATTTTTTAATCGTAAGGGCAGTCAGATGTAAAAGTGACAGATGGAAAAGGAATAGGTAAGGTGTTTATTATTTCAAAAGTAATCGCAATTACTTTTAATACATTTAAACCACTGCGAGACAAGGCGGTCATGGAGAAATGTTCGCGGTTGCCTACCGAATCATACTTGGTCCCAGGCGTACACCTATTCCTCCAAAGCAAATCGACAGTAACGAATGTCTATCTTCAGGTTTTAAAAATATGGAAATCGGAAGGGACGATATGGAGGATGTGTAACGGCTTGGCTACAAACTTGTACAGCGTAGCTGAGACAACCTTGGCAGTATGTGAACCCTCCAACATGTTGCCAATTTTTACACTGCAACTGTTAGGACGCTGGTATTTGCAATAATGAAAAAACATGGAAGTCGACATGACGTGCTCCAGACAAATCCGTTGTGTGACGAAACTGAACGATGGACCCATCTTGACACCTTTTACTGTGCCACATACGTGTATTTACCATTGTTAGTAATGTGGTTATAGCCAAGCATGAACGTGCATAGTTTTCCTTTTAATTTTTGCTATAAGGAGGATTATCATGCTGCTAGGTTACTGATGTACAGAATACCTAACAATAAATCCTTAACAATGCAGCAGTATAATTACAATGTATAACCGATATTTTTATGGGCAGAGAGATGCCAGAGTTTTGAGAGGTTACTATAAGCGGACGATCTGGACGTGTGTCCGCCGGAAAAAGGAAATTTGTAAAGATGAATTTCATGAACTGATGGATATATATATCATGACTTTTGAACATTATTAAGGTAAATACATTGTCTGTTCTCTATCAAAATCTTTCATTTGCTAACTATGCCTATCAGTAGTTAGTGGCTTCAGTAGTTAGAATCTTTTATTTAGCTGGCAGTATTGGCGCTTGCTGTATTGCAGTAGTTCGAGTTACGAAGATCTTTGTGAGGTAAGTGATTCATGAAAGGGATAGGTTATTGTTAGTCAGGGCCATTCTTTTGAAGGGATTTTTGAAACTCAGATTGCGTTGCGCTAAAAATATTGTGTGCCAGTTTAGTGATGATCAGAATAAGTAAAGAGAGAACTGTCTGAGTACATTCAGTTTTACTCAGCTGTCTTTAAATCAAATTACGTAGTAGATTACTAGCACAGTCATTCAAAATTTTTCTAAGGAGACGTTACAAGGTTGTGATAAATAATCCCTTATATTTTGAAGATATGCAGGATTTAAATTCCTGGTGCCGAAACGAACACACATAGTAATGCGATCTGATCGAAAATTAATGGAATCATACGACCGGCAAGTAGCACATAAGCGTACAGGTTTGTGAATAACATAGATTACTTTGAACCTGACATTTTACTGTACGCTGCATACCTTGGCTGCTCGTCATACTTCCGCCAGGCGGTCGGCAAAATGTTTTTTGATCTTTGGTTCTGGATTCATGTTTATGTGACATACGACAGCCAGCACAATGCGGGGCATCAAGATGTTCTAAGAACGAAATCAGTCGCAACAAAATAAATGTGTAGTATTACAGCTGAGGTAACTTTCATTAAAATTATCGCCAGCTGTGGTGCTCAACATTATTAAAATTATTTGTACAATGATATCCATTATTATTCCCACAGTGAAATGCGTCCTACAGCGGCTACGAGAAACGGCAGCAGGGAACTGAATGTTACAGTCTGCGAATGTTTTATTTAGTCTAAATTGCACGTTATTGTAAATACGCTAGAGGGTTTCATTTGTTAAGACCATCTCCTGACGCGGCAGCATTACTCTGACAGACACAATGTGGTCCGTCGGAAAGCAGCAAAAATGGATATTTGGATTTTTTTTCTGTTCGACGATTCACATTGTGAGGGTTAGTGTAACAGTGCCACATCGTACGATGGCCCTAACAGTTCAACGTCGGTCGCTGATAACCTTGGCGTTGAGTGCTCGTAAGCTCCTTCCTCTTCAATGTCGGTAATGTGTCTACGTTGTTGTGCGTTCATGTGGGGAAAAGAATTGGAATAAAATATGTGAAAGGCACCACGAGCTAGTTTCACTTACTGTATGTACGTTCGAAAATGAAATAACTGGTTCTCTGTCTTACTTGAAAGATTAATGTTTAACGTCCCATCGACAAGGAGGTCATCAGATGGTTCAAATGGCTCTACGCACTATGGGATTTAGCATCTGAGATCATCTCTCCCCTAGACATAGAACTACTTGTGCCTAACTAACCTAAGGACATCACATACATCTGTGCCCGAGGCAGGATTCGAACCTGCGACCATAGCAGCAGCGCGGTTCCGGACTGAAACTCCTAGAACCGCTCGGCCACAGCTGCCGGCGAGGTCATTAGAGACGGATCATTTGCCCGGAATGACGAGTGATGAAGGAAGGGAATCGGCCTTGCTCTTTGAAAGGAACCATCCACGCATGTACCTGGGGCGTTTCAGGAAATCAGGGAGAACTTAAATGTGGATGGCTGAGCAGAGATTTGATTCGTCGTTCTTCCGAATGCGAGTCCAGTCTTCTGATCACTGTGCCACTTTACTCGGTAGGTGTACGTTTGATTGGGCGGCGGGGGTGGGGGGGACATGGGGATGGTAGCAGTGTGGGGGAGGGGGGGGTTGTAGGGAGGGGCGACTGCCAAGGGCGAGACATTGGATACTAGCGGGTGAACACAATACGGTTCATAGCATTACATAAGTAGGATCGATAACGCAGGATAACTCAGCACAAATTGGTTGTCCTTCGTTAGATACAAGTGCGAGACGCTCATTGCGTTTAAATAAATTAACACCATCAGGGCAGAAGCACGGAATGGCCATTCGCAACGATTCTCTCTCTCTCTCTCTCTCTCTCTCTCTCTCTCTCTCTCTCGCTCCATCTCACTCTCCTCCTCCCTCCCACAGCCGCTTGCCTTCAGCGGGCCGTTAGCTGTCGCAACGAAACATCCGTGACAGGTGCGGGCAGTTTCCGGATTTCTGGCGTCGCTCGTCGTCAACACCGATGGCTGCCGGCGATTTCGCCAGCACCTCACAACCAGACGACAACAGGTAGGGCGACTCTAAATCTGAGCATTCCGTCCTGGTACAACTTCGTTGTTTCACAGTTGTGTAACAAAGCTAATCCAAAAACAATTCTGTACTCCACAAATCTCCTTTCGGTCTGTGGCGGAGGGCATCTCCGGTAACGTATTACCACCACGGTGCGCCATCTGTCCCGTTCCAATCGAATGTTGCCCAGCGTCCATGTGAGCTCGAATATTCCTAAATTCACTCATAACCGTTTTTTGATACGCACGTTGGGGGAAACCATACCATGCCGATTTCTTGGAACGTACGCGTTCGTAATTATAACAGTAACAGTCGCGACTACTTTTTTGACACTTTCGAGTTTACTCAACTAATTCAGAAATTAATGCCTTTTCTATTTTGGATCTTCCCTGTCTCCTCCATCTGTCTTACCTAGTATGGAACCTAGATTCGGAACAAGTATCACTAGGGGCATATTTTTTGTAAGGTACCAATTTCGTGAGTGAACTATATACTTTTAGGCACTAAAATTTATTTCCTTCGGACTCTGTCAATCAGTCTGCTTTTGCTACAACTCCTTTTTTATGGTCGTTCCACTCTCAGTTACTCTGAAGGTATTTTACGGTTGTCTGTTACAGTGATCGATCGTCGTTAGTACATTTCAACTGTGCTGGGTCTCTCCGACTCCTTATCCGCTATATGTTACATTTACCTGATTCGAGTGCTTACTTTTGGATTCTTTGGAGGACCTGGAGCTCTTTATAAGGGCCAAACGTATTATCTCAACATCTCGCGGAGCTGTTTAATCTCTGCCCAGTTTAAAACGGGTTTCATCACAAACATATTTAAAAAGGGAAGCAACGATGACAGCGAAATTATCGAGGCATCTCAGTTCTGTTTCGAGAAGGTATGGGAATATCCTTAAAACTAGAACTGAGAGAGAGATTTAGGAAGCAGAAGACGGGGGGCTTCTGGCCAGGCAGGTTTTGTACGGGTTATAACTGCAGCATTAGGCAGGTGACCGTCAAGAGAATGAGACATGTCTTGGAGACGCACTATCTTTCAAACAGGTTGCGTAAGGCCCTCATATGAACAATTATCTAAAAAAGTGCATTCAGGTAGAACTTGCCGTGTTAAAGTGCGGAAGTCACTATCACATAAATTTAAGCATACTGTTTAGCGTGTATCCTCTTTAAAATCTTTTTGAACGAAGCACTGAAAAACCGAAAAAAGAAGGGCAGAAACATGCAGATTAGAGTATGTGATGACAACCTATTCTCCCTAAATCGCAGACGATCAGGTAGTTTCCGCCGAGGAAGAGGACGATGTATATGTTAACAAAGCTTAAAGAAGAACATGAGCAGTAGAGTACGAAAAGAAATTTCACAAAGACTGAATACTTGGTTGTCAAAAAACACAGGAACGGATTTTGTTACGACTGATGGATGTGTGGTACGTTATAGTTAGTCATATAAATATTTGGGGGTCAGCACTTCGGACAAGGGTGGATGCTACGAGGAAATAAAGCACAGAATATCAAAGGGATAGTTGGCAGCTAAACAGCTACGCTGCTATATTTGTAATAAAAATACGTCAAAAAACTTGAAAAGGAGGCTCCACAGATCTATAGTTGAGAGCATTCTACATCTAAATCCACATAAATACTCCGCAAGCCACCCTATGGGGCGTGGTGGATGGTATCCCGTGCCACTGAAATTCATTTCCTTTCCTGATCCACTTACAAATAGAGCGGGGGAAAACGACTGCCAATATGCATGTGTATGAGCCTTAATTTTTCGTATCTGTGGTTCGTGGTCCTTACGCTACATATATGGTGGCGGCAATAGAATCCGTCTGCAGTCAGCTCCAAATGCCGGTTCTCTAAATTTTCTCAGTAGTGTTTCTCGAAAAGAACGTCACCTTTCCTCTAGCGATTCCCATTTGAGTTCCCGAAGCGTCTTCGTAATACTTGAATGTAGTTCGGTCGTACCAGCAACAAATCTATCAGCTCGTCTCGGAATTGCTTCGATGTCTTCTTTAATTCGACCTGGTACGGATCCCAAACACTCGGCAGTACTCAAGAGTAGGTCTCACTAGCGTCCTATATGCGGTCTCCTTTACAAGTGAACCACACTTTGCCAATAAACCGGAGTCTGAGCCTTCCATACCACAAGCCGCATATGCTCGTTCCATTTCATATCGCTCTGCAACGTTACGCCCAGATGTTTAAACGACGAGACTGTTGAAGCAGGACACTTCTAATGCTGTATCAAGGATTTGTTCTTCCTTACATTTTTCTGCATTTTGTCACAGACATGTTGTATCATTCAAGTCACAGCATCGTCAGCAAACAACGGCGGGTTGCTGCCCATTCTGTCCTACAGATTATTCGTGCGTAATAGCGGTCGTATCACACTTCCCTGGGGCTCCCCTGACAATACCCTACATTGCTTTGTATGGTGCGCTCTCTGTGAAGCTTCCAGATGCAATGAGAAAAATATTAAGGTCAGTGAAAAAGGCATTCAGCAAATGAAGTAACAAGAAGACACAAAATACCACATGAAGTATTACGAGAACAGGTGGATGTTACCAAGGATATTGTTCACACAGATGAAAACAAACGTTTACTTAGGAGAGGGAGAAGTTATCGGAGATCGCTATAAAGAACTTCGATGTAGATAAGCGGTTCCGGTAAAACTAAGTTACCATCTGAGAGCTGAAGATGGCAGCGATTTCAGCTAAGAAGTTCTTCTGCTCCTAAGTAATCACTGCATATTTCCCTTCAAGCTTAACATGAGTAAACTTTCTAGTATGCCAGACCATCAACTACGAAGGACCTCAGGGCGTGTTGATTTGTATCTGCTAGAAAATCCTAAACCCAGATCTAAAGCTGATCCTTTATTTCGTAAGATAACATTCGGTTCACACATCTCATTGTTTACAAGAAGCTACTGTCCTTCTTCGTCTTCTTGTTCTTCTACTTCTCCGTCTTCTTCCCGTGTACCCCTTATGAGTCTGTAGTAAATCTCATGTTCAAGTATGAGAACATTTTTGTAGATGTTTGCGTAGCGTTTATTCGAAGTGGGAAAGGGGTCCCTCCCGGTATCTACCTAGCTGGATGTGGGAAACCGCATGAAAATAACATCCAATTTGGTAGGTTCACCAGTCATCATCGCTGATCCGCGAGGCGGATTCAATCCGCGTCAGCCTCACCACCACGAATCCCGGGGGCGGCGTGTTAACGCCATCGGCTATCCATGCGGGTCAGAGAAGTCAGTCAAGCAACTAATACTACTTTGCATTGCTAACCCTCGGTACTAATCTAATGAGGTGGGAGCTTTGGCTGACGTGGTACACTCGCTAACGAAAAGAGTGTTGTTGAAAGCCCAGCCCAGCCCAGCTCTGGAGGTATAGCATTCCCGCCATTTTCCTAAATCGATTGAGGTGAATGTCGGGACGTTTCACATCGGAAGATCACTGTTGGTTTATTTCCTTTCCCTGTCGAGCTTTTTCTCCGTCTCTAAGGACCTTTCCAACTCATAATGCACTGAAGCGCCAAAGAAACAGGTATAGGCACGCATATTCAAATTCAGAGATATGTAAACAGGCGAATACGGTGCTGCGGTCGGCAACGCCTGTGTAAGACGCACAAGTGTCTGGCGCAGTTGTTAGATCGGTTACTGCTGCTACAATGGCAGGTTATCAAGATTTAAGTGAGTTTGAAGGTGGTGTTAATAGTCTGCTCCCGAGCGTTGAGACACAGCATATCCGAGGTAGCGATGAAATGGGGATTTTCCCGTACGACCACTTCACGAGTGTACTGTGGCTATCAGGAATCCGGTAAAACATCAAACCTCCAACATCACTGCGACTGGAAAAAGATCCAGCAAGGACGGGACCAACGACGACTAAAGAGAATCGTTCAATGTGACAGAAGTGCAACCATTCCGCAAAGTGATGCAGATTTCAGTGCTGGGCTATCAACAAGTGTCAGCGGGCAAACCATTGAACGAAACATCATCGATATGGGCTTTTGGACCCGAAGGCCCACTCGTGTACCCTTGATGACTGCACGACAAAAAGCTTCACGCCTCGCCAGGGCCCGTCAACACCGAAATTATACTGTTGATGACTGGAAACATGTTGCCTTGTTGGTCGAGTCTCGTTTCAAATTGTATCGAGCGGATGGACGTATAGGGGTATGGAGGCAACTTCACGAATACATGGACCCTGCATGTCAGAAGGTAACTGTTAAAGCTTGTGGAGGTGCTTTAATGGTGTGGGGCGTGTGCAGTTGGAGTGATATGGGACCCATGATGCGTCTAGATACGACTTTGACAGGTGACACGTAAGCATCCTATCTGATCACCTGCTTCCATTCATGTCCATTGCGTATTCCGGCGGACTTGGGCAATTCCAGCAGGGCAATGTGACAACTAACACGTCCAGAATTGCTACAGAGTGACTCCAGGAATACTCCTCTGAGTTAAGCACTTCCGCTAGCCAACAGTCTCAAATGGTTCAAATGGCTCTGAGCACTATGGGACTTAACATCTGAGGTCATGTCACCTAGAACTTAGAACTACTTAAAACCTAACTAACCTATGGACATCACACACATCCATGCCCGAGGCAGGATTCGAACCTGCTACCGTAGCGGCCGCGCGGTTCCAGACTGAAGCGTCTAGAACCGCTCGGCCACACCGGCCGGCTCCACCAGTCTCCCCAGACACGAATATTATTGAGCATATATGGGATGCCATGCAACGTGCTGTTCAGAAAAGATCGCCACCCCCTCGTGCTCTGACGGATTTATGGACATCCCTGTAGGATTCATAGTGTCAGTTTCCTCCACCACCACTTCAAACGTTGGTCGAGTCGATGCCACGTCGTGTTGCGGCACTTCTGCGTACTCGCAGGGGACCTACACGATACTAGGCAGGTGTACGAGTTTCTCTGGCTCTTCATCGTATTTCTTTCTTTTTCTTCGGGAGTTAGGTTAGTTTGCGTTTAACCTCACTTCGACACCATATCTTTGTGGTGACATACGAGGTACACGTTTTCTCCATTTTGGTTGTAATGTATTGTCTTTTGGGTCGTTGCTTGGATTCCTAAGTCTCCTCCTATTACTTTATTCCTAAATTTGTCTTCCCTAGTCGACCCTTCGACAGATCTTAGAAATTTCATTCCTGGTAAATCTGTACGTCTCAGCGTCCATCTTTCCACCCTATGTAAGTAGCGTCTGCGATGACTTCATAAAATTTCAGTTGTCTCTCTTTCCTTTTTGATGCTTAAATGGTTTCCTTATTGTGCCGCACATAATGGTAAGTACTATTTTTTTTTCTGTATACCCATATGTTGTTCACATGACATGTCACATCCTAGGTATTGGAAATGGGCTACCTGATTTATAGGTTTATTACTGAGAACTCAAGCCTGATTTTTTTCTATTTTGCCCGGCCTTATTCCGAGTCCCGATATGAGACTTTCGAGTGTGTATATTTTTACACGTATGGGTTAAAAGGCCATAGCAAAATTCTCATATAGGAGGGCATGTAATTTTTGTTCGAGACTTTATTCCACTAGCCTTTCTACAAGGCAGTCGTGTTTTGAGGTTACACTGAAGATACCGCCTCCGTCAGAAAGCGGTTCCAGAGGACTACTCTTTTGCCAGAAGTACCGTCTGTTTCTTTGCCGTAATACACTGTTTTAAAAACGCTTACTTACTAGCATACTGTGCAAAAGAGGAATAGAACTCGGGTGTGATTGAAACTAACAACCACAATGGAGAGAAAAAATATGTTAGGTAGTTGTGGAGCTCGCTGTATTTTTAATGAAGTTTTGTTTTTCCTGGTAAGTGGTAACGTAACTTGATGTTATAAAGGACCGAACAAATAATTATTGTTTAATTTCATACATCATAACTGATGTGTTTGGGAAGTCTGGAATTGTGTCACCCAAGAAATTATTTGTAGTTCTTTCTTGCCCCCAGGCCTTTGTTTGTGAGGACTGTATTATCAAAAAATGTTTACTTAAATTAGGTGTTGTTTTGTAGCTGTATGTCAAATTAAAAATTTAAATAGCGTCAGTCGGTACTAGGATTGTAAAGTTATTGGTATCTGTCGATGATTTTTTGTGTGAAAAATGATTCGGAGACAGTCTTAAGCAGTAGCTATTCTTCTAACCACTGAATAGTCCAGGGAGAGATGTGTTCAAAAAGTAAACCAGAATTTCGTAATTTACAGTTAATGTTTTTAATGTTTTAGTTGTGTTGGTAAACACGTATGACTAGTTTCTGTACAGCGATAGCCACATTTTGTCAGCTGTCCAAAAGGTTACAAGTATTTCACAATATGATAAATGGAAATGCCGTGTGGCTAGGGCCTCCCGTCGGGTAGACCGTTAGCCTGGTGCAAGTCTTTCGAGTTGACGCCACTTCGGCGACTTGCGTGTCGATGGGGATGAGATGATGATGATAAGGACAACACAGCACCAAGTTTCTAAGCGGAGAAAATCTTCGACCCAGCTGGGGATCGAACCCGGGCCGTTAGGTATGACATTCCTTCGCGCTGACCACTCAGCTCGGAAAATTTGTATTACTTTTAGTTATAAGGAAGGAATAAAGCGTAACGCAGTTTCGGAAACGTTAAATATTGCTTTCTGTGGTTGTGTAATGAGTTAAACAAAACTTTGTCGGTAGTACAAACGTTTCGAAAATGGCTGTGAATACGTTGATGTGACGATCGCCGTGCACGTCCCAGCGGTCCACAAGCTGATGGAATCGCGCACAAAGAGAAAGAAATGATTATGATGGATCGGCGTACAACAATCGGGCAAGCTAATAATGGTGTTGGCACGTCATTTGGTTCATGATATTAATTTTTTTCGGATTTCTCAGTATTAAACGTGTGACTGCAAAACTTATACAAAATCGTTGAATTTAAAACAAAACAATAACGTATGTAAATTGTTCAAAGGTCGCTAGAGGAAGCCGGTGACGCATAACTAATGAAACGAGCCACAACAGGTATTAGATACGGATATATACTTACGTCTTCGAAACTGAGGTCACCAGCGGAAGCATGTCGAATCGCAAAGATAAAGAAAAACTCGAGAAGTGCAGTCACATATGATGGTTTCGCTCATTGTGTTCGTCGATTTTAGTGGCATAGTACAGAATCAATTCTTGGCAGAAGTCGAACGATCAGTAAGGTATTACTTAGAAGTTAGAAGCGGTATGAACGAAACAAATCGAAAAAATTGCGCTTGGGTTTGTAGGAATAAAGTTATGGTTTCTGCAATACGATAACCTATCTGCTTTCACTTCGTTGTTTGTTCGTGAATTTTTGTCAAAAAACTGTCTTGTAATGATGTCTTGGGTGTCATGTTTTCCTCAAGTAGTAGCACGGTAATTTTTTTTTTCTGTTCCAGAAAATAAGAAAGTCTTAAACGGCAGTCGTTTTACAAGTACGAGCACGCATTCGGGAGGAAGATGGTTCAGACCCGCGTCCGGCCATCTATATTTAGGTTTCCTGTGATTTCCCTAAATCTTTCCAGGAAAATACCGGGCTGGTTCCTTTGAAAGGGCACGGCCGATTTTCTTCCCCATCCTCGACACAATCCGAGCTTGTGCCTCGCTTCTACTGACCTCGATGTCGTTGGGACGTTAAACCCAATCTTCCTTCCTTGACTAATAAATTATATTCGTTCCGAAAAACAAAAATTCCCGTTAGCATAAAATGGCCTCTGGCTCCAAAGTTGTTTTTATACTTTTTTGTTAAATGATAGCTTTCGGCATCAAAGGTCCTATCATCAGATCAAATTTATGTACTCATCTAATCGATGCTGCGTATTATTTTTGAGAACACAATGGCTGTCAACGCCCGATGGCTAGTCAGCAGGTCTCACACCCACATCACCTCACAACGTGACACTTCGCTGTGGTGTAGTGGGTGTGGGAAGAAAGGAAAAACGTTGATCGGATTCTCGCTGTTCGAGCGACGAATGAAATTTTGTACAAGGTCGGGATTCGAACCTGGGTCCCTAGCTCACTAGGCAGATGCGCTAATCACACCACCACTCTCGCACAGTGGGTTGGCACAACTGCACAGTCTACCCTAGCGCATTTCATTCCTTAATCCAAATTCCCATAAACACCTCGGCCCACTTGGTAATTACAACACAGTCGGAGAGCTTCTGCAATACTGTTGGAGTTTAGAGAAAATACCAAGCGAGCTGAGGGGTCAGTGAGAATTTGAATTGAGGAGGGAGGCATCCTAGGGTAGCCTGCACGTGTGCAAATCCACTGTGTGGGTGGCGTAGTCGTTGGCGCTTCTGCCTAATGAGCAGCAGAACATGGTTCTGGTACGAAATTTCATTCGTCGCTTCAGTATGCGTGTATCGGAATCCTGCTAATCCGACCCTGGCAATCCGAACGTTTGGTTAATCCCAACATGAAAAATTTTAGTCTAAGTATGGAAAACTGTGCGGTAAACTGCTGTACATACACACTATGTTAATTTACACAGTGCAGTAAACATGTATTAGAAATATTGGCAATAAAACATTAGGTTTAAGCAATGCGTAACAGTGAAAGAAAAGCTGTCAAACTTATTAAAATACAGCGTACATTTTATCCCTACTTTTTAAATGACAAAAACTCAGTCTTGGTTTTTTGGCGTAATGAAGACAGTCTGTTATATAACGCATAGTTGCGTCATCCTCTCATAAACATCAAATCAGCAAGTGTAGCAGTGGGCTGTTGCTCCAAATAACGTAGAGCGAGGTCAAGGCCTTCTGCTGCGTCACTGTCTGGCACCAGCTTTCAGGCTCATTGTCACATCCGTCACAGCAGTCCACTTCTTCCTGGTCTTGAGTCACAACAGCAACTAAATCAGAGTCAGTAAGATTCTCCACACATACCCGATCCACTGCCATCCACTCATCTACATCTCCTTCACTAGCTTCTTCACATCCAGGGATGGTCTGTATCATTTGTAGTAGATTTTCCTCCTCATTTTCAGTTAGGTTGTCCTGAAATTCAAGAGATTCCCACAGTTTTCTCCAAAATTTTCTCAGAGTATTTTCTGAAATATTCTGCCATGCCTCAGCGACCCAATAAACAACATCCTTCACATTGGTCTTTTTTATTTTGTCCACTAAAGGAATGCTATCATCTTGGATCAGTATGCTTAAAATTGTTTTCTGTAAATCAGTTTTAATGTTTGCAGCACGCCCTGGTCCAACGCCTTTAGAAGTGGTGTAACATTCGGCGGCAAAAACCTTGCCACAATTTCTCCACTATATAATTCCTCACTGCTGGGGTGAGTTGGCACGTTATCAATCAAAACTATTGCACGGGGAGACAAATTATTTTCCTTAGAAAACCGCCGAACAGAGGGAACACACTGCTCGTGAAACCATTCTTTGAACAGCTTACCATCCATCCATGCTTTTTTCTGGTTGCGATAATACACGGGCAGGGACTTCATGCTGCAGTTTTTAAAAGATCTGGGCTCAGCGGATTTGCCGATCAGCATTAAAGGCAGCTTCTCATTACCAGCAGCGTTGCTACACCCTAATAAAGTCACTCAATCTTTGCACATTTTAAAACTAGGAGCATGGTCTTCTGCTTTTGATGCCAGGCATTTTGTTGTTAATGCCCTAAAATTAAGGCCAGTCTCCTCAGCGTTGTAAATTTGTTGGGGAGAATACTTTCCCTCTCTCATCATGTTTTCAAACTCACCCAAATATTTCTTCGCTGCATCACGGCCAGAAAAAAGCTTATCTCCAGTAATTGTTAGCTGACGGATTCCTTGACGTTTTTTGAATCTGTCCAACGAACCCGTACTCGCAATAAAAGACTAATCACCATCCATTAACTTGTTCAGGAAAACAGCCTTCTCCTGAACCAGTGTACCACTCAAAGCAGTTCCTCTTTCTCTTTCCTGCGTAGACCAAAGGAAAAGAGCTTCATTCACTTTGTTGTACTGGAACTGTTTCAAACTCTGCCGAAATTCGAGTGTTTATCCCGAAGACATTGCACAGGACTGTTCAAGCTTCACTCGGTTCTTCTTCCAATCACAAATGGTTTCTGTACCAACATTCAGTTCCGTTGACAGTTTACATTCTCACCATTGCCTATCCGCTTCAGAGCATTCAGTTTTTCTTTGAGAGTTAACGTTGTACGCTACTGGCCATTACAATTGCTACACCAAGAAGAAGTACAGATGATAGACGGGTATTCATTGGACAAATATATTATACTAGAACTGACATGTGATTACATTTCACGCAGTTTGGGTGCATAGATCCTCAGAAATCAGTACCCAGAACAACCACCTCTGGCCGTAATAATGGCCTTGATACGCCTGGTCATTGAGTCAAACAGACCTTGGATGGCGTGTACAGGTACAGCTGCCCATGCAGTTTCAACACGATACCACAGTTCATCAAGAGTAGTGACTGGCGTATTGTGACGAGCCAGTTGCTCGGCCACCATTGACCAGACGTTTTCAATTGGTGAGAGATGTGCAGAATGTGCTGGCCAGGACAGCAGTCGAAAATTTTCTGTATCCAGAAAGGCCCGTACAGGACCTGCAACATGCGGTCGTGCATTATCCTGCTGACATGTAGGGTTTCGCAGGAATCGAATGAAGGGTAGAGCCACGGGTCGTAACACATCTGAAATGTAACGTCCACTGTTCAAAGTGCCGGCAATGCGAACAAGAGGCGACCGAGACGTGTAGCCAATGGCACCCCATACCATCACGCCGGGTGATACGCCAGTATGGCGATGACGAATACACGCTTCCAATGTGCGTTTACCGCGATGTCGCCAAGCACGGATGCGACCATCATGATGCTGTAAACAGAACTTGGATCATCCGAAAAAATTACGTTTTGCCATTCATGCACCCAGGTTCGTCGTTGAGTACACCATCGCAGGCGCTCCTGTCTGTGATGCAGCGTCAAGGGTAACCGCAGCTACGGTCTCCGAGCTGATAGTCCATGCTGCTGCAAACGTCGTCGAACTGTTCGTGCAGATGATTGTTGGCTTGCAAACGTCCCCATCTGTTGACTCAGGGATCGAGACGTGGCTGCACGATCCGTTACAGCCCTGCGGATAAGATGCCTGTCATCTCGACTGCTAGTGATACGAGGCCGGTGGGATCCAGCACGGCGTTCCGTATTACCCTCCTGAACCGACCGATTCCATATTCTGCTAACAGTCATTGGATCTCGACCAACGCGAGCAGCAATGTCCCAATACGATAAACCGCAATCGCGATAGGCTACAATCCGACCTTTATCAAAGTCGGAAACGTGATGGTACGCATTTCCCCTACTTACACGAGGCATCACAACAACTTTTCACCAGGCAACGCCGGTAAACTGCTGTTTGTGTATGAGAAATCGATTGGAAACATTCCTCATGTCAGCACGTTGTAGGTGTCGCCACCGGCGCCAACCTTGTATGAATGCTCTGAAAAGCTAATCATTTGCATATCACAGCATCGTCTTCCTGTCGGTTAAATTTCGCGTCTGTAGCACGTCATCTTCGAGGTGTAGCAATTTTAATGCCCAGTAGTGTATGTTTCCGTTCACTCATGACGAAAATACGTACACCACTATACCTGAACGTATACAATACAACTGCTACGCGTGCCAGCCATTGATAACTACCATAACCAAGCGCATTGCGAGCCATCTCGCAGTGCGCTGACCTCAGACACTACAAAGATCTCAACAATGCACAACAACCAGGCCAGGCAGTGAGAGTGAGCCATTCTTCCCACACTTGTTCTATGGTGTACCTACTTATCAGCTTGGTATACTTCGTTCTAGAAACTCGTCGCCGTAATTCCGGCTAATCCGAACAAATCGGTAATCCGAACAAGGTCAGGTCCCAATTAATTTCAGATTAACCATAGATTTTTAAGACTTGTAAAGATCTCTAGAGCCACATCGTTTCGTCTGAGTTTGTCGCCTACAAAATGATTGTTGTTCATGCAATAAAACTTCAGCTTCAATCATGACTACCAATACTAATCGCCAGCCGCTTCAAAGGCAGTTGTTTAATACATGGCAGTTCGAGTTCGATTCTTTAAAGAATCGAGCATGGCTTTTTCCGAATGTCTGCTGGAAATAGTGTTTACCTGGGATCCCTTTTTACCACTCAGATTAAACATACCCAGAATAGCTCGTCACTTGCAGATTCGGAGCCTCACATTTGTAGCTCTAAAGTAGCATCAGAGCAGTTTTGTTCCAGTGCTCGTAGCCAGCCTCAGTTTGGTGCGGAGGGGGGCTTGCCGAGCACTGGAGCAGCGGAGCAAGGTGTGGGAAGTCCTGAATAGCGGTCCGGCTGCAAAGACGACCCTCGCGTTTCCGGAAAGCTGTGCACGAGGTTTCGCCCACTGTGCGGCCTGCGGCAGGCGCTCGTTTGTCAGAGGCGTGGGCTTTGCTTCTCAGTGAGAGGTGCTCTCCCTCCTCCTCTGAGAGTGCGATTTCTTCGCGGGAGTCCATCGCTGGGTGCCTCGGTCCCTCAGACGCTGTCAGAAGCATTTCTGCCGGACGAAGAGCAGACCGTGCGCAGAAAACTGCCAGGTCGGGTTGCCTTGCTTTCCTGTGGTCGTAACATCTGAGAGTTTTCAGTAAAACCGTACGATTTGTATATGCTGAAGAGTCCCATTAAAATTCAGTGTGAAGTGATATCAGAGAAATGACTATTACCTCTTTGAGCTACTGATAAAATTGTTTATTTACACAATGAGTTATGGCCGTCTGAACATCATCTCCTTCAGAAAAATATTCACAGATTCGTGTTAGGAGAAATGTAAAATCATTACCGTCAAATGTTAAAACCTACTATTCTGTCTATCTATCTATACAGGGTGTTACAAAAAGATACGACCAAACTTTCAGGAAACATTCCTCACACACAAATAAAGAAAAGATATTATGTGGACATGTGTACGGGAACGCTCAATTTCCATGTTAGATCTCATTTCAGTTTCGTCAGTATGTACTGTACTTCCTCGATTCACCGCCAGTTGGCCCAATTGAAGGAAGGTAATGTTGGCTTCGGTGCTTGTGTTGACATGCGACTCATTGCTCTACAGTACTACCATCAAGCACATGAGTACGTAGCATCAACAGGTTAGTGTTAATCACGAAGGTGGTTTTGCAGTCAGTGCAATGTTTACAAATGCGGAGTTGGCAGATGCCCATTTGATGTATGGATTAGCACGGAGCAATAGCCGTGGCGCGGTACATTTGTATCGAGACAGATTTCCAGAACAAAGGTGTCCCGACAGGAAGACGTTCGAAGCAATTGATCGGCGTCTTAGGGAGCACGGAACATTCCAGCCTATGACTCGCGACTGGGGAAGACCTAGAACGACGAGGACACCTGCAATGGACGAGGCAATTCTTCGTGCATTTGACGATAACCCTAATGTCAGCGTCAGAGAAGTTGCTGCTGTACAAGGTAAAGTTGACCACGTCACTGTATGGAGAGTGCTACGAGAGAACCAGTTGTTTCCGTTCCATGTACAGCGTGTGCAGGCACTATCAGCAGCTGATTGGCCTCCACAGGTACACTTCTGCGAATGGTTCATCCAACAATGTGTCAATCCTCATTTCTGTGCAAATGTTCTCTTTACGGATGAGGCTTCATTCCAACGTGATCAAATTGTAAATTTTCACAATCAACATGTGAGGGCTGACGAGAATCCCCACGCAATTCTGCAATCACGTCATCAACACAGATTTTCTGTAAACGTTTGGGCAGGCATTGTTGGTGATGTCTTGATTGGACCCCATGTTCTTCCACCTACCCTCAATGGAGCACGTTATCATGATTTCATACGGGGTACTCTACCTGTGCTGCTAGAAGATGTGCCTTTACAAGTGCGACACAACATGTGGTTCATGCACGATGGAGCTGCTGCACATTTCAGTCGAAGTGTTCGTACGCTTCTCAACAATAGATTCGGTGACCGATGGATTGGTAAAGGCGGACCAATTCCCTGGCCTCCACGCTCTCCTGACCTCAACCCTCTTGACTTTCATTCATGGGGGCATTTGAAAGCTCTTTGTCTACGCAGCCCCGGTACCAAATGTAGAGACTCTTCGTGATCGTATTGTGGACGGCTGTGATACAATACGCCATTCTCCAGGGCTGCATCAGCGCGTCAGGGATTCCATGCGACGGAGGGTGGATGCATGTATCCTCGCTAACGGAGGAAATTTTGAACATTTCCTGTAACAAAGTGTTTTAAGTCACGCTGATACGTTCTGTTGCTGTGTGTTTCCATTCCATGATTAATGTGATTTGAAGAGAAGTAATAAAATGAGCTCTAACATGGAAAGTAAGCATTTCCGGACACATGTCCACATAACATATTTTCTTTCTTTGTGTGTGAGGAATGTTTCCTGAAAGTTTGGCCGTACCTTTTTGTAACACCCTGTATATCTATCTATATCCGGATCCTACTTTAGCTACTGCCGGGTCTGGGTGCTGACGGGTCCTCTCCATTTGGCTCGGTCCTCCCACCACTTTTCTCCCTCCACTTGCTGCCAGGTCACACCTCTCCTTTTCACAGATATTCTCACTCCCATTTTCCACCGCGTTCTTGGGCGCCCTCTAGATCTTGTCCCACCTATTTTAGTTCTTCCACAATGTTTGGGAGTCTCTGCCTATGCATCCTCTTAACATGCCCATACCATCTTAATCTCTTTTTTTTCAATTTCTTCTCTCATACTTTCTTGTTTAAGGTCCTTTCTAATCTCTACATTCCTTACTCTGTCCATTCTTGTTTTTCCCATAACTGCTCTGAGAAATTTCATTTCCTCTGCTTGCAGTCTGCTCCAGTCCCTTTCTGCCATTATCCATGTTTCTCCACCATAGGTGACAATAGGGAAGTAATAATTCATATACATAAGGAGTTTTGCTTTTTCTGAAGCTTCCTTATCCCAAATCAGGTGTTTTATTGTTTCGTAGAAATTGCCTCCCTTCTGTAACCTCCTATTAATTTCGTTAGTTATTCTTCCATCCCTAGATAATTCACTCCCTAAATAAGTGAAGCTTTCTACCACTTTGAGGGGTTCTCCATTCAAGGTAATATTTCCGTTGATCTCTTTCTCTCTTCCAAATACCATTACTTCACTCTTAAGTTTATTTATTATTAATCCGTACCTTTTCATTATTTCCTTCCACGCATCAAGTTGTAACTGTACATCTACCTCTTTATCACTCCATATAAAACTAGTATTAGACACTGTTATTACACAGTAATATAAATTATGCGGTCAGTCTATTAAAAACTGTGCTGGATAGTGCACTCTTTCATGTTATTACTTTAATCGGCATTGTAACATGAAAGAGTACATTACCTAGCGCACTTTTTATAGATTGGCTATGTAATTTATATTACGGTCTAATAATGTTATCTAATTTACGGTTTTATCATTTGACAATAATGAATTTATATTTCTATAGATCTTATATAATTAAATTTTCCTTGAGAGATTTGAGCCTGAACTTTAGCTACAATAGTAATAGAAGCTGAAGAGATGCCACAGCCAGGACGTGAACACAGGTCTACTGCTTACTAGGCAGATCTGTGTACAAATCTAGGGTGCTATTCCAATACCGGAGAGCCTCGGCAATACTGACGATTTAAGAAGCGGAAAACAGGATGAAGGCATGAACTGAAGTGTGTGTTATGGAGGGCGCTGGACTACAGTAGCGTATCCAACGGCAATACTTTACTGCTACGGTGGTGTAATGGCTAACATATCTGACTAGTACGCAGAAAACCTGGGTTCAATATCATTCCTCATTCTATGAATGCTGTAATTTATGATTGCAATTATCTGTCACCTTACTTATGTCATCTTATTGTAAGCTAGCCATTTTTGTTTCTGTTTTTGTGGAATTAAAAAAAATGTACCAGCTATGGTACCAATTTTAATTCGATTCCTCAGCTTTTAACATTGTCGTACATACCTGGAATTACAATTGCGGACAGCTTAAATTGGAAAGAACACACAGAAAATGTTGAGGGGAAGGCGAACCAAAGACCGCGATTTAGTGACAGAACACATAGAAGATGCAACAGATCTACTAGAGACTTACGCTTATCCGTCCTCTTCTTGAGTACTGTTGCACGGTGTGGGATCCTTACCAGTCAGGATTAACGGAATACATCGAGAAAGTTCAAGGAAGGGCAGCACGTTTTTTAGTATCGACAAATAAGGGAGATAGTGCTACGGTCGTGATACAGGATCTCGGGCGTAAATCATTAAAACAAATACTTTTTCTTATAAATGATTGAGCGCAGCAATCAGTCGTCCTTTTTTTGTTGCAGGTTTTATTACGCAAATCCAGATTTAGACCAGTACCTAGCAATTATCAATACTAAAAATACAAGAAGTACAAGGTCAGGTGATACAATAATAAGTTACAGCTCATGGCATAACCTATATGGCTTATATCTTAGATTACATACCACTGTTTTTTAATCTAAATGTATGTTAGTTCCCTGTTGTTCGAGCGTCAGTCATAGTTATTTGAATAAGACTGTATAAAGAAGGAAGGCTGTGTGGAGAACACATCGATTGGTTGTATGGCGCCCTCTATATGAACTACGTATATAACATTTAAAGGAGAGCAAAAATACTTCAATTTTGAATGGAAATTACATAAAATAAAACATAAGTAAAATTCTTTACATTGCTGTCCGCCTTTTTTCACATTTGGCAGTAAACATAGCAAATATAAGAAATTTTTTATTGTTTTATTCTTTAAACACATATATAATGTCAGATGGGTAAAACCATTTAATTGCATTAAATTACGCTAAATGACCTGCACAGTTTTATCAATAGGTAAGTTGACGATATCGAGAGAAACAAATTTCATTATTGGTGTATTCCTTATTTTATTGCTACGTTCGAAACTATTTTTAATGGCAAACTGTTTATAGAATTTATAATGAGTTTTAAGAAACTGCAGGCATTTTCTAGCTACCTTATAGAAAGGACTGCTCCTACCATCCACCACCGGGCGTATCGGATAGCCTTCTTTGTGTACCTTTATTTGCGCCCTAATTTTGGGTGCCAGGGGATTCATAACGTTTAGCCACTATACCTCCCTTGGTGATACGTTCTCACTGCGAGTTTTTAACTGATCAAGCAATTTCCACTGAGCTTCGGACGTTACATCGTTATCGATTTTCTTAACATTATTATCATAAAATAATTTTAGAGTTTTAGCAATGTAGACATCTTTTGCAACGATCACAATTGTTCCCCCTTTGTCTGCCTTAGTTACTATGGCTTCGTTTTCAGAAAGCTTAGAATTGATACTTTCAACGATCCTCTTATCTTTTATAGAACTGAGGACAGGTTTATTAACCTCATTCGTAATAATATTATTAATCGCTAAACAAATCTTATTCTGATCAAGTTTTGGCACTCTCAATGAGTCAATCGCATACTTAGTGTGGACCACCGTGTGTTTTATAGCCTTACGATCCACTTTCCTATTTATATTATACTTCATACCTATACTAAGCATTTCCATTTCACTCTGATCAAAAACAATGTTAGTTAAATTCAACACTCTTGGGAAGAAGTTGAAATTTGATACACAATCATCATTACTCGCTGTTGTCCTATTTTCCGTATATAGGATTCAACAAAATGTGCATTTCTAAAAAGCTCACACCAAGCTATGTACGGTCACAGTTCAACAGCAAGAATACAAACAGTCGAATAGTTCGATATACACAGAAATGTGAAGTGGTCATAATGAAAAGTGAGATAAGGGCTCTCTCTGTTTGTGAAAAAACAAGTGATCAGTGATCGTTTATATGGGTTAAATTTTGAACTTGCCAGTGTACTTTCGCCTTTAACCTGCGACACAGTGCTACATGGTGCGAGGGACACAGTGGATAACGTGGTACATCAAGTAATGCAAAGACATCATAATAAGAGTCTGACCTTGGAAAATATTGTATTTTTAGCACTGATAATAGCTAGGCACTAGCCGAAATATGGATTTGCTTAATAAAAACTGCAAAAAAAAAAGGATGGCTGATGGCTGCGCTCTATCATTTATAAATTGCGTAACAGTCGCTGAGTGCACCCACCTTCATAATGGAAAGTCACCTGATAGAGACTTTTTTTTGCGACGGGATCGTCTCGCGAAATTTCAGTCACGAACATTCTCCTACGAGTACGGAAATATTTTGTTGGCGCCGACCTACATAGGGAGGAACCATCATCATAACAAAATAAGAGAAATCATAGCTCGCACGGAAAGATCGTTTCTTCCGCGCGGTGTTCGAGAGTGGAATTACAGGGAATTATTGTAATGGTGGTTCGATGAGCCTTCTGCTAGACATTTAAGCGGGATTTGCAGAGTATCGTTGTAGATGTAGACAAATGTAGATGAAATGGAAAGAAATGGAAAGGTATACGTTTGAGCAGAATTCGAAAATTCTTGCAGTACAAGTACATTGGTATAAGGCTTGCTAATGTTGGTGTTGAAATTTTTCGCAAAAGTGCCATATCAGTATGCTCAGATTGAAACGTAAGCCTACCTGAATCGGGTATTGCTGTGTAAACAACATCAAGTGCAGGTAACTCGCCAGGCTCAGTCATGTCAAGGCTTTCAACTGTTCACTTGTTTGAACAAAATCTGTTCTCTTAAACACGCGTCCTGAAGTAGTTTCTCTACACCCGAAGCCAGTGTGTAGTTCTATGCACAACAATCGTTTGTGACCATATATATTTGTATTATAAAGTCGGGTCAAGAGGACGCAAGTTTCACCTTGCTTGCTTAGGGTAAACAGACAGTATTTGCTCGCTTCGTTTGCAAGTGGAACACGAAAGACAGTAACTGATAGTGGTACAAGGTAACCTCCATCTTGCATTATGAAGCTGCTTGCGGAGCATGTACATTGATGCAGACCTGTGTTCACCGACTATACAGAGTGCAGGAGTAGTATGACAATGTACTACCTGAAGCTCTTTGTTTACAATTGCGTTTTCTGATCCACTTCGTTTACATCGCGTGACCCAGGCCAATGACCTATTGATGACACCACGAGCCATACTCCCTTATCTGTGACATCATCAGTCCTCACCCAATTCCCCTTCCCTTCCCTCTCTGCAGCCAATCATAGTGAAATATTAAAATGACGAAGTCATTTGCCTAAAAATGGCGCCAAGTTGGAAGATAAGCCTTAAGAAAGATGTGACTTTCAGTTGAATATGCGCCCAGGTCAAAGCAATGCTTTATTTCTGTGATAGACAAATATATTAAAATACGCACACAAAACTAAGTATTTCATAAGCATTGTATTAAAATGATACATAAAAATGTTGCAAGTTCAGAGCTATGCTATGCAATATTTCTATAATATCCACTTTGACAGTCAAAGTTATTTGTATAAGATATTTATTCCTGAATTGCTAATTGTGTCACACGAAGCGCACGCAAACAAACAAACAAACAAACACACACACACACACACACACACACACACACACACACACACACACACACACACATACGCACTCAATTATGTACCACCTTCCTCCCTTCTCCTCCAAACAGAGCCTAGTATTTTAGCCAGCATTAAAAGGAAAGAGCAAACTGCAATGTAGCCCCATTGGACCATGATCAAAAGTATCCAAAGGACCAAAATTATTTATCAAAAATACGGACACATTTAACAAAGTACGAGAATTGCATAAAATGGCGAAAATCCTGTCAACTATCTTTTCATTACTGACTTCAAAAAATCGTTTATGGACTCGCTCACCAGTCACATCGATAAATTTCATTGGGAAATATGTATCATTCGCTGTGGAATATTTGAAATAGTATGTAACATACTCTCAATAAATAGTTAAAAACCAATATTAGCCTGTCCAGTATAATTAATGAATTAGAAATACATAATAGCTCAAAATAAGTTTTACTTTAAATAATATTTCACAAAATTTCTAAAATGCGAAATAAAATCAACTGCTGCTTTTATGTTCCTGCTGCTTGACTTAGGCAGCGTATGGCTGCACTGGTAAGGCGTGCATAGTTTGGTCTGCCTACCACATTTCGCTTGAGACAGAACAGACCCTCAGATTAACTATTTTCTACATATATGATGCTGGTCAAGTGTCAAAATGTTCTTTCCAAGTCTTCCAAGTCCAAAATGCCTGCAAAAACATGTCAGTAACGGGGAAAAAAGTGCAATGTTTATGTCAAGCATTGCAGTCTTATCTCCCACATAAAGAGATGTCCGGAAAATTAGTGCTTAAAGTAAATACCTCAATGCTATTTCCGTGATTAAGTAATAACAAATAACAAGCTATACTAAAAGTTACATGACACGTTCGACCTCAAAGATCAATTCCGTAAAACTATCCTGACCAGCTTGTAACTGCAGAAAATACATGTTATTAAATTCCAAGTTATTCTAAATGATGGATCCATTTTCAAAACTTCATATTTATTTAAGTACAAATACAAAATGAACAAGCTTTATACCAATGAAAAGGGGAAGTTTCAAAGTTTTTTTCATAATGTTTGAAATCAGTTTAATAATTTGTAATAATTTTTAATTAATTAGTTTTTAATAATTACTTAATAATATAAATGTTTAAATGTTCAACGTGGCCACCGTTGCCTGCATGGCAAACATCGAGGTGGTAGCCAAACTCGTCCCACACACGAGAAAGCGTATCTGCAGTCACTGGGTGCACGACAGCAGTGATCCAGTTTCACAGATCGTTCAGAGTGGTTGGTAGAGGTAGGACGTAAACAGCTTTCTTCACATAACCCCATAAGAAATCAGGAGATCTCGGTGGCCAGAAGTACAGAGCCAGGTCCTCAAGTCCCCTGCGACCGATCCAGCGCTGAGGAAGAGAGTCATTCAAAAAGCCTCGTACATCATGGTGCCAATGGGACGGAGCTCCATCCTGTTGGAAAATGAAGTCCTGGAAATCTTCCATAACTTGAGGGAACAGCCATTGTTCTAACATGTCCAGTTAAGTGATTCCCGTTACAGTTCATTCCACAGAGAAAAGTGGTCCATAAACCTTTGTGCGGAATGCGGCACAGAACACGTTGATCTTTAGAGAGTCTCTTTGGTGTTGCAATGATGAATGCGGTTTTTCCAAACCCCATATGCGAACATTGTGTCTGCTGACTTTTCAACTAAAGTGGAACATCGCTTCATCGCTAAAAATTACGCGCTGTCTAAATGCGTCATCCTCCATCTTTTCTAGCACATAACCACAAAACGCGAGACGCTTATCTTTGAGTTTATGGCGGGCCGTGGCCCAACGAACATAGGCCTGTGTGAGGTGAAGCGTACACCATTAAGTAGTGGTTTTGACTTTGTACATATGTACTGTTTGTGTTTTCCTTTTCTTTTTCTTTTATAGATGTATAGCTATGATGTTCTTTTAATCATTGTCGAAGGTCTTCTTAGGCAGTTGTGGGTTTTATTGTTGTTCTGAAGAAGGTGTAGTTACCTATGCCGAAACCTGGGTTAACACTTAACACTAGGTGCTTTTTTCGCAATCGAGGCGGGTTTTTACTTTTTTAATATATTAACCAACGATTGCTGACGCGCTGCGATGTTGAAGGTTCTTAAGCTTATCTTCCTCACTGGGGTTGAGAACCTGTACAAATTGTAGTCGGTAGGGCTTGTACAGCAAACGCCCTCTCAGAACTTTCCATACAGTTTATTGGGATATTCCAAGTTTTCGACTGGCTCTGTTGGTAGACTTACTAGGTACTACACAAAAAACTTTCTTGAATCCGTCAGACCTCATCCTCTGACACAATCGGTCGGCATATGCTTTTTCCTTTGCACACACTCCCAGTCTGTTTAAATGCGTAAACCATGGCTAATCTTTTGCGAGATGGTGGTTGAATATCGATTTTGGTACGAAGTGCCCGCTGCACTGCAATTTGCGACTCCACAGTCGCCATCTCACTCACAACTGACAGTGAAACGAAATGACGGCCCTATAGCCGCGCGAGCTCTATCGGCCGTTTCCGAAGTCATCATCGCCCGCCCGCCGCTTCCTCTTTTCATTGGTATAAAGCTTATTCATTTTGAATTTGTACTTGAATACACACGAAGTTTTGATAATGGGGCCATCATTTAGCATCACCCTGTACTATGCTAAGCTGGCAAGTTCACAAAGAAATAGGCCTTCCATATTACTAGAAGAATATAATTAATTAGGTCTACTCCTCCTGTAAGTGACAATACACCCTCAATTTAAATATTTCCACGTGTAAATTGTTCTCAAGCACCGTTTTGGGAGGGACAGTGATGGTTGATTTGCAATTGTTGCTTTTAATGCTAATGATTCAGACTTACTAGATATTATGTAATATAAAACTTTCCATGAAGGAAACTATGGTACTGAGGCTCCCGAAACTGTTCATAGACTGTATTTCCGATAATCAACTATTAAATAACACCAACAGCTAATGAAAATACACACTGACTGACACACAACATAGCAAGCATGATTTTACGACAGAAAAAAGAGGGTCTTTCTTTTTTTTACGATGTATCACTTAAATCGAAGAATGACGGCTTTGTTTGTACATATACAACACGACAAAAGAGAATGACAAAGATGCAACATCTTCATAATGACGGAGCCGATATCTCCAATGTAAATTCTTTGCTGAAATTATTTACCATTTATCACGTACAAACACACACACACACACACACACACACACACACACACACACACACACACACATGTAAGCTGCTTTATGTATTGTTCAAGTATAATTACAGATCATTACGCCAAAATTCGAGCTAAATAAAATTTCATTTTTTATTGAAATATGTAAATTTCACACGCTTTGTAAGCACCATTATCCTTCCAACTAAATATTCCCACATCTGTATTGTCTGTATAACATATGAACATACACGCAGCTCGCCTATTTGCACTACTTAAACAAATTATTGCTTACTAGACGACAGCAGTAGGTTCTTTGTACGATACACTAAATTCGTCTAATTCTGTAAACATTGGTTGCAAACACATGCACATGAGCACTACTGTAAATCTAATTTGTAGCTTCAAATGCACTGAGAGACACCAATGCTACACTTACGTGTAAAAACTCGCTGAAAATTCAATATACCGACTACATTTTGCAAGCATAGTGTACCTAAATCGAATGTATGGCTTATTCAGATACACACTGATTGCTTATTGGCCAGTTTACTTGCATCTAGAGCATTACAATAGATCATACCAAGTACACCGTGAATTAGCGAAGCAAACAATACCACCTTGGAATGCATAGCGGTAAGATCAAAATGCTTATGACCAGTATAAAACGTTGTCGTCTTCTGCTGTAATACAGCTGAAAAGCGTATTCCCTCTATATATCACTGTTGTCTCATTTATATAAGCATTAGAGAAAGAATAAATTTACGGTGATAACAGCATTGTTTTCTCATTAATATAAGCATCAGAGAAAAGAACAAATTTACAGTAGTGTAGAAAACAAAGATATGATGATCGCGAAGATGATGATGCTGATGAGGCAGATGAAGTATTTTTAAAGAAATTACATTGTGTGCACACATTTATAATGAATATTAATGATGACTCAGCACAATAGAAGAGGCAGCTGTGGAAATATCTGACCACAATTACCCTGAATACGACATACAGTATGAGGTGGAGAGGATGATGATCAGTGAATAATGATGGTCAGTGATTATAATTATTGCTTTATGTTCATCGTTATTCCGCCAGGGTAGCGGAGAGCGCTATAGCGCTGCTTCCTGGACTCGGGTAGGCGCGCCGGCCCCAGATCGAATCCGCCTGGCGGATTAAAGACGAGGGCCGATGTGCCGGCCAGACTGGATGTGGTTTTTAGGCGGTTTTCCACATCCCACTTGGTGAATACCGGGCTGGTCCCCAAGTTCCGCCTCAGTTACACGACTCACAGACATTTGAAGCCGTTCGCACTATTTTACGACCTAAACTACACTCCTGGAAATGGAAAAAAGAACACATTGACACTGGTGTGTCAGACCCACCATACTTGCTCCGGACACTGCGAGAGGGCTGTACAAGCAATGATCACACGCACGGCACGGCGGACACACCAGGAACTGCGGTGTTGGCCGTCGAATGGCGCTAGCTGCGCAGCATTTGTGCACCGCCGCCGTCAGTGTCAGCCAGTTTGCCGTGGCATACGGAGCTCCATCGCAGTCTTTAACACTGGTAGCATGCCGCGACAGCGTGGACGTGAACCGTATGTGCAGTTGACGGACTTTGAGCGAGGGCGTATAGTGGGCATGCGGGAGGCCGGGTGGACGTACCGCCGAATTGCTCAACACGTGGGGCGTGAGGTCTCCACAGTACATCGATGTTGTCGCCAGTGGTCGGCGGAAGGTGCACGTGCCCGTCGACCTGGGACCGGACCGCAGCGACGCACGGATGCACGCCAAGACCGTAGGATCCTACGCAGTGCCGTAGGGGACCGCACCGCCACTTCCCAGCAAATTAGGGACACTGTTGCTCCTGGGGTATCGGCGAGGACCATTCGCAACCGTCTCTATGAAGCTGGGCTACGGTCCCGCACACCGTTAGGCCGCCTTCCGCTCACGCCCCATCGTGCAGCCCGCCTCCAGTGGTGTCGCGACAGGCGTGAATGGAGGGACGAATGGAGACGTGTCGTCTTCAGCGATGAGAGTCGCTTCTGCCTTGGTGCCAATGATGGTCGTATGCGTGTTTGGCGCCGTGCAGGTGAGCGCCACAATCAGGACTGCATACGACCGAGGCACACAGGGCCAACACCCGGCATCATGGTGTGGGGAGCGATCTCCTACACTGGCCGTACACCACTGGTGATCGTCGAGGGGACACTGAATAGTGCACGGTACATCCAAACCGTCATCGAACCCATCGTTCTACCATTCCTAGACCGGCAAGGGAACTTGCTGTTCCAACAGGACAATGCACGTCCGCATGTATCCCGTGCCACCCAACGTGCTCTAGAAGGTGTAAGTCAACTACCCTGGCCTGCAAGATCTCCGGATTGAGCATGTTTGGGACTGGATGAAGCGTCGTCTCACGCGGTCTGCACGTCCAGCACGAACGCTGGTCCAACTGAGGCGCCAGGTGGAAATGCCATGGCAAGCCGTTCCACAGGACTACATCCAGCATCTCTACGATCGTCTCCATGGGAGAATAGCAGCCTGCATTGCTGCGAAAGGTGGATATACACTGTACCAGTGCCGACATTGTGCATGCTCTGTTGCCTGTGTCTATGTGCCTGTGGTTCTGTCAGTGTGATCATGTGATGTATCTGACCCCAGGAATGTGTCAATAAAGTTTCCCCTTCCTGGGACAATGAATTCACGGTGTTCTTATTTCAATTTCCAGGAGTGTAGATGCAAGACAGCTGGGGTACACTACTTCCGTCCCGGGAGTTCGGGGTGGAGCTAGGAAGGGCATCCGGCCACTCTACATCTATATCTACATGATTACTCTGCAATTCACATTTAAGTGCTTGGCAGAAGGTTCATCGAACCACAATCATACTATCTCTCTACCATTCCACTTCCGAACAGCGCGCGGGAAAAACGAACACCTAAACCTTTCTGTTCGAGCTCTGATTTCTCTTATTTTATTTTGCTGATCATTCCTACCTATGCAGGTTGAGCTCAACAAAATATTTTCGCATTCGGAAGAGAAAGTTGGTGTCTGAAATTTCGTAAATAGATCTCGCCGCGACGAGAAACGTCTTTGCTTTAATGACTTCCATCCCAACTCGCGTATCATATCTGCCACCGTCTCTCCCCTATGACTTGATAATACAAAACGAGCTGCCATTTTTTTCACCCTTTCTATGGCCTCCGTCAATCCCACCTGGTAAGGATCCCACACCGCGCAGCAATATTCTAACAGAGGACGAACGAGTGTAGTGTAAGCTGTCTCTTTAGCGGACTTGTTGCATGTGCTAAGTGTCCTGCCAATGAAACGCAACATTTGGCTCGCCTTCCCCACAATATTATCTATGTGGTCTTTCCAACTGAAGTTGTTCGTAATTTTAACACCCAGGTACTTAGTTGAATTGGCAGCCTTGAGAATTGTATTATTTATCGAGTAATCGAATTCCAACGGATTTTTTTTTTTTGGAACTCACGTGGATCACCTCACACGTTTCGTTATTTAGCGTCAAGTGCCACCTGCCACACCATACAGCAATCTTTTCTAAATCGCTTTGCAACTGATACTGGTCTTCAGATGACCTTACTAGACGGTAAATTACAGCATCATCGGCGAACAACCTAAAAGAACTGCTCAGATTGTCACCCATGTCATTTATATAGATCAGGAACAGCGGAGGTCCCAGGACTCTTCTCTGGGGAACACCTGATATCACTCGATGATTTGCCGTCTATTACTACGAACTGCCACCTTCCTGACAGGAAATCACGAATCCAGTCGCACAACTGAGACCGTACCCCATAGGCCCGCAGCTTGATTAGAAGTCGCTTGTGAGGAACGGTGGCAAAAGCTTTCCGGAAATCTAGAAATACGGAGTCAACTTGAGATCCCCTGTCGATAGCGGCCATTACTTCGTGCGAATAAAGAGCTAGCTGCGTTGCACAAGAACGATGTTTTCTGAAACCACGCTGATTACGTATCATTAGATCGTTCCCTTCGAGGTGATTCATAATGTTTGAATACAGTATATGCTCCAAAACCCTACTGCAAACCGACGTCAATGATATAGGTCTGTAGTTCAATGGATTACTCGTAATTTTTTTTTTTTTTGGTCATCAGTCTACTGACTGGTTTGATGCGGCCCGCCACGAATTCCTTTCCTGTGCTAACCTCTTCATCTCAGAGTAGCACTTGCAACCTGCGTCCTCAATTATTTGCTTGACGTATTCCAATCTCTGTCATCCTCTACAGTTTTTACTCTCTACAGCTCACTCTAGTACCATGGAAGTCATTCCCTCATGTCTTAGCAGATGTCCTATCATCCTGTCCCTTCTCCTTATCAGTGTTCTCCACATATTCCTTTCCTCTCCGATTCTGCGTAGAACCTCCTCATTCCTTACCTTATCAGTCCACCTAATTTTCAACATTCGTCTATAGCACCACATCTCAAATGCTTCGATTCTCTTCTGTTCCGGTTTTCCCACAGTCCATGTTTCACTACCATACAATGCTGTACTCCTGACGTACATCCTCAGAAATTTCTTCCTCAAATTAAGGCCGGTATTTGATATAAGTAGACTTCTCTTGGCCAGAAATGCCTTTTTTGCCATAGCGAGTCTGCTCTTGATGTCCTCCTTGCTCCGACCGTCATTGGTTATTTTACTGCCTAGGTAGCAGAATTCCTTAACTTCATTGACTTCGTGACCATCAATCCTGATGTTAAGTTTCTCGCTGTTCTCATTTCTACTACTTCTCATTACCTTCGTCTTTCTCCGATTTACTCTCAAACCATACTGTGTACTCATTAGACTGTTCATTCCGTTCAGCAGATCGTTTAATTTCACTCAGGATAGCAATGTCATCAGCGAATCGCATCACTGATATCCTTTCACCTTGTATTTTAATTCCACTCCTGAAACTTTCTTTTATTTTCATCATTGCTTCCTCGATGTACAGATTGAAGAGTAGGGGCGAAAGGCTACAGCCTTGTCTTACACCCTTCTTAATACGAGCACTTCGTTCTTGATCGTCCACTCTTATTATTCCCTCTTGGTTGTTGTACATATTGTATATGACCCGTCTCTCCCTATAGCTTACCCCTACTTTTTTCAGAATCTCGAACCGCTTGCACCATTTTCTATTGTCGAACGCTTTTTCCAGGTCGACAAATCCTATGACAGTGTCTTGATTTTTCTTTAGCCTTGCTTCCATTATTAGCCGTAACGTCAGAATTGCCTCTCTCGTCCCTTTACTTTTCCTAAAGCCAAACTGATCGTCACCTAGCGCATTCTCAATTTTCTTTTCCATTCTTCTGTATATTATTCTTGTAAGCAGCTTCGAAGCATGAGCTGTTAAGCTGATTGTGCGATAATTCTCGCACTTGTCAGCTCTTGCCGTCTTCAGAATTGTGTGGATGATGCTTTTCCGAAAGTCAGATGGTATAGCGCCAGACTCATATATTCTACACACCAACGTGAATAATCGTTTTGTTGCCACTTCCCCCAATGATTTTAGAAATTCTGATGGAATGTTATCTATCCCTTCTGCCTTATTTGACCGTTAAGTCCTCCAAAGCTCTTTTAAATTCCGATTCTAATACTGGATCCCCTATCTCTTCTAAATCGACTCCTGTTTCTTCTTCTATCACGTCAGACAAATCTTCACCCTCATAGAGGCTTTCAATGTATTCTTTCCACCTATCTGCTCTCTCCTCTGCATTTAACAGTGAAATTCCCGTAGCACACTTAATGTTACCACCGTTGCTTTTAATGTCACCAAAGGTTGTTTTGACTTTCCTGTATGCTGAGTCTGTCCTTCCGACAATCATATCTTTTTCCATGTCTTCACATTTTTCCTGCAGCCATTTCGTCTTAGCTTGCCTGCACTTCCTATTTATTTCATTCCCCAGCGACTTGTATTTCTGTATTCCTGATTTTCCCGGAACATGTTTGTACTTCCTCCTTTCATCAATCAGCTGAAATATTTCTTCTGTTACCCATGGTTTCTTCGCAGCTACCTTCTTTGTACCTATGTTTTCCTTCCCAACTTCTGTGAGGGCCCTTTTTAGAGATGTCCATTCCTCTTCAACTGTACTGCCTACTGCGCTATTCCTTATTGCTGTATCTATAGCGTTAGAGAACTTCAAACGTATCTCGTCATTCCTTAGTACTTCCGTATCCCACTTCTTTGCGTACTGATTCTTCCTGACTAATGTCTTGAACTTCAGCCTACTCTTCATCACTACTATATTGTGATCCAAGACGATATCTGCTCCTGGGTAAGCCTTACAATCCAGTATCTGATTTCGGAATCTCTGTCTGACCATGATGTAATCTAATTGAAATCTTCCCGTATCTCCCGGCCTTTTCCAAGTATACCTCCTCCTATTGTGATTCTTGAACAGGGTATTCGCTATTACTAGCTGAAACTTGTTACAGAACTCAATTAGTCTTTCTCCTCTTTCGTTCCTTGTCCCAAGCCCATATTATCCTGTAACCTTTTCTTCTACTCCTTCCCCTACAACTGCATCCCAGTCGCCCATGACTATTAGATTTTCGTCCCCCTTTACATACTGCATTACCCTTTCAAAATCCTCATACACTTTCTCTATCTGTTCATCTTCAGCTTGCGACGTCGGCATGTATACCTGAACTATCGTTGTCGGTGTTGGTCTGCTGTCGATTCTGATTAGAACAACCCGGTCACTGAACTGTTCACAGTAACACACCCTCTGCCCTACCTTCCTATTCATAACGAATCCTACACCTGTTATACCATTTTCTGCTGCTGTTGATATTACCTGATACTCATCTGACCAGAAATCCTTGTCTTCCTTCCACTTCACTTCACTGACCCCTACTATATCTAGATTGAGCCTTTGCATTTCCCTTTTCAGATTTTCTAGTTTCCCTACCACGTTCAAGCTTCTGACATTCCACGCCCCGACTCGTAGAACGTTATCCTTTCGTTGATTGTTCAATCTTTTTCCCATGGTAACCTCCCCCTTGGCAGTCCCCTCCCGGAGATCCGAATGGGGGACTATTCCGGAATCTTTTGCCAATAGAGAGATCATGATGACACTTCTTCAATTACAGGCCACATGTCCTGTGGATACACGTTACGTGTCTTTAATGCAGTGATTTCCATTGCCTTCTGCATCCTCATGTCGTTGATCATTGCTTATTCTTCCGCCTTTAGGGGCAATTTCCCACCCGTAGGACAAGAGAGTGCCCTGAACCTCTATCGCTCCTCCGCCCTCTTTGACAAGGCCGTTGACAGAATGAGGCTGACTTCTTATGCCGGAAGTCTTCGGCCGCCAACGCTGATTATTTATCAAAATTTAGGCAGTGGTGGGGATCGAACCCGGGACCTAAGACGTTTTGATTATGAAGCAAAGACGCTACCCCTAGACCACGGATACCATCTACTGCTACTACCCTTCTGAAACACTGGTGCGGCCTGCGCAATTTTCCAATCTGTAGGTACAGATCTATCGGTGAGCGAGCGGTTGTATATGATTGCTAAGTAGGGAGCAATTAACACTGCCAAATCCATAATAACAAAGCCGACCCCGCGTTGGAGCGGGCAAAGGCCCGAGAAAGAAAGAAAGAAAGAAATTCATCGTTATTATTAATAAAAGCGTAGGCATCTTTGGCATATTCAAAGTGATGGCGACGAGAACCCTGGATGCCTGTCTGACGCCTCATGTGACTCACGTTTTATGTGTGGACATAGAGAGGGACAAAAGGAATGATGGGTTTCTCTAAGTCGAACCAGAGTGTTGCTCTGTCTCTGCTGAATTCGCTTTTAATGTGACATAACACATGGGGTGTTGCGACGCAGGGCAAATGACGGACTTCCCAGTGGAGCTGAAACCGGTTCAGCAGTGCTCACGTGGACCCCTTCGTGTGGTCGCGTCCTTCTCGTGTGCAGGCGAGGTCAGCGGGGCGCTCCGGACCGCTCCCTGCTGCACGTGACCTGAATGCTAAACGCACGATTCACACGTCTCAATCTCACACACTGCATAAATTATTGTCGAGTACCGCCTCCGGTCTTACTTCAGCTGTACCACTTTTATTTACTCCTCGCACTTGGTACCTATTATGTACGCAGTAAGCTAGGAAGAAGGTCGATATTTGACGCAGCGAGAAATTTTGCATGGACGGGAATGTTTATAACCGTTAAACGCAGGCGGCAAAACAAAGTGAAGGTCAACCTTGGGTGGCAGCTCCGTCGTCTCACGCCCGATGAACACGGAAGGGAAGCGATGACAGCATTGTATCCACTTCTGCATCTAAATGTACGAGGGTTGCCCTGAATGTCATGCACCGCATTATTTTTCTCATCCGAAAACAATGCTACGAATGCGAAACGTTACGTATGGATTATTTGAAGTCTCCTGAGTGAGCGCTCCAAGTTTCTGTCACTTCCGACTGATAATGTAGCTGCAGGACAGTTTCAAAATGGCGTCTGTAGGTGAAGTACCTTACAATTAACGTCCCGTCATTGAATTTCTCACTGCAGAGAAAGAAACTGTGGGGAATATTCACAAACGCTTGTGGAAAGTCTATGGAGCATCTGCTGTCGACATAAGTACAGTTAGTCGCTGGACACGGAGGGTGAGGTGATCAGAAGGCGGGTCGGCGGAGCTCCACGATTTGCACCGGTCGGGGAGACCATCCACGGCTGTCACACCCGACATGTTGCAGCAAACTGATGTCATTCGCGGGGACAGACGCATTACGACTCGGCAGTTGGCACTGCATCTGTCAATCAGCAACGCAAGTTCACTCTGTGAAGCACTGGCTCTTCCAGCATTACAATGATTGATACTGACAAGGCATACAAGTCCTTGTTTCGGGCTGGAGGAAGGCTGTAGAACGGGAGGGAGATTACGTGGAAAAATAGTGTGTGTCGATAAAAAACCACTCTTCCGTGTGTGAGTAATTCTCAATATGTTCAGTAACGAATTGTTCAAGAAAAAATGCGGTTCATTACTTTCTGGTCAACTCTCGTACATCCATAATCCGCAAGCCTACATACGGTGCGTGGTGGAGGGTGCTTTGTGCACTAGGACTGTTGATATTTTTAAAAATATCAAGAACGCGATATATAGATATTTAAAAAGTATCATTATCGGTCCTCGGTACATCGACATAATAAAATGATACATCGAAGCAAAAAATATCGATATTTCGAACTATATAAATATCAGATGTACATTGTAAGCATACTGTCGGTTTTAGAGTTGCATATTTAAGTATTGATTTATTATTTGATATTCTGTACGTCAACAAGCTAACAGCCTGTCTATCCCCTTAATCCTTATCAGTATTGGTAGAAAAGCGGATGAAAAGCTTGTATTACAATAATTTTTTGGTCGACCGTTGTGTTGTTAATTAAAAACTGCGTAAGTAGTGCACTGTCATGCAATATTTCATTCCAGTTAACCTCTGATACATTATTTTCTTAATTTTTTTTATTGGCTACATGTCGAAGTAAACCTTTTTTTCACGCTGATATAGAAAACTTGCGTGGTGAAGCTAAACATTGCAGTTTCTGTTGGTAGCGCAGAGCGCCGATTACGTCAGCATCTCACCTCACACGTCTCCAAATGCCGCAAAGACCAATTGTGTCATTTACATTTTCGTTCATCATTTACAGCAATTGTTTTTGAAGGATGACGATGTGAAGAAGCAGCAAACTAATTGCATTATTATTTTTAACACAATTGATTATTCCAGTCACACCGCCACTGTTTTTGAAGAATGCCGAAGTGAAGAAACAGCACACTACTTGTGTTAAAATGGCTCTGAGCACTATGGGACTCAACTGCTGTGGTCATAAGTCCCCTAGAACTTAGAACTACTTAAACCTAACTAATCTAAGGACAGCACACAACACCCAGCCATCACGAGGCAGAGAAAATCCCTGACCCCGCCGGGAATCGAACCCGGGAACCCGGGCGTGGGAAGCGAGAACGCTACCGCACGACCACGAGATGCGGGCCACTACTTGTGTTAAAAATCTTTTCTTTTAGTACTACTGGTTATTTCATTCACAAATGGTTCAAATGGCTCTGAGCACTATGGGACTTAACATCTGAGGTCATCAGTCCTCTAGAACTTAGAACTACTTAAACCTAACTAACCTAAGGACATCACACACATCCATGCCGAAGGCAGGATTCGAACCTGCGACCGTAGCGGTCGCACGGTTCCAGACTGAAGCGCCTAGAACCGCTCGGCCACCAGCGGCCGGCTCCATTCACACCGACAATCCTCAGTGCAATCGGACTTCTTCTTTTGTGCCACTTATACTTGCTTCACACAGTCAAAGAGGAAGACTGGACGCGATGAAAGTTCAAAAAGTAGTAAAACTCCTGCATACGGTGAAACTAAAATTTCATTCTGCTACACTTTCAAAACAACAATTTCAAATATTTCCGAAAATTGTGAAAAAAGTCCATTTTGATGTCGACATATCAATATAACGGAGAAGAAAATATAAGGCTATAGAACGGGATGGAGATGACGTGGAAAAATAGTGGCCTGCAAATCTCCTATGAGAAAACCCAGTACATAGAAAGAGTGCCACAAGACAAATTGCCTATTGTGTCAACCCATGGTAAAATCGTACAAGTACCACATTTTAAGTACCTGGGAGAAATCATCCAGCCATCAGGGATCAATCTAAAGGCATATGAGGAAAGAATAAAAAAACTACAGAAAGCATATAAACTGACGTGGAACTATTATAACAAAATGTTCATATCCATTAACGCAAAACTGAGGCCCTATAACACTGTTGTACTTCCGGAGGCACTGTATACATCTGAAACAACACAAATAGATTTGCAAACTAAAATCAAAGACATAGAGAAACAAGAAAGTAAAATGTTTGGCCCGATACAAGAGCAAGGAATCTGGAAGAAGAGACCAACATCAGAATTATATGAATACACAGACAAGATTACGGATACAATAAGGAAAAGAAGAATGCAGTTCTACGGACATATCCACAGGATGAATGAAAATAGAATTTCAAAGCGAATGCATAAAGTCATCAACTCAGGCAGGGGGAAAACAAAATGGATAAAAGAAGTTGAAGAGGACCTCAGACAAGTATACATAACAGAAGACGATGCAGAAAATAGAACTGAATTCAGGAACATCGTCAAAAAACATTAATTTGACACCACAACACAGAAGAAACCAGGATACAAATGGACAGCGGAGCGAAAGAAACAACACAGTGAACACATGAAGAAAATTTGGGCTCAGAAAAAACATAAACAATTATCATAAAGGAATTCAAGTTCAAACGCTCTCTTTTAATGGGAGCGTTTGAATATATATATATATAATATATAATATATATATATAATATATAATATATATATATATATATATATATATATTTCCTGGTAGAATTACCGATATGTCGATATTTTATCAACTGTTCTATTGTGTACCATTGTCGCTTTCCCTTTCCTGTCCCAGTCGCGATGTTTCGCGAAAAGAACGATTGCTGGTAAATCTCCGTGTGAGGTTGAATCTAAATTTACCTTCAGGGGTCCCTTCGCGAGATATACACTCCTGGAAATGGAAAAAAGAACACATTGACACCGGTGTGTCAGACCCACCATACTTGCTCCGGACACTGCGAGAGGGCTGTACAAGCAATGATCACACGCACGGCACAGTGGACACACCAGGAACCGCGGTGTTGGCCGTCGAATGGCGCTAGCTGCGCAGCATTTGTGCACCGCCGCCGTCAGTGTCAGCCAGTTTGCCGTGGCATATGGAGCTCCATCGCAGTCTTTAACACTGGTAGCATGCCGCGACAGCGTGGACGTGAGCCGTATGTGCAGTTGACGGACTTTGAGCGAGGGCGTATAGTGGGCATGCGGGAGGCCGGGTGGACGTACCGCCGAATTGCTCAACACGTGAGGCGTGAGGTCTCCACAGTACATCGATGTTGTCGCCAGTGGTCGGCGGAAGGTGCACGTGCCCGTCGACCTGGGACCGGACCGCAGCGACGCACGGATGCACGCCAAGACCGTAGGATCCTACGCAGTGCCGTAGGGGACCGCACCGCCACTTCCCAGCAAATTAGGGACACTGTTGCTCCTGGGGTATCGGCGAGGACCATTCGCAACCGTCTCCACGAAGCTGGGCTACGGTCCCGCACACCGTTAGGCCGTCTTCCGCTCACGCCCCAACATCGTGCAGCCCGCTTCCAGTGGTGTCGCGACAGGCGTGAATGGAGGGACGAATGGAGACGTGTCGTCTTCAGCGATGAGAGTCGCTTCTGCCTTGGTGCCAATGATGGTCGTATGCGTGTTTGGCGCCGTGCAGGTGAGCGCCACAATCAGGACTGCATACGACCGAGGCACACAGGGCCAACACCCGGCATCATGGTGTGGGGAGCGATCTCCTACACTGGCCGTACACCACTGGTGATCGTCGAGGGGACACTGAATAGTGCACGGTACATCCAAACCGTCATCGAACCCATCGTTCTACAATTCCTAGACCGGCAAGGGAACTTGCTGTTCCAACAGGACAATGCACGTCCGCATGTATCCCGTGCCACCCAACGTGCTCTAGAAGGTGTAAGTCAACTACCCTGGCCAGCAAGATCTCCGGATCTGTCCCCCATTGAGCATGTTTGGGACTGGATGAAGCGTCGTCTCACGCGGTCTGCACGTCCAGCACGAACGCTGGTCCAACTGAGGCGCCAGGTGGAAATGGCATGGCAAGCCGTTCCACAGGACTTCATCCAGCATCTCTACGATCGTCTCCATGGGAGAATAGCAGCCTGCATTGCTGCGAAAGGTGTATATACACTGTACTAGTGCCGACATTGTGCATGCTCTGTTGCCTGTGTCTATGTGCCTGTGGTTCTGTCAGTGTGATCATGTGATGTATCTGACCCCAGGAATGTGTCAATAAAGTTTCCCCTTCCTGGGACAATGAATTCACGGTGTTCTTATTTCAATTTCCAGGAGTGTATGTAGAAGAAAGCAACATATTGGTTAACTACTCCTCTAGGAATGTATGCGCTCGGGACTTTAATAGTAGACCGTGCCGCGAAGAACTTCTGCCTTGCAGCTTCTGCTAGTGGAGTTGGCTGAACACCTCAGCGACGTTTTCGCGGTTACTAAATCAATCTGTAATGAAACACGCTGCTCTTCTTTGTATCTTCTCTTTATCCTCAATCAGTGCCATCTGTTGCAGATCCCAGCAATATTCAAGTACGGGTCGAACGTATGTTTCGTAAGCTGTCTACTTTTCCTTCCAGAGAATTCTTCCAATGAATCAGTTTCTAGAATCAGCCTTACATGCAATTAATTTTATGTGGTAGTCCCACTTTAAGTTGCTCCGGACGCCAACTCTACACAAGGTGGTCAGAAACAGCGTGAAAAGTAGAGTAAGTTATACTGAGAAATAATTGTTAAGAAAAAAAATTCGATTCGTTGCGTCGTTTAGAGTTGATTAGCGCTGAAGTTTGACAGTCAGGCAGTTGTGCGCGCAGATTCAAGTGGCCGATCAGAAAAACATATACTTTGTACGACTAGAAATAGGACGTTCATATTCACAGAAGCATGTTCTGCAGAAATGATTAGCATGCGAACCATGTCGGCCCACGGGTTATGGTCAACATCGATATCGCGGCGCAACACCACCTATCGATAAAATGTGCCTATGGCTCTGATAGTTCTTATAAACCAGAGGTAATGGATCAGTGTGGCTTGAGCAGACGTGCAAGAAGTCTCGCAGCCGTATGCGCGAATCGTACCGTCAAATCGGTGGGTTTGAAAGGAGATGCATTGTCGGCATGAAAGAATATGGTGATTTCATCTGTAAAACTGCCGCTAGTGTGGGCCGAAGTGTTTCGGTAGCGCAACGTGTGCAGAACGGATCACGGTAGGCGTAAAACACGACGAGATCGGTTGGGTCGCAGCACATAGACCAGCTGCCGAGAAGATCGACACCTCACTCGAATGGCATTTCAGGACAGATCTGCACCCACTCGGCTCTGGCGGAACAGTGGGACAGTGTAACACGTCGTACACGACTAGAGGCGGCATTCCGTCGCCGTTTATTGCGGCGTGGGTTACAAGCGTGTCATCCACATCTACGCCTATCTTTGAAGTATGTGAAGAAACATGCTAGACGGCAGTGGTGTGTGAAACGAGGTCCCTGAAGACAGGAATGGCAGGAAACAGTGTTTTTGGACGAATCAAGCTTCTGCTTGATTGAAAATGATGGCCGCGTTTTGGTTTCTCGTAGACAGGACTAGTGGCATCACAGTGCCTGCATTCGCACAAGACATATAGCGCCAACTCAAGACCTTATGATGTGGGCAGCTGTTGGGTACATCCACAAATCACAGTTGTTACGTGTACAGGGTAATGTGACGAATGTGACATACGTGAATGACATCCTGTGACCTGTAGCCATACCCTGCACAACATCCCAGATATGGCAAAACGACAGGTGATGTGCTGTGACCCAGTGCTAACCACCACAGATGAATCCAGAATGAGATTTTCACTCTACAGCGGAGTGTGCGCTGATATGAAACTTCCTGGCACATTAAAACTGTGTGCCGGACCGAGACTCGAACTAGGAACCTTTGCCTTTCCAAGGCAAGTGCTCTACCATCTGAGCTACCCAAGCACGACTCACGCCCCGTCTTCACAGCTTTACTTCTGCCAGTACCTCGTCTCCTACTTTCCGGACTTCACAGAAGCTCTCCTGCGAACCTTGCAGAACTAGCACTCCTGGAAGAAACTATATTGCGGAGACATGGCTTAGCCACAGCCTGGGGTATGTTTCCAGAATGAGGTTTTCACTCTGCAGCGGAGTGTGCGCTGATATGAAACTCCCTGGCAGATTAAAACTGTGTTTCAGCACAGATGAACTTTGGAATCAGGTGAATGCACCATAGATGGCTGTACCACAGGTCACCATTCGCACATTATACGCGTCGATGCCATCATGTATGGTACAAGTTATCAGGACCCATGGCGGACCCAATGCGTACTAATCAACAGAACACGTGCTGAACCGAGGTAACTGAAAGCTAATGTTTTCTGCAGAACATACTAATGTACGTGTCCTATGAATAAGAACGTCCTATCTCTAGTCGTTCAAGGTGCTCTGTTTTTCTCTGAACGTGAGTGTACAATTAGTGTCAATTATTCCCTTAGTGTTGATGATAGCACACAAGACTGCTCACCCTCTGTCTCGGGTTCGATGATTTCTACAGTCCCCTGTTCAATTTTTGTGTCGTTCTCTTGTTTGATTTTAGGAAACCAAACGAACAACAGATTTGGTGACACGGAAACTGGCAAGCCACTTCAGTTCGCACGCAACAGCCTGATGGCTAACTTCAATACCAATTAACTCGAAAACAAGCTTTTCGTATTGCTTCTGGCCACCGTATATGTTTTGTATTGCGAGCTAACATCTCAAAGATGTTCGGGCTCACATGAGTTTCCTCTTCGTCGAAATGTCTTGGCTCAAACTCGTCTAGGGGTTGAACTGTACGTGTCGCATTACACTCTCTCAAGTAGACACTTGTGACGCTTTGGTTGCTGCGCGGAGTGGCCGCGCGGTTAGAGGCGCCATGTCACTGACTGCGCGGCCCCTCCCGCCGGACTTTCAAGTCCTCCCTCGGGCATGGGTGTGTGTCGTTCTTAGCATAGGTTAGTGTAAGTAGTGTATAAGTGTAGGGACCGATGACCACAGCAGTTTGGTCCCTTAGGAATTCCCATACATTTGAACATTTGACCCTTTGTTTAAATTGTCTGGCTGATGGCAAGTTTGCGAAATACAAAGTTAACATAACATATAATAACATTAATAATAATATCGGGAAATAAATTAACGATCCATAAACGATGTACGCCTCACAGTTGCGCTTTGGTTAGAATAATATTTATTCAGAAATCAGGCTAATAGCGAAAGTGGTCGTATTTAGAGTTACTGTTACACTCGAGCGCATATCAATTTGACACAGTTCGATCATTCACAATCTCATCGCGAAACACAAGTCCAATACTCCGCCTCGATATCTACACGACAAGTTAGAGTTCACATCAGGCGCGCGGCTGCTCACCACACAGAGACTAATTCCCACGATACAACACAACCCTAAATTTTCTAAGTCGTTTCACATCCCACCTGCCTAAAGACCGACTGTCCACTTTCGAGTCTGCGTCCGATTTGTTCACTTTGGTGTCTCCAGCCGAACTGTACGCTTAGCGTCTGCACCAGCACTGTCCCCCACCCGTTCCCGGCCGCGTTTCCCGCGCCCCGAACATCGTCGCTCAACTGACTAGGACAGTTCCCTTTCCTGAAGCCATCCATCTGATTGGCTACAGCTCGTTCTACATTATTTTACATTTCAACATATTTAAAGAATCAAAGCTTGACCACTTTCACGTTATAAATAAAGTAACAATAATATCCATTACATAATAAATGTTAAATTGTTTATTCATAATGACACGTCTGGCAACATCTGACATCTATTTTTAGCAACGCGGTAGCGCATTCCGACAGAGGGCGGACATGTAGTTTTCACCTTTACGCATGCGCCTGCGCTCCACAGATAGTACAGTAGCTCCAGAAGGCGCGGATTTCGATAGAGGACGCTCCTGTGACGGAGGCCATTGTGCATACGTTTTCGTGCCAATTTTTTGCTGTAAGGTTGACTCCGGGAACTTGCAGTCTCCAGTGACGGTCACAACCTGAAGATGGCTGGACGATTGCCAGCCGAAATATCGTGGCAAGAAGTCAACGTGATTCGGCTGCAATCCAGAAATCTCATCGAACAAATATTTTATTTTTGAACAGAATTCGGGTATCCGACAGGGTAGCGTCGTAATTTCTCCACAATATTTCGGCAGACGTACACGCTGCCATCTTCAGGTGGTTTCTGACGAATTGGAAATACGCCGGGAAAACTTCAGATTGCAAATATTCTATTGCCTAATTACTCAATAAGGTGTTATTCTGTCATCGTTTAATGTGTTTTGTGTGGAGGAAATGATGATCTGATGCTTAAAAGAAAATACTGGTAAGTTAAATTTACTGTATCTTTTAATCAAATGAAGCTACAGTGTTGATACTTCCAACATTTGTCATTTTAAAGATGCTCTCCTATATGAAATGTCAATCGTTAAGATCGTCTAAAGCGTTCAGATTTTAGAATTCAGCTCTTTGTTACAAAACTGATGAATTTCACTTTAACAATAAATCCTTAAATATTATACATATGATCAATATTCAAGTTTTATTGGGATCAACATGAACATTTAAGAAGGATGGCAGATTAAAATTACTGTGGCTTGATTCCCTGAATTACTACAGAATTAAATAGTTGTCATAAATGTTACCCTGTATGGCTGACCTTAGGTTCGCCATGTTTGACACTGCTACGTCTCCTTGGCTAGAAAAGCCTTCTACTGGGTTTCCATATGACGTAGGTTCTAGTCTGTCTCATTCGCACACTACAGCGCTTAGGCCTGTGAGTTGCCCCATCTCGTGATGAATCTGCGCCCTTTGTGGCATGCGGTCCTGGACGACAGGGTTCTTTTCACAATTCCTGTAGTCTGCCTGTTTCGGCCATATATTTAAATGAGAGCGCAATGCTCGTTAACTCACAACATGTTTATCGAATGTCATCAGCATGGACAATGGCTTACGCAAAACGCCTGAGGTTGTCGTACTTCGTACTTAAAGATTATTATTAGAAGCATGACTTAAATTGCCCTTGTTCAAACTTCTGTTGCACATGACCTTACGAAAACACTTAACTCGTCGTATTCCGACACGTGGGAGAATATGCTTAAAGGTAATTGGTAATGTATGAATAGTAAACACCCCTTCAAATCAAGACCACTAACTCAGTTTTTTTTTTTTTTCTTTGCCGTTATTTCACCTCTCCGCGCCTCATGTGGGATATTTACAATAGCTTCAAACCTTTTTAAACGTGGAAATAAAATGAAAGTTTTTATATACACAAGGGATATGACTTGTAGTTGTAGTTAACAACAGCCATAATAAAAGGTAAAACGAAACGCAAAGAAAGCACATTTAAAAAAATATAAAACATAATGCTGAAACACTGATATTTCAAAGAAGCACTTTCCTGGCACAAGAACTGGGATCTGCCCTGGGAGAGGGAGTCTGTTACTGAAGGGGAAAATGTTGGCCGGTGACGAGGGTTGGAACGGAGGACTGGTGCATACTACCGACGGGTCGATGGGATGGGAGTGGTTGTTGGGACAGAAGAGGGTTGGAGTCGAGGGGGATATTTGTGAGGCTAATATTTGACGTCGAAAGTTTGCCGGACACGACGTCCCCGTATTTCTTTCTACCGGGGTGGGGGTAAAAAGTCGTGTGACTAGGGCCTCCCGTCGGGTAGACCGTTCATTTGGTGCAAGTCTTTAGATTTGACGCTACTTCAGCGACTTGCGCGTCGATCGGGATGAAATGATGATTAGGACAACACAACACCCAGTCCCTAAGCAGAGAAAATCTCCGACCCAGCCACGAAGCGAACCCGGGCCTTTAGGATTGACATTCTGTCGCGCTGACCACTCAGCTACCGGGGAAGGACGGGGGTGTGCCAGCAAGTGCCAACGGGCCATAAAGACATGGTCGACGGCCGCTGAAACACATGTGCTGACACTCCCGCAGATATGCTTTTGTCCTGTGTATGTAAGGCAGATCACTACGTGTGTTGAAGTTGATGGTACTACCTTTGACTAGTCGGAAACGTACATTGCGTCCGCCTCGAGCTACGGCCACGTGACGCGTCGAGTACTTCCATATATCGGAGGAATACCGCGTTGCAAATGGGGTTTCCCTCTATAAATTGTGAAATACTGGCCTGTCCTACTCTTGCAGCATGAAGGTGGGGCCTCAAGTGCCATTGGATATTCAAGGGCCATTGAACAGCATATCGTAAATTACATTCGTGTACACATTTCTATTCCTCCAATTACATAGCCATCTATGGCGTAACGAATACAACCCTTCAGTCAAACCATATGTAGATTTTGCTCTAGAATCGTAATCTACAATAAAAATCGGGGGTTCCCACGGAAGATTTCAAAGTTGCTCTCCGCCACTGATGTACGGGGCGGGGTGGCGCGCCGAGTGTGGTACCGTTGTATGTATCCCTCCGAGAGAAATAGGATACAATTTGTTTTGATCATATGTGAAGTTTTAGAGTTATTTCAACGTCTGCAGTTAAAATAAACACCCTGTGGGTTGTATATCAGCCGTCTGTCTCATAAGCTACTCTTATTTTTCTCAGAATTTCGATCATCTTCCACCATTTTACATTGTTGAACGCTCTTCTGAGGTCGACAAATCCTACGAAGGTGCCTTGCTTTCTCTTATGCTTCCGTTCCATTATTAATCGCCGGCCAGAGTGGCCGAGCGTTTCTAGGCGCTACAGTCTGCAACCGCGCGACCGCTACGGTCGCAGGTTCGAATCCGGCCTCGGGCATGGATGTGTGTGATGTTCTTAGGCTAGTTAGGTTTAAGTAGTTCTAAGTTCTAGGGGACTGATGACCTCAGCGGTTAAGTCCCATAGTGCTCAGAGCCATTTGAACCATTTTGAACCATTATCAATCGCAACGTCAGAACTGCCTGACTGGTTCTTTCCGAAAGTCAGACTGATCCTCAGTTTTCTTTCCCACTCATGGTATTATTTAGTGGTGTTTCTGATTATAGGAACCATCGTATCACTTGGTAACATCAAGAACTCTTACAAAAATATTGCTATAACGTACGCGAAACATCATAACCAGTTTTACTCTTCATCGGAAATGACGTGGTGTATTACACTCATCTGGAAGGCCCCACTCCATTTTCAAATCTGGCCTCCATGGCTGGCGGTTGATTCTTCAGTTTCCCTTCCCCCGTCTGTACGGTAGGAAGCTCTAAACTAAGGTTTATAGTGTCACTGGGTACGTCCCGCTGCCGTGTCGTGTCAGTGAGGAATTTCCCCTGGGGTCTTCCAGCGGCATTCCACAGCTTGTACCGTAACTTCTTGTGGTCGGGTTCATCGCTGGCGTTACTGTCCAAGAACTTAACATGAGTAGGACACCTTAACGAACTCATATAATTAGCCGCATTACACGCTGAACATTGTTAACGCGCTTCAAAGTTGATCACTGCTTTTTGGGTGATGTGACGCAGGCTTCCACAATTATTTTAAGAGCTAATATCTCCCTGTCTCCGTGTCTTTTATGTTTAGCTTATTCATCACAATTTGGCTCGTAATTCTGTTTTTCATCACCCTTCTCGGATGCCTTAACGTATGTGCCGCAACATTTACCTATCTTCTGGTAGTGCAATCACATACCTTACCTTTACTAACCAAATCTTTCGTAATTGTCTGTCAACTTCTAAACTATTCACTGCTGGACGTCTTAGCTGATCCCCATTCGCCCCTGATTCTCTGTCACCGTTGATCTTAGCTATTACGTCGGAGTTCTACATCATCAAGCCACTTACTCGTCCTTCAAAGTTTAAAGTTTTTGTCTCGTTTTTCACCGGTAAACTGCAGTCGTAAATAGTAAGAAAGACTTTTTCTGTTATGTTTGCGATCTGTCACCGAGAAGACTCACAACTTTGACATGTCTGCATCTACATCACGATGACGTATTGAAAAGTAGACTCCGAATTTTTTATGTCAAAGGTCTTAAAGCGTTTTCAAGTAAAACAAACGTTAGTAACATCTCACGTCTTTATTCTTGTTGTCTACGTATTTATTTTTCAACAACCCTGGCGACGAACACATTTATCGCAACGAGAGATCAGTTTCTGAAGCTAAAATCTTCTGGGTTGTCAGGCCACGTCATTTTCCTTCAAACAGTCAACATTTCGGCCCCTCTGCTGGGTCCTCTTCAGGATCTTGTGATGCCCACAGTAGACTGAGTGCGGTACACTAGCGACCATTTTTTTGATACTGTCACTGTAAAATGTTTGACGTTCTTGACGGAGACAAAACCTCATGTCTGCTTGCAACGCTTCATCACTATCAAAGTTAAGTCCTCGAAGGTGTTCTTTAAATTTTTGAAACAGACGAAAATTGGATGGGGCCAAGTTGGAACAGTATAGAGGATGATCGATGGGAGTGAAACCAAGGCTTCGGATCGTTACAGACCTCGCTGCGGTCGTGTGTGATCTGGTATTGTCATGATGAAGGAGAGAGTGCTCCATGTGTTGACAAACTCCATTACAACACGCTGTTTCTCGCGCAACTACGTACTTAAGTTACACATCGCCATGTTACACGCTACAATTTGGAGCCCTCTAGCAGCAGAGGACACCGAATATGTGGACATTTAGAGTGATATGTAGAATGTTAATGATCCTTTTATTTAAGAAGCCTTAAAAGTTTCCGCATAGAAAATTCGGAGGCATTACTTTCCAGCACTCCGTCATACATCACTACTCTGCTATTCTCACTTTAGTTTTTTGACACCCAAGTCGCCAAAGTGGTGTCAACTCGAAAGACTTGCACCAGGCGAACGGTCTACCAGACGGGAGGTCCTAGCCACACGGCATTTCCACTGTACTGTTTGGCAGAGATTTCACAGAACCTCTTTCGCACTTTTGCTCGACCTTTACACTTCCGAATAGCATCCGGGAAAAGTGAACAGCTAAATCTGTACGTCCGAGCTCCGATTTCTGGTATTTTATTACGACATTATTTCTCTCTTTGTAGGTGGAAGTCAATCAATTATCTTAGGAGGAGAAAGCCTGTGACTGAAATTTTGTGAAAATATCTCGCCGCAACTTAAAACGCCTTCGTTTAAATGATTGCCTTGCCAGTTCACTTACCATATCCGCGACACTCTCTTCCCTGTCTCTCGACGATACGAAACGAGCTCCCTACTTTGAGCTTTATCGATGTCCGCTGTCTGTCCTATGTGGTGAGTATCCCGTATCGCGCAACAGTACAAGTACTCTGAGCATATGGAAGTATTCAGGTTGCCATACCGACTCATTTGAAAAAATTCTAAGAAAATGTAGATCATACACGAAATGAGCCAAGTGCTCTTCGATGCACTTGAAAACAGAACTCTCGAAATTATTCCTGTCGTAAATAAACGGTTTAATGGTGAATTTGGAGAAAACTTGCGTCAGGATTCAAAATTATTCAATTGCAAAACTCTCCTCGACTGTCTTAATGTATAAGATCGCATTATTATTCAACAGCCTGTGGGTCTTACGAGGACAGATTGCAATAGGTAGAGAAAATCCAACGGACGGCATGGCGTTACAATTTTCGGTTACTAAGCGCGACAGCTTTCAGCAGGTGACGAGAAAACTTTTACGGTGCCTTACCAGTAGTAGTTCATCTGCAATGGGTTGTGACGTAACAATGAGGCTAAGAAAAATCGTTTCGAAGACAAAGGAAGAATAACTTTCCCCTAGTCTGCTCATTTGTCCTGAGATCATGTAAGTGTGTATCGGAATATTCTCGTTATGTGTTGGAGCCATTTGTTTGTGCACTCTTCCAAATCTTCCAAAAGACTGCTTTTTCTTCAAGTCATTTCCGTGAATTAAAGTTTCGGAACTGACTTCTAATACACAATAAAGATCTAACAAACTTTTTCTAATCTTTTAATTTTATCTTTACTATATACGAGTGTTGAAAATAATAATTTAATATCACTGTCCCGGTAGTGGAAACGCGTAGTGGAAACCCCTCAGAGAACGCAATAATTGCTCAACGCAGAGGGTGGCTTTCCGAAGTCATTAGGGAGTGGACGGTTCCGTAATAAAGTTAATAGGAAATTTCCAGCCGTTTCCTTCCTTCCTTCCTTGTCAGAGTTTAATGGACCGCGTGTAACGAGGTCGCCATAGCCGGCGGATTAAACAGAAAATCGTCCGTGACTATCTGATCGAACGTTGGCAAAAAACATTTCGGTTCCGCTGAGGTTCGCTGAAAGTTGTCTTCATAACGAGAACCACTGATGAGGAAGTAACTCGCGAAAACGATACAGTAAGACAGTGCTTCATTCATCCCTAATGAACTACAAAAGGAGGATCAGCAATAAGAAGAGACTGCTCCACAATGTCGCAGTTACTGAGAGGCGTTTAGGTGTGTCAAATGAATCATTTTGTAAAATCTGGGTAAAATCACTACAAAAGCTGGACATGTCGCACACACTCCCTGCCCCATACACACTATGTGATCAACAGTATCCGGACACCCCCCAAAACATACATTCTTCATATTAGGTGCATTGTACTGCCACCTACTGCCAGGTATTCCATATCAGTGACCTCAGTAGACATCGTGAGAGAGCAGAATGCGGAACTCATGGACTTCGAACACGGTCAGGTGATTGCGTGTCACTTGTGCCATACGTCTCTACACGACATTTTCACACTCCTAAACATCACTAGGTCCAATGTTTCCGATGTGATAGTGAAGTGGAAACGTGAAGGGACACGTATAGCACAAAGGTGTACAGGCCGACCTCGTCTGTTGACTGACAGAGACTGCCGATAGTTGAAGAGGATCGTAATGTGTAATAGGCAGACATCTATCCAGACCATCACACAGGAATTCAAAACTGCATCACGACCCACTGGAAGTATTATGACAGGAAGAAGGTGAGAAAACGTGGATTTCGTTGTCGAGCGGCTGCTCGTAAGCCATACATCACGCCGGTAAATGGCACACGACTCCTCGCTTGGTGTAAGGAGCGTAAACATTAGACGATTGAACAGTGGAAAAACGTTGTGCGGAGTGACGAATCACGGTACGCAGTGTGGCGATTCGATGACAACGTTTGGGTATGGCGAATGCCTGGTGAACGTCATCTGCCAGCCTGAGTAGTGCCAACAGTAAAACTCGGAGGCGGTAGTGTTATGGTGTGGTCGTGTTTTTCATGGAGGGGGCTTGCACCCCTTGTTATTCTGCGTGGCACTATCACAGCACAGGCCTACATTGATGTATAAAGCACTTTTTTGCTTCCCACTATTGAAGAGTAATTCGGGGCTGGCGACTGCATCTTTCAGCTCGATCGAGCACCTGTTCAAACTGCACGGTCTGTGGTGGAGTGGTTACACGACAATAACATACCTGTAATGTCAAAACTAGACATAATTGTCTGAATGGGAATTCCGCGATCGTTCATTAATAAAATATGGCGTTTCAGTCTTCGATCGCTATACTTTATTTTCAATTGCCGGTTTCGGGCAAGCTGCCCATCTTCAGATCTGTTAGACAAAGTTAAAAATGTAATTAATAAAAGAGATACAGTTAGTGATAGAAACATCTTAGTTTACAAAAAAAATTTTGGAACGTATTAAATGCCAACATACCATATATTGTAGTTACAGAGTAACTTGTCCGTACGGACAACTATGTCCAGTTTTGATGTACCGAAGTACGCAAGGGTAAAGATAAATAACAGCAGTATCTCAGCCTCAAAAGTTAAGAAGAGAGCAGAACAGTCATGGATAAGACAGGAGATCAAATCGGGGTACATCGAGAAAGACAAACTCAATAAGCTTGCGTACGATTTACATATGAAGTTAGGTAACCTATTGTCGCCACTGCAGTTTAGACAAATTGAATATGAGATTGAAGCAAGAATCCAGGTACATAGGGACGAAATCATAAAGAGACACAATAAGAAAATTACTAATCTGTGTAGAGCAATTGCAAAGGCAGAGAGGGAAACAGATAAAATACAGTATGTACATACGTTTTATGACAGAACCGTTAACCTAACAGATATTGTCTTTTCTAATGAAGAGCAGAAGCTTTTGGATAAGGGGCTTAAGCATAATCCGCGAACGAACGTGCAAGATCGAGACATCAAGAGAATGATCGCAGAAGTTAAGGTAGCATGTAGGGACGCTAAGTTAACTAAATTCCAGGAAACATGTATCGCCATCAAAGCCAAAGAGGCAATTGAATGTCAGAAAACTTTTCATAACGGCAAATGTAGTGAGATGAGGTTAGTGAAAGAAATTAACTTAAAACTGGATTCTAACAACGCAATCGTGATTAAGTCAGATAAAGGCAGTACCTCAGTGGTGATTTACGAAAAGGACTATATAGATAAGACAATGCGGTTTTTTCAGGAAAATGGAATTAAAGAGGTAAAAAAAGATTTAACTAAGAAGTTTCAGACAGATATAAAGGCAAGGATAGAAGCAATACAATTTTTATTCACTCCAAATGAAAAAGCTAGATTAGTAAAGATGAATCCAAGAACACCAGAAGCAAGGGCGCAAATAAAATTGCACAAAGAGAACAAACCAATGCGTGTTATTTATAATGGGAAGGAAGCCGTCAATGAGCTCTTGAATAGGGCTTTGTACCGTAAGTTAAAACCTGCGTATAAATACGAGCAAGTTTACAACGTAAAAAATAGTGTGTGTTTCGCGAACGAAGTGAAGGACATTGTAATCCCAGAGGATGCAGTCCTAGCCTCATTGGACGTCGTGAACCTCTACACTAATATACCAATACCAGAAACTTTGCAAATTATAAGGAAAAACCTGATAAAAATAGGTCAATGAGCATGGTTGAAATCGTCGAACTCGTGGATATGCTAGAGTTCACATTGAGTTTTAATAGTTTTATCTTTAACGATAAAGTTTTTATTGAAGATGAAGGTTTAGCTATGGGAAACAGTCTATCAGGCATTTTAGCTGAAATTTTTATGAATGACTTTGAGAGCAAAGTTTTTAGCTCTTTTCCAGAAATTAAGGAGAAATTAATTTATTACAGACGGTATGTTGACAACACTATTTTATTATTCAAAGGGAAAAAAGAAGACGTAGAGGAAATGACTAAAGTTTTAAACGAACAGCATCCAAAAATTCAATTCACACTAGAAATGGAAAACAATGGGGCGATTAACTATTTAGATTTGACCGTCGGAAAGGAGGGAGGCAGGCACGTTTTCTGCGTCTATAGAAAAGACACTTGCTCCGACAACATCATAGTAGCGACGTCGCACCACCCGGCACAGCATAAAAGAGCGTACTTTCATGCAATGTGCAACAGAGCCCTCAGATTGCCATTAAAGGAAGCTGAGTTGCAGAAAGAACTAGGTATTACTAAGCAAGTAGCAGCAACTAATGGATACAGGACACAAGATGTTACACGTATGTTTAACAAGATCAAAAACAAATCCGCGGGTATCAGTAGCGATTCTAGGAAAATTAAAGTTAAGAAGTTTGTCACCCTGACATACAAAGGGCGTGTGTCGGAAAGAATTGCTAAATGCTTTCCAAAAAACATCGCAGTGGCATTTCAGAATGAAGGGCAAATGGCACATAGACTAAGACTTAAACCAGCAACGACAAAACAAATGAAATACAATAATTCCGGAGTATAAAAGATTAAATGTGCTGAATGTGACAGTTATTATATAGGTCAAACAGGGCGGAATTTTGAAATTCGATACAGGGAACATTGCAGTCATAGCAATCGAACAGCATTTGGAACACATGTAAAAGAGAACAGACATGAAGTGAGTAATATAAATGAACAAATGAAGGTGCTACATAAAGCTCCAAAAAGTCTCTATCTCAACGTGCTCGAAGAGATTGAAATATACGCTCATCAAAGAAAAACCCCAGGCCTACTACTTAATGAGCAAAGTGATTTTATGCACAGGAATTATTATGAGATTTTTAAAGACCTGTTTTAGACTTACTCTTGAAAGCAACAGCACGCCCCAGTAAGAAACAACTGCAGCGGAACGGCCATCAGCGTACTGGCGGCGAGGTGAATTGGGCGCGGCGGAAGAGGACTCGGCGTGGCGTTGTATACGTTCTGACGTAGGGAAATCCACTCCACCACCAATCAAAACAAAGAAGAGGAAACGCACATTTTCGAAACAATATCTACATTTTAATTATATTTTGTGTTTTCTTTATAAAGAAATTTTAAATTAGTGTAAATTTTTCGTTTCATGGACCACTCAAGAAAGATTATTCATATGTTATTGCCTTAAAAATTGTTTTATTAAAAAGAATATTCGCCATTAATATATACGGTGAAATAATAACAGACGCACAATTGTTATAGGTAGAGGGCAATTTTTACTGTTACCAATCAGGTTACTCTTAAAAACTGCGATATAAGGTTTTAACAGATTGAAATTTACTTTACTTATGACAGCGAACCGAGTGTACTGTACGGACAAGTTTCTCTGTAACTACAATATATGGTATGTTGGCATTTAATACGTTCCAAAATTTCTTTTTGTAAACTAAGATGTTTCTATCACTAACTGTATCTCTTTTATTACTTACATTTTTAACTTTGTCTAACAGATCTGAAGATGGGCAGCCAGCCCGAAACCGGTAATTGAAAATAAAGTATAGCGATCGAAGACTGAAACGCCATATTTTATACGTGTAATGGACTGTCCTGCACAGAGTCCTGACCTGAATCCTACAGAACACCTTTGGGATGTTTTGGTACGCCGACCTCGTGCCAGGCCTCATCGACCGACATCGATACCTCTCCTCTGTGCAACACTCCGTGAAGAATGGGCTGCCGTTCCCCAAGAAACCTTCCAGCAGCTGATTGAACGTATAGCGACAGTGGAAGCTGTCATAAAGGATAAGGGTGGGGCAATATCATATTGAATTTCAGAATTACCGATGAATGGCGCCACGAACTTATGAGTCATTTTCAGCCAGGTGTCCGGATACTTTTGATCACATAGTGTAGCTGTATTTTTAGCAACAGAAAAAAGTACTCAGTGCATTTCTTTAGCTTTCCAGGCAGCTTTAAACGCTACATAAAGTGTCGGAATATTGCGCACATGCTTAATAGTATATAAATGGCGTATTGTGAAGAGATACTATCATATGTATCCGCACAGCAACTTATCTATGGTATGCAAATATTTTACCTTACTGTGAAACAGAGTATTTCGTCTTATTTTTAACGTATGTTGATTGCATGTAACTGAAAGTAGTCACATGGAAAGTGTAAAATGTAAAATATATACACAATCTAGGCTGAATATTACGAAAAAGTCTAAAAATGAAACCCCGAGATTGAAGACGTCGCTGTCCACAAACTTTGAATGTTGTAGGAAGAAAAGAACGCTACTACGACACTTTGCATTTTCGGAATTTGGTGACATAGTATTACAGTAATCGGCGCAGTTTCATCCATGAAAAAAAAAGACTTATCTATGAGTATGCGTGCAGAGGGACTTGAAGTAGAACTACCACATAAAATTAATGGAGGGTTAGGCAAATGCCAAACCGATTCATTGGAAGAATCCACACGAAATGTAATCCTTGAAAAAAAAGTAGTAGTTTGCAAAACACTCGTTTGACCTATACTTGAAAATTGTTCTTCAGTCTGAGATCCGCATCAGATAGGATTAATAGAGCAAATAGAGGAGATCAAAAGAAGAACAATACGTTTCGTTGCAGGTTCATTTAACATGCGCGGATGCATCCCACGGATGTTCATTCTAAGGCGCTGCAGTCATGGACTGTGCAGCTGGTCCCGGCGGAGGTTCGAGTCCTCCCTCGGGTATGGGTGTGTGTGTGTTTGTCCTTAGGATAATTTAGGTTAAGTAGTGTGTAAGCTTAGGGACTGATGACCTTAGCGGTTAAGTCCCGTAAGATTTCACACACATTTTGATGTTCAGTCAACTCTACTGGAGCGACGCTGTTGGAGAGGCGTTCTGGATCCCGATCCAGACACACTGGGATGTAATGGCTTTGAAACAGAGGGTGACACGCGTAAAGCTGCAATACTAAACACCTTTTTCCAAAGCTGTTTCACAGAGGAAGACCGCACTGCAGTTCCATCTCTAAATCCTCGCACGAACGAAAAAAATGGCTGACATCGAAATAAGTGTCTAAGGAATAGAGAAGCAACTGAAATCACTCAACAGAGTAAAGTCCACTGGGCCTGGCGGGATACCAGTTCGATTCTACACAGAGTAGGCGAAAGAATTTGCCCCCCTGCTAACAGCCGTGTACCGCAAGTCTCTAGAGGAACGGAAGGTTCCAAATGATTGGAAAAGAGCACAGGTAGTTTCAGTTTTCAAGAAGGGTCGTCGAGCAGATGCGCTAAACTATAGGCCTATATCTCTGACGTCGATCTGTTGTAGAATTTTAGAACATGTTTTTTGCTCGCGTATCATGTCATTTCTGGAAACCCAGAATCTACTCTGTAGGAAGTAACATGGACTCCGGAAACAGCGATCGTGTGAGACGCAACTCGCTTTATTTGTTCATGAGACCAAGAAAATATTAGGTAGAGGCTCCCAGGTAGATGCCATTTTCCTTGACTATAGGAAGACGTTCGATACAGTTCCGCACTGTCGCCTGATAAACAAAGTAAGAACCTACGGAATATCAGACCAGCTGTGTGGCTGAATTGAAGAGTTTTTAGCAAACAGAACACAGCATGTTGTTATCAATGGAGAGACGTCTACAGACGTTAAAGTAACCTCTGGCGTGCCACAGAGGAGTGTTATGGGACCATTACTTTTCACAATATATATTAATGACGTAGTAGATAGTGTCGGAAGTTCCATGCGGCTTTTCGCAGATGATGCTGTAGTATACAGAGAAGTTGCAGCGTTAGAAAATTGCAGCAAAATGCAGGAAGATCTGCAGCGGATAGGCACTTGGTGCAGGGAGTGGCAACTGACCCTTAACGTAGACAAATGTAAGGTACTGCGAATACATAGAAACAAGGATCCTTTATTGTATGATTATACGATAGCGGAACAAACACTGGTAGCAGTTACTTCTGTAAAACATCTGGGAGTATACATACGGAACGATTTGAAGTGGAATGATCATATAAAATTAATTGTTGGTAAGGCGGGTGCCAGGTTGACATTCATAGGGAGAGTCCCTAGAAAATGTAGTCCATCAACAAAGGAGGTGGCTTATAAAACACTCGTTCGACCTATACTTGAGTATTGCTCATCAGTGTGCGATCCGTACCAGGTCGAGTTGACAGCGGAGATAGAGAAGATCCAAAGAAGAGGGGTGCGTTTCGTCACAGGGTTATTTGGTCAGCGTAATAGCGTTACGGAGATGTTTAGCAAACTCAAGTGGCAGACTCTGCAAGAGAGGCGCTTTTCATCGCGGTGTAGCTTGCTGTCACAGGTTTCGAGAGGGTGCATTTCTGGATGAGGTATCGAATATATTGCTTCCCCCTACTTATACCTCCCGAGGAGATCACGAATGTAAAATTAGAGAGGTTCGAGCGCGCACGGAGGCTTTACGGCAGTCGTTCTTCGCGCGAACCTTACTCGACTGGAGCAGGAATGGGAGGTAATAACAGTGGCACGTAAAATGCCCTCCACCACACACCGTTGGGTGGCTTGCGGAGTATAAATGTAGATGTAGATGTAGATATGGTCTGCTGTCTGCTGTTAAAATTACGAAAGCGTACGTTCCTAGAAGAGTCAATCAATACATTGCTTTTCTCTACATACACTGATGAGCCAGAACGTTATGACTACTAACGAACAGCCGGTACGTCCATCTTTGGCCTGGACAATAGCGACGACGCGTCGTGGCACGGAAGCAATGAGGTATTGGTATATCGATGGAGGGAGTTGGTATCACATCTGAACACACAGATCATCTAACTCCTGTCAAGTCCGGGGTGGGGGTGGGGGTCATGAGGTCTGACACCACGTTAAATCACGTTCCAAATGTCTTCGATCGGGTCCATCTCTAGCCAGTTGGGGGGTCAGCACATCAATTGGAACTCCCCACTGTGTTCCTCGAACCACTCCAACACTCTCCTGGCCTTGTGACAAGGCACATTATCTTGTTGAAAGAAGCCACTGTCACCGGGAACGTAATTGTCATGAAGGGGCATACGTGGTCTGCAAACAGTTTACGACACTCCTTCGCCGTCATGGAGCCTTGCACGAGCTCCATTCCACTGGACTCTTGGATACACACGTGAATGTTCTTCAGAGTATAATGGAGGCGACGGCAACTTGTGTCCGTCCCGGGCGTACAGGTGTCAAGGATCTGTTCCCCTGGAAGACGACAGATTCGCGCTCTCCCATCGGCGTGATGAAGAAGATGTCGGGATTCGTCAGACGATGCAACGCTGCGCCACTGCGCCAACGTTCATGCTGTTGATCACGTGCCAATTTCAGTCGTAGCTGTCGATGTCGTGTGTTAACATTCGCACTCCGGCCGCTGTGGCCGAGCGGCTCTAGGCGTTTCAGTCCGGAACCGCGCTGCTGCTAGGGTCGCAGGTTCGAATCCTGCCTCGGGCATGGATGTGTGTGATGTCCGTAAGTTAGTTAGGGTTAAGTAGTTCTAAGTGTAGGGGAATGATGGCCTCAGATGTTAAGACCCATAGTGCTTAGAGCCATTTTAACATTCGCACACGCTCGGGTCGTCGGCTGTGGAGGCCCATCGCTAGGAGCGTTCGGCGCACTGTGTGTTCACACTTCTATTCTGCCCACCAATAAAGTCTTATATTTGTTCCACTACAGTTCGCTGCCTGCCCTGTTTTGGCAGTCTGCCCATCCTACGACGTACGACATCTGTAATTAGGGGTGGCCGCCCAACCCCTGACCACTGGACGTGGTTTCACCTTGGTTTCGCCACACGAAGACAATCACCACAGCACTCCTCGAACACCCGGCAAGTCGTGCAGTTTCCGAAATGCTCTTGCCGAGTCTCCGGACCATTACCGTCTGGCGACGGTCAAACTCAGATAGATAGCGCTTCTCCATTCTACACACGTTCACTGATACTGCATGCACCGTACGTGTGTCAGACTAGCAGTCAGTCTTCGCCAGGTGACGTTGCTATCACCTGGTCGGGTTTATACCGATAGTAGGTTCCGGCTGATCAGTGTACATCTCAAGTACCAGGAGGATAGGATTGGAAAAAATTGCAAATTTGTGGTAAGGACTATGGGAGCAAACTGTTGAGGTCATCGGTCCCTAAGCTGACACACTACTTAATCTAAATTACACTAACTTACGGTAAGGACAACACACACACCCATGCGCGAGGGAGGACTCGAACCTCCGATGGGGGGAGCCGCGCGAACCGTGACAAGACGCCCTAGACCGCACGGCTACCCCGCGCGGCGATAGAATTGGACTGGAGCCCACACGAAGTCTTGTTGGCAATCGTTTTTTCCGCAAATCCTACGCGACTGGAGCAGGGAAAGGGAGCCATGACACTGGTACATGGGGTATCCTCCATCTCTCTCTCTCTCTCTCTCTCTCTCTCTCTCTCTCTCTCTCTCAAACACACACACACACACACACACACACACACACACACACACACACACACACACACACACACATGGGCGCAAAATGACGATCTTAAGGAGTAATTCAAGTGGAGTTGCTGCTGTGGTCCACAAAACTAATTTCCAACATCTCCCAATATGGCACTGTTCGACTATTTTGTTAGGCTTTTTTATTAAATACAACGTATAAAAAAATCAGAGATCATTCGTTGGGAGTCTGGTGCATCTTTTTTGTGTGTGTATGTCTTAGCCTGCAATTACTGATGCGTTCTTAAGAATAAATTTAGTTATTTTTGTTCCCACCTTATCACATATCAAGTGTGGTCTTTAAGTTTCATTATTAACAACTTCGCGCCCGACGGTATTTTAAGTTGCCTAACACACCACAGTGCTCTTTGTGTATTGGACCGTACTAGGTACATCAACAAATCAATAACGTTCTCCTAACATACACTGCTGGAAAAAATAGTATACCCTTTTGGAGGTTTTCTTCTTAGTCAAGATTTATTTTTGCATTAATACATATGGAGTACATGAAATGATTACATTTACATATCAACAGCACAAGCTGTTCTGAGGTACCAGGTATTGACCCATGCTGAAATACCCATGTTAGAGCAAAGTGTAGCCTTAATGGTCGGCAAAGCAGGGGCTGACTCGAGTCCAGTACTAAAGGAATACTGTCCTAGGATACGTTACGTCACGCCTGCTCTATCTGTTCACGTAGTTCTGTAAGAGTTGTTGGTTGACGAGTCGCACGAGTCACTTCTCGTCCCATCATATCCGACATGTGCTCGATTGGAGACATGTCCGGAGATTATGGTGCCCAAGGAAGTTGCTGCACGAGTTGTAGAGAGCGTTGAGTTTCGCGGGCAGTGTGTGTGGGCGAGCATTATACTGTTGAAACAACATATCATCTTCCTGTTACAAGTACGGTAGAAGAACGGGTCTAACAACATTCTACTCGTACTGACCGCTGGTTAGTGCCCCCTCCACAAACACAAAATGTGAACGAGAGTTGTTGCCTATCGCACCCCAGACCATAAGGCCTGGCTGGCTCTGAGCACTATGGGACTTAACTTCTGAGGTCATCAGTCCCCTAGAACTGAGAACTAATTAAACATATCTAACCTAAGGACATCACACACATCCATACCCGAGGCAGGATTCGAACCTGCGACCCTAGCGGGCGCGCGGTTCTACACTGAAGCGCCTAGAACCGCTCGGCCACTTCGGCATAAGGCCTGGGACGGGGCCAGTGTGTCATAGACGAATTTCACTCTACGAGGCAGTGCTCAACAGGTCTACGTCGTACGCGCAAACTACCGTTACTTTCGTGCAGGCGGAATGTGCCTTCATCGCAGAAGACCATGGCGCGCCTTTCCATCTTCCAAGCGATCGCCTGACGGCACCACTGGAGCCGTGCTCGTCGATTCTGTAGTGTGGGGGCAAGGCGGGCTAGAGGATTGCGTGCCTGTAGTTCCACTGCTAATAACCGATTCGCAACAGTTCGTGTTGGCACGTCTGCGCTCACAAGCACTCTTATCTGTGCTGCGGTGGCTGTACGATCTACCACTGCTGCCCTTAGAATACTGTAACCTCCCAACAGTAAAAATATGGATTGACATTCAGTGTAACCCCCCAATAGTTTATTATTCCGTAACCTCACAATGATAACGTGAATAACCTCCCAATAAAAAATGTGAGTACCGAGCGAGGTGGCAAAGTGGTTAGACACTGGACTCATATTCCGGAGGACGACGGTTCAATCCCGCGTCCGGCCATCCTGATTTAGGTTTTCCGTGATTTCCCTAAATCGCTCCAGGCAATTGCCGGGATGGTTCCTTTCAAAGGGCACGGCCGATTTCCTTCCCCGTCCTTCCCTAATCCGATGAGACCGATAACCTCGCTGTTTGGTCTCCTTCCCCAAAACCAACCAACCAAAAAATGTGACTCATATATAACCTTTCAATAATTAACTGACTGTGAATCTAAACTGGTAAATTTGGACGTCAGCAGTGCTGCGTCATGGCCCTGAAAGATCATTCTGAATAAATTGAAAATTCTTACCTCAATGAAGTTGCCGGATAACGCGTATATATCTGCTCCTATAAGAAATTTTTCTGGCACAGCCCAGTGAAATGCTGGCCGCTAGATTTGTCATGCATAAACAACTGATTTTTCCTTACGTTAATCGGGATGACCATGGATTGCAGAAATTAGTAAATTCTTTAAATTCAGATGAATGATTGTCAAAAAGTTAATTTTATAAAAAAGATTATTATTAGAAGATTTTTTTAAACATTTACGTGGGACTTGATATAACAATAGTACAAATTTAGTTATAACAAATTACATATGCGCGCGGCTGCTTTTACCTTATACTACATCGCTCAGGCACAACCGGCCTAACCGTCCGACTGCGAGCTCCCACCACTACTGCCGGCCCTGCTCTTACTGCAGCCGACACTGTTCTTTGGTCTGCGATTCTCTTACAGCTTACATATCGCAAGCAGCGCGTGAACATTACATCGAAATTACATCTGCTCGAGTGCTCTAGCAATAAATTCCTTATTCGTGGACCTCTTACAATACGATTCTGGCGGGCGTCTGTGCTGCGTGGACGTCCCGAATTTCGTCTGTGGGTGTGGGATGTTCACGTGACCACTGGCAAGCATCGTTCCATTGGATCAAAATAGACTTAGTCTTTCCAGGTGGATTGATTCTTCTTGCCGGCACTGTAGTTGATGTAATTACAAACTTCATATAATAAACATCTCGGAGAAATCCGTCTGACGTAAACAACTATTGATACGAATCTAAAACGTTCGAGTTTTAATTGTACAGCTTAAGCAATTTGTTTGAAGTAGCCTAAGCAATAGTGGGCTCTTTTAGCGAAACAAGTTCTAGTTTTGTAGTGTTAGGTTAATCACACAAATATCAACCTGCTCTTAATCGATTACGAGTAACTGATTGCCTGCAATTATGTGGCTGCATATCTGATCTATCGTGATCCGGTAAGTTTGATCAAATGGACTTACCGTACCACACTAATATCTTAATATCAATTTTGATTTCTGCACGCTGCATACATTATGACATTTACGAAAATAATTCATATTTACAATGTAATGTCGGCGTAAAATGTCTACGAAAGTTCTGTTTAAGAGAAATTCTCGTGACCCTTGGGTAGAAAATGGAAAAATTTTGCTCAGCCACGTTCTAAGTAGAAGGGACTTCTTTTACGTGGGACGCAATTTTCATTCCTCGCTCCTTTTGATACACGCTTTGTTGGCACTCACGCACTAAATTAGAAAGTCTCCAGGACGCGTGGCTAACTTGCTTTGACAGCCTAATGGGAGACGCCGCAGCCGGGAACGACTTCCGGCCCGCGATTTTGCTGTAATTGAGAGAGACAACCGAAGGAAAAGTTTTCCCCCTTGCGTCGGCTCTCCGTGAAAAACTGTTACCGTAAAAGACAACACAACTCATTCATGACACGCCGTGGCAAATTCTGTTCTGACGTAAGTGTTTCCAAGAATTTCCTGCAGTAGGGCACATCTGAGGGAGCAATCCTCTTCGTTTAATGAAATGGCATTCTTTTTGCAGACGCGTACATTTCCAGGAAAATAATGGCGGATATTTCCGCATATCTGAAATAGAGCAAACTCATATTTTATTACTCCATCTCGCAAGAGACGGTTTTGACGTTTCTTCTAATAAACATGACTCTGAATAAAAAATACCTCGTTTTTGACAGAAATATCAGGATTTTCGATGTTGTTGTTGTTGTTGTGGTCTTCAGTCCTGAGACTGGTTTGATGCAGCTCTCCATGCTACTCTATCCTGTGCAAGCTTCTTCATCTCCGAGTAGCTACTGCAGCCTACATCCTTCTGAATCTGTTCAGTGTATTCATCTCTTGGTCTCCCTCTACGATTTCTCCCCTCCACGCTGCCCTCCAGTACTAAATTGGTGATCCCTTGATGCCTCAGAACATGTCCTACCAACCGATCCCTTCTTCTAGTTAAGTTGTGCCACAAACTCCTCTTCTCCCCAATTCTCTCCAATGAACCTTAATGAAGCTTCACGGGTTGAGAAGGCATGTGGTATTATTTGTCAAAATACTGTAGATTCTTGGAAACAGAGCAGATGGTTCAAATGGCTCTGAGCACTATGGGACTTAACATCTGGGGTAATCAGTCCCCTAGAACTGAGAACTACTTAAACTTAACTAACTTAAGGACATCACACACATCCATGGCCGATTCAGGATTCGAACCTGCGACCGTAGCAGTCGCGCGGTTCCGGACGGAAGCGCCTAGAACCGCTCGGCCACTGCGGCCGGCTCGTTTCAAATTGTATCACGCGGATGGACGTGTACCGGTTTGGAGACGACCTCACGAATCTATGGATCCTGCATGTCAGCACGGGACTTTTCAAGCTGGTGAAGGCTCTGTAATGATGTGCGAGTGTTATGGGACCTCTGATACGTCTAGATACGACTCTGATAGGTGATACTAAGCATCCTATCTGATTACCTGCATCCATTCATGGCCTCTGTGCATTCCGACGGACTTGGGCAACTCCAGCAAAACAGTGCGACACCTCACACGGCCAGAACTACAGAGTGACTCCAGGAATACTCTTCTGAGTTTAAACACTTCTGCTGGCCACTAATCTCCCTAGATATAAACATTATTGAGCATATGTGGGATGCCTTGCAAAGTGCTGTTCAGAAAAGATCGCCACCCCCTCGTGCCCTTACGGATTTATGGACATCCCTGCATGATTTATGGTGTCAGTTTCCTCCACCACTACTTCAAGCATTAGTAGAATAGATGCCACATCGTGTTGCGGTACTTCTGCGTGCTCGCGGGAGCCCTACACGATATTAGGCAGGTATACCAGTGTCTTTGGCTCTTCAGTGAATTTACCCTTTGACCCATGTTTTGGGAGTCCACCTAATGTAGGTGCACGTCTAGGTCGATGCACTGTGCGAGCACGGTGACCGACCGAACATCATTCAGGTTCGAATTATTGGCATATTATGCACCTGCCGTGTTATCAGAAATGGAAATGAGCGTTTTTCGTCATTGGCCGGTAGGGCCCTTGCGGGGCTGGTCCGGCAGCCTTGGTGCAGGTCTTATTACATCTGACGCCACATTGGGCGACCTACGCGTCGGTTGGGGATGAAATGATGATGAAGACAGCACAACACCCAGTCCCTGAAAGGAGAAAATCTCCGACCGGGAATCGAACCCGGGCTCGTAGGACGGCAATCCGTCATGCTGACCACTCAACTATCGGGGCGGACAACTGAAAACGATCTTCTGGCATCAGGATTATGATAACTTGTGCCCCTAACACCATGACACCGCCAAGCACGGCTAAATCGGTTTCGTACAAAGGTTGACAGGAGAGTGGTATGGGGCTCTGCTGTCTTTACTGATGAGATTAGGTTCTGTGTGCGATTGATGGAACGGTGCAGACCTGATGAACTGCATATTGCAGAATACATTCGCCCACGACACAGGGACCCTATCCTAGGCTCCATGTTGGTGGAGGAGGGGGGGGGGGGGGTGATCATTTTCGGCTAGCGGTCAGATCTACTGTTTCTGCAGGGTAAAGTAATCATTGCCCGCTATGTTGCACAGGCTGGTATCCCCGTTATAATGTCATTTCTTCGATAGGAAGGTGATGTGCTTTCTCAGAAGGATGATGCAAGTCCACATAAGCCTGTGAGTATTCATGCCCTGGGCAGCAAGATCACCAGATGAGTCAAGAACTGAACACGTATTGGACATGCTGAAACTGTAGCTTTAACGACGGCCTGCAGAAACATTCCCGAATTGCAATAAAAGGCACAGTATGCTTGGGCAATTAATCGCAGGATGAAATTCGTCACCTTTATGATCGTCTGCCTGGGATAGTACACCCCTGAATTGCCTCCATAGGGCTATACTGTGTATTGATGCTACAGTTCCGGTATGCTTTACTGTAACATACGATTTTTACTTAGTCTGAATCTGTTATCGGATTTTCATACAGTGATGAACTACATGTCACTTCATTTGTCAATAAAATGGCCTTGTTCTTCAGGGTGTTGCATGTTTTTCCGTCATTGTATTTACGTATCTTTATAATGGCAACGAGAATGGCGAGAATTTCCATCGGCTAGGCAACTCCCGAGCTATTCATCTGGCCTCACAAATAACCTGTCAACTCATGTTGGGACCGAAAGGGCTGCGCTTCGCACACAAAAAGTGTCCAATAATTAACTAAGCCGCTTACGTCAATTCAGTGCGACCCAGTTATTGATCGCTGTCGTTGACTTGTTTGTGATGTTCAGCGCAGCGTTTTGGTAATAAAGCAGGAGAATAATGTACACAGCTGCCTCGGGAGAGATTATTACGTCGGACAAGTTACACGCAGCAACAACTACACGGATCTGGCTTTTAATCTGCTACTAAAATAGCTTTTGAGTGGGATCCTTTTATCATTGGCCGCCTCTTCAAACTCGAAGCTGCTCGCGGCTAGTTGCATTGTTTTTGGTGCAGATAAGTCGTACATTGTGAAACAATCGTAAGAGACTAGTGTCTGGAAAGTTGCATAACCGTACATTGTGAAACAATCGTAAGAGACTATTGTCCGGAAAATTGCATAAACTGGGAAGGATCATCAGAAATGAATGAAATTTAGTCCAGATAAGACATAAAGTAATACACGTACTTATTTTATCTTCAGTAATATTAAATTTCACATTATTCATAATTAAACTAAACTCCGTGGAACAGGCCTTGGAAGGCCCAACGGTACCGGACTGCCGCCGTGTCATCCTCAGCCCACAGGCGTCACTGCATGCGGATGGAGGGGCATGTGGTCAGCACACCGCTCTCCCGGCCGTATGTCAGTTTACGAGACCGGAGCCGCTACTTCTCAATCAAGTAGCTCCTCAGTTTGCCTCACAAAGGCTGAGTGCACCCCGCTTCCTAACAGCGCTCGGCAGACAGGATGGTCACCCATCCAAGTGCGAGCCCAGCCCGACAGCGCTTAACTTCGGTGATCTGACGGGAACCGGTGTTACCACTGCGGCAGGGCCGTTGGACATTATCCATAATTACGTGTGCTGATTCCAAGGGATCATTCATTTTTAACAACGTCAGAAGGCACAGACAGTGGTGAAGATCTTGCCGCTGTACTAAATTTTCGAAATTTATCGGCAATTGCAGTATCTTTCTGACATTATCTGCAGTAGGTATGAAGATATTACCTATTACTGACACAGAAAAATTTGTGCCAGGCCTTTACTCGAACACGGATTTCCCGTTTTGTCGCGAGCAGTCGCCCTAGCCAGTTCGGCCATTGTAGAAAGCAAGCCATGTGGAAGTTTGGGTCGGTGATTGAAAGATGATCGGATAGGCAAAACGTCTGCACGATATCTCAGCGTCTTGGTCAGCGGACTAGAACTGGCTGTCTTCTCTAAAATATATATATATATATATATATATATGCCGAGTGAAAGGATCAATGATGAACTTCAACGGATGTCCGCCCCGACCGAAAGCAAAGAACAAAAACGAACAAAATTGAAGAAGAAGAAGGTGAAGAAGAAGAAAAAGAAGAAAAGGGGTTGTGGTGACCGCTCTCGAGAAGCGGGAATCAATTTTTCGAGTCCCGGTCTGGCAAACATTTTTATGCGCGGGTATCAGGTAATATCTTCATAACTATTGCAGCTAATTTGCTAATTTCAGAAAGATTCCGCAACTGCGAATAAATTTCGTACAAGAGACCACTTCGAGGTGATTGCTTTCTTAAATATTCTTATCTAAATCTTGGCTGCATACTAACTAATTTTTATGGGACTCCATTTCTTATATCACCTTATTTAACAGTATATAATATTACAGTGAGGCGTAATGTGCGACACTTCAAAATGTATACAGGGTTTGCGACATTTTTAGGGCCAAAGTTAAACATATGGCACACGATCTCAAACTGAAGATTCATCATGGTTGAATATTTAGTCTTTTATTGACATAACTTTTTGAGTAAATGTAAGAGAACAGGGCATCAAATGTTGCCACACTCTCAAAAGTCCTTGTTGTCATGAGGACTATAATACATTCGGTACTGCCTGTTCTGTTTCTATTAGGATTTTAGACACGATTCCAAGTAACCTCATTAGAAAACGTCCATAGAAGTGTGATACAGCGAAGTGTTACACTTGGGGGAGGACCTCATATTTCGGTCCTTCGATGAGCGTGTCTTGTTCATCTATCTTAACATCGAAGTCGCGCAGTACTTCTTCGTGTTTAAACACTTACTGTCACGAACGACATGATGTACAGTCACCAGCAACAGGGACTGCGTGTTTAGGATGAGTACCAATTAATGTGCACCATTCAAGGGGATGGTTTATCCTGTCTAGTTTCAGTCATCATAATTTTTGTTCAATTCGCTACTGTGAAATACAACTCTTCTACTGAACAAGTGCTCATAGCTCTTAAGATATGCATTTTAAGGCCCGTGGTTACCGGATATATTTTTGTTAGTTTGGTCCATACTACCTCCTCGCAAAATATTAAACACAAAGAGCATGCAGGGGAAGAGATTTGTTCCATAGCGTGGAGGATCAAGAAGCGATCATAGTTCTTAAGTTATGAATTAGGTACCAATGTTTACTAGACTATTTTTTCTTTGAATGATGGTTCCTGACATATCGCTGCATGTTGAGTCGTCCCCCTGGGACACCTTGTATATTACTCGAATATTTTGTTCACAGAATGAATGTTTCACTCTGCAGCGGAGTAGGCGCTGACACGAAAATCCCCGTCATATTAAAACTGTGTGCCGAACCGAGACTCGAACTCAGAGCCTTCGCAGGAGAACTTGTGTGAAGTTTGGAGTGTAGGAGATGCACTCGCGGAAGTACAGCTGTGAGTACGGTACAGCACTTGCTCGCGAGAAGCGAAGATCTCGAGTTCTAGTCTCGGTCGGCACACAGTTTTAATCTGCTTGGAAGTTTCAAATATTTTGTTTTTTGTAACCAGATTTTTGAATAAAAGCTTAGTAATTGTAAACAAAGGGGTCTAGCACAGTTTTTGAGCAAAGGAAAAGAAAATTGTTACGGTGAAATATAAATTGCACCAAGATCACTCTCTTCTGCTATCGTTTTTTTATGTGTACGTGAAAGCTGAAACTCAGTTCCTATATGCATACAAAGAACAAAAAGAACTTCCGTTTCTCGCTGAGAGTTTCTGCACACAATGACGTGAAAGTTGAAGGCTTCGAACGTCAGGAACGGCCTTCCAAACAACTTATCTCAGAGTCGAAGGTCAATCTGTGCTGGTTACTGGACTAGAGCCACGCGAGCGAGTTACCAGCGGACAAAATGTCAATGATCAGTGAGTGACACTATCAGCTGGATCGAGTGGCCAGGAGAGACACATATCGAACGGTGGAGCCTTGTATATTGCTTGTGACACGTGCATAAATACTGACCGTTCACTGATTCATTATTCCCGTATCAATTTTCCTCAAATCCCAGCACAACGGACAGCATTACGTAACGTCGAACGGTCGTAGTTTAATTTAACATGAACAAACAACCACTGTAGACTGTTTATATAAACAAATTATATTATTATTGCTAAAACTTTTATACACGCAAGTAATTTTTGCGTTTGTAACTGCCAAAGAATGATATATTTAACAAAATATGCAGGGTGTAACAAAAATGTACGACACATTTTGCAGGACACATTCCTCACACGTAGACGATGAAATTATGTTGTATGAAGATGGGTCCGGAAATGCTTTGTTTCCATTATACGACTTATTTTCTCCAACTCATTAATCATGGGAAACACAAACGAACGGAACGCACCTGGTTTCTCACGCGACATGTTCAATATGCCCTCCGTGGACATTGATACGTGCATCAACCCGCGGTCCTATTGTATCTCGGATGCCCTGATGTGACCCTGGAGTATTGCGTATGGTTTCACGGCCTTCCGTAATACGGGAATGGAGACCCTGGACATCTAGGACTAGGGTTCCTTATACAAGAAATTTCAAATGCCTCCACAAAAAGAAAGTCGAGTGAGTTTAGATCCGGAGAGCGTGGAGGCCAGGCAATTCGTTCATCTCTATCCATCTGTCATAGAAGCTGTTATTTAGAAGCCAATGGATATTAACATTAAACTGAGGAGGTTGGTTATTGGTTGATTTGGGGGAGGGGACCAAACAGCGTGGTCGTCGCTCCCATCGGATTAGGGAAGGACAGGGAAGGAAGTCGGCTGCGACCTTTCAAAGGAACCATCCCGCCTTTTCCCTGAAGCGATTTAGAGAAATCACGGAAAACCCAAATCAGGATGGCCAAAGGTGGGGTTGAACCGTCGTCCTCCCGAATGCTAGTCCAGTCTGTTATCCACTGCGCCACCTCGCTCGGTTATGAGGAGATGCTCCAGCGTGCATTAAGTACATGTTTCTTCAGGCAGTTAAAGGCACAACTGCTCCTACGAAATTATGATAACTTTGTCCGTTGAGCCTTGGAGGAAGAAACTGCGGCCCTGCCAAATAGTGACCAACAACGCCGCCCAAAACATTGACGGATAATCTTTGTTGATGACTTGCTTCAACAGTTGCATGAGGATTGACGTCTGCCCATACGTACCGATTGCGAAAATTTACAATCTGATCTCGCTGAAATTAGCTGGAGAAAATGAGTTGCAACGTGGAAACAAAGCGTTTCCAGATTCGAGTTCACGTAACATAATTTCTTCATCTGCGTGTGACGATTGTGTCTTGCAATTCGTGTCGCACATTTTTGTTACACACGCTTTCATTGGCACTGAAAAGAGCCTTCAAAAAGGTAGGAGTTGATTAAATAGTAAGAAACTAATAGTGGATCAAATCACTAGCCAGCAGTCAGAAGAAGAAGTCGCGCAAACAGCTGCCCTAATGTAGCAAATGTCAACAAATACAGAAGTAGTCTACAGTTCGTGTGTTTACCTTCGATGCCTGTATACCACTCTTGACGTCGGTGAAGACGCTTCTGAAACATTATTGCCTATTGGCTTTACACAGTGTTCTTAGTACACGCTTCTGCCAAACAAATGCACATACTCCACTTTTCGACCTGAGGACCAGGCGATGCCGAGCTTCCGCCATGTCATCCTCTTCCAACGGCGTCATTCGGATGCGCTTAAAAGGAGGCATGGACTCTAGACGACGCTCTCCCAGCTGTGGTCACGTTGTCAGCATTATAGCCCGTGGATCTGCTACTCCTCACTGAAGTAGCTCCTCAATCACGATGGTGGGACCCCCCTTGTATTGCTCACTGCGTCTTCTGGTCCGAAGCAAATCTGATCGTCAATCTGGACAAAGATGTGAATTCATCGGGAGTGAATGTATGGTGTGGTCTATCGTATCGGGGCCCGTTCTTCTTTGACAGCCCTGTTATCGGCGAGGTGTAGCTAGAGAGGCTTAGGACATACATTTTACCTATCATCTGTGAAATGTAGGGGGACGAAAGGCTTTACTTTCAACAAGATGGACTCCACCGTATTACCATAATCATGTCAGGGAGTACCTCAACGAAAAATCTACTCCCACGATGGAGATGCCGAAGAGGTACTGTTGTGTATGAATCACGTTCTCCAGACTTCACACCTCTGGACTTTTACGATGGGGAACTTTAAGGACGTCGTTTATCGACAGAATCCACGGACACTGAATGAACTTCGAGAATGCGTCGAACATTCCTGTGCAGACATCCAACTGGCCACGTTGCATTCGGTAGCTCGTGCAGCTGTTCAGCGTCACCACTTCGAACACCTATGATCAGTTAAACAGGGTATAGGTTTTTAAGGCCATTCCGTATATTACATATTTGTTCGCGTATTGAAATATCCATGATCTGGACCGCTGCTTGACCAAAGGAAACGAAGTAAAAAAAAAAAATAACTGTCGTGTGGCGAGGACCTCCTGGGGGGGGGGGGGGGGGGGGGGGGGCGTGGCGAGGTAGACCTGATCACCTGGGGCGAGTCTTTTGAGATAATGCCACTTCAGCGACTTGGGCGTCGATGAGGATGAAATGATGATGATGATGATGATGATGATGAAGATGAAGACGAAGCAAACACCCAGTCCCTGAGTGGAAAAAGAACTCCAACCCAGCCAGGAATCGAACCGGGGCCCTCCAACATGACAAGCCGGAACACTTTCCACTCAGCTACAGCGGCGAACCGGAAACGAAGTGAAATTTGATGCGATACAGGTGGCTGTTTTTGGAACTCTATCCTTATAGAAAAGAAACGAAAATAGTCAGATGGCGCTGTGGGTTGGGACTGGGAGACACCAAAAGTGTGACTAAGGCTCCTAATCGGAAGGGGTTTTCTTGCATTCCCACTTGGTGTATAATAGTTGTTTTTTAAGTATATCTAAGAGTAGGTGACTACTGTAGATGTTTTTTTGATGTGGTGCCTCATTTGTGTTGTATGACACGAAAGAGGCAATGTGGCAGGTTTGGAATTCAATCCAGCACAGTGGCACGAAGCCCGGTAATCATGATCTTAACGCACATACTGATCCTACGAATTTTGACTTCATGGATTCCACATTAAACCAAAAGTGAGATTTTAGCGACTAATCACTCAGTCCAAGGGACCCAAGTGGTGAGTCACGTTTGGGTCTTATCTGTAACTTACAGGTCATATACTGGTGGTGACGTTTTCTGCACGTCCAGGATTCAAACTCTCTCCGAAACAAGTGATCATGTGATACCAGTAGCTTGCTTTACCCATCTCGGTTATGGATGCAGACAATGGTGAATACGAAATTTGAGAATGATTTCTAACAGTTTTATACACGAGGCAAACAAAAACATAAATGATCCTTATACCATGTAAAGGAGTCGTCGAAAGGAACTGCCATCACACCAGATTCTATTTTGCATTACTGTGTGACCCTCGGCTAAAATCATTTGGTTAAGATAGAAGACATTGTAAAGTCTCCAAGACAAAGGAATTTATAGAGTAGGCAGCATTTGAAGCGGTACATATATTCTACTTATTGTGAGGATGTTGTGCGTTTGAAAAAATTACAGATGACATGATCAGAATAATTGCGGATTAGCACTTTCTCCGCCGAAACCGTCATATCGGATGGTTATAATTAAAGAACAACTACTCACAGAGGTCCTCTGTGGACTGTAATTACGGTATAGCAGTGAAACTTGGTAGATATTTTAATTCCTTAATGCGGAACTGATCTACGCAGAAACAAAAATAGTTTCAGTTTTGGCCACCAGGTGTAAATATGTCACTGTGAATGCAACAAAGACGTACAGAAATATTTCCATATGTAATTGATTAGGAACGCGACGTGGGTAGTAAATGTCAAACAAGTAAGAAAGGCATAACGTTGATTTTACTGTTAACCGCCGCTTAGACAGTTGGTTCAATATAAGCACCGGAGACGTTGACTAGGTGCTGCATCCGTAAAAAGAAGTGATCAGCAGTTGCTCGCAGCGATTTAGCTGGAATCTGAGCAATATGTTCCAGTATATTGGTCATCAGATCAGGTGGAGACCGAACGTACCCCTGGTGAACACGTTTTTTTTAGATAGCCCCAAATCCAAATGTCACGTGGACTAAGATCAGGTGATCTTTGCAGACCATGCATACGGAAAATCTCTAGAGATAGTTTCGTGGAAGGTTGCAGTAAGCAGGTCTATCACTGGGTGATCGACATTAGACGTTGCACCATCTTGCATGAAAACGTTTGCACACAGTTTCGGTCTCCCATAAGCAGGAATCACATGCTGTGCCGTGAGGTCTCGTTAAGGTGCAGACACCACGGTGCACCTGACAGGCCTTCTGGGTGTATTCTCTTCTAAGAAGAAAGGACCGAAAGTAAAGGCGCTGGTGAATCCACAACACACCATCACATACGGCCAGTGCAATGGCTCTTCGTGCACAACACGTGGTTTAACAGCGCCATAAATTCGACAGTTCTGTGTGTTCAGTGTACCCTGTAGTGTAAAGTGAGCCTCGTCACTGCCTAGAATATTACCGGGCCACATGTTATCAAAATCGATCAGTGCCACAAACCGAAGAGCCATTTCAGAACGTTCCTGAGGAACATGAAGTTTTAGTTGCTGCACCGTCTGCTTCTTGTACAGATACCAATGTAAAATAGACCGCAAAGCTCTCCGTACAGTTGACCATAGGATGGGCGGTTCCCGTGTAGAACACTGGCACCACTCGAGGCGTGTGCTGCATGGTCAGTTACAGCAACAGAAACCTAACAGTAGTAGTAGTAGTAGATTTTTTTACAAGGATGTCAACCTCGCCAATAACTTCCAATGGGATAGGACCCCTTCCTCTTCGAGGTGCCACACGAAGCTCATCCGTGTTTTACTATTTAATGACATTGGGCCTCTCCTCAGACCTTTCATTCGGCGATACTCCCTCATTTCAGCACTATAATTGCTGCCATTTACATAAAACAGTTTCATTAACAGCGCACGGCCTCTCTTCTCGATAGCCACACTGATTTCTCACGTTATGGTGTGCCACATGACAGCGTGGATGTCGTATCGTCATACAAACACTATACAGAGCCAGATAAAAAAATTAAAAAATAAAGAAAACAGTCAAGGGATCGACGATGAACGTCAGCGGGTGTCATGTGACGTCCGCCACGACCAAACGAAACGGAAAAAATTAGTGGCTAGTCTTGCTGCCTCTGGATCACAGTGTACCGGGTTCGATTCCCGGTAGGGTAGAGGATTTTCTCGCCCGTGGACTTGGTGTTTGTATTGCTCTCATCATTTTATCATCATTCTGGAAAAGTGGCGTGACTGGATTGTGAAAAGAATGGGACTTTGTACCGGCGCTTGTAACCGCGCAGTTGAGAGCCCCACAAACTAAATATCATCATTATCATCATCAGATCTGTACTTGATGGCCACAGTTGGAAGTGATGTTTTCTTAGCATTACCACATTATCTACCAAGTTTCGCAGCCAAACGATAATTCCAGTCCACACTGAAAATCGGTGAGCAGCTACAGTTTAGTTGCAAAAAAATGGTTCAAATGGCTCTGAGCACTATGGGACTTAACATCTGAGGTCATCAGTCCCCTAGAACTTAGAACTGCTTAAACCGAACTAACCTAAGGACATCACACACATCCATGCCCGAGGCAGGATTCGAACCTGCGACCGTAGCAGTCTCGCGGTTCCGGACTGAAGCGCCTAGAACCGCACGGTCACCGCGGCCGGCGTTTAGTTGCAACCACACTGTAATTTCACACATTTACTGCTCTTAATCAAGCCAGTTACAGTTTGTTCTGCGTATACCATTTACGCATTTTTTCACTAAGCTTTTTGCGACGCTGACTGTGCCTTGATTTCTTGACGTCATGTCAAACGCTCTACGAATGCCCGTTCTAGCGCAATGTAAGCAAATCTGACGATCGGTGTTCGGCACTGGGATACCACGTCCAAGGCTCCAAGGTCAGCAGACGTGGTGCAACGTGCACTCGCCTCCGCGAAATCTCTATTTCAGTTCGACTGTGATAAATGGTGGCGCACGACGGCCACAACCGAACATGCACCACGTAGAATTTAAAATGACCCGCGATCCTTGCCAAGTGTATGAGTGGCTCTACAGTTGGCAGTTCTGTCGCCGAATCTAATTTCTGGCTAAGGGTTTCATAAATCAAGCACAAAAAAGTAGAGCGTGTGGCATAAAGATCTGACAAATTGTAATTAATAAGACTTCGCTTATTGCACAACATTTTAACATGTTAATTGATACAATATGTGCCCCCCCCCCCCCCCCCCCCGCCGCCGACCCGCCTCCACCACAGAAAAATCACACAGTGATTGTGTCTGGCGACATACCATCTGACTTTCGGAGAAACATCATTCACACAATTCCGAAGACGGCAAGAGCTGACAAGTGCGAGAATTATCGCACAATCAGCTTAACATCTCATGTATCCAAGTTGCTTACCAGAATAATATACAGAAGAATGGAAAAGAAAACTGAGGATGCGCTGGATGACGATCAGTTTGGCTTTAGGAAAGGTAAAGGCACGAGAGAGGCAATTCTGACGTTGCGCTTAATAGTGGAAGCAAGACTAAAGAAAAATCGAGACACGTTCATCGGATTTGAAGACCTGGAAAAAGCGTTCGACAACGTAAAATGGTGCAAGATGTTCGAAATTCTGAGAAAAGTAGGGGTAAGCTATAGGGAGAGACGGGTCATATACAATATGTACAACAGCCAAGAGGGAATAGTAAGAGTGGGCGACCAAGAACGATGTGCTCGGATTAAAAAGGGTGTAAGACAAGGTTGTAGTCTTTCGTTCCTACTGTCAATCTGCACATCGAGGAAGCAGTGATGGAAATAAAAGAAAGATTCAGAAGTGGAATTAAAATTCAAGTTGGAAGGATATCAATGATACGATTCGCTGATGACATTGCTATCCTGAGTGAAAGTGAGGAAGAATTACATGATCTACTGAATGGAATGAACAGTCTCATGACTACAGAATATGGGCCGGCCGCGGTGGTCTAGCGGTTCTGGCGCTGCAGTCCGGAACCGCGGGACTGCTACGGTCGCAGGTTCGAATCCTGCCTCGGGCATGGGTGTGTGTGCTGTCCTTAGGTTAGTTAGGTTTAAGTAGTTCTAAGTTCTAGGGGACTTATGACCTAAGATGTTGAGTCCCATAGTGCTCAGAGCCATTTGAACCATTTGAACAGAATATGGACTGAAAGTAAATCAAAGAAAGACGAAGGTAATAAGAAGTAGTAGAAATGAGAACAGCGAGAACCTTAATATCAGGATCGATGGTCACGAAGTAGATGAAGTTAAGGAATTCTGATACCTAGGAATTAAAATAACGATTGACGGACGAAGCAAGGAGGACATCAAAAGCAGACTAGCAATGGTAAAAGGGCATTCCTGGCCAAGAGAAGTCTACTAATATCAAATATCTGCCTTAATTTGAAGAAGAAATTTCTGAGAATGTACGTCTGGGGTGCAGCATTGTATGGCAGTGAAACATGGACTGTGGGAAAACCGGAACAGAAGAGAATCGAATTATTTGAGATGTGGTGCTACAGACGAGTGTTGAAATTTAGCTGGACTGATGAGGTAAGGAATGATGAGATTCGGTACAGAGTCGGAGAGGAAAGCAAGACGTGAAAAAGCCTGATAAGGAGAAGAGACAGGATGATAGGACATTTGCTAAGACATGGGGGAATGACTAACATGGTACTGGAGGGAGCTATAGAGGGCAAAAACTGTAGAGGAAGACAGAGATTGGAATACATCTAGCAAATAATAGAGGACGTAGGTTGTAAGTGCTACTCTGAGATGAGGAGGTTAGCACAGGAAAGGAATTAGTGGCGGGCCACATCAAACCAGTGAGAATAAAGATGATGATCCCAAAAAAAAGTGAGACCTGAAGAACGTATCGGTCAAGCAGTATGACTATTACAAGAAATTAGGAGACTAGGTAACTAAAGTAATCAAACCCTCAAAGAATTCCTCACAATGTCAGCTGCTGTCCAGTCTTCATGGAAGCCCATTCGGTAACCATTTACCCGTCACGTTCAAAAGTTCGAACACCAGAAAAATTTTAAACATTAACAGTTTGCTGCCATCGTAAGTGTTTATCCAAAAAAGTATAGTCGAGTTAAACACTTTTTTGTAGCTCTGCCCGTATCCCTGCGAAGGCACGCCGTTAGACGTTTTATCTGACCAACATATGAAGTTCATCTAAATGAATATGAGCTCTGTCCCGTCTGCGTAGACTGCTTTAATTTCTGAAATGACCGGTATCGGTTCCACATGATCCATCCTCAAATCCGACTATATCGCTTACATAAATCCAATTTACCAGCTAAATTTACATGCTACGTCACATGGCTACTACTTCAACTGATGTAATCGTATTTAGGAATTAGTAACCATCTATTTGACATGGCGATTGTGAACTGTTGTGACAACTTTCAACGAAATCAGTCAACTTGGTGAAAGTTAGCGAACAGTTTCCTGCATTCATGTTTTTGCGCTCCACAAGATTAGTTGGTGAGTGAAATCTGTCACGAAAGAAACGATTTTTATGGCACGTATTTGGCCACTGCACGTGCTGAATTACAGCCTTCGTACAAGGACTACTGTCAGTTGCAGACACACCTGCATTCGAAGCTATCACTGACCTGGGCAATCCTGTATGTAATGTAAATGTGAGACAGTCATGCAGGAGGAAGGCGACCATAACCGTCACTAATCAGTAGTTTTTCATTCAGGCTGACTGGGTCGCAATTGTAAAAATCAGACATCCGTCAAGGAATGAAGTTATTGCTCGTATGACACGTTTCGGAATTTATCCATCATCAAATGTCTACAAATAATCCTATACAAAAATATTTTATAAATCGTAGTAATGGATCGCTATGGAATTCCATATTGACTGAAAACACCTAGCGAAAGCTATAATACACCTACCCAGGAGCGATCGCTGCGCGTAGATACAACATTTCCAGTTGTATGAAAAAACATTCGCAGACTAGAAACACAGTTTTGCAGACGCTTTTCTTGTAGCCAGGTAGCATTATAAAATGTATAATAACGCCAGAGTGCATCAACTTCTGCACATTTATTATACCGTGTATCTGATAGCTGTGAACGAATTTATTATAAAAGAAATTCTTTTTATACTACTGTTAATGACATTACGATGGTAAAAGATTACGCAAAATATTTATTAAATTCGGGAGTATTACGTGTGGCCACGAACTGACAAAAGCTACCATTAAAACAACTGTGCAATATGAGAAACGACATTATACACTGATGCGCCAAAGAAACTGGTATAGGCATGCGTATTCAAATACAGAGATGTATAAACAGGCATAATACGGTGCTGCAGTCGGTAACTCCTATATAAGACAACAAGTGTCTGGCGCAGTTGTTAGATCGGTCACTGATGCTACAATGGCAGGTTATCAAGTTTTAAGTGAGTTTGCACGTTGTGTTTTAGTCGGTGCACAAACGGTGGTACACAGCATATCCGAGGTAGTGATGAAGTGGGGATTTTCCCATAAGACTATTTCACGTGTGTATAGTCAGTATCAGGAAACCGATTATACATCAAATCTCCGACATCGATACGGCTGGAAAAAGATCCTGCAAGAACGGCACCATCGACGATTGAAAGGAACCGTTCAACATGACAGAAGTGGAATACTTCCGCAAATTGCTGCAGACTTCAATTCGGGGCTATCAATTAGTGTCAGCGTGTTAACCACTCAACGAAACAGCACTGAATGGGCTTTCGAAGCCGGGGGCCCACTCGTGTAACCTCGGTGACTACACGACACAAAGCTTTACACCTCGCCTGGGCCCGTCGACACCGACATTGATCTGTTGATGACTGGAAACATCTTCCCTGGTCGGACGAGTCTCGTTTCAAATTGCATCGAGCGGATGGTTGTGTACGGGCATGGAGAAAACCTCATGAATCCATGAACCCTGCATGTCAGCAGGGGACTTTCCAAGCTCGTGCAGGCTTTGTAGTGAGGTGGGGCGTGTGAATTTGGAGTGATACGTAACCCTCATACGATTTTGACAGGTGACAACTACTTAAACGTTCTGTCTGATCACCTGCATCCTGTCATGTCTATTGTGCATTCCGACGGACTCGGGCAATTACAGCTGGACAATGCGACAACCCACACATTCCAGAACTACAGTGTGGCTCCAGGAACACTGTTCTGAGTTCAAACACTTCCGCTGGCCACCACACTCCCGAGACATGAAGATTATTGAGCATATCTGGGATACCTTGCAACGTGCTCTTCAGAAGAGATCTCCAACCCCTCGTAGTCTTACGGATTTATGGACAGTCCTGCAAGACTCATGGTGTTAATTCCCTCTAGTACTACTTCAGACATTAATCGAGGCCATGCCACTTCGTGTTGCGGAACTCCTGCTTGCTTGCTGTGGCCATACACGATATTAGGTTGATATACCAATATCTTTGACTTTTCAGTGTATACAGGGTGTTACAAAAACGTACGGCCAAACTTTCAGGAAAAATATCTCACACACAAAGAAAGAAAATATGTTATGTGGGCATGTGTCCGGAAATGCTTACTTTCCATGTTAGAGCTCATTTTATTACTTCTCTTCAAATCACATTAATCGTGGAATGGAAACACACAGCAGCAGAACGTACCAGCGTGACTTCACTTTGTTACAGGAAATGTTCAAAATGTCCTCCGTTAGCGAGGATACGTGCATCCAACCTCCGTCGCATGGAATCCCTGATGCACTGATGCAGCCCTGGAGAATGGCGTATTGTATAACAGCCGTCCACAATACGAACACGAAGAGTCTCTACATTTGGTACCGGTATTGCGTAGACAAGAGCTTTCAAATGCCCCCATAAATGAAAGTCAAGAGGGTTGAGGTCAGGAGAGCGTGGAATCCATGGAATTGGTCCGCCTCTACCAATCCATCGGTCACCAAATCTGTTGTTGAGAAGCGTACGAACACTTCGACTGAAATGTGCAGGAGCTCCATCGTGCATGAACCACATGTTGTGTCGTACTTGTAAAGGCACATGTTCTAGCAGCACAGGTAGAGTATCCCGTATGAAATCATGGCGGTGAATCGAGGAAGTACAGTACATACTGACAAAACTAAAATGAGCTCTAACATGGAACTTAAGCGTTTCCGGACACATGTTCACATAACATCTTTTCTTTATTTCTGTGTGAGGAATGTTTCCTGAAAGTTTGGCCGTACCTTTTTGTAACACCCTGTATATGCCACAAATTCAAAGGGATTAGTCCGTCTGTGAGACTCAAATCCGATACCAGAAAGTAGCCAATATGTGCTACTGCGCTTACATCAAACAGAACTACAATTTTCTGTTAATGAGCACAATCTATCTTTTATCGAAACACAGGAAAAAATCATACATGTGATTTTCCGTGACGTGTTGTGCCGATTCGTCTTGCGGCAGAGCGCAACAATAAATCAGGACTGGAGGTACTCCCTCCCACAGATTTGATCGATTTTAGTGAAACGTGTCGTAGCGTAAGGACACAGATGAAGGTCAAAGCTCAGTCATCAGTGTTTCACAAAATGAGGTAGTTAGTTCACTCACTCACACACACACACACACACACACACACACACACCTACACACACACACACATATACACACACACGTAAAAATAACTAACCGTTTATATTAAGGAATTCCTCTGTTGCATAGAAGAAGGTGCTTCTGAGAAACGCCTTTCTACACTTAAGAACACGTCTGCTATATGCCAGATGTTTCATTCCCTTTGGGAAGAGAGAGTTTTATAGCTGCGTATTTCACCCCTTTCTGTGCCTGAATTATATTCGTTAAAAGCTAACTCTGATCATTATTCCTTCTAACGTTGAACTTGTGAATACCTCCGTAACTCTCAAATTCAGATGGATTGTTGATAGTAATAAATTTAACAGCTGAATAAATCTACAGTAAGACTGTGGTTTATTTTCGCAGCTGTTTAAAGAGATACATGCCTATTTCAAGACTAGTTCGTTTGCGCAAAAGCATTCAGTAACTTTCACTCAAACGTTATTTACAGTTTCCTCTGTCGCTTCTTCTTTGCTCGGCTTCACAACAATGTTTGTATCGTCTACAGACAGGACTGATCTCGCCCCCTGATTCAAGTAAAATGGCAGCTCGTTTAAATAGAGCAAGAAGAGTAATGGGTCAATGGGCGAACCCCCCGGTACTCTCATCGAAAATTCTCCCCACACAGATGATGTGACTAATATTTGAGTAGCTTATGGCAATTTTTTGCATTTTGTTTATTAAAAAAAATCAAACAAAGGATATGCTGAACTGTTTTCTCTCATGGAATATTACTGCCGTAATCAGTGCCGTCTGTATGTTCAGAAAATGTTTGAAAAGCTTTATACAGATTGTTTTAATTGTCCAGATCGCAAAGAGTTGATAACATTTGATAACTAGTTGGAGCTGTTCACACACCCATCCTCAAATCAATCATGGTAAAGACATTGTATCAAAGTGTATTGTAAGATCAGACAACATCGTCTGTATACCTTGGTACATTCTCGTATCAGAAACAAGTTCAAAAAAGTGCTGGCTTTACGAACGAAATACAAGACAGTGATTGTAAACTATGCTTATTAAACGTGCATTTGAGCCCGCCCGGTTAGCTGTGCGGTCTAACGCACGGCTTTCCGGATTGGGAAGGAGTGCCTGGTCCCCGGCACGAATCCTCCCGGCGGACTTGTGTCGAGGTCCGGTGAGCCGGCCAGTCTGCGGATGGGTTTTAGATGGTTTTCCGTCTGCCTCGGTGAATGCGGCTGGTTCCCCTTGTTCCGCCTCAGCTACACTATGTCGGCGATTGTTGCGCAAAATAGTTCTCCATGTACGCGTACACCACCATTACTCAACTAAGCAAACATAGGGGCTACACTCTGAAACGTCCCCTTAGAACGATTATACATGACTGTCCTTAAACTGATACACAATATTTTTAGCGCAACGCAATCTGACTTTCAATAATCCCTAAAAAAGAATGGCCCTGACTAACATTAACATATACCTTTCACAAATCACTTACCTCACAAAAATCTTCGTTACTCGAACTACTGCAATACAGCGAGCGCCACTACTGCCAGCTAAATAAAAGATTCAAACTACGGAAGGCACTAACTACTGATAGGCATAGTTAGCAAATGAAAGATTTTAATAGAGAACAAACAATGTATTTACCTCAATAGTGTTGAAAAATCATAATATACATAGCAGTTCATGACATCCAGTCTTACAAATTTCCGAACTCCGCCATTTCTCTCCCCACATCCACCACTGCTGGCGGCTCACCTCCAACTGCGCAACGCTACGCGCTGTTAACAGCCAACAATTCAAACTAGCCACAGACTGCACACAGCACAGCCAGTGATTTTCATACAGAGCGCTACGTAGCTTTACCAATAAAAAAACCTAAACAACCTACTTACAACTCGTCTGGTGTGAGACGAGACGTTCCCGGTGGGAAGGGGGGCGGGGGGGGGGGGGGGCAGTCCACCGGGAGCCAGACCGCACAATAAGCCTGAAAGAGTAGTTCGGTGTGGGGCGGCGGAGGTGTGAAGTGGACTGCGGTAGTCGTCGTGGGGTTGTGGATCCTCCCCGTCGTTTCTAGGCCCCCAGTTAACATAAAATTCCATACAAATGTGCACTTGAATGTCAGTCTTTTACACTTCATAATTACAGAACATAAGCTGTATAAACCAAGGAGATAAAATAGACAGGTAAGCAAAGTAGATGAAATTTTGTTTGTGGCCTAGTCTAATATGATTGAAACACTTAAATGCCTGTTATAAGTCACAGAGGATTCAATTTGGTGATATTTTATCGTTTAAAGATTTTACTTAATGTACACTGTGATGCCTCTTTTAGGAGCGTTAAGTAATTAAGAAAGATTCTCATGTTACAAGTCATTTTAAGGATGCATATCGAAAATAAATATTGCTTACAGTGTTAATAATTTATCTTAATTATAATGTTTGTCCAAGAATAAGCACAGAGCATGTAGCTGGCAATCTTGGTTAATTCCATGTTTTTCTCTACACGAGTATGAGTCGTCCATTCTCATTGCATTATCTTATCTGGTCTGATCTTTCGCCGGTCTGTACGATTGCCGCCAAGGTTCTGATGAATGTAAATGTAATTTCTGTTGGAAATAAGAAATATTGTAAAAATTCAGCATAACTTCCTTCCGTTTTCTCCTGTCCTTTACTATCCTGCAGTGCCTAAAGTTAAATTTGGCCACTATAATTGCACTAGCGGAAGCTTGTGTGGTTTTGTGTAGATCTATTAAATTATTTCCAGCTTTAATAGTCATTAACTGTATTTTCCATTTAAAAGAACTTGCACAGAGTTTATTTGTTAATGAAGTCCGATGTTTTAATAGGTTATGGGTTGTAGATCACTTTCAGTAAATATATTCTAAACGCAACCACACAACCAAAGCTACTCAGTAACTTTGGCTTAAGCAGCAGTTAGTCTGTTTTTCTAAAGAGAGAAATTAATTAATCCTAATATGAATGAAAAGCAAATTATTAAGTGCAGTCTTTGTCCATAATTCAAAGAAGCGACAGATCTTAATTAACACTGGCTCACATTTCTCTCTGTTGCGATGAATTTATAGCGGACCAAATGAAGTATTAATAGAATCCAGAAAAAAAAAAGATTGCGTAGTCTCCTTGTTTTGAAATAAATTAAAATAACATTAGAGGTCAGTTGTAATACGGAACTGTCTCAGCAGAGTGTCCCTTCTGAAATACGAATCCTATAGTCTGATTAAAATTACTTAATAGTTGACACTTCACGCGTTGTAGCTGGTTTCCTCCAATCAGAGCGCTCTACGTCACGCCCGAACCGTTCGCCGTTGGCAAACTGCCACAACAATTGGTTCACTTCCAGTTCCTTTTCCGGCTTTCTTTCTTGATACGTTTCGTCATTTACACAGTTATTATAATCACAGAGATCGGCTTGCGTTAGGTAACCCTCGCACAACAATGTGTGAAACCGAATTTTTGATGGCTGTCTGTTAATCGTTGTGACTGGGACACCAGCGCCATAAATACAACAGCGCTTTTTCAGTGTAATGGCATAGCGTTGTGACAGGGACACGAGAGTCATAAATACAGCAGAATATTGCAGTGTAATGGCATCGAGTAGCGATTAGCGTATTAACCTGACGCGTAGAACGTCGAAGGTCCGAAGCTTGCGAAATACAGAGAAATTTTCTATTGTTCAAAATCTAATCAAACGCCTTTGACTTATTTTTATTCAGTAACTGGTTTAAATCTAATTATTTTATTTGTAATTCTTTGCTGCAACATTTTCATCGTCATATTGACTTGTTTTTTAATTCTTTCTTATTTTCCTTCCCGTCTTCCTTTTTCCGTTTGGAATCTGCTTGTGTCACATATAATCTGCAACCAAGTGCCAACCAAGACTGCTCATCGCCACTGCCACTGCTACTCATGTAGCCAGGGTGAGGATAGTTTCAGGTAAGAAATAATAGCGAGAATTTACCGTTCGCTTTTACCATTAAAACTGATATTTGGCTACGGAAGACGGCTATGCAAGCGAACATATTATGGAATTTTTCTGTCATGAGTTTCTTCGTAGAGGTCAGTGCGAACAAAGAGATCGTGATTTTAGCTCTGCCGCAGATTACTGATCACCGTTTTCTCGGATATATTGCACGCCATGAGGTTGTGGTTATGCTAGGACAGCGGTTCCTAACCTGGGGATAATTACACCCTGAGGGGTAAAATGAAATTTTCTATGGGATAAAATGTAAACGATTCTATTCAGTTTCAGTCACAAAACTAAATTATTTTCAGATTAGTATTGTTATCACAATTTTGTAAGACTCTAATATTGATTGTGTAAGTTACCAATAATTACTTTCTCTCAGGTGGCAGCACTAATGTGGTGGGGGTTACAGTCAGAGAGTCATCACGAAAACATTTAGGGCGCTAATATCCAAAATATTATAAAAAATAGTCATGGGCCATCTTCTTGTCATACGTTTTGGGGTGTAGGTCCTGACGTACTTTTCCATTGTGTCTACACCTGATTTAGTTGCATTATAGTCTAGAATTATAATAGGTTTTGCTGATTGCCGTCACCTATTTCCTCTCTTAAATGCATAGCACTCAGTAGTATATCTCACCCTTTTTTGGGCAGTAGGAGACTATTGTAGCTGATTCCCGGAATCCGAAGAGACATGAAGCTGCAGTTTTTCCCTTTGCTTCGACAAAGTCTGCAGGTAGTCCACGACGACTTTTTCTTAGTGTTCCTACAAGAGTAATTTGTTTTAGTTCTAGTTCCTTTGCCAACTCCAAACTTGCAAAGAAATTATCTGCGATATTTCTACCGCTCCAGGATCAATGTTCTGTCAATTTTAACACTACTCTTTTTCCCTGACTGATTTCTCCAGGCTGGACTTCACCCTGTCCTACATACACCTGCAGGTGTGTGACATAGTAATTAGTGCTGTCACATGCAGCCCATATCTTTATACCATACTTTCCAGGTTCTCAAGGGATGTACTAGTGAAATGGACCTCAACCCCTAGAACCTACCAGTTGTTCATCAGCTGTAATATTCTCGTGTGGTTCGTATGCACCAGGCAACGTGGTTAGCCTCTGTTCAAATAAATCCCTTATAGGAGACAATTTATCAGGGCTACGATTCTGTCGCCGGTACTGAGTATCACAAAACCGTATATAACGTGATATTTCTGTAAAGCCGTTCCTAGCCATAGAACTATTGAAAATAGGTCGGCCATGCTATTCGTTCTATAAATTCACTATGCCCTTATTATGACCTTTGTACACTCCCGCAAGAATAAGTAGGCCAAGAAAGCATCCAAATTCTTTTCTATCAAGATCTGTCCATTTGTTACCGAAAGTAATGTAACCTTCCTTGTTGGTCCACTTCAGAATAATCTGGAAAACGCTGGGCTTCATAAATAATTCAAATGCTGACTGCACAGTATTTATGTTCCTTACAGTATGCTTCGTGGGACCTGGAGCCGTCTTCAATATATTTTGTGCTGGCTGTCTCCCATGTTATCTAACAAGATTTTTCCCCGTGTTTTATTTCCATTTCTCGACCTGAAAAAATGGGATTGCTGTTTTACATAAGTACTTACATATTGTTGTTATTAGTACTATCATTAAAGTTTTTGCAGGTAATGGTAGATTATAAATACTTACTTGAAAACATTGTGATTTGAGATGTCAGCAACTTCAGGTAGTAGAGTTTCCAAATCTCCAACATCTTCATCAGAATCTTCAGTTGATTCACTACCTTCAGAAATAATAGCATCAATCTCTTTATTGTCATCAGACGGTATATCTCCTAATTACTCTTCTTCGTTCAAAATTGCTTGTGTTTCAGCACTACTCAAACGTTTTCCAGTCATAATGTCGTCCTTGCACACGCTGAGGCAAAACACTAGCAACAACTGAGGCAATATGCAACAACGGCTGAGGCAAGAAACTGCAACAATGGGTATAAATAATAAGTAGGAAATGTTAGTTTCATTGTTGCAGATGTTTCGTACAACATCTGTTCAACGTAACATTCGTCATTCTGTTTTCATAATGTTACATTCAAGAAACAAAAGAAAAATTTTAACCCTTGAATAAATTTTCATATTTTGTAAATGTATAAGGGGCGTGCAAAAAGAAACGGGCTGGAGGCATAATTAAAGAAACCAGTACCTATAAGTATTGATAATTACTATTAAAAACAGTCTTGATCACGATTTATTTAACAAGGTGACCGGTTTCAACCACTACTGTGGTCATCTTCAGACCATTGAGTAGGAACCTCTTTCTGTTCTTCAACAGAAAGAGGTTCCTACTCAATGGTCTGAAGATGACCACAGTAGTGGTTGAAACCGGTCACCTTGCTGAATAAATCCTGATCAAGACTGTTTTTAATAGTAATTATTTATAAGACATTGATCACTGCTCTGCCCGTAATGTATTCAAAAGTATAAGTATTGACCCTGGCTGTTGAGACACTCGTCCCACTCTGAGACATGGCGGTAAATGGTTGTCTCATAAAATTCATGTTAACCAGTTCCGCACGTACAGCTGGACTGCGTCGTCCTAGATGAATAGTTTGCCCCTCAGAGCCTCTTTAAGGGGACCAAACATGGCGTAACCACAGGGAGAGAGGTCCGGACTGTATGGAGGGGGCCGAGAACCTCCCTTTTGAATTTCTGTAGGAGTGCCGCGTTTGTGTTGGCTGTATGAGGCTTTGCATTGTCGTGGAACAGAATGACCCCAAGGGTGAGATTGCCTGGTCGTTTTCTATTTGAGCGCTTGGCGAAGAGTGGTCAAAGTTTTCGAGTAACGCTGGACATTCATTCACTGTTGTCCCGTACTGCAGGAAGGTACTCAGAAGGGAGCCATCTTGGTGTCAAAGAAGATCGTCAGCATAACCTTTCCGGCACTCGGGTGGACGACGAGGTCCACCTGTACATGCTCAACCGGTTAACATGAATTTTATGAGGCAACAATTCACCGCCTTGTGTCACATTGGGACAAGTGTCTCAACAGCCAGGGTCATTACTTCTAATAAACAGGTACTGGTTTCTGTAACTATGCCTCCAGCTCGTTTCTTTTTGAACGCCCCTTATAAAACTGAACAATATATCATTGCCTACAAGCAACTTAGAGAGACAAAGTCATAAATTTTGAAAATAATCATTTTGAAAACAAGTATTTCAAATGTGCTTATGGGATCATATTGACCCCCGTGGCACTAGGAGACTTAATCGGTCTACAGAGATCCTATTACTACACAGGTGAGTGTCATAATTGTCACACATGAGGCCCACGTTTCGAACGGGACCATCTTCAAGCGTTTGGTTAAGTCTGGGCTCCGCGGTAACTTGTTACTGGAGAGCGGGGAAGTGCTGCCCTCGGATTATTGACGTGTAGTCGTGTGGTCGCCGAGCGAACGAATCACCCCCACCCCAGCCGTCACCAGGCGTGTTTGTCCCGCAAACACAATCGCCGCTGGCTAATTCGGGAGGCAGCGGCAAGCGAGCGGAGGCGCCTGTTGTCCACATGCGCTCACTGCTGTCCACTTCCGCCTAGACTCGCTGGTTGCTAAAACTGATAACGACACACAGTTCCCTCATTGTGACACTGTGACAGTCCTTTCCAACACTTTGTAGGATGGCGATGGGCAGTACCTGCTGACCGGTTAGCACACTGGACTCGCATTCGGGAGGACAGCGGTTCAAACCCGCATCCAGCCATCCTGATTCAGGTTTTCCGTGATTTCCCTAAATCGCTTCAGGCAACTGCCAGGATGGTCCCTTCGTAAGGGCACGACCGACTTCCTTCACCATCCTTCCAAAATCCGATGGAACCGATGACCTCGCTCTTTGGTCCCCTCCCCCGAACCGACCAACTTACTGACCTTCAAACAAGTCAGCAGGAGAGAGTGAACACTCCTAATTTTCGGGGCTGGTAAAATTTTAGCATCTATAGTCCGTGAGACGAGTGGTTGGTATTAACAGTTCCGGCGGGCAGACGGCGCTGTTGCCGAACGTGGCTCACGGCACGCGGAGCCCTGTCTACTACACGCATTCTCTAGTAGCAGAAATAAAACGCGACAAAATGCAAGTCGTATTTGTACGCATGAATTTATTTAAAGTTGCTGCCTGAAATATATTAAATCGAAAATTGATAAGAGCTAGTGAGTCCAAGTATCTAAGATGCTGAAATATCATAAAGTTATTTGTTAAACTTCAAAACTGAAATGAAAACTATTTTCGCAAGTTGTTGAACGTTAGCAGTTTTAGTTTCCGTTGTTAAGTATTAGCATTATTAATTTGTTGTACTACTAGCTACAGAATAATTGGTCAGTGTATTAAGAGTTAAAATCTGAAGAAAGTACTCATAGTATGATGATCTGGTTGTAGATCGATGGCAAGCTCCAAAAAAAAAAAAAAAAAAAAAAAAAAAAAATGGTTCAAATGGCTCTGAGCACTATGGGACTCAACTGCTGTGGTCATTAGTCCCCTAGAACTTAGAACTACTTAAACCTAACTAACCTAAGGACATCACACACATCCATGCCCGAGGCAGGATTCGAACCTGCGACCGTAGCAGTCGCACGGTTCCGGACTGCGCGCCTAGAACCGCGAGACCACCGCGGCCGGCTGGCAAGCTCCCTCCTTAAATTCCTGAATACGATGTAGTTACTGTAATGGAAAACTCCACTCATATTACTGTCAGAATCTGATTGGACATTGTCTCTCTCAGCACTACTCGAACTATCACTGCTCTCTCCCAGATGTATAAGTAAATTTTCGATGCGTTCTTCCACAACCCCTTCGGTTTTGGCCGCCTCTCTGATTGCACTTGCTGTGCTGTTTACAATTTTAGTCTACGTCTCGCTTGTCTCTTTATTGATAGCTCAAGCCTATGTCTTTTAGCACTGTACGCAATGAAAAAGATCGTCTTTCTGAAGCGACACCAGTAATTTATATAGAGTGGGATGTTCACTTATAATAGCTATATATAATACGACGAATAGCGTCTTTCTGAAAATCGTCCAAAGCTGTCACTTGTTTATTTTTCGGCCGCTTCTTTCCTGGTGTGTGCAGCTTCGTTGTTCCACTCTCGTCACAATCTGTTCAAAATGGTTCAATTCAAATGGTTCAAATGGCTCTGAGCACTATGGGACTCAACTGCTGAGGTCATTAGTCCCCTAGAACTTAGAACTAGTTAAACCTAACTAACCTAAGGACATCACAAACATCCATGCCCGAGGCAGGATTCGAACCTGCGACCGTAGCGGTCTCGCGGTTCCAGACTGCAGCGCCTTTAACCGCACGGCCACTTCGGCCGGCTCAAAATGGTTCAAATGGCTCTGAGCACTATGGGACTCAACTGCTGAGGTCATTAGTCCCCCAGAACTTAGAACTAGTTAAACCTAACTAACCTAAGGACATCACAAACATCCATGCCCGAGGCAGGATTCGAACCTGCGACCGTAGCGGTCTTGCGGTTCCAGACTGCAGCGCCTTTAACCGCACGGCCACTTCGGCCGGCCACAATCTGTACTATAGTGTTATTTCCCTATCTTTACAACAGTGTTCTTGCTGATTTCCAATGCTGCTGCAGTTCTCTTCACTACCTAAACAACAGGCTCACCTTTGTCCTTTTCTTTCTCAAAGTAATCCCTCACAGAGCACACGAATTGGCGGGCCTGGGTGTTAAGCACACTTTTCTTCTTCCGTTTCACTTCTTGTGTTCGGCTGGCACTACACGATACTAGACATTGTTCGCAACGAAACAGAAACAAATACACACTAAACAACAAAAACGATAAAAACTGCGAATTCAACTATTCAGATAAACGACCAACGACCGCACCGACTGCACGCGAGACACTGGTAAGTTTCATAAGCGCGCGCGACCGGGTTTCAGAGCGGCAACGTGGCCCTTGCTACCTGCTCAAAGTCAGGCCGTCGTTGGCTGCCTACCTATGGTCGCTAGACAACGGGAAGACGCTACCGAGCTGTCAGTATCAAAGACTCGTCTCCCAGACTATATACACAGGGTGTTCGTAAATTCACGTTACGATGCTCTAGGACTTTTAGAGAGGAGTGAGTACATAATATTTTGAATAGGAATACATGTCTGGAAACGCCATCCAACGGCGCTACAGGGCGTCAAAGTTACAGGCGCCGGCGTCTGTAAATGTATGATAGTTCTGTGGTGATGTTACAAACTTTGCAGGATGATGGAGATGGATAAATGTACTTATTTGAGGTAACGGTCCCTGGTTTGGAAACGAACGAGTCGAAAGTTACAAGCGAAAATCATTCTGATACTTCTGACAGTGGAATACCTGTACCGGCACCGTGGTTGCCAAAACTGTAGTGTATGCAGCCTTCACAGGTCCAGTGAAAATGGGCTCGAAAATGTATACCTTGAGGGCTATGTAACTTGATCAATAGAGGAGAAGTGTTTCACACATGAACAATTGCTCTTAAGGTATGTATTTTAGAGCTCATGTTTAATAGATGTCTTTTCTTGTTTTGGTTTGTACTACCATCTCCGAGAATTGCCTACCGTACAATCTTAGCAACAATATTATCGGTACTTGTGTTCCACTGGCTCAAGTGTTACAAAGGTTTTCGCTTATAGCTTTCAACTCGTTCGTTTCCGGTACAGGGGCCCTAAGTTCATGCATTCATCCGTCTCTATCATCCTTGAAATTTTATTACATCATCAGTGCCGGCGCCTGTAACTTTGACTCTTTGTAGCGTCGTTGGATGAAATTTTTGGACATGGGTTCCTGTTCAAAATATTATGTACTCACATTCCTAGAAGTTTGGAACGGGAATTTCCGAACGCCCTGCATACAGGGCGTACCATAAACAACACCAAACTCTGAAACAAACATTCCAGTAAACGTGAGCGTGCAAGCGAGCTCTTTGTGGTATAATTACACCTGTGTGGCTTCTAAGCGCCACCGAGCACCATACGAAGAATCGTTCTGGTTATTACAAATGTATTTGAGGTTTAAAATTTTCGATTAAATCCCCATTTAATTGGAAATTACCTACTACTGAGCCTCTATAATAATACTATTTCACATTCCACAACTTGTTACACTCAATTATGAGTTGGGCGGTTCCCGTTGTCATATTGTAGTCCTGGGATACCGCGTTCTCGTTTTGTAAAGTACGTAATTTTATGTTTCTGAACATTTGCTCTGACAATCATTGCACAAATTTTTTTCAGGTAGTACTCCATTACAGCTAAATGCTGCATCAAAAGAATGCCTGAGGTTTTTATTAATACTCTTCAACTGGTCACTAATATACAACAGAGGAACAACTGCCACTGAAACTTCAGTTTGTTATCATTGTATACTCATCATTATTGTAGACTCATCATTAAAAACACTAAAATGCATTTTTAAATATTATTTGTTAATCGTAATATAGCGGTAGGTGAAATAACTTTATTGTAATAATATTAGAATGTAGCCGTTTAAGCAGTTTCAGGTAAAAAGCTTTTTCGTTGTTAGAGCTGTAATTGTAATTAATTTTAGCTGTAAAAGGGATTAAATATTTAGAATCGTGGAAAGAAAAGTATTTGAATTTGATAGTTGGAAGGATCGCTTATTAGAACTACAAAATACAGTGAGCATAGCAAAAACTGAAATATCGAGGTGAGTAAATTGGCTTTAAAACTTGTATAATCCTATGTTGAAAAGAAAAACAAAAGTTATGTCAAAATAGGCTCATAGGCAGTGTGCGATTTGCAGGGGGAATGGGGGGGGGATTTCCCTCTCTCTGCATCAGACCATCCCCTCCTCTGGTTTTAGTTTATGCATCCCAACCTGGAATGTTTGTTTCCCACGCACTGGAGTAAAACTTTACATATAATTTAAATTTGTGGAGCCGAAAACTGAAAGTTTTTAATACAGTCTTACTATTAATACTATTAATATGTTTGCTATTAATTTTGAAAAAGTGTTATCTAGTAGTTATTGTTGTTGTCTTCAGTCCAGAGACTGATTCGATGCAGCTCTCCATGCATGTAGTAGTTCAGCATTTCAAAACGTTTAGAACTAAATCATCATTAACATGTTGTCATTGTTGCTTTCGTCTAAGGTGCGTCATCCGTTTACTTGCGAGCTTGTATCATGATGGACGAAAGTACAACGGTTTCCAATAAAATTTGTTTAATAATATATATACGTTTGTCCTTTGAGGAAGTTGCTTGCGATTATTTTTTTGACATTGTTGAATGAGAAAGTGGGACAGGAGAATGCATTTTCAGCACACTGTTAGCAGCTCTTGAAAAGTATGGCATTACAAATGATGAACTAAAAAACCACCTTGTAGGTGTCGCAACAGATGGTGGCTCAACAATGCTTGCACCTTACAAAAGCGTAGCCGCTCTAATGCGTAGTCATTTACATAAGGATTTAACTGTCGTTCATTGTATGAACCACAAAATGAAATTAGCTGTCCACGATGTTATGAATGATGTAGCAGATGTATACCATATAAAGGTTTTTTTAGATTCCTTATATACTGTGTTTTCTCGAAGTCCCAAAAATCAGACTACTACAAAGTGTTTCACAAGAATTATCCTCGCAGCTATTAAAACTAGGCCATATTTTTCGCGTACGTTGGGTTGCTTCCTCATTTAATGCTTTTCGAACTTTTCTTGATAGTCACAGTTCTCTTGTCCATCTCTTTGAAAAACTGAGACATGATGGTTCCTGATCAACTCGGGAGAGATCTAAATTTGAAGGTTTACTAAAACATCTCACAAAGTGGCTTTTCTGATAGTACATACGCGTGAATAGTGAGTTTCGGCTTTAACATCTGTTTATAAATAACTGTTTATCGATGGGTAACGCCACGGTCCAAGCTAGTAACATATATAATTATACTAACCCCCTAAGACAGGGCTTAACAACTGGCCGGTTTTGAGCACGAGTACTCGCGTCTGCTCAGGCACCTGCTCGCGAGCAGCTGCAAGGTCGCGGAGTGGGGAGGGAGGGGAGGGAGGGGAAATGCGCGCGCACGTTTGAATAGGGCCGCAGCGTGCCTATTGAATTCGCGCCGACTGTGTAACGTTTAAAGTACTACGATCAGCTCGTAACAGTCACTTCGCTGGTTAAGAATCATGTGAAGTCGCCGTTGTGTAACCCCAACCGTGCTTTCGCAGTTCAACCCCCATTGGGAGGAATTGTATCTGTTTACTGAAAAAGATGGTGTTGCAAAATTATTAGTATGTCACAAAACGCTGAATTCTTTTACGAAATTTAATTTGCAGCGACGTTATATGTCGTACCACGCGAAAGACTACGGACGTGGAAAATGTGATTGACCAGATCGTGCACAGGAAGTTATTAAACTTAAAAGGAAGCTATCCGAAGAAGATTTGGACGACGAAGAAAAATCAACTGAGGCAGCTCTCAGAGTGAGTTACAAAATTGCTTTATTTTTAGCAAAATCCCTGCGCCCCTTCACTGATGGCGATTTAATAAAAGATGGTTTTGTAGTTGCAGCGGAACATTTGTGTCTATCTCAAGCTGAACAGTTTCGGATTGTGCCATTATCTGACATGACCATTATGTGTCGCATACAGGACATGGCAGACGACGTCCAGAGCCAGTTTGCAAATATCTGTAAAGATTTTATGGCGTATTCTCTAGCTCTAGACGAAAGTGTTGATATCACTGGAACAGCGCAGCTTGCCATATTTATTAGAGGTGTTAATAGAGATCTTCAGGTGAGGGAGGAGCTCCTCGATGTAGTAGCCATGAAGAACGCTACAACCAGAGGTGATATTTTAAGTAGTGTTGAAGAAAGTGTTGAAAATATAGGACTGTCGTGGAATTCTTTAGTTTCAGTGTCTACAGATGGTAGAGACATACACTAAGCTAGTAAAATTATGAGACACGTGTACATTCTCCTTTATTTGTTTCATTTGTCGCAGTAATAATTCGTGAGTGATATCCCTGCAGGTGGCCGCGGATTTACATCGACTGGCGGCAGCTGTTGTGTACCCCACGTGACTCTCCCCACTCTCCGCTCTGGTCCGATAGTGGGGGTAGCGTGCTCGCGCTGCTCCGTGCTCGCGCCTTGCTGCTCACAGCTTGCTCCGCGAGCACGTATGTTGTGAAGCCCTGCCCTAAGACATCCCCCCCACTGGTAAAAGCACAAATCGCACACTGCTCATAGGTGACTGTCGTGTACCATTGATCGATGAGCAGTTGATTTCTACCAAGCAGAAGACGTAATAGATAATGTTCTCTCTAACAAATAATGTTCCTTCTGCAGAGACTGGGACGGAACCATTACTCTTCTGTACTGCTGCATTCGGGGGGACTACAGTTCAAACGCGCATCCGGCCATGACGATTTAGGTTTTCCGTGGTGTTCCTAAATCGTTCGAGGCTAACGCCGTGACGGTTCCTTCGCAAGGGCACGGCCGCTTCCTTATCTATCCTTCATTAATCTGTGTTTGTGCTCCGTCATTAATGATCTCGTTGCAGACGGGACATCAAACAATACTCGTCCTCCTTCTCCTCCTTTCCCACAGATTAGTGGCTGTTATGGAGGAGTTGGTGGATCATTACGGTGAACGACTTAAGACACTTAGGCACTTCTACAATCATAGTTGAATACAAAATCTGTCATCAGGCGACTACCAACAGGCCGGTTACTTGGTCCACTGTGGCCTCGTGGTGAAGAGAAGCTTCACCTGTTTCCGGTCCATCTGAAATACACTCCTGGAAATGGAAAAAAGAACACATTGACACCGGTGTTTCAGACCCACCATACTTGCTCCGGACACTGCGAGAGGGCTGTACAAGCAATGATCACAAGCACGGCACAGCGGACACACCAGGAACCGCGGTGTTGGCCGTCGAATGGCGCTAGCTGTGCAGCATTTGTGCACCGCCGCCGTCAGTGTCAGCCAGTTTGCCGTGGCATACGGAGCTCCATCGCAGTCTTTAACACTGGTAGCATGCCGCGACAGCGTGGACGTGAACCGTATGTGCAGTTGACGGACTTTGAGCGATGGCGTATGGTGGGCATGCGGGAGGCCGGGTGGACGTACCGCCGAATTGCTCAACACGTGGGGCGTGAGGTCTCCACAGTACATCGATGTTGTCGCCAGTGGTCGGCGGAAGGTGCACGTGCCCGTCGACCTGGGACCGGACCGCAGCGACGCACGGATGCACGCCGAGACCGTAGGATCCTACGCAGTGCCGTAGGGGACCGCACCGCCACTTCCCAGCAAATTAGGGACACTGTTGCTCCTGGGGTATCGGCGAGGACCATTCGCAACCGTCTCCATGAAGCTGGGCTACGGTCCCGCACACCGTTAGGCCGTCTTCCGCTCACGCCCCAACATCGTGCAGCCCGCCTCCAGTGGTGTCGCGACAGGCGTGAAAGGAGGGACGAATGGAGACGTGTCGTCTTCAGCGATGAGAGTCGCTTCTGGCTTGGTGCAAATGATGGTCGTATGCGTGTTTGGCGCCGTGCAGGTGAGCGCCACAATCAGGACTGCATACGACCGAGGCACACAGGGCCAACACCCTGCATCATGGTGTGGGGAGCGATCTCCTACACTGGCCGTACACCACTGGTGATCGTCGAGGGGACACTGAATAGTGCACGGTACATCCAAACCGTCATCGAACCCATCGTTCTACCATTCCTAGACCGGCAAGGGAACTTGCTGTTCCAACAGGACAATGCACGTCCGCATGTATCCCGTGCCACCCAACGTGCTCTAGAAGGTGTAAGTCAACTACCCTGGCCAGCAAGATCTCCGGATCTGTCCCCCATCGAGCATGTTTGGGACTGGATGAAGCGTCGTCTCACGAGGTCTGCACGTCCAGCACGAACGCTGGTCCAACTGAGGCGCCAGGTGGAAATGGCATGGCAAGCCGTTCCACAGGACTACATCCAGCATCTCTACGATCGTCTCCATGGGAGAATAGCAGCCTGCATTGCTGCGAAAGGTGGATATACACTGTACTAGTGCCGACATTGTGCATGCTCTGTTGCCTGTGTCTATGTGCCTGTGGTTCTGTCAGTGTGATCATGTGATGTATCTGACCCCAGGAATGTGTCAATAAAGTTTCCCCTTCCTGGGACAATGAATTCACGGTGTTCTTATTTCAATTTCCAGGAGTGTATATTTACGGCAACATCTAGTTTATAACGGAGTTGAAAAACGACGGATGCCTGTCTTTCTTGGGTACCTAGGTTCACCCTAAAACTTACAGCTCCTGGGACATTGTGTCTTCCCAGGCCAACTCATAAAAATCAGTACCTGCGAGTGGCCAGCTGTGGTCACCCTGCGCAGACCAGTGATGTCCTCAACGCACTTGTACAAAGGACACATACCCGCCCGGTTGCTGATAAGGAGCACCTACAGGAAGAACTCGAACACCTCAATAACGTCTTTGAAGATAACAGTTATCACTGTGGAAGATTCGCAAGGCTTTGCAACTAAAACAGAAAGTCAGTGTCCCACCTCCAGAAGCTAAAGAGTTAAGAATATAGTCCGAAGCGTTTATACCGTTCCTATTGAGTGTCTCCTAAAGTAGTTCGAATGCAGAACGGTGACAGACAACGGGTCAATTACGAAGTGGAGTTTTGCTGTTGGATTTTTTCATCAAAAAGAACATTTCTTTCAAAAGATGTGATGATTACTTCGCTGTTATTGTATAAAATAATTTTGAATTACGGAAGGTAACAGTATATGTTGGATCGGCAACTTCTAAGGTCACAAGATGGGCTCTTCTGTAGTTCAATATTGTATGCAGTATAAGGGAAGTAATTATCACAGTACATGTTACACCTTTTGTAAAATATTGTGCTATTATGAAAAGGGCCTACAAGGTTGGAATAATTTGCAGTGAAGACGGTCACACAGTGACCGAAATCGATGTGGAAAATAAAGGATTTCAATCTTTATGACCGATGCTGCTACTTATCCAAAACATATTGACAATAATATGGTCGTGATGCACATGGTTCCCAATGGGATTAGACATCAATTCAATTAATTAGTGAAACTCTTGAGTGCTCTCGCACTGCTTTCAAAGCAGAGTGAACCTCTGGGTTACACTTCTGACAGTTCCCGTCCTTTGGCAGAAAGCTAAAAGCGGGAGCATAACAAACGTTAACGTAACTGCCTTTAAATTTATTATTAAAATAGAATTTTCCTAGAATCTGCTCCATTGCCCAAGGCGACGTACTCGGTCTACAAGTGATCAGATAACGACTACAAAGTAGTCTTAACAGCAGCTCTTACCTGCGAATAATACATGATGAATTCGGACATAGCCTATCCTTTTAATTACAGTTTCAACACGCTGCCCACAGCAACTTATGATTTGTACAAAGTAACTGATTCGTAGCCGGCCGCGGTGGTCTAGCGTTTCTAGGCGCTCAGTCCGGAACCGCGCGACTGCTACGGTCGCAGGTTCGAATCCTGCCTCGGGCATGGATGTGTGTGATGTCCTTAGGTTAGTTAGGTTTAAGTAGTTCTAAGTTCTAGGGGACTGATGAGCACAGATGTTAAGTCCCATAGTGCTCAGACCCATTTGAACCATTTTGAACTGATTCGTAACAGCTGCCGTTACACGCAAGAAAATCATTTAATTCAGCGAAAATAAAAAAAAAATTGTTCAAAGGTAAATCAGTCAGCTGTTTTAGTAAGAGACGTTCCGTGGATGTCCATGGCTGCGATAGATGTGGGGCAAGCACTTACCCACCTTAGAATGCTCTCACCGCGGTACCCTACAGACACGCTATAACGACGAACGTAGTACTGTTGTGCCGTCATACTATGCCTCCTTCAAGCAGTCCGCTCCGTAAACAAGTCACAGGCTCTTCTTGATTCAAGGCGCTGACCCTGTGGACAGCTCAATCGTGTGCTTGTTGACTTGGGCGACACAATTGACACAATTTGTAACACTCTTCCTCGTGCTAGCAGCGTCTCCATGGCTACTGTTTACGGAAATGTCGCTGCACACTCGGCCCTCGGCGAGGTTCAGTTCGTTATCAAACTCACCGTGCTCCCTGTTCCTTTTTTCCCCTATATTTTAATTCCATGCCATTCGCACCATATGGGTGGGGTGAGCTGTCAGCGATACAATATTCCGCACTTCATACGAAATAAAAATATAACGAGAATGAGAAAAAACAATAGAAACGTTTTTCTGTTTTAAATAAAAAATCAAAGAAAGACAGATAAAAGAATGAAAATACCTAAGTTTTAAAAACACAGCAGAATGGTGAAAATCTTCTGGGGGGTGGGGGAGTGAAGCACTACTCTTTCGCTTAAAATCTGAGGGACCTGCGCTGAGTGAGAAGTGATAGAGGATGAGAGAACATGTTCCATAGGTTTGAGGTGTGTGGGTAGAAAAGACAGGGGTCTATTAGACTATGGAGACGAAGGCAGGAGTTGGGGTGGATAGTGGGAATGCAGAAAGTGGGAGGACTAGAAAGGAAGCGCAGGTGACGGAAGTAAATCTCGGAGAACGTTATTGACACTTGGACGACGTCTGCTTTAGTTCCCATGTATTCAGCAGATAACATTTTATAAACAAGACTGATTTACAAGACAGGCTCGCTGAATAACAATACACTTAGTTAACAAAATGAATGTGTGACTCTTCTACCAGTCGATATATTAAGAGGCAACAAGATACAACATTCATTAGTTCAATTAGTTCAAGGAGCAAGCATTATTCAGTCACCTGGGCCTCAATTCGACGAAGAAAGATAAGCCATCAGTAACATTTTTCATAACATTCGAAATAACGCTCGACAGAAAACTACTAAAATGGTTAATTGACTTGTTTTGGCTGAGGGAGAGACTACGAAAGCATTATACAAGAACACATAAACAAAGAGTTAGTGGATATCCCCTCCCACAAGCGTACGAAGTTGCATTCGTAAATTGTGTAGTTTATGGCCACGAGAGCCATCAGTATAATGGAGTGAATTCATCATACCTGATAGAAGTATCAGAATTAGTGACATCTTTGGTAAGATAACACTGTAAATATTAATCAGTTCACCTCTCATGTGATCTTACCAATTAAAGTAGTATGTGGCTCCTTCTAGATCTGCGACCGCCCAGTTCAGTAATCCCTAAAGTAAAAAAAAAAAAATCGGCTCTTCGTAACTTTCGACTGCCGACAGCTGAATCGCGGCCCTGCAAAGGGCTCCGAGAGAGATTTCTGCTACTCTGCGGTGTGTCAGATAAAAGAAAGTCGTCCAAATTGTACTGTCAGATGAATGATCTTTGGAATCTTTGTTATATGTCGCATCTTTAGCCAAGTACTGATCAAGGCAACTCTACAGTTAATAACTGCAACTGGTGTTCAGTTGCTGCATTAGTTACCTTTATAATGAAGATAATAAATATTGTCCCCTTTTCTCAACTGGATATTTTTGTTTCCAACCAAACATGTTTCACCGGCTCCTTTTATGCATCATCAGTGCTCTACTAATTGAAAATTTATTGTTTAGCTATGCACATATCGTTATAAGACATGTGGTGTTTCATGGTAGGAAATTTAAGATGTTGTAGTACTTACAATCATAAGATGGATTAACCGCAAATGGGAAAATCTACTGGCACAAGTGACATTGGAAAAGGGCAGATTATTATGGGCTGGCATCTAGGGACCAGCATCCTGGAAGCGAAGAATCTGGTCGGCTGTTCGAGGGCTAATGTCGTGAGCATCTCTGGAACGTGACTGAAGGACGGTGAAACCATGAGTGGGTGGCTAACCGTTGGACATCCACTCCTCAATACAAAACGTGGAGATCTGAGGCTTGCCTGCGCTGCATAGCAGGATAGGTGTCGATGAGTGGCAGATCTGAAGACAAATCACAATGCTGGTGCAGGCACGTTTCGTAACACACAGCAGCGCACCTTGTTAAATGTGGAGCACCGCTTTAGACGATCCCACCGTGTTCCCATGTTGATACAAAGACTGTCAATAACGACCACGGGGCAGGGTCATCGAAACTGGACTGTCTATCAGAGAAAACGTAGCACCTGGTCGGATAAATCACTTTTCTTGCTACGCCAGGTCTATAGACATGTCCAGAAGGTCCTTTATTCAGGAGAACGACTGCTCGAAACATGCAACGCGTCATGGGCACCGGCCTATGCAACTTCCATAAGGTCTGTGGTGCCGTCGTAGTAAATGGGTACAATATTGCAGACGACCTGAATCCCATTATGCTCCGTGACGACATTACCCACTTACCAACAGGATAACTGTCCATTTTACAAGACCACAGTAGTACTACAAGGGTTTGACGAGTATGAAAAAGGACTAAATCTGTCAGACCCTAACATTTATGCGTGACTGGTGATATGCAATGTTATCACCTATTACGTCTGAATACCGGAAGGTTATTAGCCAAGAAGGCATGAAACAACATACAGCTAACTTTGAATACTAGGGGATATCGACACAGCTTTCCTTAGTCAATAAACAGACTTACAATCAAACAAAACGAGATAGTACAATGCCAGTTAGCATCAAGAGAACGACCGTTGAGTCTTGCCTCTGAGCGCAACGATAACACTGGGGTCGGATTGTGGTGCTGGAATTGTCCAGTTCCGTTGGAATGCACAATGGACATGAATGGATGCTGGTGATCCAGCAAGAACGGGACCAACGGTGACTCAAGAGATCGTTCAGCGTAACGTAAGTGCAGGCCTTCCGCAAATTGCTGCAGATTTCAATGCTGCGCCATCAACAAGTGTCAGCGTGCGAACCGTTCAACGAAACATCATCGATATGGGCTTTCGGAGACTTGCTGACTGCGACACAAATCTATACGCTTCGCCTGGGCCCGTCAATACCGACATTGGACTGTTGATGCCTGGAAACATGTTGCCTGGTCGGACGAGTTCCGTTTCAAATTGTATCGGGCGGATGGACGTGTACGGATACGGAGAAAACTTCATTAATCCATGAACCCTGCGTGTCAGCGGGGCACTATTCAATCTGGTGGATGCTCTGTAATGGTGTGGAGCGTGTGCAATTGGCGATGTGTCTATATACGACACTGACGTGACAGGTACGTAAGCATCCTTTCTGATCACCTGCATCCATTCATGTCCATTGTGCATTCCGACGGACTTGGACAGTTCCAGCAACATAATCCAACAACCCACACGTCCAGAATCGCTACAGAGCGGCTCCAGGAACACTCTTCTGAGTTTAAACACTTCCGCTGGCCACCACTCTCTCCAGGCATGTCTGCGATGCCTTACAACGTGTTGCCCAGAGGAGATCTCCACCCCCTGGTATACTTACAGCGCTGCAGCACTGCTTCAGACATTAGTCGAGACCATGGCACCTCGTGTCTTGGCACTTCTACGTGCTCGCGGGCGCCCTACACGACATTAGGCACTTGTTTGTAGCTTTGGCTCTTCAGTTTATAACGATAAAAGTACCAGAGAAGAAAGCGGCCTAACACGCAACTTTCGAACAACTCTGCATGAAAGACATGGCTCAATGGTGTTGGAAACGTGACGAATTAGAATATAAAAAAAGGGGGGGGGGACAGCATAATTTTCCCACTTTTGGTTCACAAAATGCACATTAATAAACAAGAGGGTGGTAGTGCTCTAGAGCAGTATTTTCTCATCTCCTCGATTCGGCGCTTCTTCGTGCCAAGAATGGTGGTTGGCTGACTCATTTCGATCGAGTGACCAAAGTTTTGGAGCTAAATCAACCGTCTTTCTCACGCTGGTCAGGTGGTGCCACGATTTCTTCATCTTTGATAACTGGAGAAAGGTGAATATGTCGTACTCAATTACTCTCTGGGGACAGCAGTGGCAGTATGGTGGCCCTGCTCTTAGGTAGGCCAGACACTGGCTCTGCTGACAAAGGCATGAAGCAGGAAACAGCCGCACTTCTGCACAAACTGCCCATCTCCAAGGGGAGTATTTCCGCCAGATGGTACTAGCAGAAATAAGAGAAATAATTTTTAAGTACTCTCATTACAGTTATTCAATATTTTTAACAATCTGTTCTGTCTTTTGTTGTAATTGTTCATTTTTAGATAAACGGTATCTTCAAATGATACGTAATTTATGTAAATCGTTCCTCACTGGCCGACACTGACGTCATGCAGCACGAAGACGCCCTCACGAGATCTATACAACGCAGTGTTGCCTAGCCAACAACAGCAGTTTCAGCGTCTGAGGCCTACTGACTGTTCTACACAACTTCAGTTGATGAGTAACGACACTTCGATTTTAATAAGTACATGTTACATTATTTTAAGTCACTGACTTCTTTATGTAACTAGCACGTTTTCTATCTTTCACAAAGCTGTCTGAAGATGTCCTAAGACTAGGCCGAAACCGATCACTTAAAATAACCATTCCGACCAAGACTGTTTTTCATTAATTTTTATTGTATGTGTTCCCGCAATTAACAACTAATGTTGAGTGGAATGTGTGTTCTTATAGGACAAATATCCAAGGATTTCCACCCAATAATATCCAAACAGCAGACTCTGTACACAATTTATTAAATTGCCAGTAGTAAGCTCTTTTAAAAAACAACAAATTCATATAACTTACAGAACTTAACAAATGGTTAAAAGAATGAGCTTTAAAAACAATAACGGCGGCTTGCCACCATAAAATCAAAGAACCTTTTACAACAGTGCTTTTAGAGTCTACCCAGGAGACAAAATCCAATAATAAGTTAACTTGACAATGCAACTTAAGATCATTTACAAAAATGAGACTTGGCATCATAAAATCGGAAAACATTAAGAGCAGTAATAAACTAAAAAAATAATAATAATGGCAACTCAGCACCATAAAATAAGAGAAATTTCTTCTGCAAGAACAAATTACAATGGTGCTTTAAAAAATTTTACTCCACAGACCAAGTTCCAATAATAAGTTAACTTGGCATTACAATTTAAAAAATCATTTATATAAAAATACTTTGAGAAAGATAATGGCACTTGGCACCACAAAATCAAAGAAGCGCAACACACAACCAATAACTATAATAACAAAATAATGATTTGATACAATCAAAGGGCGAGGGCAACTCCCAACGCAATCACAGACGTGCGAGCTCTCAACACTTCGGAGCCTTCCCATTAGAAACGGTCCCCGTAATAAACCGCTGAGAGCTCCCCGACATGCCTCCCACAGCTGCCCATCACTTACGCACCTTGGTTATGTTCTGTAACACACGACAGATCAACACAAGATAAAATTCAAAAGTCAAATAACAATATAACATGATAACCACGGCGCTGTTAACTCGGGCGCTCTTAACAAGTGCCGGAAGCCAACACACACAAATCTTCATAAGCAATTCTCGCTTCTTAAAACAAAACAATAAAAGCTTAGCGCACATGAATAGTCAAACCACAGTCTTAGAAGTGCCTGAACGACACCAAAGCGACTATTCCACCAAGTTAATAATAACACAGTGAGATAAAAATCCAGAACATACCACTAAATGCTGTTACACAAACCAAATTGACGAGATCGTGTTGTTCAGGTCCCAGAAGACCATATATACCAAGCAGCAGTAATTCACTATGCATATACTGTCCAAAACCACCTTTCTTAGGCAGACTTTACCTAACACATCAAATGCCAAATATACCATACATAAACGCAACTCCGGGCAGGTAACAGGAACCGCCTACGTGAATTCCTTCAAAAAGGAACAAACAGGCACCACCAAAGGTAATGCTGAGCAGACCGGTTGGGCAACGACCCACTCAGCGAGATAACCAAAAGATACTCCAGTTGAGGAAATAAATTAGAACCAACAAATATCATAACATGCCACATACACGGAGCAAAAACATCCATCAACGCCGTCCCACGTCAGAATGTTCAGAAACCGCTGCTGGAGCTTCCAGCGGAAAATCTGACGAGCCAACTGAGCCCACACCGTAACCTGGCAGACGACTCCAAAATTGAGCAACTAGTTGTCTCCGGGCCAGAGTATCACAGAACCCCACCGGACCTCCACATCAGACAGGCAGGCAGAACAAGTACGCCGAGCCGGCCGCGGTGGTCTAGCGGTTCTAGGCGCTCAGTCCGGAATCGCGCAGCTGCTACGGTCACAGGTTCGAATCCTGCCTCGGGCATGGATGTGTGTGATGTCCTTAAGTTAGTTAGGTTTAAGTAGTTCTAAGTTCTAGGGGACTGATGACCACAGATGTTAAGTCCCATAGTGCTCAGAGCCATTTGAACCAAGTACGCCGACTCAAATTAATCACTACCGCATGGCCAGCACAGCGGCGAGTCGCCTCCGCCCCAGACCACTCTGCTCATATTGAGAGGCACAACAACCTCAGCGCTAGTCACCAGCAGGTCAGGCAGAGCGAACTTCACGCTCCGTGCAATAACCTGAAACCGACTACCGTCTCGCTTTCCGCCGGCCACCGCAAACACACGCCAGTGACGTAATAGTAAATCACCACCGGAGTGCCACCCGCACCAGAACAGCGAACTATAATCGATTATAGCGCGAGCACCAAACAAGATTACAGGATAGCGGCGCGCGCTATATCAGTTGAGAGATGTTTACTATCCCATCTGGTATAGTTTTGAAACAATTAGACATATTGTACTCATGTTATACCGTGAATTTATCGTTCCGTTTCAAACACCTGTAAATGACCTGGTAAATAGGTCCATTCAAGGAGAAGTTGATGAGACATGTGGTACTGGAATGTAGGACCTGTTCTGTGGCCAGTTGCTTGCAGTTGTTGGTAGCTATGTGTGTGTGTCGCCCCAGCTGCCAGCAGCAGTTTGGGGCGTGCCGTACTGGCGCCTCGCGTGGAGTCGTGCCTCACGTGACGGATTAGGATGCGCCGCTCCTGACGTCAAGTGCGCCCGCCTCAACGACAAATTGAGTATCGATTGAGCCTCCGCGAGCGGCGCTGGTGCAGCGCGCCCGCTGCCTGCCGCGCGCGCTCAAAGGAACCGGTTCGGCACAAAGAGAAAGAGGCGAGCTGCTAAAGCTAAAAATGCGCTTTACATATTTGCTGCGGTACCGTCCCCGTCGGGATGCGCGCCTCAGCTGACGACTGCCGCTGGACCAGCCAGACGCCATTTCATGCCCGGGAATCATCCCATCTGCTGTGCACCTTCGTTACAAGTGAAAGGATTTCTTTAAAAAAATTAGAAAAAACTTTTGCTGTGCTGCTGCTGACGCATTTACAGTACTTGACAATTGCTAAGGAACAAGTGCCACTTTGTAACGTAGCAAATTACTACGCGGTGCCATCCTGCATTGCCGGCCGGGGTGGCCGAGTGGTTCTGGGCGATACAGTCCGGAACCGCGCGACCGCTGCGGTCGCAGGTTCGAATCCTGCCTCGGGCATGGATGTGTGTGATGTCCTTAGGTTAGTTAGGTTTAATTAGTTCTAAGTTCTAGGAGACTGATGACCTCAGAAGTTAAGTCCCATAGTGCTCAGAGCCATCTGAACCATTTGAACCATCCTGCATTGAAAACGTAGCTTGCCGGGAGGAGAGCAGATTTTGGTTCTCACGCTGGCACAGTTGACGGTGGCTGCTGGGCCGATCGAGCCGTCTAAGGCTCGTTTCACACTGCGACACTGGTGTCGGTCACCGACAGAGATACATTCGTTTGAACTGGAGCGTTCACACTGGGACACTACACTGCCTCACCGAGCCACTGTGACCCAGCAATGACTCATCCTCGCCACTTGTGACTGTCAAGGTCACTGTATTGGCAGCAGTCACCGCCAGAGATGCATTAGTTTGAACTGGAGTGTTCACACTGCGACACAGATCACAGACACAGCGCTGGAGATTTGTCAACCGACAGGTAGCCATTTCTGAGACAGTGACGCGAAATATTCATTGTACATTATACTGTACACACAGTACCCATTAGTTTAAATTTGATTAACACGGAACATTTTGTAAGTGAAGTAGAAAGCCGTCCTGCTATTTGGGATGTGAAAAACGATGACTATAGCAATAACGTGATGAAAACGAATGCGTGGCAAGAAATCAAGTTTGTGTCTGATTTCATTGAGAAGAGCACGGACAAGAAAAACAAAACTGGTATGTTTTATGTTCTTTTTATCAAATTTAATACTTTAGTTTTCGGACCAAAAAAGGCTAGAAAAATTTAGTTGCTACCCCTGTACGAGTCCATTTCACTAATTAATCAGTTGGCAATACCTGCGGTGTCGGACACCAGTGATCCGAGAATGTTCACCACAGTCACTGGTCTGCATGACTGGCGACCGTCACCAGTGTCCCAGTGCGAAACGGGCCTAAGTGTCTAACGCTGCGTGTAATACGTTGCACATATGAATCGGAAGAAGTACTATTAAACATTTATCGATCTTTCTCATGCTTAGTATACCAAATGATATGGATAACACAACCATACTGTTCAAATTTCTAAACTATAACTTTAATATTTTCAGAAATATAAATTTTTTACTAAAACACATAATAGCCGCGCTGACATTGTGAAACTGAGCTAGAGAATGTAATATGTTCGTCTATAGTATCAATTGAGAGTACAACCAAGAGGATAGGTTCATACCATCTAAATTTCTGGAATTTCCTTTGGTTTCATTCGCACAGATTTCTGACGTAATTAAAAGTATTTTGGAAAATTATTTATTTCATCGATTTTGGTTGTGCGAATGTTATGGAGAGCGAACAGAGGACACACAAAGTGAGAATGTTACATTTTATTAAAACTGTGTAAATGTATGCTTGAGAAGGATGTGCAATAGGGGATTTTGTGACTTATGTCCGAGTGAGCTTGACTTAATCAAAGGCAGGCAGAAGAGACGTTGAGTATTAAATTTATTAATAATTTATTTTGTGGAAAGGAATCGCGTTTTGCTTTAATTACATTTTATTTAGTTTCGGAATTACGAAATTTCTAGTGTAAAAGGCTTGTGGTAATGGTTCAAATGGCTCTAAGCACTGTGGGACTTAACATCTGATGTCATCAGTCCCGTGGACGTAGAACTACGTAAACCTAACTAACCTAAGGACATCACACACATCCATGCCCGAGGCAGGATTCGAACCTGCGACCGTAGCAGCAGCGCGGTTCCGGACTGAAGCGCCTAAAACCGCTCTGCCACAGCGGCCGTCGCTTGTGGTAATCTGATTGGCGGACGTTGGAAATACCGAGAGTATAACAATGTTAGAGATGAGCTGATTGGCTGCTTAACATACTAGCCACTAGGAATTCAGCATTGTGTAATGCACACAGTAGACGGACAGCTAGGAGGCAATACTGCATCAGCACGGCAATGCACCATGTTGTGAAGCAGCGTCTGTAAGGCAATGGTTTGTAGACAACAAAATTCCTAATATGAATTGGCTTTCCAGAGCTCCACATGGACCCAGTGGAAAATTTTTTGTGTGACTTACGACGTTGACTTTGCTCGATGCCATTCCTCCACAGACATTCAGACACCTCACTGGAAGTTTTCCCAGCAGACTTCACGCCGTCATGTAGGCGATGGTGGACACACACCGTTATAGTGTCAACTAACAGCGGCCTGGGTACTTTTGATTACATAGGGTATAACGGAGCGGATTGCTGAACTGACGTTGATACAGTCGGTCCTGAATGTTAATTGCAAATGCAAAGAAGTTTTTAGGTGAAACAAATTCCGACTATGTGCCGGACCGAGACTCGAACTCGGGACCTTTGCCTTTCGCGGGCAAGTGCTCCACCAACTGAGCTATCCAAGCAGGACTAACGCCCTGTCCTCACAGCTTTAATTCCGTCAGTACCTCGTCTCCTACCTTGCAAACTTCACAGAAGATCTCCTGCGATGCTGCAGAACTGGCACTCCTTGGAGAAAGGATGCTGGCTTTGCCACAGCCTGGGGTGTGTTTCCAGAATGGAATTTTCACTCTGCAGCGGAGTGTGCGCTGATATGAAACTTCCTGGCAGACTAAAAGTTTCGTATCAGCGCACACTCCGCTGTAGAGTGAAAATTCCATTCTGGAAACATCCCCCAGGCTGTGGCTAAGCCATGTCTCCGCTGTCTAAGAAGGCCCGTTTCACACTGGGACACTGTTGACGGTCATCGACAGAGATACATTCGTCTGAACTGGAGCGTTCACACAGGCACACTACACTGCCTCACCGAACCACTGTGATCCAGCAGTGACTCACCCTCGCCACTTGTGACGGACAAGGTCACTGTATTGGCAGCAGTCACCGCCAGAGATGCATTAGTTTGAATTGGAGCGTTCACACTGGAACACTGATCACAGACACAGCGCTGGAGATTTGTCAACCGACAGGTAGCCCTTTCTGAGACAGTGACGCGAAATATTCATTGTACATTATATTGCACATACTGTACCCATGAGTGTAAATTCGATTAACACGGAAGATTTTGTAAGTGAAGTAGAAAGCCGTCCTGCTATTTGGTATGTGAAAAGCGACGACTATAGCAATAAAGTGATGAAAACGAATGCGTGGCAAGATATTATAACGAAGTTTGTGCCTGATTTCATTGAGAATAGCATGGACAAGAAAAACAAAATTGTTAAGTTGTTTGTTCTTTTTTCAAATGTAATACCTTATTTTTCGGCCCATAAAAGGCTAGCAAAATTTAGTTGCTAGCCCTGTACGAGTCCATTTCATTGATTAATCAGTTGGCAATACCTTTCGTGTCGGACACCAGTGATCCGAGAGTGTTCACCAGTCACTGGTGACCATCACTGGTGACCGTCACCAGTCTCTCAGTGTGAAATGGGCCTAAGTGTCTAACACTGCTAGCAATACGTTGCACTTACCGCTATTAATCTCAAGTACTATTAACCATTAATCGATTTTTTCATACTTAGTAATCCAAATGATATGGATAACGCAACTGTACTGCGAAGATTACTTTTCTATAACTTCAATATTTTGCCATGTCCCCGCAATATCCTTTCTTCCAGGAGTGCTAGTTCTACAAGGTTCGCAGGACAGCTTCTGTGAAGTTTGGAAGGTAGGAAACGAGGTACTGGCGGAAGTAAAGCTGTGAGGACGGGGCATGAGTCGTGCTTGGGTAGCTCAGTTGGTAGAGCACTTGCCCGCGAAAGGCAAAGGTTCCGAGTTCGAGTCTCGGTCCAGCACACAGTTTTGATCTGCCAGGAAGTTTCATATCAGCGCACACTCCGCTGTAGAGTGAAAATTTCATTCTAGTAACAAATTTCAACGTTCTCTGTTATGAGTGCAGAAAGGCGGCTGCGTGCGAGATGAACGACGCGACGACCCGTGTGCATGGAGCGCGTGTTTATGGCGGGGATACGCGTGTTGACGGTGCAGCGACGTCACACACCTGCCAGATCGCCTCGGCTCCGGGCGTAAATATCTGCTCGGCTGAGCGGCGGCGGCGCATAATGGGGACGAGGCTATTACCGCCTCCAGGGGAGACGGACGCCATGACACGTAGCGTGAAAGTGATCGTGCGCTGTGATGGAAATCTAGCGTCGTACAGCAAGAGCGACAGTGTAACGTCGCTCCCATCTGTCCGCCCAACGACGCAGGGTTGCATCTGCTACAGTCGTTTTGTTTATGATGTATGTCGGTGATAAAATCATTTGGTAGAATTGTCCAGAATGTCCGTCAAGCCAATCGCGAACATTTGTGGTCCGGTGACATAGTGCATTGTCATCCACAAAAATTCGATCGTTTTTTGGGATCATGAAGTGTATAAATGGGTGGAAATGAACATTATCATATCCAGTCAATGATCGATTCAGCTGGACCAGAGGACCCAGTCATGGGATAGCGATATGCACACGTACAGATGGCGGTACTCATATGAATAGGTTTCCGACATGATTATACCTGTATGCAGGGACTTGACAGACTTTGAAAGCGGAATGGTAGCTGGAGCTAGACGCATGGGAGATTCAGTTTCGGAAACCATTACCGGAGTTCAGTATTCTGAGGTCTAAACACAGCCGACAATTACGGAAGACCGAATTCAGTATTTTGGCCTTCTCTCTGTTGTCTTCAGTTTCGGTGCCAGAATGGTCACACAATAAGTGAGTAGATGATTTTTGACCTACTTACGACCAAAACCTCTTAGGGTTTTTACCCAGATCAGTAATTCACCATCAGCAAGTATCTCTGCTCGTTTCTGTCTCATTTGCCTGTATACAAATTCGTCGTCAGCAAATGTTTATTGATTAATTACTATAAAAATTATGAGAAACACCCACTGTGACACTGAATGCCACCTGGTGGCGGTGACAAGCGACGCGGTCAGTGTACAGGTGGAGCAGAGAGAAATGGGGAATGATTCTGCCGACGATACGGACTGGAAATGGAGAAATCCACTGGCATCGGCGATTTTGATAAGCCGCAGATTATGACCCGGTGCTTAGGAACGAGCATCTCGGAAACGGCCGAGCTGATTTACAGTTCACATGTTATTCTCGCGAGCATCAATGGGAAGTGGTTGAAGGCCGGTGAAATCACGAGTAGACGACAAGATGTTGAACGTCTACGCGACATTGCAGACGAGGAGGTTGGAAGCTTGCCTGTTCTGTAGACCTGTATACGAATCGATCTGTGATAGATCTGATTTCAGAGTTAACCCTGGTGCGTGCACAAGTATACCGCAGAACCTGTTCAGCGCACAATGTTGAACCTGAGGCTCCGCAACAGACAACCCGTACATCTTCAAAGTGACTAAATGACATCATCGGTTATAGTGGACTATGCATCAGTGGAAACATGTTGCCTGGTGGGATGAATTGTGTTAATTATTATATCAGGTCGAAGGCACCATGGCAGCTGTGAATTACGTGAACATTACTGCGAAACACCTTGGTGTCTTCCCCGACGGCGATGGCATATGCCAGCATGATAGTTGTCCGCGTCACAAGGCCAAAATCGTACTTCAACAGTTTGAATAATGAACTCACGTTGTTTTCTTGACCGCCTCGTTCGGGTGGTCTGAACCCGGAACAGGACACCTTGGACCGAATTGGCGCCAGCATCGCGCCAACAAACCACCGGTTCGTAATTTGCAGGAACTGCTCATCCTCTGCGTAGACATCTCGTGTCATATATCTATCAAGGATTTTTCGAATCGGTACTACGCAGAATCGCTGGTGTAGTGCTTACCATTGCCTGACTAACACGTTGTTAACCAGGTCTTGTAATATTTTGACCATTAGTGCATTTCAGATTACATACTGATTTGATGTATAGCTTAGAATTGTCTACACTTAACATTCTATTCCAGACCATTGTTTTATAATTCATAAATTTTCAATTAACATGACTTTCCGTATTTTACTTGCTCACTGTATCTGTTTCTCGAGAAGGAAATCTCGCCTTGTCCGCTGTAATGGAACTGCTTAATACACTTCGTTTTTCGCGAAGTATCTAAGAACACGATCAAACACAAATTAAAGTACGAGTAATGGCTATTACGATACCTTGTTGATATATTATTTATTGTTTTCCATAATTGTTCAACGAAATAAAATTAATAGAAAGATGCTTCTGTTAATGAAATATTAACCATCTGCATCTCCTTGGAAGAAACTTCGATTGTATCTACAGCGTACGCGTATCTTCGCAAAGTGGAACTGTAATCAAGTTGTTGGCCTCTGGGAGTCGACATTCGTGCAGTTATGGTGTAACTTGTAATACTCAAGTTGGAGCTTTTCTTGTAGTGAGGTGTGCACTTGCTTCAGTAGCTGGACCCAAAAGTCGATTGGTTTGGTCTGGAACAATTCCGGTTAATGTTTATTTTGCAACTGAAGTTTAGGTCGTGATATGAAAAAAATAAAACAACTGACGATGAAGCAGATGCAAGTAATGGAGTTATTTTGACAGCACTGATCACGCTCCCTAGGGACGAGAAATTTTACGTAAAACGAATACAACCCTGACATTATAGATGATCTGTATCAACAAAAAAACCAATCCTGATAAAACTAAATTTCCTTTACGCCTGTTACCAAAGAATACTAGATTTGTTAAATTTCCCCCATATCGTATGGCCTGGCAAATCTATTTAAAAATACGGTGTGGACCTCGCCTTTTCGTCGACAAAGTCTAGTATTGGTGCATTCATAATGAAACATCTACTAAGGACAAATCCGCTGAATCCGAGGTTTCCAGAATAGCTTCATATGTGGGCCAGACTCGTAGGAAATTTCAAACCAGATTTAGTGAATATTTGCTTAGCAGGTATGGACAAATTAAGCAGAATTCAGACTTAACAGAGCGCCTAAAATCTAGTGCGTACGGCTCCCCGACGTTGAGCAATTTACATGTACTTCACATCGCAAGCAAAGGGAAAAGACTAAATCTTTTAGAGGAAATTGAACGATCAACTGCTTAGCAGAAACCAGTCTTATTATGATATTATGGTACCCACTATTACAACACACCAATTGTTTTCACAGTGAATGTGACTACCTTTTTTTATTCCTTATCTTTTAACTGATTTTATTGGTCTGACTAACTTTTGTGCGTCATTTATAGTTTAACTGCATGAGAGGTTTAAGAAATTTTACACTTAACAGGTACCTTTTTAGCCACGCTGACTTGGTAGTTTTGCACCTATTTTATTAATATTCTTGCACTAAATTCTGTTTTAATAATTCACTGATTTACCTCATTTGTCTTTCGCATATGTAATTTAGTTACGCAATCACTTTTTGTTAACACGTTGGTTAGCCAACGCCACCTACCCTTAATGTCGTATAACCTTGCCTCTACGGCTCTGTCTTTGTGTTGCCGGCTTGGACGGCTGACGTATCCTGTTGTCAACCATATCATCTACTATTTGTCAGCTGTACGAAAAGCTCCACGCTGTGTACGCTGGAACGCGGTTGGCTTCGTGTTATGGAAGATTTCTTAAATTTTTCCTGGTTTGTCATAGTTTCCCTGTCCAGCCGACACTGTAGTTATACTTGGAATTGTATTCCCGCTTCCAGGGGCCAGCCGCGGTGGCCGAGTGGTTCTAGGCGCTTCAGTCCGGAGCCGCGCGACTGCTACGGTCGCAGGTTCGAATCTTGCCTCGGGCATGGATGTGTGTGATGTCCTTAGGTTAGCAAGGTTTAAGTAGTTCTAAGTTCTAGAGGACTGATGATCTCAGAAGTTAAGTCCCATAGTGCCAATTGAACCCGCTTCCAGGTTCCGTAATGCTTTTATTCACCGCTTGACAATAGGACGATGGTTCCTTATAAAATTTTATCTTAATGCCATATCTTTGCATTAATGGATGAATGTTGGTTTTATACATTAATTTTTACTCAAGTTAACAGTTTAATTGTAGATACGACTGCGTAGCCTGGAACTTTGACTGTTTTGTGTTTTATAATAACTCAATTTGCCCCTTTTACTCTGCATATGCCTCACTATTGTCATTTTCCACCCCTAGGCGAATCTGAAGATGCCACAAAATAGCGAAAATCCTCATTTCCTGCAAATAAAAAAGATTTTGCAACCGAGACTTGTTTTAAGAAATTCATAACCGGTTGCTGTACCAGATGCCCACTATAGTATGGAATGGAACCAATTCCACTTCAAGAAAAAAATTTTACTTACTGTGAGCCTTAATACTCTACGAGCAAGAAATTCATCAATGAGCAGTTAAAAAGAGGTGCTAAGTCCTTATCCTACTCGCCTAATAGTTAACTGTATATTTAGCGATAAAAGCTAAATATATGCAATTTTTAGGAAATTTATTTTTGTTTGTTGTTTATTCGATTATAGAGAGGAGGGTGTCTCACTGCGAATAGTTTCTTTTCGGTCATAGTCTTTATCGGCCACATTTTTTTTTTCACACATCGCGAACGTCAATAAAACGACAAACGACCTTGAGGATCCTCTACGTCTGACAAAGTACACAGCATGAAAATCAAGATTATACTGTCCTCAAGCTTTTTCTGAAGGGCTCAAGTATGACTGTTTATCGTGTCTTCGCAAAGTATGTCCACGTACGGTCTATGACACCGCTTTCTCACTAAACCGACCGTGTGTTAAAACATTTGAAGGTCTAATATTCTAAACGTGCTAAGTATCATTTGTTTACAAATTGATCTTATTCCCTCTAAAAGTGCTACATACGTGCGAGTATATTGTACTAAAAGTGCCTCATCATATGACGAAGGGACGAATCGTAACAGTGACGAACAGAAGGCGTTGGTGCTAGCTTCACGGCTTTCTTCAGTCTAAACTTGCTTGGCAGTCAACGTAGAATTACATCAGTTTAATGAATTGCACTAAGACACCATCAGTGTAACTGCTAACTAAACGAGAATTGTGAATTGGAGTGACAACTGCTGTGGACAAAACGATAGCCGTGTACTTCTATATATATGCACATGTTTGCAGTATCTTGTAGCGTATTTAATTGCAGACAACATAAATATATGGTTACAGACCACAGTTTCCCTTCTTGTCTTGTGATGATTTACGAGAAGTAGTTACATCAGCACACCCTTCTTCACCATTCAACACGCTCACAATGGACGTAAAGGACTTTATTGACTTCCAGATTGCTTCTGGTAAAGTCAACAACACCATAAAGCTACACATCAGTTTTTCTACACAAATTAAAATCACCTCACCTAGAACAGTGCACGTGAAAGGTCGTTCAGTGACATTAAACAGTGGGAAAGCGTAAACATACTAAAGAAAGGCAAAACTGTTTGAGACTTCATTCATACACACGAAAGGCGTCATTTCCTGCAAATAAAAAAGATTTTGCAACCGAGACTTGTTTTAAGAAATTCAACCATTATAGCATATCATCTCTGTGGGACTTAGACCGTTTTGTCTGAATAAGGTAGTGTGGAAGACACCTTCTGCTCTCAAGTTTTTAGTTTTCTTTTTATGGACAATTCTATGCAATTTTCTCTCACCGTGCGGTGTAGCTTATATTTCCTGGATGCTAAATATTTAGCATTATAAAAATGTGCAAGCTGATTTCGTATATAATGCAATGTTGTTTACTTGTTATAGCTCAAAACATCATTTTTGGTTCTTAGTGCGTTACACGTTTAGAATGTTAGGCTTTCAATTATTGAGGTCACCACTTGCATACTGTCAATTCTTTCAGCACTCACTTTAAAAAAAAATTTTTTTTTAGTCATCAGTCTTCTAGTCTTCTGACTGATTTGATGCTCTCCTGACGAATTCCCGTCCTCCATAATTTATTGGATGTATTCCAATTTCTGTCTTCCCTTACAATTTTTACCTTCTACAGTTTCCTGCAGTCGCATGGGAGCTATTGCCTGATGTCTTAACAGGTATCGTATCACCCTGTCCCTTCTTCTTGTCAGTATTTTCCACATGTTCCTTTCCTCTCCGATTCTGTGCAGAACCTCCTCATTCCTGACCTTATCAGTCCACCTAATTTTCAACATTCGCCTGTAGCACCACATGTCTAATGCTTCTATTCTCTTCTGTTCCCCTTTTCCATGTCTGACTTACATACGATATTGTACTGCAAAACCTTCTCAGAAATTTCTTCCTTAAATTAAGGCCTATGTTCGATATCAGTAGAAATGCCCATTTTGAGAGTGCTAGTCTGCTTTATATGTCCTTGCTGCGTCCGTTATGGGTTATTTCGCTGCCTAGATAGCAGAAATTCTTGACTTCGTGATCCTTAATTCTGATAAATTTCTGGCTGTTCTCATTTCTGCTACTTCCATTACCCGCGGTGGTCTCGCGGTTCTAGGCGCGCAGTCAGGAACCGTGCGACTGCTACGGTCGCAGGTTCGAATCCTGCCTCGGGCATGGATGTGTGTGATGTTCTTAGGTTAGTTAGGTTTAAGTAGTTCTCAGTTCTAGGGGACTGATGACCACAGCAGTTGAGTCCCATAGTGCTCAGAGCCATTTTTTGAACTTCCATTACTTTCGTCTTTCTTTGATGTACTCTCCATTCATATTCTGTACACATTAGACTGTTAATTCCATTCAGCAGGCCCTGTAATTCTTCTTCAATGCCATCAGCGAGTCTATCATTGGCATACTTTTAATCTGAATTTTAATTCCGCACTTGAATATTTCTTTTATTTCCGTGTTTGCTTCATCGATGTATAAATATGGCCTGTCTTTCACCTTTTTAATCCGTACACTTCCTTCTAGGTCTTCAACTATTATTGTTCCCTAGTTGTTCTTGTAGATATTGTACATTGCCTATCGTTCCCCATAGCTTACCCCTAATTTCCTCAGAGTTTCAAACGTCTTGCACCATTCCACATCGACGAAAGCCTTTTTCATATCGACAAATCCCACTCACGTTAATGAAACTCCCTTGCGGTGTATCCCATAATTCCGCCAGTTCTGCCGTGAGCGTTCTGTCGAAAGCTTATCTGAGGATGAGGGAGGACCCGAGCTTTGAAGACGGTTAGCGGGACACTACTGCGGCAGCAGTGTTTAGCTCTCGAGGGCGATTGCCGTCTCAGTTGTCAGGCGTATCGATAGGACGCGGAATGTCTGCAGGAACGCCGGCAGTAATCTAGGCGGTCGCCTCACAGTGGCTCCTGCTGTTTGCCATTCCGGGCGGCTAAGCCCCTGGCAGCCCGACTCCGCCGCATCGCGACCGTTAACTTTAACGCTGCCCGTGCGGAGATAACGTCTCGCGGCGGTTCTGCGCTGGTGGTCAGCTATCAGGGCCACAGTCGTGCTCTAAGCACTGCACTGCACTGCCGAGCTGCAGCACGCAGTAAACAGCTGGCTCGTTCTCGGAAGCGTCTGGAATGTTACGCGGAGAACGGTGGTAGAAGCATTAGACTGAAATATCGCATAAACTGTATCATGCAAGCTGTGATCCCTGAGCGTATGGAGACTGTGCAACTTCTGTGGATGAGACTGCGCAGAGAAGTGAAGGACACGAGGTCCTTCAGTCTTTCGCTGCGAATATTTTTCTCGTTACTAGCAAAGGAAATAAATTTCCTGAATGATTCTGCGATAATTTGGAATATTTTCTGAATAAACCGTCCACGTTGCTTAAGAACACCGCGTACTTTTTCGCTCCATATTTTGTGAAAATCAACACATATTTCTTTCGAGCACTATTACTTTTGGACGCTGTTACAAGTAACCTGCAAGATGCTCCGTAGTATTATCTACGACAGGGTAGTTCCATATGCAGAAGAGATTCTAGGAGAATATCAGTGTGGATTTCGACGTAATAGATCAACAAGAGGTCACATGTTTCTGCTGAGGCAAATACGTCAAAAGACATGTGAGTGTAATATTGTTTCATAACCTCTGTATAGACTTCAAGAAGCCCATCAATAAACTTGACAGGGACGAAATGGTAAATGCTTTGCTATAACTTGGTGTGTGTGTGTGTGTGTGTGTGTGTGTGTGTGTGTGTGTGTGTGTGTTTCACTTACCCAGGCAACACTGCCTGGTTCGAAGGCTGCAGCGCCAGCGGATGGAGAGTTCAGGAAATGGATTCACATTATAAAGGAGTCGGAGAAAGGAACGCTCTCTCTACAATTCTTTTTCAACTGCTGTGGAAGCAACCATTCAAAAACGCAAAAATCGGGTTGTACAGGCACAAAGCCAACCCAGATATCTGCATATGATAATGATGTAGCAATTATTAGTAGAAGAAGAATTTGACTAGAGAGAATAATAGGTGAGTTGATAGAAGCCACACTATATAGAGTCCTTGCGAGCAATGGAAAGAAGAGTAAATACATGAATTTCACCAGGAAGGAACACAATAACTTGGTAAACTATTGGCAGCATTATGTAAGTCTGCAGGGTTTCGTGGCCGTTGCAATCGGAGTTGGATTTTTTAAAGAGGACATTGAAGGCAAATGGCTGATATTTGTTCAAGCGACAGGAACTTTAAGCGGAACATTAGTCGCGCAAATAAGAGTGACGAGGAACAGCCTTCTCCATTAGGTTACTTTCTAGGGTCACTGACCGCATAAGCAGAATTATGAAGAAAAATGATATCCAGACATCTTTCTTTAGTCAAAACAAAATAAAATATTTTTCCGAAGAAAAACGGTTGCACCTGATTGCCTCCACAATGCAGGCGTCTAAGAATTGACATGTGGCTGCGACGAAGTGTACATAGGCGGTAAGAGTACCTAAACTCTGTAAAGAACAACTTATGGGAATTTGTGAAATAAGATTCAATTTACATTAAAACGTGTCTCAGAAAATTACTGAACCATAGTCTTCATCATGCTGCATTTCTTCATCTTCAAGCTTCCTCTTAGCATTTTTTTTCAGTCCTTATTGCTTCGTCCAAGAACGTATACTAACTGTATACATGTCAGCAATCTTCGGCAGAAACAACATTAAATTATTTTGTTACCTGAGGTTACTAGGGAGATGTATATATTTTACAGAAATGAATATATAACTGCTTCAAAGAAATTAGTCTGATATTGTGGTATAATTTCATAATTATCGAAGCATCTTCTTTGATAAAGAAAGCGGCAAAACGCGAACATTGTGATGTAGATTGCCTGAAACTAACTTAAAAACAAATTGGTAGGAAGGGTTAAGATCCACTAAAAACACCATCATTGTTAAATCAAAAATTTGAATCATTGCTGATGAACTGATATATAGGTTCCTCTAAATAGTATGGACTTCTTTATTCGTAAACTAGTTACCCTGGCTTCGTTAGTACTTACTGGACAATAAAAAACATCTAGACTCACAGAAATCCTTAGCAATTAGGCCAAAAACTTTCAGTTGCACGTAAACAAAACACTTCCCCAAAGCGAAAATATAGAGGAGCGAATTTGATCATTTAGAGACACTGGACACTGGCAGTGTCACCAGAATATAGACTATACCCATATAAAATCGCTAGAAGCTAAAATTATCTAATTGTTTTGGGAAGTACTATTGGATCTCTAAAATTTAAGTAAGGGAGGTGTGGCAGCGTACCAGATTTTAACTCTTAAATGTAGTACCTAATGTTAAGTTCTCATTTTAAGCCCAATGAAATATATATCACTGTAATAACGAAAAAGTATTGAATTTTAAGACGAAATTTAAAAAAATACAATTTATCTACCATTTGAAAGTGCCCTGTGTCATTACTACATTAATTTATGACTTCGTTTCGGCTACTACCACCATCAGATCAGAACTTAAAACAAGTTTGTTTCTCAGTATGGATTAAACCCATGTCGCATGGTAGCGTCAGCTGCAACTTGATCAAGAAATTATACTAAATAACGTACAGATTTCTGAGCAAAGATGACAGTTGACGCCGCTATTTGACATACGTTATATTGATTCTGACAATGAACATTGTTTTACGTTGTACTCAATGGTTATTTTACATGGACATTTTTGTTGGTCTGCCGGATGCTCTTCCAGAAAACTTTACGTTGCGGCACTTTCACCACTCGCTGAACTAAACAAGCGACGCAAACGAACCCGCATGCGAACAGACTAGTAGCTAACTAGTAAATGCCAAGTAACAGCCTCCGAGGAACTGGAGTGCACACGTAAATATACTTGCTGACGTTCCAAAGCGAACTGCAGCACACTTTTGACAACTTTTACAGCGTCGAGAAGGAAAGCCACTTCCGCTGACAACATAATATTTGAAGAGGGCTAAAATGGTTCAAATGGCTCTGAGCACTATGGGACTTAACAGCTGAGGTCATCAGTCTCCTAGACTTAGAACTACCTAAACCTAACTAACCTAAGGACATCACACACATCCATGCTCGAGGCAGGATTCGAACCTGCGACCGTAGCGGTCGCGCGGTTCCAGACTGAAGCGCCTAGAACCGCTCGGCCAGAACGCCCGGCAGGCTAAACTAACTACATTTTCAGAAGAAACTTACATAGTTGAAAGATATTTGGTGATGGCGTCAGCATGGTACCACGAAGTATTTGTAAGGCACTTACCAGAAACAAACTTGATTTAATATTTCAATCAATTTCTTGATCATCATAAATACCCGTCTGTGAGTAGTCTGCATCTACATGCTGCAAATCGCTGTTAAGAACATGGCACAAAGTGTTTGTTATTGTACTGCTTTTCAGGGCTCTTCCCGTTCTATCCGATTTGGAGCGTGGGAAGAATTATTTATTGCTTTAAATGAATATGTGCGAACTGGCAATTAATCTTATCTTGCTTCGCGGTCCTTAGGGGAGCGAGAGCGATACGTAGGGGGTTGAATATTCCTAGGCTCCTCATTTAATGCTGGTTCTTGTTACTTTTTGAGTACTGTGCCGCGGAATAATCTTCATCTATCTTCAAGTGTTCGTCATGTGAGTGTTTTCTACGTGTCTGTAAAGCTCTCCGTGGGTCAGAAAAATCTTCGCACTCACTTGCTGCAGCTATTTGTATACGTTCAGTAACTGTTAGTCCTTATTCGGTGCGGGCACCACATACCTGAGAAGTATTCTGTGATGGGACAGTTCATCTTCATTAATTGGTGAAAGAGATCATTACTGAATGTTTATTGTGCATTTCTCAGTGTATAGTGTCCTCTCGTAAAATCAGATTTTCGTAGGAAGAATTGAAAATCGAAATTAAGCTTATCGATATTACAAGATAAAGACAGTAGTCTGCCGGCCGCGGTGGCCGAGCGGTTCTAGTCTCTTCACTCCGGAACCGTGCGACTGCTACGGTCGCAGGTTCGAATCCTGCCTCGGGCATTGATCTGTGTGATGTCCTTAGATTAGTTAGGTTTAAGTAGTTCTAAGTTCTAGGGGACTGATGACCTCAGATGTTAAGTCCCATAGTGCTCAGAGCCATTTGAACCAAAGACAGTAGTCTAAATATAAGACTGACTTGCTTTGAAAGAATTTGTTTCGGTTATTTAATGCTCTGTGTAAACAATAAAGCACCAAAACACGATACTAAACCAGTATTCATCATACCTTCCACTATTAAGCAAATAATCATAAGATGTTTCGGTTAGAGAATTGACTGGACAGTCACATATTACCTTTCAACACATACCACGATTGTTCGAAGTATTTGAATATCAACAGATCGTCCATAGACTCTACTGAGCTGACGTGTACTACGTTCAACTGAGTTCCAATTTTCTTGGAAATTTGTGGTAAGGTCTTATGGAACCGAACTGCTGAGGTCATAGGTCCCTAAGCTTACACACTACTTAATCTAACTTAAGGACAAAACACACACATACAGACACACACACAGACACGCCCGCGGGAGGACTCGAACCCCCGACGGGGCGAGCCGCGCGGACCGTGGCAAGACACCCCTAGACCGCACGGCTACCCCGCGCGGCCCTGAGTTCAAGTACAGATGTAAAATATAGAAGCAAAATGCTTCACGCCGAAAATTTTGTAAATTTTCATCATTTGGTGGTTGTCGCCTGGATATCTTCAAGTACTTTTACAATCATCGGAGATAGGTCCTTCTCTTTCTCCCCCTTCTCCTTCACTTTATTGGGCCTTCGCCTGTTACGGCACCCATCTCTCCTTTGGCCCTCCCAGACGTCTTCGGCCTACCGGATTATAACTTCTGACTTTATAAGGCAGACTGCAGTAGTTCATTCTGCCGAGACGCTCACACCATTTTCTTCAGAATTGAAGTTCATATAAAAATATGCTCAAAAATCCTTAGTTCAACGCTTTGTTACACATTTTAAGGTTCTAAGTGTTAGCTCAGAAATTCGTTATAAACCTTCAAATGTTCTCAGTCGCCAAATCATGACCTGTCGGAACCTTTCAATTACTCCCTGACACTGTAGAATGGTTTCGCAGGCTTCCACGACTCGACAATGATGAGTTTCTGTATCCGGGTTGTGTGCTCCATGTATCAGTAGTGTAACATTATCCAGAGAAGAAAGCCCGAAGGAAGTAGATCGGGAAAACGTGAGGGTCATGGAAATGGTTCTTCTCTGCCTACCCATACGCCATGGTAGTGCCAGTGCATCTCGAACAATGAATCTAAATGTGCTGGAGTTCCATGATGTACAGATCACATATTTATTCTCATTTACGAGGGCGCATTTTATAGTAAGTGTTTTGAATGAAGTCCATGTAGACAGCACCTTCAAAAAGTACTGGGAGAACATATGGGCCTGAAAGCTGTAAATACAACTAAATACTTAGAGATTACAGTTACAAATAACCTAAACTGGAACGATCACTTATATAATGTTGTGGGTAGAACAGACAAAAGACTGCGATTCATTGGCAGAACACTTAGAAGGTGCAACAGGTGTACCAAAGAGACTGTTTACACCACGCTTGTCCTGGAGTATTGCTGTGCGGTGTTGGGTCCGCATCAGGTGGAACTGATGGATGACATCGAAAAAGTGCAAAGAAGGGCGGCTCTTTTCGTATTATCGCGAAAAAGGGGAGATAGTGCCACAGACATGATATATGAATTGGAGTGACAATCATTAAAACAAAGGCGTTTTTCGTTGCGACGGTATCCTCTAATGAAACTTCAATCACCAGTTTTCTCCTCTGATTGCGAAAACATTCTGTTGGCTCCTATGTACATAGGGAGAAACTATCATCACGATAAAATAAGAGAAATCAGGGCTCGCACAGAAAAATTCAAGTGCTCGTTTTCCCGCGCGTCGTACGAGAGTGGAACGGTAGAGAGATAGCTTGGAGGGGGTTCATTGAACCCCCTGCCAGGCACATTATTGTGAATAGCAGAATAATCCTGTAGAAGTAGATGTAGACCTACCAGACAGTCACAACGCACACATTAATTGTTAACAGATGCTGGCGTTCAGGCAGTACTGTTGCGCTAGCATGTAGACTATACCATGTGTGTTTACTAATTCCATCTCTTCTGAACATTGAAGGTAAGCTGTAATTACTAACTCCAAAATAAAGCAATGTGGGACGTATGGGGTGTTAAGGGTATCAGTGCAGGTACTTCTATTTATGACTGAGGACAGTGCTCTGAGCAACACTACGTAACTATTTACTTCATGTGAAGGCTAATAATTATAACTATTATGAGGTAATGCAATAAAAATTAGATTAATAGCTGGTAATGCTGTTCAAATGGTTTCAATTAAGTGTCCGTGGAGTATATTTCGATTTGTATATGCAATAAATAGTTTATATCTTAAATAGAGTAGCAGACTTTTAGGTTGGTTAGTACCTTTCAGGTACATACAGCACGAGCAATTCATTAATTCTACGAATGCGAGGTGTCTGTTCTTTTGAACATGTCCGAAAATGAGATGGAGGGGAGAGAAAGGAAAATAAAGGGAAGGAACTAATGATACGAGGTGCAACGAGACTTCATGCGGAGTCAGCAGCGACGAGTGATAATGTGTGCCGAACGAGGACTCGAACTCGGGATCTCCTGGTTACGAGGCAGTTTCGTTTCCCACTCCACCAACCCGACAGAGTGTTTATCAAAGATGCGCTGACTATATCGGCACGGTCCCTGGCCGACTTACATTTCCACCTTGCGCCACTTATCTGGGTACTGCGCATAGGTGGCGCTAGAAGTAAGCAGGAGATCATGGGTTCTAGTCCCCGTCCGGCACACATTTTCACTCGTCGCCGCTGATTCCGCCTAAAGTCCCGTTGCAGATGATATTAGTTCCTTCCCTTTCTCCCCCCCCCTCCCCCCCCCCCAACTCCCAAACTCCAGTTTACATAACAAGCCATTAATGTTTATTTTCCGTTGGGCAGAAGGTCTGGTACTGAAGAGGGGGTCCATGGGCGCCATACTGACAGGCGTAGTGGACTTCACGGAGTAGCTACGACCATGCAGAAAACATCAGGTAGAAAATGCGTTTATTTGAAGACTGCTAGATGCAGAGAAATATTACAGTACCAGTGATCACAATATCTGTACTCCCCAACACCCTGTATGTTTATACAGTGGGTATGTTTTGTTGGTGTGATGAACCTGAGCCGTGCGTGGCTCGTGCTCGTGACATATCTCATTTGACATCCTGTTTTTAGTGTACTGCCACCTTGTAACAACAACAACTGTACATATAATAATTTTTCTTCTGAATTTCGATAAATTACTGTAATCAATATTCTGAATCAATTTCTTTTCTTGTTATGTCATTATGTTAAAGAAACTGTAAACACATTTCGATGTAAATTTTAATATTTATGTTAAATTTCAAGTAATATTATAATAGAAATGAAGTTTAAATAATGTTGGTAATATTGTAAGAGGTGAAAGTTGTAATTGTACGCCTGGTCCATACGTAGGCAATGTATTAGGATATGTGAAATGTAAAACCTGGGGTCAATACCCTATCTGTAGGGGAGAGGTAAAAGGTGGATGGCAGGAGAGCGCGGGAAAATGCACACGGGCGCGGTACGGCATAACGGGCTCAGTAGTCAGTCGGAGTTGGGCACCGGTCTGAGGAACACGTTCCGGATCGAGTAGGCTATCCTGGAAAAAGTGGTTTCATTTGAACCTCGGATGTGCCGTTTCCGACGACTATACAGCATGGCTATATCCAATAGGCACTGAATTGAAAAGGATTACAACGCCAAGAAGAAGCAAAGTGCCGATACAGCAAGAGCCATAGCTGTGGTTGTATGTGTGCTGTGCGCCTCGCCATCTCGCTGCCCGCCGACCGCCGCATCGACTTGCACAGGTCAATTCTTTACAAGTGTATCCGTATGGACCAGTGTCAAATTTGTTCCTAACTGTTCAATAATAACTTGACTTTTACCAGAATTGCCCTATTAATTAATGATCCTAATCACTAACCTGGACAGGGTCCTTCCCGCATGTTGTGCAATCCGAGTGTCCCTAAATGAAGATTTAAAATTCATGTTAATAAGAATTACGTGCAGAACTATCTATGCTAGAAAGATATTTAAAGAACTTTGTTGTTCATGAATATTTTGCTAAATAATAAACCTGACAAAATTTGAAGATAATGTTGAAAGTGTTTAGTAATGAAGCTTAATTAATTAGAGAGACGAAAATAATGGTAGTTAAATGAGGAATTAATGAGACAAAAAGAATAGTAACTCCTATTTTATAAATCTTGAGTGCTTCATGTTTTCAATAGTTAGTAGTTTCAACACAGTGACCATAACAGTTTCAGGGTCCCCCCCCTCCCCTTCTTTTTCATTCTTTTCATTTCTATTCATTTAAATGCTAAAGTGCACTGAACTGATTTGATCTGCAAAGTGAAAGCCAATATAAAACCTAAATTTATCAGTGTTTTTTCCTTATTAAGATTGACATTGTATGTGTTTCAAAAGTGCTATTTCTAGGGCAACCTATGCCCGATTTCAGTTGGATCAATAGACAAAATGCAGTGTGTAGTAAACATTGTAGTGTAATGTTGTGTATTTGTATCTTGTCCAAATCAGTACACAAAGGGAAAATACTAGTTTAGTAGATTTTTCTGGTTCTAAAGTTTTCCATATAATGCAGTATTACTACGTGTGGTTATGTTTGTACGTATATCCACTTGTACAAGGAAAAAACTCACGTAATGCCTAATTAGGCTGGCGACCGTATTATTAATAATTGGTAGCATCTGCTGCGTAGGTTTCTTGTCCGTATTAACAAGTAGTTGCACTTTATACTAGCTTGACGTATCATTGTTGTTACTGACTGGGTATAAGTCTGATTTTGCTTCCATTCAGGTACACGCGGTCATCTTATTTAATAAAATCCTTTCTCAGAAGGTGAAGCCCGTCAACTTTTCATAGTACAGGCTTTAAAGAGTTAACGTACGCAAGAGCGGAGACGTTACAACCTCGTTATGTTAATTTCAATTACTGGTGTCACTGACTTGCCGCCTTTCCTGCTCGTGAGCGGCAGCAGCGGCGCTTATCGATATGTCTTGGCGTATTATCTTTGCTGACTGCTTTTACTTCCCGGCTGTCGTGTGTCTGGAGTGAGTTCGGATCTGCCAGTGAGATGGGAGGCGCTAGCAGTGCAGTTCAGACCTGGCAGTGTTTGACTTAGGACGCAGCAGAAGTTCAGTCAGGGCGCGGCTGCAGTGAGGTCCGTACACCCATGAAGGTTGCTGATACATATCACTTGAGTGCGGACCACCTTGGTTGGGCTGGCCGTTGTGGCCGAGCGGTTCTAGGCACTTCAATCCGGAAACCTCGCTGCTGCTACGTTCGCAGGTTCGAATCCTGCCTCGGGCATGGATGTATGCGATGTCCTTAGGTTAGTTACGTTTGAGTAGTTCTATGTCAAGGGGACTGATGACCTCAGATGTTAAGTCCCATAGTGATCAGAGCCATTTGAAACATTTTTTAACCTTGGTTGGTCGACGAAGTGTAAGTAGGCCGGAGGTCGCTTATGGGTTGCCTGCGTGTGCTGACTGATGATTTGTCCTTGTTATTGCAGTCGCTGCCCTTAATATTGTCTTAGTCCTTCGTGCAAGTGTTCGTGAAACTGTGTGTAGCTTGTGATCTCGACTACGCAGTTAGTTCAGTGCTGTCTTCGTCCTGATGTGTGGCAGTCAGTCAGTTGGCGTGGGGCTGGACGAAACTTGCGCGGGGCATACTTTGGCCGGGCCCGCTGGCTGTCTTTACATATTGTCGGCCTGTGAGGGGCTGTTCCCATTGCTATGAGGTCCGTGAATCACCGACCCTTGACACGAAAGTTGAGTTTGCATTTAATTTATCAGAAAGTCAAGACTGTTCACATTGTGCCGTCTGGTTCTCGTTGTTGGCTGTTGGGATAAATGGTTCAAATGGCTCTGAGCACTATGCGACTTAACTTCTGAGGTCATCAGTCGCCTAGAACTTAGAACTAATTAAACCTAACTAACCTAAGGACATCACACACATCCATGCCCGAGGCAGGATTCGAACCTGCGACCGTAGCGGTCGCTCGGTTCCAGACTGTAGCGCCTAGAACCGCACGGCCACTCCGACCGGCGGCTGTTGGGACATTCCCACGACCAACAAAGTGTGTGTTCGAGTTGGCGAAGGTTTAGATACCGTCTGATGGAGTCTAACTGCATTTGGTTATTTGCAATTGAAGTGCACCAGCGAAATTTTCTGCCTTGTGGCCGTTAACGTTCCAGTTACCTGCCCTGGCCGTTGACGTAAATTCAGGCAGTGTCCTCACCGTATTGTCGCTGTCCAACACGGTGTGTAGTTCGACAACTTAATGTATGCTTGGTTGTAGGCATCCATGCCTTTTACGTTTTGCATTGAACTCCCGGTGCCGGCCGCGGTGGTCTAGCGGTTCTAGGCGCTCACTCAGGAACCGCGCGACTGCTACGGTCGCAGGTTCAAATCCTGCCTCGGGCATGGATGTGTGTGATGTCCTTAGGTTAGTTAGGTTTAAGTAGTTCTAAGTTCTAGGGGACTTATGACCACAGATGTTGAGTCCCATAGTGCTCAGAGCCATTTGAACCATTTTGAACTCCCGGTTGTGTGCTGGTCGAGTGGAGCGCAAGTTACCTTGTCGGTGGGTCTGTTGACTGTCTGTTGGTTGGGTTGTCGTCGGATCGAGAATGGTTGGGCTGAGTGCCTGTCTCACCTAATTGATCGTTAGTATATCAAGTGCTGGCCAACCCCAGAAACTTCTGAGTTCCGTTAGTTGCACTGCTTTTTCATATTTTCTGTTGTGTATATTTGTATGGCTCTTAGCTGATGGTTTTGAATTAAAGTTGAATTGTTTTTAGTGGTGTTTTAAGTCATGGGCCTTCAGCCGCTTTAAATTTAAAATTCCTTGCTCGTCAAGTGTTAGACTGTTTGGGGCCTTGGTGCAGCCTAATTTAAGGCACGGCTTTGTTGTTTAAATTTATTTTACCTCGAGTTTTAAGTCATGGGGCTTTCAGCCGTTTTTAAATTAAGGATCTTTGCCTTTCGAGCATCAGACTGTTTGGAGCCTTCAGCCTAATTGAAGATAAGGCCTTCTGCCTTGTGATTTTTACTTTATTTTACCTTGTCTTAAATCATAGGCCTTCAGCCATCTTTAAATTAAGGTTTTTTGCTTTTCAAGTGTTAGATTTCGGGTCTTCAGCCAAATTGTAGAACTTACTTAACGTGAGGTCTTCTGCCCTCTAAATATTCTCTTTGTTGTCTGAATTTTGAGTTAATGGCTTTTAGCCGCTTTTTTTTTAAATTACAGTGGTTGTGCCCTTAAGGCATAAGATAGTGTGGCGTATTCAGCCGATAACTAAGTTCAAGAATTTGTAGTTTAATGTTTGGTCAAATAAATAAAGTAATATGTGTTCGAGTGTAACTGACAGCCACTCATTTTGGCCCCTTTCCACAATTCTAACTACCTGTCCTGTCCTGTGGGTTTAGCATGGCGTCTCAGAACCTGTCATCAAAGTTTGTAGAAGTTATTTTTGAATCACATTATACACAACAGAGACCGCTTAAGGGTTAGTAGGAGATAGCGTTAAACAATCACCACTTACTCCTTGTTAGTGAGAAAGAGGCACCTTTCCCCTGTCACAACCAGCGGTCGCCAGTGAATATGTGACTATCTCTTGCCAAGATTCCCTCATTCTCAGACTTAATTATAAATTCTAATGCAAACTAACACAAATTCCCAACGCTCTTCTGGATTTGTAGACAGTCGATACCTCCCGGCTGCTGCCAACGCATTAAGAGTTGCATACTTATTATCTGCCACCGGTCGATACCTGGGTTAGGTGGGACTTATAGCAGCCATCCTGTAGTTTACGTCTTAGCATTTCTGTTACAAGGTCAGTGGCAGTCCAATGGGCGATTAATTCCACACGCCAACTGCCCTATACAGATAAATAGAAAGGATAAGGAAATACAATTTTTTTTTTTCACAATGAGATTTTCACTCTGCAGCGGAGTGTGCGCTGATATGAAACTTCCTGGCAGATTAAAACTGTGTGCCCGACCGAGACTCGAACTCGGGACCTTTGCCTTTCGCCTGGGGGATGTTTCCAGAATGAGGCTGTGGCTAAGCCATGTCTCCGCAATATACTTTCTTTCAGGAGTGCTAGTTCTGCAAGGTTCGCAGGAGAGCTTCTGTAAAGTTTGGAAGGTAGGAGACGAGATACTGGCAGAAGTAAAGCGGTGAGGCCGGGCGTGAGTCGTGCTTCGGTAGCTCAGAAGGTAGAGCACTTTCCCGCGAAAGGGAAAGGTCCCGAGTTCGAGTCTCGGTCGGGCACACAGTTTTAATCTGCCAGGAAGTTTCACAATTTTTTTTTGTTTGAAATCAAATTTCTTTAGAGGTTATCACCGTAACAGACATGAAAAGTGGCAAAATCTGCTTATTGTTGCTATAGAACGCAAGCAGGAACAAATGCTTTTTCGTTTTATTTTCATGTCATTACCGGTATAGGTGTATTGTGCCCGTCATCATATAGATTTTGCGATTACAATAATGCAATCGTCAGTGGCATGTCATAGATTTATGCAGTTTACAGTGATCAGCCAGAGCATTATGACCATCTACCTAATAGCCGATTTATGCTGCTTTGAAAAAGTAACAGCGGCGACGTGTAGTGACATGGAAGCAAGGAGGCCTTGGTAGGTTGCTGGAGGGAGTTGGTACCACATCTGCACCCACAAGTCACCTAACTCGTGTAAATCCTGGGGAGAGGGGCGATAAGCTCTAACGCCACGTTCAATCTCATCCCAGATGTGTTCGACTGGGTTCAGATCTGGCGAACTGGGTGGGGGGCAATCACATCAATTGGAACTTGTTGCTACTGTGTTCCTTGAACCTTTCCACCACACTCTTAGCCTTGTGACATGACGCAACATTTTGTTGAAAAATGCCACTGCCGTTGGAAAACATTACTGACAAGAAGGGGTGTGCGTCTTCTGCAACCAGTGTATGTTACTCCTTGGCAGTCATGGTGCCTTGCACAAGCAACATTCGACCACGTGTATATTCCTCAAGGCATAATATGCCCGCCACCAGGTTGTCTCAGTCCCACAGTACTAGTGTCAAGGAGCTGTTCCTCTGAAAAACGACGGATTCGCGCCCTCCCGTAGGCAACAACCACTACCGATGGTCACGTGTCCATCTCAGTCGTAGTTGCCAATGCCATGGTGTTAACATTGCCACATGCAAGAGTCGTCGGCTGCGTAGGTCCATCGATAGCAGTGTTCGGTGCACTATAGGTTCAGACGCACTTCTACTCTGCACAGCATTAAAATCTCATGTTACTTTCGCCACAGTTCGCCGCCTGTCCTGTTGTACCAGACTGCCCAGCCTCCGACGTCCGATATCTGTAATGATGGGTGGCCGCCCAGACCTACGACTTCAGGATGTGGTTTCACCCTGGTCTCACCATGTGTTGGAATGACACCAAAGCACTCCCCGAACACGCGACAAGTGGTGCAGTTCCCGAAATGCTGCTGCCGAGCTTCCGGGCCATCACAATTTGCCCTCGGTGAAGCTCAAATAGATCGCACTCCTTCCGTATTCTATACACGGACAGCGCGCTCAATTATAATATTACATGGACAGTGCGCGTGTCTGATTAGCAGTCGTTCCTCACCAGGGGCGCTGCTATCACCTGTACGTGTTTATATCGATAGTAGATCGGCTGATCAGTGATATTAGTTCACCAAATATTCAATGCAAATACCGCCGTGTATTCTGAGAAGCTAACTGTGTAGTAAACATCAAGCAGCTGCCCACACCGCAGGTGTCTCGAACTATCTTGGCTGCAACTTGTGTGCCGATTATCTCTGCTCACTCTGTGGGAACATGTTTGAAAACTTGCTCCTTTCACAACGGCCGCGAAACGAACAACCTTCGCCCAGTGCAGAAGGTTAACTAGGGAGACCTGTTCCTACGTAAGCTGTAAATGCACAAAAATATTCTCCAGCGAATGTTTTCGCCTTGTGGTACCCTCCATTAAAGTGAGCGCTGAAGAACTCAGTGCTCTATCGGAGACATATTCGTGTACTCCGCATTGTAACGCTTTCACTACTGTTCTACACTACGGCATATCTTCAGTTTTAATATCAATTTACGCGAATATACGAAAGTATTACAATGTTTTCAAAGGAGAACAGGAAGCACAACATAACTGTTTACTTACAGTTCGTACCGAAAATCTCTTGGGAAATTCGGTGTTGACTTTCCGTTACACTCCTGGTTTTGTCGATTTTTGTGTGCCGCAAGTGAAACGGGTGACTTTGGTAGTTGTATGTCTCAGTTTCACCTACCACTTGGGATTGATGTACTTATTTATTTGCAAATAGTTACTATGGGTCACCTAACAACGAAATCAGTCCAATTCGAAGTAACAACTTTTTACATCTGAACTTGCACGACGGAATACTTCAACTTCGACGTCGTTTTGATACACAATCCCGTCAAAATTTGGCACAGGTGCTCCTAGTTACTGACAGATGTTGAGAGATTTCAAGTATTGTACACTGACTACCATAAATGTCAATCCTTCTTTGATTTATTTACAATCTACAGTTTAGTGTATTTCATTGTGTGCGAATGTACATCAGTAAAACGAAATAACTATTTTAAACATTGTAAATTTCACACTGTGACTAGAAGAAAGTGACAAAAGCTGGCTCGGATGCAGCAAATCACACGCATAAGAGTCATTTACAAATCTGTTACTCCAGATGGGTTAAAAAATGGTTCTGAGCACTATGGGACTTAACAGCTGAGGTCATCAGTCCCCTAGAACTTATAACTACTTAAACCTAACTAACCCAAGGACATCACACACATCCATGCCCGAGGCAGGATTCGAACCTGTGACCGTATCGGTCGCGCGGTTCCAGACTGAAACGCCTAGAACCGCTCGGCCACACTGGCAGGCAAACAGGGTAGTGTTTGCCGGGTAGTCCCTCATCCACAACTGCTGTGTTCACAGTCACAGAAGGTGCAGTATGGCACAGAGAAGGCGCCTACCAGACTATCTGCGGTGGAAGGCCATAGGAAGAATGGAAGCAGGACAGTCGCAAACTGATATGACCCATTGTGAATCGTTCTGTTTATCGGAAGTGGCGACAGTTTATAAAGACCAAAACTGTATCCCGAAACCCACGACAAGGCCGACCATTTGTGACATCAGAAAGAGAGGACCGTTATTTGGTTGCAAGGGCACGAAGGTACCTCCTTTGTAGTGCACGGCAACTGGCATCTGACCACGCAGCATTCATTGGCTTCTTGTATTGAGGCAAACGGTGTACAGAATATTTAGCAGTGTGGGCTTTATTGTCAGAAACCTGCTGTTTGTGTGCCTCTGACACGGCTTTACAGAAGGGAACGTCTAGAGTAGAATCGTCGGCATGCCACGCGGACAGTCGAACAGTGAGCCAATGTCCTTTTCTCAGGTGTGTCCCGATTTCTTCTGGAGCGTGATTCTCAACGTATTCGCATCTGGAGGGAACGTGGAACTCTATTTCGGTACCCAAACTTTGTGGAAATAGACCGATATCGAGGAAGATCCCTAATGGTGTGCAGAGGGATTATGTTAACCACACGAAAACCTCTTCACGAAATTGTACGGGCGAATTAGCAAGATTTAACTGCTATCAGATATCCTGACGATATCTTGGGATCTCATGTGCGTTTTGTTATGACGACGACGAACGAATCGTCGCCAGTGTGAGTTACTGGTGGCCAATGCTAATTAGAAAAATACAAATCTCTTCTTTGCATATACAGCAGGTTTTTCAGTGGAGTCGATAAGGAGCTGGCTGCATGGTCTGGGTCTACAACGACTAAAATAAATGGAAGTAGTTGGAAAAAATAATATATTGTACTTAACTGGTTGTACAGGAGTCTTCATAGTCAGGAGGAATAAAATTACAAACAGAGAGCTATAGAGGCATCACATAGGCCATAATTTAACTACGCTCCTTGTTAGAGGTTGCTTCCTATCAGCTGAAGGCTATACTACTTTCCTACTCGACGTCCAGAGCAAGAGTGGCCGTGCGCACGCTAGACACTTGTTGCAAGCCGCGGAGCGGCGCTAGTCTCCACTCGTGGATCCAGCGATTCTAGTAATGACCGTGGTCGATTACTGTAACCGTAACAAGTTTGGTATCGAACGTTGATACCACACGTTTGTTGCGATGTGCTGAGAGTCCAGATTTCGTATTGGTGGACAATAATACTCGACCTCATAGAGCATATCTGGTTGATGTTTTCTTCGAAACGGAAGATACTGCACCAGTGGCGTGGCCTACTCTTTCTCCCGATATGAATCCCATAGAGCATGTCTGGGATTCACGGGGAGACGGTATGCATTACGTCATCTTCCACCAAGCACTCCGCAAGTCTTGCGAGCAGCTCTGCTTGAGGAACGGGCGTTATTGCCTCAACATGAGACTGATGACACCATTCACAGCATGCTCCGTCGTTGTCATGCCTGTATTGCTGCCAGAGGTAGTCACAGCCCATATTGAGCATATTAACAAGTTGTCAGAATGTGCGTGCAGATCCGGTAAGTTGAAAAAAAGAAGAACACTTTTGTATGCGTTGTGCATGTTGCAGTTGTTTACGTTCTATATTCATTACTTTGTTTCTTCTTTACTATTACCTGTATATACTGTTTTGTGGTAAAATAAATGCAAGCTTGCAGAGTTTCCGTTTGTTGCTTAAATTTTGGACACCATTGTACAAAAAGCAAACGGAAATGCTTCGCAAAATGCTGTTTAAGTATGAAGAGACTTCTCACAGCTTGTATGTCAAAATAATGTATTTCTGCAAAGCACTGAAACACATTAATGTCAGTCCTACCTTATACAAGTCCTACAATTCTTAATTATTAGCAGTGGGACTGATTGCGGTTGGGTTAAACCAAATTAGTTATAGGCAATATTACGTATTGATTAACATATATTTAAATTGAAACACCTCATACATCAGTACCGAATCGCCCAACAAAAACATTAATGGGCAGGGATACATTACGTCATTTAAAAGTCTACGGAGGCCACAAGGCCGTGTATCCAAACAACGTTGTCGAAATCCAATTCAGAGACTAGTCCTAGGAAATTGAATTGATACCGATAACGATACAGGGCTCTCACAGTCTCACATTCGTGTTACCATACTACTCATTTATACTAACACACACACACACACACACACACACACACACACACACGAATTACAAAACAACATACCTTCAATACACAGGCTACAGTAACAATGATAGTTTCGACCAAGCAATGCTGCAGTTGCGTTTTCTACCTAAGATGGCTACTCAGTCAAAACAGAACAAAATATCTCCAGCAGAATTCCTGAAATTTACACCCACTGCTGAACCTTTCCATTTCTACAATTTAAAGGTAGTTGTTCTTTATCACACCAAGTGGAAAAATGCTGCTCATCCGACTTGATAAATCGTTTGTGGAAAATGAGAAAATTCAGGATCCTACCACGGTTTCTTGGGGCACACCGGAAAGGCCAGTCGTCTTGTCGAACATTCGCCTCCCACTATAACGTAATGTGTTCTGTTGATAAAATATTCATCTTGCCAATAGGACTGTGCGCGCACGGTCGAATGCTTTATTAAAATGTAAAACAATCAGTTTACCTGTTCACCTGCATCTACTGTCTGCAAAATATTGTGTATGAACAGAAGAAACTGGAATTACACGAGAAGTTGTTCCTGAACCCATACCGATTCTTTAAGAGAAAGTTTTCATCCAAGAGTGTCACAGTGAATGAATTCAGAAATTGCCTCAGCATACTGTTAACTGAAGGACGCCAGCGGTACTGGTCTGAAGCGTGTGTGCTCCTTCTATAAACCGGAGTAATCTGCGCTCTTTTACAGATACAAGGAAATATTCGGTGCCCAAGAGTGCTAAACGTCAGTAATAAACTGCTCGCTGATCGACTGTGGTAAAATTTGCCGCAGTACACGGACTCATTTCAAAAAATGGTTCAAATGGCTCTGAGCACTATGGGACTTAACATCTGTGGTCATCAGTCCCATAGAACTTAGAACTACTTAAATCTAACGAACCTAAGTACATCACACACATCCATGCCCGAGGCAGGATTCGAACCTGCGACCGTAGCAGTCGCGCGGTTCCGGACTGAGCGCCTAGAACCGCTAGACCACCGCGGCCGGCGGACTCATTTCAAACACGAAATAAAATCGCGCAGTAAAACGCCAAGACAATAGTGCATTAGTAAAGCAAGCTGGCTGTTTCTGTTTGTCACGAAATGCATTGTGTATTTTTCTCTCGGCGACAGTGTAGTTTCTGGACTGCGAACGCGAAGGCCATTTACCTGTAGTGGACCTGCTAGTTATTGAGCTTGATTGGTGAATGCCAATTCTGCCTCCTCTGATTAGTGAAAGTAAAGTCGTGCGGCATGAATGGCTGGGAAACCCCGTAGGACAGTTCAGGCCCCTATCTGAAAGCTTTTCCGTGTCCTTGGCGCTGGCAGGCACCTTTCTTTCGAAAAATATGAGAGATGTGTGCGTCATTGTATCCGGTCTTGGTACTCTGTTTCTATTTGAGCTAGAAACATGGGGTGAATCGTTTTTGGTTTTGCCCGGACCGGCGGCAGTTTATATATCCATTCGAAAATTACCTGTCTTACTGTAGCTACGTTTCAGTATATTAAGCAAGGTTTGAACGACGAACTGGAGCTGACGCCGAGGCAGATTGTGTGAAAAGATTAAGTCCTTTTGCAGCGAAGGGCAGAATGGCACAACTTGTGTGTGCACCGTTCGGATTTCACGTCCAAAAACAGTCACCCTTGAAAAACTCCGGACTGGAGCGAGAGTGATGGGTCAAATTTGTTCCATCGGTGTATCTGTCCTTGGTCTAAGGTAGAAAAAATCTTACTTCATCTGCATTGTAAGTGCAAAAGACACGTTCTTCTGGGAGATTTTCGAAGCGCTCGACTTCTACACTTTAAAATTGCACGAATAGTTTCAATCTTTGCACGAAGGTAGATAAATAGATAAGTAAAAACGAATTATTTTTTCATCCAATAATCCTTATCCGTTGTCGAGACACTGTAGAAAAGTCGAGGTAAATGTAGCACGTAAAATTCGATAGTACGTAAACTGAATGCGTTTAAACGGTTTAAAGTGAATCAAATACTAAAATAATCGATTCCTACGGTAAAGTTGAAAACTCGCTTTGGAAAATCTAACTTCATTCGGATTTTACTTAAAAAAAAAAGAAACAGTTTTTGTGAGGTTTTTCTTTCTTATGCGCGCCACTTCTTTGTTTCAAAGTTGTCCGAATCGGTTAAAATATTGTAAGAAGGCAGACAAATACATATAATTCATGGTAGTCCTGATGTTTTGTGAAAGCCGACGATATAAGCAACATAGTTCGAAAGACAAAAACCCGTATCGGATCAGCGGTCACCCGAGAGCACTTTAATATCAAAATTATGGTAGGGCAGAAGATGGGAGCCAGAATGAAACCAATGCTCCTACCATAGCACAAAAAGGTGAATATTCCCTGGGCTGAATTAGGGATGTAAGATACGTGAACTTTCTTTTAGACTTGTCTGGCAGATTCAAAGACACTTGAATCAAAACATCTTGACATATTCGCGCTTTTTCATGAGTTAACCCAATTCCCCAGAGCGGTGAGCTATCTTAAATGCAAGGTGTTGGCACATGTGCGTCTTGAAAATATGGATTGACAGTAAATCGAAGAAAGACAAAAGTGATGAGAAGTAGCAGAAATGAGAACAGTGAAAAACTTTACATCATAATTTGTGATCACGAAGTAGATGAAGTTAAGGAATTCTGGTAACTAGGCGGCAAAATAACCCATGACGGACGAAGCAAGGAGGACATCAAAATCAGACTAACATTGGTAAAAAGGGCATTCCTAGTCAAGGGAAGTCTACTAATATCAAACATAGGCTTTCAATTTCAGGAAGAAATTTCTGAGAATGTGTTTTGGAGCACAGCACTTTGAAACATGGACTGTGGGAAAACCAGAAAAAGAGGATCGAAGCATTTGAGATGCTGTGCTACATAAGAATGCTGAAAATTAGGTGGACTGATAAGGTAAGGAATGAGAATCGACGAGGAAAGGAATTTATAGAAAATACTGACAAGAAGATGGATAGGACGGTAGGACAACTGCGAAGACATCAGGTAGTAATTTCCATGGTACTGGAGGGATCCGTAGAGGGTAAAAACTCTAGGGAAAGACAGAGATTGGAATACATACCGCAACTACTTGAGGACGTAAACGGCAAGAGCTACTCTGAGCTTAAGAGGTTGACGCAGGGGGGGGGGGGGGGGGGGGAATTCGTGGCGGGCCGCATCAAACCAGTCAGAAAACTGATGACCCGGAAAAAGAAGAAGTAAACAATGTACGTATAATGTCACGACTGGTGAGCATAAATTTAAGAACTGAAATTGTTTATATAGTGGGATAAAAGCTTTGGTGGTGGATTTCTTCCAGAGGAGGGGACGGGGAAGCTAAAACAATCTTTTTTTCTGGGACGGTGGTTCATTTACCACTGCTCCCCAAATCCCCCACCTCCCCCTGTTACAAATATCGCATTTTTTGTGCTATGATAGGAGAATTTTTTATTTTAGTGTCACGTTTGCGTAGTATGAGGAAGGGGTTGAGGTCCTGAGTTCGAGTCTCGGTCCGGAATACAGTATTAATCTGCCAGGAAGTTTCGTACCAGCGCACACTCCGCTGCAGATTAATAATCTCATTCCGGGTTGAAACCCGTTTACGGAAAATATCATTTGCCTCTCAGAGCACCAAGGGACCTCCAGGCTTAATGTCCCCATCAACAGTGTCGCCTGCCCTCACTTCACGAGGCACTGAGGAGAGGTTTGGAATTGAACCCACGACATTGGCCCAAAGACTGCTAACCTGGGACCGTACACCACCACCCCTCCTGCCTCCTCTGCCATAAGGGCAAAGGGAAACATGTCAACAGCACGAGCGTACTCCTACAGTCACCCATCCAAATACTGACCACGCCCGTCGGGGCTCAATGTCGGTGATTCGACAGAAACTGGTGTATGGATCTGGGCACGGCGGTGGTAATGGGAAAGTGGGTATTCCGTCTGTTGCAAACAATATGTTCAGAGGAAAAAGTACTTTCCGTCACTTCTAGATTTCGGAAAGGCGTTCAAAACACTGCGAAGTGTCGTCGACTACTAACCAAAATACGATCATAAAATTTTCAAAGATATCTGATTGGGTCGATTAGTATTTGACTAACAGACCCTATTATGCAATATTAGGCTTCGAGTCATAGGCTATGATCAACAAAACTACGGAACTATCGAAATATTCGCTGACGAGACTACCGTCTGCAGGAATGTATCATCGCTGGTCGATCGTAACGAGACGCAGCCTGGGACAAAATTTCCATTATTCCTTAAATCTGTACAAATGCTAGATAATTACTAAAGCAAATCGAAGGAACTGATACTATCCGATTAAGTATTCGTGGTAAAGAAACAATCGTGTTTTAGATTTTATAACTCTTCTTACTTTCCGTTGCTTGCTGAGAGAATTTTAGAGAGCAAATACACCTAATGCTAGACAATTTGATTATTTTTCTTATACCCGAATATGTTTCATCACTTTCTGTGCTGCCTTCAGTGAGTTTTATTTGTTACTCTTTCTGAAAATTATTACCTACCTAATGGCGTGTAGGGCTCCCGCGAGCACGCGGAAGTGCCGAAAATAACGTGGCATGGACTCTAATAATGTCTGAAGTAGTGCTGGAGGGAACTGCCACCATGAATCGTACAAGCTGTCCATAAATCCGTACGAGGGGGTCGAGATCTCTTATGAACAGCACATTGTTAGACATCTTAGGTATGCTCATTCATGTTTGTGTCTGGAGAGTTTGGTGGCCAGCAGAACTGTTTGAGCTAAGAAGAGTGTTCCTGAAGCCACTCTGTAGCAATCTGGACGTGTGGGATGTCGCATTTTCCTGCTGGAACTGACCAGGTCCGTCGCAATGCACATGAATGGATGCAGGTTATCAGACAGGATGCTTACGTACGTGTCACCTGTCAGAGTCGTATCAGAGGCCCTTATCATTCCAACTGCACACGCCCCACACCATTAAAGAGCCTCCAGCAGCTTGAACAGTCTCCTGCTGACATGCAGAGTCCATGGATTCATAAGGTTGTCTCCATACCAGTAGATGTCAGTTTTCTCGATAAAATTTGAGACGAGAATCGTCCGACCAGGAAACATGTTTCCATTCAAACAACCGAATGTCGATTATGATGGGCCCAGACGAGGCGTAAAGCTGTGTGTAGTGCGTTCATCAAGGTTGTACGAGTGGGCTAGTGCTCCGAAAGCCCGCATCGACGATGTTCCGCTGAACGGTTCACACGCAGACACTTGTTGGTGGCCCAATATTGAAATGTGTAGCAATTTGTGGAAGGGCTGCACCTCTGTCACGTTGAACGATTCTCTTCAGTCGTCGTTGGTCCCCTTGCAGGATCTATTTCCGGTTCAGCGATGTCACAGATTTGATGTTCTAGCGGATTCCTGACATTCACGGTACACTTGTGAAATGGTCGTAGGGAAGAGCCCCAGTTCATCGCTAGCTCGGAGATGCGGTGCGCTCGTGCGCCGCGATAGCACCACGTTCAAACTCAAATCTTGGTAACCAGCCATTGTAACAGCAGTAACCGATCTAACAACTGCGCCACACACTTGTCACATACAGGCGTTGCGACCGCAGCGCCGTATCCCGCCTGTTTACATACCCCTGTATCTGAGTAGGCATGCCTACACCAGTTTCTTTGGGGCTTCAGTGTATATTCAGGAACGCTGTCAAACTATCGCTGAACTGTAATCGACGGTGTTTCATGTTCTGCATAGACACTACTGCGACAGTAACACTAAGAAATTACGCTACCTGTAACGGGAGAAAAAAGGAATTCGGATGCTGTGAGAGCACGTACTGTGGTGCAGCTACAAAAAAACTTCTGTTTGTGAAAAATTTCACAGGCTTATGTAACTATATACGTAACGGACATTTGTGAGTTACTAAGGCAGCCTTCACAACGAACTGCATAGCCATATTTAGCATCGTCGCTTATAAACAAATTTTTGTACAGGGCAAAGAATTTACGATCACAACGTACCTCAAGCGTTCAAAGCTTACGGTTATAACGGCAAATCTCTGAAAGTTTTTGAAAGTTGCTGTAAGTTTCTGTAAGTGGGTCAATTTACTTATGGGCTCCTTGCTCAGCGGGGCGAAACAAATACGCAGAATCTCCTATAAAAGTACGTTTATAGCGCAAGTGTGAATGATGACTCGCATTGCATTTCGTCAGCCCTCAATGGATTGCGTTAAGGGCGCAAAGTTTGACGAAAGGTGTCACTCGGATGAAAATAGCCGGCAACTGCGGAAACCTTGTAGCTGAAGGCCCACGGAGGAAAGTTTGGCTCGTTAAGGTAATGAGATGAGCCGGCGTTGTGACACTGGAGTCGCTCGCCAGGGACGCCGCAAGACGTCCCACTCTCCGCTGTGGCAAGGACGCGCCGAGGCAGTCTCCCCCACAGGTACCTGATCAGAGGCCTCTCTCAATCAAGATCGAGGCTAAACGTCTTATCGGCTAGATGTTATGTAGGATAAGGTCGGCCGAATCGGATCAAAATTTGTTAAAATCTAAATAAAATATTTTCAAAACAATTTTTGACTGTAAACACTTACGAACTATATCCTTTTGTCTACGACTTCTAGTATACACTTAAGCGCCAAAGAAACTGATATAGGCATTCCTGTTCAAATACAGAAATATGTAAACAGGCAGAATATGGCGCTATGGTCGGCAACGCGTATATTAGAAAAAAGTGTCTGGCGCAGTTTTTAGATCGGTTACTGCTGCTACAATGGTAGGTTATCAAGATTTAAGTGAATTTTACCGTGATGTTACAGTCGGTGCACAAGCGATGGCACACAGTATCTCCGAAGTAACGATGAAGTGGGAAATAAACCGTACAATTCCGCAAGTGTACTGTGAATATCAGGAATCCGGTAAAACGTTAACTCAGACATAGCTGAGACCGGAAAAAGATCCTGCAAGAACGGGACCAATGACGACTGAAGAGAATCGTTCAACGTGACAGAAGAGCAACTTTTCCACAAGTTGCTGCGCCGGCCGCTGCAGCCTAGCGGTTCTAAGCGCTTCAGTTCGGAACCACGCGGCTGCCACGGTCGCAGGTTCGAATCCTGCCTCAGGCGTGGATGTGTGTGATGTCCTTAGGTTAGTCCGGTTTAAGTAGTTCTAAGTCTAGGAGACTGATGACCTCAGAAGTTAAATGCCATAGTGCTTAGAGCTATTTTTGAACAAACTGCTGCAGGTTTCAGTGCTGGGCCATCAACAAGTGTCAGCATGTGAACCATTCAACGAAATATTATCGATATTGGCTTTCGGAGCCGAAGGCACACTCGTGTGCCTTTGATGTCTGCACGACACAAATTTTCAGACCTCGGCTGGGCCCTTCACTGGACTGTTGATGACTGGAAACATGTTGCCTGGTAGCACGAATCTCGTTTCAAATTGTATCGCGCGGATGGACGTGTACGGGTATGGAGACAACTTTATGAATCTATAGTCCCTGTATGTAAGCAGGGGACTGTTCAAGCTGGTGGAGGTTCTGTAATGGTGTGTGGCGTGTGCAGTTAGTGCAATATGGGACCCCTGATATGTGTAGATACGGCTCTGACAGGTGACACGTACGTAAGCATTCTGTCTGATCACCTGCATTCATTCATATCAATTGTGTATTCCGACGGACTTAGGTAATTGCAGCAAGACAATGGGACTCCCCACACGTCCAGAATTGTTACAGATTGGCTCCAGGAACACTCTTCTGGACTTCAAAACTTTCTCTCGCCACCAAACACCGCCGACATGAACAGTATTGAGCGTATATAGGATACCTTGCAACGTGCTGTTCAGAAGAGGTATCCATCTCCTCGTACTCTTACGGATTTATTGACAGCCCTGCAAGATTCATGGTGTCAGTTTCCTCCGGCACTACTTCAGTCATTAGTTGAGTCCATGCCTCATCGAGCTGCGCCACTTCTGCGTGCTCGCTGGGGCCCTATACGATATTAGGCAGATATATCAATACCTTTGGCTCTTCCGTGTATGATACTATATGAATGCTGTTCATAGTTTCACAAAATTAATCTGAAGAATAAGCTGTATGACCCTATTCGTCTTCTCCAAGCATGACGAATCAGGTCATAAATCAGGCGAATGGGGTCAGTATTAGAACGTATGCATCACAAATAGCAGCACATATTCCACAAATAAACCTCTTCTTCCCCACTATACCAACACATTGTCTGACGCTGAATCCAGTCACCGACTTTCGCCGATGTTGGATAGCTGTACTTGATCGTGCAGAGTTCGCAAGATGTGTCACTATAGTCATCTGTTTCTTCGGAGGATTCTGATGAACCTGAGTGATGATTCATGTTGTAGGTGTTGTCTAGTCTTAACCTGGTGTGTCTTCGAACCGTCGGGCTGGGACGACATTTTTCTTTTCTTTTCCAATCTTTTTTTGTTGCATTTATATTTTCTGGGATGTAAGAAGTAGTGCTTTCTGTTTTCTGGCACAAGATTTTGCTATAGTCTTATTTGGAGGCGGCAACACGTCGTGGAATGAAATACAAGACTTTGGTGTGTCATTGTGTGGCCTGTCATGAACTGGATTAGTGGGAGGAGACACAGACTGAAGTTCTGTTTCTTTTGCTCTGTTTTCTGATGTACGAGCCTGCAAGAACTCGTGTTCATCCACTGCGTTTTCATTCAACGGAGAAACGATAGTTGAACGAAATCCATTTTCTGCAATCGCTGGTGTCCATGCACCCTTGAAAATGTTTCCAAATGTGAGCTTGTTGTTCGTACCTGCCCCTATTGTGTTACGAAAGAATTTAATACATTCACTGTCGTAATACGATTTTAGTGGCTTAAAAAATGACCTGCAGGCGGAGAGTTGAGTAGGTTGGTACGCATAACATACTTACGTTATTTTCTTCGCAAAACTGGAACGCTTCTAAAGTTTTGTGCGACACATGACCATCCACAAGTAAAATGCAGTGCATAGGAACCCGATGTGATTGAAAATGTTTCAGCCATTTGAGGAATGCTTCTTCATTAACCGATACGGAATCAGTCTATCATAAGGGATCAATCTGGAAAATCGTCACGAAATTCAAATAAAAATCTTTTACCTTTGAATATGGCCGTAGGAGGAATAAAGTTTTCTGTGACGTTAGCGCAAGCTAAAACGGTGACGAGCTCTCCTCTTTCTACGGAAGTCTGTACATAAACAGCTTTGTTCCCTTTTTCAGCATAAAATTTTCTTGTGGGCTTGTTCTTTATTTGACAACCTGGTTCATCTGAATTATAAATCCGCTGAGGTTTGTCCAGTAAAGCAATATCCTCCACAGTTTTCGTCAACAGGGGAAAAGTCAGCCATATCCGCTATTCAAACCACTGCATCTGGCTAGAGAAAGCCCTTTCAGTGTTCTCAAAGACAAATTTTGGTTTCGTTTCCTGAATGCTTGCAGCCACTCTTTACCCGCCATTTTGTTGGTGTCTGAAAATCTATGCTTTATTTGGTTGGATTCTGCGAACTCGTAGGCAGCCCTCTTTATAGTATCTGTATCCAACGGAAAGCCACAATGCGCATAACCTCAGGACACTTGCAACGGGTTCTTTTTCTCGCCCCTTATTAAATACTGTTTGACCAACTTTTACCCTTGTTGGCGAATCTTTTTCACTTTGCAGTCGTCTTTGTAGAGAGGCATGCGGAACCCCAACAATTCCGCTGCATGGCGCTGACTTCTACCTTCCCGGTAACCTTTAACTGCATTTTACATCTCATTACAATGAATCGAAGTAAAAGTATTCTCCCTTTTCACCCTGATTGTATTGACTTAATTCTCCGAAAACGCAGAATATTTTTTTTCCTACATCGATAGTCCTGCGCAAGCATATTTACGCGCCGCTGACACCATAACGTCTTCTCCAGTATATAAACTTACTTTGTAACAAATACTTAACAAATTACGACGCCAATTATCAGATATATGTTAATTCTAATCCAAAGCTATTTTACAAAGTAGAATATTTTCAGAACTCACATAAACAGTATAAATTTTTACGCAACAACGAACACAGCTGAGAATGTTTTCCATTTTGCAACTGATACACCGAGTTCCAATAGTCACTGCGATGTGGCAGCACTTGTTATACCACTTCGTATGCGACGATCAGGTGGGGATTTTTAAAATTGACCCGATTCATCTTCCGACTCGATTCGGCCGACCTTACCTTAGTCCTGCTACGACAGATTCGATCGCTACCATAGGAGTCTATTCTCTGCTGCCAGTTGGATAATACACTGCCTGACGAAAAAAGTGACGTACTCAGATGACATGGTCGGACGCCAATGGAACTTCGTACCCGTATACACTATAGACAAGTATGTAAATCATTAGAGTTGCAATTCTCTTGCACAGTTGGAGGGGTTGCCAGAGAACATTAGTGTTGTTGGTGTTTAATGGTGTTACCGGGCTTGATAGGGTATATAAATGGTATAAATAGTGTATATAAATGACGTAAACAGCGTCGGATATTAAGTGTTCACGCAGATGTCGCATACTCATTTGAGACACCGTTATCAGCACTTGACACAATTTGAAAGTACCTCTTTATAGGTCACTAATTGGGCTGGCTAGCTGAATCGTATTATATCCAAATTCGTGGGAAATTTGGTTGTGAGACTGGGCGTATGTTGGACTGCCTGAGGGCAGGCATACCTCCTCGACTAGATCGTCTCAATCCAGGACTGCCTTACTGTAGTATCTAAGCCTGCATTAGCTCACCTAAACTGACTACCATAATTTTCGTATCCCAGGCGGTCTGGAAGAGAAGAGCTTGCTCCAGGTAGCGATTGAGATAAATAGTGATAGGCCATCGGGATCTCATCGGGATATCTTTTACATACCAAAGTAAAACTATTTTATTAAATATAACGTGTTCCCACTATTACTTATTTATGTTTTTACAAGATGATTTTACATCTGGCATTTCGTGGGGAGCGAATGTTTTTGTTAATTTATGGGAAATTTTGAGCTTGATATCCTGCAATATCAGTAACTTCAAAATGACACGAAAGACCGAAACCTGGGTCGTAATTTAATAAACAACAATACAGTCAAATGGCAGTGTGTTCATTTAAAAGCATTATTCTACACCCTGTCAGGCTTCGGAAGGCATGCAGTACGGCGGTACTTGCAGGGAGCCTCTGATTTGAGTGAGTGCTAGGGAAAAATGGTAGAAATCGCAACAGAAATAAGGGATTTGGAAACTAACGCTAAGAGATACATTCTGAAATTAGCACTGAACGTCATAGTGTTAACCGAGTACAGCCTCCACATTCACAGGACAACACATAGAAATAGCAATAACCTATAATGTGAGAACATTTCTGAGAGACAATACTGAACCATGCGAACGAGGTTTCGGTGACAAAAATGGAGGGGGGAGGGGGGGGCAGATTTCGGAGAACCTTACCGCATGGCTGACTGCCGCTCTCCGCAGTATCGCGAAATACCCGCAATCGCCAAACGACCAAAGCGGCAATCGGAACCAACCATTATTACTACTGTCCGATGTAACGAGCCGTTAAAATTTCTATAGCGCGGCGGAGCATACCTATCAACAAGAGGCGGACGAGATTGGAGCTGTTGGACTTCCCAGGAAGACGACTGAAACTTAAGAAATCGGCGTTCTCTCCGGTTCTAGACGCAGACAGAATGGCGATGCGACTGCTCCCTTTGAGCCTCCGGGGTCGCTGATTCATACTTTTTCCTACGCCTCTGACGTAGTTCCTCTGTAGGGAACAAGTGGAGTGGTCTATGATAATTACATCAGTTTTGCTCAGCCTACTTCGGCCCTTTCATACAGGTCACTAGCGCTGTTTTAGCTTCAGCAGATACAGGTCACTAAGCACTGTTGTAACTGTAGCAGATGGGTTCTTAACAGCAGGTTGGTGCCCTGTGCCGCCCTGATTACTTCGTACACAGTGCCCGCCGGGCCTTACCTTCTAGCTTGCGAGCGGTGTTGTAACCTGCCTCGCAGAATCATTTGCAAAATATCAATCTCGCCCGCACCTGCCATCCCACATGGCGATCGGTCCCTTAATTACTGCCTTCTAGCCATAGCTGCGCGAAATCTACAGGAATTCCCCAAATCTATGCCTGTACTTATTCGTGGCGTAATACTTACCTGAAGGATGGTCAGTGATGAAAACCAGCCGTAATAAATAAGTGTTACAATCGAATCCACCCGGAGACTTAACGACGATGGTCGGTGTGTCAGCCAGTCTCGATGCTGTGATTAGGCGGTCTCCTACAACCCTCTAGGCCAGGGCTTCCCAACGTGTGGTCCGCGGACCCCTTAGGGGTCCGCCGGCTCTTTCTAGGGGGTCCGCGGCCACCCTTCGCCAAATCGTGTAAAATAATGAGTAAAATTATTGAATAAAAATGTGAAAATCAAATTCATCACTATTTTTTTCGTGTGAAAAACGTGTACTTTTACTTCAGTTCGTTTTCCCAAGCAGCCTTTGCGGTTATTAAGTGAGAACCCATACACAGTTTAGTGCCGGAGAATGCGGCTTCTCTGTTCGACTGTTTGTGCGCCGGCTCACGGGGGTAGATGCGGTGAAACCTTTTACGCATGCGCGGAGCGAGCTTTCTAGACCAATCACAGCGCTCGCTGGCACGTATGCGGCCTCAGGCATCATTAAATGTTAAACTTGCTTTGTCAGTGCACTACCAATTTCATAAGTCTATTTTTGACCTTCAAGTTGTTTTCATTCATCTTTAAACCAAAGACTATTAATACTTCGGGGAGGGGGGGGGGCGAGAGGGGAGGGGTCATTGGGAAAATGGAACTTGCATTAAGAAGCTTTCAGTTCCCATGGGTTTCGCTCTGAAATTTAAAGTTACTGTGCTCTTGACTGACTAGGGATCCGCCATGGATTTTCGACTGAAGAAGGGGTCCACCAGCTAAAAAGGTTGGGAAGCCCTGCTCTAGGTCAATACCAGGCTGGTTACATAGCTCCCTCCTCAATCACACGTTCCGCAAACATTTAGAAAAGCTTTCTCTAATTGTCGGATGATTACCCTATACCTAGAAAGTTGGGGTACACACGTTTCTTCCTGGACTGAGGGGGGTGGGGGGGGGAGTACAGGGGGAGAGCAACGGAGTCTTGACAGGAAGAGTTGTAGACATTTTACGTCGACGATAGAGTAATCAGATTCCAGCTGTGAGGTTCCTGCCGCATTGCCTTAGCCTTCTTCATGTCGATGATGAACTGTTTTATCACTAGTATTATTTAATGATCGATAAAGTAAAGTTCATGGAGCACAATCGATTAATATACCGTTGTCGAAATGTGTTACTAAATCAAAGGCATAAAATCATGCCACGAGCTCAGAATAAAATTTCAACTTCCGCGAATGATTCAATATTGGACGATTTTCCCAAGTGCGAATTACTGTTCAACATTCTTCCGACACGGGACCGAGTATTTTAGTACACTACTTCACTCTGAGACCGGATGTTCGCGACAGGTCACATCTCCAAGACTCCACAGTAACGATTGCCACGTTGGTGTGCGCCAGAAAACAAAGCACCGTAAAACACATTGTTGAGCGCAGGAATGTTTAACGGTGCCTTGTCGGTCCTCACAGAGGTTGAAATTCTTCTCGTATCAATCTAGATGCAGCAACGGGACCTCCACACAGAGCAGCATGCCAAGTTCAGCGCCAATAGGCATTCACGCTGACACAAAGCAGGTTTTGATGATGCCAGTATGATGAGCCAAAACTTTTACGTCTTACTTGCGCCGCCTTATAACAACAAGTGATTTCACAGATGCCATTTCGATTCAAGAGATCTTTGTACGGTAAGGGAACTGGAGGGGAAAAACACTACATCACTGGAGAAGTTCCCACAAATGATGAAGGCTGTTGACAGTGGTCACTGGTGGATGTATGACACTGTGTGGGAATGACGACCACATATACATTGTTTCGTGCACAACAAGAACGACAAAATGCTGTTGTAAACCACAGGTTTTTAAAAAAATGGTTCAAATGGCTCTGAGCTCTATGGGACTTAACATCTATGGTCATCAGTCCCCTAGAACTTAGAACTACTTAAACCTAACTAACCTAAGGACATCACACAACACCCAGTCATCACCAGGCACAGAAAATCCCTGACCCCGCCGGGAATCGAACCAGGGAACCCGGGCGTGGAAAGCAAGAACGATACCGCACGACCACGAGCTGCGGACCACAGGGTTTTAAGAAGCATCCTGTAGAAGTAGAAATATTGGTATCTTTACTGACAGCAAGTGAATGACTGGATCTACACTCCTGGAAGTGGAAAAAAGAACACATTGACACCGGTGTGTCAGACCCACCATACTTGCTCCGGACACTGCGAGAGGGCTGTACAAGCAATGATCACACGCAAGGCACAGCGGACACATCAGGAACCGCGGTGTTGGCCGTCGAATGGCGCTAGCTGCGCAGCATTTGTGCACCGCCGCCGTCAGTGTCAGCCAGTTTGCCGTGGCATACGGAGCTCCATCGCAGTCTTTAACACTGGTAGCATGCCGCGACAGCGTGGACGTGAACCGTATATGCAGTTGACGGACTTTGAGCGAGGGCGTATAGTGGGCATGCGGGAGGCCGGGTGGACGTACCGCCGAATTGCTCAACATGTGGGGCGTGAGGTCTCCACAGTACATCGATGTTGTCGCCAGTGGTCGGCGGAAGGTGCACGTGCCCGTCGACCTGGGACCGACCGCAGCGACGCACGGATGCACGCCAAGACCGTAGCATCCTACGCAGTGCCGTAGGGGACCGCACCGCCACTTCCCAGCAAATTAGGGACACTGTTGCTCCTGGGGTATCGGCGAGGACCATTCGCAACCGTCTCCATGAAGCTGGGCTACGGTCCCGCACACCGTTAGGCCGTCTTCCGCTCACGCCCCAACATCGTGCAGCCCGCCTCCAGTGGTGTCGCGACAGGCGTGAATGGAGGGACGAATGGAGACGTGTCGTCTTCAGCGATGAGAGTCGCTTCTGCCTTGGTGCCAATGATGGTCGTATGCGTGTTTGGCGCCGTGCAGGTGAGCGCCACAATCAGGACTGCATACGACCGAGGCACACAGGGCCAACACCCGGCATCATGGTGTGGGGAGCGATCTCCTACACTGGCCGTACACCACTGGTGATCGTCGAGGGGACACTGAATGGCGCACGGTACATCCAAACCGTCATCGAACCCATCGTTCTACCATTCCTAGACCGGCAAGGGAACTTGCTGTTCCAACAGGACAATGCACGTCCGCATGTATCCCGTGCCACCCAACGTGCTCTAGGTGTAAGTCAACTACCCTGGCCAGCAAGATCTCCGGATCTGTCCCCCATTGAGCATGTTTGGGACTGGATGAAGCGTCGTCTCACGCGGTCTGCACGTCCAACACGAACGCTGGTCCAACTGAGGCGCCAGGTGGAAATGGCATGGCAAGCCGTTCCACAGGACTACATCCAGCATCTCTACGATCGTCTCCATGGGAGAATAGCAGCCTGCATTGCTGCGAAAGGTGGATATACACTGTACTAGTGCCGACATTGTGCATGCTCTTTTGCCTGTGTCTATGTGCCTGTGGTTCTGTCAGTGTGATCATGTGATGTATCTGACCCCAGGAATGTGTCAATAAAGTTTCCCCTTCCTGGGACAATGAATTCACGGTGTTCTTATTTCAATTTCCAGGAGTGTACATTGATAAGGCGGCACTGACTCGTGTGTGTAGTGTAATGCGGGAGGCATGCGTGCGTTATCAACTCTGAGGGTCGTGGCACAGGTCAAGAGTACTTCTGTTTCATACAAATAACGGCAGTAAGCTCTGTGGGAGTGGCAGTCCCTCGGAAGTAAACATGCTTTAATAAAAAAGGGTGCAAAGGGAATTAGATTAGTCAATAAGAAACTGAAAGTAGTAGAAGAGTTTTAATATTTAGGCAGCATAAGAACACGACTGACGGAGTAAAGACGATATAAAATACAGACTGGCGCTAGCAAGAAAAGCATATCGGAGAAAGTGAGATTCCTTACATCGAATATAAATTTAAATGTTAGGAACTAGTTATCAAATGTATGTGTATATATCCTTGCTCAGAAGTGAAACGTATTTAATACTCATTTCAAACCAACATAAAATAGAGGCTTTTGGAATGTGGTGCTAGCGAAGAACGCTGAAGATTAGACTGGTTGACAGGACAATTAATGAGGAGGTACTGAACGGAATTGGGGAAAACAGAAATTTATGGCACAGCTTGACTAGAAGAGATTCGTTGATAGGTCACTTCGTGAGCCATTAAGGAATACGTACTCTGTAATGGAAGGAAGAGTAAGGAAAAAATTGCAAAGAAAGACGAAAAGTTGACTGTAATTAGAAGGTAAATTTAGCCTGCAGTAGTTGTGCATAAAACAAAACCTCTGAGGACCACAACATCCACTGTTATAGTGCCACTTATCCAACGGAAATGAGAGCACCACAAAAATAATGGGTCCACTGGAGCGGTGCAACACTGCCTCTATCACTCACTATCATGTGGCAGCCGTACCGCAAAAGTGCGTGAACGTACCAGAGCCGCTCATAGCCGGTCTAAGCTAGATGTGTCATATTCATCGGCCTGCATACCTGGCTATAGGTAAAACTATGGCAACGTGTGGCTCTCGCGGAGGAGGGTCAGCAGAAAAAGGAACGGCAGTGAGAACTGAGCCACCGCACAATACAGATGCATATTTAGAGTATCCGTAACTTCAATCCGCTTTCGCCGTGGGTCGAGCATAACGCGGGCACCCCACAGACGAGTATGGAAGTTTGGTTCTTTCCGTTAGTTTCCGCCTTCGCTTCGTCGCCTTCCGCGAAATACACGGCACCCAGCGATCGTGAGAAAAGGTTCGTTTCGTTTGGGACACTCGTCCTCTGTTTTCCCGCGCTCACGCGATCGGAAGAGCTCGTCACCGAGAAGTGTTCACACCACGGGATCGGTGTTCGGGTGGAACTGTTGTGCAATGACAATTATCGCGATCGGTGGTTAATGGACATTGCAATCTCATTTCATTTCGTCACTTGTTCATTTACTCATTTAAAAAAGCGTCTTCAGGCCACGAGTGGACTACTGGGACCATCTGACCGCCTTGTCATCCTCAGAGGAGGATGCGGATAGGAGGGGCGTGGGGTCAGTACACCGCTCTCCCGGTCATTACGATGGTATTCTTGACCGAAGCCGCAAATATTCGGTCGAGTACCTCCTCAATTGGCATCACGAGGCTGAGTGCACCCCGAAAAATGGCAACAGCGCATGGCGGCCTGGATGGTCACCCATCAAAGTGCCGACTACGCCCGACAGCGCTTAACTTCGGTGATCTCATGGGAACCGGTGCATCCACTGAGGCAAGGCCGTTGCCCTCATTTACTCATTTGGCAGAATAAATACGTTTTGGGCAAGCGTACACATCAATTCCTGTTCAAATGGTTCAAATGGCTCTGAGCACTATGGGACTTAACAGCTGTGGTCATCAGTCCCCTAGAACTTAGAACTACTTAAACCTAACCAACCTATGGACATCACACACATCCATGCCCGAGGCAGGATTCGAACCTGCGACCGTAGCAGTCACACGGTTCCGGACTGCACGCCTAGAACCGTGAGACCACCGCGGCCTCAATTCCTGTTGCCACATCGTCACCATAGCCTACGTCCTGAACAAAGTGCGTGGGTGCGACAGTAAAGTCGACTCACTACGCGACTGACATGTAAGCGGCGATACCCACACTCCCCCCGCTTCAATACTCTCATTTGGCGAGGAAGAGAATCGACAAGTTTCTCTGCATTCTCGCCCTGAGCACACAGCAGTGCCACCCCACGAAGGGACAGTTTGCCACCGCCTGCCAACCTGCACACATTCAGCATTCTCGTTGCTCTCGACTGCGTAGTATGGCACCTTAGTCTTCTCACTCCATAGCTACAGTGAAATTTCTTCATTATCTCGAATGTGCGATTACCTATATGTATTGCCATAAAATTTTTGTAGTAAGAAGCAAATGAGGAAGCAGAAATCTCATGACTAGGCGGGCTGATGTGACCGACAGCTATTCTTTTCCCTCGATAAAGATAAGAAGGACAGGCAGAACATAGCTGCAAATGTTTCCCGGCGCTTCGCTACTTCAGCAAAGGCATGGAACAACAACAACAACAACAACAAAAAGAAAAGTATTCCTTTTGTACATTGCCAAATAGACTGTGTGGACTGACAATTTCCACGTGGGACATGTTCATTACTCTACATTTTCGGTATAATAGTGATTTTTATCCCTTTTTTGTTTTTAACGTTTCCTTCTAGCAGCACGTTATCAATGTTTGTTGTTTTGGTGGATGCTTTGTTTGCGAAACTATTTCTCGCTACTATAACCGCTCTTTTAATTAACAACAATATTATCAGGCTTATTTTCATTCAGGGGAGAGGTGATCGATAATAGTATTGAAAAAGTTTTAATTAAAATTATCGATATGTGATGTCTCATCAGAATAACGCCCGCAGCAAAGTAGTGCTTCAGGGAAATCAAAGAGGGTTTAATGCGGCTACTTTTGTTTCTAAATTCTACTACATAAACCATGCGTGGGTACTGTTAGTTCTCTTGTCTTGTTTCCTGTGCTCTGTATAAGTCTACGTAGCTGCGGCGTGCGATATAGTGAGCATTTCCGTGTAATATACTACTAAAGTGATCAGGCAAATTTGTTGAACTGCAAGAAAATTGACTAGAGTTAATTTATTCCGGACAGACTATTGCCGCAAGGTCACGGACCAAGAATATCTGGGGAATTGCGTGCGTGAGAAAAGTAGCGCTCAGTATTAATTTGTATCAAATGCCGAATAACTGATAAGATCTGTGGACTATACGAAGGACCGTTAAACTGAATTAAGAACGGAACTGGACACTTAGCTTTGTGGAAATAGAAGCGTACTAAGTTTGAATGACTGTATCTAAGTATGGTAATGGACCATAGTCGTTGCTATAACATCTTTGAGTAACGAACCATAAAAATGACGTACATTTTAGTGCCACAATTGCTGAAAGTAACTGTATGATTAACCCTCCTTTTCCCTCTATACAAAACGCGATCATTCATGATCATTTAATTATTGAATGTTGTGAATAAAAAATTAAAAGATTTCCATAATTACGTGTGTATTAGTAAATAATAACCGACACCCAAAGACGTTATTAACTGCTATATCTTGCGCAACGCAGCAACAAATGAAAGGTGATCGACTAAGCAAAAAGCAAAAAATTTAGTCGCCGTTACAGTGAAGATGTTTGTGGCTGTTCCATCTGAGGTATAGACATAACGAACAGTCGGACATATGCTGTAGATAAATACACTCCTGGAAATGGAAAAAAGAACACATTGACACCGGTGTGTCAGACCCACCATACTTGCTCCGGACACTGCGAGAGGGCTGTACAAGCAATGATCACACGCAAGGCACAGCGGACACATCAGGAACCGCGGTGTTGGCCGTCGAATGGCGCTAGCTGCGCAGCATTTGTGCACCGCCGCCGTCAGTGTCAGCCAGTTTGCCGTGGCATACGGAGCTCCATCGCAGTCTTTAACACTGGTAGCATGCCGCGACAGCGTGGACGTGAACCGTATATGCAGTTGACGGACTTTGAGCGAGGGCGTATAGTGGGCATGCGGGAGGCCGGGTGGACGTACCGCCGAATTGCTCAACATGTGGGGCGTGAGGTCTCCACAGTACATCGATGTTGTCGCCAGTGGTCGGCGGAAGGTGCACGTGCCCGTCGACCTGGGACCGGACCGCAGCGACGCACGGATGCACGCCAAGACCGTAGGATCCTACGCAGTGCCGTAGGGGACCGCACCGCCACTTCCCAGCAAATTAGGGACACTGTTGCTCCTGGGGTATCGGCGAGGACCATTCGCAACCGTCTCCATGAAGCTGGGCTACGGTCCCGCACACCGTTAGGCCGTCTTCCGCTCACGCCCCAACATCGTGCAGCCCGCCTCCAGTGGTGTCGCGACAGGCGTGAATGGAGGGACGAATGGAGACGTGTCGTCTTCAGCGATGAGAGTCGCTTCTGCCTTGGTGCCAATGATGGTCGTATGCGTGTTTGGCGCCGTGCAGGTGAGCGCCACAATCAGGACTGCATACGACCGAGGCACACAGGGCCAACACCCGGCATCATGGTGTGGGGAGCGATCTCCTACACTGGCCGTACACCACTGGTGATCGTCGAGGGGACACTGAATGGCGCACGGTACATCCAAACCGTCATCGAACCCATCGTTCTACCATTCCTAGACCGGCAAGGGAACTTGCTGTTCCAACAGGACAATGCACGTCCGCATGTATCCCGTGCCACCCAACGTGCTCTAGGTGTAAGTCAACTACCCTGGCCAGCAAGATCTCCGGATCTGTCCCCCATTGAGCATGTTTGGGACTGGATGAAGCGTCGTCTCACGCGGTCTGCACGTCCAGCACGAACGCTGGTCCAACTGAGGCGCCAGGTGGAAATGGCATGGCAAGCCGTTCCACAGGACTACATCCAGCATCTCTACGATCGTCTCCATGGGAGAACAGCAGCCTGCATTGCTGCGAAAGGTGGATATACACTGTACTAGTGCCGACATTGTGCATGCTCTGTTGCCTGTGTCTATGTGCCTGTGGTTCTGTCAGTGTGATCATGTGATGTATCTGACCCCAGGAATGTGTCAATAAAGTTTCCCCTTCCTGGGACAATGAATTCACGGTGTTCTTATTCAATTTCCAGGAGTGTATATTACGTCAGAGAAGTCGACGACAGCAGATCGATACAGGGCGGCTATGCTACTCTAGTAGGAAACTATTCACTTTCAAACTCTATGTTCGTCGAATTACTGGTCCTACTGACCTGTTACTGTGATCGCTTGCAGACTCGCTAGCTGTGGGTTACAGCTTACGCGAGATACAGACTTGTACGAAGGCTGCATCTCCCCTTTCACTTAGTGGTCGTTCACAACTGTGCCGCCTCCACTAAGACCGGCCGCTTCCCAACCACGCAGTCTGAGCAGATACGGGCCAACGGAAGCAGCCGTCCAACTGGAACCATAGTATGAGATTTCCCCGGGAACAAGATGAGAACGTATTTCTGCGCGAGTGCTACGTTATTTTGAGCACGGTGTACCTAGAGATAACTGTCAGTAACTGCAGTTGCCATTCAGTAACACACGGTGACACTGGGCTCCGCAACTTCGTGCTGTCTGAGTAAATTAATTTTGGTCAGATGATGGTTATGATGCCAGATACCTGTCACCACTACCAAAAATAAAATAACTTCCAATTTAGACTGATACTATTTACATTAATTTTCCACCTAGCCTTCATACCTAAATGTGTCCGCGCGCAGTCCGGAACCGCGCGACGGCTACGGTCACAGGTTCGAATCCTGCCTCGGGCATGGATGTGTGTGCTGTCCTTAGGTTAGTTAGGTTTAAGTAGTTCTAAGTTCTAGGGGACTGATGACCACAGATGTTAAGTCCCATAGTGCTCAGAGCCATTTGAACCATTTTGTGTCCATTCTGTTTATGTCATCACTCCCTTAGCACTGTATTGAAACTAATGATCGAGCAGAACGCTGTTTTTACACACTTTTTGATATTTCTGTTGCACCTTCCAAACATTTGACTGAGCGTAGGGCAAAATGAGTGCTACCACTTCGTGACAGCCTCCAGAATGGAAATCTCTTAGGAAGCCGGGAAGCAATGGGCTCGGGCGTTTTCCTTTCCTCCGGCAGGCAATGAGATGCAAGACTTCATTAAGAACTTCAGAGGGCCTTGCAGCTTGTGAGGAAAGCACGGCTTTAGGTCTCCGCCTGTTAAATCTGCCCCGATCCACTTTCCTTGTAAAAGACTGCAGAGAGCCACTGCATATTTCAGGAGCTCGCCGAGAGCCTCTTACGAAGTATTCTTGCTTTGCCCTGAGGTAGCCTGCTAATCTCGGGTCACACCTCCGTAGTGGTTTAAGTAAATGAAGAAGTCATGCATTTGCTGCTGCATCCAACGTCTGTATTTGAGAAAAGGCATATTCGTTGTTATCTTTATCGTGTACAGTCGCATGACCCTGTAACGAGGAGCTATACAGTTTACTTCATTCCTTCTTCAGTACTGCATTGTTCTACAACATCACTGAGTCGCAGATAGAAACTGTCAAATCGTACAAATATCTCGACATAACTGTATGGAGCGATATTAAATGGAACGATCACAGATGCTCAGTCATAGGTATAGCAGGTGCCAGACTTTGATGGTACGACAGAAGGAAAATTCGGTCTATAAATGCGATTGCTTACAAAAGACTTGGGCTATGCATTATACAATAATGCTCAATTGTGTGGGACCCGTACCTAATAGGACAAAAATTGGATATTGAAAGTATACAAAAAAGAGCATCATAAGGGGTAGCAGGTTTGTTTCAACCATGAGCGAGTGCCACGGAGACGCAGAAGAAAACGGAACCGGCCAAAGCCGAAAGATGAAAACTAAACTAAAAATCAACTCACAAACTTTCAAGTATCAGCTTCAATGGAGGAATCTCCATAGTGATCGTGAAAACAAGATTAGTCTATTTGTAATGCACACAGAGGTATTTAAGCAGTTAATATTTTCGTGCTGCATACGTGAACGTTGAGGGAGACGCGCCAGTAAGTGTTACAGTCGGAAGTACCCTCTGCCATATACTTCACAGTAGCTTGCAGTACGTGGATGTAGATGACGACGCTGGCTGAGGGATCAAGCGACTCTAGTGGCTGCCACACTGAAATCGTGTACTGAAGAAGTTAAGGCTCAAACTATCATACTGGTAACAAGTTTGTTTGTGTGGCCATCCTCCGCAGCAAGCATATAAATACTTGTATTTTTATTTACAAAACAAGTAATCATACGAGTATTCACGTTCTGATTTTTTCCGAGGTTCGACTAAATGCAGTGGCGAGCAAAGCTCAGGGACGAAAGTAACTTTCCCATGATGTGTCACAGCCAAGTAACATTACTCGACGAAACTTGGACCATACACTGAAAGAAATGCTGCAGTATGGTAGAGAAGGAAACTGAAGGAAATACTCAATGAGGCAAACAGAAATCACGCTTTTATTCAAATACAATAGTTACACTGAACTCCTCGCTGTTCATGAGGGTCCCTGGACATTAGAAAATGCGGGAAATGGTTCTTCATGAGGGTCCCCTGGACATCAGAAAATGCGGGAAATGGCTCTTCATAGGGTGTGTGACCACCACGCACGGCGGTGCATGCTTTGCAACGTGTTCCCATGCTGGCCCAGACTTCTTACAGCAGGGCGTTCCAGTCTTCCGTCAGTGTGGTTAACTACTGCTGGATGGTCGTTTGGTACTTGCGGACGGGCTGAAATACGTCTCACCAACACATCCCAAGCGTGCTTGATGGGGCTTAAGTCGAGGGAACGGACGTGGTTTGATTTTGGTTAACGAGGGTCAAACGGTGTCGTCGGTCCCATCGGAATAGGGAAGGATGGGGAAGGAACTTGGATGTACCCTTTCAAAGGAACCATCCCTGCATTTGCCTGGAGCGATTTAGGGAAATCACAGAAAACCTAAATGATGAGGGCCGGACTCTGGTTTGAACAGTGGTCCTCCCGACGCGAGTCCAGTGTGCTAACCACTGCGCCACCTCGCTCGGTAACGGGTAGGGCAATCTATTCACCGAATACCCCTGTTCCAAGAGGTCCTCCACTCACGTTGTTCGAAGCGGTCTCGCATTTTCCTCCGTAAAAATGAAGTCAGGGCAGAATGCTCCCCTGAAAAGTCGCACATGGGGAGTACACTCCCGCAATAATATTGTCCGGTGAGGGAGCTCTGTTCTAAGATTCGGAGGTCATTCACGTCCGAGCAACATTATGGCTCCAAACACCACAGTACCTCAACCACCAAAATGATCATGTTCGACAATCTTCGAGTTACTCCCATATGAAGATAGGTGGCATCACATAATGTACCCAGGAACACTCTCTAACACGGTGGCGCAAGTGTTACGGTGTGGGGAGGCTGATTTTGCATGGGCGTACTGACCTCCAAACCTTTGAAGAAGGTGCACTCACCGGTCAACGGTATTGTGACACAGTACTCCTTTCCCATGTGCTTCTTCTTCAGGGTTGCTTGCGGCCCTGACTTAATTTTTATGGATGACAATGCGCGACTGCATCGAACTGCGCACGTGCGGGAGCTGTTGGAGTTGGAGGGTAATCAGCCAGTAGACTGGCCTTTCGATTACTCGGCTTAAATCCCACGGAGCCCGTGTGGGATACGCTGGGAAGACGTATTGTAGCACGTCCACTTGCACCATCGACCATCTAGTACTTGTCCATCACAGAGTGGAGAAATGGAACGCCCAGCCACAACTTCTTGCTAACCTCGTGGCCGGCATGTGAGTACGGTGCAGAGTACGCATTGCCCTCCATGGTGATCACACACCCTATTGACAACCATTTCTCGCCTTTTTAATATGCAGGAGATGATGATTCTCTGCCTTCGATGTAATTATTGTTTGATATAAAATGTAGATTGGCAATGGCAAGGAAAGCGTTTCTGAAGAAAAGAAATTTGTTAACATCGAGTATAGATTTGTCAGGAAGTCGTTTCTGATACTATTTGTATGGAGTGTACCCATACATGGAAGTGAAACATGGACAATAAATAGTTTAGACAAGAAGCGAACAGAATCTTTCTAAATGTTGTGCTACAGAAGAATGCTGAAGATCAGATGGGTAGATCACATAAGTAATGAGGTATTGAATAGAATTGGAGAGAAGAGAAAATTGTGGCACAACTTGACTAGAAAAAGGGATGGCTTGGTAGGACACATTCTGAGGCATCAAGTGTTGGAGGGCAGAGTGAAGGGTAAAATCGTAGAGGGAGACCAAGAGATGAATACACTAAGCAGATTCAGAAGGATGTAGGTTGCAGAAGGTACTGGGGGGTGAAGAAGCTCGCACGGGATAGAGTAGCATAGAGGGCTGCATCAAACCAGTCTCTCGACTGAAGAGCTCAACAACATCGTCTCACTGTGTATTTCTTTCAGTTACTTTCTGTGCTGCAGTGCAGCAAGTCTTTCTATGTAGGGTCCAAGTTTCATCATGACGCGGACGCGTATCCAACCTGGTGCCACGCGTTCAAATAACCAAAGGAAGGACTGGGCCGGTTTTTGTTCATTTCGACATAGTTGATGGGTAGGCAACACAGACTTCATTTAAAAATCAGTTAGCCTTGACAGTACACGCTAGTGATCTTTAACAATTTATGGGTTATTTTAAAAACACTGGTAACAACCTGGACGGGTAAAAGTTTTCACACACAGCCGGAAGGGCTAATATGAAAAACAAACTAAGACGAAAACACAACAAATTCCCAAAGCAAAACGCCACAAGGATTGATTTAAAAAAAGTTGCAACTAACAACCAATAACGCCTGAACGGCTGATTTCAACTACAAATAGCAAACTACAACCACTGATGGCTGAAGAGCTGATTTTACGAAATAGTAACTGCAACCAATGATGCCTGGAGGGCTAATTACAGAAATACAATAAAAACTCAGTAATTAACTAGTACTTGGAAAGTTAATTCCGAAACAAGCCTGAAGGGCTATCTTAAACACACGCTATTTGACAACAAGATATTTGAGTAATTACGAAGTCACTTTAAACAGAAGCAAAAGGTTTAACAAAGGAATCACAATAATAGCTAGACTTTAAAATATCCGCAGATAATTACAATGGGCAATAAGACAACTGAAGATTTGGTTCCCAACTCTAATTTAGTGTTAGCTGCTTCACATTTCGTTCATATATGACCTGGCCGGTACACTACACCCGGCTCGCAAAGCACCAGTTTAGCGTGGGAGTGTCACAAGTCTACAACAGACTAAAACATCCAATTACCAGCTGATACTGACAAATACAAAAATAACAGAAATGACAACCTAAACTGAATTGTGCTGGCCCCACGTTAACAAGTTGGCGCCGCAAGACATTTTATTACTGAAATACATGTTCGGGGCCCCAGCCGCCAATTAAATAAACACATCTGAGATACCAACATGCCAGACAAATCGTTCACAGCGAACACTCTTTCCGTGAAGTTGTTAAAGAAACAGAGCATAAAACATCTTACTATAGTGAGGGGCAGATTGAGGCGATACAGAGATCAGATCAGTAAATACAGCCAGCCAATTCAAATTGCGTAATGACTAACTAGAATGGCTGGCGGTAGCTGAAGAATCTTGAGGAGGTGGCACACACTTTCGTAGTAATCTGCAGAAGCAAAATAATAGTTATACTCACCGTAGCAGCAGGCTTCCGATTTCAGTGCTGATCTAGCAAAACCGTAATGGATAGCCTCTAACGAATCCCCCCTGTGCGTCTCACACAAGTACTGAGGCAGTCATTCCGTAACTCCTTACAGGTCGCAACTGGCACGTTGGACAGTGTGAGCAGGCCGTACTGAAACCTCCACAAGCAGCGGCGTAAAGCGTACTCGTTCCTCTCCAGCAAGGCTGAGCGTGTTTACTTCCCCATGCGGGCTACTACTTCCCGCTAAAAGCACGCACCGTGCAACCTAAACGCCATCGAGTGTCAAAGCAATGCAGAGCTCACTGCACGACAGTTCGCGTTGACAGCCAAGGTGCGACTCTCTACTGCCCACACCTCCAAAGACTCTCCCCCTGCGCTCACTAATCTCTCTGACAAAGGTCACCTGCCTTAAATAGGGAAGATAAACTAGCTGATCGCTGATGGCTGTTGAAAGTATTCAATACTATACACATTTGGCTTTTATATATGGATGGTATGGATGATAACTCTACAGAAGTATCTTAAGTGTATTGACTTATTCTCTTTTTTTGTGTTTTAGCTTCCATATTTCCAATATTTCTACGAAATTTACTTTGGACTGCGAGGAGGTTACGAAAATACGCAGTGACCAACAGTCCTTATTTCTCTAAGAATTTCAGAGTAAAGAAACTGTAGGTAATATAATGGCGTAGGCTTCCGCGGCCAGAGTCAGTCGACATAAAAATTTTCTGGGTATGGTACCGCGTAATAATGTAAAAAACTACTGCTGCTGGACAAAAACCAACGTTTCGGCCACGGTTGCAGCGGCCTTCTTCTGGGTTTAGTAGTTTTTTACGTTATGACGCGGCACCATTCCCCGAAAACTTTTATGTCGACAAACTGTAGGTAGTGTTCTTTTGTTGTTAGTATATCATTATTAAAAAAGTAGCATTGGGTTTTCTACGTTATGAGTTAGATTATGATAATAATATTATTATTATTCGATTACATTGCCACAAAATATCGACACTACCAACGTGTCGGTTTGTCAAATATTGATTAGAAACACTGCTTAATTCATTCTGTTATACCGATATTTCGATATATCGCACTACGATATCTTAACCCTATTTCGGCGTGATAGGAGCGCCGATATTGTTGCTGGTACTGGTTCTCCATTTTACTCTACTTGTACGTCAGAAGATGCATTAGGAGCTGCTGTGGTTTGGCCTTTACGTGCTGCAGCCTGGGTTGAAGCATTTTTTATTTTTATATGGTCTGTAACAACAATAGGGTCTGTTTTTTTTTGGCCACAACAAAATCATGCACGTTAAACACCAGAGATAGTACGGAAAATACTTAACTCACGCTGAGATGGCAACATCGGTTCCACCATGAGAATTCGTAATGTCTCACGGTGTGACATGTTAGTAGTTTTCGTGAAGTGATGCTACCTATCAGTATAAACTAAAGCCAAGTGATCAGTCATTTTGCCCAGCTTGTTAACTTTCCTGGTCTTCACTATTATTTTATTTCCGATGCGGTACATTTACTACACGCTGTTGAGTTATTCCATTCATTTCGAAGTTAATCTCCAGTACAGAAAAACAATACTACATCGTCAGTAAAACGAAGATCTTTCCTGCATGTTTCATTAACACGCATCGTTCTCGTTTCCCAATTGAAGAGTATAAAAACTTTAAACTTTATCAACGGTTATTGAGAACATTTATGGCTAACAGACTTGGTATGCAGCTCCATCGATTACTTATAATTTTCACTCTGTTAAAATGTACCATTTCATAAGAGAGCTGGTCCACTTTTTCACACCTGCCTTTATCAGGTAAACTTCACAGTTCTTTTATTTCAGGCAAACTTCACAGTTCTTTTACTCTCTCCAACACGTCGTCCTTCGACCAGGATATTTTCAGGATACGTCGCAACTCATTTCAAAGGGTCTTATTTTCGTCTTCTCAGAGTTTCTAAAGAGTACCAGTTTCTGCTCATTAGCTTACCATCCCCCACAGAAGGCTTTTGATGTCGTTATTTTGGACAACGTACTCCTAAGGTTCTCTCTCAAGCCCCCGTTTCTGAAATTACCGCCCCCATTTTCAGAGGGTATCGTTTAATCCATTTTGCGATATGTACGGTTAGGGTTAGTTTGAATGTGTCCCACAAAGGTTAGCTTCTTTTTTTTCGATTTTTACCGTGAAAAGTAGTCGAAACCCATTTATATCTGATATCACTGATACGGTGAGTGACGGGGTTTAATGAATTTGAATTTTTTTCTACCGTGACAGAAACATCTATCACCATGTAACGACAAATCAGTTTCGGAGATTCTTCTGGAAATTACTATTTCCATTGCTCAATTTTATAAATTTAAGAGCTCCCTGTAATCCCAAGAAACCAAAGAAATAATGATTATATACCTACTCTATAAAATTTTGTTTTATGATGTATAATGTTTCATATAAAAAAATTAGTTTAACATAACTTTCAAATCGTATATAAGTTAAGAATTTAGGGCAATTACTTTTATGACTCCTGTATTTTTAGTGCGTCCTTTGCACTAAGGCTTAAACTTCTTTGATGGTTTTCCTTTAACTACAGTCCACAATCCGCTGCACTTACCTGTTAGGATAACTATGTCACCATGGGAACTACCTGTTGATATTTTCTTAGATTTCTATTCTGATTTATCTTTTCAAGTGTCATAATACTGTAGAATTTTTCGGATAAGTTACTTCAAATAAAATGGTAAATTGTTCAGTATTTTATTCAGTTCAACTTTATGTAATTAATTTAACAATATTTCAGTTTTAGTGATTTAGCTTCCCGTGCTGCTTGAGGTTCAAACGGTTCTGAGAACTATGGGACTTAACATCTGAGGTCATCAGTCCCCTAGAACGTAGAACTACTTAAACCTAACTAACCTAAGGACATCACACACATCCATGCCCGAGGCAGGATTCTAACCTGCGGCCGTAGCAGTCACGTGGTTGCGGACTGAAGCGCCTAGAACCTCTACTTGTGAATCACGAATTACCTTTGCAGAAATATCGTTGGAATTACGTGTATTCTTTATGTTCCTAGTCGAATTCCAAATTATCGTCCTGAGTAATGATTATGTCTCGAAGTAATAGGTGGGAAAATTAACGACAATGAAACCTGCTATAGGTACCGTAAGCGCCTTGGGATGAGATAAAAGAGGATAGTAACATCAGGGGATCACACCTAGCCTATTAATTATAAGATATAATCGTCTAAGTTTTCATTGATGCTATAGTGAGAACCATAATTTTTGATAACCCAACTTTAAGGATATTCTGTTGGAAACCTCCTTCTGTAATCTTCAGTTTTCGTAGACGCATCGCGAAAATGGAGAGGAAATTATTCAATAACAATACCTAAGTTCGAATAGAAACTTTTCGATCATTTTCTTCGGGTTTGCCACCTCAGCCTCGACAAATTTGAGGAAAGATATTATTACACCGGGGTGTATTTTAAAAAAGGTACTTCAGTTAGTACTGCTAGCTTTGGGCACCGTCCATTTTCAAATGTATCTCGTGATGCATAGTTACAAAACACAGCTACATATAGCTATTTATGGTACTGGCACGAAAACTGGTAGTCCTAAATGAAGTACAATTTTAAAATATAGCTCAGTGGAATGATGTATCTCCACAAAAAATTTATCTTTTAACAATGAAACATTTTTATACATTCTGCAATGGTAGCTCAAGTTATAAGGCCAGTACTAAATTAACAACGATCTGGTTGTTACACCTGTGGGAGGATACTTATTTGACCATGATCGTGCGTAATGAGAAGATACCAGACTGTTTCCGTTTCTCTAAAGAGTTCTATAGAAAGTAAGTAGTAGCAGATCAAACGGGAATCGAACCAAGGTTCTATTAGTAATCAAATAAACTGTAATTACGTAAAAGGTAGCAGTCATCAACCTGATTAGGCAATGTTGTACCAAGTACTATCATGGTTCGTAAAGAAAGTTAAGTATTGGGACTGACTTTACTTGGTGCTGAAATTCTGTTTTCCTTGATAAGACACAACGTAGTAGCGCAGGTTAGCAGCTAATGTATTAGTGGTTTGACATGAACTACTCAGAAGGAATACTAATACGTTTAGACATCAAGTGGGTCCCATTAACACTTACTATTTGTACATTACAGCAGGAAGCTAGTGACCATTATAGGTAAATGATTACTAATGTTGGAGCACCACTAACCTGGACAAGGAATTCTTTTGTCATTTTAGTTATTAGAAATTACTACCACTGAAATGGTTTTCAAGTAATCGTATCTTTTGTACTCATTATTATTTGTATTCTCAAGGAGCATTCACTTCCTTATACTATTTGGCTCAGATGGGTCATGTGATATCTGAATCTAGTGTAGTTTGAATAGTTGTAGTTATTTGCTTGCTACGGATCACACAAGTTACAAGATTGAAAGTGGTACTTCTTGAGTACTGTAATTGTAATATGAAATGTAAAACAGTCTCAAATACTAGCATGGGGACCCAGAAACCAGTTCATCATTAGACGCGGATCTAGGCCGAACATTTTAGTTACAATATTAGAAATACTGTAACTATGTAACACATGAAATAATAAACACTATTATTTCAATAAGAAGAATCTTTAAACTGAATACTTTAAATCTTCTCTTAGTAACTGAATTTTTTGAAGCTTTAACCAGCCTTTTACGAAAATTACTTGGAGTGTTGCAAAAGTTATGCTCAGAAAAAATTTATGTACTTTATAGTTCCCCAATGTTTATTAACTTTTGTTAAAGGAGGTAATTGCTTTTGATATCAGTAAAACAGGGAACTCGGAATTATCGTAACAGTTGGTGTAGGACCCTGTGTAGGTAAAAGAGTAGGGATAAATTTAGGATAAAGTTACGGTGGCTCAATACACACAGTTTACAGAACATAAACTTATTATTGAGAAAGAAACCACATAACTTACCCGTCCAGTTATACAGTACTCAACTGATAATTTGAGATGAAGGTGGTGACAACTTGGTGTGTAACGAGCTCTTAAAATTCTCTTCTTAGCGTCGGATTTTCGTAGTACAGAGCGGACCGAAGTATACCATGAATAATAAGCCGCATTACTTACGCATCCGAGTCTGTATTACATAACACTGCAGTTCTTCACGCCTCGTCAGTTCACAAGAAGCACACATTTTGCCTTCTATCCGTCGACTGACTCACACCCCACAGGAGCCTTGCATTTCAACCGCCAGATCCATCTTTTCTCTTACCGCATAGCCAGTTCCGTTGCGAAGGGACTTCCCTCGAAGCTTTACATGATCACAAACCTACGTCCCCTATGCATGAATTAGTATTATGAGCAAAGTTTTACCCTTTTCATTCTTTTATAGTATATGACTTTGGAAATTACATCCATACATTAATTACAAATAATAAATTATCACAAATAATGAATAAACCATTTACACAGATGTTACATCGAAGAGGATGTTACGCAGAAGTCACATTCAATCAAAAATAGACAAAGAAGTTAGATACGTCTATTATAGGTAATATCGATAACAATTCAATTCGCCATCATCTTTATTACAGGTCTCGCCATCCTTATTTTGGGGTTGTGGTGATTTTCACAAACCAGCCAAAGTGTCAAGCTGTCCGAAAAAAAGAAAAAAAAATGCCGAGAAAATGAGATGATAAAGGGGTGACATTTACAAATAACCATAAGTTTGCAATGCCCTGAGTAGCTTTAACAAAAACTGGCACACCTATGACTAACTACCTGTGGTGTCTGTCCCTGTTACGATTTCTTTTTTCTTTTTTTTTTTTTTACGAAGTATTCTTGAATTTCCAGTGTGGTAAACAACCACATTTACTGTATAGTTACTGTATTAAACGTGATGGAGAGCATCTACGACGCTCCTTATTGTTGTTGTATTTCTGTAATTTTCCTTCTACGCAGGAGAATACAGTATTCGCATTATTGCTAGAGGTTGGTTGCAATGTGCTCAGAAAATGCGATCTTCTTTGTGTTCCCTTCGTTTCGGTTGGAGACGCAGAGCTCCACGGCAAAAATTAATTTCCTGTTATCGGCTTCGACTCGATAGAATCGATAAGGAAAGAAAGAAGGGGTTAATCACCCGAACAAAGTTCATGGCCAGCTGCTTTTCCGACGGCGTCAGTCTAATCCCAGAAAACGGCCCGCTCTCCAATGACCTTTGTGCCGACAAACGCGTTAAATGTCAAACACACGGCCAAGGCAGTAAAGGGAATACAACGCTCCAGAGCAAAATATTGCAGCACCGACACGTCATTATCTAAACAGGCCGACTGTGCATACGCTAATAGTATCGCCGCGCAAATCATCCCAGAGCACTAGACATCTGGGGACAGACCCCAGTGCTACCTTAAATGTTGACTTACGGCATTCAACCAGGAGACAAAGATATACACCTACGACTTAATATTGGACGTTTCATATCTACATATCAACGTCATTATTTTTCATCTTATACTGCATTCTCCTGCATAGAAGGAAGATTACAGAAATAAAACATCAATAAACAGCGTCGTAGATGCTCTCCATCACGTTTAATACAGTAAATATACAGTAAATGTGGTTGTTTGCCGCACTGGAAATTCAAGAGTACTTCGTAAAAAAAGAAAAAGAAATCGTAACGGCAGGGAGAGGCGCCACAGGTAGTTAGTTATAGGTGTGCCAGTTTTTGTTAAAGCTACTCAGGGCATTGCAACATCATTTATTTGTCGGATATATTACAAACTCTATTTTCTACCGGTTTTACCCTCTACAGTTCCCGCTATTACTCACGTCGTTTTCCCTGATGTCTTAACACTTGTCCCATCATTGTGTCCCTTGGTCTTGCCAATGTTTTCGCGTGTTTCTCTTCTCGCAGATCCTGCGGAGAACTTCCTGATTCCTTATTAGTCCACGAAATATTCTACACACATCTACAACACCACACCTCAAAAACTTCGGTTCTCTTCGTTTTCGGTGTTACCACAGTCAGTAGTTTTCTTCCATACACTACTGTTCTCCAAACGTAAATTGTCAGAAACTTCAAATTAATACAGATGTTTGATGCTAGTGCACTTATTTTGGCCAGAAATGCCCTGTTTCCCTGTGTTGTGCTAGTCTGCCTTTTACGTCCTCCATCCTTCGTGCATCAAGTATTATTTTGCTGTCAAGGTCTTCGTCTACTTCGTGATCATCAGTTTGGAAGTGATTTAAGTCTATCTCTAGTCTCATTTCTCTTATGCCTCATTATTTTCATCTTAGTCCGATTTACGACCAAGCCGTAGCATATGCTCAAGGAAAAAGTTCGTTCGACTGGTCCTGTAATTGTTCCTCCTTTTCATTGTGGATAGAAATGTTATCAGTGAATCTTGTCGATATCCTTCCAGTCTGAATCGTAATAGCACTCTTACTTTTTGTTTCCGTCATTCCTTCTTCAGCGTATGAGTGGAACAGAATTTTTTTTTCCTTTATTGTATTTCAATGCCCCATCTGGAGCGGGTTGGCAGCAGCATTGCGCTGCTCTTCAGCCGAAAGATAGTAATTATACAATAGAAGACATTTAAAATTACAAAGGGGAAAATATGGCGTACATAAATATAAAAAGGGGGAACATAATGGAAGAGAACAGACAAACAGGGGGCAAATGTAAAATGGAGATAAAAACCTTAAAAAAGTATTGCGCACAAAAAACGTTACATCGGGACAATTAAAAGAACACAAGGCGAAAGAAGGCTGGAGCATAAAATCAGCGATGGACGGCGTAGCACATAACGACCACTGACAGTAACACTATGTACAAGTCCAGCACACAATTAAAATCACAGCTCTGAACTCACAGGAGAACAGCACCAAACGCAACACTGACGTAGCACACTGATGACGATGAGCGAATACAGGATCTTCCAGGGGCATGGAGATGAGGGAGAAGGGAGGTGGAACATTAAGGGCGAAAGACTATATCCTTGTCTCGTATGTCTCGTATCTTTTCTAATCGGAGCACTTCGTTCGTCGACATCATCTCTTATTTTTCCCTCTTGGTTCGTATTGTAGACAAAGGGCATTTAAGTAAGGTTCCAGTATCACTGCTTAAAACAGCCGTTGATTATTACACAACTGTTTCGGAATATTTCCATTTTCAAGTGCGTCTAAATTAGCCTAACTCTGGTGTGACGGCAACTGGTGAAGTTCTCATTATATTTGACGTGAAATTTTATACAGTGTGGTGTAATACTTTGACATAATATTGTAAATATTTCCTGTACTTTTTTGGCGGTTCACACGATAGATATTTTATATTTATATAGTAATAATCAATAAATGTTTTAAGCAGTGATATGGGAACCTTACTTAAAAAGTCTTTTCAAGACATGTACTTCACTGCTGGCCCAATCATCAATGAAAAAAAAAATAAAATTAGGAGACTATGGGAGCAGCCCTCTTAGATTTTTTGCAGATGATGCTGTCATTTACCGCCTTGTGAAGTCGTCAGATGATCAAAACCAATTACAAAATGATTTAGACAAGATAACTGTTGGATGAGTCACTGTAAATAATGGAAATGAGGGTTACCTTACCTTACGGGGCAGGTCCGGCCGCCTTGGTACAGGTCTTATTACATTCGACGCCCCATTGGACGACCTGCGCACCGGATAGGGATGAAATGATGATGAAGACAACTCACCACCCAGTCCCTGAGCTGTGAAAATCCCCAACGCAGCCGGGAATCGAATCCGGGCCTCTTAGGAGGGCAGTCCGTCACGCTGACCGTTGAGCTATCGGGGCGGACGATAAGTGTGGAGTGATCCACGTGAGTACTGAAGGATTCAGCTTAACTTCTGTTACAAGATAAATCACACGAATCGAAATGCCCCCGGTAGCTGAGTGGTCAGCGCGACGGACTGTTAATCCTCAGGGCCCGTGTTCGATTCCCGGCTGGGTCGGAGATTTTTCTCCGCTCGGGGACTCGGGGACTAGGTGTTAGGTTGTCCTAATCATCATCATTTCATCCCCATCGACGCCCAAGTTGCCGAAGTGGCATCAAATCGAAAGACTTGCACCAGGCGAGCGATCTACCCGACGGGAGGCCCTCGACACACGCCATTATTATAACTAAATACTTAAGGATTACAATTACGAATAATTTAAACTGGATGATCACATAGATAACGTTTTGGGGCAAGCGAACCAAAGACTACAACTCAGTGGTGAAACACTCAGAAAATGCAAGAGGTCTACTAAAGACCATGTTTACACTACACTTGCCTGTCCTCTTCTAGACTGTTACTGTCTGATGTGGGCTCCGTATCACATAGGACTGCCGGACAAAATCGAAAAAGCTCAATGAAGGGCAGCTGGTTTTGTGTTATTGCGAAATAGGGAAGAGAGAGCCGCGGATACGATGCACGATTTGGGTAGGCAATCAAAAACTAAGGCTTTTTCGTTGCGGCGAGATCTTCTAGTCAAATTTCAGACACCAACTTTCTCCTGCGTGTGAAAATATTTTGCTGCCGCACATTTACATAGGGAGAGAGGATCATCATAATGTTGTTGTTGTTGTTGTGGTCCTCAGTCCAGAGACTGGTTTGATGCACCGCTCCATGCTACTCTATCCTGTGCATGCTTCTTCATCTCCCAGTACCTACTGCAACCTACAGCCTTCTGAATCTCCTTAGTGTATTCATCTCTTGGTCTCCCTCTACGATTTTTACCCTCCACGCTGCCCTCCAATACTAAATTGGTGATCACTTGATGCCTCAGAATGTGTCCTACCAACCGATCCCTTCTTCTAGTCAAGTTGTGCCACAAATTTCTCTTCTCCCCAATTTTATTCAATACCTCCTCATTGGTTATGTTGTCTACCCATCTAATCTTCAGCATTCTTCTGTAGCACCACATTTCGAAAGCTTCTATTCTCTTCTTGTCTAAACCATTTATCGTCCATGTTTCACTTCCATGCGTGGCTACACTCCATACAAATACTTTCAGAAACGACTTCCTGACATTTAAATCTATACTCGATGTTAACAAATTTCTCTTCTTCAGAAACGCTTTCCTTGCCATTGCCAGTCTACATTTTATATTCTCTCTACTTCGACCATCATCAGTTATTTTGCTATTATCATAATAAAATTAGAGAAATCAGAGCTCGGACTGAAAGGTTTAGTGTTAGTTTCTTGAAGGGTGAACGGTGCTGCGAGCTGGATGGATCGCGCCCGGCAAGCTGAGCACTTTCTTTCCCTGTTAGGAGGTCTTTGGTCCCTCTCTGTGATAGGAAGGAAGGAGGTGGTGGAAGCCTGGAAGCGTTGGTAGTGGTGTAACGGATTTTCCGGTGCGAGCGTCGTGAGCAACTGTTTACCGTTCAGCGCGGTGCTGTTGTTGACGTGACGCGCTTGGCAAGGCTATTCCCTGTCCTGGATGCACCAGTTCGTTTGGTTTCGCGGTTTCCTCCCGCAAGACAGCGCGACTCGGTTAAGAGTATGGATCGTGCCCCGGGCTGCCCTAGTCGCTACGACCGCCTTCATCGAGTGATTTTGCCCGACACCGGGTCAACGCCTTACTGGGTTTTCCGGTCGGCGGCAGAGCCACATCGTGCCTCTTGCTTAGGAGTGAGCGTCGTTTATAATATTCGCCAGAAACTTGCTTCGGTTGTCTGCAGTTTGTCTCAAGCAGCTTGGCGCTTGCCTTCCTTCGGTTTTCAACTTCAGTCGGGCTGCATTCCCCTATTTTGCGTTTCATTATTGGTGGTTATTGGCTCAACTCCCCCCTCCCCCATGAGGAAATTGGCTTATCTGTTTAGAGTATGTTTTTTCAAAAATTTCGACTGCCTGTGAACGTTCAAAGTGTTGTTTCCTTGTGATTTTGATTTTAATCCTTTACGGCCTGTGTTCAGTTTTATGTTTAGATTTCACCTTGCTACTGTGAACTTAAGAAAGGGGATCAACTTCAATCAGTGGCAGTGACTTGGTTCTTGCTGCGAACAGTATATGTCCCTCTTTATTCCGTAGCGCAATAGGTGAAATGTTTTTCATAATACTCAAATAATTGTTTTACATTTAAAGTATAAATAACCTTGAATCTTGGTTACCCCCGTGTTTATATCCGCTCTAAGTATATGTTTCAGAGATGGGTCAGAAGCTTTAGTTCTGTTTTACCCCTTCACTGTTTAATAGAATATTTGCTGTACATATTGTAGCGGTGTACTTACTATCGCTTACTTTGTTATTACCGGCGGCGGGGTCCAAGATACACTATGTGATCAAAAGTATCCAGACACCACCAAAAACATACGTTTTTCATATTATGTGCATTGTGCTGCAACCTATTGCCAGATACTCCATATCAGCGACCTCAGTAGTCATTAGACATCGTGAGAGAGCAGAAAGGGGGTGCTCCGCGTAACTCACGGACTTCTAACGTGGTCAGGTGATTGGATGTCACTCGTTTCATACGTCTGTAAGCGCGATTTCCACGCTTCTAAACATTCCTTGGTCCACTGTTTCAGATGTGATAGTGAAGTGGAAACGTGAAGGGACACGTACAGCGCAAAAGTGTACAGGTCGACGTCGTCTGTTCAATGACAGAGACAGCCGACACTCGTAATGTATAATACGCAGACATCTATCCAGACTATCACACAGGAAATCCAAATTACATCAGGATCCCCTGCAACTACTATGACAGTTAGCCAGGAGGTGAGAAAACTTGGATTTCATGGTCGAGCGGCTGCTCATAAGCAATACATCACGCCGGTAAATGCCAAACGACGCCTGGCTTGGTGTTAGGAGAGTAAACATTGGACGATTGAACAGTGGAAAAACGTTGTGTGGAGTGACGAATTAGGGTACACAATGTGGCGATCCGATGGCAGGGTATGGGTATGAGAAATGCTTGATGAACATCACTTTGGCGTGTGTAGTGCCAACAGAAAAATTGGGAGGCGGTGGTGTTATGGTTTGGTCGCGTTTTTTATGGGGGGGGGGGGGGCTGCACGCCTTGTTGTTTTGCGTGGTACTATCACAGCACAGGCCTACACTGATGTTTTAAGAACCTCCTTGCTTCCCACTGTTGAATAGTAATTTCGAGTATTGACTCCTCTCTGTGTTCGTGTTCTATAGTTTTGACTTGGGCGCGTATGAACGCAGTTGTTTATTGCACCCTAAAGCAAAACAAAACAAAACAAAATTAGTAATATTCCCAGGAGCCTGTTCGGTTCAGGTATACACATATGCGTTAGAGGCTTGCCTTTGCTAGCAAGTTAGTAAATAGTAAATAGTAATAGGGTGACGTTGCTGACGTTACTCTTGGTTATTTTTCAGCGTGTTCGTAAGTGAGTGGGCATAGTTCGCTAAATTTTTCTAATACGTCGCTAAGAGGTCGGGGGCTGTACTCATATTTATTGTTGTACCGCTGGATCTGAGTAATTGTTTGTATTTCAGTGAGTTTCCAGATTAGACTTATATGGGGCGTCACTGGTTTCTGAAGCTCTGGGGAGACCGCTGGAGGAGACGTCTGTCGTAGTGTTAGTGTTGATGTGGTTTTATCTGTTTTTGAGTGTCAGTGGCTGCTATTTCCAGTTCACATTTAGGGGCCTTACGACAATTCTCTGTTAGAGTGGAGCTAATGTCTAGTATTTCTTACGTCGGTTAAAGTGACTCACTTACCATATCTAGCTATTGGTCTCCTTGTGAGGCTGTATCGGTCCATTCACATTTATGCGACCTTCGCGTATGCTCGGCGTCAAGGTGCAATAACCACACACAGACGGCAGTGGCAGCACTAGCAGCGGAGGGTTCAAATGGCTATGAGCACTATGTAACTCAACTTCTGAGGTCATTAGTCTCCTAGAACATAGAACTAGTTAAACCTAACTAACCTAAGAACATCACACACATCCATGCCCGAGGCAGGATTCGAACCTGCGACCGTAGCGGTCTCGCGGTTCCAGACGGCAGCGCCTACAACCGCACGGCCATTTCGACCGGCCCCAGCGGAGGGTGTGTAATGAGTGACGGAGGGGGGACGCGGAAAATAATACAGTCGTTGTCACAATCGCAACATAAGTTTTTGATGTTTCGTTTCTTTACTTCTCCGATCCTCTGTAGCTTGGCACGGTAAGGTGTTTCTGACTCATTGTGAGAAGGATACCTCAGTTTCTGGGTCTATAACTCGGAGTTTGAAGTATCTATTTTGAGTATCAATACATACGCTGTGGTTGCAAAAGTCATGGGATAGCGTTATCCACATATACAGACGGCGGTAGTATTGCGTAAACGAGATATAAAAGGGTGTGCATTGCCGAAGCTGACGTTTGTACTCAGGTGGCTCATTTGACTTGGTTTCCAAGCTGATTGTGGTCGCACGACGGGTATCTACAAACTCCGAAAGCAGAATGGTTGTTGGATCTAGATGCAGAGGACATTCCATTTCGGAAATCGTTATGGAGTTCAATATTCCGAGGTCCAAAGTGTCAAGGGTGTACCGAGAATACCAAGTTTCAGACAGTATCTCTCACCACGGACAACAATCTGGCTGGAGGCCTTCACTTAATGAGCGAGAGCAGCGGCGTTTGCTTAGAGATGTCAGTGCCAACAGACAAGCAACACTCCGAGATATAACCACAGAAATCAGTGTGGGACGTACGACGCACTTATCTGTTAGGACGGTGACGCGAAATAGGGCATTAACGGGCTGTACCAGCAGATGAGCGACGCGAATACCTTTGCTAAAAGCACGACATCGCCTGCAGCGCCACTTCCGGTCTCGTGACCACATCGTTTGGACCCGAGACGACCCGAAAACAGTGACCTGTTCAGATGAGTCCCAGTAGCTGATGGTAAGGTTCGAGTGCGGTTCAGACCCCATGAAGCCATGGACCCAAGTTGTCAACATGTCACTGTGAAAGCTGATGGTGGCTCCATAATGGTGCGTGCTGTGTATACATGAAACTGACTGGGTCCTCTGGTCCAACGGAACCGATTAGTGACTGGAATCGGTTTATATTTGGCTGCTTACGGACGATTTGCAGCCAAACTTTTGAATTAATATTTCCAAACAACGATGGAATTTTCATGGATAAAGCGAATGATTTAGCGTCCAAATCGCCAGATTTATGAGGGATAATGGAGAGGTCAGTTCGTGTAAAAAATCCTGCACTACCAACACTTGGGCAATTATGGACGGCTATAAAGGCGGCATGTCTCACTATTTCTGCAGGGGACTTGCAACGCCTTGTTGAGTCTATAAGACCGCTAACTGCTACACTACACGGGGCAATAGGAGGTCCGACACGATATTAGGAGATATCCCATGACTTTTGTCACCTTAGTGCACGTACAATTTCGCAGATTGTATAATTAGAATTGATTAATTTGCAGCATCTGCGATATCTGTGAAATATAATAAAGTTATAACGCAACAAAAACTTTCAGTTATAAATCACAGACTACTGGTTATATAGGATCCTTAATTTTTAGCTGTTCATTACACAATCATACACATACTCTTCGTGAATATCGTTATGTATAAAAGAAAATTTTAAAATGTCACACCTTACGTAGATACAGAAAGTGTTTACAGTTGTACAAAAGTGGTATTTTCTAACATAGCGAGAGAAAGTGGGAAAGTTAATATATTATACAGCGTGATTCTTGTTAACGTTGAAAAACCGCCGAAGTGACGTAGACGACGCTGAGACGAGTTATTTGATGTACGACATACGAGATCGCAAAGGTTGGGAAACACCCCAAAAGTGGATGACAAACGTTGAATATGTGACGTCACCAGATGATGTACCTCGCTACAAGCGCAGTGGTTGAGCTTGTCGATCCTACCCTCGCTGATAGGGGGACAGTGCTACACATCGCTTCGCTCGCCTAATCTGTTTTAGTAAATGTGAACCGATTCTTCGTAGTACTGGACTATCACTAAAGCTACCACAACCAGATCATGCTGGATAATGCAAGAACGAAAACAGAGTAACCTAGTGGAGCGATGTGTAGCACTGGCCTTACCGGCGAACGCAGGAGCAACAAGCCCAACCGCTGCACATGCGTCGAGGTACGCCATCTGTTTACATCATATGTTCATCATTTGTCATCCACTTTTGGGGTATTTCCCAACATTTGCGACCACAGGTGTGTTATATTAATTTGGGCGTCTCTGCGTCATCAACTTCGCTTCGGGGATTTTTAAACGTTAGTAAGAATCCCCCCGAATATGCTCTAGATGTACTAAAAACTTATTTTCTATTTGAACTGAGATGACCTACAGTATTGATCCTTATGCCATGAAAACGTGAACATGGGCTAAGTAAACCGGCTTAACCGAATAACACGGTAGATATACGGAAGTGAAAAATGGTGTAGGTCCTTTTTATGGTTTATAGGAGGGCTCCTCAAGATCCGCCATCTGACGTCCCCCTCCCCTTTTCTTGTCGCTGTTGATGTTGAGCCGCTACTGCTACAGTGGAATGGAGACGCGATGCGCGGTAATGGTTGTCCTCGTCGGATAACGTGGAACAGCACCTGAAAATCTCTAAAGAAAATTGTTCCTCGCGTAACGTATGAAAGTCCGTTTGCGAGTCCTCACAGTCTTCTCAGAGATGCGAACTGCAGGTTTTGTCTGTTATGGTTTTATGATGATTTGCTATGCCCGGTTAGTTAGTTATTGCATTATTGAATGAATCATTCATCACCGGCGTCGTTTCACACCACTGAAGCGAGGAAATATTCATTTGTGGTTCAGTATCAGTCGTTGTTGTTAAGTTGCTATGCAGAATTGTTCAATACGGCACGACGCAAATCCAGAGATAATCTATAATGCTATCTTGCTTTCACGCGTCGTAATATCATTTCGGCAAAACACTCCTTTTCATGCTCAATGTTCATCAAGTCACTCTTTCAATTAAAATGTTCACAGTTAATTAATTTTGATCATCAGCTATCACACAGTTCAATTAATGATGGAGCAAACACGTGAGATTTTCATTACTGACGAACAATTTTTATTGTTCCTTCTTAGATGAGATGAGGTCCCATACTACGAGGAGCGTAGGGAACGATGCAGGAGACTCGCACCGCCGACTAGGCAAAGTCCCTCTTAGCAGTTAGTTTATAATCATCACACCACACGCACACCGATGGATCAGATCAATTACGATTCTTTTCAGTTCGGTGATCGTGACAATTACGACAACTTTTACAATCGGCGTATTTGTATAATCTTCGTGTGGTCGTATTAATGTTTCCTACTCAAGGCTAATCACGTACTGCAGTCTTCGATACTATGTCCATCCTTCGTTGTAACTGTTCACTTTGATGAAGGTTGAGTCCAACATTAATATCTCCAATAATTAAAGTTCATTAACTCGTCGTACACTATCAGAACATCACTTCAGTTCAAGTTTTCAAGACAGAATAACTGAGAACAAAGTCCGCGCATCTCAATCACGCAACAGTACTTTTTTTTAATAGAAACAATCTCGTAGCGTTCCGTTTGTAGTGCTATAACAAACGGTGCTCTCTCACGACTTGACAGCAAGCAAGCTACCAAGCGACTAACATTTCCATGATCGAGCATTGTAGACCCACTGAATTTCCTTTTCGCCGCGTTTACAACTCTCTTTCACAATAAATGTTATCTCTGGCCGACATATTACTTTGGACTTAACTTTCGTCGTACTGATTTGCAGTTATTACTAAGATGTTTGATAGCTAATTAAAAATAACCTTTCTTTCTTTCTTCCTTTATATCATGACATACTCAGTAATTATTGAAATTAATGTTCATCAAAACGTTAAGGTGTTATATTGTTGTCAAAGTTGTCGTACCTGTCAGGGTAACACTGTTCCCTAATATAAATTATCATGACATTCTTATTTGGGTTTTCGGGTTTCTTGGGGTGTTACAACCTGTAGAGATGCAGTAAAGTCGATAGTTAGGGCAGAATGTGCTGATGACTGGCGCCTTTGTTGAAGATCAGAGGCACCGACGCACATCGCTGTGGGACATTAATCTTAAATAACCTCGAGAAACAGCCAGATGACCTCTTCCCCTTAAAATCCAAAGTGAATGCGAGCGAAATAGTAATAATACACACAGTTAATTCATTCCGGCCACCACTGCGGACATCTGACTGACGCTTTTAGCGGAATGTAAATACCGATTATCCTCGCGCCGTCTGTCTGCTGCGAACATTATCCTGGCTCTCATCAAAATTAATTCGCGTAAAAGCCCGTCCGCGGCGCTAGCTGTCGTAAGCCCATAATTAAGAGGATGAGGGGAAGCGCCTCCCACCGGCTTAAGCCGGTCCCCATCAGCAGCTCGCCAAGGCCACCGTAGTAGTGGCTCTGCTGCGTCGAGGGAACTGCAAACATAATGACACAGAGAGAGAGCAGAACCATTAAGGAAAAAAGAGAGTTGTCCATAAACACGACGCCTCCTTGCTGCTACAGACAAACTCTTGCTTGCTGCGTATCCAACTAATCACTGAATTTCCCTCTGGTATCTTAGTCAGATATCGTTTGTGCAGTGTTGTATATACAATTCCCTTTCATTTAACAATACATGAGAATAACAGGCTCAACATCACACCTACAGCTAATCATCTTCAAATCTGACACATTTCGAAAGGCACCATCACACCATTTCGTCTTTCCTTTACAAGTTTCTGTCTTTGTTCTCTTGTGTTAAATTTTCTCTTCTTTCCCCTTTCGCTTTACGAGGTGGGGCTGTAAGATAACGTGAATGATGCTGTGACACAGTAAGTACACACGCGGCGAAGGTGAACGACCAATAGCTGTGAAACGCGAAGCCTTCTCAGTCGAATGCGGCATCTTTATTATACACTACTGGCCGTTGAAATTGCTACAACACAAAGATGACGTGCTACAGACGCGAAATTTAACCGACAGCAATAAGATTCTGTGATATGCAAATGATTAGCTTTTCAGACCATTCACACAAGTTTGGCACCGGTGTCGACACCTACAACGTGCTTACATGAGGGAAGTTTCCAACCGATTTCTCATACACAAACAGCAGTTGACCGGCGTTGCCTGGTGAAACGTTGTTTTGATGCCTTGTTTAAGTAGGGGAAATGGGTACCATCTCGTTCCTGACTTTGATAAATCACCCGGCGTGATGGTATGGGGTGCCATTGGTTACACGTCTCGGTCACCTCTTGTTCTCACTGACGGCACTTTGAACAGTGGGCGTTACATTTCAGATGTGCTACGACCCGTGGCTCTACCCTTCATTCGAGCCCTGCGAAACCATACATTTCAGCAGGATAATGCACGACCGCATGTACGGGCCTTTCTGGATACAGAAAATGTTCGACTGCTTCCCTGGCCAGCACATTCTCCAGATCTCTCACCAATTAAAAACGTCTGGTCAATGGTGGCCGAGCAACTGGCTCGTCACAATACGCCAGTCACTACTCCTGATGAATTGTGGTATGGTGTTGAATCTGCATGGGCAGCTGTACCTGTACACGCCATCCTAGCTCTGATTCAATGCCCAGGCGTATCAAGGCCGTTATTATGGCCAGAGGTGGTTTTTGTCGGTACTTATTTCTCAAGATCTATGCACCCAAATTTTGTGAAAGTGTAATCACATGTCAGTTCTAGTGTAATATATTTTTCCAATGACAAATCTGCATTTCTTCTTGGTGTAGCAATTTTAATGGCCAGTAGGGTATGGAGAAAAATTTTGTCTGTGTAAGAGATGTTATTTTGTTTCTCCGGAAAAATGGTAAGTGTAATGACAGATGAACGAGTCGTCGTGAAGTTTCATATGGAACTTAGAAAAAACTGCGCGTTACGCCTACCTGTTATTAAAAGAAGTGTATGGCGAAAACTGTTTATCAGCTACGCGAGTTTTTGATTGGTTCCAGCGTTTCCAAGATGGCCAACAAGAAAGTGATCATACCTCACGCCCGGGACGCTCTTCAGCCTCAAAAACCGATGAAAATATCGGTAAAATCTGACTCTATCTGACCGTCGATTGAGTATTTGATCGATTGCTGTAAATATAGGAATTGACAAAGAATGCGTAGGGCAAATTTCACATAATTAGTTTATCACGAGAGAAGAATGTGGCAAACTGGTGCCCGAAATTTTTACGATGGAACAAAAAGAAGCTCGTGAAAGTGTTCGTACCGAAACTTTGAGTAGCACTGGAAACGATCCAATTTCTTGGAAAGAGTGATAACGTGATACGAATCTGAGTTTTTCACTTATGTTCCAGGAATTAAGTGGCAATCCAATCATCGGGAAGGTCCAACTTTACCGAGACCGAAAAATGCTCGAGCAAGCAAATAAAGATCCAAAGTGAAGATGATATTCATGGAATTGTCTTTCCTCACTGGGTTCCTGAAAGTCGAACTATTAATCAAAATTACTACCTTGAGATTCTTTCTCAACTTCGTGAGAAAACAGGGTTCAAAATGGTTCAAATGACTCTGAGCAGTATGGGACTTAACATCTGTGGTCATCAGTCCCCTGTCCGGCCCCGGTAGCTGAGTGGTCAGCGAGACGGAATGTCAATCTTAATGTCCTGGGTTCGATTCCCGGCTGGGTCGGAGATTTTCTCCGCTTAGGGACTGGGTGTTGTGTCCTCCTAATCGTCATCATTTCATCCCCATCGACGCGCAGGTCGCCAAAGTGGCGTCAAATCGAAAGACCTGCACCAGGCGAACGGTCTACCCGACGGGAGGCCTTAGCCACACGACAATTCATCAGTCCCCTAGAATTTAGAACTATTTAAACCTAACTAACCTAAGGACATCACACACATCCATGCCCGAAGCAGGATGCGCACCTGCGACCGTAGCGGTCACGCGGTTCCAGACTGAAGCGCCTAGAACCGCACGGCCACCTCGGCCGGCGACGAGAAAATAAGGGAAAAAAAAACCGAACTGAATTGTGGAAATCCAAGTTATGAGTTCTCCATCAAGAAAACGCACCGTCTCATACCGCATTGTCTGTTAAGAGGTTTCCTAGCGATGTAGAGCACCTCGCCGTTAGCCCACCCATCTTATTCAAACTGTGTATATTGAGAACGATTGACTCGAGTTGTTGACGAGAATAGTACACACCCTGTAGGAAATTATTTATTTATAGTTTTGCGGGCCCATGCCTTACAGTCAGCCAAACAAAATCACCATCTTTAACACAAGCAGCTCCACTATACGCCGTAACATGCCACTTTCAACAATAAATCAAACCGCCTTTGACAATTCTAACTGCAGATGTATGTGAGTTTGAGGAATTTTAAAATTGGACATGTTCACAATGTCTGTATCTCGTATTCATGTGGGTTTATATGTTGCCCTTTTTTTTAAGAGTTGTGAGTGTTGTCTCCAAATTTTCATGTGCAAATGAAGTTTTTCACCATTGTACAACTTCAATTCTTTCAAAACACTTCAAAGAATTGGTCGACAAACTAAATCTGCTCTTATGAGCTAAAAACTCCAATTAAATAGAAAATATGTCTATCTTTTCATCAAGGAGCACCTTGTGCTAAATATGCAGGCATGGAGCACGTGATGAAATTGTTGTTATGAATAATAAATTTTCTGCAGTCGCGTGAATTATTTATCTGTAAGTTGCAGATGTTTTCGATGGAACTGAACGGAGAATATGGGGACTTGATATATTACTGAAAAGTATGTTGATTAAGTCAAGGGGCATACCTGGAACGACTTTTCGAATTAAAATTCGCTTTTGTAGAACTTGTGAAGGTTAAAAGAAAGCAGGAACGAAAATTAGAACATCCGGAATGGATTGCAGACCTCGCGTTTCAAGTTGACTTGGCTGAGCACTGCCCATAGTTCGACATTGCAAGATGAGAAACAGCTTCTTTCTGATTTGGTGTGGACGCGTTTAAGAAGAAAATCTCCCACTGCCAGGGACACATTCTGACGAAAAACACTATCCATTCCTTAAGCTCACTGACGTTAAGGAAAACGCGAGGTTTGAAGAATCCATTGTGGCTCTGATAGAATTATACGGATAGTATTCTAAATGTTTGGAGAATACTGCTAATCTTTCACCTGTGTTAGAGACAGTTTGCCGTTTCAGATGAAAGCGTCCTTGTGTACGTAAAGATGGAACTATTAGATCTGCAAAATAGCTCCCATTTAAAACATAAATTCTCTTACGTTAAAACTCTGCAGGAGGTCTATTTAGAACAACACGTGTGTATGAGAGGCTTTTTTGATCCTGAAACTAAATGATTGATTGCGAATTCCTTGATTTCAACTGTATTAGGTATAGCTCTACTACAAAATTGTGACATCTGAAAATTTGTGTAGGACGGTAGCCTTGCAATTAGGCTAGCTGTGCACGCTCCCCCGCCCTACTAACTTCCATATGTCACAGTGTCTACACCTTTCGTAGTCCACTAAGATTTTAGTGGACTTCGATACATTCAACAGATGAATCTGCAGTTCAGTGCAGTTTCATATTTTGAAAGTATCACTTACGAAATAAAATCATCTATATCTCATGTATGATTATGGGATCTGTGGACGTTACTCAAGTATGTCAGGGTGATTTCCCTAAATCACTCCAGGCAAATGCCGGGATGGTTCCTCTGAAAGGGCACGGCCTACTTCCTTCCCCATCCTCCCCTAATCCGATGAGACCGATGACCACGCTGTCTGGTCTCCCTCCCCAAAACCAACCAACCATCAAGTATGTCAGGGAAGTTCTGCTTTGATAAGCACTTTTAGTGCAGGTCTGGCTGGAAAATGAACGGCTACGTTGAAAACTAGTTACCAGTATGAATTATATGTAACTGTGACGGAAATTAAATAAAGGAATACGTTTCTTTTATTGATTATGCAATTATTCCAAGAAGGTATTTAGAATCTATGCCAAGACGATGTTTCAAGTGCACCAATGAAACTAATCATTCACGATTATTCAGTTTTTTTAGTATTTCTTTCAAAATTGACGGAAATAATGTGTTTTAAGCCCTCGCCCGTCATGTACAGCTTCGTTTCGTCCTGGTGTTGCTTTCGTTAGCAGTCGCAAGCAATGCTTGCTGACAGCTCAAGTTTGTTATCTTCAATATTTATTAACACTACCGTACAAGCTGAACTGCGGTGATCGAATGCCTGAAGAATGCAACATGAACTATAATGTATTAAAACTGAAACATCTTAAAATGAAAAAGTAAACTAATAGTAGAGGAAAACATTACCTCGTACAAATGATCAGTTATTACCAATAAAATTTCTGTCAGTTCGAAAGGAAACAGGTGCCAGCAATTCCCGATAGTACAATTTATTTCACTCTGTTCGCTTTATATGATAGTATTGGATACTATAAACTTCAACTACAGCAGTTCTACATTTCCGTGTTGACAGGTAAGCCATTTTCATTTATTTTTATTCTCCCCGAGACTATAAGTGCTCTTTCTGTGTCACATTTCCTCTGCTCGTTTTATTCTCCTTGTGTTTGTCGTTGCGACAAAGCAGTTTTTTTACTCATGTCCGCTACCTACACTGTTTCTTTACCAAAACAGGTCTATTTACGCGAACGTAAAAAGTATTGTAAAACTGTATATATTTTTGTACACGTGGTTCATTGTTTCTCTTTTATGAGGATTCGTATTATTTTTCAGCTGTTGTGGTCAGAGTGGCCCACATTGGAAGCTGTTTTGACTTTTTGTGCTGCTAACTACACTGTAATTCATACTTCCTGACTAACAAACGAAACAGGTACATAAATAGTAGCTATTCTTTTCTTAAGAGCAAACATATAAAATGGCCATTTTCTTTCCTTTCTAAATCCTTATCCGACATTTCTCGAAACCATATTTGTCGCATGAAACGTATTCGGGGAAGTGTGTCACAAAACCGGTTTCAGAATTTTTGTCACGTAATGAGTTTTGAAATATTGCGGCCGAAGAAGGTTGATATTGAAGTATAGTTTATTTTCATGCAGCCAGAGTATATTTCTCGTGGACTTGTGTGACTGTTTCCATTCGCAGAGGCAATGGTTAATATTTACCGGGATGAACTCGAAGTTTAAAAAAGTTAGAAATGATCTCAAAAAACGTTATACTGGAGCAAAAAGACAACTTGATAAGTATCTGTCGAGACAAAGTACGTTTAATGGTGAAAAATATTTTCTGCACTCTCTCATCACATTGATAAACATGGATTATTCGCTACAAAAACAGAACACCAACAGCACGAAAGTTTCAACAGAAATTTTAAAATTAGCTAAAACTTACCAAACACTACTTCAAAGCAGGTCCACTTCTTCAACAGAGTCGTAGTTGCCTACGCAAACGATTTCTTTTCTCGTTGAGAGCCGATGGTAGGGGTCGAGTGAGCCATGAAACCTTGGACAGAAGTTGTCAACAACCCACTGTACACGCTGTCGGTGGTTCCACAATAGTGTGAAATGTGTTTACATAGAATGGACCGGGCCCTCTTATCGAACTGAACCATTCATTGACTGCAAATGGTTATGTACTTCTATTAGGACACCATCCGCAGCCGTCCGTGGACCTCATGCTCCCAAACAACGATGGAATTGTCACTGGACGACAACGCGATTGGTTTGGAAAACGTTCAGGAGATGATCAAGAGATGACTTCGTGCGCAAAATCCTGCACCGACGACACTTCCGCAGGTATGGACGCCTGTAGAGTCAACATGGACTCAATATTTCTGCAGGAGACTTCCAAAAACTTGTTGAGTTCATGCCGCGTCGATTTGCTGCACTTCGTTGGGAAAAGGATGCCCGACACGCCATTAAGAAGTACCCCATGTCTTCTACATCTACATCTACATTTATAATCCGCAAGCCACCTAACGGTGTGTGGCGGAGGGCACTTTACGTGCCACTGTCATTACCTCACTTTCCTTTTCCAGTCGCGTATGGTTCGTGGGAAGAACGGCTGCCGGAAAGCCTCCGTGCGCGCTCGAATCTCTCTAATTTTACATTCGTGACCTCCTCGGGGGATATAAGTAAGGGGAATCAATATATTCGACACCTCATCCAGAAATTCACCCTCTCGAAACCTGGACAGCAAGCTACACCGCGATGCAGAGCGCCTCTCTTGCAGAGTCTGCCACTTGGGTTTGCTGAACATCTCCGTAACGCTATCACGCTTGCCAAATAACCCTGTGACGAAACGCGCCGCTCTTCTTTGGATATTCTCTATCTCCTCTGTCAACCCGACCTGGTACGGATCCCACACTGATGAACAATACTCCAGTATAGGTCGAACAAGTGTCTTGCAAACCACCTCCTTTATTGATGGACTACATTTTCTAAGGACTCACCCAATTAATCTCAACCTGGCACCCGCCTTACCAACAATTAATTTTATATGATCATTCCACTTCAAATCGTTCCGTACGCATACTCCCAGATATTTTACAAAAGTAACTGCAACCAGTTTTGTTCCGCTATCATATAATCATACAATAAAGGATCTTTCTTTCTATGTATTCACAATACATTACATTTGTCTATGCTAGGGGTCAGTTGCCACTCCCTGCACCTCACCTTACAAGGGAACATCCCCATCGCACCCCCCTCAGATTTAGTTATAAGTTGGCACAGTGGATAGGCCTTGAAAAACTGAACACAGATCAATCGAGAAAACAGGAAGAAGTTGTGTGGAACTATGAAAAAATGAACAAAATATACAAACTGAGTAGTTCAAATCTTCCCTAGAGTGAAATTTTACTTTCTTTATTTTCGCAAAGTTATGATCTGTCCGTTCGTTCATTGACGTCTCTGTTCACTGTAATAAGTTTAGTGTCTGTGTTTTGCGACCGCACCGCAAAACCGTGCGATTAGTTGACGAAAGGACGTGTCTCTCCAATGGGAACCGAAAACATTTGATCGCAAGGTCATAGGTCAACCGATTCCTCCACAGGAAAACACGTCTGATATATTCTATACGACACTGGTGACAGCATGTGCGCCACATGACGGGAATATGTTGTCGACCCACCTAACTAGTACACTTGGCGAATGGGTAAAAAGATTCTTTTACCTTGCCCGATTTAGGTTTTCTTGCGTATGTGATAATCACTCCCAAAAAAGTGATGAAAACATAAGAGTTTGTCACATAAACTGAAAATAAAAAGTTAAACTTTTCACTCGAGGGAAGACTTGAACCAAGGACTTCTCGTTCCGCAGCTGGTCACGCTAACAACGGGTCCACGGCGCTCTTGAGCTCACATTGTCCTTGATATTGCCTATCTTGCGCATGGACTACTCAGTTTGTATATTTTGCTTATTTTTTCATAGTTCCACACAACTTCTTCCTGTTTTCTCGATCGATCTGTGTTCAGTTTTTCAAAGCCTATCCACTGCGCCAACTTATAACTAAATCTGAGGGGGGTGCGATGGGGAGGTTCCCTTGTTAGTTAACATTCAGCTGACCAGTGTATGATGACGATTCTGGGGGTGGAAGAAACGCTTATCAGTCCGTACACGGTGCATTGTGCCCAGAATGATCTGGGGAAGCTCTTCGATGACAAGATTCTGGACGAACACGTTAATTGTGGCGCCCTTTCCGATAGATGTCATGTTGACCACATGTGGGTAGTTAGAGTAAAGGTCCACGACAGTGAGCTACACAGAACACGGAAAAAGGCTCGCGGAGTGTAAAAGGATGTGGTCCTATGGGAGAGCCTGGGCGGGGGTGGTGGGGGGGGGGTGGAGGGGGGGGCGTCAGGTGGCGGAAGATGGGGTACAGTGGCCTGTTGCCCGTCGGAAGCGGAACTGCTGCGCAACATGGCTTGCACGTCCTTCATTAGTCCTTGACAGTAAGCGTGTCGCCTCACATGGCCTTTCATTCGTGATTTTACCCATTGCCCTCAATGGAGGTCTAAAACGCGAGGATGTAGGGCAGTTGGGATGACGACATTGTATCTCCTCAGCATCAGTTAGGAGGACATAGGTGATGATCAACAGATGAAGAGAGACAGAGAGAGACAAGTCCAGGCGCAGAACTCTGGATTGACGTCTTGGAAAAGTATGTGCGACATCTATGGAGCACATAGTGCATTGCCCGCCGTAAGAAACGGTCGCGGCATATGTCCACAGTAATTCAGACAGCCATAATGTGAAACCCATTCGAAGGTTTATCGCCGTTCCACGACTGTTTGAAAACACGAGACTTCCTCGTGGTCAAAGGCGGGCCGTGGTCCAAGGTTAGGCGAGTTTCGGAGCCTACATTTCGCCGCGCGGGATTAGCCGAGCGGTCTGAGTCACTGCAGTCATGGACTGTTCGGCTGGTCCCGGCGGAGGTTCGAGTCATCCCTCTGGTTCTGGCTTTTATTTTAGGGGATGAACTTTTCTGTAACAATTAGTCACATTAATGGTACCTCATTCTGTAAATTCTAAAGATCATTTGCAGTTGCGCTAGGCACTTGCAATTTATTTTAAAATGTTTTCATGCAACAAAATAAAAATTAAATATTTTCTTAATTTCAAAGCAAATCGAACTAACTATGGCAGCACTTCGTAATATCATCAAGAAATATTTTCATAAATATGTAAATTTCCTCATCAGAAAAATATGTAATTAATAATTTAGTAGTTAATTGTGGTAAAAAAGGATACATTTATTTATTTACAACCTTACATATACACGTAATGTAATCCAAAACACTGTATCAACTCCTTATGAAGCCATAGCCTCATAATATCATTGTAGCATGTTTTGTAAACAAACAGTGTAAGTGATGATATGAGTGTGTGACATATTCTGTGTAATGGAGGAGGCACAATACCTGTAAGTATACAAATAAAAATACCATTTCTAACACTAGCATTAAAAAACCCTCAAAAATTCATTTTGTCCAATTTTACAATTGCAGTCAAACTTCGAAAAGACGCAAGAGAGGCAAAAAATAACACATGCAAACATTACCAAACACATTCATGTAAACAAATGCAAAAATGCCCTTGAAAATGAGAATTAATTCCCGAAACGCGTTTTGCTAAGCAGCAAAAGAAAAGTAACTAGTGCAGCTTTCATTATTTCAATGAAGATTCTCTTTCTATTTCCGGGTAGTTCATAATACCCGAAGCTCCTTTTTATACGTAAGAGTCGTACTTTTGAGTGACTGTCAGCGTCTTTGACATAATGGCAACTGGTTGCTCAGTATCATGATATTTTCTGTGCACCACCATTGCACCAGTGCCACGTGGAGAGGCATCCATGGCCAATATCAGTGGACATGATGGGGAATAGGTCTTCTCCTCAAATGGTTGCACGAAATTGGCTTCGTGTGTGTGCGGGGGAGATTTAGAATAATAATTCACCTTTCCCAAAAAAGCTTGCAACTCCCGCAAGCTGGGGACGGGGAAGGGGTTCAATAGCTGTTACCTTGCGATCAGTGGGCGGGATTCTTTCCTTGCTGAGCAAGTTTCGAGGATATTCCATCTGCTACTGAGAAAACTGGCATTTGTCTAAGCAGTACTTTAATCCTATGTCATGCAACGTAGTATGAGGTTCCTTCAAATGAAACGTGGTCAGTGTATCTACCTTTGCCTTACACGCAAGGTGGCGCCACGTAGCTGCTGGTATGGTGGCGCCATCTATTGGTACAGAGATTGACGCGTGCGCACCGTTTGATGTTGCATGGCGCCAGTGTGGTTTCACGCCGAAGAGAAGGTGGTCACACAAGTTATCGTCCACTACCGAACATGCAGGCGAGTAAGCAGCGACAGCGAGAAGTTATTCTGTTTTTGACGGGGGAGGGAGTTGGAGGCCGTGAAATGTAACGACGGATGAAGGTTGTGTACGGTGAGTACAATCTCAGCCGTTCAAGTGTTGTGGTATGGCGCAAACGGTGCCTTGAGGGGCGCCAGTTAGTGGAAGACGATGCTCGTCCTGGGCAGGCTCATCGTGTCATCACACCAGAAATGGTTGCGGAAGTGAATGTTTTACGAGGTGTGGCTAGAAAAAAACCGGACTAGTACTGGTGAAACAATAAAACGAATGCAATAAGGCTGAAAGTCGCGTGGCCTGTCACGTGACTCTCGCTCCGCCTACTGCTCGAGTTTCATCTGCCTCCTGCACTCAGTCTGCCCGTGGCGTCTGTTTTAAGTAGTTGACGTTTTGTCTGTGCGTCGGAAAATGTTGAGTGTACAGAAAGAACAGCGTGTTAACATCAAATTTTGTTTCAAACTAGGAAAATCTGCAAGTGAAACGTTTGTAATGTTACAACAAGTGTACGGCGATGATTGTTTATCGCGAACACAAGTGTTTGAGTGGTTTAAACGATTTAAAGATGGCCGCGAAGACACTAGTGATGACACTCGCACTGGCAGACCATTGTCAGCAAAAACTGATGCAAACATTGAAAAAATCGGTAAACTTGTTCGACAAGATCGCCGTTTAACAATCAGAGCAGTGTCTGAGTTAACAGGAGTTGACAAGGAAAGTGTTAGGCAGATTCTCCATGAAAGTTTCAACATGAACAAAGTGTGTTCAAAAATGGTTCCAAAATGTCTCACAATTGAACAGAAGGAACGCCGAAGAATGATTTGTTCTGACATCCTGGAAAACATTGAAAGTGATCCCACCTTCTTACAAAATGTTATTACTTGCTATGAATCGTGGTTTTTTACTTACGATCCCGAAACTAAACGCCAATCGATGCATTGGAAAACTCCTGGTTCGCCACGACAAAAAAAAGCACGAATGTCAAAATCGAAATTCAAGGCAATGATGATTGTTTTTTTTTTTTACATCAAAGGGATTGTGCACATTTATTGGGTACCAGAGGGACAAACAGTGAATCAGCATTACTACATTAGCGTCCTGGCTACCCTACGTGAGCGAGTACGGAGAAAACGGAACGATTTGTGGAGAAAAAAGTCATGGATCCTTCACCAAGACAATGCCCCAGCTCACAGTGCGTTGTCAGTGAAGACGTTTTTGGCAAAACACAACATTCCCATCTTAGATCATCCACCCTACTCACCTGATTTGGCCCCCTGTGACTTTTTTCTTTTCCCTAAAGTCAAGTCAGCTTTGAAAGGAACTAGATTTGAGACTGTTGAAGCAGTAAAAGAAAAAGCGACGGAAGTAATGTATGGACTTACCGAAAATGATCTGCAGCATTGCTATGAACAGTGGAAAATTCGTATGGAGCGGTGTAGAGACCGAGGAGGAGAGTACATTGAAGGAGATAACATGAAATTGTAAATAATTGTAAATAAATGTTTTTTCCAGCATCAGTCCGGTTTTTTTTCTAGCCGTACCTCGTAGTCTTGGACAACTGCAGAATCACCTCTAAAACAAGCTATTCGCGGACATCGATTCGCAACGGACGACGAAGTGTGTGACTGGGTCCAGGCCTGGATCCGACAGCAGCCTACTAGCTTCTTCAAGGATGGAATCGACCGGCTAGTGTCGCAATGTGCCAACAGTTCTGACGACTATTTTTGAGTATGTGTACTGTGTATAACTACACATTTGAATTAGTAACATCGTTACCGTTATTTTACACTAGTGACCGGGTTTCATTTGAATACCCCTTATAAATTGGGTGCAGAGATTGCGCAGATTGTCCTGACTATGCAGTATACATCTCCGATATGGTGCCTCGTGAAAAAACAAAAATTTCAGGTACCTGGGTCACGGCAGCAGCCAACGTACTAAAACCAAAATTTAATTACGATCGAATTCACTTAGCTCCGACATAATACACAATCTACCACACAGAACACTCTTCTAACCACGGATGGCACTTGCAACCTATTTACAACGTTGCACTGATGTTGTTCTTGGAGAAGTGCAACAGCAGATCCTACGGGCTTGCCTAGGATCTGCAAATATATATTGAAGTACTGAATGTCTCGCGGTGTTTCCATATTTTTGTCCAGCTTCTGTTGTTTCTATCGCGCTTGTTAATCAATCAAAAAGTCTCTAGTTTTCTGAACTGTTTGTTCAGCGCCGCTCATTAGCGATTCTGTGATATCCTTGTGATCACTCATACCTGTCACTACTCTTTCTGTACCGAAAATCTCTGGCCTGTTCGTTGCCAAAAGATTCAGTAAGTTTCTTTAGGCAAAAAGCTGTCTCACCAACTGCAATAAGTAAAATAATCTTTGATAAGGTTTCTATGAATTGACAACTGAAGTGCCACTACATTATACCTGCAGTCGCCCGCCTCTTACGTTGCTTGGTACCCGCGTAACTGAAACTAAATTGAACTGGTTGTCACTGGAGCTGAGGTCTTGCACAAGCTTCGGCTGGCATCTCATATTTCTCCTCCGACACTCACCGACCTGTGAGTCCCAACTACGTCATACGTTCTGCCACAGTGTTTTCTAGGCCGTTAACATCACGTACTGGATTATCTTGTATTAAATTGTTATTCCGATACCTCCTGCATGAGTCTGATGAAACATTCATTAGTCAGGAAAGTGTAGGTATCTGTCTTCTCCCCCCCCCCTCCCCCCCTCCCCCCATAGTTCCTTTCTCTACTGATGGATGCTGGGCAGGCCCTTGAAGGACATTGTTCTGTTCACGTAAATACATTAGAAGGGTGAGACTTGGCCCAGAGGGTCCCCAAATAGGAATATTTAAGCATCGCATGAAGCATCGCATGACGCTTCGCTAATCTTTGCAGTCTTCACCAAACGTACTATCATACGGACCACGTCAACAAAGACTTTTTAGCGAGGTATTAGTCTTCCACTTCTCGTTTCCCAGTCAGGCAATTGTGTCAGATTATGGAAAGAAGAGGCTTCCTTACGCATCCATTTAACGCTGTAAAAGCTCTTTACAAAGAGCCAAAATTATAATCGAAGATGGAGATGACCTGTCTAAACATTTAACAGCAACACAGGGAGTCAGAAAAGTATGTGCTTCATTGCCAAATCTATTCAAGTTCTTCATAGGTGACATAATCAGGTATTGGAAACAAAACATCACCTATCGCATAAACATGAAGAGGGAGAATTTTTTTTATATTAGACTATATGCATATCATCAAATAGTAATTCAACAAAATGAATAAAATCTTCAAAGTGCCGTTTATCATCTTAATTTGTTGGCTTCTGAGTACAACAAGAACAACTCTTATAATACAGCATTCAACGGAAAATCGCCTACAAGCTCTAAACTATAACAAATAATGTAATACTGGAATAGGTACCCACTTTTAGTATCTCCGCTGTGACAGGACGAATTTCGAGAACAGAATTGACAACAAGATATTAAAATTTAGCTCAATCTGTGAAACAATTAGGAATACGCTTCAAAAATAAATTAATAAATAAAAAATAAGGAACTGCCTCGATGGAGACGCCGACGAAGTTATACAACGTCATCGCAGGAACTGCTGCTCTCTATGGATCTGAAATCTGAATTCCCACGGAGAAGGGTATGGTAGGACCCAGGCTGCGGAAACGAGATTTGTCCCTACTGCTAAAGAGTACACCAGAGAATTTCTTCACAAAGGGAGACATCATAAACGAATTACGAGTTGATTCACTGTAGAAGATAACTGCAAAACAGATCGTGAGAAGATGTAGATAGAATGCATGAAAGTAGACCTCCAGAACTAATTCTTAACATATCTGGAAGCTCAAGTGCGATGGGAGGACAACGAAAGAGATGGCTGGACGTAGATGACAAGAACAGGTGATATCACCTAATCAATGAAGGAAGGAGAAGAAGAAGAAAAAAATGAAGAGGAATCCACTTTTTATTGTGCCCTATATATTAGATTATTGATGATTCACAAAAATTTTATTTTATTGTTCTTTGACGCCAATAAATACTTTTCTTTCCTTTCGTTGTTTACCAGAGTAATTTTCGTAATTAACTAACAACATGTAGTGTACATCTCTGAATGTAAAGGAACTATGTTCCGCGAGAAAACAACTGACGACTGTGACATTCATTTTTCTGAAGCAGCTTTCCTCATTTTGTATCGGTAACATTAAGACAATTTAAACCAGTTGGAGGTAATGTTAAAATATAGTGGTGTTGATAGAAGAAGAATTATTTATTGTAAGTTAGTTCACCACACGGGCACCTTATAAGCGCAAGGAAAAGGAGACTATCACTTGACGTCGACGGTATGTGTTCACAAGAAATTTTGATGGTAAAGTACAATAAAAATTGTGTACAGGGCCCCCCTATATAGAACTGTACGTCTGCATTTCACAAAAAGAATTACGCTGAGGTGACAAAAGTCATGGGATAGCCCCATGCACACATATACTAATGGAGGCAGTATCACGTACACAACGTGTAAAGGGCAGTACAATGGCACAACTGTAATGTGTACTCAGGTCATTCATGTGAAAAGGGAATTAACAAAGTTTGAATACGGAATTGTAGCTGGAGCTGAACGCAAGACAAATCGTTAAGTAATTCAGAGTGTGCCGAGAACACCAAATTGTGGACATTACCTCTTACCAAAGACAACGCAGTGGGCGATCGAGAGCAGTGACGTTTGGTGAGAGTTGTCAGTGCTTACAGACAAACAACACTGTGCGAAATAATCACGGAAATCAATGTGGGACGTACGAAGAACGTATCCGTTAGGACAGAGCGGTGAAACTTTGCGTTAATGGGCTATGACAGTAGATGACCGACGCCATTGCTTTTGCTAACAGCACATCGCCTGCATTGACTATACAGGGCTCGTGACCGTATCGGTTGGACGACTGGTAAACAGTGACCTGGTCAGATGAGACGCGAATTCAGTTAGTAATAGCTACGGTAGGGTTTGAGTTTGGCACAGACTCCAAGTTGTCAACAACGCGCTGTACAAGCTGGTGGTGCCTCCATTATGGTGTGGGCTGTGTTTGCGTTCTGGAATAATGTGATTTCGAAACTAATACGCTTTCTAACCGTGCGTCTTTATTTGATGGGAACAACTCAATACCATTTACGTCTCCATCTACCACACTAGGCTGAAATGCATAAAATAATATCATGGATCATATTGTGTACGACTTCGTACACAATGGTGGACTATAGAGCGGTGTGGCAACTGTCATCAGAGAGGGATCAGAAATGAACAGTGAACAAATAACCAAGCAAACAGAACATTTACTTCATTTGTGTTTCTTCAAACGTACCAAGACTCATTACAAATGATGCAACAAGAAATATAGTGCAGCTGTCGATTTCACAAGGAAGAAGCATGATCGAAGGTGTCATAGCGAAGTGGTTTCAACCGAGAGAAGGCTGAGCGGCTGCCGCCGACCATGCTACAGTATATTGCGGCAGCAGGGGGTTCCCTTCGTACAGAGCTGTGGCTCAGTGGATGTGCACCATTGGGTCCGCCAGATATCACGCAACCATTATCAGCATCAGGTGGAAACTTGCGATTCCATTATCAACTTTGATACGCTGTTGGATGGTGTCGATACATAACACCACAGATCATACTACTCCTGTGGCTAATAAGACAATCATCTAATACTAATCATTTGTTTTGAAATAGATTTTATCAATTTCCAGATGGTACACAGAAACAGTATACAGAAACAGTGACTGTAAAATGAATATGTTTGAAGCTTAGTTTTAGGATCAATACAAGAAGTATGTTTCAAGTATAATCATCCAGAAATTTTAGACACAAAATCTTTGTCGACTTGTCGTCTTCTCTAGTTCCAGTTCCAGTGGTCTCAGATTATCAGGCATCTTGAATACAAACAACGTGTCTACATCTACATCTACATAGTTAATCATCAATTCACACTTAAGTGCCTGGTAGAGGGTTCATCGAACCATTTTCACACTACTTCTCTATCATTCCACTCTCGAATGGCGCGTGGGAAAAACGAACACCTAAATCTTTCCGTTCGAGGTCTGACTGCTTTTATTTTACTATGATGATCATTTCTCCCTACGTAGGTGGGTGTCAACAAAATATTTTCGCATTCGGAAGAGAAAGTTGGTGATTGAAATTTCGTAAATAGATCTTGCCGCAAAGAAGACCACCTTTTTTTCAGTGAGTGCCACCCCAACTCACGTATCGTATCAGTGACACTCTCACCCCTATTGCGCGATAACACGAAACGATCTGCCCTTCTTTGCACTTTTGTGACGTCCTCCGCCAATCCTACCTGGTAAGGATCGCACACCGCTCAGCAATATTCAAGCAGAGGACGGACAAGTGTAATGTAGGTTGTCTCTTTAGTGGGTTTGTCGCATCTTCTAATTGTTTTGCTAACAAAGCGCAGTCTTTGTTTCGGCTTCCTCACAATATTATCTCTGTGGTCTTTCCATTTTAAGTTGCTCGTAATTGTAATTCCTAGGTATTTATTAGAATTGACAGCCCTTACATTTGTGCGATTTATCGTATACCCAAAATTTATAGGATTTCTTTTAATACCCATGTGGATGACCTCGCACTTTTCTTTGTTTTGTACCAATTGCCACTTTTCGCACCATACAGAAAATCGCTCTAGATCATTTTGTAATTAGAATTGATCGTCTGATGATTTTACTAGACGGTAAATTACAGCGTCATCTGCAAACAATCTAAGGGAGCTGCTCAGATTATCACCTAGATCATTTATGTAAATCAGAAAGAGCAGAGGGCCTATGACACTATCTTGCGGAACGCCATATATCATCACTGCGAACTGTGACCTCCCTGAGAGGAAATCACGAATCCAGTCACACTACTGAGACGATACTCCAAATGCACGCAATTTGATTAATAGTCCCTTGTGAGGAACGATATCAAAAGCCTTTTGGAAATCTAGGAATATGGAATCGATCTGAGATCCCTTGTCGACAGCACTCATTACTTCATGGTAATAAAGAGCTAGCCTTGTTGCACGAGAACGATATTTTCTGAATCCGTGTTGGGTATGTATCAGTAAGTCATTTTCTTCAAATTATTCATAATGTTCGAGTACAGTATATGCTCCAAAATCCTACTGCAAATTGAGGTCAGTGATATGGGTCTGTAATTCAATGGTTTACTCGTATTTCCTTTCTTGAATATTGGTGTGAACTGTGCTACTTTCCAGTCTTTAGGAACAGACCTTTCGTCAAGTGAGCGGTTGTATATGATTGCTACGAAAGGCGCTATTGTATCTGAATACTCTGAAGGAACCTGATTGGTATACCACTGGACCGGGAGACTTGCCTTTCTTAAGTGATTCGAGTTGTTCCGCAACACCTAAGGTATGTAGCACATAGCATATGAATCATACAGAGATTGTTTCGTAATAGTGCTGTTCTGTACAAACAGGAATCCTGTTTGACATTGTCAGTAGGGAGATACTCAATCTGTTGATTTAAAACATGTGTGGATAAAAATCCTACCTCAAGATCACAAATTTTCTTTATCGCTTACCGATTTTGGCCCATTGAGGAGACATACTCAGGTGAATCTAAAATGTTGCTCAGTATGTGACAATTGTTACACATCATCGCATTCTTATAACTTAGTCGCCCTAAAATAAAAACTCTTAGTTGGTTATGTAAACTAACACCGTTAAATATTATCTGATTAGTGATTTGAGAATTCTGATTAGTGCTGTCAGTTTACATAACCAGCTAAGGTTTTTCATTTTACGGCGACGTAGCTCTAAGGATACGATAATATGTAATGATTGTCACACACTGAACAACGTTTTAGATTGATCTGAGGATGATTCGTCAATGAGCCGTAATCGGTATTCAATAAAGAAAATTTGCGAGCTTGACGTATCATTTTTATCCACACGTATTTTTAAATCCTTTAATTAATTTTCAGGAATGTATGGAACGACTAACAAAGTATATTCGCTGAATTTATCAGCATTAATGCCGTAAATATCGTTAATTTCCAGAGAAGGCACATTACCAGGAAAAAATCCTACAGTTTTTGAGAAATGCGTCAGACTGATAAAACGTTTGAGCATAAATACATTCCTCCTACGTGCGACAAGAATTTGACTCAGCTGTCGTTGTTGTTTTGTTCATGAACTCTAAGGCTAACGCTTGTCTGTGACGCAACTGAAGCATTTAAGTCTATTTTTTTTAAATCACTTTAGCCGCAGTTCAATGTAGCCGTAAAGGTCATGTCCCCACAACACTGAGTTCAGCAAGATGATGCCATGCAGCTCCCTACCTGCTCTGACATCGTGCTGATTCCTTGGGCTTAAAATATGCTCCCTCGTCTTGCTGCCCCCACCCCAGTTTTCGGGGAATGAAATAACAATGAAGGAAAAATTGCATCAAAGTTGCAGTCCTTGTAACATATAACATACACGAGGACACCATTTTGTCCGCAGAAAGTAATCGCGCTCTGGAGTCATTTTCTATGCTACGTATGGATGACCTGCGGTAAGCTAAATAGCTAGCGTGGCTGCCATTAGTTGGCAGAGCGGCCTGTTGGTCTAGCTTTTGCAGGGTCCCCTGACGACGAATTTGTGGCTGCAGCGCATCATTAGCACCGCACTGCCGCATAGGGTCGTGTTGTTCACAACTCGAACCATACACTGAAGTAACAAAAGTCATGGGATAGCGATATGCACATGTACAGATGGCGGCAGTATAGCGTACACGAGGTATAAAAGGGCAGTGTATTAGCGGATCTGTCATTTGTACTCAGGTGATCCATGTGAGGAGATGCCTGACGGGATAACGCCGAACGACGCTAATTGTCAGAGTTTGAAGGCGATTTGGTAGTTGGAGCTAGACACATGGGACATTCCATTCCGGAAATCATTAGGAAATTCAGTATTCCGAGATCCACAGTGCAAAGACCGTCTCGAGAATACCATATTTCAAGTATTACTTCTCTCCACCGACATGGCTGTGTCCGACGGCCTTCACTTAACGACCGAGAGGAGCGGCGTTAGCTTAGAGTTGTCAGTGCTAACAGAAAAGCAACGTTGCGTGAAATAACCACAGAAATCAATGTGGGACATACGACGGACTTATGCGTCAGGGGAATAAGGCGAAGGTTTTCATTAATGGACTATGGCAGCAGACAAACGATGCGAGTGCCTTTGCTAACAGCACGACATCTCCTGCAGCACCCCTCTTGTGCTCGTGACGATATCGGTTGGACCCTAGACCACTTGGTCAGATGAGTCGCAGTTTCAGTTGGTAAGAGCCGGTGGTAGGGCTCGATTGTGGCACAGACCCCTGGTATTCACGGACACAAGTTGTCAACAGGGCACTGTGCAAACTGGTGATGGCTCCATAATGGCGTGAGCTATTTTTACATGGAATAGACTCTGGTACAACTGAACCAATCATTGAATGGAAATTTTATGTTCACCTACTTGGAGACCATTTGCAACCATTCATGTACATCATGCCCCCAAATGAAGATTGGATTATTACGGATGAAAATACTCTGTACCACTGCGTCACAATTGTTCGCGATTGGTTCGAAGAACATTCTGGAGTATCCGAGCGAATGATTTGGCCACTCAGACCACCCGACATGAACCCCATCGAAAATTTATAGGTCATAATCGGGAGACAGTTAGTGTACAAAATCTTGTCCCGGCAACACTTCTGCAATTATGAACGGCTGTGGAGATAGTATGGCTCGGTATTTCTGCATGGGACTTCCGACGACTTGTTGAGTCTATGCCACTTTCTGTTGCTGCACTACGCCAGGTGAAAGGAGGTCCGACACTATATGAGGATGAATCCCATGGCTTTCGTCACCTTAGGCTATAGTGACCGCTGTACATTCCTGCTGCTGTGGAAGGACTAGCTGTGGTCATTTAGGCACTCTGCGATCCCCGCGATCTGTAATACAATTGCTTGCGATATTGCGCAGCTGTCTCTCTGATAGTCTCATGAACAGACCTGAAGCAATCTCTTGTGCACGCAGTGTCTGCTACATACGTGAGTAAGGCTGTTACTTATGTACATGGGACCCCCTGCGAGATAACTTATGCAATGACTGACATGTGTAGTTGGTATGTATAGTATCTGTGGTTTCCTGTTAGCTTCCTACCGACATATATAAGGTGTCCTTGGCGTGGCGTCCTGGTAAGTGCCTTCAGTATACAGTAGGATACTTATCAACGTTTAGAAACCTCTGATGGACGTAGAAGACGCCGGGACAAGTAATTTAATACAAGACACATGGGGCAACTTAAAATTGGCTCTCAGCACTATGGGACTACACATCGGAGGTCATCAGTCGCCTAGACTTGGAACTACTTACACTTAACTAACCTAAGGACATCACGCACATCCATGCCCGAGGCAGGATTCTAACGTGCGACCGTACCAGCAGCGCGGTTCCGGACTGAAGCGCCTAGAACCACTCGGGCACAGAGGCCGGCATGGGGCAGCATATATTGGGAAATACCGCAAAAGTAGATGAGAAATATTGAACATGTGGCGTCAGCAGATAACTTACCTCGTCGCATGTGCAGCGGTTGAGCCTATCAGTCTGTGACACCTGATCATCTCAACACTAGTCAAGTATTCAAGTCGGTGTGGCTGCGGTACCACGTGAGTTGCTCTAGTGCGTGTGGCTCAGACTTCCAGTCTTGTGTGTGGCAGTAAGTATTATATTCACTGAGGTAGACAGCTCGGTGTTTGTGTTGAGATAAGATTTGTTATATTATTTAACGATCTCACGGTCTCCGCTGGTTCATTGCAAAGAGCAGTGCAACAGAAACGTACCGTATTGCGTCACAAGTAAATGAGTATAAGCTTCCGAACTGCATTTTTACCAGTAAATGACCTCCGTTTCCTTACTAAATAATGTTCAAAATGGCTCTGAGCACTATGGGACTCAACTGCTGTGGTCATAAGTCCCCTAGAACTTAGAACTACTTAAACCTAACTAACCTAAGGACAGCACACAACACCCAGTCATCACGAGGCAGAGAAAATCCCTGACCCCGCCGGGAATCGAACCCGGGAACCCGGGCGTGGGAAGCGAGAACGCTACCGCACGACCACGAGATGCGGGCTACTAAATAATGTCTATAAACAAAATAAGAAGGGTCAAAAGGAGATAAACACAAAGTAACAACAGATTTTTACTGGTTACACCGAGGATAATAGTTTTGTAGCTTTTATGTTTACAACAGACCACATTTACAAAAGGTACTCGAAACTTGCACCGTTTGTCCTAATGCAAGTATTGCATAGTTCAGTCATCCCTTTTCGCCCAAGCCCTTGCGGCTAAGTACATCTGCTGACGTCATATGATCAACACTTCTCGTCTATTCTTGAAGTATTTCCCTACATGTGTCTTATATTAAATTACTTGTATCAGTGTCATCTGTCATTTCGGAGGTTCTTAAACGTTAATAAGAATTGTCCGGTACACAATCTAACTAGGAAAAAAGGTGCGAAAATATGGATTTAACCTTCATCGACGACGAGGTAATTAGAATCGAAGCTCAAGGTAGGATCGGGAAAGCATGGGAGACGTAATCGGCCGTGCCCTTTCACAAGAACCATCACGAAATTTACATTAATCGATTTTGTAAAAATCACGAAAATCGTAAATTGGATGACCAGACGGGGATATAATCAAATTGCCTCAAGAATCACTCACAGTTTTTGTGTTGACAAAATCGAAGTCAATTCCTGTGAATTCCAGCGAACTGAGCATAGGAGAAACAATCACGCCTCTTTCTGTTGTTCAGAAGGGACAATAACAATCAGTAAACAATAAATGTAGTTCAAGCATACTGAGTTGAAAATATGTTCTTCAGATCTATAGTGCTTCACTGTTGAGACTTTTGAATCGTGTCTTCCACGTAACCCTGCAACACAGTATTACGTTTGATCCTCTTGCTGCGTAATAACTTCTCCTTGTTTCCACCATGGAAACTAGCATAATGATTAAGCTAATGGAACCTGCCTCCATAGATGACGTCTCTAACGTACGCCTTTATGTTGTCGGTCGACTCGGAAGTAACCGTTTCCAAACCTGTTGGTGGAAGAAATTTACGTCAGTACTTACATCAGTGCCCATAATCTCCAATAACCTACTTCAGGAAAGTTAAATGGACCAGAAAGGCTTTCTTCACGTTCTGACTGGCAATGGAAGCGAGCCTGACGAAAAATGAAGATACTTTCATAGGACTGGTCGACTTGGGAAAAGCGTTCGACAGTGTCAAATGATGCAAGATGTTCGAAATTCTGAGAAAAATTTGAATAAGCTATAGGGAAAGGTAGGTAATGTACAATATTTGCAAGAACCGAAGGGGAACAATGAGACTGTAAGATCAAGAACGAAGCGCTCGGATTAAATGGGCTTAAGACAGGGATGCAGGCTTTCCATCTCTACTGACCGGTCTATACATCGAAGAAGCAATGATGGAAGCCAGGAATTTAAAAAAAAAAAAATTATCAGTATGTTGGCCACGCACCTACTTGACACTCTCGTAATTTTTAAATCTAATGCTGGTTGCAAAGCCAAACCCGGTTCCATAAATCAGCATACGACCAAGACACTTACTCCATCTGTAGGCAACCCTTTCATGGCTTGAATTTTTCTCTCTCCTTACAGAAACCTTTCATTTCTTCATTGCCGCTGTTCTTTCGACATCTGTAGTATCCTTACTTCTTGACTGCTCAACTACTGACTCTCTGTTCTTTCCTTGTATCCTTCTCTGTCGTCGATCTTTGACATATTGGTCGTTGCGCAGTTGCTTCTCCAATTTTCCTTTCATTCCAACTTGAACCCCAGTTTCGGAGCACAAATACCTATTCCCTGGCTTCGCTCTTGTAATCCTGTTGTTTCCCATACTCTTTTCGTTATTCTATCCCTGATTAAATGTCCGGCAAGCGTTGCCCTTTCAGTCTGATTTCTCATTGTATTATCCTCATATTCCAGTACAGTTCTTCCCTAGGTCTCCAGATCCATCTCTCACCCCTTCTTTTATTGCCTACTTTTTTCCTTAGTGTTATTCGTCCCATTTCTCTAGTTGTTCTGTATGATTTCGTCCTGATGTTACTGTCTCAGCTAGCAATATATAGCACCACATTTCTCGCCGGTGCCTAATAGTCTCTGTCCTTGCGTCTGCGTCCCGTAGATATATTCTTTTTACTGTTACTACAAACACACGCTCTATCTATCTATCCATCTATATATATATATATATATATATATATATATATATATATATATATATATATATAAATCAGAACCGCAGAGTGTGAGATGAGATGCATTAGAAGTTTACCAGGACAAATATCGTATTCGAACTTTCAAAAAGTGCAGAATAGCATTAAAATAAAGTTTTAAGAAATCTAAATTTTAAAAGCGCCTCCCTGGATGGTTACTGTATCAGAACCTCCCTTTCTGAAAATCAAGTTATACACTCCTGGAAATTGAAATAAGAACACCGTGAATTCATTGTTCCAGGAAGGGGAAACTTTATTGACACATTCCTGGGGTCAGATACATCACATGATCACACTGACAGAACCACAGGCACATAGACACAGGCAACGGAGCATGCACAATGTCGGCACTAGTACAGTGTATATCCACCTTTCGCAGCAATGCAGGCTGCTATTCTCCCATGGAGACGATCGTAGAGATGCTGGATGTAGTCCTGTGGAACGGCTTGCCATGCCATTTCCACCTGGCGCCTCAGTTGGACCAGCGTTCGTGCTGGACGTGCAGACCGCGTGAGACGATGCTTCATCCAGTCCCAAACATGCTCAATGGGGGACAGATCCGGAGATCTTGATGGCCAGGGTAGTTGACTTACACCTTCTAGAGCACGTTGGGTGGCACTGGATACATGCGGACGTGCATTGTCCTGTTGGAACAGCAAGTTCCCTTGCCGGTCTAGGAATGGTAGAACGATGGGTTCGATGACGGTTTGGATGTACCGTGCACTATTCAGTGTCCCCTCGACGATCACCAGTGGTGTACGGCCAGTGTAGGAGATCGCTCCCCACACCATGATGCCGGGTGTTGGCCCTGTGTGCCTCGGTCGTATGCAGTCCTGATTGTGGCGCTCACCTGCACGGCGCCAAACACGCATACGACCATCATTGGCACCAAGGCAGAAGCGACTCTCATCGCTGAAGACGACACGTCTCCATTCGTCCCTCCATTCACGCCTGTCGCGACACCACTGGAGGCGGGCTGCACGATGTTGGGGCGCGAGCGGGAGACGGCCTAACGGTGTGCGGGACTGTAGCCCAGCTTCACGGGGACGGTTGCGAATGGTCCTCGCCGATACCCCAGGAGCAACAGTGTCCCTAATTTGCTGGGAAGTGGCGGTGCGGTCCCCTACGGCACTGCGTAGGATCCTACGGTCTTGGCGTGCACCCGTGCGTCGCTGCGGTCCGGTCCCAGGTCGACGGGCACGTGCACCTTCCGCCGACCACTGGCGACAACATCGATGTACTGTGGAGACCTCACGCCACACGTGTTGAGCAATTCGGCGGTACGTCCACCCGGCCTCCCGCATGCCCACTATACGCCCTCGCTCAAAGTCCGTCAACTGCACATACGGTTCACGTCCACGCTGTCGCGGCATGCTACCAGTGTTAAAGACTGCGATGGAGCTCCGTATGCCACGGCAAACTGGCTGACACTGACGGCGGCGGTGCACAAATGCTGCGCAGCTAGCGCCATTCGACGGCCAACACCGCGGTTCCTGGTGTGTCCGCTGTGCCGTGCGTGTGATCATTGCTTGTACAGCCCTCTCGCAGTGTCCGGAGCAAGTATGGTGGGTCTGACACACCGGTGTCAATGTGTTCTTTTTTCCATTTCCAGGAGTGTACATATCATTGTCGTTTTTATTCCCGTTATATATTCTCTCGGGCATTTAAACTTGTCCACATTAAATTCGCTGCCTACTGGTGTTTTCCTTTCCCCAGAGGTATACAATGCCTTTGTTTTCTTGTAAGCGATTTTCAGTCTCATCCTTGCTTAGGGTGTCGAGTTAAACCTTTGCTCTTCCTATGCCTCAGTAGGGCATTTTATACGGAGCTGTGCAAAATTTAAGGACGGAAGTAACATTCTTATAATGTCATTACCAAGCGACCCAGTTCGATGTAGCTTAGAACATACATAGAATGAAGTGGTACAGTACAGTGCAAAAGGTACTGAAAGAAATACGCAATGAAATGAACAGAAGTAACGCTTTATTCAAAGTAATTAAAGTGTAGTCCCGTGGACGTTAGAAATGGCTGGACATTGTTCTTAATACGGTGTGTGATCACCAAAGACGGCACAGCACGTTCTACAGAAGGCTACCGTGCTGGTCACAGGGTTGATAAGACGTTCCTGTGGTAGGACGTTACAACCTTCCAGCAGCGCAGCTGACAGCTACTACTTGGTCACTGGTGCGTGTGAAGGTGCTGCGATACGTCTCCCTCACGTGTTCGAAGGGATTTAAGTCAGAGGAACGGGCAGGCCAGTCAAAATACGTTCAAATGTGTGTGAAATTTTATGGGACTTAACTGCTAAGGTCATCAGTCCAGAAGCTTACACACTACTTAACCTAAATTACCCTAAGGACAAACACAGACAGCCATGCCCGAAGGAGGACTCGAACCTCCGCCGGGACCAGCCGCACAGTCCATGACTGCAGCGCCTTAAACCGCCAGACCAGTCCATTCGCCGAATATCCTCTTGTTCCAACAGCTCCATCACCTGCGCTGCTCCATGCGCTCGCGCGTTGTCATCCACAAAAATTGAATCAGGGCAGAATTCATCACTGAAAACGCGCACAAGCCGAAGGAGTACAGTGTCGCAGTAACGTTGAGCTGTGAGTGTACCGTGTTAAAAGACTCGGAGGGCAGTAAGCCCATGCAGAATTGTGCTTCCCAACACCATAGCACGCGGACCACCAAAGCAGGCTTATTCAACAGTGTTACTGGGTGCACTACATGTTCCCATCTCTCGCCATGTGAGGGTACGTCCAGTAATTTCGTCCCCATGTGCGTCTTTTCAGGCTGCTTTCGGTCCTTTTTATGGATGCCAAAGTGCTTTCACATCAAACCGTGCGGATGAAGGAGCTCTTGAAATGAGAGCACCTCTTGGAACGAGAGATATTCAGCGAATAGACTGGTCTGTCCCTTCCCCTGCCCACGCCCATTCCCACTGAGCACATGTTGATGTGTTGGGCAGCTGTATTATAGCATGTACACTTGCACCAGCGACCATCGGGCAGTTTTGAACCGCGCTGTTGGTCGAATGTAACGCCCTACCCTAACTCCGTACCAAACCTGTGACCTGCGTTGGAGCACGTTGCAGAGCATGCATTACCCTCCGTGGTGATTAGACGCCCGATGAAGAACCAGCTGTTTCTGCTCGTCTTTACTTATTTTTCTTTTAAGATACGTTCTGTATTATACAGCAGTAGTTCTTTCTTTTTATGGCAGAGGTTTCATCGAGCTATGTTACTTAATCGAAATTAGAATTATATATTAGTACCTTCAGCTGCTGACGGGTGTTGATATATCAACGGCGACATGTAAAATGTGTGCCCCGACCAGGACTCGAACGCGGGACTCCTGCTTACATGGCAGACGCTTAATCCATCTGAGCCACCGAGGGCACACTGGATAGTGCGACTGCAGGGACTATCTCGCGCACGCCTCCCGTGAGACCCACATTCTCACCTTATATGTCCTCACACTACATTCGTAGTGTCCGTATCCAAAACATTCATTACTCGTGGAAGGCATTCTTACCAAGTCCCGTTAAGAGTTCGGGTAATATGTGTGCATCCGCACAGAAGAGGAAAGTCATGGCTGGTATTGCCAGAACTATATACTTATATTGATATGGTGTCTGTTCTTTCGGACATGTGCGAAAGAACAGACACCATATCCATATAAGCTACTTCTTAATGGTTGCATTAGAAGTGTTATATTCATGTGTGTATAACACTTCCGCGACTCAGTGGATGCAGATGATAATAACGTAATTATGTTCTTTGTTTAGATATGGTTTCAGAACGAGATTTTACCTCTGCAGCGGAATGTGCGCTGTTATGGAACTTCCTGGCAGATTGAAACCTTGTGCCGGACTGAGACTCGAACTCTGGGCCTTTGCCTTTCGCGGACAAGTGCTCTACCAACTGAGCTACCAAACCACGATTCACGATGCCTCCTCATAGATGTACTTCTACCAGCACCTCGACTCCTACGTTCCAAACTCCATACACCCTTACTTCCAGGAGTACTAGTCCCGTAAGTTTCGCCGGAGAACTTTTGTGAAGTCGGGAAGGTAAGAGACAAGGTACTAGTAGAAGTAAAGCTGTGAGGGCACATTGCCATTCGTGCGTGTGTAGCTCAGTAGACGCCGGCGCGGTAGCTCAGAGTGCTCGGTCAGAGGGTTAGTCGTCCTCTGTAACAAAAAACTGAGTAAATGGATCTACGATGAATTTGAATGGGTTTCATAGGACGTCCGCTTCGAACAAATGGAACGAACAGTAACGAAATAAATGAGGAAAGAAAAAAAAGTTGGTAGAGCACTTGCCCGCGAAAGGCAAAGGTTCCCTGTTCGAATCTCCGTCTGGCAGAAAGATTTAATCTGCCGGGAAGTCTGATAGCTTTCACGTTGGATAAACATAGTAATTGGGGCGTTTTTTTTATTTCTGTCACATAGTTTCCTACTGCTACCTGCAAAGCGCACTGTTTCTTCTTGCTGTAAATTTCTGCCCTCTTTGTTACTTTGCAATTTCGCGTCATGTTTCCTAAGCGCTGACCGAGGTCGTCAGGTATAATTTAGCAACCTCGCTACTTTTTGTCGCCCGACCCCACCCGCCAACTCCGTCTTTCCCTGGATGTAGATCTTCTGGTAGCGACAACGCGTGAAAAACGTTTTATCGCGCCCGTACTAACTGGACTCGCCCTTTGGTCGCTCTAAAAAAAAATTGTTGACGACGCTTGAGAACAACGAGTTTCCTCGATCCGGCGTTGTATCGCAAAGCTGTACGTGCCCGCGTTATGCGAATAACAGACGAGTGAACGTTAATCTGAGTTCATCTGAGAACAGGTATGTACAGCTTTATTTTCGCATTACATAATAAATAGTGTAAACTGATCAAGGCACGAAGACCGTCTGAACTATAATATACGAGCCTCAGCGGTATATACGCAGCGGTAGCATTACCGTCTACCATGCAAGGGGGCCCGGTTTCGTTTCCCCGGCAGGGGACTGGGTATTGTGTGTCCTCCGTCATAATTGACACGCAAATCGCCGAGGTGGCGTCAACTAAAAAGACTTGCAATACGGTGGTCGAACCTCGAAGGGGATATCCTGGACAAAAAATGCATACGATCATTTCATTAGGATATAGACCTGCTATATAACTGGCAAATGTGTTTTTCCACAATGACTTTCTTTAGATGGTAGCTTACTATTTGTTGCGATGTTATTAATTTTAAACACGTAAACAGTTAAATATGGTGTAGTTTTAATGTAATAATTTTAAGTTTATCCTTTGTAGTTAATTTAGTGTGATAAAGTTTGTCACTATCGTGCACCCTCCTCGCTCGTACCGCTAGTGTCCTCTCTCGTCATGCGGAACTGTTGTATACGTGTGTACATTTGCATGGAAGACCATATCACAACATCCATGTTGTGCATGTTTTAATTTAATATGGAGGTGAAATTTTATATTTGACTGGCCACTTTCGGCTATAGTTTAACGTGCCTCTGCCACAATATGTAATCCAAGTAAGTCTGCATAGGTATCATTTGTATTCGTAAAGTGGATATGATTACACACACACACACACACACACACACACACACACACACACACATATATATATATATATATATATATATATATATATATATATATATATATACAGGGTGATTCACGAAGATATGCAAATATTTTAATATGTTATTCTACAAGTAAAACTAACGAAAAAAGTTCATATAAACATAGGTTCGCATATGTTTAGTTACGGCTAATAAACCGGCCGCTGTGGCCGAGAGGTTCTAGGAGCTTCAGTCTGGAACCACGTGGCTGCTACGGTCTCAGATTCGAATCCTGCCTCGGACATGGATGTGTGTGAGTGTCCATAGGTTAGTTAGGTTTAAGTAGTTCTACGTCTAGGGGACTTATGATCTCAGATGTTAAGTCACATAGTGCTTAGAGCCATTTGAACCATTTTGAACGGCCAATAAAATATTTTGCCAGAAAGTTAGCAACTTCGTTAATATTATCGGTAACTCCGTAACTAAACGCCCTCAGTGGCACTGTAGCGAGAAGGAAGCGACTCAACCTTACTTCTCTGGTTTCTGTATCACTAACCTGGTGTCTTGTTGCTTCGGTAGTCCCTCGTCGCACAGTAGTAGTGCTCAGGCGCCAGGTTCAGTGTAGGTGATACTGTTAAAGTGGAGTATTTCGGGAGGCCAGTTGTTAAATGTCAACAACGATTTGTACTATACTCTTTTTAATAAAGAAAACACTTCGACAAACACTTCACAGAATTTCCAATATGGCGGCTCTTGACTACGCCGCTATTCAACCCTTTACAACACATTAACGCCTTTCTGACTTTCCATAATCGTGATACACACTGCCCACGACGCGTGGCGTTCACAGATAACTAACCTTCACTTTATCTCATGTTTCACAGCTGCAATATTTATTCGCGACCGTTCTTTTAGCGCCGCCCCGGTTACTCGACCATGCTTTTTGAGTGGTGCCTCGCTACTAACTCGCCCTGTCTTCCCGAAGGACAAGAATGACGCCCTTTCTCCCACAGCCAATAAGGACACTCCTCTCGTTTCCTACACACACACACACACACACACACACACATATATATATATATATATATATATATATATATATATATATACTTTCAGCCAATGGGCGTTCAGATCGCTGTTGCGAGGCGGATCTGACGTCACGTTTGTGGACATTGTGACGGAAGTTTGTCTCGTAACGCTGTCTCGGACTGTAATAGTCGGATATTGTCCCTACTAAGGTTTCACAACATTGCCTCCTACGATTGCATCACTAATGCTCCTTTTTGACGCTTAATTGTCAAATGTACATGTAGCGTGGCTGCTATTGAGCATGTCCAATTGCAAAGTTATGCGTAATACTTGGCTTAAACACGTGAAGGGAGTGCACGTATGCATTACGGGGCCTATGTTTATCTGAACTTTTTCATTTAGTTTTACTTGTACAGTAATATACTAAAATATTTGCATATCTTCGTGAATCACCCTTTCACAGTTACCTTGCTTAGGTTGTCCACATTTCCTTCTGAAGAAGACGTTTATAAAAACTTTGAAATCATGGTAAAGGGGTTTTAGCAAACCTTCCAATGCAACTAACTGGCTGTTTACTAATTCTACTAGAAGACAATGACAAGGGTCTGGACACCTATTGACCTGTATGTTCGTGAGGTCTACGTTTTGGTTCAGTTATTCTTGTAACATAACCCTTCAAGCGAACAAATGTTCTGGGCCACAGGTAGTACAACTATGGCATCGGATCACTCTTATAAAGTTTCGGTATTATGAAGAAACGAATAAAAATGCTTCCAAATACACATCCTCTGTTGAGAGAAGCCGTGGACTTGACACAGCCAGCTAACGAGGTGTGCTGCAACATTCCAGAAGTGTGTTCTGCGTTTGTCGGGGACGGCGCTGTCTGCTATTGATAGCTGTGTTGAAGCGTGCAGCGCGGCGGGACCGGTCGTGCAATAATTACGCGGCAGACACCTGCTTCGAGCAGGCGGCGGCGTCTTGTCACGCGCAGCCGCAGCCACCGGGGCCTGCCCCTGGTCGTGGTCTTGTTCGAGCGGTGGCCGTGCTGGCGGTGGCGGCCGTCCGTTGCAGAGCCGACGGCCGGGGCAGTTACACGCTCCGGCGCGCGCGTCACGTCGCATCGGAGCGCCTCCACTTGCGGGCGCTGACGTTCGATTACTGCACAGGGCCACCGCGGGGATGTGCTACACTGTGCGGAAAATGAGGCGCGAATTACCAGCTACTGGTCTGATGACGTAAGGCAGTAGTCTGTCTACACCGTCGGAGAAAGACGACCTAAACGAAACTTGGTGAGCGTGTTTCTACACTACTGGCCATTAAAATTGCTACACCAAGAAGAAATGCAGATGATAAGCGGGAATTCATTGGACAAATATATTAGAACTGGCATGTGATTACATTTTCACGCGATTTGGGTACATAGATCCTGAGAAATCACTACCCAGAACAACCACCTCTGGCCGTAATAACGGCCTTGATACTCCAGGGCATCGAGTGAAACAGAGCTTGGATGGCGTGTACAGGTACAGCTGCCCATGCAGCTTCAACACGATACCACAGTTCATCAAGAGTAGTGGCTGGCGTATTGTGACGAGCCAGTTGCTCGGCCACCATTGACCAGACGTTTTCAATTGGTGAGAGATCTGGAGAATGTACTGGCCAGGGCAGCAGTCGAACATTTTCTGTATCCAGAACGGCCGGTACAGGACCTGCAACATGCGGTCGTGCATTATCCTGCTGAAATGTTAGGTTTCGCAGGGATCGAATGAAGGGTAGAGCCACGCGTCGTAACACATCTGAAATGTAACGTCCACTGTTCAAAGAGCTGTCAGTGCGAACAAGAGGTGACCGAGACTTGTAACCAATGGCACCCCATACCATCACGCCGGTTGATACGCCAGTATGGCGATGACGTATACACGCTTCCAATGTGCGTTCACCGCGATGTCGCCAAACACGGATGCGACCATCATGATGCTGTAAACAGAACTTGGATTCATCCAAAACAATGACGTATTGCCATTCGTGCACCCAGGTTCGTCGTTGAGTACACCATCGCAGGCGCTCCTGTCTGTGATGCAGCGTCAAGGGTTACCGCAGCCATGGTCCCCGGGCTGATAGTCCAGTCCCCGTCTGTTGACTCAGGGATCGAGTCGTGGCTGCACGATCCGTTACAGCCATGCGGATAAGATGCCTGTCATCTCGACTGCTAGTGATACGAAGCCATTGGGATCCAGCACGACGTTCCGTATTACCCTCCTGAACCCACCGATTCCATATTCTGCTAACAGTCATTGGATCTCGACCAACGCGAGCAGCAATATCGCGATACGATAAACGGCAATCGCGATAGGCTACAATTCGACCTTTATCAAAGTCGGAAACGTGATGGTACCCATTTCTCCTCCTTACATGAAGCATCACAACAACGTTTCACCAGGCAACGCCTGTCAACTTCTGTTTGTGTATGAGAAATCGGTCGGAAACTTTCCTCATATCACCACATTGTAGGTGTCGCTACCGGCGCCAACCTTGTGTGAATGCTCTAAAAAGCTAATCATTTGCATATCACAGCATCGTCTTCCTGTCGGTTAAATTTCTCGTCAGTAGCACGTCATCTTCGTGGTGTAGCAATTTTAATGGCTAGTAGTGTACATCTGAAAGATGATGCCTATTCAAATTCCGCTCCAGTCGCATAAGACTTGCGGCTGCAGCGCCATTGTGAGAATGGAAATCAAATTTGCTTCAAATACACGCTGTAGTGATCATGGGCTTTACTTACCTTAGAGATTGGACGTGTGAGCTGATGTTGGTCAAGAACGGCTTTAAGGCAACAAAGACGCCTTATCAACACCTAACTGAGTTTGAACGAGGTCGGGTAATAGGCCTACGAGAAACTGGACTTCCCTCCAGCGATATTCTAGAAATACTTGGCGGGAAAGTAGCCACTGTGGATGATTGCTGGCAGCGATGGTCACGAGAATGTACGGTCGCCAGAGAAGATCGGGCCCTGGACGACTTCATGGCACGACCGAGAGGGAAAACTGTCGTGTTCGGCGTATGGCTCTGGAGCATCGTACTGCATCTGCAGCAACAATTTGAGCAGCAGTTGGCAACACAGCGACGCAACGCACTACTACAAATCGGTTACTACAAGGACATCTCCAAGCCAGACACCCTGTAGCGTGCATTCCACTGACCCCACACCACCGCCATTTGCGACTATAGTGGTGTCAAGCGGCAGCTCATTGGAGGGCAGGATGGAGGTCTGTTGTGCTCTCTGATGAAAACTTGTTCTGCCTCAGTGCCATGCTGGTCGTATGTCGGATAAGAGGAGGAGTTGAAGGCCTGCAACCAACCTGTCTGTGTGTTGGACCCAATTGACCTACACCTGAAGTTGTGGTCTGAGACGTCGTTTCGTATGACCGCAGCCTGCATGCACATTTCAACCTCAGTCTGGCGATTCGACCTTTTGTGGTGCCGTTTATGAACAGCATGTCAGGTGGTGTTTTCCAATAGGACAACGCTCGTCCACATACCACTGTTATAGCCCAACATGCTCTAGACAGTGTCGACAACATGTCGCCTTGGCCTGCTAGATCACAAGATCTGTCTCCAATAGAGGAAGTATAGGACACCATCGGACGATGCTTCCAGCGTCGTCCTCCAACAGCATTAACTGTCCCTGTATTGACCGAACAAATGCAACAGTCATGGAACTCCCTGCGACAATCTGACGTTCGGCTCTTGTACAGCACAATGCATGCACGTTTGCATGTTTGCGTTCAACATTCTGGCAGTTAAAAAGGTATTGATGTACCAGCATTTAACATTTGCAATGGCTTATCTAGGGCTTACAGAACCATGCGATATTGTAATGTGAATGACTTAAACGCAGTAGCTAGACAAATGTATTCACGGAATTTCATTACTCTACATTAATTATTTTTTGGTGTTGCAATCTTTTTCCCGTCATTGTAGTTCGGAAAAGCAGTTGGCGGTGGGGGGAGGGGGGGTTGTGCGTCGATTAGCTGCCACTGGAGTCTCGATGGTAAAAAGGAAGAAAGCGAGATGGGCATATGGGCATAAGAAGGAGACTACCTCAGACAGAACGAGCATTAACTTCAAGGAGCTCTCACACCACACACACTCAATGTATATTTCAGAATAAAGAGTACTGCGCAGTAATATCGACATTATGAGATCAATGCTCATGGTTTCCGCAATATATTGAAGGAGACGTGAGAGCTTTATAGTGAGCACATAAAAATACGTAGATCAATAGTGTCTCCTGCCAATTACACTACGTGATCAAGAATATCCGGGCACCCACAAGAACATAGTCCGCCTCTGGTTGCTAAGTGGTCAGCGTGACGGAATGTCATACCTAACGGCCCGGGTTCGATTCCCGGCTGCGTCTCAGATTTTCTCCGCTCAGGGACTGGGTGTTGTGTTGTCCTTATGATCATCATTTCATCCCCATCGACACGTAAGTCGCCGAAGTGGCGTCAGATCGAAAGACTTGCACCGGGTGAACGGTCTACCCGACGGGAGGCCCTAGCCACACGGTATTTCCGTTTTCCCAAAAAGGTATGTTTTTCATATTTGGTGCATTGTGCTGCCACCTACTGCCACTTACTCCATAACAGCGACCTCAATAGTAATTAGCTATCGTGAGAGAGCAGAATGGGGCGCTCCGCGGAACTCACGGACTTGGAACGTGGTCAGGTGATCAGGTGCCACTTGCGTCATACGGCTGTACGCGAGATTTCTACACTCCTAAACATCCATAGGTCCACTGTTTCCGATGTGTTAGTGAAGCGGAAACGTGAAGGGAAACGTACAGCACAAAAGCGAACAGTCCGACCTCGTCAAATGACTAACATATACCTCGGACAGGTGAAGAGGGTCGTAAAGTGTAATAGGCAAACATCTATCCAGACTATCACACAGAAATTCCAAAGTGCATCAGGATCCACTGCAAGTACTATGATAGTTAGGCGGGAGGTGAGAAAACTTGGTGGATTTCATTGTCGAGCGGCTGCTCATAAGCCACATATCACGCCGGTAAATGCCAAAGGACGCCTCATTTTGTGTAAGGAGCGTAAAAATTGGACTATTGAACAGCCGGAAAACGTTGTGTGGAATGACGGTACAAAACGTGGCGATCCGATGGCAGGGTGTGAGTATGGCGAACACCGGGTGAAGGTTTTCTGCCAGCGTGTGTAGTGCCAAGAGTAAAATTCGGAGGCGGTGGTGTTGTCGTGTATTTCATGGGGGGGGGGGGGGGGGGGGGGGGCGCTTGCAACCCTTGTTGTTTTGCGTAGCACTATCACACCACAGGCCTATACTAATGTTTTAAGCACCTTCTTGCTTCCCGCTGTTGAAGAGCAATTTGGGGATGGCGACTGCACCTTTCAACATAATGCACGGCGTGTGGCGGAGTTGTTACACGACAATAACATCCCTGTTATGGACTGGCCTGCACAAAGTCGTGACCTGAATCCTACAGAACACCTTTGGGATGTTTTGGAACGCCGACTTTGTGCGAGGCCTCACCGACTGACATCGATACCTCTACTCAGTGCAGAACTCCGTGAAGAATGGGCTGCCATTCCCCAAGAAAGCTTCCACCACGTGATTGAATATGGACTATGCCTGCGAGAGAGGGCCAACACTATATTGAATTCCAGCATTACCGATGGAGGGAGCCACGAACTTGTAAGTCATTTTCAGCCAGGTGTCCAGATACCTTTGATCACATAGTGTATGAAGTGTGTGCTGTTGTGAAGGGTTCTGCCTGATTCCAGGCACCGCACGTAACACAACTGTCACGCGTAACAGCTAAGTGAAGCAATCATGGTGGAACTTTAAAGCAGGGTGTAGTATTAAGTTCATGGTGCAGGTGTTGGGGAAGGAAGCGAGTGTCAGCCGAAAATTTTGTTCAGATGGTGAATCAGTCGAGTCAACGAAATCGTCGGTTCACAATTTCTGTGTTGTTGATTCGTTTCTCGATCGTTTTGGCACCGACAAAGAGTTGCAGACCAGCGTAGAGAGTGGGCTGAAAGAAGTCATGGCTGCCTTCTATATTGTTTAATTCGGAGTGGTGACTATATAGAGAAGTAGGTGGAAGATTTAACTAAAAATTGCAAATAAAATATTCTTTATTTTCATTGTGATTTCCATTTCGCGACTGATCGGAACTAAAAAAAAAATGCCCTCGTATTGATGCTCAATCTGTAAATAGAGCAACGTATCGTACTGTGTGAGAGTGGTACCACCACTCAATACCTGCCAGTTCCTGCCGCGACCGAGAAATATTCAATTCGCTCAGAACGACTTTCCACAAAGATTTGCGAAAAGGAAATGACGAAAGACCACGAAGAGGGCTGGAAGATGTATGTAGGGACACCGTACGCTAATCCGAGAAATGGAATTCCTCACTGATCAGCAAACGCCAGATGCTTAGTTGTCTACAACATCAGAGGGAAGCGGAACCGTTTATTTTACTTGTATCAGTCCTCAGAATTGACAAATGAAATCAGATCATCTGTTCAGTGAGCATACATGTCTATTTTCCTGGCAACGATTGTCACAGCACAGATCATCAAAGCTTTTAATTAATTATTGATAAATAATTGTTTTATTTTATTTGAAATAGTTGTTACACTAGCATAGAAATCAGCACATGAGCACTATAAATTATACAGTTAACTTGTTAAATTTTTAATTAATTGTTGTTGTGATTTACGAATCTGTTCTGACGTGAATGAGGCCATGGTCCATTAAAACGTCCACTGGAAGCTTCCCAGATTTGTTTAGCGCTTTCTGCATACTGTGTGCTTGTGCTTTGGGATGAGACCAACTCAGTGCAATAATTTTTTACAATTTAAGTGTTAAAGTTATAGCTTCTCAACCACTCCACCCTTCTCCCTCCCTGCTTTCCTCCCACCCCCTCCCCCCTCTCAGTCCCCCTCGCTGCATTTTATAATTTCCGTATTTTATGCCTTTTACGGTTTGCACATCCAGTGTTCTACACTTTTAATAAGTTAACGAGAATTTTTACATAATTATACTTTATATAATTCTAGCGTAAGATCCTCACTTCTTAAACTCATGACTTTCCAGTCATACCTCCCACCAGCCCCCCCCCCCCCTCCCCCGTCCTCTACTTCCACCGGATACCAGTTTAAAACATTGACTGCACTTGCAAAACAAAGTACTCTGATATGAAGTTCTAACAGAAACACGGTGTGTTGCTGACGCAACTTCTTGGGTAAATGCTATATTTATGTACAATTTTTTCCACTTATTGTAAAATAATAGACAGTACATATTTAGTTTTGCTTTGTTTTAGATCTGAAGATCATCCAGAGAGCTCTAAACATGCCATGTATTGAAGAATTAATGAGAATTGTTGCAAATTCAGTCGTAATATGTGTGAGTTGCACATCGTTGAGCTGCGACATGCTCGTTATGAACGCAGAGTCGAGACGACTTTAGATCCCTGAAAACTCGCAGCGCTGTTACCAACTTTCAACTGAGAACTGCTGACCGCGGCAGGCTAAAACATTAGTCGTCTACAGGTCTGTGATAACAATGAGGCGTTTATATAATCGCATCACGTTATTGGTTGAGGTAGGCCCGGGAAGCTGCCACGCACAGTGTTTGTGCCAGTCAGCAAAGGAGACGTTAAGTTTGCAGGTGGTCGGCAATACTGTTCACCTGTCACAGTGCCTTCGGTGCCCCCACCAACCCGTGTACCTGTCTTGGTGCATGATCCGAGCACCTCTTCGCCTGGATGACGGCGTACCCACATACAAACGCATGTGACTCATCCACTCTTCCATTGATCCACGGTCCATTCTCGATGTTCCGTAGTCACTGCAATAGTCACTGACGACGTCTTTGGGCCAATATGGGAACACGCAGGAGTCACCTGTGGCGGATCCCTATGCTCAGCAATGCGTGCTGGAAACACGTTTGTCTGCATCAGAATCGTACCTTGTTGTCCGATATACCACAGATCGACACCTATCTTGCTTTACAGAGAGGGTCAGCCCCCCACTTCCACCTCCTGTGGGGAGATATGGACGTCCAGTGCCTTCCCACCAACTGGTGTTTTCACCAACCTTCAGTCACTTTCTGTAGACGCTCACGACATAAGCACAAAACCTAAGATCTGCTGGGATTCCCCTTTGAAACACTCCTCATAGACTGGTTTTCGCCTACCTAGATTTGCATGTTACCAACTTGGCTCATTTATGCAGTGAGTACACGAGTCGTATTAGGATGTGCATGGTTGGTGAGATATAGCCTGGTGGTTTTGAGGGTGATCTCCAGTTATCCCTTACAGGCCGTTCTTGAGACCCCGGCCGTTCTTGAGACCAAGTAGTATTCAATGTTTTCTCCTGTTTATGTTCAAAAATGTGTGTGAAATCTTATGGGACTTAACTACCAAGGTCATCAATCCCTAAGCTTACACACTACTTAATCTAAATTATCCTAAGCACAAACATACACACCCATGCCCGAGGGAGGACTCGAACCTCCACCGGGACCAGCCGCACAGTCCATGGCTGCAGCGCCCTACACCGCCCGGCTAATCCCGAGCGGCTCCTGTTTATGAGCTAGAAGCTATGCTCGATCGTTACCTGGAGCATAGGAAATTATTGTCATCATCAATAAGCGCATTAGTAGCTCTTTGTTCTCCTACATCTTCTTATCTACTCGTATGAATGTGTATATCGATGGTGAGGATTTGAAATGTGGGTTAAATCTGACAGTCGGTGGATCGACTTCACCACGCCACCAGTACCCTCATGATGTTATTGAGCCGTTGGCGGTCCTGGTGCTGAAAACTGGACTTGAAAATTTTCAGTGCGCTTTTAGTCGACCCTTGTGGCATACGGGGTGAGGGGTTCAGGTTGGTAGCTTTTTAGGCGTGAGCTTACTGCGAGAAACAATATTTATTAAAGGAAAATATTTCTTCTACAGTAAACAAAATATCAGTTATAGTTCCTGAAGTACTGGACATTAGAACGATACAACAAAGGAACAAAAGCTTTTCCAGCACCGAGAGAAAACAATTTGAAAATAACGTCGTCCCAGTAACTCTAAAATTTGGTGCAATGAAAAGAAACACAAGTATCTCAATACCTTCGACCTCTTGACCCGCCAATCAATAAGGACAAAATGAAAATAGATCCGAAACACAAACAATTAATACAAACAATGAAATCGGAATGCCTTTGACTTTATAATTGTATTTCCATACGTAGCGTGTAACTGGTGGAGGGAGCGATTTCATTTAGAATTTAGTTAATTCGAAACGTATTAACTAACTTCTAGCTTTACTATCACTCCCTCCACTAGTTACACACTACTAGCAACACTATTACCAATCAAATAAAATACAACTTACGAAAAATCCGTAATCACGTTTTACTGTACAAATGGTAATCACGTTTTACTGTACAAATGCTTATATAATCTACGTTCACAGCGTAACGATTGTAACGAGATTTCATTTCGAGAAAACAAATTCACTGCCAGCGTGCAGGCAAACACAGTGAAACTCAACACACCACACTGCTATAATTTTACTGCTTTAGTCACTTCATTAACGTATTTAATTACATTTTTGTTTTAAAACTGTGTGGCACGCAGAGCGCAAAGCTAACCACACGATCATCACTTAGCACTTTCACGTTCAGAAGCCCACGTTTCAAAGCCTGTTAACTGTTAAATTTGTTTCAATTGATAAAATAGTACGAATAATGAAAATACAATCTTTTTCTATAGGAGCATACTTACGTCATGGTAGGTATCAAATGGCATAATTATTTGCTAGTTACTCAGTAACATTAAGAAGCTATTTTTGTGTAATAACCGAGGAGTACCAAATTATCATGCTACTTTATTTGTGAAATGACATTACGCTTGTTTGGACAAGAATGCAATTATGACACTTCAGCTTAATGCTCATGTAGCTATAATGCATCTGATGATAACAGCTTCCTTCTGAAACGCGTCGCGGTAATTGGTTGGTTGGTTGTTTGGGGGAAGAGACCAAACAGCGAGGTTATCGGTCTCATAGGGGTAGGGAAGGATGGGGAAGGAAGTCGGCCGTGCCCTTTCAAAGGAACCATCCCGGCATTTGCCTGGAGCGATTTAGGGAAATCACGGAAAACCGAAATCAGGATGGTCGGACGCGGGATTGAACTGTCGTCCTTCCGTCGCGGTAATAAATGTTAGTAAAGAAATTACTGGAGCACTAAGAATTATTTCATAAATATAAAAAACTTTCTTGAAGTCATTATCTACACCCGATAATAAATTTTTAAGTGGTTATCTACAGCCGCCGGCCGCGGTGGCCGTGCGGTTCTGGCGCTGCAGTCCGGAACCGCGGGACTGCTACGGTCGCAGGTTCGAATCCTGCCTCGGGCATGGGTGTATGTGATGTCCTTAGGTTAGTTAGGTTTAAGTAGTTCTAAGTTCTAGGGGACTTATGACCTAAGATGTTGAGTCCCATAGTGCTCAGAGCCATATCTACAGCCGATAAATAATTGGAAAAAACCACCGCGACTACAGACAAGTCGTCACACTGTACCCGTGCGATGCCGGTGTGCCCCTAGTTATAAAATATTTTTTATTCTTAAATGTGAGGGTTGTTCAATAAGTAATGCCCCACATTTTTTTCTCAGAACATATTTATTGTTATGAGTCAGAAATTGGTGACAATATACATCAACTTGTCTTGTCCAAGTCCTATTCTTCTACGTAGTCTTCATCGCGTTCTATGGCCGTACGCCAACATTGTGGAAGGGCATGTATTCCCTGTTGGTAAAAGCTCTTGTCCTATAGGAATTCCCATTTTCACTGCATGACTGACACTCTCGTCATCTTCAAAGTGTGTTCTCCGTAGAGAATCTTTAAGCGGCCCAAAGAGATGGAAGTCCGAGGGTGCCAGGTCTGGACTGTAGGGTGGATGAGGCAGTGATGTTCAACCCAAGTCGGCGATGTGTTCCCGGGTTCTCAGATATGTGTGAGGGCGTGCATTACCGTGTTGGACCAAGATTTCTGCTGGATTATTGTCCTATTGAACACGTCGAAAACGGTGCTTGAGTTTATTCAGTGTCTTCACGTATGCCTCTGAATTGATGTTCGGCCCTCTTGGCATCACTTCCACGAGAATGACGCCATCACAATCCCAGAGGACTGTCACCATGATTTTTCCGGCAGAGGTGGTTGTCTGGAATTTCTTCTTTGCGGTGAATGGTCTGCCTTTCTGTTTCCGGCGCAAAGTGGTGCACCCAGCCTTCGTCCCCCGTAATGATCCTTTACAGAAAGGCCTCTCCGTCGGTCTCAAAACGCTCCAACAATTCAGACGAAATGGCCTTTCTTTGAATCTTGTGGTCCGCTGTGAGCATTCGTGGAACCCATCGTGAGCACCTCTTTGAATATCCGAGAGTCTCGATCATTGCAGACGCACTTCCAGTGCTGACCGGCAACTGTAGAGCCAATTGTCGAGTTGTGATGCGCCGGTCGGCACGAATAATGGCATCCGCACGATACAGCATGTCTGGAGCAGTGGCTGTGACAGGACGTCTCGAGCTTGGCTGATCATGGAGCTCTGTTTCTGCATTTCCTCAGGCTGTAACTTTCTTTACCCATCGCCCAGCTGTACTATCAACTGCAGCATCGTCATACACTGAACACAAACGTTTATGGATATTCACCATGGTTTCTTTTTCTGCGCACAAGAATTCAATAACAGCACGCTGCTTGTAACGTGAGCCGTATGTAGATGCCATTTTTGACGGTGTACTACGGCTCTGCCATCTGCCAGAACGGTTAGAAACTTCACCGGAGCTCAGAACAAACATCAAATGTGAAGCAACAAGAAGGACGTTTGTCTGTGTATATTAACGGCTTTTTTTAAAAAATGTGGCGCATTTCTTATTGAACGACGCTCGTGGTTGTTAGGCTTCCCCTGTTAGGTACTGCGGTATTCAAGTTGACGTTATTATGAGATTGCGCGACTTGAGGGTGCTGCGAGTGAAACTCTGTAACGGATGCGGGACGCAACAGCCTGCACCGTAACGGCTTAGGGTGTGCCGCCAGAGACAACCCGACCCACCGGCAGGCAACAGGTCATATCTCGAGCATCGCATCTCCGCAGTCAAATCGTGACGACCTCCTGCGACCGCGGAGTTCCGAGTACTCGACACAGCTTTCCCTTTCGTTATTCGCGTGCGCCAGCTAAACATCCTTGAAATATTTTCAGCAGATGTTGATCAACAGTTTGTAGACATACTCGTAGTTGTGCCACAGTCAGCTGCTCTAAGAAACTTTTGTTGTTGGCTTATGAACTGCGAATCGATATTATACCAACAGTATGGTTACTTTAGACATGTGAAAATTTGTGCCGGACCAGAACCCGAACCTGGATTTAGCCATTCCGTCTATCGGTGCACGCCTGCCGAATCGATTCAAGTATGTGTCGTAGAGTGTTTATTTGACATAGTGCTCGCACACTGTGCATGCATGTCTGAAGGACATTTCCATCAGACTATACACAGAGAGTTAAATACAGACTTACAAGATTTTAGGTTTGCAGCCGACTTGTTATTTTCTCTTCATACGATGTTTCGACATTATCGATAGTGACCTTCGTCTGGTGTCGAGTGCTGATTTCGTTGCTCGCTGTCTGGACTCAACCGTAACTGAACGGCACACCCTATATGTCACCATAGCTAGTGTTTTTCGGCGTCGATAAACAATAAAACAGTCAACAGAAATACTCGGCTAGAAAGTTAAAAACTTGTCTGTAAGAAAAATGCCGTTAAGACAGTACAGTCATCGAAACGGGGATCAGATAATTTAGTTAGTTGCTTCGTAGTTTTTTGAGAAACAGAATGCTAGAAGTTACCCTGGACTGTTCGAGTTACACAAAGAGAGACGCCAAATCGTCTGCATGGGGAGAAATTACAATGCTAGTTCCACAGCATTCGATCGTGGGCCCACAACTGCTTTTCATTTATGTTAATGAGCTGCCATTTTACTCGAGGCACATTTCGTCTGGTTTGCAGAGCATAGTTATGACGTCTAGCAAAGAAGTATCAACGGAGAAAATAGGAAATGCTATTTTTGTGAAAGTTAGCGCCTGGTTTGGCACACGAGGACCAACTTATAACTTTGGAAAAGAAACAGGGTGACCATAATTAAAGTGGAACTTTCAGAACGCTGTAGAAAGAGAACCACTGCTCATAATGACGTCAAATTTAAGCTGCTTGTTGTTGAAGCAGGGAGAAATATCATGGAGAGAAAAACGAAAATTTTACCTGTAGATGACGCTGTAAGCGTGTTAACGTAAATGGGGTCGACTACAGACGACAGGTGAATCTCAATACGACGCCTATGGTTTGAGTTGCACATTACACTACCTGTGCTGTTCAACGCGCATGACCGCACAAGTTCGGCAGTCAACAGTTGTGGAACAGTTAGTTAGGTAAGTCCACCCACCATGGCAGGGACGTATCACATCTGACGGGAAAAATCGGTTTTTAATTGCCCTGGGACCAAAAACCGCACAAAAAGCAAAGTGAGATCCGTTTTTAATTGTCCTGTGGCCAAAAGCAAAATGACGTTGATGCGCAAAGACTCTCATAGCGTTTACAAGCAACAGTATAGGAACAAGACACGCAGGACTCATCTCCTCGGAAAATACGAACGTACGACAAACGATGCCGTCAACCCGCACCATACAGTAATCTTCGCGGAATGAAATGGTACCAGTTGCTGCGGGTGTGGATTTTCCGTTTCCCACATTGTGTAATTCTGCGTAATGACATGTCCTTGGAAGAGAGTTTCGTCTGTCCAGAGAATATTACAAATGGTTCAAATGGCTCTGAGCACTATGGGACTTAACATCTATGGTCATCAGTCCCCTAGAACTTAGAACTACTTAAACCTAACTAACCTAAGGACATCACACACATCCATGCCCGAGGCAGGATTCGAACCTGCGACCGTAGCAGTCGCGCGGCCCCGGACTGAGCGCCTAGAACCGCTAGACCACCGCGGCCGGCAGAATATTACAAGGCCATTCACTGTCCACTTCCGTGCGAGCAAGAAATTCCAGAGCGAAAGTTTCTTTTACTCAGCAGGAAGCAACTCCTGAACATAGGTGATTTTGTATGGATACCAATGCAGGATGTTTCGTAAGATTTTATCCACTGTGCTCGTAGGCATGTCCAGCGTTCGGGCAAGTCCCCGTGCACTGCATGTTCGCACACCACCACTCGACTCCTCCTGCAATGCTGTGGCCAGATCTTCGATAGACACCAGATCAACTGATTTCCTTCTACTGGTACACTGCACGTCAAAAGAACCTGTCTTTACGAATTTGCCGGGTGGAGTGGCCCTGAGGTTCTAGGCGCTACCGTCTGGAACCGCGCGACCGCTACGGTCGGTCCGCAGCTCGTGGTCATGCGGTAGCGTTTTCGCTTCCCACGCCCGGGTTCCTGGGTTCGATTCCCGGCGGGGTCAGGGAATTTCTCTGCCTCGTGATGACTGGGTGTTGTGTGATGTCCTTAGGTTAGTTAGGTTTAAGTAGTTCTAGGGGACTGATGACCTCGGAAGTTAAGTCCCATAGTGCTCAGAGCCATTTGAACCATTTTCTTTTACGAATTTTGTAACCATTTTGTCCCGACTCTTAACACACATCTGACCAATTCCTTTTTTCATATCCCTGAATGTTCGGAAATTCGCAGGACTACTCACGTAAATTCACCGTTGTAAAAGAGCTTTACCAGCAGCGCGCGATCCTTCATGGAGACAGACATGCTGCGCGTCTCGGACGCAAAACTGAGGAACAGCTGTATGCCGCGCGTCTGTTGGCGTGCATACTCTGACGCTTACAGCGTTTTACCATTTACTGGTAAAAATGTTAATTTTTTTCTTTTCTTGTTCCCTGAAGTTTCCCCCTGCATCAATAATACGCTGCTCAAATTTGACGTTATTCTGGTAGCTGGTTCTCTCTACAGCGTTTTGAAACTGGAACTTTAATTATGGACAACCTGTAAATAAAAAATAAATAAAAAATGAAACATAGCTGATTCAGTGCTGAATGGTCAAAAATATCCACCTGTTAACATAGTATACCAACAACACAAGTCTACAATGTTTTACGTTCTCAGCTGTGCATGTTCATAAGATTTAAACTAAAAAAATCAGATGTTAGACATGCTTAATGGTCGTCGTTTGATGACTGCCGACGGATAGAAGGTGACTCAGAATTTTTACGTGATATGATGAGTGATGAGTGGCAACTTGGTCTAAATGAAGAAAATGTAAGTTAATGAAGCTCAGAAGTAAAAGCAGTAAGAGAATATTCAGTCGCATCGGGTAACAGGACTTAAAGCTTCACGGAAAAACAAATGGACTGCCATGAAACCTGTTTCACGAAATAATAAGTTTTCTTCCGAAAACATTCAATGAGGAACGGGAAACAATATTACACGATCAGTGAAACCTTGAAGAATTGTGAGGGTTGAACCCCTGAGAATTGTGCCTACATACAGCGGACCCAAGTGTAGAAGGTCTGAAATGAGTGTCCTTGACACGCGGCTACTGACCGATCCGCCCAGTGTGTGCCAGTGGGTGTGGCTGTACTCAGAGGCCCGGCCAGGTAGTTTGGCGTGACGTCATCTGTTGTTGACGGGCCGCCGTGCCTGAGGGTCTCTCTTGCCGCTGTCGGCAGACTGCGTGAATCAGAAATAGAATTGCCGTTACGGTGGAGGACGTGAGCAGTCCGCTCTTCCCGAGAGAGCGGTTTGCCGCTGGCCGCGTACCAGGGACTACAAGGTGGCTCAGAGGCGCGGGGCTGACGTAGGCGTGGAACAGCATAGGGATTCGAGCTCACGGGAAGTAATCTTTCACAAACATCAGAACTAGTCTACAAAACATTGTTTATAACTTCATCCATACTCCACAAACACGGTTCGATATGTGTATACGGTGTGTAGAAATCCAGCAGTCCTACTCCTCCCCCCCCTCCCCCTTTTAATTCCTGTACAATTCTCGGGTGGTACGTGGGAGAAAAAGATAGTCGATACCATCCCACTCTCTGAGCCTCAGTTTCCCTCCTTGGTCGTAGCCACCTTATCATATGTACGTTTAGTCGACACTGACTGTGATAATGAGCATTCTGGATCAAGTTTAAGTATGCAAGGAGACACCCTTTTATTAAGTGAGGGATTTTCTTTAAAACAGGACCCGCCTCCCCCCCTTTGTGAGATCTGGTGAGATGTTGTCGGAACCCTGTACTCCACCCCCCTGCCCCCTCGTTCCCCTCGTGAGTTTTACCCCGCAGCAGAGTAAAATACGTAAAAACGTAAACATTGATGAAAATACTTCAATACAAACTGTTTTATTTTTAAAGTGTATTACACAGCGTTTTCAGCACGTTATTAAAACTGCTTTATTTGAAACACAATAAATTCTAACTTATTCGGACGGACAGAACGCCCGCATCTCGTGGTCGTGCGGTAGCGTTCTCGCTTCCCACGCCCGGGTTCCCGGGTTCGATTCCCGGCGGGGTCAGGGATTTTCTCTGCCTCGTGATGGCTGGGTGTTGTGTGATGTCCTTAGGTTAGTTAGGTTTAAGTAGTTCTAAGTTCTAGGGGACTGATGACCATAGATGTTAAGTCCCATAGTGCTCAGAGCCACTTGAACCACGGACAGAACAGCGGCAGACTGACGAAGAGGCTCCACGGAAATTGTGTTAACCGTTTTGACGGATCGCCAAAAAAATTGAACTTTTATTGGTATATTACATACATTAAATGTCATCGAACCTTTCCGGTTAAAGACTGTACCTTCCTTTGAACCGTATGATTTCGTAGCTTTTAAGTCTCTTCATTGACATGATCACTGTGAGAGTTCTTGTTTGCGAACTTCGGCTTAGCTACCTTCTACATACATTTAAGTTCCTGCTCAAGAATGAATTTCGATTTCTCAGCATCACGCTTAACACACATATCGTAAAAATTTTGGTACAAATTCATACTGAACACGATAACATCAACTTTATATGCGTTGCAGAATACCATGGTTACGTCACCGACACGTAGTGATTTGGATTCGTGCGGCACTAGTTTCAAATCGGGTAATACTGGGCATGCACACGTGTAAAGCATTCGGCTTCGATCAAAAAATGGTTCAAATGGCTCTGAGCACTATGGGACTTAACTTCTGAGGTCATCATTCCCCCAGAACTTAGAACTACTTAAACCTAACTAACCTAAGGACATCACATACATCCATGCCCGAGGCAGGATTCGAACCTGCGACCGTAGCGGTTCCAGATTGTAGCGCCTAGAACCGCTCGGCCACCACGGCTGGCGGCTTCGATCAGAGAGGCCACAAAGATTGTTGGGCACTTTAATATTGTCTATGCTCGGGATTAATTATGTGAAACAAAAAGCTATTCGTTATAATAATGTATATTCTCTGAACTAAAGTGTTGACAGATTTTCAGTGCGCTCCCCCCCCCCCCCCGCCCCTGATTTAAACGCACCCGTCCCATCCGCTCCCCATATTTCGAGCTCACATAACTAATGGATGTCCCCTGAGGTCAAAGCTGCGTCTGAATTTCTGCCTTTCAAAGCACAGGCGTTCAACAAAAGTTTACCTGATTTTAAAATTAAGAAATAAAAAAAAAAATTGACTCAAGACTGCAACAAACAGTGTCGCTATTGTGAGAGAATTCTCTACGAATTTTATACGGAAGTAACTGTGTTTACAAAAGCTGCTAACAGATGGCACTGTACGCTGTACGTCTTGTATCAGCATGCATAAAAAGAACTCGTGCTGTGCAAGCAGTCTTCGCAGCCATACCAAAATCTTTTGAAAATGTTGACCGCTCGAAGTACAGAAGTGGCACAAATGGACACCGAAATTTACTGTCATGTCTTTTCGTACCTCTACGAAAATGGACTTAGTTGCCACACACATCGTCTATTCAGCCTTGTCCAGCGAGGTGTGATGGTTCCGCTAGAAGTGTCTTTCAGTGTGGTCCCACTGAAAGTAGTCAAAAGTAGTCACATCGGGTGAATATGGAGGCCAATCCATGTCTGCGACAGAAAATTTGGGATAATCCAACGGAATGTCTATGCCCATAGTGTTTACCGAGAAAGGGAGACACCAGTTTGGTTTGATGTTGTCGGGCCCCATCTTGTATGAATCACATGGTGCCCAGTCGACATTCCCACGCTTACTGTACCAAAATTTCAATGCTAAGTTCACTACTGACCGATTCGCGTGTGAAAAAGAGACCAATAACCCGTCTGCTGCATGACGCAGCCCAAAGAGTAATTATAGGAGAACACAATGGTTTCGCTCCACATAAATGGCGTTGTTTATGAACCCCAAGATCGGCTTTTTTGTTTATTCACGAATCTATTCAGGTAGAGTGTGCTTCATCTGTGAACCAGATGCGGCAAAACCAAATCCTTAATTATCGATCACTGTGAGAACTTCATTCGCAAAGTCAGGGCACGGGTATGACCTGTTGCCTTCGGATTAAGAATATAAACATGTGGAGACTGTTTCTCAGTATTGTAAAAGTGTTGGTGCTCTTGAAAGCAATCTCTGTTGCAATTTTTTGGACAGATCTCCTGGCATGTTGATGACTAACTCCTGATATTTTCAGAAGTAAGTTCAGTCCGTCTGAGGCCAACATTCCACTAGACCGTCAGCCACGCTGCCTATCCGAATGTGGCGAAGAACTTCGCATCGGTTCCTGTTGGAACATTAAATTATGTTCGGAAACAGCGCCTTGTTGCCATAATACTGCGTTCTAAAGTGTGGTGACTGATCGTCGCGGCTTCAGATTATTATTCGTAGTCAGTGCGTATTGCGATTATACCACCATCTTTTAGCAGCTTTTGTAAGCACTGTTTAGAAACTTCTTACAGCTGTCATAACAAAACGTATCGTTTGTTGCATTCCTCTAGCGATCTTTGTTTTCACGGTAAAATAAGAGATTCCTTTGTTAGATACAGGTTGTGCTAGAGACAAAATGATCGTTATCGAATTTCGTATAAAATTACAAGCTTTCGATGATTGCCTCCGTCGACGCCGTCAGCGGCTGTTTGTCGTGAAACTTTCGTAGAGGACTGCGTCTCTGTGGTTAGATTACGTCATGATGACATCACGGAGATGGCACACGCTGAGGTGATGCCGTCTGAGTCCACCGATGACGTCTGCGCCCACTGTCCACCGTCGATTGCAGCGCTACAACACGCATAAGGCGGTAAACTATGTAAAATGTTCGTTCTTTATCAAGCACATGCTTCCATGCATTGCTAACTGGGTAGCCGTTGTAAACAGCAAGTAACGTCAGTGAATGGAACCTATTTGTTTGAAACAAGATTCGCAACTCATACCGCCGACATTTGCACAGTCGCATATATGTTTTCAGTGCAACACAGGTAATAATATAAAAGGGGATCAAAAAAATCAAACGAAATAAAATTACTGGAGAAGTGACATTTCATGTAAGGAGACGATAACGACTTATCGTGAACTTTTGTTTATTTAGCCGGCCGCGGTGGTCTAGCGGTTCTGGCGCTGCAGTCCGGAACCGCGGGACTGCTACGGTCGCAGGTTCGAATCCTGCCTCGGGCATGGGTGTGTGTGATGTCCTTACGTTAGTTAGGTGTAAGTAGTTCTAAATTCTAGGGGACTTATGACCTAAGATGTTGAGTCCCATAGTGCTCAGAGCCATTTGAACCATTTTGTTTATTTATGAGACAGCCACTTTTTATGACAATCATAACCGGTTTCGACCTACAACGACCATTTTCAGATACTAATACAAAAAATAAAAGTCTTGTATTAACACCTTAACACAGGGAAAAAATATTTAGTCCATCTACTTGTGTCATTAAAATCGATTTGGATCGTACCTACGGGCACGACTTAGTGGACAAATGTTCATGTTTTATCAAACTAAACATAATACAAAAAACTCAGCGAATTAGTTTGCGCAGTTGTGCTGTGTAAGCCGCATTGTGTAGTGTACCGGCGACGGGTCGGTTAGCTGTGTAGTGTATGGTGTTAACTGTGTTCGTTCAAGCACTTCTAACAATGCCGTAAGTCTACAGTAATGAGGAATACGCAGATATGGTGTATATTTATGGCTTCTGCGACGGTAGTGCTACCGCTGCAAGAGAAGAATAGCACAGGCGCTTTCCGACTCGACGATTACCTGATCGCAGGGTGTTTACCAAAGTGTTTATCACTTTGCGTGCGACAGGCTCTCTTCCAAGTAGTTACTTTTCGTCCGAGCGTGCAAGTCAGCAAACTTTGCAACAACAGAAATAAATTATCGCAAGTGTTGAGCGAAATTCCAGTTCGAGCATACGAAGAATGTCCTTGCGTATGAATGTCCCACATACAAGTGTAAGGCAAACATTACATACGGAAAACCTGTATCCATTTCACATACATCGTGTTCAAAATCTCACATTGGCGACAATGCCCAACGACTTCAATTCTGTCACTGGGTAACTGAGAATAGTCATTTGCTTCCATACTTACTATTCACTGACGAAGCCTAGTTTTACGACATGGAATAAACAACACACGCAGTAATCGTCGATGGTCACGGTAAAATACTCACGCTTCAATGGTTAGCAGTTTCCAAGTTAGTTTTGCCATAAATGTTCGGTGCGGCATGATCGGTAACCTTTTGATAGCAACACAACATGTTATCGCTAGAGCGCGATAGTGCATTGACGCTCGTGGTGGGATATTCGAACTTGTTCTGTGAACTGCACGACATTGTACGATAAGTGCTGAAGCCGTCTGTAAAAGACGTGGTACGTCCTTTTAAAGTGAATGTATGTAACATTTATATTGTAATGCATTATGTAATAAATGAAAATCAAACAAACATTATGTAAAAACGTGTAACATAACTGTACTTCTCTGTAACATTGTTTTCATGAAAATCACGTTACGGTCCAGTTACACTCCTGGAAATGGAAAAAAGAACACATTGACACCGGTGTGTCAGACCCACCATACTTGCTCCGGACACTGCGAGAGGGCTGTACAAGCAATGATCACACGCACGGCACAGCGGACACACCAGGAACCGCGGTGTTGGCCGTCGAATGGCGCTAGCTGCGCAGCATTTGTGCACCGCCGCCGTCAGTGTCAGCCAGTTTGCCGTGGCATACGGAGCTCCATCGCAGTCTTTAACACTGGTAGCATGCCGCGACAGCGTGGACGTGAACCGTATGTGCAGTTGACGGACTTTGAGCGAGGGCGTATAGTGGGCATGCGGGAGGCCGGGTGGACGTACCGTCGAATTGCTCAACACGTGGGGCGTGAGGTCTCCACAGTACATCGATGTTGTCGCCAGTGGTCGGCGGAAGGTGCACGTGCCCGTCGACCTGGGACCGGACCGCAGCGACGCACGGGTGCACGCCAAGACCGTAGGATCCTACGCAGTGCCGTAGGGGACCGCACCGCCACTTCCCAGCAAATTAGGGACACTGTTGCTCCTGGGGTATCGGCGAGGACCATTCGCAACCGTCTCCATGAAGCTGGGCTACGGTCCCGCACACCGTTAGGCCGTCTTCCGCTCACGCCCCAACATCGTGCAGCCCGCCTCCAGTGGTGTCGCGCCCGGCGTGAATGGAGGGACGAATGGAGACGTGTCGTCTTCAGCGATGAGAGTCGCTTCTGCCTTGGTGCCAATGATGGTCGTATGCGTGTTTGGCGCCGTGCAGGTGAGCGCCACAATCAGGACTGCATACGACCGAGGCACACAGGGCCAACACCCGGCATCATGGTGTGGGGAGCGATCTCCTACACTGGCCGTACACCACTGGTGATCGTCGAGGGGACACTGAATAGTGCACGGTACATCCAAACCGTCATCGAACCCATCGTTCTACCATTCCTAGACCGGCAAGGGAACTTGCTGTTCCAACAGGACAATGCACGTCCGCATGTATCCCGTGCCACCCAACGTGCTCTAGAAGGTGTAAGTCAACTACCCTGGCCAGCAAGATCTCCGGATCTGTCCCCCATTGAGCATGTTTGGGACTGGATGAAGCGTCGTCTCACGCGGTCTGCACGTCCAGCACGAACGCTGGTCCAACTGAGGCGCCAGGTGGAAATGGCATGGCAAGCCGTTCCACAGGACTACATCCAGCATCTCTACGATCGTCTCCATGGGAGAATAGCTGCCTGCATTGCTGCGAAAGGTGGATATACACTGTACTAGTGCCGACATTGTGCATGCTCTGTTGCCTGTGTCTATGTGCCTGTGGTTCTGTCAGTGTGATCATGTGATGTATCTGACCCCAGGAATGTGTCAATAAAGTTTCCCCTTCCTGGGACAATGAATTCACGGTGTTCTTATTTCAATTTCCAGGAGTGTATATTGCGTATACGTTCACGTTGTGCACGTCAGTTCTGCAGAATCAAAGTTCCTTTCAATACTCATGCCTCCTTAACGAAGCATTTGCGGACCTATGTTCAAATGACTTTTTTGTTCAGAATTACATATATGGTCACTATGTAAAATATTGACCTTTCCTCCCAGAACACCCTGTATAGTCAAATGAAAACGAGACAGACGAAAGAAAAGTGACCTCTTTGTTATTTCAAAAGTAATCTCCATATCCGTTAAGACATTTATCCCACTGTGAGCAAAGACAAATGTGTTCTGAGGCCAGGAAGTGAACACGGAGAGACTGCTTGGAATGCATGGGCACGTCTTGCTGGATTTGTCGACCTGCCGCGGCAATCGTTAACGGATACAATGCCGAGCCATGGGCGTGCTCTGTTTCTCTCGTCAATTTGCAATGTTTGGCTTGTTGGAAAGTTGTACTGTGACATGCTGCACTGAGGTACTGACGCTGGCGGTTAGACATACAAGGTGAATGTGTAAATTACAGACCGCGGCCATTTATCATTAGTTGAAGTTAAGAGACTAGGGCAACTTTTTGGTTCTTGTTGGATGGCCGTCACTGTCCGTTAACTCAAGAACATTTAGCAGTGCCAGTTGCTTCTATTATTCATTTGATGGCTGGGAATTTTACTGGTCCCTTTTATTTAAGCTGAGGTTCTTTCATATTTAACGCGGGGTCCGTTTTGAAGTGATTTGTGTAATTGGTAACTTGATACATAAACCGTATGAAAGTGGAGACCTGGCTCTCCCTTAGCTTATACAATGTTCACATAACGTACGGGAACGCAGAGGGATGATGTCGTCCACAACCACCGATATTTCGACATGCGACGCCCTGCAGCGCCAACACACACACACACACACACACACACACACACACACTGTAAACAATAGTGCCAATACACAAGAAATGATGACAGACGCCAGAAGTTACCGACGGTGAAAAAATTCCCTGGCACAGCCCTTAGATGCAGTTGTTTTGCCTCGAAAATGACAGGGTGGTCACCAATCGAAATACCAGAGGCTGTCGAAGACGTCACCCGCCTGCATTCCCATAAGTTATTTGATGACTGTATGACTGTATTACGTACCCTTATCGTTTTAAGGGAGTGTGGGTGTCAGGTTACTTCTTTAATTTGTTCTTGTCCTGATCTTATTCGGTACGTTTTAAAAGAGTTGGGAAACCTCCTAAGCAATGGTATTTTGTATTGTTTAAATTATTGTACATCTTCGGAGCCGTTACAAAAGGGCGCCATACAGTTCTTAAGGAATGCTGTTTGTATTTTTTTAAGTGACTGTACATTTTTGGTTCAGTGTATGTGGTCATTGTAAAATTGCAGTTCTGAGGCTCACCTCTCGATTGGGTATTCACTATCATGCTTCGATTTTTGTATTATTTAAGAAAAGGTGGTTAGTTGGGAAATTTTGTTGCGCACACCGCTCGAACCCAGCACTAGCAGTCCCTCTACCGTCACACAAATCTCAAGTTCTTCTAAAATATATAATCGTTTACTGTTTTCTACTTCATGTAAAATTTTTAGTTATTCGTCAGTGTTACCAGTATTATACACATCCTTTTGCATGTGTGCCTGCGAAGAAAAGCTGTAAAGGCCAGACAGGCAGGTCATTTGATTGAAGATTTAAGGAGCACACCTACGCCAGCAATAAAGCGGCATTAGGATTATGCACTACAAAAACTGGGGCATAATACTGGTAACATTGACGAACAAGTACAAACTCTACATAAAGTAGAAAAAAAGCAAATGGTCAGGTATTTAAGAAGTAGTAATAAAGGTGAGACACAAAGTCACGTAGGAGACTAGCGATCATTCTAGCAAACAACAGGTTAAGAGTGACCTCATTAATGACAGAGCATGCATGAGGGGTTTCTGAATTATTTCTGTGTTCAGAAATTCAAGTGCAAAGGTAGTACAAGGACAAGAGCTTTAGCAGTTGTGTGAATAACGTGAGATAACAGACCACTTACTGAGCATGTTGCGTACACAGCTGGTAGCGCTCTTGTCCTTGTGCCACCATTGCACTTGAATTTCTGAAGATGGAAATAATTCCGAAACGCGTCATGCATGCTCTGTGATCAATAGGACGTTCTTCGTCTGCTGTGTGAGTTTTTATGCGACCCTGTCAGCTTAACTAGAGATCTAGGCATAATTTAGGAGAATCTGAAACGGAAGGAACCGGGAATACTCCTCAGTGAACAGAATCAGTTTGCAACAGACGCATTTTCCGATATTTATGACACTCTATGCAGTTTAGGTAGTTGCAGTGTGCAACATATATGCTCCAACTGATGACACGGCCTCCCTGCGGCCGAGTCCTGCACTGTGAAGTCCACCTGCCCAGCTAATGTAAACACCTCACAGACGGAAGAAGTTTGTCAGCCAGCTACAGAAGACAGCCAGCTTTCTCGTCCGTACCGTGTTGTCCAATCTGAACTTATGTGTAGTGGCGTAAACACCTAGCAACTGAATGAGATTTTCACTCTGCAGCGGAGTGTGCGCTAATATGAAACTTCCTGGCAGATTAAAACTGTGTGCCGGACCGAGATTCGAACTCCGGACCTTCGCCTTTTGCGGGCAAGTGCTCTACCAACTTTTTTTTAAGAGCGTTCAGTGATGAGCAGGTGGAGACAAGGCGGGCAGGGGTCGGAACTCGAGGTCTGGCCGCGATGTGTCCCCCCTCCCGTCCCTGAATCACTCCCTCAAAGTAGCTTTTTGATTCATTTTGATTTTATTATTATTATTTTTTTTACCAGGAACAGGGTAAATGAATAAAAGATCTGTATTGGTACAAACTTAAATACAACAGAAATGCCATCCTTCCGGCGAAAATAACACATTATACTCGTACAAGGCGAGCAATTTTTTTTTTGGTAAGAACAAGGTGTAGGAAAAAAACAATAATACTGATGTAAGATAAGAAGTGTGAAGCAATATACAGTGGAGTGAGGGAAAAACCAGTGTGTTCTGGTATAGTGCATAAAAGAAAGGAGGCGCGTGTCCACGCGCCTACTCCACTGTGGGTTTTAGCACTTGCAACCTACGTCCTCAATTATTTGCTTGACGTATTCCAATCTCTGTCGTCCTCTACAGTTTTTGCTCTCTACAGCTCCCTCTAGTACCATGGAAGTCATTCCCTCATGTCTTAGCAGATGTCCTGTCATCCTGTCCCTTCTCCTTATCAGTGTTTTCCACATATTTCTTTCCTCTCCGATTCTGCATAGAACCTCCTCATTCCTTACCTTATCAGTCCACCTAATTTTCAACATTCGCCTATAGCACCACATCTCAAATGCTTCCATTCTCTTCTGTTCCGGTTTTCCCACAGTCCATGTTTCACTACCATACAATGCTGTACTCCAGACGTACATCCTCAGAAATTTCTTCCTCAAATTAAGGCCGGTATTTGATATTAGTAGACTTCTCTTGGCCAGAAATGCCTTTTTGGCCATAGCGGGTCTGCCTTTGATGTCCTCCTTGCTCCGTCCGTCATTGGTTATTTTACTGCCTAGGTAGCTGAATTCCTTAACTTCATTGACTTCGTGACCATCAATCCTGATGTTAAGTTTCTCGCTGTTCTCGTTTCTACTACTTCTCATTACCTTCGTCTTTCTCCGATTTACTCTCAAACCATACTGTGTACTCATTAGACTGTTCATTCCGTTCAGCAGATCATTTAATTCTTCTTCACTTTCACTCAGGATAGCAATGTCATCAGCGAATCGTATCATTGATATCCTTTCACCTTGTATTTGAATTCCACTCCTGAACCTTTCTTTTATTTCCATCATTGCTTCCTCGATGTACAGATTGAAGAGTAGGGGCGAAAGGCTACAGCCTTGCCTTACACCCTTCTTAATACGAGCACTTCGTTCTGGATCGTCCACTCTTATTATTCCGTCTTGGTTGTTGTACATATTGTATATGACCCGTCTCTCCCTATAGTTTACCCCTTCTTTTTTCAGAATCTCGAACAGCTTGCACCATTTTATATAGTCGAACGCTTTTTCCAGGTCGACAAATCCTATGAAAGTGTCTTGATTTTTCTTTACCCTTGCTTCCATTATTAGCCGTAACGTCAGAATTGCCTCTCTCGTCCCTTTACTTTTCCTAAAGCCAAACTGATCGTCACCTAGCGCATTCTCAATTTTCTTTTCCATTGTTCTGTATATTATTCTTGTAAGCAGCTTCGATGCATGAGCGGTTAAGCTGATTGTGCGATAATTCTCGCACTTGTCAGCTCTTGCCGTCTTCGGAATCGTGTGGATGATGCTTTTCCGAAAGTCAGATGGTATGTCGCCAGACTCATATATTCTACACACCAACGTGAATAGTCGTTTTGTTGCCACTTCCCCCAATGATTTTAGAAATTCTGATGGAAGGTTTTCTATCCCTTCTGCCTTATTTGACCGTAAGTCCTCCAAAGCTCTTTTAAATTCCGATTCTAATACTGGATCCCCTGTTTCTTCTTCTATCACATCAGACAAATCTTCACCCTCATAGAGGCTTTCAATGTATTCTTTCCACCTATCTGCTCTCTCCTCTGCATTTATCAGTGGAATTCCCGTTGGACTCTTAATGTTACCACCGTTGCTTTTAATGTCACCAAAGGTTGTTTTGACTTTCCTGTATGCTGAGTCTGTCCTTCCGACAATCATATCTATTTCGATGTCTTCACATTTTTCCTGCAGCCATTTCGTCTTAGCTTCCCTGCACTTCCTATTTATTTCATTCCTCAGAGACTTGTATTTCTGTATTCCTGATTTTCCCGGAACATGTTTGTACTTCCTCCTTTCATCAATCAACTGAAATATTTCTTCTGTTACCCATGGTTTCTTCGCAGCCACCTTCTTTGTACCTATGTTTTCCTTCCCAACTTCTGTGATGGCCCTTTTTAGAGATGTCCATTCCTCTTCAACTGTACTGCCTACTGCGCTATTCCTTATTGCTGTATCTATAGCGTTAGAGAACTTCAAACGTATCTCGTCATTCCTTAGTACTTCCGTATCCCACTTCTTTGCGGATTGATTCTTCCTGACTAATGTCTTGAACTTCAGCCTACTCTTCATCACTACTATATTGTGATATGAGTCTATATCTGCTCCTGGGTACGCCTTACTGTCCAGTATCTGATTTCGAAATCTCTGTCTGACCATGATGTAATCTAATTGAAATCTTCTCGTATCTCCCGGCCTTTTCCAAGTATACCCCCTCCTCTTGTGATTCTTGAACAGGGTATTCTCTATTACTAGCTGAAACTTGTTACAGAACTCAATTAGTCTTTCTCCTCTTTCATTCCCTGTCCCAAGCCCATATTCTCCTGTAACCTTTTCTTCTACTCCTTCCCCTACAACTGCATTCCAGTCGCCCATGACTATTAGATTTTCGTCCCCCTTTACGTACTGCATTAACCTTTCAATATCCTCATACACTTTCTCTATCTGTTCATCTTCAGCTTGCGACGTCGGCATGTATACCTGAACTATCGTTGTCGGTGTTGGTCTGCTGTCGATTCTGATTAGAAAAACCCGGTCACTGAACTGTTCACAGTAACATACCCTCTGCCCTACCTTCCTATTCATAACGAATCCTACACCTGTTATACCATTTTCTGCTGCTGTTGATATTACCCGATACTCATCTGACCAGAAATCCTTGTCTTCCTTCCACTTCACTTCACTGACCCCTACTATATCTAGATTGAGCCTTTGCATTTCCCTACCACGTTCAAGCTTCTGACATTCCACGCCCCGACTCGTAGAACGTTATCCTTTCGTTGATTATTCAATCTTTTTCTCATGGTAACCTCCCCCTTGGCAGTCCCCTCCCGGAGATCCGAATGGGGGACTATTCCGGAATCTTTTGCCAATGGAGAGATCATCATGACACTTCTTCAATTACAGGCCACATGGCCTGTGGATACACGTTACGTGTCTTTAATGCAGTGGTTTCCATTGCCTTCTGCATCCTCATGTCGTTGATCATTGCTGATTCTTCCGCCTTTAGGGGCAGTTTCCCACCCCTAGGACAAGAGAGTGCCCTGAACCTCTATCCGCTCCTCCGCCCTCTTTGACAAGGCCGTTGGCAGAATGTGGCTGACTTCTTATGCCGGAAGTCTTCGGCTGCCAATGCTGATTATTTATCAAAATTTAGGCAGTGGCGGTGATCGAACCCAGGACCGAAGACGTTTTGATTATGAATCAAAGACGCTACCCCTAGACCACGGGTTACAATATATAAAGTAGCGCGGGGAGTCTCAGATGTCAGCAGGGGGGGGGGGGGGGGGCGGGAGTGCTGTCGGCGTGTGGCACCATCCAACTGAGCGGGCCTGACGTAAAGATCGCATGTAGGTAATTGGCGAAGAAGGCGCGGTAGCGCGGTCGGTGTTCGACTTCACTGTGGGCGGTTTGTAAGTACTGCCAGAAATCAAGGCGTGATTTGTCGCCATTATTATACATGTAGGTGATCGTCCATCCCTTGACCCATACAATCGCATGATTTTTAGTGGCGGGGAAATAAGTATTCTCAGGATGGGTAAAAGTCCATGGGTCAATCGAGTCCGGCGGAACGCGGAGGTAACAGGCAACGAACTGTCGGGCTAGTTTCCAGACGTCACTGGTGGCAGCACAAGTCAGTTGATGGACATCGTCATCCACGAGGTGGCAAATGGAACTAAGTGGAGAGTCCGTTAGTCCGATGGCGTGATGTCCATCCGATGGTGCTTGATGTGTCCGACTGGTACTGGTGGTGTTATGGTCGCGGGCACAAGAATTTCCAGCAAGCTGCGCGTAAGGGAGATGCCCCCGTGCCACTGCTTGTGCATGGTGGACATGTACGCAACTCGGAGTCGCACATTGACAAGGCCGAGGCCCCCCGCTCGCGGAGGAAGGGTGAGCGTGTCGTAGCGGACCTTAAAGAGCGTACCGGCCGTAATAAAGTATCCGAAGGCAGCCTGGAGGTTGCGTCCAACAGTTGATGGCAGTGGGAGGACCTGTGCGATGTGGACCATTCTGGACGCCACATGCTGATTGAGGTACTGGACACGTTGTAAAGAATCGAGTCGTCGGAGAAGATTTTGACGCACTGTCGTGCGGATAGCGTGGAGTGCACGCCGAAAATTGATGGCAGCGGAGCGGCGCACGGTGGAGGTGAAAATGATACCAAGGTATCGTAGTTTTTGTACACACGGGAAAGGTGCTAAGTCGTCGTGTGAGAGGCCGCGTCCAATGGGCATCGCCGCGGATTTAGCCACACTCATGTTACTGCCCGCTGCAGTGCCGTACGTTGATATCAAATCAAGTACCGTGTGTGTTTCACTCCGTGAGCGGATCAAGAGGAGGAGGTCGTCCGCATACGCACGACATCGAAAACTGTGCTATCGCAAGGTGAGACCAGAAAGGTGGCTCGTCAGACTCCCGATGAGTGGCTCCAGGCTTATGGCATAGAGTGGGGTCCAAAGTGGGCAGCCTTGCCGTACGGAACGTCGGATCGCCCAGCGTTCGGTAGTGTGGCCATGTACATTGCCATAGAGGCGGAAAGCCGCGATAACGTCTTCCGCCGGGAGCTCGAACGGGAGTTCGAAAACTCGTATGGTACGCATTCCTAAGCCGGCATGGTCGACAGTGACCGCTCCGACATTGCCGTCGGCGTGGCAAGAGCGTAATCCATGGTTTGTGTCACGAAGTATTCTTTCACATACCGCGTCATTGACGACTTTGACGTACACCGTACTGCTTAATATGGACAAATGGATGCCCAAGATGTCGGAAGCTGGGATCTTAGCAACGTCGCGGAGGAAGCGTTCCACTTCCAAGGCCTTTGTTCGTGCGTAGTCGTTGCAGATGGTGAATCGTAATGTCGATTTTCTAAAACGGTTGGCCATGGTTCTAGTGCACGTAAGCGACACGTAAGTGACGGCCGCTGAAAGGTAAACAACAGCGAGCGAGCGCGCTCCGCAGGTGGAAACAACAACACGTCCGCACTGCACGGCGGCGAAAGCAGGACTGCCCAACTGAGCTACCCAAGCACGACTCACGCACCGTCCTCACAGCCTTACTTCTGCCAGTACCTCGTCTCCTACCTTCCAAACTTTACACAAGCTCTTCTTTTCGTAGAAAAGCTTCTGTAAAGTTTGAAAGGTAGGAGACGAGGTACTGGCAGAAGTAAGGCTGTGAGGACGGGCGTGAGTCGTGCTTGGGTAGCTCAGTTAATAGACCACTTGCCCACGAAAGGCAAAGGCGCCGAGATCGATTCTCGGTCCAGCACACAGTTTTAATCTGCCAGGAAGTTTCACTTATCAACTGTCTTACAGAGGAAGCACAGACAGTACGGAAAGAAAAGTATACTTAATTATATATATTATGATGTAAATTTGCACCTGAGGAATAATATCCTGAAAATTCCAGCTTTGATTCATAATCAATTTTCATCACCTCGATTTGTGAACATGTTTAAATATGTGTGGTTCAAGAGTGGATACATCACAGAGCAACCTGATAAATATGAACGGCTTGTTAGTTAGGTGACTGTAGAGGGCCATGACCCTGACGGGTTATTACACTGTAACAACTAGTGCCAAGGAAATTGTAACAAATTGCCACATCATACCTCGCTGTTTTATACTAGGTAACAGACAGCATCAAATTTTAACTGTAAAGAAATTTTAAACACTTTGCCACTGTGGTGTGCGTACTGTAAGACCTTCAGTACACACACCATCAGATTATTTGACTTGTTGCTCTAACGAAGTAGGCGAGTGTCAGCAATATGTCTCGTGGTCTTATCGTGGTGTGTTTATTTTCTGCCGTTAGGTCAGACGATAGAAATGCCACTTGCATGCTTAGAGTAGAGGACTGACGGTGACCAACTCTAAACAGAACTTGATTAATTTTCACACACATTTATTAAAATAATAACAAGCATAAAAATTACTTAACTTGGTTCTGGATGCTATTTACAATTGACAATCTGAAGTTCCTTTGGTATTGGTACGTTAATCTTATTCTCACATATATCTCTGATACTGGACAAAAGTGTCTATACATTTATCTTCATGGCTATGTACAGGAATATGGTAATCTTATTAGGTGCAGACTGAAACTTGACTATAGACTGGTACAGACAAATGTAGAACTCGTACAGACTGGTACAGACTAATGCAGACTAGTACAGACTGGTGCAGACAAATGCAGACTGACTAATCGGAGGTCTGTACATTCGTTATAATACCTCGTGTGTTCATGTATCACTGCGCGAGTGTGATCCGCGAGGAGAAAAGGTTCTACATAAGCAGCAATCTCATTGGCTGCGTTACATATTAATATGCGGATCGGCGGAAGCAGAATTTGGTCCGTCTCTACGGCAGCGCCATCTCGTAATGTGGAGACGGACGAGCGCTGCGCCTGTGCTGTTGTGCTTAGCGGGGCGCGCTCTAGTGGGAAGTTGTGTACGCGCTGACTATGCGGAACTATATACACAGCAGCCACTCACCTAAATCTATTACTTTCATATGATATAGCACTTGCACTGATATACGGAAAGGTTATGTTGCCATTAAAAATACTTCAAAAAAATTTACGGACAGACCGAGAAACAACATCGCCTCTCTCTACGTAATACCAACAGTGTGACAGCCAGCCCTCCAATGACCGGCAGACGAGTACTGCCGTGGGCTACCATCTGCTGGAGTGGTTTACTCGAAATTTGCAAGCAACAAGTTGCCTCGTACACCAACTAGCGCGGTTCCCCCCTAATTATTAGGCTAATTTTATGGGCAGTTGTACGACAGTACTTTAGATCTCGGAGTTTCGATATCGCGAGATGGCAGACAGAGGTGGTTGAGGAAGATCTGCGCGCCGCGTAGCCGGCAGCTCCTGACAGTGGCGTGGCGTGTTGTTATGGCAGACGCAGCAACAGCAGAGGCGTGGTGGAGAGGCCGCAGCAGCAGGCGCCAGTGGCCAGCAAGATGCAGTGAGGCGCCGGCCACCCGTCCAGCCATGGACACCGACGAGGAGGACGACCTCGACGACTGCCTACAGTGAGTACCGCCAGCGCTGCCCGCCGCTCTCCGACCGCGAACGCTGTACAGCACTTCGTTCTTGCTCTTCACACACTCACACACATACACACAACAGGAAACTACGGGATGAGCCTAAAGTCTTTCTCCGATTGTTGTTGTTGTTGTGGTCTTCAGTCCTGAGACTGGTTTGATGCAGCTCTCCATGCTACTCTATCCTGTGCAAGCTTCTTCATCTCCCAGTACCTACTGCAACCTACAGCCTTCTGAATCCGCTTAGTGTATTCCTCTCTTGGTCTCCCTCTACGATTTTTACCCTCCACGCTGCCCTCCAATGCTAAATTTGTGATCCCTTGATGCCTCAAAACATGTCCTACCAACCGATCCCTTCTTCTAGTCAAGTTGTGCCACAAACTTCTCTTCTCCCCAGTCCTATTCAATACCTCCTCATTAGTTACGTGATCTACCCACCTTATCTTCAGCATTCTTCTGTAGCACCACATTTCGAAACCTTCTGTTCTCTTCTTGTCCAAACTGGTTATCGTCCATGTTTCACTTCCATACATGGCTACACTCCATACAAATACTTTCAGAAACGACTTCCTGACACTTAAATCTATACTCGACGTTAACAAATTTCTCTTCTTCAGAAACGATTTCCTTGCCATTGCCAGTCTACATTTTATATCCTCTCTACTTCGACCATCATCAGTTATTTTACTGCCTAAATAGCAAAACTCCTTTACTACTTTAAGTGTCTCATTTCCTAATCTAATCCCCTCAGTATCACCCGATTTAATTTGACTACATTCCATTATCCTCGTTTTGCTTTTGTTGATGTTCACCTTATATCCTCCTTTCAAGACACTGTCCATTCCGTTCAACTGCTCTTCCAAGTCCTTTGCTGTCTCTGACAGAATTACAATGTCATCGGCGAACCTCAAAGTTTTTACTTCTTCTCCATGAATTTTAATACCTACTCAGAATTTTTCTTTTGCTTCCTTTACTGCTTGCTCAATATACAGATTTAATAACATCGGGGAGAGGCTACAACCCTGTCTCACTCCTTTCCCAACCACTGCTTCCCTTTCATGCCCCTCGACTCTTATAATTGCCATCTGGTTTCTGTACAAATTGTAAATAGCCTTTCGCTCCCAGTATTTTACCCCTGCCACCTTCAGAATTTTAAAGAGAGTATTCCAGTTAACGTTGTCAAAAGCTTTCTGTAAGTCTACAAATGCTAGAAACGTAGGTTTGCCTTTTCTTAATCTTTCTTCTAAGATAAGTCGTAAGGTTAGTATTGCCTCACGTGTTCCAACATTTCTACGGAATACGAACTGATCTTCCCCGAGGTCCGCTTCTACCAGTTTTTCCATTCGCCTGTAAAGAATTCGCGTTAGTATTTTGCAGCTGTGACTTATTAAACTGATAGTTCGGTAATTTTCACATCTGTCAACACCTGCTTTCTTTGGTATTGGAATTATTATATTCTTCTTGAAGTCTGTGGGTATTTCGCCTGTCTCATACATCTTGCTCACCAGATGGTAGAGTTTTGTCATGACTGGCTCTCCCAAGGCCATCAGTAGTTCTAATGGAATGTTGTCTACTCCCGGGGCCTTGTTTCGACTCAGGTCTTTCAGTGCTCTGTCAAACTCTTCACGCAGTATCTTATCTCCCATTTCATCTTCATCTACATCCTCTTCCATTTCCACAATATTGTCCTCAAGTACATCGCCCTTGTATAAACCCCCTATATACTCCTTCCACCTTTCTGCCTTCCCTTCTTTGCTTAGAACTGGGTTGCCATCTGAGCTCTTGATATTCATACAAGTGGTTCTCTTCTCTCCAAAGGTCTCTTTAATTTTCCTGTAGGCAGTATCTATCTTACCCCTAGTGAGACAGGCCTCTACATCCTTACATTTGTCCTCTAGCCATCCCTGCTTAGCCATTTTGCTCTTCCTGTCGATCTCATTTTTGAGACGTTTGTATTCCTTTTTGCCTGCTTCATTTATTGCATTTTTATATTTTCTCCTTTCATCAATTAAATTCAATATTTCTTCTGTTACCCAAGGATTTCTATTAGCCCTCGTCTTTTTACCTACTTGATCCTCTGCTGCCTTCACTACTTCATTCCTCAGAGCTACCCATTCTTCTTCTACTGTATTTCTTTCCCCCATTCCTTTCAATCTACAGGTCATAACCAATAGATTGTGGTCAGAATCCACATCTGCCCCTGGAAATGTCTTACAGTTTAAAACCTGGTTCCTAAATCTCTGTCTTACCATTATATAATCTATCTTATCAGATAGATTATATAATGGTAAGTATCTCCAGGATTCTTCCAGGTATACAACCTTCTTTTATGATTCTTGAACCAAGTGTTAGCTATGATTAAGTTACGCTCTGTGCAAAATTCTACAAGGCGGCTTCCGCTTTCATTTCTTCCCCGCAATCCATATTCACCTACTATGTTTCCTTCTCTCCCTTTTGCTACTGACTAATTCCAGTCACCCATGACTATTAAATTTTCGTCTCCCTTCACTACCTGAATAATTTCTTTTATCTCGTCATGCATTTCATCAATTTCTTCATCATCTGCAGAGCTAGTTGGCATATAAACTTGTACTACTGTAGTAGGCATGGGCTCTGTGTCTATCTTGGCCACAATAATGCGTTCATTATGCTGTTTGTAGTAGCTAACCCGCACTCCTATTTTTTTATTCATTATTAAACCTACTCCTGCATTACCCCTATTTGATTTTGTATTTATAGCCCTGTAATCACCTGACCAAAAGTCTTGTTCCTCCTTCCACCGAACTTCACTAATTCCCACTATATCTAACTTTAACCTATCCATTTCCCTTTTTAAATTTTCTAACCTACCTGCCCGATTAAGGGATCTGACATTCCACGCTCCGATCCGTAGAATGCCAGTTTTCTTTCTCCTGATAACGACGTCCTCTTGAGTAGTCCCCGCCCGGAGATCCGAATGGGGGACTATTTTACCTCCGGAATATTTTACCCAAGAGGACGCCATCATCATTTAATCATACAGTAAAGCTGCATGTCCTCGGGAAAAAAACTCTAAGGTAGGGGAAAGTGAGCTAAGTAGCCACTATAAAGGAAATTGGGTTCAAGCTGGCCGCAGTGGCCGAGTGGTTCTAGGCGCTTCAGTCTGGAACCGCGCAACCGCTACGGTAGCAGGTTCGAATCCTGCCTCGGGCATGGAGGTGTGTGATGTCCTTAGGTTAGTTAGGTTTGAGTAGTTCTAAGTTCTAGGGGACTGATGACCTCAGATGTTAAGTCTCATAGTGCTCAGAGCCATTGGAACCATTTTGAAATTGGGTTCTGGACCAAACCATGGTTATGCAGAACTTCACGACACGACGAAAGTAAGTTCTATGTGATGCGACACTGGTAAGTGCAATAACTCGAAGAAACTTGGACCATACTTAGAAAGAACAGGAACAGCATAATACGGAGGGTAACTTAAAGACTTACGCAACGAGACAAAATGGAATGATATTTTTATTCAAAGACAATAATGACTCTGAAGGCACTGCGAATCGTGACGCTCCTCTGGACTTTACATATGGCGGGACACGGTTCTTAACAGGATGGGTTATCACCACGAACGACAATGCATGCTCTGCAACGTACTCCCATGCTGACCAAGAGGTTGGCAACGTTCTTGTGGGAGGTCATTCTGTTGCTAACCAGCGCAGTTGACAAATTGCTGGATGACAGCTGGTGCACATGAACATGCCGCTTCACATCTCCCCATCACATTCCATATATACTGCACTAGTTACTGTGATTTAAGATGGGGGAACGACTAGCCCAGTACATTCGCCGAATACGCTCTCGTTCCCGGAGCTGTTCCACCCACCGTGTTCGTCGCTCATTGTTATCCATAAAAATGAAGTCATGGCCAAATCCAGCCCTGAAAAGACGTACATTGGGGAGCAATATAGTGTCACAATAAGGTTAACAAGTGAGTCCACCAAGTTAAAAGATTTTCAAAGAGTTTGATGTCAGTACGCCCATGCGGTTTTATGCCTCCCCATACCATGACACCTGTAGTACGAAAACGCTCATGTTCGACAATGTTCGTGGGTGCACTATGGTTCCACATCTACCCATATCAGGGTACGTAATGGATACAGGAACACTGTCGTACATGATCGTTTTCGCAGTCCAGGTGTTACGTAGTTCAAAATGGCTCTGAGCACTATGGGACTTAACAGCTGTGGTCATCAGTCCCCTAGAACTTAGAACTACTTAAACCTAACTAACCTAAGGACATCACACACATCCATGCCCGAGGCAGGATTCGAACCTGCGACCGTAGCAGCCGCGTGGTTCCGGACTGCGCGCCTAGAACCGCTAGACCACCGTGGCCGGCTGTTACGTAGTGCCAAGGCACAATTTTCCATGGGCGCACTGACCTCAAAGTGTTTGAACACAGTGCACTTACCCCGTTATTGTGACACTGTACTCCTTGCCAATGTGCCTTTTTTCGGAGGTGTATTCTGTCGATGATAATGCGGCTACCGCATCGAACTGCACAGGAGGGGCAGCTCTTGGAAAGAGAGGTTGTTCAGCGAATGGACTGGCGCGACCGTTCTCTCGACTTAAATAGCATCGTGTACGCGTGGGATGTGTTGGAGAGACGTATTTTAGCAACTCCACATGTACCAACGACCATCTAACAACTGTTTACCGCGTTGGGGGAGCAGTGGAAGAGCCAACCACAAGAACTCCTTACCAGCCTTGTGCACAAGACGGAAGCACGTTGCAGACATCTACATCTACGTGATTACTGTGCTATTCACAATAAAGTGCCTGGAAGAGGGTTCAATGAACCACTTTCAAGGTGCCTCTCTACCGTTTCACTCTCGAACGACGCGCGGGAAAAACGAGCACTTAAATTTTTTCTGTGTGAGCCCTGATTTCTATTATTGTATGGTGATGATCACTTTTCCCTATGTAAGTACGTGTCAACAGAATGTTTTCGCAATCGGAAGAGAAAACTGGTGATTGAAATTTTGTAAGAAGATACGGTCGCGAAGAAAAACGCCTTTGTTTTAATGATTGCCACTCCAATTCACGCATCATGTCTGTGGCACTATCTCCCCTATTACGCTATAATACAAAACGAGCTGCCCTTCTTTGTACTTTTTCGATATCATCCGTCAGTCCCACCTGATGCGGATCCCAGACCGCACAGCAGTACTCCAGAATAGGGCGGACAAGCGTGTTGTCAGCAGTCTCTTTGGAGACCCGTTGCACCTTCTAACGTTCTGCCAATGAATTGCAGCCTTTGGTTTTCTCTATCCACAACATTATCTATGTGATCGTTCCAGTTTAGGGTATTTGTAATAGTAATCCCTAAGTATCTAGTTGAATGTACAGCCTTCAGATTTGTGTGACTTATCGCGTAATCGAAATTTGGCGGATTTGTCTTAATACTCATGTAAATAACTTCACACTTTTCTTTATTGAGGGTTAATTGCCACATTTTCGCACCATACAGATATCTTATGTATATCATTTTGCAATTCGTTTTGGTCATCTGATGAGTTTACAATACGCTAAATGACAGCATCATCTGCAAACAATCTTAGACGGCTACTGACATTGTCTCCTATTTCGTTAATATAGATCAGGAACAATAGAGGGCCTATAACACTTCCTTGCGGGACGCCGGATATTACTTCTGTTTTACTCGGTGACTTAGCGTCTATTACTATGAACTGTGACCTTGCTGACAGGAAATCACAAATCCAGTCGCAAAACTGAGGCGATATTCCATAGGCACACAGTTTGGTTAGAAGACGCTTTTGAGAAACGGTGTGGCTCTAAGCACTGTGGGACTTAACACCTGAGGTCATCAGTCCCCTATACTTAGAACTACGTAAACCTAACTAACCTAAGGACAACACACACATCCATGCCCGAGGCAGGATTCGAACCTGCGACCGTAGCAGTCGCGTGGTTCCGGACTGAAGCGCCTAGAACCGTTCGGTCACCACGGCCGGCGAGAGACGGTGTCGAAAGCGTTCTGGAAATCTACAAATATGGAATCAACTTGGCATCCCCTGTCGATAGCACTCTTTACTTCATGAGTATAAAAAGCTAGTTGTGTTTCACAAGAACGATATTTTCTAGATCCGTGCTGACTACGTGTCAATAAACCGTTTTCTTCGAGGTACTTATTAATGTTCGAATACAGTATATGTTCTAAAACCCTACTGCAAATCTACGTTAGTGGTATGGGCCTGCAATTCAGCGGATTCTTCCTACTTCCCTTTTCGGGTATTGGCGTGACTTCAGCAATTTAGGTAAGGATCTTCCTGTGAGCGAGCGGTTGTATATAATTCCTAAATATGGAGCTATTGTATCAGCATACTGTGAGGGGAACATGATTGGTATAGAATCTGGACCGGAGGCCGTGGTTTTATTGAGTGATTTAAGCTGCTTTGCTACACAGAGAATATCTACTTCTATGTTTCTCATCTTGTCAGTTGTTCTTGATTGGAATTGAGGGAGTTTCGGAAAACCGTGTTTAATAACTCTGCTTTTATGGTACTGTCATCAGTGACGTCTCCGTTGTTGAAAAATGGTTCAAATGGCTCTGAGCACTATGGGACTTAACATCTCAGGTCATCAGTCCCCTAGAACTTAGAACTACTTAAACCTAACTAACCTAAGGACACCACACACATCCATGCCCGAGGCATGATTCGAACCTGCGACCGTAGCAGTCCCGCGGTTCCGGACTGAAGCGCCTAGAACCGCACGGCCACCAGGGCCGGCTTTCGCCATTGTTACCGCGCATTGAAGGTATTGGTTACGCCATGCCACTGGTGTGCTTTATGGATGACCACAATCTCTTTCGGAAGATACATTGACAGCTGTGATGACTACTTTTGTAATGTTCAGCTGATAATCATGTATCACAGTGAGTTCAATGTAATTATTGACTTCGAATAAGAGTGTAATTTGCATTCTTCTCATTGGATATTTCTTTCAGTTACCATCCGTACTATATTTTAGCAATTCTGTCTGTGTATATAACACAGTATGCTGAAGTTATTTTCGGTGTTGAGTTTTGCACCTCAGTATACAAAGGGAAGTTCCGCCAGTGTTTCAGGCGTGGACGAAAGCACATGATTAGCTTGGATTTCGAGGCAATAGTACGCTATGGCGGAAAACACGCTTGTTTGGACTGAAAGTATATCTGAGATCTGCATCCTCATTGACATATGTCCTCCTCAGACCATCATGCTAGGAAGTGTACAGCTATTTATACAGACACTATCTTCGCACTAGCTGCTTCACTCACGTACACTGCGTGGCCTCCAGAGCTTCGTGTGTGTGTGTGTTTTTTTATTTAATCGAATTTTTATGTTGTTCACAAATTGCAGCACCTTCTAAACTTTTCACGTTAACTGAGGCCATATAAGCATGCTTAAGCATGCTCTTTTCCGAATGTTCTTCTGACCAAAAGGCGTATCTGGAAGCTGGAGTACATTTTTTTTTAAATCACGCCTTTCGCGTGGAGGTATTTTCACTACAATTTTCATCCCCTTACAAATATTTCTTTACATCTAACCAAGAAGTGAAATACCAATTTTCATAAATTTAGCCTTAATTTTTTTAATGTAACGAAGTATTTTTCTTCAAAATTTTCATCTCCTATTGAATTCACTTAGAGGTTGAATTTCCAGAACCAGTGAAACACGTATTTTTTATTTCTCACTGAGAGATCAAATACCAATTGTCACAGACGTAGCCTTAAAAATTCTTTAGTAGTTGTTTAGTAACTATATATTTCCACAAAACTTTCACCCACTATTTACCCCCTTACCGGCTGAATTTGCAAAAATGCTGAAACACATTTTTTTTTTTATTTTCATTTTCTGGCTGAGGAACCAAATACCAGTTTTCGTAGCGCCAGCTTCAAAATTCTCTTGATAGAGCCATACTTCAGAAAGCTTTTCATCCCCTGTTTCATTACCTTATGAGTGGAATTTCGGACAACCTCTTCTTAAACGGTGCCTGAAGTGTTGGCCGCGGAGTGGCTGCGCGGTTAGAGGCGTCATGTCACGGATTGCGCGGCTACTCCCGCCGGAGGTTCGAGTCCTGCCTCGCGAATGGGTGTGTGTGTGTGTTGTTCTTACCATAAGTTAGTTTAACTTACTTTAAAAATGACCCTAAGCACTATGAGACTTAACATCTGAGGTCATCAGTCCCCTAGACTTCGAACTACTTAAACCTAACTAACCTAATGACATCACACACATCCATGCCCGAGGTAGGATTCGAACCTGCGACCAGAGCAGCAGCGCGGTTCCGGACTGAGGTGCCTAGAACCGCTCGGCCATAGCGGCTGGCTGTGTGTCTGGTAGAGTCTGGGCCAATGATAACTGCGTCTCATTCTGTTTAGTCTTCATGAATCTCACTGGAGTGTAATGCTGATACTTCATATCAGCTGGCCACAGTTGAGCTGGGCTGGGGAGCAACCGTTTCTGCCACACTGGATTAAAGTTCCTCTTATACAGTGTACTGTCTCTTGATTGCAATTGCTTTGGTCGGTTCCTCATTCTTCAAGGCTTCTATGGTTTTCACCTTCCGTTCAGCAGCAATGTTATTTAATGCAGCGATGACTGAATTATAGGCTGTCATCAGTGTGCGTCCATTGGTAGATATCGTTTGTTCGTCACTGTCCTCAGTAGTCAGTAGTCGACGCCGAAACGCCAAGTACCATTCTTCTACTTCATAAGGACCACAGGAAAGGACCAAGGACTCTCTGAAAGTTCAATGATGTCATCTGGCAGCTTCTTCTCAAATGGTTCAAATGGCTCTGAGCACTATGGGACTTAACTTCTGAGGTCATCAGTCGCCTAGAACTTAGAACTACTTAAACCTAACTAACCTAAGGACATCACACACATCCATGCCCGAGGCAGGATTCGAACCTGCGACCGTAGCGGTCACGCGGTTCCAGACTGTAGCGCCTAGAACCACTCGGCGGCTTCTTCTCCACTTCCTGCTGTTCTGCCGGCGTCACACTATATAAGCGCTAGCTAATTCTGAATGCTACCCAGTGTTGATGCAGTGTTTCACCGTAGGACGTTTGGTCATTTTTTTCCACTCCGGATTTAAAAGCATACGAAGAGTGGCGCAGAAAGGCCTAAAATTCCTCAGCATTGTTCCTCCATCAGGTCAGATCCTACTGGCATTTGTCAGTAACTTCCTCTCCTGCCCTATGTGTTGTGGTAGCGGAGAAAGATTGTTCATCAATGGCTTTAAGCTGTTTTCGCTGGACTGGTTCATCTGTTCCTCTGCACATACCCCTAGGGATGGGTTTTGGCTACACGTGATAATCGTGCAAAGTTGTCTTTGACTACCTAAGTATAACGCTTAGGATTGTCGCTGGCATGCAGATTTATTTTGTGAACCTCAGTAGCTATTTGCAGTCGACAAAAGCTTCTCAGTTTAACAGAGCACCAACATTGACCACTGTAGCTCGTTTTATTGATCACGGAGAGATGACAACGGCAAACAAACGCCAAGAGCAATCTTTGTTATGTCTGTCTGTTGAAACAGTTACGTGAGTGTTATGTTTCACGTTCTTGGAGTGCTTCTATGCTTCCAAGAAGTTCCATCTGAGAATAACATTATGACAACCTTCTGATAAAACGACAGATTTGAGGAGTTGCGTGTAGCGCAGGATTTAGATGGAGAAGGGTTCGTCTTGTGAGTAGTGAAGATGTGGACCCAATTTTAACAAGAATCTATTGAACGTAAAATATTCTTCCTGACGATAGAGAAATTATAACGAAATTTATGGCTTAATATAATTATTTGACGCAGATCTCAACAACAGAATAACAACATAATACACCTGCAGCACAGTGAAAACCAAATTCAGATAGATTTCGCTCCAGAAATAGAAACGTGCCACCAATAATACACTCCTGGAAATTGAAATAAGAACACCGTGAATTCATTGTCCCAGGAAGGGGAAACTTTATTGACACATTCCTGGGGTCAGATACATCACATGATCACACTGACAGAATCACAGGCACATAGACACAGGCAACAGAGCATGCACAATGTCGGCACTAGTACAGTGTATATCCGCCTTTCCAAGCAATGCAGGCTGCTATTCTCCCATGGAGACGATCGTAGAGATGCTGGATGTAGTCCTGAGGAACGGCTTGCCATGCCATTTCCACCTGGCGCCTCAGTTGGACCAGAATTCGTGCTGGACGTGCAGACCGCGTGAGACGACGCTTCATCCAGTCCCAAACATGCTCAATGGGGGACAGATCTGGAGATCTTGCTGGCCAGGGTAGTTGACTTACACCTTCTAGAGCACGTTGGGTGGCACGGGATACATGCGGACGTGCATTGTCCTGTTGGAACAGCAAGTTCCCTTGCCGGTCTAGGAATGGTAGAACGATGGGTTCGATGACGGTTTGGATGTACCGTGCACTATTCAGTGTCCCCTCGACGATCACCAGTGGTGTACGGCCAGTGTAGGAGATCGCTCCCCACACCATGATGCCGGGTGTTGGCCCTGTGTGCCTCGGTCGTATGCAGTCCTGATTGTGGCGCTCACCTGCACGGCGCCAAACACGCATACGACCATCATTGGCACCAAGGCAGAAGCGACTCTCATCGCTGAAGACGACACGTCTCCATTCGTCCCTCCATTCACGCCTGTCGCGACACCACTGGAGGCGGGCTGCACGATGTTGGGGCGTGAGCGGAAGACGGCCTAACGGTGTGCGGGACCGTAGCCCAGCTTCATGGAGACGGTTGCGAATGGTCCTCGCCGATACCCCAGGAGCAACAGTGTCCCTAATTTGCTGGGAAGTGGCGGTGCGGTCCCCTACGGCACCGCGTAGGATCCTACGGTCTTGGCGTGCATCCGTGCGTCGCTGCGGTCCGGTCCCAGGTCGACGGGCACGTGCACCTTCCGCCGACCACTGGCGACAACATCGATGTACTGTGGAGACCTCACGCCCCATGTGTTGAGCAATTCGGCGGTACGTCCACCCGGCCTCCCGCATGCCCACTATACGCCCTCGCTCAAAGTCCGTCAACTGCACATACGGTTCACGTCCACGCTGTGGCGGCATGCTACCAGTGTTAAAGACTGCGATGGAGCTCCGTATGCCACGGCAAACTGGCTGACACTGACGGCGGCGGTGCACAAATGCTGCGCAGCTAGCGCCATTCGACGGCCAACACCGCGGTTCCTGGTGTGTCCGCTGTGCCGTGCGTGTGATCATTGCTTGTACAGCCCTCTCGCAGTGTCCGGAGCAAGTATGGTGGGTCTGACACACCGGTGTCAATGTGTTCTTTTTTCCATTTCCAGGAGTGTAATAATTTATGATACGGCACCTGCCCACAGGCATAAAAATACTGTAAACTTGGTTTTAGAAATTAAACTCAAGAGCCACAAACTGGAACACAACTCGCCGTCTTAATTAAGGCTACTTGCACTAGGAGTCAACTGAATTTGCGTGCGTCTCCGATCACTGACATCGACAACTAGTCACTAAGCCAAAGCTCTTATCAACTGTCTACAGAACTACCTATAGTTTTCTCTGCAATATCACATAAAAAATAGTTCACTCTCTCGGGATAAAGTAACGAGATAATTTTCTGTACAGTGACATAACCAAAATCAGTCAAGCTCATGATGTAATACAGTGGCACATAAAAAATCTATCATTATCACAGCGTACAAACAACAAATCAGTATTGCCCATGCTTTTAGAGAAAACATCCGCACGCCAGCGTTCCATCACACCATAACGATAACATGCCACACGGTACCCACGTACCTTGCATGTGTAACATTAATGATCATCTGATACTCTCCATGTACAGCCTGTACCCATCAACGTACGATAATTGCATCGCTAGCGACCAGAATACTGCTGTTGGCCCTAATGAACACAGTTAGTGTTCCTCTTGCAATGTGGAAACCCCTGTCTGCATCTGGATTGAAAGTGCCCTTTTCTCGCCCAAGAAAAGACGCCAACCGCCCTACTGCGTTGCTTGAGTTCACATAGTGGCCTTTCTCCGTACTGACCGTTAGTGAGGTCACATACATACACTCCTGGAAATGGAAAAAAGAACACATTGACACCGGTGTGTCAGACCCACCATACTTGCTCCGGACACTGCGAGAGGGCTGTACAAGCAATGATCACACGCACGGCACAGCGGACACACCAGGAACCGCGGTGTTGGCCGTCGAATGGCGCTAGCTGCGCAGCATTTGTGCACCGCCGCCGTCAGTGTCAGCCAGTTTGCCGTGGCATACGGAGCTCCATCGCAGTCTTTAACACTGGTAGCATGCCGCGACAGCGTGGACGTGAACCGTATGTGCAGTTGACGGACTTTGAGCGAGGGCGTGTAGTGGGCATGCGGGAGGCCGGGTGGACGTACCGCCGAATTGCTCAACACATGGGGCGTGAGGTCTCCACAGTACATCGATGTTGTCGCCAGTGGTCGGCGGAAGGTGCACGTGCCCGTCGACCTGGGACCGACCGCAGCGACGCACGGATGCACGCCAAGACCGTAGCATCCTACGCAGTGCCGTAGGGGACCGCACCGCCACTTCCCAGCAAATTAGGGACACTGTTGCTCCTGGGGTATCGGCGAGGACCATTCGCAACCGTCTCCATGAAGCTGGGCTACGGTCCCGCACACCGTTAGGCCGTCTTCCGCTCACGCCCCAACATCGTGCAGCCCGCCTCCAGTGGTGTCGCGACAGGCGTGAATGGAGGGACGAATGGAGACGTGTCGTCTTCAGCGATGAGAGTCGCTTCTGCCTTGGTGCCAATGATGGTCGTATGCGTGTTTGGCGCCGTGCAGGTGAGCGCCACAATCAGGACTGCATACGACCGAGGCACACAGGGCCAACACCCGGCATCATGGTGTGGGGAGCGATCTCCTACACTGGCCGTACACCACTGGTGATCGTCGAGGGGACACTGAATAGTGCAAGGTACATCCAAACCGTCATCGAACCCATCGTTCTACCATTCCAAGACCGGCAAGGGAACTTGCTGTTCGAACAGGACAATGCACGTCCGCATGTATCCCGTGCCACCCAACGTGCTCTAGAAGGTGTAAGTCAACTACCCTGGCCAGCAAGATCTCCGGATCTGTCCCCCATTGAGCATGTTTGGGACTGGATGAAGCGTCGTCTCACGCGGTCTGCACGTCCAGCACGAACGCTGGTCCAACTGAGGCGCCAGGTGGAAATGGCATGGCAAGCCGTTCCACAGGACTACATCCAGCATCTCTACGATCGTCTCCATGGGAGAATAGCAGCCTGCATTGCTGCGAAAGGTGGATATACACTGTACTAGTGCCGACATTGTGCATGCTCAGTTGCCTGCGTATATGTGCCTGTGGTTCTGTCAGTGTGATCGTGTGATGTATCTGACCCCAGGAATGTGTCAATAAAGTTTCCCCTTCCTGGGACAATGAATTCACGGTGTTCTTGTTTCAATTTCCAGGAGTGTAGCTCCTTGGCGTTCCATCTAGAAGAAAGTTTCCCGGCTCGGCATTGCACCAAATCACTGCCTCCAGCTGCTCCACGGGCAATCAATGGACTGTGTGAACAACCCTGCTTACAGTACAGAAGACGTCAGGAACAGCCCTTGCTGCCCACAATATAACTCCGGGCGGCTGTCCATTGCCGCCACCGGAGTGAAAGCATATCGCGTTCTGCCGTTCACTGTCCGAGACCAACCTGCTCTCATTTAGTACCGTGGAAGTCATTCCCTGATGTCTTAACAGATGTCCTCTCATACTGTTCCTTCTCCTTGTCAGTGTTTTCCACACATTCCTTTTCTCTCCGATTCTGCACAGAACCTCCTCATTCGTTTCCTTATCAGTCCACCTAATTTTCATCATTCGTCTGTAGCACCACATCTCAAATGCTTCGATTCTCTTATGCTCCGGTTTTCCCACAGTCCATGTTTGACTACAATACAATACTGTGCTTCAAACGTACATTCGCTGAAATTTCGCCCCCAAATGAAGGCCTATGTTTGATGCTAGCAGACTTTTCTTGGCCTGAGGGCCCTTTTTGCCAGTGCTAGTCTGCTTTTGATGTCCTCCTTGCTCTGTTCGTCATTCGTTATTGTCCTGTCTATGTACAAGAATTCCTTAACTCCATCTACTTCGTGACATCAGTCTTGATGTTGAATCTCTCGCTGTTCTCATTTCTGCTACTTCTCATTACTTTCATCTTTCTTCGATTTACCCGCAGCCCGTATTCTTTACTCATTAGACTGTTCATTTCATTCGGATGATGACGTTATTCTTCTTCACTTTCATTGAGGATAGCAGTTTCATCAGCGAATCGTACCATTGATATCCTTTCACCTTGAACTTTAATTCCACTCCTGAACCTTTCTTTTATTTCCATCAGTACTCCTTCGATGCATAGGTTATACTTAGGGGCGAAAGACTACATCCCTGTCTTACACCCTTTATATTACGAACACTTCGTTCTTGGTCACCCACTCTTATTGTTCCCTCTTAGCTCCTTTACGTTTTGTCTGTTACCCTTCTATCCCTATAGCTTCCCCCTACGTTTCTCAGAATTTAGAACATCTTGCAAGATTTTACATTATCCAACGCTTTTTTCCAGGTCGACAAATCCTATGAACGTCTAGAATTTTCTCTAGTCTTGCTTCCATTATCAGCTGCAACTTCAGAATTGCCTCGTGGTGCCTTCACCTTACCTAAAGCCAAACTGATCGTCATCTACCAAGTCCTCAATTTTCTTTCCCGTTCTTCTGTATGTTATTCTTGTCAGCAATTTGGGTGCATGAGCTGTTAAGCTGATTTGCGGTAAATCTCGCACTTGTCTGCTCTTGCAGTCTACGGAATTGGGTGGATGATATTTTTCCGAAAGTCGAATGGTACGTCGCCGGACTCATACATTCTACACACCAACGTGAACCACATAAACTTGCACAACACTATCCCTGCGCTGCAAACAAAAAGCTAGTTGCCACATCAGCATCGTCAGTTTCGGAAAGCGGTGATCTGTACATTCAGACTCGATTACTCACCATAGTCGATGGCTAAAGTATGTTGTAATGGTGTAAATTGTTTCTCCCTGGCGCCAATCTCTAAATGGCAACTCCAAGACATCATGCTTCAACCTGTTGTGTAGCAAAACAGTTTTTTCGTCTCTCCTGAAAAATTTACTTTTTGCGACGCTGCCTCCTCTTCCAGCTCAGCGATTCAGTTATTCTCGCAATACATGGTCCGGTCGGTTGGACTTATTTCCCATTTGCGACATTCTGTACATTCGTTATCGCATCACAGACGTAGCCTTCTATAGCTGGTGACAATAACCATTCGACATTACAGAAAAAAAAGCACCTGAGTCGTCTGCCACTCAAACGGGTTGGTTGTCTATGATGACGTCAATCTGTTTTCCTGACATCTTGTCGTCCATGAAGGATTTTCATCCGTGGCAGGTGGCAGCGTCATCTCCATTGATGGTCGCTTCTCTTAGTTTTCCTGAATTCAGCGACTAGCCGAGCTTTTGGTACCTCTAAAGCAGCAGTTCCCAACCTTTCTTATATCTTTACCCCTGAGTGTCATCAGATATTAACTAGTACCACCCCTCTCTGTCCCCGCTCCCCCACATTGTCACCAACTTCAGCACCTAACTATAACTGTAGAATGAAAGACTTTTCTTGGAACACTTTCATTTTTAAAATGATGAGAGATATTTAGTTTGTGTGTGTGTGTAGGGGGAGGAGGGAGGAGGGAGAGGGGGCTGGAGCTGTTAGGGAATTCGTGGTGTATCGCAAGTGCTACTCACAACTTCTTTTCAGATAAGAAAGCTAACTATCCACAGCGAGTGTAGATAACTGTTACAAAACACATTTCCCCTGAAATACTCATCTCTATTGCAGCACTTGCTTGACCTGCCCTTTGCAACCCCATTTAAAAGCAACCAAATTAAAATGTGTGGAATGTACTTCCTGTTCGTAGATGGCTCTGAGCACTACGCGACTTAACTTCTAAGGTCATTAGTCGCCTAGAACTTAGAACTAATTAAACGTAACTAACCTAAGGACATCACACACATCCATGCCCGAGGCAGGATTCGAACCTGCGACCGTAGCGGTCGCTCGGCTCCAGACTATAGCGCCTAGAACAGCGTGCCACTCCAGCCGGCCAGTTCATAGATTATTTGATTGCTACGCTCCTTACTTCTGAACTGGCATAAATTGGAAGACTTCAGGCTGTTAATGCTTTGTATCTGACCACAGCCACCAATAGTAATAGTAATAATAATACTGTGTACAGCATTATACTAGTATATGTTACGTGTATGTCTCAGCGATGTACGGAACGAAGCACAACCATATGTTTGCAGTGGGTGGACTACGTGAGGAACCAGTAACCTCCACCATATTAATGCTACTAACTGAGGAAAAGTGCCGGCCGCTGTGGCCGAGCGGTTCTAGGCGCTTCAGTCCGGAACCGCGCTGCTGCTACGGTCGCAGGTTCGAATCCTGCCTCGGGCATGGATGTGTGTGATGTCCTTAGGTTAGTTAGGTTTAAGTAGTTCAAAGTCTAGGGGACTGATGACCTCAGATGTTAAGGCCCATAGTGTTTAGAGCCATTTGAACCGTTTTTGAGAAAAAGTAATTACTGATAACGGATATAATCAATATTACAGTCTTACAAAATTGTGATAATAGTAATGATCTTTCGAAAATAATTTTGTTTTGTGACTGAAACAGAACCGAATCGTTTAGTTTCTTCCCATTAGAAAATTTCATTTTAACCCTCAGGGGTAAATACCCCCCAGGTTGGGAAACAGTGCTCTTAACGGTGACTGCGAAGGGCTACGGCTTGTTGAGGAGCGACCTCCAGGGTACGGCGATGGGCGTTATCCCACAGGTCGACTACAGTGGTCTGCAGGTGACGGGCGTGAACAGGACTGTTGTGATGGTCGACGTCTGGCGGCGTAGTAGTCATCGAGAATTCGACTTCTTTCTCTGCAGTAACGTAGAATATGGATAGCAGGTCCACAGTGGAAACATACTTGCGTGTTGCCCTCTGTCCTCCAAATGTCTGTTCTTCTGAGAGGAGCTATAACTGACAGAGGAGTTTTTTGTGCCGTCGTTGGCTGGATGCTGCCTCGTCGTTTCATGACTGTGGCATGTCCTAGTTGGTCGAGTCCATTCTTCCTAGCACTTTCGACTGGTGACGGAGATGGGTGCTAGTGATCGATACTGTTTCTGTTACCTACTGCCGTATAGGGTCGACGTCCATGGGCGGTATAAAATGAGCTAAGGAGACAATGGCAGTGTCGGAGAAAGGGAGGACAGAGTGGCAGTGGAACATAGCTGACAATGAGATAACTAGGAAGAGAATGAAGGAAGCAGTGGCAGCGGGAGATGAATGAAGAGATGAAGAAACTAGAAGAGCATGCGGACCAGTACTGATGAGGGACAAACTCTGTGACAATGTCAACGAGGCAGAGAGAGAGAGAGGCCGTGAGAAGAGACAGCAGCAGTGGAACGGAATGAATGAGATAGTAGCAGTAAAAGAGAACAAGAGGAAGATACTGACAGTGAGAAGAGATGCTAGTAATAGTAGGACACAACGAAGAAAACTGTCGCTACGAAACCTGAGGCAGTGACAGAGAGACAGGAAGATAGTGATAATGAGATGGGATGAATGAATGAGTGAGAATGTGCTAGTAGGAGTGGATGGTTTTGAGCCACTTACAGCGATGGGCAAATGGGTGTGGGCGAGTTACAGTTAGGAGAGCCTATGGGAATGAGAGCGGCTGATTTGCATGTTAAAAAGAGCGTGAATATGTACACATGCCAATATCTTTGCAAAAAATTTTAAATGTGCTGAGGAAGGTGAGACAGCTAGTACCTCATGTTTCAGTCACTTTCAAACAGCAGCATAATCTAATTTTTTGTCCTCCGATAGTAACATTTTTCCGTCGATTCCCTTCTTTTACCTGCATTTCAAATATGCTCATTTCCCGATTACGCACTGTTCTGCGATGTTTCACCGACATACAATCTTGGGACGTCTCCTTTCCTGAGCTGACGTGTGCTGTGCACATAAGTCGACTTTTTTAACACGTCGCTCTGCCTCCGGAACTTATAGCTGGCATTGTAAAATGGTTCAAAAACCCGCCTTACAAGGAGCCTGTCTGATGCGAAAGTCAGTTCATTCACAGAGGACATGTTGTTGAAAACAGTACACCTGTCTCCACGTGAACTGCAATACCAGTCGTTACGTTCTCTTGGGGCAGGTTACATCTACGCTAAAAGGCGTTTACATAATACCATAATACGCTACTAATTGTAGAACATCTAAATAAAAGTTGACGTTTCGCTACCGCAAGAGTTTTCTCAAGAATTTCCGACAGTTTCTTCCTAAGGGAAGTTGGTTAGATAAAACATTGTGGCACTTATGTCAGACGATTACTGTTGAGAAAGTTAGAAAACTTCGCTGCTTTTACATGCGTAAAAGACATTGAAACAAATCATGTACCAGACTGTCTCGAAAATATAGTGGTTTCCTAAACATGGTCCATTTGGAATTCTTATGTTCTTACCTTAACTGAGGTGTACTTATCAACCTAGGGTTCAACACAGAATCCAATCGTAGGGTGTAGCTTGTGCTTTACGTCGTGTAGATAAAAAATTATCTTTAATAAGAGACGCATTTAGAACCAGGCAAAAAGGACCAATCTATGTTCTGTTTCGGGAAATTTGTAGGGTAGCATTATCAACAACGAAAAAATAGTTCATGAAACGTTGTGTCCGTTGGACACTTACACTCGGCCTTTCACCCCTGAACTGCTTCGTCATGAATTACGCCGGGAGAAGTTGAAGGATCGCTCTGTCCACAATAATAACCTGGCATAATTACCTATCATTATTGTCAAAGTTGATGGGTATCGTTTACCTCTGAGTCATAAATAATTTCAGGGGAAAACAGCATAGGTTGATGTGAAGCATTAGAGGTAAGGCACTGACGAGGATTTTCTGATGCGTAATGGAGCGAATTTTCCGAGTTCTCATACCTGAACGTGCTAAACTGGGCCACATTTGAAGAAATGAAAACATGACGATCCAAATGTGTCGATAGCATCTCAGCCAGAAACCACGGTGAGGACGGAACACGTGCAGGTTGGTCTGGTAGCTTTTACTTAAGCACAACAGAAAATTTATGAGTGTAAAGACGCAGATCCTTTTTGGTAAATTTCTTCCATGGCGATATTGTAATTCTCACTTGCTACGCCAAGTAGTGTCGCAATTTCATAAACCTTTTTTACAAAACTATCTTTCATTTGAGCAATTGCTTCTGGTGTTCGAGCTCATATGACTACTTTTCTACTTATATTCCGTAAACCTCTTTTCTAGTCAGTATTATTTTTGTAGGCTTGTACACTGTCCAGTCACATCAGCGTGACGACCTGTGATAAACCTGAATAACCTCCTCTTGCAGCGCAAACCACTGCGAGACGCGGAGGAGGTGAGTCAGTGAGGTTCTAGAAGATACCAGCAGGTATGTGGAGCCATGCTGACTCCAGTGCTGTGGTCAGCTCCGTTAGGTTTCTCGGTTACGGATCCATTGAATGGAGAAACCGCTCGAGGTAGTCCCGCAGATTCTCGATTGGCTTTAAATCCTAGGAGTGTGGTGGTCACGGGAGTTCGGAAATCTCATACAGGTGCTCTTCGTTCAAGCACATGCCCTGCGAGCTGTGTGGCACGTTGCATTGTCCTGATGGTAGATGCCTTCGTGCCGAGAAGAAACAAACTGCATGTACGGGTGAACAATGATAGACGGATACTTGTGTTGATCCATTGCAACTTCCAGAATGACGAGATCACCCAGGGAATGCCTCAGGCCTGGATCCTTCTGACCATTATTGCGGAGTGTTTGCTTTCAGACGTTCCAAGCCGTACACGCCAACGGGCATCTGTCAAAAACTGGCTCTGAGCAGTATGGTACTTAACTGCGGAGGTCATCAGTCCCCTGGGACATAGAACTACTTAAACCTAACTAACCTAAGGACATCACACACATCCATGCCCGAGGCAGGATTGGAACCTGCGATCGTAGCGATCGCGCGGTTCCAGACTGTAGCGCCTAGAACCGCTCGGACACTTCGGCAGGCGGCCATCTGTCCTATGGAGCATAAAACGTGATTCAGCTGAAAAGGCTGCCACCTGTGTTACTGGTGTGCAAATTCCTGCCTTCGTCGCCGATGAAACGCATCAGTGTTGTGGACTGGCAAGACCGCCAACCCACGGAGTTTGGAGGACGCCGAAAGGCACGCGTTTAAGCTCACGCAGGCTGGCGTGAGGTCTGGAACAGGACAAGGAATTGAGACTAGCAAAAAACGTACGTATCTTCTGGAATACTTAACTTTAATCCATAATTGGTGAACATTGCTCTTGACAGTACATGTTTTACAGCATCAATAGTAACTGGTAATGGCGCCTTGCTAGGTCGTAGCAAATGTCGTAGCTGAAGGCTATGCTAACTATCGTCTCGGCAAATGAGAGCGTAATTTATCAGTAAACCATCGCTAGCAAAGTCGGCTGTACAACTGGGGCGAGTGCTAGGAAGTCTCTCTAGACCTGCCGTGTGGCGGCGCTCGGTCTGCGATTACAGATAGTGGCGACACGCGGGTCCGACGTATACTAACGGACCGCGGCCGATTTAAAGGCTACCACCTAGCAAGTGTGGTGTCTGGCATTGACACCACATTCCTCCCCCGCAAATCGGCAGACGGTTGTGGCATAAGGCTTCCGCCCGCCGTGGGGAGGACCCCATGTCGACGTATGCGACGAGGTGGGGAGCCTAACAACAGGCGAGGCTCTGCCACCCGCACCCTGCCATTCGGACCGAGGGGAGCTAGGAAACGCCTGAAAACCAGCTCCAGGGTGCACGCCAACATACGGTGTATGCGTCCGTAGAGAGACAGGAGGGGCCGAAGGGTCGACCTCCATGGGGGAGGGGCACCCGACGGTCGAAGACGACATATGGTCCGGAGCGGGCAAGAGTTCCATGGCGGAGGACAACTGGTCACGGGAAGCGATCGGCGGCGCGTGACCCAGGGAGGCGCCCGGCAGTTGCAGCGACGCGTCCACTGCGGGCGGCGCCGGCGGGAGAACAGGCGGCGGCGGCGGCGGCGGCGCGTCGCCATGGGGCAAAATGGAAGGCATCGTCGGTAACACCTGGGGCTGAGGCGAGCCAGTAGATGGGTTCCCAGGGCGCTGACCGGACGGCACCGTCGCTGAAAGCAGACGGGGAGCGGCAGATCCCGTGCGACGACAGAGGCGCAGCTGATTGAGATGCCGACGCACCTCACCAAAGGCCCCCAAAACCAGATACATAGCGCGGCCGAGGCAGCTAAGAATGCGCCCTGCGAGCGATAGTAGACAACGTCGCCTGGGGCAAAAGCAGGTGTCTGCCGCTGCACAGGAACCTGATGCGGCGGATGTAGCAAAGACATCAAGGTTCGATGAGGGCGACCGTGGAGCAACTCAGACGGCGAGCGACCATCTCGGGGCTGAGAGTGATACGAGGACAAAAAGAGCAATAACGCGTCCTCCCGAGAATGCGACTCTTTCAACTTCAACATCTGGGACTTGTAAGTCCTGACCAATCGTTTAGCGGCACCGTTTGAGTGGCGAAAACGGTGCGGTTGTCAGATGTTGAATACCATTGGCCTTGCAGAATGACTGAAATTCTGCGACATGAATTGTGGGCCATTGTCGGAAACAATAGTCTGCGGAAGACCTTCAACGCAAAAGATAGCAGACAACGCTTGGATGGTGGCAGATGACGTCGTGGAAGACATCCGGACAACAAAAGGAAAAGTACTGAAAGAATCGACCACAACCAACCATCGAGCATTCCAGAATGGGCCAGCAAAATCGATGTGGAAGCATTGCCAAGGGGAAGTATCTTTTGGCCATGCAAAGAATTTCCGCAGTGGTGCGGATTGTTGTTCGGCACACGCCATGCAAGAAGAGCACATTTGTGTAATCGCAGCATCGATTCCGAACCAAGTATAGTGCTGACGAGCAAGTTGTTTCGTTTGCACTATACCCCAATGTCCTTGGTGGAGAAGCTGTAAGACAGAGGACTGTAACGAACGTGGGACCACGACCCTGGACTGATCATTATCAGAACGCAACAGCAAAACACCACGTCGTACAAAAAGTATCTCCTTGGGTGCAAAAAATCGGCGAACCAACGGATCCCCGATCCGTAACTTTGACAAGGGCCATTGAGTAGCAACTAAACGCAGAACGGTAGCCAGGACAGGGTCCGCAGCTGTGGCTGTAGCTACACGACGAAAATCAATTGGAACTGATTCGACCACGTCATCGGTTTCCGCATCAATGAACATGCAAGCAAGTTCGGAGGAATCGAATGCTCTATCCTTAGCAACAGGCAAACGGGACAACGCATCGTCGTTTCCGTGCTTAGCAGTGGACCGATACAAGATATCGTAGCGGTACTGCGAAAGGAAAATAGACCAGCGAATGAATTTCTGTGCTGTACGTGGAGGTACAGGCTTGGTCGGATGAAAAAGCGGTGTCAAAGGTTTGTGGTCTGTGATGATGGTACAGTGACGACGATACAAGAAATCATGAAACTTTGTAACACCAAATACGAGAGCGAATGCTTCTTTCTCGATCTGTGGATAATGTCTTTGCGCAGACGAGAGCAATTTGGACGCAAAGGCAATAGGGCGATCGTGCGAACCATCTTTGTGCGCAAGCACAGCACCGATCCCGAAATCCGATGCATCCACCATCAACAAAAGGGGCTTCCGGGGATCGAATGGCGTAAGGCAAGTATTGGAAAGCAACGCCGATTTCAACTGGCGAAAGGCGTGTTCGCATTCCGTCGTCCAGACGAACGGAACACCTTTACGGCGTAAGCGATGAAGCGGAGCTGAAATGGAAGAGGCATGTGGCACTTATTTATGATAGCAATTGATTTTTTCCAGCACACTCTGTAGCTGCTTCAAATTGTGCGGTGAAAGCAAGTCTTGTATGGCACAGAGGTGCTCTCTACTGGGATGTATGCCTTGGGCATTGAGTACATGTCCCAGATAGGGTAAGTCACGAGCAAAAAACACACATTTGTCCTTCCACAAGCGAAGACCATTGTGTCGCAAGACCTGAAATAACGTTCTGAGATTGGCTAAATGTTCTTATTCCGTCTTTCCGGAGATCACAGTATCGTCCAGATAGTTTGCTGCAGTAGGGACCAACGCACAAACAGTTTGTAAATATTGCTGAAACAATGCAGGGTCTGATGCACACCCGAATGGCAGTTGTTTGACTCAGTACAAACCAAGATGCGTGTTAACCACCAAAACGCGCTGCGATTCTTCGTCCACCGGTATTTGCAAGTATGCATCTGCTAGGTCCAACTTCGAAAAATATTTACCCGGGCACAGTTTGTCAAAAAGATCTTCCGGGCGGGGTAAAGGAAAAGTTACAGTCACTAGTTGGGGATTCACTGTTGCCTTGAAGTCCACACAAAGTCTCAATTTTCCGGAAGGTTTTTGCAAAATTATTAAGGGTGATGCCCAGAGAGAAGCCTGCACACGTTCAATTACACCTTGTGATTCCAAATCGTGTAATGTTTTTGCGACCTCATCGCGCAATGCGTGGGGAACATTGCGCGCTCTGAAAAATTTTGGTTGTGCGTTGACTAGCAGTTCCAAATGTGCTTGATAGTTCTTAGCGCAACCAAGGCCCGGTGCAAAAATGTCTGCAAATTCTTCACAGAGACGAGAAATACTGTCTGAAGGCACAGTCTTGGTCACTGAGAGGACCTGATTTACTATAGACAAGTTAAACAACTGAAATAAATCGAAACCAAACAAGTTCACTGCAGAAGAAGAACGAAGGATGTACAATGACACAAGTTTTGTCTGTCCCTTGTATGTTGCAATAAGGCTGCACTGCCCTAACACAGGGAGCCCAGCCGGCCGAAGTGGCCGTGCGGTTAAAGGCGCTGCAGTCTGGAACCGCAAGACCGCTACGGTCGCAGGTTCGAATCCTGCCTCGGGCATGGATGTTTGTGATGTCCTTAGGTTAGTTAGGTTTAACTAGTTCTAAGTTCTAGGGGACTAATGACCTCAGCAGTTGAGTCCCATAGTGCTCAGAGCCATTTGAACCATTTGAACAGGGAGCCCATGACCTGAATACGTAGTTAGCTTAACATTTGCGGCACGCAACGGAGGTGTGCCCAGCTGTTTGTACGTGTCGTGATTGATCAGTGAAACTGTAGCTCCGGTATCGAGCTGGAATGGTATCGCTTTGCCGTTAATGTCCAAGTCGACAAAGATTTTACTGTCCTGCTGACGACAAGAGCGACTGTCTCGTGCAACGTGAACTGACACTGGTACAAAATCACTTGTGACATGACGGGATTTTCGTCGATGTCGAAGCACACTATTTGTGAGACGAACACAGTCACTGTTAGAGAGTGGTACTGGGCAGAGTGGAATGAACTACATGAATTTCCATGGGTGAAGTTTCATGAGGCGGAGTATCCTTGGTTCGATTCCGATTCCAGCGCGAAGCAAATAGACTGGAATGGTTGTGAGTGTCCGATCTGAGCTTTTTCTGGCAAACACTCTGAACATGTCCCTTTTTATTACAGAAAAAGCAAATAGCTTGGCGGGACGGGCAATTCTCACACGAATGTCTAGTAGCACACCGCGGACATGATTTCACTGCATTTGCTTGCTGGCGCGGTACACGTGGCTGAGAGCTAGGCGTCTTTGGCGCGGCCCAGCGCGAGGACTGTTTACTGTTCCGTGCAGCTCGCCCGGCGGGCCGGTTAACCTGACACACGGGTGGCGAAGTTTCAAATGATTCGTGAGCAAAGTCAAGTGTGTCCTGCCGATCCAATATGTCCATCACTTGTTGAAGGGAGGGATTGACTAGTTTCAAAATCTGTTCCCTTATACGAACATCAGAAACGTTCTGTGCAATTGCATCACGTACCATAGTATCTGAATAAGGGAGTCCACATTCACACTCAAAAGCACAATCCCTAGTAAGGCCTTGCAAGGTTGCAACCCACTCCTGATTAGTCTGACCTGCCGTACGTTTTGTACGAACGAAGGTATACCTTTTAGCAACTACATTGACTATGTCGCGTCGGGGAAATAATTTGACTATCACACGATACGTGTGGACGCCGCCGGACGAAAGGAGATAAGGCTGCCGCTCATTACCTTGAATTCTGTAGGCGGCGAGATGGAATCCAAATTGGCATGACCACTCCGTCCAGTTTTCCAGTGCCGCATCAAAAGGACGAAAAGGTGGTGCAACTGCGTGTTGTGGCTGCGTGAGCGGTGAAGCAGTGGCTGCCGCATCGTTTTGCATTGCACGTTGACCGTGGACGAGCTGTCCTAGGGCATCCAGTAAGGCCTGCGTCTGCTGATTCTGTAAGCGATAAAATTCGGACAGTACATCTGGAGATTGTGGCGAAGCCATTACACAAGTAAACCAGGGCAGTATAGTTACGAACGCGGTGTGGCCTCGTCGCCACTTGTTGTGGATTTGCAAGACCGCCAACCCACGGAGTTTGGAGGAATCTGAAAGGCACGCGTTTAAGCTCACGCAGGCTGGCGTGAGGTCTGGAACAGGACAAGGAATTGAGACTAGCAAAAAACGTACGTATCTTATGGAATACTTAACTTTAATCCATAATTGGTGAACATCGCTCTTGACAGTACATGTTTTACAGCATCAATAGTAACTGGTAATGGTGCCTTGCTAGGTCGTAGCAAATGACGTAGCTGAAGGCTATGCTAACTATCGTCTCGGCAAATGAGAGCGTAATTTGTCAGTGAACCATCGCTAGCAAAGTCGGCTGTACAACTGGGGCGAGTGCTAGAAAGTCTCTCTAGACCTGCCGTGTGGCGGCGCTCGGTCTGCGATCACTGATAGTGGCGACACGCGGGTCCGACGTATACTAACGGACCGCGGCCGATTTAAAGGCTACCACCTAGCAAGTGTGGTGTCTGGCGGTGACACTACAATCTGCATGGTTGCATCAACCAGGCGCCTGCTGTGGAGGCCCATAAGCAGTAACGTTCGCTGAACGGTCGTCGACTAGACACTGTTGGTAGCCCCTTGGTTCATTTAGGCTGTCAGTTTCTCAACAGTTTCACGTCTGTTAGCCCATACACATATCCGAAGCCATTATTCATCTCTGTCTTCTATGGCTCATGGTGCACCAAGTTGCCTCGGCGCCAGATTTGGGATGCGCCGTTTCGCTCAAATGGTTCAAATGGCTCAGAGTACCATGGCACTCAACATCTGAGGTCATCAGTCCCCTAGACTTAGAACTACTTAAACCTAACTAACTTAAGGACATCACGTACATCCATGCCCGAGGAAGGATTCGAACCTGGGACCGTAGCAGTAGCTCAGTTCCGGGCTGCAGCGCCTAGAACCGCTCTGTCACAGCGGCCCACTGCCATTTACCCATTCACGAAGTACTTTAACCGTGGCGGCGCTATAGCAGTTTATAAACTTAGCCATTTGGTAAATGCTTTCACTGTTGGTCCTAAATCCAATGATTATGCCTTTTTGGACGTCACATAAATCGCTCCATTTCCGCATCACGACAACGACCGCACTGTTTCTCGTGTCTCCCTGACTCGCTTTATTCAGGGGGTCCATTGATCGTGACCGGACCAAATATCTCACGAAATAAGCGTCAAAGGAAAAAACTGCAAATAACAAAACTCGTCTAACTTGAAGGTGGAAACCAGATGGCGCTATGGTTGTCCCGCTAGATGGCGCTGCCATAGGTCAAACGGATATCAACTGCGTTTTTAAAAATAGTAACCCCCATTTTTTAGTACATATTCGTGTAGTACATAAAGAAATATGAATGTTTTAGTTGGACCACTTTTTTCGCTTTGCGATAGATGGCACCGTAATAGTCACAAACTTATGGCTCACAATTTTAGACGAACTTTTGGTAACAGGTAGGTTTTTTTAAATTAAAATACAGAACGTAGGTAAGTTTGAACATTTTATTTCGGCTGTTCCAATGTGATACATGTACCTTTGTGAACTTATCGTTTCTGAGAACGCATGCTGCTACAGCGTGATTACCTGTAAATACCACATAATGCAATAAATGCTCAAAATGATGTCCATTAACCTCAATGCATTTGGCAATACGTGTAACGACATTCCTCTCAACAGCGATTAGTTCGCCTTCCGTAATGTTCGCACATGTATTGACAATGCACTGACACATGTTGTCAGGCGTTGCCGGTGGATCACGATAGCAAATATGGTTCAACTTTCCCCACAGAAATAAATCCGGGGACGTCAGATCCGGTGAACGTGCGCTCAAATGGTTCAAATGGCTCAAAGTACCATGGCACTCAACATCAAAAAATGTTCAAATGTGTGTGAAATCTTATGGAACTTAACTGCTAAGGTCATCAGTCTCTAAGCTTACACACTACTTAACCTAAATTATCCTAAGTGCAAACACACACACCCATGCCCGAGGGAGGACTCGAACCTCCGCCTGTACCAACCGCACAGTCCACGACTGCAGCGCCTGAGACCGCTCGGCTAATCCCGCACGGCGACAACCAACTCACCTATAATGAAATATGACATTCAATACCGCTTCAACCGCACGCGAGCTATGTGCCGGACATCCATCATGTTGGAAGTACATCGCCATTCTGTCATGCACTGAAACATCTTGTAGTAACATCGCTAGAACATTACGTAGGAAATCAGCATACATTGCACCATTTAGATTGCCATCGATAAAATGGTGACCAATTATCCTTCCTCCCATAATGCCGCACCATACATTAACCAGCCAAGGTCGCTGATGTTCCATTTGTCGCAGCCATCGTGGATTTTCCGTTGTCCAATAGTGCATATTATGCCAGTTTATGTTAGCGCTGTTGGTGAATGACGCTTCGTCACTAAATAGAACGCGTGCAAAAAATCTATCATCGTCCTGTAATTTCTCTTGTGCCCAGTGGCAGAACTATACACGAAGTTAAAAGTCGTCGCCATGAATTCCTGGTGCATAGAAATATGGTACGGGTGCAGTCGATGTTGAAGCAGTATTCTCAACACCGACGCTTTTGAGATTCCCGATTCTCGCGCAATTTGTGTTGTGCAGATTAGCCGCGACAGCAGCTAAAACACCTACTTGGGCATCATCATTTGTTGCAGGTCGTGGTCGACGTTTCACATGTGGCTGAACACTTCCTGTTTCCTTAAATAACGTAACTATCCGGCGAACGGTCCGGACACTTAGATGATGTCGTCCAAGATACCGAGCAGCATACATAGCACACGCCCGTTGGGCATTTTGATCACAATAGCCATACATCAACACGATGTCAACCTTTTCCGCAATTGGTAAACGGTCCATTTTAACGCGGGTAATGTATCACGAAGCAAATGCCGTACGCACTGGCGGAATTTTACGTGATACCACGTACTTATACGGTTGTGACTATTACAGCGCAATCTATCACAAAGCGAAAAAAGTGGTCCAACTAAATCATTCATATTTCTTTACGTACTACACGAATATGTAATAAAAAATGGGGGTTCCTATTTTAAAAAATGCAGTTGATATCCGTTTGACCTATGGCAGAGCCATCTAGCGGGCCAACCATAGCGCCATCTGGTTTCCCCCTTGAAGCTAGACGAGTTTCGTTCTTTGTAGTTCTTTCGTTTGATGGTTACTTCCTGAGATATTTGGCCCGGTCACGATCAATGGACCACCCTGTATACCCTCCACTGCTAGTGCTGCCACTTGCCAGCTGTTTAGTGGCTATTGCACGTTGACGTCGAACTAAGGCGGAGGTCGTATTAGTGTGACTGGATCGTGTAGAACCACGTTGAATAAAGAAGTAAAAAATAAATATGAAATGAATAAATTCCATTTTTTTTGCATGATAAAGGAAATATGGAGTAGTTACTGCGGGGACAGCTGCATTGATGCAGATGTGTAGGCACTGGACGTCCACCCAGGGCAGATTTCTATATCCTACGCGGGCTTGAGTTCCTTCAGTAACCGCGTCATCGGCGGGTCGTTAAATCCTAAGTTTGCTTACTTCCAATGACATTTTCGTGACAACAATAATAAAATAATTCGAAAACAAAGATTGCGTACCGGCCGTGGGAACTAAACAGCAATCTTTCCTTGTAGATGCGACGATCTATAAATGTTTGGCGCGTCTGTTCTATTTAAAATCTAAGCATTTGTTGACCTGTATGAGAGGCAATGTGTCAACAAAATTACGAATAAGGCCACTTCTGAGGTGAAAACTGTAATTTACCAGCCTTTGTTACTCGTTAATTAGAGTAAAATTTGTCTCACAACCTTATGAAGTATGCTTGGATTCAGAACACTGTTATGAAACCTCATTGCAGATAGAAATATGTGCTGGACAGGAACTCGAAGCAAAACCTTGCCTTTGCCAGACAATGTTCTTAAATTAGCCATCCCGACACGTTTCGTAACAGCTCCGCCGCTACTTCTCAGCTACATTTTAGAACCATTCAGAATAGGTTAGGGGTTTTCTTCTCTTGTGAATTAATTTTGTAATGCTGGCCTATCTTCAAATTACTTGCTGTAAAAGGATAAACTCTATACAGTGCTCTGCCACAATCTTATGAACACAGACTCAACTGCGTGTTGCAACACGATTGGTGTTTAAAATAACAGTATGTCTGTGGCTTGGGCTGCTGAAGCCTTAAGAATGTGTCAAGAGATACATGGCACCACGCAAAGAGGTCATACAATTCCTGTAGCGTGCTAAGCGGTGGTTTATTAGTTCTGGGGTTAGCATTTTATGCCTAAATACTGGTTGCGGTTGATGCAACACCCTGTAAGAATGACATTTATTAAGGGGATCAGGAGATTAGAGATAATATTACTGCTGTCCATATCTTCCATGCCACCCTCTGAAAGCACCACATTTCGTTTCCCACACGGTAACTCTGCTGCCCTCTGCGTCTGTCCCATGATACATTTATGGAACAGGCATGCTTGGGGAAGATAGTATGATACAACAGATTCAGTGATTCACTTTCCCAAATCCCTTTTGCTGTTCCGAGAATTGTAATTCTGTGTCAGTTCAGTCTCAGATTGCTATGTGTTCCGCTTCACACAACTTTCACAACTACGACGTCCTGTTTCGTCGATGGGTTGTGGACATCCAACACCTTTTCGACTTGAGTTATTTCACAGCCGTTCAGCCATTTTTGAAAGAGACCACAGGAAACAAGTGACCGTATTTGAGGCTCCTCAGCGTTTCTGTATGATGTCTCATGTAATAAGGTTTCTGTGCATTAATGTGACAGTACGAGAGAGAGAGAGAGACGAAGATATTCTTTATTAATCTGTGGCGTAGTGCGCTTAGATAATTATTCGTAGACAGTAAGCGTTCGTCCTTGTTATGATTTAATTTCATGGGAGAGGAGCCTGTTCTTTATTGTACAGTACAAATCGACGCCATTCCGAGATCTTGAAGAAAATATGTATATGCATCGGTAATTTCCAAGAATGATTGCCTATCGAAGTCGTGGGGTCCAAACGATACATATCGAATGTGCGATCCTAAATTGATCATGCGACTCTGGTGGCGGGCGTTATGAGTGTGTTTACGGTTGTCACTACAGCAACGATAAAAGAAGAGCGTTACAAAAATACTTGTAATAGTGGTCGAATCTTTCTGTTTTGAGTGTCTTCTAGGACTGAAACCGGTCTGTAATAACTTTACTACCAGGCAGTATGACCTTGTCTCTGGACAATACTCTGACAATGAAACACTTTCGGGACTCTCGTTCTATTCCACTTAATACCCAAATATGAATGACTTCAGTCTTTGAAGGTCGTCCTCTGGTTCTTCCTTTTTGCTATGTGAGATTCGTCCACTCTAACAATTTTACTCGGTCCACCAATCAGTACACTGCCGTTCGTCACTATTACATAACACACTTCTCAGCAAAACCCGAAACAGTCGCATACGGTATTAGCAGCTAAGTCTGTTTCCGATGCTGTTGCTTGTAAGGTGTAGTCTCGAATCCAGCAAGATAGAAGAACTACGCTGGTATGGATGGATAATTTGGAAGAGCCGAACCATGTAGTCTTCCTGATACTCGTTCGTTTTCCGCACTGTCCGCAATAAAATTGTAACGGTATTTCAGCATCGAAACTCTTCTTACGACGTTTTGCACACTTCGCACCACCACAGTCTACACAGTCCCTCCTTTGCTCGGCCAGTAGTACTCCATATTTGCGACAAAAAGTCGAACAATTTTCTGAGCTGGATAAGCATGGAATTAGATTTTTCCACGTGAGAGAATCCACCGAAGAAACGTCAGGAACACCAGACACCCGACTCGCTACCGACATAAATCGTCTGGGTTTCCCTACCAACTCGCAAATAATTCGCGCAGGTATGTAATTTAGAGCAATTAAGGGAACGGCTAAAATCGGATGAAAATGACGATGACAAATAATTGATCATAAGCCCGCTACCAGAGTCGAATGATCGATTATAATCGCACATCCGATATGTATCGTTTGGATCTTGCGACTTTGATAGACAATAATTCTTGGAAGTTACCTATACATCTATATATAATAGGGAATCGCTAATTCATGTGCGAGAAGAATTTCATTAACGATAGGCTCAATAAAACTTCGTTCATTTCAAAAAGGTACGTGTTATTCCCACAAACGACGTAAACTCAAGTGTGATCTATTAGTGAATACCAGCTCGAGAACATTTCCGACGGGAGCGTTCAGTTCTAATTAAATAATTTGATGCTTTCTTCGGAAAAGAAGTGATTTCACGGATCATTTTTTTTTGCCACCAGGGTTTCCGAGAGCTGAAGGCAAATCTGATTGCTATGCAACTTTGATTAACACTTTCAGCTGCAGCAGCTGGAGCAGATCGCCATAACAACGGAAGAGTATAGTGTGAAAGCAGTTTCAACTATCACCCTGTGTCCCACCAACGGTGTATGTATTCACTACAACAGAACATACATACAGCCAATCACTCATACATATAAAGCCACAACACAACGTGGTGTGGGAAACACCTTAGTATAAAAGGCTCAGTATAGGCGAATAACAGTAAGTGAAGATAGCTGAGCGATCTTACATCTGTTGCACTCCTATGGAACTGCAGAAACATCAGGACCTAACTTCGACAAAAGTTGCTAAAAACAACAAATTACCCCATCCTCTGTTCCGCTGGTCTGTCCCATGATCGGACTGTATTCTGGCATTATTATATTCGCGTTTTGTCACGTCAGAATACTTGTATGTTATCTATGGGAATTCGTTTCAGTGGTAGACCGGTGTACTTTGTATTCTGACTTATTCACTCGAACATCACCTGTCACACCGATATTTCGTCAAACATTCTCAAAGATTAGAAAGAAATCAGTGTTTAAAAATGTTTCAAGTGGTTCTAAGCACTATGGGACTTAACATCTGAGGTCATCAGTCCCCTAGACTTAGAACTACTTAAGGACTACCTAAGGACATCACACACATCCATGCATGAGGCAGGATTCGAACCTGCGACAGTAGCAGCAACGCGGTTCCGGACTGAAGCGCCTAGAACCGCTCGGTCACAGCGGCCGTCATCAGTGTTTATATTGGCTGAATGTTCCCCACGTAACATATAAGGGCCATACTGTCCATACTCGGCATGCCAATCGGGCTAAATCGCCGTCAGCAATGATGCACTGACGCACCAGGTTGAAGACATCCGTTTGGTAAGGCATTGTATCCTTCTGCATGAAAAAGTCCGTAACTGCCTGCTGCACATTCTCGTCCGCCAGGAATCGTCGACCCTTCGAGGTTTTTCTCAAGGGACCGAAGGCATGACAATCCCATGTTGAGAGATCACTACTTAGGGTGGCCCATCAAGTGCCTCCCAACTTCTATGTTTCGACATTTGCGATATGCGGACGTGCTTTATCATGAAGCAGCAGCAGGCGCATTATTCCACGACGGTGGTTTTCGACAAGCGTGCTGCCTCATACACATTCTTCATTCCCCGATTGATGGCTTACCGATGTTTGGCCTTCGACAGCCAAGAAAAGAATAACAGCACGTTGGTCCTTTTTGGACGCATTTGGTAATAACGTCGCCATAGTTTACGTTTCGGCATTTACGGTATGCACGCCGAAAAGACTTGAATGCCACACCACTCCCATGCTGGCATGTCGGTGCTTATATATCGGCATCTGAGACGCGCTACGTTGCATGTACGCTACAGCACCACACTCAAATGGAAACTTTTTCGTTTCCCGTTATACTACGAAGTGTCTTCAGAAGTTGTATCTATTTTCTTGATGTAACGAAACGGAAGCAGGTGTGCCCATTCTTGATGACGACAGAGTATTTCATTGCACAAGATTACGAATCGAGTGATTTTTTTAAATCCAAAACATGCAGACGACAAGCATTTTAGAAGTGCGGATGGAAGTCTGTTGTTTTCGACGTTAAAATCCTAGAGGATGTCATAAAATCATGCCGAGGATCAAGATCGGCGAATACGTTTCTGCAGCTGCTTAGAGGTTATTAATCGCTACCGTTAATTAAATACGCCAGAACAGCTAAAAGCTACGAGCTCGGAAAGGTTTGAATCACTGTATCTTAATAGGAACTATAAGGAGGATATACGCACAACATATTGCCGATTAGGCCGGCCATAGTGGCCGAGCGGTTCTAGGCGCTTCAGTCCGGAACCGCGCGACTACTACGGTCGCAGGTTCGAATCCTGCCTCGGGCATGGATGTGTGTGATGTCCTTAGGTTACTTAGGTTTAAGTAGTTCTAAGTTCTAGGTGACTGATGACCTCAGAAGTTAAGTCCCATAGTGCTCAGAGCCATTTGAGCCATTGCCGATTATTGCAATGTCAGGAGCAGCGTGGCGAAGCAACGATATCGCACCCAATTTCCGCAAAAAAGGACGGCTCAACTGAAACGCAGTGGGTATATCAGGAGACGCGCTACCCCTGAAATTCAGCCCTTTTGAGCAGCAGGAGAGCGAAGCACGGGGTGGCGTCAGCCGTGAGTTTTCACTTGAGTGTAGCCAAGTCTGTGACTCTACAGGCCCGTCGGCGGAAAAGCATCTGCGACTCTTCACGACTGCAGATCTTCACATTTGCAACTCACACGCCTGCACGACTACACGTTGGCGACTTTACGCATCGTGGCTCAACAAATCTGTCTGGGACTACTCTTCTGTGACTCCTACATATGTGGAGAGTGGGTCTGAGACCCTACTACGGGTAGCCGGCCGCTGTGGCCGAACGGTTCTAGGCCCTTCAGTCCGGAACCGCGAGACTACTACGGTCGCAGGCTCGAATCCTGCCTCGGTCATAGACGTGTGTGATGTCCTTAGGTTACTTAGGCTTAAGTAGTTCTAAGTCCTAGGGGATTGATGACCTCAGATGTTAAGTCCTATAGTGCGCAGAGCCATTTGAACCTACTACGGGTGCCCTGCAAGACTGCGACTCATACGTGTTCATGACTGCACATTTAAGATTCATACATTTCTTTACTCCACACATCTGTGAATCAATTCGTCGCTTACGCCACGCTGAACGTCTGAGAATTTTTGCCAGCAGCATCGGATTGCTAGTCTAAATTATGCATTCACGAGTCTACGCATCCTAGGCTCCGCGCTACGCGTCCATAGGTCTACGCCATGCATCCTAGAGCCTGCGATAAACGTCCACGAGTGTACGTCCACTAGCTGACGTGAAGCTTCGGTGAGGAGAAGAACACTTGCACGGGTAATGGCAACTGCCTCTATAATACAGCGCGACGCCATTCCTGATGATACCACGTGCTGACAGCAGAGGGCCTTGCGCTTCTAGGAGTCCATGCGCCGCCCTGCTGGGCCATTCGTTGGTCTTTCGTAGGAGGATCTTCGCGGGTTATGCTACAGACTGTCGGGGTTGATCGTTAGCGAGTGGACGGAAAGTGTAGTCTCATGAGCGTGTAGCGTAGGCTGCGTAACGAAGATTCGTGGAAAGTCGCGGCCGCTTGGAGTTACACTCAGGAGAAAAATTTCCGCCGTGTAAAGTTGCCGTCACCTCTTGTTGTCCTCTCCAGATCAACTGAACCGGACTAGAGCGCATTTCAGGGGCAGAGCGAAGCTACGCTTCGGGTCGGTGATAGCCTATTATGCGTCGGCCACTCTAGGGGACATTTGAGCGACTCTTTCGCCTGTGTCAATCACCACTGTTGAAAATGGTTCAAATGGCTCTGAGCACTATGGGACTCAACTGCTGAGGTCATTAGTCCCCTAGAACTTAGAACTACTTAAACATAACTAACCTAAGGACATCACACACATCCATGGCCGAGGCAGGATTCGAACCTGCGACCGTAGCGGTCTTGCGGTTCCAGACTGCAGCGGCCGGCTCACCACTGTTGACCGGCGCCTCTACGTGACATCTGCTGAGCGTCGTAGCCCCCTGTACTGCGACGAGCTGTCTACGGGCAGATAGGCCCACAGTTCCGACCAGGGATTTCGGGAGGTTTTCCTTGGTTGTAAGGCAAATGTCGGAACTGCTTACCCCCTCCCATCGTTACAGAGATAACTCATGTAAAGAAGAAACTGGAAAATAAAAGCTATAAGCCTTACTCAGCCTTGTATTATACTTTATTTTGTTATAAATAGGGTACTTAGTAACATAGTCCCATTTACTGTGGCAGTAATTGCGTTTTATAGCTGCTTGACTGTACTGCAAGAAGCTGTAGTATGTGGAGAGATAGAGAGAACAGTGGACATAACCGCTGTTGTGAGAGCACGGTGGCAAACGGCTTTCGAAACGCACATAACTCACACAGAGAACGTGGCTGATATACATAAACCACTAATAATATGCCAGAACTGCAATGTTCGAAAAAGGACAGTAAAACTTATTGTCAAATTTTTTGTACGCCTTCGTAAAATCAGCTAGGCTGTGGTGATTTTTGTCTAATATCTTTCCCGCAAACGCATGATCAGCGTAGCACTGAGACACGTACAGCGCTGCTTTATAACGCCTCTCTTTCATCTGATTTATTCTGCGGAAACTTTTCTTAATATTCGACTCTTCAGAGCTCATCGAATCGTCGTGTGATACCTCTGGACTACAGCTTTCTCCGGCAGGCCGGCTTTTACTGACGACAAGATAGAGCACCTGAGAAAAGTGTGCGTTGCACTTCTTAAGTACAGGCCACAGCGTTATCTTTTGAGAAATGTTACGCTAAGTATAAGACTCCTAACGGAACTAAACGAATGTACGTCTGCGTTTACATTGTGGCTGTAGTAAAGTGTTTGTGGTAGGGCTGTTGTGTAAACTGCGTTCAGCCTTCATAAACCAGTTAACTGGGGCTCTGCGAAAAACAGTTTAATGTCTCTTACATTCACTCGCGACAAGGAAGAATAACAACACACGTGTTCAAACCGAGTCAGTGGCCAGTTATTGCGCGCAGTGGTGACAGAATTAGTTCACTGTTGTGAACCACTATTGTGTATTCTGTACAGTCCTAAAGCATCGACTACACGCCGACAAGCGCAGCGTCGTGAAACGGCATCAAGAAGGCGTTATCCCATGAACCAATGGAATGAGCGTGCAGCGCCACACCTCCAGGAAGACAGAGTTCGGAGCCCCCTCTCAACGCTGATTTAAGCTGCTGCCCATCGCTGGTCACCACCGTTTGGTCGCAGACTTATAGAGCTTCAGTACTGAGTAATAGCAACACGATGCTTAGCCTGCGTTCTGCAGGTAGTAATAGCGTGGAAAAGTAACTGCACCGGAAGCACAGCAAGCCACCTCATAACGAGAAGTTATGCTTCTTTCCTTTTTAGAAATAAGTGTTTTATTAATCTGCAAGTGTTTTGTACTTCTCCTCTTCCTTATTTTAGTCGCTGTTGACTCCCACAGTATCCGACACGACATATTCAATGTTTTAATTTCCGGAAGCCATTGGTCGTATAGAACAGAGAGAACAAACATACCCTGTGAGTCAAGAAACTCCTAACCTGTATCTCGAATCGAATAAGGGAGTCGCATTATCGACCATTGCTCTTGTATTTTAACCAACCCACGCATCGAATCTGGGAGTTTCTCACATCAGTGCAGAACAATATATAACACTCTGACAAAAACTTTAAAGCAACAAACATTAGAACAATTTTTGTTTTCCAGGTAATACTCTTTCCTAAACTGATATTGAAGTTCATTTTCTAGTCAAGTTTCAAAATACTCAAACATAAGTAATCTCTTTTATATGTATGAAAAACAAGTAAATTTTACCCTGCACGTTAAGAGTACTGGCATAACTTTGTCACACATCAATAAATTGCACTGTAAAACTGTTAATGCTTTCTATGCAAAGGCCACTCTCTGATTTCATCACTTAAAGGAGAGGATCCTGCTTGGATATGTGCATATGATGGACACATTGTTCGAACACATTTTGAAGATTAGGATTATATTTTCGTAGAACCAAACACAACGTTGCTGGTTCATACAGTAATACAGTTCTGACCTTTCGTATGTGTGACGGACTGGTTGCGCAATCGTGGTGGCGACCATGTAGCGGTTCGGTGGTTTTCCATTGGCAATAGCCGGCCGTTGTGGCCGAGCGGTTCTAGGCGCTTCAGTCTGGAACCGCGCGACTGCTACGATCGCAGGTTCGAATCCAGCTTCGGGCATGGATGTGTGTTGTGTCCTTAGGTTCGTTAGGTTTAAGTAGTTCTAAGTTCTAGGGGACTGATGACCTCAGACGTTAAGTCCCATAGTACTCAGAGCCATTTGAACCATTTGAACCATTGGCAATAATTAGCTCTAATTTACTTCTTCTTGGCGTTGTTAATATCTTTTTTAGAACTTTTCCCAAATCGAGGGCACCATTTTACAGCTGCGTATTAAATCCGAGGCCATTCCATTCCAGTTGCATTACTATAAGTCTCACTCGCCAGTTGCGCTGTTTACTCGTCAGTTACTTGCTACCGACTGACACACAGTGCTCTCTCACTTGGCGCCCAGACTGAGAGCCACATCCACCTTTTCCTAGCGTGCCAACTCAGTTCCGTTGCAGAGGGGAACTACTTCTGGTTTCTCTTTATACAATACGAAGTCCCTATGTATGAGCCAGTTATTACATAGTTGCCAGAAAACATATTTTAAAAAATCTCATCATTTAAACATATTAAGAAGTCAACACAAATATACATAATTAAATACCACTGCACTGCAACACTTGCAAAGAGTAAACATATCACACTAACTTTCCATTTCTATACAGTAGATCAAATGGCTCTGAGCACTATGGGACTTAACTGCTAGCCGGACGCGGTGGTCTCGCGGTTCTAGGCGCGCAGTCCGGAACCGTGCGACTGCTACGGTCGCAGGTTCGAATCCTGCCTCGGGCATGGATGTGTGTGATGTCCTTAGGTTAGTTAGGTTTAAGTAGTTCTAAGTTCTAGGGGACTTATGACCACAGCAGTTGAGTCCCATAGTGCTCAGGGCCATTTGAACTTAACTGCTGAGGTCATCAGTCCCCCAGAACTTAGAACTACTTAAACCTATCTAACCTAAGGACATCACACACATCCATGCCCGAGGCAGGATTCGAACCTGCGACCGTAGCGGTCGCGCGGTTCCAGACTGTAGCGCATAGAACCGCTCGGCCACTCCGGCCAGCACAGTAGATCAAAGAAGTTACATAGTAAAGAATATACACTTGACGTTACGCAGAATTAATCAGTACAAATTATTAACAATATTGATTGTAGTGTTACAAATGCTGCGCTGGTTTGAGATTCCAGCTCGGATAACTCATAACACAAAAGCTTTTTTAATGGTCAACGCTACGTGCATACTCCAAAAGCCACGTTACGGTGTGTGGAGGACAGTAATTCTGCTACCACTACCTCTCCTCCCGCTTTCCAGTCCCACTGACGAAAGGCGGGTGGGAAGAACGACTGTCGCTAAAGTTCTGTATGATAACCAATGTCTGTTTTCCCACCGGGATCATTTCGTGAGACGTATGTGGAAGAAACTAAACCTCTCCGTGATGCGCAAGGCCTCTCTTGTAGCCTTGGCCATTGAAGATTGTGGAGCGTCTCCGTAAAGGTCCTGTAAAGATCGAACTGTTTCCTGTCCACGGTTTTGTCAAACAAGTACGCAGGCGTGTCGCTTACGTTTGTCAAGCTTGAAGCAGCTGTTACCCTACACGTATTGCGTCACGAAATATTTTGACACTAGCACGAATGGCTACCAATGCAGAAGAAACATTTCTTCAAATTACTTTAGTATTGTCTGTCAAAAATAAAAGAAAAGAATGCAGTGGACCAGTGAATTACTTCAACTTTCTCCGAATGGACGGTCAAACTCTTAATCACTTGTTACAATTACTTCGAACTCACAACGAAAAAGAACACGAACTTACGCGAAAATCTCTTTTACTTGGTCCTCCAAAAAAAGTTCCTGTCAGACAGAACCCAGCACGTGATTTGTAACAGAACGCAATTGACAAATGTAAAGGTAATTTCGCGAGTATCCCAAAAAAGTGTGATAGGACCTTACTGTTTATAACACACCGGGTTAGGCAGTTAGGCAACCCAACCCAAATAAATGCACAATGAATAAATATACAGAGGTGCGATTTTCGCCGAGTTTTAGTGGACTGGATGCCCAATTATCTGACGATTCCAAGTCACTTTTAACTTCTACAGTCACCAAATAACGACGAAGACTTTTTTCGTATTGAAATTACAAACTTTTTTCTGTGAAATTTGAAGAGATGCTCCGAAGAGCACTTTAACGCCATGCATGTACTGGACTTGATCAAATGGTGTACATATAACAGCGCCGCAAACCACTGTCCCTCTGTCAGAAGAAAAGGTTGCACGAAAGTCTTCCCTTTTATACCAAATGTAAGCAAACACGTAACTACAGTACTTTCGTGTGTTTATTATCACGACTGTCATACCAAATGGTCAAAATGTTGGCCATGAGCATTGCTTTACGCTATAATGGTCGTTCTGATCACGCCTATTAAATCGCTTACCTGCGAGAGCGGGCAGAAAAGAAACACCTATGAATTTTTTACTCTGTTCTCAATATCGGTTGAGATGTTAAATGTCATGCGTAGTACCCGATTGACTTACGCGATTCGCTGACGCATGTTGTAAGCCTCTGCTGCTAGAGGGCTCCGAATTGTAACGTGTAACATGGTGGTGTGTAACGTAACTATGTCGGTTGTGAGAAGCAGCGTGCTGTAATCGAGTTTCGAATTCGAGGAGATCGTCCACATTTGGACAATGCCAGACCACAGAAGAGCGGTGCGACAGATACAACAATCCGACGCCTTGGGTTCACTGTAATTGGTCATTCACCATACATTCCCGAGGTGGCCTCATTCGAGATTCACCTGTTTCCAGAACTTAAAGAACACCTTCGAGGATTTCGCTTTGATAGTGATGAAGCGGTGCAGGCAGAGGTGAGGTTGTGGCTTCATGAACGAAGTCAAATATTCTACAGTGGCACTATCAACAAAACTGGTCTCTCGTTGGGAGAAATGTGATCGTCGCCAGGGTAACTATGTTGAGGAATAATTATACAGACATGAAGAACTAAGATGCAGAACGCTGATAAACTTAGTTCTATGTGAAGAGCGTTAAGAATTTTCAAAAATGGTTCAAATGTCTCTGAGCACTATGGGACTTAACTTTTGAGGTCATCAGTCCCCTAGAACTTAGAACTACTTAAACCTAACTAACCTAAGGACACCACACACATCCATGATCGAGGCAGGATTCGAACCTGCGACCGTAGTGGTCACGAGGTTCCAGACTGTAGTGCCTAGAGCCGGCCGCGGTGGTCTCGCGGTTCTAGGCGCGCAGTCCGGAACCGTGCGACTGCTACGGTCGCAGGTTCGAATCCTGCCTCGGGCATGGATGTGTGTGATGTCCTTAGGTTGGTTAGGTTTAAGTAGTTCTAAGTTCTAGGGGACTAATGACCACAGCAGTTGAGTCCCATAGTGCTCAGAGCCATTTTTTGTAGTGCCTAGAACTGCTCGGCCACCCCAGCCGGCTAGGAATTTTCACACAAACAATTCGGTGACATTACTTTTCAGCGTGCCATCGTATAATGAGAACATGATCATTAGCATCCAATGCATTTAAAGTCTTGGAACATCGATGTAGCAGTAGCAATCCCAAAAGACGCAATAAATTTCACCTATTAGAAGCCTATTAGAAGCCGTACTCGCGGAGATGAATTCCAGGAGGGACCACGATACAGCTTTGGGATATAGGTAGTATGCGGACCTCCACTTGAACAACAAGTGAAACGCTGAGTGTACACTGCTAAGATTTATTCTTGCACTTTACCGAACTTAGCCTTCCATAGTGCAACGCCGTGTGGGGAACAACTTACGGTATTAGTATATTTACACCGAAGCGCCAAAGAAACTGATATAGGCATGCGTATTCAAATATAGAGATATGTAACCAGGCAGAACACGGCGCTGTGGTCGGCAACACCTATACAAGACAAGTGTCAAGATTTAAGAGAGTTTTAACGTGGTGTTACAGTCGACGCACGAGCTATGAAATGGGATTTTCGCGTACGATCATTTCACAAGTGTACCGTGAATATCAGGAATCCGGTAAAACTTGAAATCTCCGACTTCTCTGCAGCAGAAAAAATATCCTGCAAGAACGGGACCAACGACGACTGAAGAGAATCGTTCAGCGTAACAGAAGTGCAACGCTTCCGCAAATTTCTGCAGATTTCAATTGCCTGCTCTGACGAGTTTCGTTTCAAATTGTATCGAGCAGATGGATGTGTGAGGGTATGGAGACAACCTCACGGATCTGTGGATCCTGCATGTAAGCAGGAGACGGTTCAAGCTGTGGAGGCTCTGTAATGGTGTAGGGGATGTGCAGCTGGAATGCTATGGGACCCCTGAAACGTTTAGATTCGACTCTGACAGGTTCAAATGGTTCAAATGGCTCTGAGCACTATGGGACTTAACATCTGAGGTCATCAGTCCCCTAGAACTTAGAACTACTTAAACATAACTAACCTAAGGACATCACACACATCCATGGCCGAGGCAGGATTCGAACCTGCGACCGTAGCGGTCACGCGGTTCCAGACTGAAGCGCCTAGAACAGCACGGCCACTAGCGGCCGGCTCCGACAGGTGACACGTACGTACGCATCCTGATCACCTGCATCCATTCACGTCCGTTGCGCATTCCGACGGACTTGAACAATTCCAGCAGGACAATGCGACACCCCACACATCCAGAAATGCTTCAGAGTGGCTCCAGGAAAACTCTTCTGAGTTTAAACACTTCCGCTGGCCACTAATTTCCCACGACATGAACATTAGTTAGCGTACCTGGGATGCCTTGGAACTTGCTGTTCAGAAGATATCTCCACCCCGTCGTACTCTTACGGATTTATGGACAGCCCTGCTGGATTCATGTCCGTTCCCTCCAGCACTACTTCAGCCACTAGACGAGTCCATGCCACGCCGTGTTGCACTTCTGCGTGCTCGCGGGTGCTCTGCACGATGTTAGGCATGTGTGCCAGTTTCTTTGACTCTTCAGTGTATAAGGAATAATGTTTCGCAACAAGCAGATTCCCTTCATCGATCCTTTGGTCTTCTCCATAAGAAGAGCCCGGCAAATTTTATTTTTCTAATGAACTGGAGCGCCACGAGTTGTTCTTCCTTCCCAAGGTAACATTCATAACTGGAACAGAAATGCTGCGCGGGGAGGGGAGGGGGGGGGGGAAGATGAAAATATGACAGTGGTAGCAGAAGTGACCACAATCACTCACCACAACGTGCTGTGCCGCGTATAGATACAGATGAAGATATCACTCAAGATGTAGCCATTTCCACGAACAGTCGAGTAATGTTGAGAGTGTAGTTATAGACTAGTTTTGCAGGAGGTAGCATTTGTAATGCCATTCAGGAGTACACACTACAGAGATACGGACAGAGGAGAGACGTGCTTGTAGTCGCATTCTTCGCCACCAGTCGCGCTTCTATTGACAGATGAATTACAACAAGTGTCAGAGCTCGCGCTGACGGTACAAGTGCCTCGTTGGAGAGGCGGGCTGGCGGCGGTTCTAACGGGCAAGTCTCGCGTGGGCGTTGTCTCCCCGTGGAAAGGGGCGGGGGGAGGGAGGCTGAGCTGCCACTCTGCTGTCGGGAAGTTGGAGCCAGCAGCCAGCCCAAGAGAAGGCGCGCCCAGCCACTTTCGCTGGAAGTGCTCTACGTCCCAGAAGTTCCGATTCATCCAGCTCCCTCTTATTACCACGATAGGCAACATGGTCAGCCTCGACAGATTTGCGAAACTTCTCTCATTTGTAGCGAGCAGTCAATTGGGTGGATTGCTTTAGTTTTCTCTTCAAGTTTTCCAGAAACCATATTTCTTTTTCTTTCTCTTTTTTTTCAAGTGCTATTCCCTGATTTTGTCACAGGTACTCTTCTGTGAAACAGGCGGAGAAATAGTTGGCATGCGAAAGCTGAACAAAGCATTGGCTCTGGCAGAACTTGTCGAGAGGAAGCTTGTTGAGAGAAAGGTAATATTAAGGAACAGGAAACCCAGGAAGGCAAATGATAATCGGCAGATGTATTGGATGCCAAGAAGGGAAAATTGTAACTGTGTCAAAATGAATACAGGACTTCGTCGACAAATGTTGAGCAACTGGATACAAAAGATGGAGAAACGGAAATAACTGCTCAGCCCTGACAAGGCAGGAAGTGCCCGAGAACATGAACACCTCGTGTGCATCAAGGATTAAGAGTTTTAATGGTAATTGGGTAAAAGATGAAATGGATTCACAGTAAAGATATGTACATATAAATGGAAGTATAACAAAGATACAATAAATAATATGTATAATAAAGATATATATGGCAGCTATGTGCTGATTATCAATTTTCCAACCAAAAAAACATGGACCAACGATGCGATTCTAGAAAAACTGCACCACCCGTTCGTTGCTTTCCACTTCTCTGTCAGCGTGGATTTTCAATTGACTTATAGTGCATACTGTGATCATTGATTACCCCATGGTTTGTAAACGAAATTTTGCACAGAGACGCCGCATCTTTTTGTAGTTTTCACAGACACGGTTCGGAGAAAGTCATCGCCATGAAGCTCTTGATGAAGCGAAATGTGGAAAGGATGAAATCTGTTGGGATTTAGTGACGACTTGCGTTAAGATGTAGTGTGCGTGGGACATTCCTCTGGCTGGTTCTACTCAAAGATGCAGGCTGCCTCATTGTGAAATGTCCGTGGTGTATTACCACTGCTAAGATGTTAGTTGCTTTTCTGTCATCAGTTTCTGTTCTTTTTCAATAGCATATTTTATGCGTCATAGTTCGACTTTCATGAACCTTTTTATAATTGTTGAAAGACATAGCATGAAGGGTTGGGACGGTCCGGATACTGGAAAGTAGACAAAGAAAATATTTGTCGCAAAAGAACAGTTTGCTTTATTTTAAAAGCCAGTGCTGCGTCCACATAATAAACTCTGCACAAAAGCCTTGAGGCTTAGCAATAAAACACAAGGAAATAAGTTACATATTACCACGGCACTTAAAGAATTTATAGAACTTAGCTTGATGCAAGCAATTTACAACCAGGAGCTGGCCACTGTTACTGGGCTTTGCACTCTGGCTGGCAAACACAAGTTCTCTCAGTAAACTGTGAAACTTCTTAGTTTGTGTCTACTGAAATAATTGAGTAGGTGAAACTCCTTTGTGTTTACTCAAACTGCTGAGTGAAACTGAACCTACTGTCTCGTTCCTTATTTTTTCCATTTCAACACTGATCTACGGAATTTTCCCTGACAATGAAAACTCATATTAATTTATTGCCGAAAATATACAAGCGCAAAGCAATTTGACTGCTGTGCAATGACAACATGACTTCAAAACATTAACGCAAAAGAATAGCCCGGAATTGGAAGAAATCCTAACAATAACTCACACTTTTTCATAAGTCACTTATCTTAGAGAAAATCTTCATAATACAAACTACAGCAATTACAGCAAGCAGCAACTACAGCCAGTTAAATAAAAGATTCTAACTACTATAGGCTCTAACTACTAGGAGCCATATGGTTGGAAAAGAAAGATTTTTGTTGAGGAGAAAACAGTGTATTTAGCAGATTTTACCTTATTCATGTGACATACAGTTCCAAAATTTATATTGTTGTCAATAATTCCACTACCCAAACGTCACCAACTAATCATCACTTTACAATGCATGTCCTACCAACGCTGAGTCTCCACGAAGGACACATGTCCAAGCCGTCCGCTTGCTAACTGCTAACTGCTAGTCCGTCCAACCACAGAGTCCCTTACCGAGGGCGCAGAGCGCTGTCAGCGATATTAATTACAGTCTATAGCGCTGCCAACATACAAACATACAAACAGGCTACTTACAACTGGCTGTAACAAGCAGATAATTCCAAATGCAATTCTCACTAAACATGGAAATGAATGAAAACACACAATAATAAAAATATGAATACAGCGTAATGTAGGTTACATAAAAAAACTAACGTTCGGAGCTCTGGAGAAATATTATTAGAGATGTGATAATATTGCATGAAAAAACATTAACATTCAAGAACCATTTAGCAGTCAGTAATCAACGTTGATACCAAAGCACAATCAGGCACTTGCCACCTGTGTAAGATGGGTACAACACTCGCAAATTAAGCCTCTTGAATTACATACCCAAAGTTCTTGAATATATAGGAGGGTATCGAGAAAGATTTGGTATTAAAAACCAAGTAAAGGAAAAAAAGACGTTTTAATCATTTGAAAGCGACATGTAACAATACTACCTAACAACATAGACTCCACATACATTTGGTAACTTTTTGTACGAGCGAACAAGCTCTGAAATACCAGTGTCACAAAATAGTGTCGCCTAAGAGTAATCAGTTAGCCACGCCCTCCGGTAGTCGTCAAAGAGCTGGGATGAATGTGTGTGGCACTACTCCATGGAGTGCAATTTGGTCTCACAGTTCACATGTTTGACCCAAGTCTCGGCACCACGTACGATTCGATCAAGAAATGAGTTATCTTTCTTGTAAGAATCAAGAAATGCAATGATGCAGCAATACGTCGGTTCTTGCGGTTTTATATCAAGATATTTGTACCTACCTTACATAAAATTTGTGATAGCCTATTTTCTGTGCAACAATTTGATGCAATCAACTTCGCGAAACTCTTGGAAAACCAAACGAGAGCTCTGTCATTGTGAATCATTGCTTTTCTTGAATCTTCAGCCTTGAATCATCAACCTTGCGACCAGTTCATCAGTCACAATGCTTGGCCGTCCACCTCCTCCGCATCGTGAAAATTAGTTCGTTCTCTCTTAAACATAATCCACTTCCCACAGTCGCCGATAAATTTCAGTTGGTCTATGGTTTTTGCCAACAAAAATCTTATTAGTGACCGCACTTCACTACTCGCGGGGTTTTCGACTGCACCATGTACTTACAACTTTTATTGCCAAAACGGGAAACGACTCGAAGCTCACGCTGGCGTGCCTGCATGCCGACGGATCTAACAATATGGCCGCACTAGCCTCGCCCATTGTCGCTGCAGGCGAAAACGTAACCTACTTTCTCTACAACCCTCGTATATACAGATATGACCAAGGTCATAGGATATCTCCTAATGTCGTGTCGGACCTCCTTTACCAAGTTTATTGCAGCAAATCGTCATGATATGGACTCAACAAGTCGCTGGATGTCCCCTGCAGAAATACTGAGCCACGCTGAGTGTACAGCCGTCCGTAACTGCGAATGTCATGCCGGTGGAGGCTTTTGTGCACGAACTCCTCTCTCGATTTTGTCCCGTAAATGTCCGATGGGATTCATGTCAGGAGATGCAGTTGGCAAAATCATTCGCTCAAATTGTCCAGAATGTTCTCCAAACCATAATTGTGGTCCGGTGATAATTCCATCGTTGTTTCGGAACATGAAGTCCACGAACGGCTGCAAATGGCCTCCAAGTAGCCGAACATAACCATGTCCAGTCAGTGATCGGTTCGGTTGCACAAGAGGACCCAGTCGATTCCACGTAAACACAGCCAACACCATTATGGAGCCAATGACCACCTTGCACAGTGTATTGCTGACAACTTGGGCAGATGGCCTTGTATTTTCTGCGCCACACTCTAATCATACCATCAGCTCTTACAAACTGAAATCTGGACTCATCTGCCCAGGCCACGATTTTTTGGTACTCGCGTCGGTCGTCTGTTACCATAGCCCATTAACGCCGGATTTCGCCGCACTGTCCTCAGAGATACGTTCTTCGCGTGTCCTACATTTGTTTCTGTGGTTATTTCAAGCAGTGTTGCTTGTCTAGGCAAACCCCTCTGTTCTCGGTCGTTAAGTGAAGACCGTCGGCGACAGCGTTGTCCGTAGTAAGAGGTAGTGCCTGAAATTTGGTATTCTCGGCACATTCTTGACACTGTGGATCTCGGAATACTGAATTCTCTAATGGTTTGCGAAATGGAATGTCCCATGCCTCTAGCTCCAACTACCATTCCGCGTCCACAGTCTGTCGATTCCCGCGGTGCGGCCATTATCACGTCGAAGACCTTTTCACGAGAATCACCAGAATCCATATGACAGCTTCGCCGATGCACTGCCCTTTTACCCCCTTGTATACGCGATGCTACCGCCCATTACTTATAACACCAGTCTATATATACAAGGTGTGTCTCCTAAGATTTGCCATGCGCATTTTTTCTGGTGTTTGGCAGACATTTTGGGATTTCGTTTTTGCAGTAATATAATGGTGACAGTTCAGAACCGGCCGGAGTGGCCGAGCGGTTCTGGGCGCTACAGTCGGGAACCGAGCGACAGCTACGGTCGCAGGTTCGAATCCTACCTCGGGGATGGATGTGTGTGATGTCCTTACGTTAGTTAGATTTAAGTAGTTCTAAGTTCTAGGGGACAGATGACCTCAGATGTTAAGTCCCATAGCGCTCAGAGCCATTTGAACCATTTGTCAGTTCAGACAATTACTGATCACATCTTTCATACGACGCCAATCGATGACGGAGAGCGTCTGGTTGTTTCCTGTTACAAACAAAATTATTTTTAAAGTGCAATTTTACGTGCTCGTTCAATAGAGCGGTCACAAATTGGTCTAAAGCGATATTCGGTTTATGGGACAGAGGCAGCGACGATAAAACACGAAGAATAACCACTTCTAGAGGAGGATATTAGTGTTTAACGTCCCGTCGACAACGAGGCCATTAGAGACGGAGCACAAACTGGGATTAGGGGCGGACGGGGAAGAAATGCGGCAGTGCTCTTTCGAAGAACCATCCCGCCATTTACCGTAAGCGATTTAGGGAAATCACGGAAAACTTAAATGGGGATGGCTGGACGCGGATTTGAACCCTCGTCCTCCAGAATGCGAGTCCAGTATGCTGACGTCTGCACTACCTCGCTCGGTAATAACCAGTACTCCAGCAGTGACAGCACTGCTCAGTCCCAAGTCGAATCATACCAGGGTTGAGTTACGTGTTAACCTATATTTAGCACAGTAGGTTGCCGCTCCACCGAAACGAGAAGTGATGCACTATGAGAGTGAGAAATTTGTGGGACGTCTTTTCATCTGACGGTAGAACAGAAACTTGCAGCACTGTTATCATATTGCTACTTGATGAAGCTGCACACGTGTTATGCTGTTTAAGTAGTCTCCAAACACGTTTTCCCCAGTCACCGAAACGAAAAGTGTTGAGTCACGAAGAAAAAATCAGGTATTTATCAAATGTAGTGCAAATGTTCATCGCGCAACGGGTTTTATATGATTAAACATCCATTCCATTTGAAGCTGATCTTTATCAACAACACAGTATGAATTGCGACCCCCACGGGCACGAAAACACTTTCGTATTCGTTGTGGCTGTGACACAAAGAGCTTCTGAACGTCATTCTGAAGCATGTCCTGTCATGTACTTCTTCAGTTTCTCCCGGCGTATTTCCATAGTGTCCAACGGGCGCAATATTTCGGCGATCACACACGTCGCCATCTTCAGGTGCGCTGACTAACAGAGCTCCTGGGGGCGGGCGGCCGTTAGAGAGGGTATCGAACTTCGTACCAGGGACGGACTCATCAACCGAGATTGAGACCACAACTCAGCACGACATGGGAACCGGAACTGAGTCTAATTAAAAAGACGCTCAGCAAAGGAAACGAACGGGCGACTAGGGCGGACGAGCCAATTACACCGACGCCACCACAGACGCCGACGACAGCGTCTCAGCGAGCGCTGACGCGCGGGCGCGGACCGCAGAGACAACACCTCGCGAGGGGAGGGTATTTAAGACGGCCACCCGCCCTCAGGAGCTCAGTTCGTCAGCGCACCTGACGATGGCGACATGTGTGAGCACCGAAATATTGTGCCCGTTCGACACTATGGACCGGCAGTACACCCGTGGACTGTTCGAGCATTTCTTGTCATATTTGAAACAGATACTCAGTCAGTTCATAAAAATTGCTGGCTTTAGGGCTGGATAAAAATATACGCCCCGTGCACATCCCAGACACTCTATGAAGGTTACGATCAGGGGACTGGGAATGCCAGTCGAGGATCCGTACATTTTTCACTGCGTTTTTTTTTAATTTTTTTGTTTAACCTGATTTCATTAGGGCCAACAGGCTCTATCTTACATCAGGATTTCATACATACAGTACCTCTTTTTACACCGTAGTTACCTAAGAAATAACAAATAGTATTAAAATTTATCTGAGTGTCAATACTGACAATGTGAGTGAACAATGCTGAATATGAACTAGTAAAGTTAATACTGCCAATACTTCTACCATTCTGCTGCTGCTGCCACTAATAGTGATAGAAATAATAATAATAATAGTGGCCCATATAAAAGGTGGTAACGGAAGAAAAATACACAAGCCATGACCTCTAAAAAGCATTTTATTGGATGCCCAGTTTAGACAGAGCTATGCTGTATGTCATCGTGAGATATGCAACTGGACGAACAGAAGTTGATATCGTAAAATTTTACACTCGCGACGTTAAAACTTGATAACCTGTCGTGTAGAATGAATTTATTTTATTTCCAGCAATGATCAGAAAAACTTTGGTCCTTAGGCAACCGGTTTCAATTAGCAACGACCATCGTCAGATCTGTAGCAAACAGTAAAATATACCTATTTTTTCTTCACTTATTGCATACTATAAAATTTTTATAACTGACGGAGTGTGTGTAGGCGTACAGTAGCGACATCTGCATACTATATAATTTTTATAATCGACGAAGTGTGTGTAGACTTACAGTAGCGACATCTAACGAGCTTACAGCATGAATATATGTTGTGGCTAGTGTGTTGCAACAACTGTGGCCTAGTTTACATCACATTTTAAGTATGTGCGAGTATGCTAAGCAGATTTTCTGTATATTTTGTGACCATGCCATTTATTTTTTAGGGTAAGTTATAGAAGAGGTATGCCTCGTCATATTTTAAGCACATGTTTCTTATCCATGAAGGTAATAAGGATAAAATACGTTTGACATAACTTAGGAAAAAGAATTAGGCTCGCAATATGCTAAATCTAGTCAAGAATTTAAAAGAATTTCTTTTATCACATGTACTTACATTAATCATACATAAAATTTCTATAACTCTCTGGTTTGTAGCATACAATAATGTAAATAAAAGGGTCCTTAACAATGCATTACCATAATGTACCATAATGTTTCATTACGGTATATTTTATTGTTCTGAGACATAATTTGTTCTCAAGTTGTATTCCATTTCCCATGATTTGCTGCAGATTTGAAGATGGTCAATGCTGACTGAAACCGGTAGTCTGAGGACAGAACGTTTTGTGATCATTGGCGAGAGTAAAATAAATTCATTCTACACTTCCTGGATCATTGTTTTAATCCACGACCATGTCACAGCCTGTGAAACTGTCTTGTTACCTAACCATGGCATTGCAACAACGCTATAAAATTTTTGCAACATATTGTCCATCAGCGTTGCAAGTTGCTTCATATTGCATATACCCTTGCCACTATCATGAAGATCACTTTATATCGGCACGTCAAATATAAAAGTATTATGTACAGACATAAACACAACTATATCGCGCCGATTACATGTGTTTATGTTAACCACCAGCTGGCACCTGATAGAGAAGTGGTGTTAACACTTGGACTATTACGTACGTCCAACAGATAGCATTGTGGCGGTTGACAGATTGTCGCCTTGTAGATAGCATAAAATATATACAGAATTCAATATAATTGGTAATACATTATTAGGGACCTTTCTTATTTACATTCTTATGTGATACAAAACCGGAGAATTATAGAAATTTTACGTATAATTAATGTAAGTGCGTTTGATAACAGAAATCCGATGCCTTCACCCTCCCTCCGATTTAACTCTCTCATCCTTTCTTTGCATTTTGTTAGCCTTGTTGTTCGTCTTTTTCCTGTGTGTGTTCATCTCACCTTGTCTTTCTGGTCTGGGCACTTAGTGTGTTGCAGAGTGGCTGCTTCATCCTCTTTTTATTGGTGTGGTCAGCCAGCACATACCATCTGCTCTATGGTTTTAATACCTTCCTCTACTTTTCCATGTGTTGTACGTTTTCCCCTTTTTTGTTCATTTCTTTCATTTTCTCTTTCGGTGTGGTTCCCCATTCCTTTTACCCCCGTTTACTTTCCCAAACTAAATTTGGTTGTTGTTTTACCCTGAGCCTTGTTTGCGTCAGGAAAAAGGGACCGGTAACCCTGTAGTTTGGTCCCTTTATATCCCAAACCAACCAAACAATCAGCCTTAAATTTTTCTCTATATTTAGCCTATTGTGAATCTAATTCTTGTTTCCTAAAGTATATCACACATATTTTATGCTACAAAATTTTCAAAGGTACATTAATTGTACGTAAGATTTATATATATTTATTTGGTTTGGTTTTGTATAGTTAGCCGGCCGAAGTGGCCGTGCGGTTAAAGGCGCTGCAGTCTGGAACCGCAAGACCGCTACGGTCGCAGGTTCGAATCCTGCCTCGGGCATGGATGTTTGTGATGTCCTTAGGTTAGTTAGGTTTAACTAGTTCTAAGTTCTAGGGGACTAATGACCTCAGCAGTTGAGTCCCATAGTGCTCAGAGCCATTTGAACCATTTTTTTGGTATAGTTAAGTAAATAAAAAAGGCCCTTAATAACGTATAAACAATTATACGAAATTATGTAAATATGCTTTATGCAATGTACAAGACGATAATTTGTCAACCGCCACTGTGCCACTTGTGGAAACATGGTGGTCGTTGTGTTTACACCACTTTCCTGTCAAACGCCAGCTGGTGGTGGACATGAACACTTGTAAACGGAGCAGTACAGGTATGTTTATGTTTCCACACAATGCTTTTACATTTGACATGCTGATGTATAGTGACCTTCATGGTCGTGGGAAGTGTACTTGCATTGTGAAGCAACTTGCAACACTTGTGGGTAATTAATTTGAAGGCATAAAGTATGTTACAATTTCATAGATTATGGAAAAGACGGTGTATCAAGTTGTAAAAACATCATTCTAAAATTTTGCTATCGAATTCTGTTCATCGTCTTGCAGATCCGATAACGATAGCATAGCTCTGTCGAAACCGGTCATCCAATAAAATGGTGTTTTAGCGATCTTGGAACATAAACTTTTCTTCGGTTATCATACATCGCAGATCACCCCCGGACAGACTATATCAGAACACGGAAAAATATAAAAAGAATTTATATGCGTACAAAAGAGAAATTTCGGATGTAGCGAATTGTGGGGAAAGCAAATTTAAGGAGACTGCACTAGCTAAGAAGACTGGGAAATTAGGAATGTCTGGTTGGAAGGAAGGATATGCAAGGGTGAGCGAGTGCGTGCAAGCACAGCAGTAATCATCATTGTGCTGCAGTCGACATATCATTAACTGTCTTCTGAAGCTGTAAATGTTATTCAGCTCTCTAATATTATGCGGGACGTTATTCCAGAGACGTGTTCCTGCTACTGCGAAGGACTTCGAGAAAGTGGCGAACTAAGGAGTTGGACAGGAAGGGTTCAAATGGCTCTGAGCACTATGGGACTCAACTGCTGAGGTCATTAGTCCCCTAGAACTTAGAACTAGTTAAACCTAACTAACCTAAGGACATCACAAACATCCATGCCCGAGGCAGGATTCGAACCTGCGACCGTAGCGGTCTTGCGGTTCCAGACTGCAGCGCCTTTAACCGCACGGCCACTTCGGCCGGCGACAGGAAGGGTTTTGCTCTCATGGGAACTGGTGTTTCTGCCATGTTGTTCAGACAAGAGGGTTATGGTCTACAAAAATAGAGAATGTCGAGTACCGATATGTGCGCACGTACGCCACCTGTTCACCGTTCATGTAACGACCAGCTTTGTCGTAGCCTGCTTGCCCTTTCAGTTTTTTCCTGCAATGACCTTGGCCACGACTGCACTCTTTATTTTGTTCACCTCTACTCCCGAGTACACAGTTGCTGCAATGCATATTTTACATGTTGTTTTTACGTGTTTGACAAGCCAACGTGGTGATGTTTCTTCTGAGTGGAAAGTGTTCTCATTGTAGAAGTGACATGTATGATTGTTAATGAGAATTTTCGGTAGGCAGGTAAAGTAATGCTTATGTACTTATCAATGATATGTAAGTTTGTACCCAGTAATAAATTGTCTTTGTCATGTGGTGGATCTGACTGTCAGAAAGATTCTCTAGAAACTGAGACATGGTGAAATAAAAATACCAAGCGATCTTGGCTGCAGATGATTTTCCTATTCGCCAACGACTGATCGCACCCTACGAACATGTGCAACCTTCCTCTGTCTTATTGGATCCTATGATTTTGCTGATGATTCTTATTTCTGGTTTCTTGATGCTTTCATGCTTGGGATCCATGACCAACGATTCCGATGCCTATAACCTTCCTGGGATGATGACAGTGTTGTGATGTCTCCTTTCTACAGCACGTGATAACCATGATTTACTGTATTTGTTTACGGTGTTCCAGAATGCCACAATCTCTTGACTTTCTGTTAATGAGCTTCTTTCTCATGATTGGGACAAATCGTCATAATCTGTGTGAGCACGATCGTTTGCTGCACCATCCAGTAGACCAATTAGCCTAAAAAGTATTTAAGTCCTGACTACAATATTATTCTGTAAGAATGTATAACAAAATATACGGTGAGACTACACTCTTACCGAGAATAAAGGGTAGCCATATGTAATGCACAGTGACAGAACCAGACAATTTTGACGTCCAGACACTGAGATGATGCTTATTCTTAAGTAACGTCGCAAGTAGTGATTCTTGTGGTCTCTGTAGTTTCTAGTGTAGGGCAGACATCTCGTTTCATAGAGTCCACAACAAAAAATGTTCAGATGTGTGTGAATTCCCAAGGACTGAGGTGATCGGTCGCTAGACTTACACACTACTTAAACTAACTTATGCTAAGAACAACACACACACCGTGCCCGAGGGAAGACTCGAACGTCCGGCGAGAGGGGCCGCACAATCCGTGACATGGCGCCATAGACTGCGAGGCCGCTCCGAGCGGCAGTCCAGAACACTCACTACCTCCGACCTTGATTTAGAACAACGTAATGTGGCAAGCATGATCTGAGCGTCTCCGTCTCACGGCGTCGCAGCTCGCACCGGCCAGACCGATTCCGTGGGTTGACTCCTGTTGCTCTCGTGTCGACCGCGAAGTCACTATCCCTCGCTATACGCCGCGGCCTACTGGACTCAAGTGACGACCTCACATGCGCCGACGCTCAAGACGGACAAGTCATCTTGTGTCTCAGTGCGCGACCGACCAACCGATCGATCCAACCGCCAATGACAATTGCCTGAACAAACTCGAGCAGACTGGCGGCCTAACACATACTAGCACTCCGGACGACAGACAGACACTGACTGCCCCACACTAACCCGGTTGACGACCAACTGACGCCCTGGCGAGCTTATAGTGCCCCTTAAATGCATGTGAACAGGCAACCTTTCCCCCTTTTCCACCAGAGGGAGACACCAAAGCTGCGACTGCCACAGCGGCGCCACCGCCAGGAACGGAGGGCGACTGCTTCACACTACGCGCTGCGGCGCGCTCTTCAAAACAGCAATTTTTACCACGGCTCAACTGTAACACGTCTAATACGGTGTAGGAAAACTGTTTGACATTCAAAAGCGATTCTAGTGATCTCTGAGTAGATAAACACAGATGTTGTATGGTTTTCAAGGGAATCTCATACCATTATTACTGCAGAATAGTGGCAAATTCAGTTAACAATAACGAATGTCCATAGCGGTCACGCAACATTCTGTCCACAGTAGTCCACAAAGGGTCAATTGTTAGTCGTGGTGACTGTGGTGGCCAGGGCAGATGCGGCAATCAATCCTCGTGCTCACAAAATCAGTCCTGGACGATGCGAGGTGTGCGAACAGCAGCGTTGTCGTCTTGTAAGAGCATTACCACTGATGAACAAACGTCATATCATAGGATGGACATGACCAGCCAAAATGATCACGTAATCCTTGGCAGTAAAGTGAGTTTTCAGAGCAACCATGGGTTCCACGGAATACCACGACAAGGGTGCCCAAATTATCACCGAATATCCGCCATGTTGGGAACGGTGGGAAACAAGACACATCTATCAAAATGGTTTTCATCCATTCCTCGGTAGTCCAGGTTTTATGGCCCGTCACCACATTTTCCACGTTACGGGCACTTGCGTCACTTATGAACGAGTTTGAAATTCCAGCTTGCCTTGCAATTCACTGCTTATACTTCGTGTTGTTTTGGCACTGACATGGTTAACTAGTACGACATTCAATTCTGCAGGGACATTTGCAGATTTCGCCCTTCTATTCTTCGTCCCAGTCCCAGTCACTGTCCGTCTCGATCACCCAACGCATACACTTTCGTTCGCGTTGTGAATTAGCGGATAATGTTCTTCCGCTTTCCCTGCATGTACTGTAAATTTTCGATATTGTGCGTCTTGAAACACCAAACACTTAGGCTACCTTGGTTACGAAAGCACCCACCATAGAGCACCAACAATCTCCCCTCGTTCTAATTCACATAATTCTCCGACATAATGCTCTCACAAATGCGTAGAACATTTTTATGATCATGGCTGACACTTGACAAGTTCTGACGTCACAGCACAGGTGTCGTTCATAGTCAAATATAACAGCGCAATCTGCTGGCTTGGATAGCATCCGCATTTATGTAGAAGGTTGCATCTTTCGTGACGTTTACATATTTTTGCCCAGCCCCTAGTGATTGAAAGATTTATATTCAGATGTATATTTGAATGTGATGGCATTTCTTATAAGAACAAAATAGTACAAGGATAAAAATGTTAGTATAGACTCCGTGCAGCCTTTCCAGGTTCATAGGTCAACTTTAATTATCTCTCTACAATTCCCCTCTCAAACCACAGGTGAGAAAAATAAACACCTAAATCTTTCTGTCTAAACTCTGTCTTTTCTTATTTATCAAGATGGTCGTTTCTCCCTATGTGAGTGCTTTTATTTTATTTTACAGCTTAAAGTGAATTGGTCCCATTCAAGCTGTTACAAGTGATGTGTCGTGACCATAACTGCTCTGTCGGACTACAGTTCATGTGTCGTGCTTCTGAAGCTACATGTATACCATTTTGGGAGCTTTATAAAGTATTTACAATGCCTTTTCAGAGTCCGCTTGAACTTCACGCAATTTTGCTTCGCGTTAAGCGGCTATACAAAACATGAAATAAATTTGTTTACTAAAGCTATAACAACAATATACGTCTTTTCTGTGTACGGGTCCACATACGTCGTGAATTTATTGAGCGAAGTATCGTAAGCGAACATAATTATATCGAAAGCATGTGTATCTTTAAAAATGCTAGGAGACGGGGACGGCACAAGTTTCTTTATTGTGTGTGTGGGGCGCAAATAGCCAGCTAAATTATAATATAGATCGTATAATAAACTAGCATAGCGTTCGCTGCATTGCTCGTGTTGACTATATGGTCTGCACACTTTTTTTTCTTTCGTTTTCCTTCAGTCGTATTTTTTGTTGTTCATAAATTGCAACATCTAAACTTTGCACACTAAGGCCTCAGAACAATGGTCTTTTCCGAACGTACTTCTGACCAAAACGGGGTTCTGACAGCTGGAGTCGGAGATCTCCATTAATCCTGCGTTCTGAGTTCTTGTCGTGATTTTTCCATAGGAACTTTCATCCCTTAAGAAGTTAGATACAAATTTTCATAGATTTGGCTTCAGAAATGTTTTAATATAACGAAATATTTTCATAAAAATTTTCATCCCCTACTTACATCCATTAAGGACTGAAGTTTCAAAAACACTGAAACATGTATTTTTTCTCCTAACCAAGAAGCCAACTACAAATTTTCTTAGATTTGGCTTAAAAAATCCTTTATAATAAAATATTTCCGTAAAAATTTCCATCCCTATTTCACCCCCTTAGGGGCTGAGCTTCCGAAAACACTGAAACACGTATTTGTTTTACTTCTAACCGAGAAGTCGAATACCAGTTTTCATAGATGTAGCTTTAAAAATGTTGTATTAGGACTTAAGTAATAATTTATTTTTATGAAAACTGTCACTCGCTGTTGTTTCCCTTATTGATGGTATTCCCAAAAATGCTGAAGCATTCACTTTATTTTCTGACAGAGAATCCAAATACAAATTGTTGTAGTTCTAGCTTCAGTATCAGTTTCGTTTTGTCAGTTTTCTTGAACTTCCCCTATATGCCAGAGACATGTAGCACTTTGGAATCGTTCTAAACTTACAGTTGAAGCGATACAAGAATGCTGTTCGAAGACCTCGGGTGTAAACATAGTAAGGGACAGTGTGGGGAAACAGTGTTATTGCTCGTGAAACGTGGCACGTGGTTTGCTTCATTCATATTAGTTGACAGTTCTACGATAAGCCGAGAAATGGCAGCTCTATATGTAATATAAGTCCCTCACTAACGGCAACTTATGTGTGCGTGCAAAACAGTAGTAAGCGTAAAAATTATATCTGCCCGCATTAGTAGTAATGTGTACAGTGTCCGTGGCACGAAAATGCTTTTCAGGGACGATTTCTACAAATCCCACGATTATGGGGATACCTCTATGATTCTGATAAAAACCTTGAATACGTTCCTGAATGCGATTCAGAAGTTGTTGCTAATGAGGTAAATGTGAACAATTATTTAAGCGAGGAAGCAATATTAAGTTGTGTGTCGTGTGCTCTACTATTGTTTACGTGTATTTACGTGACAATGTGTTGAAAGAAACATTAAGGGCCGTCTTTAACATTGTTTACGTGCCGTAGTTAGGTTACAAAATTAATTTTATATTGTGATGAACCACAGATCAATTTTTGAGGCTATTATGCTTTATTGCGAAAATAAGTAATTCAAATCTTAGCATCACAAACTGAAATAATTCAGATCTCTTAAATTTGTATTTTTGTGAAGTTTCACCGTAGGCTCGCTTGTTTCTTTGACACCCCCAACAAGAAAACAGTGGTAAGTCAATAGAAACACATGTTAAGTGCACTCAGTTGTCAGGTAAGCAATGTTAAGAACCCGTTCACGTATTTTTAAGAATAAAATTCCGGATAGAACCTACGATTTAAAAATATGTCTTTTTTCTAAAAAATGTTTGAAAACAATGTCTACGTGACTAAAAGAATTACTATGGATGTACTTCGAATAGTTTGTGAGATTATATGAAAAACTTCACGGCGCAGCTTCTGATTTCTCAGTACAACCAACTTGTTCCTTGACAATGACTACAGCCGAGGTCTTCTGTATCTAAATACATAATCCGCAAGCCACCGTACGGTGCGTGGCGGAGGGTACATTGCACCATTACTTAGCCTTTTCCTTTCCTGTTCCACCTGCAAACAGATCGAGGGAAAAACGACTTTCAACATGCTAACATAGGAGCCCTAATTTTTCTTACCGAGCGAGTTGGCGCAGTTATTAGGACACTGGGCTCGCATTCAGGAGGACGACGGTTCAAACCCACGTCCGACCATTCAGATTTAGGTTTTCCGTGATTTCCCTAAATCGCTTCAGGCAAATGTCGATGATTCCTTTGAAAGAGCATGGCCGATTTCCTACACCCACCTCCCCTCCCCGCCTTCCATGATACACTCCGAGTTTGTCCTCCGTGTCTACTGGACGATAAACACAGTCTTCCTGTTTTCCCTTCCTAATTTTTCTGATCTTTGTGGTCCTTACGCGTAATGTACGTTGAGGGCGGCAGAACTGTTCTTCATCAGCTTCAAATGTCTTTTCTTGAAATTTTGTAATAGTGATCCTTAGAAAGAACGGCGCCTTTCATCCACTGATTCGCATTTGAGTTCCCGAAGCATCACCGTAACACTTACATGCTGTTCGAACCTACCGGTAACAAATCTACCAGCTAGCCTCTGAATTGCTTCGACGTCTTACTTCAGTCCGACCTGGTACGGATCCCAAACACTTGAACAGTATTCAACAATCGGTTGCGCTAGTGTCCTATATGCGGTCTCCTTTACGGATAAATCACACTTTTATATGTTTATCACAATAAACCGAAGTCGACCTTTGGCCTTCCCTACTGCAGTTCTTACAAGCACGTCCCATTTCATATCGCTTTGCAGCGTTACGCCTAGACATTTAATCAAAGTTACTGTGTCAGGCAGCACACTACTAATACTATATTCGAAAATTAATGCTTTCTTTTTCCTGATCGTCAGCATTAAGAGCATTTAGAGCCAGCTGCCATTCATCCCACCAGCCTGAGATTTGACGTAAGTCACCCTGAATCCTCCCACAGTCACCCTATGACGATACCTTTCCGTACCCCACAGCATCATCAGCAAACTGCCGCAAACTGCTGCTTACGCTGTTCGTCAGATCATTGATGTGTACATCTAGCACCACTGACGCAGCTTGATAAAATTTTCCATTCGTTCGTGAACATTGCCTAACCTATCGAATAACACTCGTACAAATCAGTGAAGGGGCAGTCACTGTATCGAAATCGGCTGTATTGCGTGCGACGCGAAAACATACCACCAGTTACGAAAGGGTATTACAGCTGCAGAGAGAGAGAGAGAGAGAGAGAGAGAGAGAGAGAGAGAGAGAGAGAGCGTTTCCCCTGATACGTCAATTATTCAGTGTTGCCTCTCTCGCTAATCCCGTACATCGCGTGAAAAGCCCCACTCGGCAACCCATTTTCGCAACTGTTGTGCAACACATTCGTTAACGTGAAAGCTGTCGATAACACGCGACGGCCCCGTCAGACGTGCTGTCTGTAGAGTTCATAGCAGCAGACATCACTCTCGCTAGCAGACTGCGACCCACCATCGAAGTATTTACGGTTTATAACTGGTTCTGTCAAAATACACAACTGTTCTCAAGTGGCGTTTATTACGAGATGTCTGCGCAGGCTGTGGGTGTGACAGTTGTTTAAGCGGTGAAATAACACTGCACGGTTCTTGATCTACATGACAGATATCCACGCTTGTGAAAACTACGTACTTCCATGCACAATATGAGTCAATCAGCGGAGGGACTTCCGACAGCAGCTGTCCCATAACAGCAAATTTATTGTCAGTAGCCACAGAATTGGTTTTCAAATCCTTAAAAACGAAAAACGAATAGGTCTTAATGGAATATGATCAGACAACTACAGTTTTTCGAACGACGTGTACTGTCTGCCTCTAATGGAGACAAACTTCAACAACCAATAGAAGAACATAAGAAACCGATATGTGTCTGTTTACTCAGCGCTTAAATTTTCCTCAAAATATATTCTGTCGCAGAAAAATCACAGCACTAAAAAGTAATTAATGTAGAGTACTGAAATTTTGGAAATAAATTTGTCTAGGTAGCATATTTATGTGATTAACATTGCAAGATCACAGATTAAATGTTGTTGTTGTTGTTGTGGTCTTCAGTCCTGAGACTGGTTTGATGCAGCTCTCCATGCTACTCTATCCTGTGCAAGCTTCTTCATCTCCCAGTACCTACTGCAACCTACATCCTTCTGAATCTGCTTAGTGTATTCATCTCTTGGTCTCCCTCTACGATTTTTACCCTCCACGCTGCCCTCCAATGCTAAATTTGTGATCCCTTGATGCCTCAAAACATGTCCTACCAACCGATCCCTTCTTCTACTCAAGTTGTGCCACAAACTTCTCTTCTCCCCAATCCTATTCAATACCTCCTCATTAGTTACGTGATCTACCCACCTTATCTTCAGCATTCTTCTGTAGCACCACATTTCGAAAGCTTCTATTCTCTTCTTGTCCAAACTGGTTATCGTCGATGTTTCACTTCCATACATGGCTACACTCCATACAAATACTTTCAGAAACGACTTCCTGACACTTAAATCTATACTCGATGTTAACAAATTTCTCTTCTTCAGAAACGATTTCCTTGCCATTGCCAGTCTATATTTTATATCCTCTCTACTTCGACCATCATCAGTTATTTTACTCCCTAAATAGCAAAACTCCTTTACTACTTTAAGTGTCTCATTTCCTAATCTAATCCCCTCAGCATCACCCGATTTAATTTGACTACATTCCATTATCCTCGTTTTGCTTTTGTTGATGTTCATCTTATATCCTCCTTTCAAGACACTGTCCATTTCGTTCAACTGCTCTTCCAAGTCCGTTGCTGTCTCTGACAGAATTACAATGTCATCGGCGAACCTCAAAGTTTTTACTTCTTCTCCATGAATTTTAATACCTACTCCGAATTTTTCTTTTGTTTCCTTTCCTGCTTGCTCAATATGCAGATTGAATAACATCGGGGAGAGGCTACAACCCTGTCTCACTCCTTTCCCAACCACTGCTTCCCTTTCATGCCCCTCGACTCTTACAACTGCCATCTGGTTTCTGTACAAATTGTAAATAGCCTTTCGCTCCCTGTATTTTACCCCTGCCACCTTCAGAATTTGAAAGAGAGTATTCCAGTTAACGTTGTCAAAAGCTTTCTCTAAGTCTACAAATGCTAGAAACGTAGGTTTGCCTTTTCTTAATCTTTCTTCTAAGATAAGTCGTAAGGTTAGTATTGCCTCACGTGTTCCAACATTTCTACGGAATCCAAACTGATCTTCCCCGAGGTCCGCTTCTACCAGTTTTTCCATTCGTCTGTAAAGAATTCGCGTTACTATTTTGCAGCTGTGACTTATTAAACTGATAGTTCGGTAATTTTCACATCTGTCAACACCTGCTTTCTTTGGTATTGGAATTATTATATTCTCCTTGAAGTCTGTGGGTATTTCGCCTGTCTCATACATCTTGCTCACCTGATGGTAGAGTTTTGTCATGACTGGCTCTCCCAAGGCCATCAGTAGTTCTAATGGAATGTTGTCTACTCCCGGGGCCTTGTTTCGACTCAGGTCTTTCAGTGCTCTGTCAAACTCTTCACGCAGTATCTTATCTCCCATTTCATCTACATCCTCTTCCATTTCCATAATATTGTCCTCAAGTACACCGCCCTTGTATAGACCCTCTATATACTCCTTCCACCTTTCTGGCTTCCCTTCTTTGCTTAGAACTGGGTTGCCATCTGAGCTCTTGATATTCATACAAGTGGTTTTCTTCTCTCCAAAGGTCTCTTTAATTTTCCTGTAGGCAGTATCTATCTTACCCCTAGTGAGACAAGCCTCAACATCCTTACATTTGTCCCCTAGCCATCCCTGCTTAGCCATTTTGCACTTTCTGTCGATCTCATTTTTGAGACGTTTGTATTCCCTTTTGCCTGCTTCATTTACAAGAACGAGATAAGCCACGGCAAATGTTGGTTCATTAGTAACGAGTGTAACAGACAGAATGTTGAACGCAGGTGCCGGATGTCAGTGTGTGGGTGTGTGACGCTACAACGCAGTCCTTGCAATGAATTTTTCCGCTTACTTAACACATGAAACTGTTTGTATACGATGTATTGTCTAGTGTCAATACTATGTTTAAATTATGTAATATTTAACACTGGCAAGTCAGGGCATATTTAGTTAACGTTGAAGTCAGAGAGATTGTTTTGTCGTGTCGCTGGGTGCGGGAGCGCGCCAGCGGGCAGTAGTAGCAGTGACGCCGTGCTCGGAGTAAGACGTACAGTCGAGTGCTGCTAGTCCTAGCTGTGTTACATCTAACGGCTAGTGTGTGGATCTAAGTACGACGGGAAAGTAATGGTCGCCGTATCTGGAAGTATGGCCGGGCAAGTTATTATGGATTAGTGGACATAGTGCTGAAGAAACGAGGGCTTAAATGAGAAGCGCACTGTGGGCCCAAGTCGCAACAGTAAAAGCCCGCTGCCACATTGTGTCGCTGCCGTGGACTTCCGTCGATCCACCGACAACTAGGGAATTAAGATCTACGTACTTTTCGTAGGATAAAATTGTAGAAGCTTGCCAGTGACTGTGCTTTTCTCTGAAGTTGGACAATTAATAACAAGAACTTTATAATCGAAGTGTTGCAGTTGCCTTCCACCCGACAGTAACACCAGGTAGGTTCCTTCCGATCCTTACCTTATTGAACCGAGTGTGTCACGCCATTATCAAGAGAAAATATGTTAATCATCAAATTATTTGCATAGACGGTGAAGAGTAAATTTGAGACTGTTTTGAACGATTGGTTATCGTAGTTAATTGTTGAACTTAATAAGCTTACGCCAACCGTAGTAACTTAATAATAGACAGAAGTAATAAATTTGATTATTAAGATTTATTTCAATGCATATTCAGCTGAAGTTAGTTCAAGGATATTTCGTGAAACTATAAAGCCTATTCCACCTGACAATCGCCCAATTAATGAATTATTATCATTCAAAACATTAGTTAATCAATTATTGGCAATATATTTCATTATCGTAGATTAAACTGTGCAAAGTATGTAATTTTAAAGACAGAATGACAGTCCATTATTCAAAATCTCGATAGATAATTATCTGTGTTGTCAGCATTGCACTTGGCTGACAAATTATGAACAAAATAATTATCAAAATACTTATTGAAAGTTAACCATTAATGTTTAAGTGTAGTTAGATTGTTATGACATTATTTTATATGACTACTGGGCCTGACACAGCACTTACGTATAAGTTCCCGTTCCACCTGCTGCGCTACAAACAGGTAAACTTTATTTTTGACACAACTATTCACGTACTTAACAGGAGTGTCGCTCATCAGTTGAGCTGGCGATCGATTTTTTAATTGCTTTTACAACTTAATCATTTCTTTCGGTAAAATTTCCACTGGCAAAAATTATTTCCAAATTATTTCGATTATTTCATTTGCCGATCGTTATTGAATGAAATTACTCGCCGGCCGGAGTGGCCGTGCGGTTCTAGGCGCTACAGTCTGGAGCCGAGCGACCGCTACGGTCGCAGGTTTGAATCCTGCCTCGGGCATGGATGTGTGTGATGTCCTTAGGTTAGTTAGGTTTAATTAGTTCTAAGTTCTAGGCGACTGATGACCTCAGAAGTTAAGTCGCATAGTGCTCAGAGCCATTTGAACGATTTTGAAATTACTCATTCAATAACGATCAAGTTATAACGTCTCCTGTTTCCCGCACAATAATCGTTATTTACTTCGGATTCGGGTGCCTTATCCCGACACGGGTAAAAATTCATAATTCACGGTCATTGTTAACATGTAATTTCGCAAAGCCCGGGAAGCAGGGGGGGGGGGGGGTGTTATAGGTGAAGTTCCACGCCTGTTGCACTTCGCCGGTCAATATTTAGACGGTGAATGCTGTTTGTGGTTGACGCTGGAGTTGTAGTACGACGATGTGTCATATGTTCTCGACTGGAGACACGTGTGGTGATAGAACAGGCCAAGGAAACATGTCGACTTCATGTAGAGCATATTGATTTACAACAGCGGTGTGTTGGCGACCGTTATACTGTTGGAAAACACCCCCTGGAATGCTGCTCATGAATGGCATAAGAACCAATCGAATCACCACACTGACGTAAAAATTTGCAGTCAGGATGTGTGGGATAACCACGACAGTGCTGCTGCTATCATCCGTAATCGCACATCAGACCAAACTCCTCAACTGGCCTCCTTTTAATGAACACGCGGGCATCACTGGCACCGAAACAGAACGAGATTTCATCATAAAACACATCAGATCTCCACCCTGTCCTCCAATGAGCTCTCGCGTGACATCCCTAAAGTCGTAATTGGTGGTGGTTTGGGATTGCGCCCTATACGGCATCCGGCTCGGAGCCGTCCTTAAAGTAACCGATTTGTAACAGTTTGTTGTGTCACTGTGGGGCTACCTGCTGCTCAAATTGCTCCTGCAGATTCTGTACGATGCGCCAGAGCCGTACTCCAAACCCGATGGTTCAAATGGTTCAAATGGCTCTGAGCACTATCGGACTTAACTTCCGAGGTCACCACTCCCCTAGAACTTAAAACTACTTAAACCTAACTAACCTAAGGACATCACTCACATCCATGCCCGAGGCAGGATTCGAACCTGCGACCTGCGCCGGCTGGCTAAACGCTATGGTCTGTGGCCGTTCGGAACCTGGTCTCCTTGCGACCGTACATTATCGTAACCACCGCTGCCAGCAATCATGTAAGGTGGTTACATTCCTGCCATGTCTTTCTGCAGTGTCACAGAAGGTACATCCAGTTCCTCATAGTCCTATGACATGATCATGTTCAAACTCAGTGAGATATTACAAGGGCGTCTTTGTAGCCTTGAAGGTGTTCCTGATTAACGTCAACTCACCACATCCTATCTCAAAGGTAAGTAACACTAGGGACCGTTACAGTGTCTATTTTATAGAAGCCTGACTTACATACTCATAGTGGCGCAACCAGCACCAATCTTATGTAACTTTCGTTTATGTTGCACAATTCCCTCTTGGAGATTCGATTTTTTTCGTCAGTGCAATTTTTTTCTTTGCGCCTCTGAAATCGTGATTGCTGTACTATAGGCGAGACTGCTCTGGCCAGCTTCGATCGATCGATACGCGCTTCGTAGCAAACTCTTTGCTTTGTCGTTCTGACAATTTTGAGTCTGTCAGAGTTCGTTTTGCTTTCAACCGTGCAATTCGACCGCGGATTTTCGGCCACATGGTTCCGCTCGTTTCAGCGAAATAAGTCATTCCATTAGTAAGACACACTGTTCTGACCTTCTGTGATGAAGTTAAAGACTCTTGTGCTGTGTTCCGATCTTGAGAGAAAGGCAGCCTCTGTCGGAGATCCATACTGTTATACAGGTAATACAGTGAGTGAGGAGGCAGGTGAGATCAATACAATTTATTTGCCACGTTGGGAGTCAGTTTTCGAGACGAGTTTGATGTTGCAATGTTTAAGCAAGATCATTCCAAGTGTAGGTATTGGGACGTCTATGCCCCTCTGCTGCAGCAGGGATAACTCTTTGATTTTGTTAAACGTATCTGCCCACAGATGGCGCTAAATGACAGTCGCAGCGAGCGTATACACAGAGACCTTCTTAACCCTGCGTTGTTCATCACGCCATAAGACTTTAGGAGCCATGCTGACGTAAAAGAAAAAAAAATTGTGATGGTTTTAATGTTCATCATTCCTCCCAACGAGCTCATCGTACCTGTTTCCATAAGGGCTACAAACTAATTCAGCTGGACAGATACGATGACTATATCGTAACGCGTCTCAAAAGCCCCAGTTGATTTTTTACATAAATTTAAGAAATATATGTATGGCAATACGCTATTGCACCTTTATTTGCTTTGGTAATATTCGCCTCCAACTGAAGGCATTGGTGTAAAGTCACGTTTGCATAAAAAAGCTGTCCGGAAATTGGAAAACGTTATTAATCAGTCTTGCCTTTTCCCAACCTTTATTGAGGCCACCAACACAGCGCAATAGCTTATTTCGTAACCAAACGAAGATTTATTATCATATTTATTGAATTTAGTAGAAAAACTAGGTCTTGTCTCTCGCTGTTGCACAAAAACAACTATGTTTTTGAATATAATGTCAAAAGTTAACAAGAAACAACTATTAGCACTTCACAGGTTACTGAATATAATGATGAGTCTGCGTCTTTAAAAAAAAATTGAAAAGCTTGCGCTAATAAGCGTCACAGGCGATGGAGATTAAAAAGTCCATTGTGCTTCTCCAGTTAAACTGTACGCCTTATTATTTGGTTCCATACCTGAGGCTGGCACACACTTCTTCCCAAGCCTTATGACATCTTTATATTTCTCAGATTTAACTTGCGGAAGCAATTCATAATGTCGATTATTACTAGTTTCTATGTCTTAAGGTTACTGCAAGTGTTTAAAGAGAATTTTGCACCAGATGCGCTTCGCTTTTATTTACAAGGCATCTTCTGTGGTCCCTCTGGAAATATGGGCGCATATTTAATTACAACTTACTTGGTTCAAATGGCTCTGAGCACTATGGGAATTAACATCGGAGGTCATCAGTCCCCTAGAATTTAGATCTACTTAAACCTAACGAACCTAAGGACATCACACACATCCATGCCCGAGGCAGGATTCGAACCTGCGACCGTAGCGGTCGCTCGGCTCCAGACTGTAGCGCCTAGAACCGCACGGCCACTCCGGCCGGCTTACAACTTAATTGTTATAGCTACAAACCAGCATTTCTTTATACTTAAGGTGTTTCTGCCTCTTGTTCCGGGGAAAAGTAACTAGTTGAGGCTTTATGAATGACTAAATCATGTTAGCTACAGAATGAAATTTTCACTCTGCAGCGGAATGTGCGCTGATGTGGAAGTTCCCAGCAGATTAGAAGTGTGTGCCTAACCCGGAGCTTTTGCATTTGGTGGACAAGTGCTCTACCACCCGAGTTACCCAAGCACGAATAACGAATCGCCCTCACAGTTTTATTCCCTCCACTAGAGCGCATTCGGGCGAAAGGCAAAGGTCTTGGGTTCAAGAGCCGGTCCGGCACACAGTTTTCATCTGCGAAGAAATTTTATGTTGTATGTAAGTTGTGATTATGATGTACTAAAGTGGACCTCATGCTTGTGTGCCGTGGAGTACTTAAAGAACTTCTCATAGTTTAAAGTTTACGGTGTCTTTTCCATCAGCAAACAGACTGTTACATTACACGTGCATCAGGACATAGAGGAAGACTGGCTCATTCCACAACTGGAGACAGACAGTGTGGACCTGTAATGTGCGAAAAATTTTTGTTTTCTGTGTGTGAGCAAAACCGTGTGACAATGCGTGAAATAATACAGCTACAGCAAAGCCAGGAAATCGTTTCAGTCATTTATAATAACCTAGTTCGGGTATACGGAATACCGTAGCAACCGTATGATTGGACTGAAGAGTTTCTGACGAAAAGCAACACAGTATGTCATTCTGAACGGAGAGAAGTCTTCAAGCGTAAAAGTAACATCGGTAGTGCCTCCAGGCAAGATACTTTTCACGGTACACAAGAGGTGATCGAAAAGTTACCGTTCCAAGGCCACGCAGTCCAGATGCAGTATGCCAATCAGACGAAATCGCCATGGGCACTGAGCAATTATCCCACTGATGCACCAAGCTGAAGATAACTGTTTGGTAAAACTGCATGTCCTGCTGCATAAAGAAGTGCATAACTGCCTGATGTACAGGCTCGTCAGACAGGAATGGTCGACCCTTTTTAAGGGACTGAAGCCGTGATTACCGCATTACGGCTATAGGGCGCGTGCTATAGTGTCTCCCATGTGAGTTGGCATAACTTCTGCGTTATGTTTGCGATATGGGGCCGTGCGTTATCATGAAGCAGCAGCACCGCTTGTCCCAGTTTACCGGACATTTCCCATTAATTTCATTTGTATTCTTAAGCGTCTGATGGACCTTTACCAGTATATACCCTTGGAGAGCGAAGAAAAGAGTAACAGCACATTGGCCTTGGTTGGGTGCATTCGATAATACACTATGTGATCAAAAGTATCCGGACACATGGCTGAAAACGACTTGTAAGTTCGTGGCGCCCTCCATCGGTAATGCTGGAATTCATTATGGCGTTGGCCCACCGTTAGCTTTGATGACAGCTTCCACTCCAGCAGGCATACGTTCAATCAGCTGCTGGAAGGTTTTGCTGCACTGAGGATAAGTACCGATGTCGGTCGGTGAGGCCTGGCACTAAGTCGACGTTCTAAAACACCCCAAAGCTGTTCTTACGTTACATCTATTACAGGGACGTTATTGTCGTGTAACCACTCCGCCACAGGCCGTGCTTTGTGAAAAGGTGCTCGATCGTGTTGAAAGATGCAGTCGCCATCCCCGAAATGCTCTTTAACAGTGGGAAGCAAGAAGGTGCTTTCAACCTCAATGAAGACCTGTGCTGCGATAGTGCCACGCAAAACAACAAGGGGTGCAAGCCCCATTCATGAAAAACACGACCACACCATAAGACCACCGCCTCTGAATTTTACTGTTGGTACTGCACACGCAGGCAGGTCCGCAGCTCTTCCCGGTAGCGTTCTCGCTTCCCGCGCACGGGGTCCCGGGTACGACTCCCGGCGGGGTCAGGGATTTTCTCTGCCTCTTGAGGACTGGGTGTTGTGTGTTCTTCATCATCATTGACGCACGCAAACCGCCGAAGTGGCGTCAACTAAAAGGAACTTCCAATACGGCGGCCGAACTTCCCCGCATGGGGCCTCCCGGCCTACAATGCCATACGATCATTTCATTTTTTTTTCACACGCAGGCAGATGACGTTGACCGGCTATTCGCCATACTCACGCCACATCGTGTACCGCGATTCGTCACTCCACACAACTTGTTTCCACTGTTCAATCGTCCAATGTTTAAGCTCCTTACACCAAGCGATGTGTCGTTTGGCATTTACCGGCGTGATGTGTGGCTTATGAGCAGCCGCTCAACCATGAAATACGAGTTTTCTCTCCTCCTGCCTAACTGTCATAGTACTTGCAGTGGATCCTGATGCGGGTTTGAATTCCTGTGTGTCCGTCTGGATAGATGTATGCCTGTTATACATTACGACCCTCTTCAAGTGTCGGCGGTCTCTGTCAGTCAACAGACGAGGTAGGCCTGTACGCTTTGTACTGTAGGTGTCCCTTCACGTTTCCACTTCACTATCACATCGGAAACAGTGGACCTACGAATGTTTGGGAGTGTGGAAATCTCGCGTACAGATGTGTGACACAAGTGAGACCCAGTCACTGACCACGTTCCAATTCCGTGAGTTCCGCGGAGCGCCCCATTCTGCTCTTTCACGACGTCTAATGACTACTCACGTCGCCGGCCGCTGGTGGCCGAGCGGTTCTGGCGCTACAGTCTGGAACCGCGCGACCGCTACGGTCGCAGGTTCGAATCCTGCCTCGGGCATGGATGTGTGTGTTGTCCTTAGGTTAGTTAGGTTTAAGTAGTTCTAAGTTCTAGGGGACTTATGACCTCAGCAGTTGAGTCCCATAGTGCTCAGAGCCATTTGAACTTTTGAACTACTCACGTCGCTGATATGGAGTACCAGGCAGTAGGTGCCAGAACAATGCACCTAATATGAAAAAGTATGTTTTTGGGGCTGTCCCGATACTTTTGATCACATGTGTAACATCGCACATGTAGGTGTAGCGCTTTCTCCTACGTATATCTCGATGAAAGTAGAAAGATTCGAGTCCACACGGAGGCTTATGAGCAATCGTTCTTCCCACGAACCATACGCAACTGGAAACAGGAAAGAGGGGAATTGATAGTGGTACAGAAAGTACGCTCTCCGCTACACAATGTAGCGTGGCTTTTGGGGTATAGATGTAGATGTAGAAAGTACATAACTTTTTTTTACGGACGCACCTTAACTTTTAAGCAGCTTTTTAAAAGATTACATTTTATTTTTTTTATTGTTAGACTGCAAAGCTGGACTAAAAAAAATTCTTAATGTATGAAACCGAACTGATCTTTCGAATCCCTGAAATTCGTCATCTGAACTTCCTTCTTCTTCTTCTTCTTCTTCTTCTTATTCTTTCCCTTCGTAGTCATCGTTCTCCTCTTCACATATAATATGGTCTTCACTGCCATCGACAGCGTTACTTATGACGCACTTCTTGAAAGATATAACAATAATGCCTTCTCTCACTCTAGATCAGGAATGTTTTAACCATTGGCACACCTGTTTGACTGCAGGTCATTTTAAAGGTCTCTTCGGCGTCAATTCATATTGGGTTTCATCCATTATCCATTCATTCCATTCCTCTTTCATATACTGTTCAAATGGTTTATTTATCGAGACATAAAGCGGTTTCAGTTGTGAAGAGAGTTCTCCTGCAATAATAGTAAGCTCTGTATTACTATGTCTCAATTTCTTTTTCACTGAATTTTTCAAATGACTGCTAAACTGATCTAGCACAAGAAGAGAACTCTTCTTCAATGAAGCATCTTTCCTTCTCTTCCATACTCTGTTAATCCATCACTTCATACCAGCCTCGTCAATGCAACTCTTGTCATGTGCTGGAAGAACAACACCTGGCGGTATTTCAGGAGTTTTGAAATTGTTTTCGCTCGAAAATGATCATTAGATTAAGATTAGTACCCTAGCACAACATGAAAGGACAACAATGTAGAGCACTATTTCATGTCAAATTGTTTTTATAGTTACAGTTTCACCACCTTTCATGGCAACACTTCTGTTACTCGGCACACTGAATGCCACAGGAGTTTCGTCCATTTTCGCTGTTTGGCTTTGTTCCACACTGGTTTTCTTTCGATGTTGAGTAATAAATCGATGGGAAGACCGTGTTTTCTCTTCATAATCTTGTGGCATTTCCTGAGATATTTTGGTTTTGGTTCGCATGAAAAGTCCATGACGCTTCATAAACCTGTAGCACCAACCAACTCTACCCTGAAAGTCTGTAAGTTCCACTGTAGCACCAGCTTACGAGCGTGTGTTTGAATCATTTTTGTATTAATTCCAATGCCATCTTGACTGTGTCTTTGGATCCATTTCAATAACTCATGTTCTAAATTTGAATATATTGCATTCAGTCCTCTATTTGCGTATTTGGCCTTGCTCACTTTTTTCAGTTCTTGCTTACTAGCCCGCCAATCGCGTGTGGTCTTTTCTGTTGGTGGAGGGCCGAAATGGCGCTTAGGTGCTCTGTTTCCATGTTCTTCTGCATATCCTATTACTTTAACTTTACAGCCCTCATCATATGAACACCTTTTTTTCCATTAGGAAACTAGCTACTAACAAAAATACTGTACTATTACCGATAGCACAAACACTTTCAGTTCAGGTTCACTAGCAATGTAGACAGCTTTGCAAAAACAAACATAATGTCTGATGGGGTAACCACAATCAGTGTCCGCCCACGGTAGCTGAGTGGTCAGCGCGACAAGCTGTCAATCGTAAGGGCCCGGGGTTCGATTCCCGGCTGGGCCGGAGATTTTCTCCGCTCAGGGACTGGGTGTTGTGTTGTCCTAATCATCATCATTTCATCCCCATCGACGCGCAAGTCGCCGAAGTGGCGTCAAATCGAAAGACTTGCACCAGGCGAGCTGTCTACCCGACGGGAGGCCCCCGTCACACGACATTATTATTATACCACAATCAATGGTTTTACAATGTTACTTCTAGTCCGTCTTGATTGCAGAAATGTTTATTCACACGACCGGTTTCGGTTCCTCTAGAACCACCATCTTCAGATCTGCAATTTCGGTTACAGTCCGTAACGCAGCATGTGAAGGTTGCTGTGTCTGGACGGGTTGCTCCTGTAACCGAAATTGCAGATCTGAAGATGGTTCTAGAGGAACCGAAACCGGTCGTGTGAATAAACATTTTTGCAATCCAGACGGATTAGAAGTAACACCGTAGACAGCAATGACGCATCATAGGCTAGATAGTGTTCTGAATTTGTGACGGCGAAGTGGGAGGTAGACAACAAGCTTGTGGATCCCGGCAACTCATGTTCGTGACATAGACTCACTTCAGCTGCCGGCTGAATCCAATGTTGCCAGATAGAGATAGGTTTCCTGCGGCATAGAATATATGGACATTTTGAAGACTGGCTGAATTTTACATCAAACACTGGACATTTTAATATTAATTTCGAGTATAACATGCACCTGAATTTTGGAGGCAAGTTTTCGAAGAAAAAAGGAGAGCTTATAGTCCTCAAAATACGGCAAGCAGGGCAGAGACGAATGGATTATCGTCCTAACGAAGATACTGTTCGCAAATGGCAACATTCGCTTGACATAAGCGACTTAAATAAGGGCAAATTATTGTTGTACAAAGACTGGGGACGAGTATCTCTGAAACGACTGTGTTACTGTCGTGAGCATCCATGGAAAGTGGTTGGAAGACAGTGAAAACGTGATGGGCGACAAGATGCCGAACGTTCTCGCCTTATCACAGAATGTGGGGAGGCGTGCCTGTCCTCTCTGTAAACCAGAACAGGTGGCGATCTCTCACGGATGTGACAACAGGGTACGGTGACGGTGCAGGCACAAGTGTTTAGGGGCACACCATTCCGGTATATTTTTGAAAAAGGAGCTCCGAAGCATACGGCCTCTACGTGTTGTCATGTTGATCTAACGGCATCGACGATTGCAATGAGCACAGGATCAGGAAGATTGGTGCATAGATCAGTGGAATCGTGTCGCCTGATTGGATGAATCACATTTCTTACTACTCTAGGTCAAAGGTCGGGATCCGATTCGCCGTCATCCAGGGGAGTGGCTGCTCTAAACACGCAACGCATCACGACCACATCTCGGTGAGTGCAGTAATATGCTACTAGGGACCTTCATCTGGGATCGTTTGGGACATACGGCAGTACTCGAAGGCACGATGACACAGCGTGGACTATATGAACATTACTGCAGACCACCTGCATCGTTTCATTCCAGATGTGTTCTCCGACTGCGATTACATGTTCCAGCACGTGTCACAAGGGCAGAACAGTGCTACACTTGTTCGAAGAGTGACTCGCCTTGATGCTTTAGCAACCACATTCGACTGATCTGAGCCCAGCGGTACATATCTGAGACGCTACGGGCCTTCAGTTCCGCGCCCATAAACCACCCTCCCGTAATAATACGGCAGTTCCGTGGCCTGTGTGTACATTTGGCGATACATAACTCCGGAAAACTGTCAAGCAATTGTCGTGATAGTGCCACGTTGAATCAGTGCTGTATTGCATACGAAAGGTGCTCGTAATGTTTTGACTCACCAGTATATATTCATCAGTACAACGAGATAAAGCTGGCATCTATGGGCCGCTAGAAAGGATTTTGACTTTGAAACTGTGAAAAACTAATTATTATAGACAAGTCATGATTCATGATAATTGTACCATTCTACGAGGTGATTCCTTTATCACGATACAAGCTTTCAGGGATGATGGAGGAGGGTAAAGGTCTCAATTTAAGGTAAATTATCCCGCTGCGGAAACGACTGTGTCGAAATTTATAAGCAAAAATTCGGTTGGATACTTCTGACAGTGGTGGTGATGATGATGATGATGATGATGATGACGATGATGATGACGATGATGAACGACACGGTTATTAGCACCCTTACAAATTCCCAATGTTTTCACAGTACAGTCTCGCCATTTTCCCTAATAGTGATGAAATGATGAAGAGAACACACACTCTCAGTCTCCAGGGGGAGAAAATCTTCGACCCAGTCGGGAATCGAATCCGGGACCTTGTGCACTGATAGCGGAATACGTGTACCTGTTCTGTGTTTGTTATGGAATTAGGGTAGCCAACTGTCAGAGGTGATGGTATGGATTAAAACAAGAGAAAAATATCTAGTAAACATGGGCTCCAAAATGCATACCTTACGGAGCTATGAGTACCTGTTCGATACTGTGATACAGACCTCTTCCACTGAACAAGTGCTCTTAAGGTATGCAGTTTAGAGCCTATGTTCATTAGACATTTTTCTTTTGTTTTGGTCCTTGCTACCAACCGTGGAAGTTGCCTACCTTACAATCTTACCAACAATAGTAGCAATACAAGTATCCCACTGTAAGTGGTATCAGAACGATTTTCGCTTATAACCTGCGACTCAGTCGTTTCCAGACCAGGGATCCTCACCTAACCTCATACATTTACCGTACTCCATCATCATTCAAAGTTTGTAACATCCTCATGGAATCATCCTCCATAATTTTGTTCCCAGATAATCAGCGGCCACTGGATGTATGTGCAAGAATACACAAAAGCGATAAACTCTCAGTTTTGAGTGGCTTCTGCATTGAAAGCAGAAGAAAGAATAAACTGGTTGCCACTCAGATGGATTACTTAAGACGAAGATCAAGCTGTACTAGGATGAATGGGATAAGAAATGACGTAATCTGACAAAGGATAAAAATGGATAGGGGTGGCTGTGACGACATCAAAAAAAAAAAAAAAAAAAAAAACAGCTGACGTAGTTTGGCCATGTGAATAGGAGGAATGGAGACAGGATACCAAATAGAATACTACGATGCATACCATACCAGTGGAAGGAAACGGGTCGCCCGCGACCCAAGTAGCAGAATAATGTGGAGGTGGAAATGCAGGCAAGGAAATGAATGTCGAGGAAAGTAAAGACAGAAGCAGATACTGAGTGGGTGCGGAGAAGTGGCGCCAGGCGTATATGTAATCCTCAAGAGGAAGATGCTGCATGTGCAGGTTACACGCCAGGGCAAATGGAGAGAGTGAGCTGTCTGCCTATACCCGGATCAGAATAAGAAAGAGACTGGCAGCTAGCTGCTTACGAAAGACCTACCATAGCAGCAACCCCTCAGACAAAGAGCTTGGTCGCCTCGCCAGTTTTGTTCGCCGTTGTCATATCTCGCTGCTGACGACAATAACATCCGCTAATATAAATTTTTCGTCGTTTTTGGATTGTGATTTGTTTCTTTGTGATGATTTTTTTTACCATATGTAAAAGAGTATCTGCAGTCAATAGCAAAAGTCAGCAGCAAAGTGATGATCGTGCGAAGCGAACGCAGTATTACAGCATAACGGGAAACATAAGAAGGAATTCAGTGCTACATTGCCTCCCATTGCAAATTACCCGAGTGTTAATGCCAATTTTTATCAGGTTATGTTGCTGGTCAGTGATTAAAAAAATGGTTCAAATGGCTCTGAGCACTATGGGACTCAACTTCTGAGGTCATTAGTCCCCTAGAACTTAGAACTAGTTAAACCTAACTAACCTAAGGACATCGCAAACATCCATGCCCGAGGCAGGATTCGAACCTGCGACCGTAGCGGTCTTGCGGTTCCAGTGATTAATGTTTCACTTTTAAATTTCTTCCTGAATTGTAATGAGAAGTCAGCCTACATATGCGCCAAATTTCGGATCAATGCTTAAGGAAAATCTGAGCCGCAATTTAGTGTTTTTTAAGAGCTCTACTTCCATGCACTTCACGCTTACGTACAAATTCAGGCATCTACATTCTGTGCTATTTTGCTTACTTCGTTAAAAACAGTTCGCTCACCGTGTGAAATAATCTCTGAATATCGCAGATTTTCATCACAGATCGTGTCTGTAATATTGCGTCCTGAGAGTCGATTATTAGCGGAAGAAAACAGTAGACCAGAATTCGTAGGCTAAGTTCCTCATGTCGTGTTTTCTTCCGCTCCCTCTAGTTTATTCACAGATACAAGCGAATGATACTGAGTACTGACGATTTGTCTGCGAATGGTCGTTCGCTTCCATTCGCTTTGGTGTAAATCAGGCTTGAGCCAGGTGCCAGGGTTCGTGTCCTGGTATAAGATGCAGTCGGAAGCTACCGTGACTGTTGTGGTGGTGTTTCATGGTAGGTCAGTCACATGCTGCTATCCTGTCTGCACGCCAAGTCACCATCTTCTGTCGTGCACTGGACAGCTGCCCGAACCTCCTCACGGAGCCAACAGAGGTAGCGGTCCAGCTTCCAGACAGCAGACAGCCTGACTCCAGATGCTGCCGCCCCCCTCCCCCCCCCCCCACTTCCGCCCACCGCCTCCGCTCAACAGCCCCTTGTTCGTAGCTACGCAGAAACTCGCAAAGCCGCTTACTCTTCCGCCCCAAATACCGATCCTCCGCCTGTCGCCCACAGCTCTTCAGCCTTAACTTTCGACCTCTTTTTCGTTTCTTCTGACATCTTTCAGTGAGGTTTTGCTTTATATACTTCCTCGAAAGCCTTCCGTCGTCTCGCAAAATGTCACAAAATGCTCATTTCCAATTTTGGAGCAAATGTTTAGGCACCGTTACATGATAACACAAAACGACTCGTAAATTCTAAGAAGAGTAGTAGTTGTTTCGCAAGGTCAATGGGGAGTTCCGATTTAAAAGTTTCTGAAATGAATATATTAATAGGTTCTGAGCAGGAACACTGCTACATTAATGAATGACTTTGGACAGCTAGGAAACTAAATTCGTGCAAGACAATGTTTTGCAATCTGTAGACTATGAAACTAAGCACTTAAAATAATAACGTTGTAAACCTAAACAACAATGACGACATTTATGGTGAAGAGACTGATCCGATGATGTTGTTGGTCTGAAGTGCATGCGTCAGCAAACTGCAACTCAACGACTTCCGTTACCGTAGATTCTACGAAAGACAGTAGAATAATGACTGGCGATACAAAGTAAGTGCGTTTTTAAAGTAGCGAAACAGTAAAATGGAGACCTAGCACTTTAAGGAAACGCACCACTGGTGCAAGGATATAGAGCCATGTGGGTGCAAGTTTGGACAAAGGAAACGTTTTAATGAAATGGAAAGACGGATATAACTTGTGGTAGAAAGATACGCTAATGACCAAAAATATATATCATCATATGGGAGATTACTGGAACGGTGGTCTGATCATTTAATATTAAAAGACTACGACCAATGTGTGGACGGGGCCAAGGAATTGACATATCAGACGTGATTTACCACATAAATAATTTATTCGTAACATACAATACATAACACCAACTACGTAAATCCTACTTCGATGCTTACAATTGCCCAAAATGGGAGGGCCACCACTTTCGAATTGGAAAGGCTTTGATTTAAGAAACTAAAACGCCTATTATAATTTTTAAAAATAATAAGAACACAACACATTTCTACCTGGACAACCTATGGTCCTAAAACTTTCGTATTACGTTCCAGCCAATCACATTAATAACTTATAAACACGGTTGGTAAAATACAAACGTTTGTTACTATAATCAATTTCAGTAATCCACAATCACTCAAAAAACAACATCAGAAGTTCGATACGGAGTATGTAAGCCTGTTTATACAATCTTTCTGACCAAAATAGGCACGAGGGCCACCATAACAGAAGTGCGCTAGTTGCTTTTAGGATAGGTGCTCCCATTAGATTAATCACTGAGTAGATATTTACTTAAGCGACAGGTAAGATAGTTAATGCAAATAGAAGGTATTTCTAAATTTTTTTTCTTTCCTCCCTTTCTATAAGGGGGTTTTAGTAACGTGGAAATTACACTTTGAGGAGACGCAATAGCAATCTAGCGGGCACGCCTTCACGAGGACGCCATGCCACTACACACGTACTAAACTAGCCGCGTATCCGCTGTTCAAGCCAAACATTAACAACACAGTTGAATATTCCTGACACCCAAATAGTCGGGATCAAAACAAAACCAAAAATCCCAAGAGCGCAAGATCCAGCATAGCTTCAGAACAGATCTTACTTCATGCGGTTGCCTTCTCAAATACAGGTATCGAAATGAAAACAAGAACGTATAACAACATTCCCTAATCAGCATAATGTTCTTCTTTAGGTCCCGGTAGCGCTAGACAACGCTGACATGCCAATGTTAACAAACCTCGAAGGCAACACCCTCCCACTGACAAGCCGAAACCAATGTGACCCCTTATCAGCTCCGTGACAGGACTCGAACCCCCAACTACTCTCAGTGCAACTCACTTAGAATAAATACAGCGCAAATAGTATGGCGGACACATATGCCCAGGGACTAACAGAACACTAGACTGAACTAGAATTAACCTTAATAATACAGCACTAGATCTTCGGAGACAAGGAACTAACTCCCCACCCGAAATTCTGCAACCACAGGGCGAGAGGATGAACTACCAAAACATAGAAGAGCAAACGTACACAAATAGCTACCAAAATACACCACTACACCCGTTAGCAACGATGCGTGGAGGAATATGCACTGTCAGAATTGCATCAGTGAACAGAACAGAGGAGTGCCACAACGGTGGCCACAAGGCGGGAAAGACAACTGGATGAACTCAATCCCAAAGGACGATCAACTTCAAACATTCACACTTAACTTCTTTTCACCTTTCCCTCGGCGCACTTCGTCGTTTGTCCGGGACTGCTGTGCACAATTCTGAGCCGCCCCAGTCGTCCCGGCGGACACCGACCCGGTCGAACTGCTCCCGGACTCAAACTCTCGCCGAACGGCGGCTCCACCACCCCATGATGGTTACTGTTTGTTTGCCTTCGTCGACGCAGGCGATGACTAGAGTACAATCCGCCTCCCGCGGACAACCAGTGAGGAGTGGACAGAGGGGCCCAACCGGGCCGGCGTTCCTCCACGAATAGAAGTGCGGATTCGATAACAACGCCCGTACGCGGAAGGCAGAATGTCGACGTCACCAGAGCAGACACGAAGGCCACTGCGCGGCAACCTCCTCCAGAGTTTTTTTTTTCCTTTATTGTTATTTTAATACCTGAACAAACAGGTAGGCTGTCAGCGGCATGCTACGCCGCTCTTCAGCCATAGTGGTAACAATAGCAGTACACAGAATGGAGAGTTAGAAAATACAAAGTGACGGGCAAAAAATAGTGGTCAGAGAATACACAAAAAACACGGAGCCGTTCGCACTCGACGGTAACGACACTGAAAACACGTTGACACGGCGCACATCGCACTGATGAATCCGACGGCACAAGTGAACGTAGAAGCGTGACGGCGGACACTAAAAACACAAAACGACGTCACACACACGAGACACTGATGGCGATGACCTCTGGCGCGCGAAAGTCCACGTAGCGTGTGCGAGTCCAGGGACCTGCCATGAGGGGAAGAAGGGTGAGGGGGGTGGAGAGGGGAGAACAAAGATGCCAATGGCTGAGGAGATGGGAGGAGGAATAGAGGGACAGGGGAGGGGAGGCCTGGGGGAGGAGTGGGGAGAAAGGGAGGTGGGAGGGAGGGTGCCCAAAGGAACAGACATAGGAAGAGGGAAGGAGGATCAAAGTTGGTAGGAGGGGTAGATGGAGGGGAGGAGGACATCATCAGGGAGGGGGAGCTGGCGGAAGCCACCTTGGGAGAGGGTAAGGAGGGTGGAGAGATGGAGACCGGGTGGGACGTGGGGATACAGGCGCGGCAGCGGGCGGGAGTGGGAGAGGATGGGTGATACAAGCGGATGAGGAGGATCGAGTTTGCGGGAGGTGTACAGGATCCGTAGCCTTTCAAGGAAAAGGAGGAGATGGGGGAAGGGGAGGAGATCATACAGGATCCGCATAGCGGAGGGGAGACGGATGCGATAGGTGAGGCGAAGAGCATGGCGTTCAAGGATTTGTAGGGATTTATAAAAGGTAGGGGGGGGGGGCGGAGATCCAGGCCGGATGGGCGTAACAAAGGATAGGGCGGATGAGGGATTTATAGGTGTGGAGTATGGTGGAGGGGTCCAGACCCCACGTACGGCCGAAAAGGAGCTTGAGGAGATGGAGTCGGGAGCGTGCCTTGGCTTGGATTGTCCGGAGATGAGTAGTCCAGGAGAGGCGACGGTCGAGGGTGACGCCAAGGTACTTAAGGGTGGGAGTGAGGGCGATAGGACGGCCATAGATGGTGAGATAGAATCCTCCAGCGTGACCGCACTCGCCTATAAATAGTACAAGCCAAAGAGTCTGCTGCAGTAAACACGAGAGTAGGTCGTGTTGCCAATCTACGGTTTCTAAGTACACCAAAGACCTTGCAATCGATAGTGGGTACACTACGGGCGGGAGTTCAAACGAAAGAGCTTCATAAAAGACCAACCCTGAACAACCGCGGAAAAACGAAATAGAAGCGAAGCAATAAAAGACAGAAACGAGATGCTAGAGCCCGATCGCGCCCAAACACTGTCGATTACCAAAAATATTGGCTCCACACGACGCTCAGGAAACGAGCCGTGGAAAGATGGAAGTACACACGGCCCAATTACAACTGGTTTGAAATACCACACAGAAATTATCAATAAGACACGAATATGTACGTAAGATTACAAGGAAGTAACAGAATGATATTGCTCCTTATCTTTTTAGTTTCAAAGAGAGTTTGTCACCAGTGTTCCCATCTGCAATCAATAATCACACATGGATATCGCCACCTACTTGGCCACATAGTTACAAATTCTTCGCAAAGAAAGCTGGTTTTCGGTGCAACTTCAAAAAACACACAACGCGAGAAACTATTCTATATAGACATAACTCGGAAGAAACATGATGTGACAGAAACGAAAGCGGTACGCGTCCAATGCACAGATTAAGCCTCACCCAATAACACAAAACCATGTTGAAAACGTCGATCGGATTCGTCAGTTAGAAAACTACGACCATAGCGCCGACAGCGCACAAAAGCCAGGCCAAGAGTGCCTTCCTAGGCGAACACCACAAAAGACAAAGGCCCGTGTTTCGGCACAGGAACAGACAACAACAACTGCGCTCCAAGTGGCGTGGCAGTGATTTAAGGGCGCTTAACCAGAAGTCCCTATCAGAGTTTCACCACCGTAGCAACCACATTGTCTCAAACTTGGCTTCTGGAACGTCAGACTTTCTGCTTGTCTCTAGCAAGACCAGGGCTTCGAGCTCCAAGAGACACATCACTTCAAAGAAGTCAGAGATACTTCGGGATAGGGATGGGTAAAACATATCTAATTCCAAATATCATCACGTTTTCATAATATTGATGTATGTATCCTTTATCTAAGTCATTGATATATCGATTAAACACTATTACGTAATAAGTAAAGAAAGATATTTTGTATGTCTGTCGTTTCTTGACTCATAGTCACTATGCAGATTTCTTGTCCCTCCCAGCTACTCTCGGCAGTCTAACATTAAATGTCCTACAATGGGCTTAATTTAGTTTCATATTCAGTACTAAATGTCAGCATCAGATCTGAACATGAATATATAGTGCATATTGATGAAAGTTTGTTAGTTCCGTGTGTCATTTCTAGCACTGCAAATGATAGGTACGAGGTGCAAGACGAACACAGCACTGTATGAGAATGGTGGAAGTTACCACTCGCTGCCCCCAACCGTGGGGCAGAACGTGCGCCCTCCTTACCCCCTTAGTAAGTGCCTGGATCAAGGAAAGATATACGCACTGTAAAAGTAACGTAGACTTGGTACAAAAGTTACGTGCGTTACTACACTGGCATTTAATGGAAAATGGACTCTTACTATCTATGTTAAGTATAATATTTAATGCATTAACACATATTAGAAGAGTTTCCCTCCCGAGACTTCTCACTCGCAGGGATAGGTCAAAAATGAGGATTATTCAGCATACCGATATTTTTGTCTTGATAATATTGAGGTCCTTTACAGATACCGATATAACTATCGATAATTTTAAGAACTTGCCCATCCCTTCTTCGGGAGCTCTTCAGAGTAATGTTGCCTGGCAGGGCTATGATACTTTGGCATGAAAAATAGAAGACAAGCACCCAGCGCGCTAGAGTGCTAATTAGAGTAAGACGCTAGTTTCTCTCGAAGCCTACTGAGATGAAACGTCAAAATCAGGTGCACTTGTGCAACACATTTCTCGACTGCTATAGAGTTTCGTGGTCGTATCGAGTTCTAAAGTAGTAAGGTGTATCAGTGGACCCTCGGAAAAAAGCGATATATTCAGAAATAAACGTGAAAACCGGTAACACAGACCTCCAAGAAAATATCCGCAACAGTTGGACTATTCCTTTTATTTGAAACCCGACTGTTTTCGACTCCCAGAGTTATTATCTAGTGGTATATGTCAGGCGTCCTGAGAAGACACAGAACAGAAATTTCATATTCCGTTTTTTAATCAGACTGAAGTCGTAAAATCGAACATAGTCACTCCTGAGAGAGTGTGCTTTTCTGTGTTTCAGAATATGCTTCTGTTACATTAATAACATAGTCCCATAATATTTGACAAACATGAAGACTTAAGAGTATTTGAATACAACAGGATGCAAACCTATTTCTTGAGACTTTGTAACTTCACAACTTTAGCCACTGCACAACTGTGAATAAGTATGATGTTCAACAAAGTGACTGTCCTCTTAAGATCTGCTGAAAGGTTTTACTAACATTTAATTATAATAGACTGTACCACGAGTGGCGTGTTTTTGATAAATCTTCCTGTACTGTGGCCCTGGAAACTCATACTGTCTTAATGCACAAGTTATAATAGGACAGCAACTAAATTTGTGTGAATCTAGTATGGCGTCTCTAACGTTCTTCGTATGTTGATTGCTACTGAGTTTGTCTTCAAATGGCTCTGAGCACTAGGGGACTTAACTTCTGAGGTCATCAGTCCCCTAGACTTAGAACTACTTAAACCTAACTAATCTAAGGACAGCACACACATTCATGCCCGAGACAGGATTCGAACCTGCGATCGTAGCAGCAGCGCGGTTCCGGACTGAAGCGCCTAGAACCGCTCAGCCACAACGGCCAGCGTTTGTGTTTACATCGAGTTTTATGGAAGACAGGTCGTTTTGACATCACCTCACAACAATCTTTGAGTGACAGTAGATTCTCTTACTCACGAAAGGTGTTGGCGCGGATTGCCAACGCCTTTCAACGTTGAGTAATGTATTTTGAATATAAGTAAACGTTAGCACATACATGAGCAGTTGAATCAGACACACCTTCTAGGTAGAACGTACAGCCCCCTCTTTCACCCTGCTGACAATTATGATACGTCACGGCATTTGCTCTGTGAGACCAGGTACACATTGAGGACTCTTCTTGTTTCGTGGTCATCCGTCACCAACATATTATCGAAATTAGTCAAAGCTGGGCACAAGGTAGGCACGCGACTCTCGATTACGTCCCAGACATTCTCAATAGGATTCAGAGCCGGTGACCTGGAGTACACTCATGTCATTGGTATGTTTCTCAGTTTTCAAGCAATTTGTTAACGTTGCTGAAGATTGAAGCTGCCTGGCGGGTTTTGTTGTTGTTGTTGTTGTTGTTGTTGTGGTCTTCAGTCCTGAGACTGGTTTTATGCAGCTCTCCATGCTACTCTATCCTGTGCAAGCCTCTTCATCTCCCAGTACCTGCTGCAGCCTACATCCTTCTGAATCTGCTTAGTCTATTCATCTCTTGGTCTCCATCTACGATTTTTACCCTCCATGCTGCCCTCCAGTACTAAATTGGTGATCCCTTGATGCCCCAGAACATGTCCTACCAACCGATCCCTTCTTCTTGTCAAGTTGTGCCACAAACTCCTCCCCAATTCTATTTAATACCTCATTAGTTATCTGATCTACCCATCTAATCTTCAGCATTCATCTGTAGCACCACATTTCGAAGGCTTCTATTTTCTTCTTGTCTAAACTATTTATCGTCCATGTTTCACTTCCATACATGGCTACACTACTTTCAGGAACGACTTCCTGACACTTAAATCAATACTCGATGTTAACAAATTTCTCTTCTTCAGAAACGCTTTCTTTGCCAGCGGGTTTTGTATGAAAAAAAAAAAAAGAACCTGATGGAATTTCCTGATATTAGGTTTTGCGTCTGCATATACAAGCGCAAGCCACCTTACGGTGTATGGCGGACCGTACATCTCCTACCACTATAATTTTTCCTCTTCAGTCTTTAATTCGGAAATGGTGCAAGTGAAGAGCGACTGTCAATAAACTTCTACATGGGCTCTAATTTCTCGGATTTTCTCACCTTGATCAACTGACAGGACGTATATGGGAGGAAGTATGTGTTGCCCGTCGTCTTCGACGCACGCTGTCGTAATTTCAACAGTAAACTTCCTTGAAGCAAAACGATTCAGTTTCAGCGCTTTCAATTATTGTTGAGCACCTGCTTAAAGCTCTTACGTTTACTAAAGGATCCCAGTACGGAAGGTGCTGCTTGTAGTTGGATATTGTCTGAATTTACTGTTAATCCTTCTTGGTAAGACCTCCGACTGATGAACAGTACTTAAAAATCAGCCCAACAAGTTTTTTAAGCCTAATTTTTTGTAGATGAATTACATTTCCTTAATGTTCACCCAAGGAATGTTACCCTAGCATCTGATTTTTTATGATAGTTTCTTTTGCTCACTCTACTGTACGCAGAGGCAGTTAGGATAGTTATTGTTACTATCCTTTTTTTTCACCTGTAGCATAATCGAACATTAGTGGCTCTCTACACCTATTTATGTTCTATATCCGAAGCTGAGGCGACTAATCTACTTCCGTTGTTGGGGTAATGTCCTTGGGAAGCAAGTGCTCTGAGTAGATTCCTGGTCCCACTTTTGTCTCACTTGAATAGCGATAACCAAATCAGCGGCTGTATTTGAATCTACGTCGTTTATTATTTTTAATAACATGCTACCAGTTTCAGCACCAATTTGTGTCATCTTCAGGCCCCTTCATATGGCAGAACATGAAGTGTATGAGAGCACAGACAACATAAATTATAGTTTGTGACAAAATTGATAAATTACATAACAAAATGCAGTATTATTATCCATACCAAACAAAATACAGCGTATTGCAACTTTCTTTTTATATACCAGTGACATAATGGACTTGAGGGGAACACACACGTACAATGGGTTACACCAGCATATCGATCGCAGACACATATATCCCTCACCAGAGCACCCGCAAATATGAGATAGACCAACAATAAAAAGGAAAGAAACTAGTAACATAATACCATGCGGGTCGAGTGGACGAATACAACACTAACATAATGAACAAACATTCGTTGGAAAATACAAACCCACAGACATACCAACATGTACTCTAATACACTAAAAACATAAACAATGTAATACACGGTCTAAAACCTGATACATAAATAGATTCATGTTCCATGACTCCACTCTAAAGCAACCTGGTCATACCCCCAAGGTCCTCGACATATGCTTAACAAATGTGTAACTTGCGTGTGTAAGAGACCTGGATGCAATACCTCCAAAGAAACAACGAAGCATATCACCAAAGTTCCTACAAATTCGAAGAATTCTACCGGACGTAAAGCAATGTTGCCAACATTAGTGACAGCCACCATCAATATGTACCACATGGTTAAAACTAGCATACGTGATGTATTTCAATAAATAAATGCCGAGACAAATCTGCTATTTAGATGTAACAACAGGCTATAACAAGTTACCAAGTAAAAGTTAATCAGTAAAACCAGCAGTCTCATATGGGCTACTACACATACCGGACTATGAACTTAGAAACGTCCTTACGAAAACCCAGCTGAATAAAACCAAGAACATGTACATGTTAACACATAAGAACAAGACAAAGAACTGCGAAGATTCCATAATAATGGGAACCTAGATAATAACTTACGCAAACGTGACAAAATCTTAAACCTATGCACACCAAAATTATATTGCAGTAGCGGTACACCTTTTGGGCCCACTGTTTGGTTACACTGGTGCACTGCTACCACAGTGTAGTTTATGTGTGCTAAGTTCATGGTCCGCTATGTGTAGTAGCACATATATGGCTATTGGTTTTACTGATTGACTTTGAACAGGCTACTCCTTATAGCCTATTGTTACATGTAAAGAGCGGATTTGCCACACGGGATGTTCCTCGGCAACAGTTAGTAGATACACAGTATATCATACATTTAATCCTGTGGTACAAATTGACAGTGGTTGTTACCAATGCTGGCAATATTGTTTTACGTCTGTTAGAAATCTTGGAAGTAGTAGGAACTTTGGTGACATGCTTCATTGTTTCTTTGGAGATATTGCATCCAGGGTCTTTCAAAAACACAAATTACACATTTGCTAAGCTTATGGACCTTAGAGATATGACTGGGTTGCTTTAGAGTAATATCAGTGGAACACTGGTCTATTTATATACCAGGTTTTAGAGCGTGTTTTATAATGATTACGTTTTTGAGGTATTAGAGTATATGCAGGTATGTAGGGGGTGTCTGTGTTTTCCATCAAACATTTGTTCATTAGGTTAGCGTCGCATTTGTCCACTCCAGCCACGTGGTATTATGTTATTAGTTTGTTTAGTTTCTTTTAATTATTGCTATATCTCATATTTGTAGGTGTTCTGGTGAGGGAGGTATGTTACTGCGATCGCTATGCTGGTGTAAATCATTGTAGGTGTGGGTTTCTCCACTACGTCATTGATGTAAAAAAAAAGAAAAGAAATATGCAATGTGAGTTAGATGCTGTATTTGATTTTGTATGGATAACAATAATATATTTGTCCATGCTCTCATACTCGTCTATCATATTATGTGCGTTTCCATATGCATGGGCCTGAAGATGACACTATTTGGTGTCGAAACTGGTAGCATGTGCTAAAAAGAATAAAGGACGTAGATTCAAATAGAGCCGCTGGTTTTGCTATCATTATTCAAGGACTCAGTGTCTGGCTGCAGTCCCACCTTCCTTGAATGATTACCAGAGACTCACTTTTGTCTTGTCCCAAATGGATAATACACAGGTCACTTTAAGGGAGAGGTTGTAACTGGAGAATGTTGGAAGGCGCGGTGCGGTTAAAACTGCCATGCACGGCTGTTATCTAAAATTAGTCAGCAAGCGACCGCCCACTTCATTATGCAGAGGGCGCACCGCTCGCCCGTCGTCAAGTCCGGCCTATCTGACAGCTCCATCAGTGGGAGGCGCGTCTCACCGTGTTATGCACAGCTGACCCCCTGCTGAGCGACTGTCCTTCATTGATGCGTATGGATTGTGTAAGATCAAACAGGTATGAAACGACACGTTAATGACCCTTGAACAGAGTACCAGTTTACGGAATATCGGATTGTCCTAAAGATGTAGTGAAACGGCAGTCTTTTCTTTGTGTGAAGGCTCACGTGCATTACAAGGCCCGAAGTAGTTGTTTCCACCGCCAATTGGTCAGCTTTGTCAGTGTCTACCAATCCTCTATGACCTACAGCCCATAAAAAAGCGAATTCTTATACCTCTAAGCTAATTTTTCAGTTAGCTGAGAAACCCAGCTTTGCCCAGGTATTTATAACTGCGCCCGAGGCTCTTAAATGTGCAGTGTACTTCTTTTTTTCTTTTCTTTTTTTCCTTTTATACAGCATTTGAGGAAGTGATTGTTCTTTTCACTAACATGGGAGAGAGCCACTCAGAGCTGGCCATACGAAAAGCTGACACTAAGAAACACGCCCGCAAAACGCAGCATCTGGCCTCGGGCTTTGTTTATGGTCATGGCATAACAAAAGGTCACCAGAAGCTGTACGTGTTTAAAGTGAAATGGTACATTTTTAGGAAAAAGCCGGATTCGTGGCATAAAAACTCACTCGCCTGTGGCACTAGACGTCAAAATTTCCGCTTCTACGGTGTTACGTTGGAGAGAAGTACCTTTAAGCCTCTGTGAATGAAGCATTCTGAGGAGCGGGATAACGTATGACGGTCTCCATCAGAGTTACGTCGTGTCTCATTTTCAAAAGGAGTTCCCAAAGAGCAACATACACTGCGGTGTTCCACAGCAAGTCTCGTCTCTTGATCTTCATGGTTTCTTAAGACCACATATTCCTCAGTCTTTTACCTATTCTGATGTACCCTGAAAGCCTCGAATGTCTTCTAAGCATTTTTATTTGTAAACAAAACGAAATCAAGATGTAACGAGTACGCAACCAAATCAGAAAAATGGTTCAAATGGTTCTGAGCACTATGCGATTAACTTCTGAGGTTATCAGTCGCCTAGAACTTAGAACTAATGAAACCTAACTAACCTAAGGACATCACACACATCCATGCCCGAGGCAGGATTCGAACCTGCGACCGTAGCGGTCGCTCGGTTCCAGACTGTGGCGCCTAGAACCGCACGGCCACCCCGGCTGGCCAACCAAATCAGAAATCCAATTTAATAAATTCCTAGCAAAGAATACAAATAAAATCTATCGAAAGAAGCAAAGTAGTGCTATTAAGTATTTTAAACAAAAAGCGAAAGCAGTAAATCCGTACATCCTAGCCAAGTAAATTCACTGCTCGTTTGTATTCGTAAAGATAAGATTGCAGTGCTTAACTCTATCACTGACGTAAGCTTCGGAAAATCCATCTGTCATTGAGTTAAAAAAAACCGAACAGCGTCATATATTGGGTCCTTCGTCTACTAAGCTGTGATGACTAACATCCGAACGACTACTAGAGATAGGATGTTGATATTCACAGGACATGTACGTTAGTATGTTCTGCAGAAATGATTAACATTTCAGTCACCTCCGTTCAGCATATGTCCTGTTGCCTAGTAGCCATAGGGTCCGCCATGGGTCCTGATAATTTGTTCCACGCATGATGCCATCGATGTGTATAAGGGGCGAGCGAATAGCGTCCTGTGTTCTAGCCATCCACGGTGCATTCACCTGGTTCCGAAGTTCATCCGTGGTGGTTGGAAATGGGTCACAGCACTGCACCCATCGTTTCACCATATCTCACACATTTTCGATTGGCGACAGGTCTGATGATATGGAGTGTCAGGGCAATAGGTTTACATCCTGTGACACCAAGAAGGCACGTGTTCGTGCAGCAGCATGTGGTCGTGCTTTGTCTTGTTGAAAAATATCTGGGATATTGTGCAGAAAGGGTGTGGCTGCGGGTCGCAGGATGTCATTCACGTAGATCACATTCGTCACAGTGCCCTGGACACGCACCAACTGTGATTTGTCGTTGAACTCAACAGCACCCCACGCAATAAAGCCTTCGGCTGGCGCTGTATGCCTTCTGCGAATGCAGTCACTGTGACGCCGCTCCTCCTGTCTGCGGCGAACCAAAATGTGGCCATCATTTTTAAACAAACAGAATCGGGATTCGTCTGAAAACATTATTGATGCCATTCCTGTCCCCAGTGACGTCGTTCTATACGCCCTTGTCGTCTAGCACGTTTCTGCACATTCGTCAAAGGTAGACAAAAAAGTGGACGAAGCGCATGTAATCCATGCCGTAATAAAATGTGATGGACTGATACCCCTGATAGTATACGCTGCGTGACACTGTTCCACTGTTGCGCCAGAGCCGAGGACGCAGATCTATCCTGCAATGCCATTCAGATGAGGAATCGATCTGCTGGGAGGTTGGTCTGGATCCTGCTTACAACTGACTCATCTTGTAGAAGTCTACGGCCTTCTGTGAACAATTCTGCGCACACCTGTTGCATTGCCGAAACACTTTCTCCCACACGAGCAGCAATTTCCCGTTGGATGCGTCGCATTCTCTCATGCCAATAATACAGATTTGCGGGCACGGTTCGCGCATACGTCTCCGAGCAATCCTGCTCGACAACTCAAGTCACACTGATCCATTACCTTCGGTTTATAGCGACAACAAGAGCCTGCAGGTACCGGTGTTGCCCGGCGATATCGATGTTGACCTCGAACTGGGGGGCCGAAATGGTTCCAATGCTAAACATTTCTACAGAGCATACTAATGTACACGTCACGTGAATATGAACGTCCTCTCTCTAGTCGTTCAAGGTTTCCTGTTTTTTTTCGTTTTTTTTTCCTGAACAAGAGTGCACTAACAAGGTAACCTCCCCTCGCACCCCCCTCAGATTTAGTTATAAGTGGGCACAGTGGATAGGCCTTGAAAAACTGAACACAGATCAATCGAGAAAAGCCGGCCGCGGTGGCCGTGCGGTTCTAGGTGCTGCAGTCCGGAACCGCGGTACTGCTACGGTCGCAGGTTCGAATCCTGCCTCGGGCATGGATGTGTGTGATGTCCTTAGGTTAGTTAGGTTTAAGTAGTTCTAAGTGCTAGGGGACTGATGACCGAAGATGTTAAGTCCCATAGTGCTCAAAGCCATTTGAACCATTTGAACCATCAATCGAGAAAACAGGAAGAAGTGGTGTGGAACAACGAAAAAAATAAGCAAAATATACAAACTGAGTAGTCCATGCGCAAGATAGGCAACATCAATGTCAGTAAGCGTTCTGGAGTACGATGGTCCCTTGGTTAGCGTGAGCAATTGCGGAACGAGAGGTCGTTGGTTCAGGTCTTCCCTCGAGTGAAAAGTTAAATTTTTTATGTAATCAACTTCGCTCTCCAAAACTCCAGGGCATGTTCAGATTTGCTTGGACAAATGCAGGATTTGACGGTCTACACACGGAAAAATTTGAAAACGTTAAAAACATATGTTTTACAGAGCACAGGGAAAACTGTGTGACTGTGAAACTGTTGCATTCATTTGTTGCAGTTTATGTGACAAACTCTTATGTTTTTATCACTTTTTTGGGAGTGATTATCACATCCACAAGAAAACCTAAATCGGGCAGGGTAGAAGAATCTTTTTACCCATTCGCCAAGTGTACAAGTTAGGTGGGTCGACAACACATTCCCGTCATGTAACGCACATGCCGTCACCAGTGTCGTATGGAATATATCAGACGTGTTTTCCTGTGGAGGAATCGGTTGACCTATGACCTTGCGATCAAATGTTTTCCTTTCCCATTGGAGAGGCACGTCCTTTCGTCTACTAATCCCACGGTTTTTCAGTGCGGTCGCAAAACACAGACACTAAACTTATTAAAGTGAACAGAGATGTCAATGAACGAACGGGCAGATCATAACTGCGAAAAAAACTTTTCACTCGAGGGAAGACTTGAACCAAGGACCTGTTATTCCGCAGCTGCTCACGCTAACCACGGGAACACGGCGCTCCAGAGCTCAGATTATCCATGATGTTGCTAATCGCATGGACTACTCGGTTTGTATATTTTGCTTATTTTTTTCCTAGTTCCACACAACTTCTTCCTGTTTTCTCGATTGATCTCTGTTCAGTTCTTCAAGGCCTATCCACTGTGCCAACGTATAACTAAATCTGAGGAGGGTGCGATGGGGAGGTTCCCTTGTAAGCTGAGAAGTATTAAATAAAAATAAAAATTACGGTATCGTTCTTTTCGTGTTAGAGTTTGGCCCAGGATATGCTGTAGTTATCTCACATAACCTCGTGAAAATTCGTCTAATAATCATAAATTAGTGTGTTAGTGTGTAGTACAGATTGCGGGTGGGCAGTTCTTATTGTTTGTCGACCGGGATTGTCTATTTTATTGACGTATTTTGTTTTTCCTTTCTTTCACGAAAATAATTTTTGTCTACTGCGAAGTGTGGACGTATTAGAACAGTGCTACTGCCGTAGGTATTTTAAATGAATTATCTGTAAGCAGTTGGGTTTAATGGCCTTTATTTTTTCTTTATGGCATTTGAAAATGCCTGGAATTATATTTACTTACGTGGCGTGTACACTGTTTCTTTACTAATGGCGTTGCAGAATTTTGCAGCGGAAGTTTTTGTGACAGTTGTTGTATAACTTTGTAAGTTAAGGTACAATGTTCACGAAGCGTTTGTAAATGAAAACATCTGAAGATGGTGTGAACATAAACCGAATGTACTCTCGGAAGTGCATGAGGCCGTTGGTGTGGCGTGTATTGTACCATTTACATCGGTGTCTTAGCTTGTAGACATTAAAGTCACGGAAGCTGTAGTTTTGACCTTACACGCTAGGAGCGTTGCTGTCGCGGCAGGTGACTAGGCGGCCCGCGGGTCACCAGAGCTTGCCCATACCTGGTGAAGATGATTCTTCTCTGATTGCCAGTCCTCAAATATTCCTTCTATTGACGAAGCAGTTCACGTATGAAAGGCGTGGTTTCAATGTCTAACAGGCACGGTACTTCGGCAAGCGACCACATTGCCATCATCAGGAGCGCTGATGATGTGATTGCCTAATAACTGACGAGGGGCATACATCTCATCTGCTCCCCTCCCACTGCAACATCTCCTTCCCCCTTCGCCCGCCGCCAAGTCGAGTTTCGCGCCCTTGGATGCGTTCTGTTGTGTCTGCCTCCGAAGTCAGTTCCTTATGGGATATCTCTTTGATGTTGGCAACGTGATCGCTTGCCGTAAGATTGTGTTTGTTGGACACTGAAATCCCACCGCCGACTTGCGATCTATTTTATCATGTTTTACGCTGGGATAAGTACTAGAATAACATTTATGTTACTGTTCTTCTTTGGGTTTTCATTACATTTTTAAATCTGACACTGTCGGCGGGTTCAGGAGGTCCATATGACAACCAAATTTTGAGAGCCTCTCGAATCGCCATTGCTTCCACGGTAAAAATTAAACAAAATAGGCACAAAAGAAACTATTTCGAATATTTGTGGTTGGAGACAATAAATGCACATCCCACAGCTGAAATTTCTTGGGATGGAAATAATCATATGTAAATGAAAAAAGTGCTGTCAATAATCCATAACTGCTTATACCGAAGATATTTGATAAAACTAATAGCGAATAAAGAGTTTTCCCAACTGCTGTTTAGATGTAGTTCAGAATAGAAATCAGACTCAGGCTTGACTAAACAAGATATATTGTGCGTGCCATAATCAGTAACAAGAACTGACACGAAGCGAAAGTTCACAATAATTGAAGAAAACACGTTGTAGTAATTAGTATGAAACGTTGTCCAATAAGGGGCAATCTGATGAAAATGATCCAGAGGGGGAAAAAGTAAGTATATTGCTCATTATTTCAACAGTAATCAGCATAACTATTAACATACTTATCCAACTGTGAGACAGGATGGTCAATGCCTTCATGGAAAAATGGCTCCAGTTGCCTACAGACCGTGATACTATGGTTCAAATGGCTCTGAGCACTATGGGACTTAACATCTGAGGTCATCAGTCCCCTAGAACTTAGAACTACTTAAACCTAACTAACCTAAGGACATCACACACATCCATGCCCGAGACAGGATTCGAACCTGCAACCGTAGCGGTCGCGTGGTTCCAGACTGAAGCGCCTAGAACCGCTCGGCCACATCGGCCGGCACCGTGATAGTGCCCAGGCGTGCATTTCGTCAGAATCAGATCGACAGCCAATGAATGTCTTTCCTCAGGGCACCAAAAACATGGAGTTGGGGAATGTATACAGTATGTGTAAGGGCTTCTCAGCGAAACTTCTGCGTCTGTCAATGGATTTCCCCATTAGTGGTCCGCATCGTCGATAAAACAATTTTAGATTCGTCTGTACTGCGCTTATGGACCGAAGAGCCAAAGAAACTGGTACAAGCCGGCCGAAGTGGCCGCGCGGTTCTGGCGCTGCAGTCTGGAACCGCGAGACCGCTACGGTCGCAGGTTCGCATCCTGCCTCGGGCATGGATGTGTGTGATGTCCTTAGATTAGTTAGGTTTAACTAGTTCTACGTTCTAGGGGACTAATGACCTCAGCAGTTGAGTCCCATAGTGCTCAGAGCCATTTGAACCATTTTGAAACTGGTACACCTGCCTAATAACGTGTAGGGCCCCCGCGAGCAAGAAGAGCCGCAACACGACGGGACATGGATTCCACTATGTCTGAAGTAATACTGGAGGGAACTGATACCATTAATCATGCAGGGCTGTCCATATATCCGTAAGAGTACAAGGGGGTGGAGATCTCTTCTGAACAGCACGTTGCAAGTCGTCCCAGATTTGCTCAATAATGTTTATGTCTGGTGAGACTATGGTTAGCGGAAGCGTTTGAACTCAGAAGCGTGTTACTGGAGCCACTCTGTAGCAGTTCTGGACGTGTGGGGTATCGCATTGTCCTTCTGGTATTGCGCCGGCCGCGGTGGCCGTGCGGTTCTGGCGCTGCAGTCCGGAACCGCGAGGCTGCTACGGTCGCAGGTTCGAATCCTGCCTCGGGCATGGGTGTGTGTGATGTCCTTAGGTTAGTTAGGTTTAAGTAGTTCTAAGTTCTAGGGGACTTATGACCTAAGATGTTGAGTCCCATAGTGCTCAGAGCCATTTGAGCCTTCTGGTATTGCCTAAGCCTGTCGGAACGCACAATGGACACGAACGGATGCAGGTGATCTGAAAGCATGCTTAAGTGGGTGTCACACCTCAGATTCGTGTCTAGACGTATCAGGGATCCCATATCACTCCAACTACACACGCCCCACACCATTACAGAGCCTCCACCAGCTTGAACAGTCCCCTGCTGAATGCAGAGTCCATGGATTCATGAGGTTGTCTCCATACTCCCAATTTCTTCCTCTCGATAGAACTTGAAATGAGACTCGTCCGACCAGACAACATGTTTCCTGTCATCTACAGCGCAAAGTCAGCGTTGACGGGTCCACCCGAGGCGTAAAGCTTTGTTTTGTGCAGTCATCAAGCGTACACGAGTGAGCCTTCGGCTCCGAAAGCCCATAGCGATGATGTTTCGTTGAATGGTTTGCAGGCTGACACTAGTTGATGGCCCATCATTGAAATCTGCAGCAATTTGCAGAAGGGTTGCACTTCTGTCAAATGGCTCTGAGCACTATGCGACTTAACTTCTGAGGTCATCAGTCGCCTAGAACTTAGAACTAATTAAACCTAACTAACCTAGGGACATCACACACAACCATGCCCGAGGCAGGATTCGAACCTGCGACCGTAGCGGTCGCTCGGTTCCAGACTGTAGCGCCTAGAACCGCACTTCTGTCACGTTGAACGATTCTCCTCAGTCGTCGTTTGTCCCGTTCTTGCAAGATATTTTTCTGGCTGCACCGATGTCGGAGATTTGATGTTTTACCGGATTCCTGATATTCACGGTACACTCGTGAAATGGTCGTACGGGAAAATCTCCTCTTCATCGCTATTTCGAGGATGCTGTGTCCCATAGCTCGTGCGCCGACTATAACACCACATTCAAACTCACTGATATCTTGATAACCTGGAATTGTAGCAGCAGTAATCGATCTAACAACTACGCCAGACACTTGTTATCTTACATAAGCGTTGCCGACAGCAGAGCCGTATTCTACCTGTTTACATATGTCTGTATTGGAATACGCATGCCTATACCATTTTCTTTGGCGATTCAGTGTATGATTTCCTTACCGCGACATGTGAGCGCAAGGCCACCATGCCTCATGGCGGGCTGTTGTCATTATGTTGTGGTTTGATGTTTGAGACAACAGTAGCCACATTTATGAAGCAATACCCGCTCACACGGAGCGTAAGAGACTATCTTTACTCTGCATATGTTATGGGAGAGGTTTATGTAATACGCCTACATCAGTATGTTATAGACAGTTAAGGGGAGCCGGAGGTGCCTATGCTGTCCATGTTAAAATCACTAAGTTTGAGGAACATTCATGAATAAACTACCAAATAGAAAAATTTGAATTCTTTTTTACATATAGGGTGGTTTAGTATTGCAGTTATGACAGAGGGATTTTGGAGTATCTTTTCTAGTTTCCTTCCTATTATTTTTTTATTAATGACCCAAATGTTTTTACAAATAATTGCTTATAATTAAACTGAAATGAAACTACTGAACATCTGGCCAAATGGCAGTGTTACAATGTACGTTTGACCACTAGGAGTGCTGTATAAAAATTTCATCTCTCTAGCTTGAGTGGATTTTGAGAAAATGTTCCTTATATTCGAAAGATTATAATTTACGGGAAATGGCTGTCAAAGTTTATCAATACATTCCTGCACTATAGAATGGATTATCTGGGTCTTCTTCTTCATCCTCCAAAAGTTTCCTCTTCTGTCTTCTTTTCTGGCCTGTTGTTCCATCATACTTCATATGCCTTTCTCTTCTTCCTGCTCCTCTTATCCTTTCTCTGTCAATATTTCTTAGTGCTCGTAGAGTGTTCACCCCAGCTGTAAATCCTAATGCGTTCAGAACTTCACACTTCACAGTGTTCCCTTGGTTGTAGGTTGCTATTGCATCATAAATGCCAAAGTGCAGTGTTTTTATGCTTACAAACACCCTTTTAGGAATCACTTTCCAAATCAAATTATTTACGCTCTCATTAGGATTCTGCGTCTTTCCGTGTAGACATTTGTGTAACAATTGTGGCTGTGCTAAGTCATGAAAAATTGGTTTTATTGTTCCCTCCTGATTCTTGAACATACTGCATATTATCCGCTTTACACAAGAAGTATAATACTACCAACAACAGGCGCAACACTGAACTAATTCGAAACGGTAAATAGCAAAGAGACGATGTTCCGCGCTCTTATTCATTGCAGTATCGCAACTCGGTATTAGTGTTAATTTCTTTTCCCTACGTTCTTCCTCTTCTTATATACACGGTTACTAAAACGTGGCATCGTAACCAGAACAAAAGTGTACGACAATATTAAATGGAGCAAGATGTTCGAAATTATGAGGAAAATAGGAGTAAGCTGTAAGGAAATACGGGTAATATTTGTCACAAAAACAATGTAGCCAACTCTTGCACACTCGCTGTATGCGTAACATAAGGCGCTGTATGCGTAACAGGCCGAGAAAATTCCAAGCAGTTGCGGCCAGGAAGTCACGGTGTTAGATGCATTCAGCGGCCGCCCATTTCCTCTGCAGGCGTGGGGGAAAATGGTAATAACTCCACTTCTAGGGCGAGTAGAACAATAATTCAAAGTTTACATTAAAGAGGAATGTTCCAATAAATTTTCGGTAGCAAAAAAAAAATCTTAATTTTTTTGGATTTGATCACCTCCGGCTCCCCTTAAATGTCATATCAGTAAATCGGGTAACTGATGGAACGGCCCAATTCAGTTTCTGTGCAGTTTTTCTCAAATTATAAATTTCTTTCTATTTACTTCCTGGTATATTTAAGTTCTTGTTTATATTCATGTCTCTCTGTAATCGTGTCATCAACACAATCATCATCGTACCATTATCATGTTTTCATCATCGTCTTTATCTTTACATATGTAGTCACATGTGGTTCGCTCTTCTTATGATTTGTAATTATACAAGGAATTTTCGGATTGCATTGAGCATCCATTCGCTTATGTATCTGTCCATCATACGCCTATCTCATTTTCTTTAGAGTCGTAATTACGATTTCCAGTACAATTTTTACCCAGAATAGATTTCTTCATGTGCTAGCAGCACGTTTCTTTGAATTTTGGATGGAGTAACATTTATGATCTTTGACAAGACACTTGACAAACAGAAACATATAATAGGTGTGACAAGAAAATACAGCGGATATTTTATTACAAACAAAATAATAAGCTCACATACAATTTGTTTCAAGCTCATTCCTTGGCTCCCTAAGGTTGAATCCATCACTGGAAGAATTTCTGGAAGGCTTCTTTTGGAAGGGCTTCAGTTGCTCTGTTGTAGGCCTTCCAGTGTTAGGAATAGTGTCAAAACGTTTCCCTTTAAACACGGTTTTAATTTTTGGATAGTGTCAGAAGTCGCATGGTGCCGAATCTGGCGAGTAAGGCGGATATGGAGAGGCAGGAATATTTTTTCCGGCCAAAAACTCATTTTTCTGGTCCCTTTCATCTAGATCGTTTCGAAAACGTTCACATACATCCTTTTAAAACTCGACGTTTACAGCTTTTCCCCATGGAACGAACTCCAATTGCACTACCCCCACAGCATTGGGAAAAGCGATGAGCAAGACATTCGATTGTGAGTGAAATGCCTTTATAGGCCGCGGAAATTCAGTGGTTTTCCGTTGGGGGGGGCTCTGAATTTTCGTCTCAGGGTAATATCTAGAGACCCAAGTTTATCTCCAATTAAGTTTTGTATATGAAGTCCGGACCTAAATGCAGCGATTCCTCAACTCAGTGCAAATCGACACACGATTTTCCTTATCTTCCTCACTCAGAAGTGTGTAGACAAATTCTGCACTCATTGGTCTCATTTGCAAATTACTGGTTACGGTGCTTTGCAAGGACCCGTAAGAGATGCTGAGCTCCTCGGTAACCTCTCGAATAGTTATTAGCGTGTTTGAATGAACAGTTTTTGCCCCTTTCTGCACGTATTTAATGTTAATCGACATTCCAAACGTTGGCCGTCTTCTACCAACTCATTTCCACTTTTAAATCACCCATACTACATGTAAGCAGACTTCAGAGTTACAGCTTTATCGTCATACATCAATTTCAACAACTCATTAGTTTCTCTGGCAATTTTTTGCAACCTTCAGTAGAACTTAACCTTCACGCGTTGCTCGAAATCCATGATGCTCGGCAGACACTGTAAACGCAACTTCACTCTAGCGGCTCTGGACGCTGAATGACAAGTCAGAACGTGTTGAAATTTTTTGATGCTGCCCGCCTCATCGGATCAGGTTATGAGACAAATTACATCGAATCGTTGGATCACCTGCTGATGCTAAAAAAAAGTTCATTCGCCATATTTTTTGATCACACTTCGTGTAAGATACGTGACATCATTACATCTTGATTTATCGTAAGATTTTTCACGTCCTCTGTACGAGAAAAAAGTGCTACATTCATTATCAGCGAGGCGCTGTTAATGCTTTTCTGTCCTGTAATGTGAGCGAATTAGAAAGCTATAAATTTAGTTGGCCGAAAGTTTTAATAACCTTGCAGTTTTAATGGTCCTTAAAGACGGACGTTAATGGGAGCAAGTAAAGACGTTACAAGACTTCACACTTAGTTCTAGAATGTACCTCCAAAGTTTTACGGGAGTTAGCACAAAGTTACACACTTTACTTCGTTTACGAGCATGGAAGCATGGTATGTACAGTAAGGTGGAGCGATCAGAACTCGAAACTGTCGAAAATTGTGACATTACTTTATACTAGCAGGACTATGTACCTCAGCTGTTAGTGCCCTATTACTGACAAGGGACGTCTCCCTGCTCGAACAGGAATTCGGTGTTTCATTTGTTTAGAAGCTTTACGTACCACTGTAATTATGACGGTGAAAGCATTCGATTGTGTTAATCTTAGTTTGGCCAGTATCGAACTTTAAAAAATACATGAGGTCCCTCAACAATATGCACGAAAAAATATTCAGAATCACAAGGAGCACATTTGGCGAAATCACCACTTCGACTGTTCTCAGAATAACATTATTGAGCTGCAAAAGAAAATGCCACTTGAATCCCATTCTTTAGCGCAGCAACATGTGCAGGACTATTGTACCCAGCCGCTTGCCAAGAAAATTTAAGCATAGGCTGATACAATGGAGCAGAGAGTTGGCCATGAATAATGCAACGTATTTTGATTATGAAAGTTCTACTCCATACATCCAAAGGCTTTAAGAATTTTGTTATCTTTGGCGGAATGATCCTGTATTCAGCGTCTTTATTCGTAAATGAATTCTTTTCTGTTGTTGTGTCTTTGTAAGTACTGCAGGAATCCAAAGTAGTATACACATCTGGCTGTTTGCGACAAAAGGATTTGAAATGCCATTTTGCCACTTGACACCAAATGTATGTCTGGTGGAAGACTGTCCTCAATAGCTTTTTTAACTTTAGGGTAAAGAGCTTTCCTTTCAGACAAATATAGAGGTTATTTTTAGTGTGCAGTCATTGAAAGCCCATTATCTATTGTATAACTGTGAGTTGTGTTGGGACTGGACGAAAGCGAATGTTGATTATCCACCGTTTGATCAGTGTTCCAAACGCAGTGCGGCTGTATCTGAAAATTTGCAGTTTTCTGGTTTATTTCTTCGGCAAAACTGGCCCCGGACTGGCTAATATCTTGGTCTTCCAGTGCATCTCTGGCTGTCGCGAAAGCAGTGACGTGTCAACGGTATATTCTGTATTTTTTTCTTGAGGCGTGCTATGAAAGCAGAAGAACATTTAAATTTTGTGTTCCCAATTTCTCTTGCTTTTTGCATTGTCCAAAATTTCAGGTGCCAGTAATGGACAAATTTTTCTTCATTCCTTGCTGTATCACACTAGCACAGAAAGTGTTGTTTTACTTCCAGTTCTTTGATTGCCTTGTTTCCTCGAAATGGGTTTCATTATGTCTTTCTTTCTCTCCACACAATCAAATATTACTTTGATGTTCGGCGTGCTCTTTATAGATTAACATCACTTCAATAACGGATTGTAAATGTTTGATAATCATCAAAAACACGTTCAAGGTGTTCTTCCAAAAATTATGTTAGATTACTAACAGTAATGGATTACCTTTCTGCTGAAGGTTTATAGTCATAGGAAGTGTCCGCTTCTCTTTGAGGAGTTCTGTTTCCGCCACAACAACTAGCACTACAATCTGATCACTATTAATCTCGTTATAGTCTGTAAAGTCGTTTTCTTCATCCACTATACCATACAGAGTAACGTTTCAGAATAATCAGATACATCAAAAACATTGCGAAAGTGTCATCATCCTGTCCTACACCGTCTTCTCTTGCATAAAGCCTTTTTAACCTGGATACCATCTTATTTAAAAACATTCCAAATACTAACGGTTGGCTCACTTCTGCTGTTTGTGTATGACAATAGTGACACGTATATTGTACACATCAGCTAGTTGCTGACGTAACTGATTCAAAAAAATGGTTCAAATGGCTCTGAGCACTATGGGACTTAACATCTATGGTCATCAGTCCCCTAGAACTTAGAACTACTTAAACCTAACTAACCTAAGGACAGCACACAACACCCAGCTATCACGAGGCAGAGAAAATCCCTGACCCCGCTGGGAATCGAACCCGGGAACCCGGGCGTGGGAAGCGAGAACGCTACCACACGACCACGAGATGCGGGCGACGTAACTGATTGGCGTGTACCTGGTACATTAATAAACGGGATTTATCCGACCAGGCGATACGATTCCATCGATCAGCGGCCCAATCTCGATGATCCTGTGCCCCCTGTAATCATAACTGACCATGTTGTTGGGTCAACGTGGGAACACGTAGGAGTCCATCGCTGCGGAACGCTATGTTTAACAGTGTGCTTCAAAACAGTGTATTCTGTCATCTGATATGCCACAGGTAGCCGCCCATCCTGCTTTAGGGAGGAAGGAAGCGTCCGATCCCTATGTTCTGTGATAAGGTAAGGACATCCAACTTCTTGTCGTCTACTCGTGGTTTCAGAACTCTTCAACCACTTCCCATAGCCGCTCATGACAGTAGCACTCGAACAACCGAACCTCTTCGTCGTTTCCGAGATGCTCGTTCCCAGGCACTGGACCACAACACTCTGGCCTTCATCAAAGTCGCTTAAGTCAGGGGATTCCCGCATTTGCGCCACTTATCTTTGCTAGAATGATTCCCTATTCGACCCTGCTCCGCTCATATACTTCCCTTACCGTGTCACGTACCCTCAGCGCTAGCAGGCAGCATGCAACCTAGTTGTGGGTAGCGATCATAACGTTTTGGCCCATCAGTGTATAACAAATGCAGGTAGATACTTAAATATCACGAAGCCGTGTAAATATTGGTTAAAATGGATCTACGCACTATGGGACTTAACATCTGAGGTCATCAGTCCCCTAGACTTACAACTACTTAAACCTAACTAACCTAAGGACATCACAGACATCCATGCCCGAGGCTGGATTCGAACCTGCGACCGTTGCTGGAGCGCCTAGAGCCGCTCGGTCCCAGCTGCCGGCTTTAAGCGACTGTACATCATATGTTCACACAGTAAACAATCTTTCTACCATGTTACGATGACGCTTATATTAAATAAAATGTATTAGATGGCTTCATGGCCGGCCGAAGTGGCCGAGCGGTTCTAGGCGCTACAGGCCGCAACCGCGCGACCGCTACGGTCGCAGTTTCGAATCCTGCCTCGGGCATGGATGTGTGTGATGTCCTTAAGTTAGCTAGGTTTAAGTAGTTCTAAGTTCTAGGGGACTGATGACCTCAGCAGTTAAGTCCCTTAGTGCTCATGATCTTAAAGTGCCTAACTGTATTTTTTATGTATTAGCACATCTGAAGACAGAAACTGACTGCTGAAACTGGTAATATGAATATTTTACATATATTCAAGCGATTGTGTGTCGTAATACCGGGTGATCAAAAAGTCAGTATAAATTTGAAAACTGAATAAAACACGGAATAATGGCCGGCCGATGTGGCCGAGCGGTTCTAGGCGCTACAGGCCGCAACCGCGCGACCGCTACGGTCGCAGTTTCGAATCCTGCCTCGGGCATGGATGTGTGTGATGTCCTTAAGTTAGCTAGGTTTAAGTAGTTCTAAGTTCTAGGGGACTGATGACCTCAGATGTTAAGTCCCATAGTGCTCAGAGCCATTTCAACCATTTGAACGGAATAATGTAGAGAGGTACAAATTGACACACATGCTTGGAATGTCATTGGGTTTTATTATATCCAAAAAAATACAAAAGTTCAAAAAATGTCCGACAGATAGCGCTTCATCTGATCAGAATAGCAATAATTAGCATAACCAAGTAAGACAAAGCAAAGATGATGTTATTTACAGGAAATGCTCAATATGTCGACCACCATTCCTCAACAATAGCTGAAGCCGAGGAATAATGTTGTGAACAGCACTGTAAAGCATGTGCGGAGTTATGGTGAGGCATTGGCGTCGGATGTTGTCTTTCAGCATTCCTAGAGATGTCGGTCGATCACGATACACTTGCGACTTCAGGTAACCCCAAAGCCAATAATCGCACGGACGGAGGTCTAGGGACATGGGAGGCCAAGCATGACGGAAGTGGCGGCTGAGCACACGATCATCACCAAATGACGCGCGCAAGAGATCCTTCACGCGTTTAGCAATACATAGTTTTCTTTGGTAAGCATGTGTGTCAATTTTTACCTCTGTATCTACATTATTCCGTGGTTTATTAAGTTTTCAAATTTATATTATTATACAAACATTTACAAAGGATGCTTACTTACAGTTTACAATTGGTTAAGTTTTTTTAAAAAAAGAGTACGCATTGGAATTTCTCAAATGATCAAGCCAGCATTCGAATGAAATACATTAGAAAATACACGATAATCTCCAAATGTCTGAATATCTTCGTTTATGCGCTCCTATTGTCATTTCTTATACACGTTTTGCAGCAGATGACAAAAATTTTTCTGAACGGTGTTCTGACAAAGGTAATGCATTTAGTGGGCACATTTAAACCGTTAATTTCAGTCACAACATTCTGAATACGAAACATTTTACACGTTGTTCACAAGTACGATGCAACGCTCCTTCGGAGACGCATGCATTCCGAAGGAACAGGCACTGCGGTGACTACAGCCATTATGAAATACGTGAAATGTATTCACAATTGCGAATGCGAATAACCTTCGGCTGTGTAAGGGAAATACGACAAACATGGATTTCCCGCTTTATAGAAGCGGTCGCCTTAGCTTTTTCAGCCATGGCCAGAACCAAACTTCCGTATGTTGTATTTCCTGCAACACAACCTTACTCGTACTCGGCTCGTATACAGCTAATCGTTATATTGGCAACTGCTAATCGATTTCGCGTTGTTCATAGCGGCTATAGTCGCCGCAGAGCTCTTTCCTTCGGACATGCACGCATCTCTGAAGGAACATTACATCGTTCTTCTTAACAATACAGGCATTGCAGTATCGTATTTATCCGGCGATATCGGGCAGCGACTTTCAATTGAAACGTCCTTCCCCGTGCGGACAATACATAATGCGTGCGTGAGTATAGGTTGTGACGCGAGAACGGCGACATAGGGACGTTTCGCATCCACTACTGCGAATTCATTTCACGTAAATAATTTTATATTTGACATGGAACTGGCCACCGTCTGTCAACCATAGTTATCCTTACGGTCTTACTGTACACACAACTCAGAAAGGACTTGAGAATGGTTCTCTCATATACTAGGGAGACCGCTCTTTTGATAACAGGAAGAGACGATTTTGTTGCTGAAGTTCACTGCCTGAAAAAAAAGGTGAAACACCCAGAAGGAGGGGAGGGCTGAGAGAGTATATGATATTATTTCAGTGATTACAAAACAGAGTCAAATTTCAAAGAAGCAGTATGAGCCCAGTTGTCAGTATGACGTTGCGCTCCCTCGAGTCTGCAAGCATGCACTGATTCAGTTGGTATTGTATCCTCTCCTGAGGCGAACCGGCCCACAACTGCTGCAACTCGTCATTGATATCGTGGAGAAAGGCACTGCGACTGAAATGATGAAATGTCGTGTGGCTAGGGCCTCCCGTCGGGTAGACCGTTCGCCTGGTGCAGGTCTTTCGAGTTGACGCCACTTCGGCGATCTGCGCGTCGATGAGGATGAAGTGATGATGATTAGGACAACACAACACCCAGTCCCTGAGCGGAGAAAATCTCCGACCCAGCCAGGAATCGAACCCGGGCCCTTAGGATTGACAGTCTGTCACGCTGACCACGTTTTTATTTGTTTTAACGATGAACTCAGCCTTTTTTATTACAGAGGGCAGCTAACCCTCTTTTTTATTTTTTCACGTTTTTATTTTTTTGCTGACCACTTTTTTATTTATTTTTTATTTTGGAACTACAAAAAAACCCTAAGTGTCACCGCCACTTTTCACCCTACCAGATGTACGGCGGCGTGTACGACATTCATTACGCCAGAGATTGCAATTGTGTGCAGCAAATGATGGCCACCACATTGAACATCTATTGGCCTGACATGCCGGGACACACTCTATTCCACTCCGTAATTGAAAACGGAAACCACGTATGTACGTGTACCTCACCCCTCATGGTAATGTACAAGTGCGTCAGTGAAAAAGACCAATAAACAGGTGTTACCATGTGGACGTAATGCGCTGTTCCAGTCTCTTCTGTACCTAAGGTCCGTCACCGTTCCCTTTGGATCCCTACGTAATTCGGTGCTCTCCGATACACACGATCGAACAGCGGAGTGGTACTCAAGCGTCAACTTTAGGTTACAATATCTCCGGATGTAATTAACATTTTACAATGCAACAAACGGCACTGATTACGTATTTGTTTATATGTTCAGATGTGCTAACAAAAATAATGGGGTTCCATTTAAAAAAACGTAGGTTTGTGTTAAAAAACATACTTCCGTGCATTTTTTTATGGTTTGTATTAACCAATTACACTAGCCCCTCTCCTCACGTTCGGTCTGTGAAATCGATTCGTCGGTATTTGATTTACGAAATATATCCAGCGGTAACGTTAGGTGACTCACCCTGTATATGTGGGTGGTGGTGGGTAGTGTTTAACGTCCCGTCGACAACGAGGTCATTAGAGACGGAGCGCAAGCTCGGGTTAGGGAAGGATTGGGAAGGAAATCGGCCGTGCCCTTTCAAAGGAACCATCCAGGCATTTGCCTGAAACGATTTAGGGAAATCACGGAAAACCTAAATCAGGATGGCCGGAGACGGGATTGAACCGTCGGCCTCCCGAATGCGAGTCCAGTGTGCTAACCACTGCGCCACCTCGCCCGGTGTGTGTATGTGGTAAAATTTCTTCCCGTAGCATTGCACGTCTTTTTACCCCTCTTAGTACAAGGAATACAAATTCCTGACCTCGTGGAGTATCTCTTTACGTGATCTTCTGCTCCACACCTGGAGCAAGTCGGCTTCCGATAAAAGTACTTACGTATATGATGTATATGATCTAAGTCTCCATAGTTATGACAGCCAGGTACCACCAAGTAGTCCCGCACATTTGTGGAGTGGAAACGAATGTAGATCTTGTCCATAGTCGTAAGCTTTTTCCACATTTTACTGGATACTTCGGCTACGTGATGAACTACGTCTCTCTCTCTCTCTCTCTCTCTGGGTCCGGTTTTAAATCTTACTTTGAATTCATTTTTAAACTCTTCAGAACTCATGTCGTCAAAATTTTGGGATCTTATGGTATCGCATAGCTCACTGTGGTCTATGGTGACTGGGATATCGCAAATGATAACAAGTGGGTTTTTCTTTTAATCGAACTTAAACTAAATTACGCTAAGGACGACGCACACAGCCATGCCCGAGGGAGGACTCGAACCTCCGGTGGGGGTAGCCGCTTGGACCGTGACAAGGCGAATTTGACCACGCAGTTACCCCGCGCGTCTGATTCGCCGGGGAACATTACTATGATGATGATGATGTTAGGTTTGTGGGACGCTCAACTGCGGGATCATCAGCGCCCGCACAAAGTCCCAGTTTGTTACACTGTCCAATCTATCCACTCTCACGAATGATGACGAAATGATGAGGACAACACAAATACCTAGTCCCCGGGCAGGGAAAATCCCCAACCCGGCCTGGAGTCGAATCCAGGACTTTGTGATCCAGAGGTAGGAACGCTAACCACTAGACCACGAGCTGCGGACGGAGAACATTGCTATGGACCACTGTTGCTAGCCTCAAACAAACAAGCTCTGTACTTCAAGGAATTCCTTCTCGATCACGGTGTTGTTGAAGTGGGATGCATTTAACGGGCTTCCAGACATACAAACCAGCCTGATTTAATCGGCGCAAAATGGTTCTGGTAGAGACACGTGTAGCGCTTGTAAGGTCTGCAGCGATCGGCCTAGGAGTAAAATTTCTGTTACTTCTCGAGACTAGGGCTATGTTCTGATCCTCTTGCGGTGTGGTGGCCCCTCTATGACCAGCAGCATGCTTTTGCATAGCATTTCCACCTTCAGCGTCCTTTTCTGATAGTCAGATGACACTTTTGCACACACGGAATACTTTGGTCACAGTAGTGACATTTTGAGCAGGTTCAAGCATTCCTGTTGCCCATCCACGACCGTAATAGACATCTTGCGGACATGTAGCCGTACCACACGGAACATCGTACTACTTTGTTCCACAAGAGCCATAGTCAAACAACGTACTGCATGAACAGTTGTGCGCATACCGAGCGCTGCAGATAACACGTCCCGCGCTCTACGCTTCCTTTTACTATCACTGGTCGGGTGTTCCGTAGCAATTGTCAGTTCTTCTGGAGCAGTTGGCAGTTGTTCCTTAGCATGTTCTGTTGTTCCTCAGTAGTTGTCCAGCAGTGTATATGGAAGCTTTCTCGGTAAATTTCGCTTATGAAATCTTGATGGCAATCAACCGAGTGGCAACGTTTCAGCGAGTTCTAGTCATCTTCAGGCCAGTACCTCTGAAGACGAATAGGAACTGCTAGAAACTTTGTTTAAAGAGGATCCTTTTACTCTAGTGGTAACCCAAGAAAATTTCACCAATTAATGAAAAATAACCTGCCACGATGATCATCGACGTTTGTTGAGTGTAAGGTAACTCAATGAGAGTAAGTGAAACATCACGAGTCTAAATATGCATCATTTTTCACTGTTCGAAACAACGGAATAAATACCTTGTAGAACATGGGACCTCGTCCGGTAACCTCCACATAAACAGTCACCCAATACTGGGTTTTCATTTAATGCCTGGCCTGCATCAGGACATAACTTTTTTCCGCACTAATTATCTGTAAGGCGATACACTGTCAGTTATTTGAAAACGTACAACGCATCTAAAAGTAGGTCAGCACTGTGTGTTTCAACCAGAGAGTGAAATTTCATCCATGGGTAGCCAGGCGGCTGGGGGAACATCGCCACGGGAAACCCTTCAGTTAATGCGTCGGAGACTACATCTGTCTTTACATTCCGTCCTTTTTTTCCTCTCGTAGACATTCCCTATCACGGGCGATTGGCTATAGGTGCAATTTCGTTCATAAATCTCCTGAACGTCTTTGTGAAACACACTGCGTAACGCTGTCAAATGACATTCCTTATCAGCGGGAGCTGAATAAAAATACACCCAGTCATAATTAAAAGAACTCAGTTTTAGGCTAGGTGTTTCGGTACTATAGTCCGATCGTCAGGCCACGTGGAGAGTTAAGCGTACGATAACACACCAAGCAAAGTCCGTAAAACAGCTGAAAACTTTACTACGTTACACTATGAAACTGTTACATTTTCATCGCGTCCATTTCCATGTCAACAATTTCAGAGATACAGGTGTGGGCAAAGTTCCTACCAAATCATTGTATAGTGCTAAGGCTACTGTATTCCGCCTAAATGGTATACGAACTGGAAGGATTACACACTGGAATCCAAGAAATGATTAAGCACTATATAGGGCGCTGCTAAGAGGCGTGCATATATTTTATAGTCTGCATTCATTAATGTAAGAGGGCGATATGCAGAGACATGAGACCCTCCCTTCGGCTTAGGCACGGGTAGAAGAATGCCAGTGACGAATTCAGGTGGAATTAGGAAGGACGGGGTAAAGAGTTCCTGAATCATTTCCGTCCAGCGAGGAAGTATTAACGTGGTGAATCCCCGGTAAAACTCCACGGGAAGCCGATCTGGTCCTGGTTATTTGTTCTTGGCCCCCTTGTTGATCGAATCTGCCACCTCTTGTGCGGTGATTGCAGACATCATGGACGTTGACTCCGCTACGGCGAGGGTCCGATAAGGGGAAGGACGGAGATCATCGGTTCGTCGTCATAAAATTGGCGATAATGTTCAGCAAAGGCAGACACCACTGTCACCTGTGTTCTGTTGTGAACACCGTCTGAGGTCGTGATGTCGGGGACGAAAAGTCGACGTCGACGACGACGGTCGGTTGCGGCATGGATGGTGGATGTTGTTTCGTCGTGGAGGAGGTCTTGTCGTCGGGAACGCACCACGACACCATACAGTCGTGCACGTTGGAGAGAGAGGAGACGAGCTTTAGTACGCTGTCGTTCCCAATGGGTTTCAGGTGATGGAGGGAGCGCATCGAGCTCACGGAGGACGGCGTAGTGAAAATTTGTGGTGTCTCGATGCCATGCTGCTGCTTCCTTGCCACATTGTATGAAGGCCTTTCTGATCGCAGGTTTGGCACATTTGAGCCACCAATGGAACGTGGAGGTGTGCTTCTGGAGGCGTCTTTCACAAGACGCCCATGTAGTACAATACATTGTCGGCAGTGTGGATCATTAAGGAGGGAGGTATTAAGCTTCCAGTAACCTCTGCTGCGTCATACTGACTGAGTAGGCAAAGCCAGTGAGCGAATGACGGCGCAATGGTCCGAAAATGCAAGAGGCCTTCGTTCTGCTTGGGAGACTTCGTTGCCAAGGTGGGCAGAGATATAACACCGGTCCAGTCTGCTTGCAGAATGTGCTGCGTAATGGGTAAAACCGAGGGTATCGCCATGAATTTTCTCCCAAACGTCCACTAGATGAAAATCTTCGATTAAGGTGAGCAGCGCCGGGCATGGCTAATAACCAGGCATTTGTTCCTGCGGGTGGAGGGCGCAGTTGAAATAGCCTCCCCTGATAAGGCGATCATAGCGCCCAGAAAACAGGGGCGCCGTCATGCCCGAAAAAAGTCGACCGCTGCCGCCAGACGGAGCGTAGATTTTGATGACGCGCGTTTCGAAGATGGTAACAGCCATGCACCTTCCAGAGGGAAGGGTTGTCGTGTCCTTGAGTCGTATTCCGTCGCGTACTTAGAGAGCCACTCCACGCCCTGACTGGTCATATGTGAACGTGTATGAGTCGTACCCGTAAATCGGTGGTAGTGTGGCAACGCGTACTTCCCGAAGAAGGGCGACGTCGACGTCAGAGGCCGGAAGCATGTCACATAGGAGCTGCAGCCTGGGTGCAGTGCCGATCATGTTGATGTTCAGTGTGGCGAACCGGTACGTTTGTTTCAGTGGCGGTGGACGCGCAAGTACCAACTGAAGTATGAGGAGGTCACCGACAGGAAGTCCCGTCCCATCTGCTGCAGTGCCTCGCTTTTGATGTTAACACGAAGCCTCGTCCGGCGGGGGCAACTCATCTGGAGGAGGTGGCGTACCTTCCTCAACGTCGTCGGCCCATGCTCCTGTGCCGTGGGTCTGTCCAATGTCCATGGGAATTGCGTCGTGGTGAGAGAGATGTGGAGCTGTCGGCGGGGAGACACGCGTCTCAACCTGCGCACCGATCGCTTCATTGTACACTCCTGGAAATTGAAATAAGAACACCGTGAATTCATTGTCCCAGGAAGGGGAAACTTTATTGACACATTCCTGGGGTCAGATACATCACATGATCACACTGACAGAACCACAGGCACATAGACACAGGCAACAGAGCATGCACAATGTCGGCACTAGTACAGTGTATATCCACCTTTCGCAGCAATGCAGGCTGCTATTCTCCCATGGAGACGATCGTAGAGATGCTGGATGTAGTCCTGTGGAACGGCTTGCCATGCCATTTCCACCTGGCGCCTCAGTTGGACCAGCGTTCGTGCTGGACGTGCAGACCGCGTGAGACGACGCTTCATCCAGTCCCAAACATGCTCAATGGGGGACAGATCCGGAGATCTTGCTGGCCAGGGTAGTTGACTTACACCTTCTACAGCACGTTGGGTGGCACGGGATACATGCGGACGTGCATTGTCCTGTTGGAACAGCAAGTTCCCTTGCCGGTCTAGGAATGGTAGAACGATGGGTTCGATGACGGTTTGGATGTACCGTGCACTATTCAGTGTCCCCTCGACGATCACCAGTGGTGTACGGCCAGTGTAGGAAATCGCTCCCCACACCGTGATGCCGGGTGTTGGCCCTGTGTGCCTCGGTCGTATGCAGTCCTGATTGTGGCGCTCACCTGCACGGCGCCAAACACGCATACGACCATCATTGGCACCAAGGCAGAAGCGACTCTCATCGCTGAAGACGACACGTCTCCATTCGTCCCTCCATTCACGCCTGTCGCGACACCACTGGAGGCGGGCTGCACGATGTTGGGGCGTGAGCGGAAGACGGCCTAACGGTGTGCGGGACCGTAGCCCAGCTTCATGGAGACGGTTGCGAATGGTCCTCGCCGATACCCCAGGAGCAACAGTGTCCCTAATTTGCTGGGAAGTGGCAGTGCGGTCCCCTACGGCACTGCGTAGGATCCTACGGTCTTGGCGTGCATCCGTGCGTCGCTGCGGTCCGGTCCCAGGTCGACGGGCACGTGCACCTTCCGCCGACCACTGGCGACAACATCGATGTACTGTGGAGACCTCACGCCCCACGTATTGAGCAATTCGGCGGTACGTCCACCCGGCCTCCCGCATGCCCACTATACGCCCTCGCTCAAAGTCCGTCAACTGCACATACGGTTCACGTCCACGCTGTCGCGGCATGCTACCAGTGTTAAAGACTGCGATGGAGCTCCGTATGCCACGGCAAACTGGCTGACACTGACGGCGGCGGTGCACAAATGCTGTGCAGCTAGCGCCATTCGACGGCCAACACCGCGGTTCCTGGTGTGTCCGCTGTGCCGTGCGTGTGATCATTGCTTGTACAGCCCTCTCGCAGTGTCCGGAGCAAGTATGGTGTGTCTGACACACCGGTGTCAATGTGTTCTTTTTTCCATTTCCAGGAGTGTACGTGGCGACATCCATGGTGGTCCCGTCCTGCGAAACGTCTTGTTCATCGTGAAAGCTGTCCGCCGACCTCTGTGTGGAAATGTCGGCTGGTTCGGTGTCGTCTTTTTCGTGACGCTTTGAGAGCCCGTGGGAGAACGGCGGCGGCGTTTGCGCCTACGTGGCGAGCGTTGTTTGCGCAAGTGTCCCTCAGTTTCGGACGACGGCAAGGAGGAGCGTCGACCTGGTTCGAAGGCGTCGGTGGGTATAATGAAATTGTCAGACAGGTTTTGTGAAGAAGTACTGGTCTCCTCAGCGTCCGATGCGGGAGCCTGTTCGATGGCAAGGTTGTCAGGCGGGACGTCTGCACCGTCCTTAGGTGACTGGGAAGGTGGGAATTGCCGATCGGAGGGACCAGGCGACGGACTGGACCAAACTGTAGACGTGGCAAGAGCCGCTGCGTAAGTGACCGGTAGGGCGGTCATCATAGGTGTGACGGACGCTTCCGACAACGGGAGCTGCGCGACACGTCGTTGAATGCATTCAGACCGTAGGTGACGTTCTTTCCCGCAGCCGGAACAGGTCCGAGGTTGCCCGTCGTACATTATAATGGCACGGCAGGCTCCGATACGCAGATAGGAAGGAACGTGTTTCTGCAACTCGATGCGGACCTGTCTGACACCGTTTAAAACGAGATGGGTTTGAAATTGTACCCATCGTTCGGCAACATGTTCCAGACCGTTGCCATAGGGACGGAGCGCCGCGATGACGACGTCAGCAGGTAGTTCGAACGACAGTTCGAAGATCCTTATCGTCCGTGTGCCGAGACCTGCGTGATCGACGGTAACGGGTCCCACGCTGCCGTCGGAATGACAGAAGCGCAGTCCACGTTTTGCCTCTTGAAGCACCTTGTCGCACGTCGCATCGTTCATGATTTTGACGTAGACGGTACTGCTAACTATGGACAAGTGGATACCAATTAGATCCGTTGGTGGTATTTTAACTTCATCGCGAATAAATCGTTCTACCTCCAGGGCCTTGGGTTGGGCGAAGTCGGGAACAAAAGCTTAAACGTAATGTCTTCTTCCGATAGTTGTAAGTCATGGTGGTCTAGAGGGAAAACGGCACGTACAGCAGCCGAAGTAAACACACACGGTGCGCGCCTCGCCCGCAGCGCTCTGGCGCGTGACCGCCTCGCAGCACTGCCGACGGCAGACTTGCCAACTGAGCTACCCAGGCACGACTCACGACCCGTCCTCACAATTTTCGCCAGTACCTCGACTCCTACCTTCCAAACTTCACAGAAGTTCTCCTGCAATCTTGCAGGACCAGCACTACTGGAAGAAAGGATATTGCGGAGACATGGCTTAGCCACAGTCTTGGGTATGTTCCAGAATGAAATTTTCACTCTGCAGCGGAGTGTGCGCTGGTTTTGAAACTTCCTTGCAGAGAACTGGACTGAAAGATGTTCTGTAACCGGACTCGACGAAACGGTCCCTCAAACAGTATATTTTAAATCCGGAGCTATAGTGAAATCAATTATGGATGTGTGGAACAGTGATAGAAAACAGAAATTCTTCTTGTGTTTTCTCGTACAAATATGTAAAAAATGTTGACTGATAGTATACAAACTGTATCAGCGTTAGACAAACAAGTGGCTTCTGGAGGAAATGTTTACCAGAAAAACATACGAATTCCACACTTACGTATGTAGGATGATTCTGTGATGATGTTACAAACTTTGAGAGATGTTAGAGAAGGGTAGATGTATCAATATGAAGTAACGGACCCTTGTTCGGAAACGACTGAGTCGAAAGTTACAAGCGAAAACCTTTCTGATACTTTTGACAGCGGAATACATGTACCGGTTGCTAAGTATGCAGGGTGGTCAATTTTCAGAGGTGGTAGTAGCGACCAAAACAAGGAAAAAGTATCAACGCTGCACGGTAACGAGGAACGTATGAATGCGTTCAGTGCGGAACAGCATAGCTGCTGCTACTGGATCCATATTGCGACGGCACGTAGCGATGATCTGACATCATCCCTCCCGTTCCATGCTCATCTGTCGATCACTCTGTTATTCTGAACCAGATATAAACTCAAAACACTACAGCGAGGGAAAGAAAAAAAAACTGATGAATGGCTAATAGGTATTATTGACGACGTGAAGTGTAACAGGTAATGCGGTCACGGTAGAGATTATCACTGGTGAAATGAAATTGGGGAAGGCGTAATTTCAGAGAGGGAGACTGATGGATCCCCATGTAATTGTGTGTGTGTGTGCGTGTGTGTGTGTGTGTGTGTGTGTGTGTGTGTGTGTGTGTGTGTGTGTGTACGTGTACGCACGAACATTATTACGCTTGGCTTGTGGATGCATCAATGGTCGCTTTGACGACGACGAACTATAGACGGGCGATCAATTGGCTACGATTTGAGCGGGTCAGGTGTGCTGTCCGACAATCTGATTTGCATCTTGCATAACGAATTGTGAGTATGTGCATGTTAATGAGCTCATTTACATGCTGTGTGGATTACTCTGACAAAGCCAAGTTCTTTTGCCTGTAACCGACGAAGGCCGTCGCTTCTTAGCTAAATAGTACATTGATTACTCGTGAAAGCTTTCCCATAGAACGGTAGCAATTTTCTACTGTAATGTTTTTCTACTGCGTATGTAAACCACTTTGCAACAGAACTTCGAAATTAACTTCACCACAACTCCGCTAATAAATCTTGGGAAGACCTCTATTTTACATCCTAAGCGTAAAATAAAAGATAAGCCTTACTGTGCGTAATCATTTGTTATCTTATTAGCAGTGGCGGCCGCTGGGTAAGAACACAATAGCACGTGAACGCCCTAACTTCCGACACCTTGCAGATTTATTGGTTGTTTTTCTTCCAATGCTGTTGAAACGTAACATAGAAGCTGCAATCTGGGAGGTACGGCACTTACATCTACCACGCTACTGCTCCTTTAGACTCCGTGAAACTCGGCATCGGGTTCGCGAGCACACCTTCAGTTGTGCCCGTTTTAAGGATCTTTTGCTCATGCACAGCTCTCTTGACATAATTACCTTACGGACCAAATACATGTGGATTTGATAAATAACGTGGTTTCACGATGTGCACAACTAGCCCTTTCCACTCAACTAGAAGTTTACATCGGTGGCACCAGGTGGTAGCACAATGCGGCGGTCTTGCATAAATCCTACTAGATGATGGCACACTCCTCATTGTCAGATATTCCCTCACTATATAACGTAGTAAAATTGGACCTGACGTCTGTATATGTTAACGTTGTACTGAAGTAAACCTGTTTCATGGGTTTCTGAATGACTTATAGTACGATAAGTTATGAATTTTGTCGTACAGTAATCCATTTGAGACACTGAGAATCATAAGAGCCTAAAGCTCATCAATATAGATTTTGAGATTGCAGCATTTATTCATGCTTCTGAAATCTGTTCAGCCTATCATGAGTCAGGTTTATCTGTGCTGTGGGCCCACACTGCATACAGGGTGAGTCACCTAACATTACCCCTGGATATATTTCGTAAACCACATCAAATACTGACGAATCGTTTCCACAGACCGAACGTGAGGAGAGGGGCTAGTGTAATTGGTTAATACAAACCATAAAAAAATGCACGGAAGAATGTTTTTTAACACAAACCTACGTTTTTTTAAATGGAACCCCGTTAGTTTTGTTAGCACATCTGAACATATAAACAAATACGTAATCAGTACCATTTGTTGCATTGTAAAATGTTAATCACATCCGAAGATATTGTAACCTAAAGTTGACGCTTGAGTACCACTCCTCCGCTGTTCGATCGTGTGTATCGGAGAGCACCGAATTACGTAGGGATCCAAAGGGAACGGTGATGGACCTTAGGTACAGAAGAGACTGGAACAGCACATTACGTCCACATGCTAACACCTTTTTATTGGTCTTTTTCACTGACGCACATGTACATTACCATGAGGGGTGAGGTACACGTACACACGTGGTTTCCGTTTTCAATTACGGAGTGGAATAGAGTGTGTCCCGACATGTCAGGCCAATAGATGTTCAATGTGGTGGCCATCATTTGCTGCACACAATTGCAATCTCTGGCGTAATGAATGTCGTACACGCCGCAGTACATCTGGTGTAATGTCGCCGCAGGCTTCCACAATACGTTGTTTCATATCCTCGGGTTGTAGGCACATCACGGTACACATTCTCCTTTAACGTACCCCACAGAAAGAAGTCCAGAGGTGTAAGATCAGGAGAACGGGCTGGCCAATTTATGCGTCCTCCACGTCCTATGAAACACCCGTCGAACATCCTGTCAAGGGTCAGCCTAGTGTTAATTGCGGAATGTGCAGGTGCACCATCATGCTGATACCACACACGTCGACGCGTTTCCAGTGGGACACACTCTATTCCACTTCGTAATTGAAAACGGAAACCACGTGTGTACGTTTACCTCACCCCTCATGGTAATGTACATGTGCGTCAGTGAAAAAGACCAATAAAAAGGTGTTACCATATGGACGTTATGTGCTGTTCCAGTCTCTTCTGTACCTAAGGTCCATCACCGTTCCCTTTGGATCCCTACGTAATTCGGTGCCCTCCGATACACACGATCGAACAGCGGAGGAGTGGTACTCAAGCGTCAACTTTAGGTTACAATATCTCCGGATGTAATTAACATTTTACAATGCAACAAACGGCACTGATTACGTATTTATTTATATGTTCAGATGTGCTAACATAACTAACGGGGTTCCATTTAAAAAAACATAGGTTTGTGTTAAAAAACCAACTTCCGTGCAATTTTTTATGGTTTGTATTAACCAATTACACTAGCCCCTCTCCTCACGTTCGGTCTGTGCAATCGGTTCGTCAGTATTTGATGTGGTTTACGAAATACATCCAGCGGTAACGTTAGGTGACTCACCCTGTATATGAAAATTCACGAAATCTGTATCACTGATTGCTCCAGTATTCACTTAAATGTGGGATCGACGGCGGTATGCTTTAGGACCTTATGGATCTCAGTGGTTCATTTGTATTCTATTCAAGTCACAATGTTGATAGACATTACTACTTTAGTTTCATCATTTCCACAAGCGGCACTTTTGTATTTGGAGTTGGTTGTTTACTGTGCGAGAATCTATTTTCGGTGTGCAGTGTAAAGACGAACTGTGTTGAGTCTCTTTTAAATGCTAAGGGAAAAGTAAAGCTGTGAGGACAGGTTGTGAGTCGTGCTAGGGTAGCTGAGTCGGTAGACCACTTGCCCGTGAGAAGCAGAGGTCCCGACTTCGAGCCTGGGTCCGGCACACACAGCTCTAAGCTGCCAGGAAGTTTCATATCGGCGCACATTACGCTGCAGAGTGAAACTCTCTTTCCGGGAACAGAAAAGTAAATTAGCAGGAGAAGTTAGCGGAAAGCAACTAGGGCCTCCGAGAACAGATCGTTTGATTGAGAGTGATGAAATCAGATAACCGTGACTGCAAGCGAATATTTAACAAGGTAGTATACAGCTAACAGAAGTTATTGTGTGGGTGCAGCATAAGAATATCTGATTTTCAGCCCGAAAGTAAATTCGTGAACATCTGGTAGGGATCATATACATTTGTCAGCCGGCCGTGGTGGCCGAGCGGTTCTAGGCGCTTCAGTCTGGAACCGCGCGACCGCTGCGGTCGCAGGTTCGAATACTGCCTTGGGCATGGATGTGTGTGATGTCCTTAGGTTAGTTAGGTTTAAGTAGTTCTAAGTTCTAGGGGACTGATGACCTCAGATGTTAAGACCCATATTGCTCAGAGCCATTTGAACCATTTTTAAATTTGTCAGAAGAAATGGAAAAGCACGAAAACACCCACTTATACAAAAATGCCCCCCCCCCCCCCCCCCAATGAACCATGGACCTTGCCGTTGGTGGGGAGGCTTGCGTGCCTCAGCGATACAGATGGCCGTACCGTAGGTGCAACCACACCGGAGGGGTATCTGTTGAGAGGCCAGACAAACGTGTGGTTCCTGAAGAGGGGCAGCAGCCTTTTCAGTAGTTGCAGGGGCAACAGTCTGGATGATTGACTGATCTGGCCTTGTAACATTAACCAAAACGGCCTTGCTGTGCTGGTACTGCGAACGGCTGAAAGCAAGGGGAAACTACAGCCGTAATTTTTCCCGAGGACATGCAGCTCTACTGTATGATTAAATGATGATGGCGTCCTCTTGGGTAAAATATTCCGGAGGTAAAATAGTCCCCCATTCGGATCTCCGGGCGGGGACTACTCAAGAGGACGTCGTTATCAGGAGAAAGAAAACTGGCGTTCTACGGATCGGAGCGTGGAATGTCAGATCACTTAATCGGGCAGGTAGGTTAGAAAATTTGAAAAGGGAAATGGATAGGTTAAAGTTAGATATAGTGGGAATTAGTGAAGTTCGGTGGCAGGAGGAACAAGACTTTTGGTCTGGTGATTACAGGGTTATAAACACAAAATCAAATAGGGGTAATGCAGGAGTAGGTTTAATAATGAATAAAAAAATAGGAGTGCGGGTTAGCTACTACAAACAGCATAGTGAACGCATTATTGTGGCCAAGATAGACAAAAAGCCCATGCCTACTACAGTAGTACAAGTTTATATGCCAACTAGCTCTGCAGATGATGAAGAAATAGATGAAATGTATGACAAGATAAAAGAAATTATTCAGGTAGTGAAGGGAGACGAAAATTTAATAGTCATGGGTGACTGGAATTCATCAGTAGGAAAAGGGAGAGAAGGAAACATAGTAGGTGAATATGGATTGGGGGGAAGGAATGAAAGAGGAAGCCGCCTGGTAGAATTTTGCACAGAGCATAGCTTAATCATAGCTAACACTTGGTTCAAGAATCATGAAAGGAGGCTGTATACATGGAAGAAGCCTGGAGATACTGACAGGTTTCAGATAGATTATATAATGGTAAGACAGAGATTTAGGAACCAGGTTTTAAATTGTAAGACATTTCCTGGGGCAGGTGTGGATTCTGACCACAATCTATTGGTTATGAACTGCAGATTGAAACTGAAGAAACTGCAAAAAGGTGGGAATTTAAGGAGATGGGACCTGGATAAACTGAAAGAACCAGAGGTTGTAGAGAGTTTCAGGGAGAGCATAAGGGAACAATTGACAGGAATGGGGGAAAGAAATACAGTAGAAGAAGAATGGGTAGCTCTGAGGGATGAAGTAGTGAAGGCAGCAGATGATCAAGTAGGTAAAAAGACGAGGGCTAATAGAAATCCTTGGGTAACAGAAGAAATATTGAATTTAATTGATGAAAGGAGAAAATATAAAAATGCAGTAAATGAAGCAGGCAAAAAGGAATACAAACGTCTCAAAAATGAAATCGACAGGAAGTGCAAAATGGCTAAGCAGGGATGGCTAGAGGACAAATGTAAGGATGTAGAGGCTTGTCTCACTAGGGGTAAGATAGATACTGCCTACAGGAAAATTAAAGAGACCTTTGGAGAGAAGAGAACCACTTGTATGAATATCAAGAGCTCAGATGGCAACCCAGTTCTAAGCAAAGAAGGGAAGGCAGAAAGGTGGAAGGAGTATATAGAGGGTTTATACAAGGGCGATGTACTTGAGGACAATATTATGGAAATGGAAGAGGATGTAGATGAAGATGAAATGGGAGATATGATACTGCGTGAAGAGTTTGACAGAGCACTGAAAGACCTGAGTCGAAACAAGGCCCCGGGAGTAGACAACATTCCATTAGAACTACTGATAGCCTCGGGAGAGCCAGTCATGACAAAACTCTACCATCTGGTGAGCACGATGTATGAGACAGGCGAAATACCCTCAGACTTCAAGAAGAATATAATAATTCCAATCCCAAAGAAAGCAGGTGTTGACAGATGTGAAAATTACCGAACTATCAGTTTAATAAGTCACAGCTGCAAAATACTAACGCGAATTCTTTACAGACGAATGGAAAAACTGGTAGAAGCGGACCTCGGGGAAGATCAGTTTGGATTCCGTAGAAATGTTGGAACACGTGAGGCAATACTGACCTTACGACTTATCTTGGAAGAAAGATTTAGAAAAGGCAAACCTACGTTTCTAGCATTTGTAGACTTAGAGAAAGCTTTTGACAATGTTGACTGGAATACTCTCTTTCAAATTCTGAAGGTGGCAGGGGTAAAATACAGGGAGCGAGAGGCTATTTACAATTTGTACCGAAACCAGATGGCAGTTATAAGAGTCGAGGGGCATGAAAGGGAGGCAGTGGTTGGGAGAGGAGTGAGACAGGGTTGTAGCCTCTCCCCGATGTTATTCAATCTGTATATTGAGCAAGCAGTAAAGGAAACAAAAGAAAAATTCGGAGTAGGTATTAAAATTCATGGAGAAGAGGTAAAAACTTTGAGGTTCGCCGATGACATTGTAATTCTGTCAGAGACAGCAAAGGACTTGGAAGAGCAGTTGAACGGAATGGACAGTGTCTTGAAAGGAGGATATAAGATGAACATCAACAAAAGAAAAACAAGGATAATGGAATGTGGTCGAATTAAGTCGGGTGATGCTGAGGGAATTAGATTAGGAAATGAGACACTTAAAGTAGTAAAGGAGTTTTGCTATTTAGGGAGTAAAATAACCGATGATGGTCGAAGTAGAGAGGATATAAAATGTAGACTGGCAATGGCAAGGAAAGCGTTTCTCAAGAAGAGAAATTTGTTAACATCGAGTATAGATTTAGGTGTCAGGAAGTCGTTTCTGAAAGTATTTGTATGGAGTGTAGCCATGTATGGAAGTGAAACATGGACGATAACTAGTTTGGACAAGAAGAGAATAGAAGCTTTCGAAATGTGGTGCTACAGAAGAATGCTGAAGATAAGATGGATAGATCACGTAACTAATGAGGAGGTATTGAATAGGATTGGGGAGAAGAGAAGTTTGTGGCACAACTTGACTAGAAGAAGGGATCGGTTGGTAGGACATGTTTTGAGGCATCAAGGGATCACAAATTTAGCATTGGAGGGCAGCGTGGAGGGTAAAAATCGTAGGGGGAGACCAAGAGATGAATACACTAAGCAGATTCAGAAGGATGTAGGTTGCAGTAGGTACTGGGAGATGAAGAAGCTTGCACAGGATAGAGTAGCATGGAGAGCTGCATCAAACCAGTCTCAGGACTGAAGACCACAACAACAACAACATACAAAAATGCGAAAAGGAGCGTTGCGAAAGCCTACACATTATCTCGTTACTGCCATAAACTGTACTTAATTGTGTACAGTATAACAATATTCCACAAAACAATTCTTTTTTGTGAGATAACTTGTGGATCTCATTATTGCTATTAAAGTTATTATTGTTAGCAGTGGCTGTAATTGTATAAACTTGTCGATAATCATAACTGTAATACAGCAGATGCTCTTAATTTAACACACTCAAATTTATCTTAATGTAAAAATTTGTGAACACCGTGTATATATACTCAGAAGATGCTACTGCTTATTAGTATACATCTCGCAACTACACTAACTGCACGCGTCCACAGACACTAGTTTTCTGACAAGAGCTTTCTTTTGTAGGGAGAGAAAGCATTTTGAACTCTGGTCTCACTCGCGACGATGCTGATATTTCTCTCCTATAATCATCATTACCCACAGGACAAATTATAATTTTCTTATAAAACGACTTTTGTCGAGGAGACTGCCATCAACAGAACTAGAAAAGAGAAAGAAAAGAATATTTTACTTTATGTACTCTATGCGTTGGGAACAACCTACAAAATGCTTTATCAGACTGGAGAAAACACAGGGAGCAAGGGTTCAGTGAATAAGAACAGTAGTTTTTGTTTTCTTTTATACTGCGTACAGAGTGCGGAGAGGAAAATAAATGTTCATTTCCAGTTCTGGTGATGGCCAGTAGACGCCAATACCCGTTAACGAGGTAAAACACTTACTGCGATTGTGCCAATGAAAATATTAAATTATAATCTTTCACCTGAATAATTCATTGTTCTCTGCAATACAAGACAAATGTAAGAGCACTGTCACACTCATTTACAAACTTAATCCGTTGGCACTGAAATATTATCGTTGTGTTCGTTTTAAAGCAAAAAAGGAAAATAACTGTCATTTTGAAGGGGATTTCTGGGGTTTTATGGCATTTTTGGGCGTGATGTTTGCGATGTGTGAGCCCTCGCATTATTATGGTGAGTTTACTGTTATATAAACACGCGTAATTTTCAAATTACTAATGTAACTTTTTCTGCAGATAATACTGAATTGGGAAATCGCTTTTACTTACGGACAACAAGATGAAAACAAGTGGTACGTACGTAAAAGTTATTTCCAAACTCCTTATTATCTATAGAGAAATAGTCCTCAGTAATTACAAAATTGCTCGTGTTTTTATAACACTAAAGGCAGCAGAATAATGCAGCTTCTCACATGTCATGGCTACAGAGAAGAAGACGAGAAAAACACACTTAATTCCGATTGTCTCCCGAGACACGACGTGCAGAAAATATATAAAACAAAATCGTGACCGGCAGTAGAGCATACAATTCTATAACAGACGAAATTATAGTTTTTACTGTTGCAGGTTTTCACCAACCATGTAAAGTGGATGAAATAGAACTGAAATGTTACTTCGTTCCTCGGCTTGTCCGTTAGAAACACGCCTTAATCTAAACGATGGCGTGTGCAGGCTCTTTCAAGACCACTTTTTATTGCCTCGCGTGTTCTTACCGCCGTAAAGCGCACCCGCGCTAGCAGAAGTTTCTCTTGAATGACAAAACTATGTCACAGGTGTCAGTGGAAGCGGAGGTAGCCATCTTTTATTACTTTCTAAGCTGCAAGCTGTAAAAGTTGACTCATTACTTAAACTTGCGTAGCTGACAATATTTGAAAGTTTTCCGAACTGGCAGATCTAGCTCGTCTTAGTCTTCACCGTCCTAGCAAACGCTAATAATTTCTTATACTTAATTTATGCTGTTGACGTTCGGTGTGTAGTCCGTACAGCAAGGATCCTATAACACAAATACTACAGCTAATGGTTGAAACAAATTCATGTAAGTTCAGGCGGAACACACCCTAGTTGAAAAGAGTGCAACATACACTGGCTTCAAAGGTAAGGAAAGAATACTAAGTTACATAATGCAGGAGGGGTGTTAAAGGTAATTGGTTTTGAAACTTCCTGGCAGATTAAAACTGTGTACCGGACTGAGACTCGAAGTCGGGACCTTTGCCTCTCGCGGACAAGTGCTTTACCATCTGAGCCATCCACGTACGACTCACGACCCGTCCTCACAGCTTCAATTCTGCCCGTATCTCGTCTGCTACCTTCCAAACTTCGCAGAAGCTTTTCTGCGAACCTTGCAGAACTTGCACTCCTGGAAGAAAGGATAATGCGGAGACATGGCTTAGCCACAGCCTGTGGGATGTTTTCGAGAATGTTCGTATCAGCGCACACTCCGCTGCAGAGTGAAATTCTCATTCCGGAGGTTGGTTTTATTCAGGATTCCAATACACTATACTGTTCTCTACTCTATTCAGTACAGTACCATATTTTTCAGTGTAATCTGTGTTCAGTTCAACGTCTTTAAGCCACCTTACTGGGAGGGCCTATACGTCCACTTGCTACCACCTCACTGGTCAGGCCGGCCGCTGTGACAGAGCGGTTCTAGGCGCTTCAGTCCGGAACAGCGCTGCTGTTACGGTCGCAGGTTCGAATCCTGCCTCGGGCAGTTAGGTTTAAGTAGTTCTAAGTCTAGGGGACTGATGACCTCAGATGTTAAGTCCCATAGTGCTTAGAGCCATTTGAACCATCCACTGGTCGACGTCGTAGTCAAAGTCTTGCTGCATCAGTGTCCTGCACATCATCCATGTACTGCTTCCCACGGATTGCATCCTTCATGGGCCAGACAGATGGAAGTCGTAAGGTGCGAGTTCGGGATGAGAAAGAACAGTCCAGTGCAGTTTTGAAGCTCCTGTCAAGTGCGCAGATTTGTATGACGCCTTGCGTTATCATGGATAAGGAGAGGTTCATTTCAAATTTTAGCTGACGAACTCGCTGAAATCGTTTCTTGAATTTTCTGAGGACTACAGTTCACTTCAGAGTTGATCAATGCACCATGATAAAGGACATCAATCAGAGCAACCCCGCTTCAGAGTGCCAGAAAGCTGTCGCCATGATTTTACCGGCTGGCTGACGGTGCGACTTTGAACTTTCTCTTGAGAGGAGTGGTGGTGTGGATCCACTCCATGGATTGCCGCTTTGTTTCCGTTTCGAAGTGGTGAACCCGTGTGTCATCGCCTGTGACGACGCTCGACAAAAAGTTGTCACAATCAGCCTCGTAACGCGAAAGCAGTTCCGCACAGATGCTCCTTCGTTGAACTTTATGGCCTTTAGTGGTGAGCACACACAATACCACAAATGATGAACGAGTGTGTCAGCAGCACTCAAATAGACGTTCAGTGAGCAGCGAGCTAGCTGTTTGATTGTGATCAGTCGATCACCTCGAATGAGTGTGTCCGCACGTTCCAACTTTGAAGTCGTTACAGTCGTGTGCGGCTGGCCGGCACGCTGAAGATCGGTCACGTTTGCGCGACCTTGTTGCGATGGTGATAGACGCCTCTAAGTTTGATCATTGTCTACACAGTCGTTAATTTTCACTTGTGGCTCGTTGGTTTTGCACGACTGGGGAGGCTCTGAGTCTAAAGATCTATGTGCCAATTTATATTTCGCTCATAGTATGTGGTAATTTTTAGTAAGCCGTTCTTTCTTTTTCTTTTTGAATCATCTGTCCTCTGATTGGTCTGAAGCGGCCCGCAAGAATTCCTCTCCTGTGCCAACCTCAAAGCATTGCTTGCTACCTACGTCCTCAATTCTTTGTTGGATGTACTCCAATCTCTGTCTTCTACAGTTTATGCCCTCTAGAGCTCCATCTGGTACCACGGAAGTCATTCCCTGATGTCCTATCATCCTGTCCCTTCTCCTTCTAAGTATTTTCCACATATTCCTTTCCTATCCGATTCTGCGCAGAACCTCCTCATTCCTTACCTTATCAGTCAACCTAATTTTCAACATTCATCTGTAACACCACATACCAAATGCATCGATTCTCTTCTGTTCCGGTTTTCCCACAGCCTATGTTTCACTGCCATACAATGCTGTACTCCAGACGTACATTCTCAGAAATTTCTTCCTCAAATTACGGCCGATATTTGATATTAGTACACTTCTCTTGGCCAGGAATGCCCTTTTTGCCATTTCTAGTCTCATTCTGATGTTCTGCTTCCTCCGTCCGTCATTGGTTATTTTACTGCCTAGGGAGAAGAATTCCTTAACTTCATCTACTTCGTGACCATCAATCCTGTTGTTAAAATGCGCGCTGTTCTCAGCTCTGCTACTTCTCATTACTTTCGTCCTTCTTCGACTTACTCTCAATCCATATTCTGTACTCATTAGACTGTTCATTCCATTCAGCAGATCATGTAATTCTTCTTCACTTGAAACCAGGATAGTAATGTAATCAGTGAATCGTATCAATACCCTTTCATCATGAATTTGAATCCAACTTCTGAACCTTTCTTTTATTTCCATTATTGCTTCTTCCATGTACAGATTGAACACAAGCAGCGAAACGGTATATCCCGGTTTTACACACTTTTTAATCGAAGCATTTCGTTCTTACTCGTCCACTCTTATTACACCCTTTTGGTTCTTGTACATATTGTATATTACCGTTTCTCCCAATAGCGTACTCCTACTTTTCTTAGAATTTCGAACATCTTGCACCATTTTGCATTGTCGAGCGTTTTTTCCAGGTCGACAAATCCTATGAACGTGTCTTGATTTTCCTTTACTCTTGCTTCCATTATCAACCGCAACGTCAGAATTGCCTCTCTGGTGCCCTTACCTTTCCTAAAGCCAAACTGATCATTTAACACATGGTCAGTTTTCTTTTCCATTTTTCTGCATATTATTTTGTCAGCAACTCGGATGCATGAGCTGTTAAGCTGATTGTGCAATAATTCTCGCACTTGTCAGCTCTTACAGTCTTTGGAATTGCGTGGCTGATATTTTTCCGAAAATCAGATGGTATGTTGCCACACTCATACATTCTACATACCAACGTGAATACTCAATATCCGCCAATGATATTAGAAATTCTGATTAAGTGTTATCTATTCCTTCTGCCTTGTTAGATTTTGAGTCCTCCAAATCTGTCTTAAATTCTGCTTCTAATACTGGATCCCCTATCTCTTCTAAATCGACTCCAGTTTCTTCTTCAGTCACATCAGACAGATCTTCCCCCTCATAAAGGCCTTCAATGCACCCTTTCCACCTACCTGCTCTCTCCTCTGCTTTTAGGAGTGGAATTTCTGTTGCGCTCTTAATGTTACCACCCTTGCTCTTAACTCCACCGAAGGTTGTTGTCTATGTGCTGAGTCAGTCCTTCCGATAATCATTTCTTTTTCAATTTCTGCACATTTTCCATGCAGCCAGTTCAACTTAGCTTCCCTGCCCTTCCTATTTATTTCATTCGTCAGCGGCTTGTATTTTTGTATTCCTGAATTTCGCTGAACATTTTTGTACTTCCTCCTTTCATCGATCAATTGAAGTATTTCTTATGTTACCCATGGTTTCTTAGCAGTTACAGTACCTCCTTTCTGCCTACGTTTTTTTTTCCAACTTCTTTGTATCTCCGCTTTAGAGAAGTGCATTCCTCTTCAACTGTACTGCTTCCTGAGCTATTCCTTATTACTGTATTTATAGCCTTAGAAATCTTCAAGCGTATCTCGTCATTGCTTAGTACTTCCGTATCCCACTTCTCTGCCTGTTGATCCTTCCTGACTAATCTCTTGAACTTCAGCGTATTCATCATCACAACTGTATTATTATCTGAGTCTATACCTACTCCTTCATCGAAAGTGAACCCCTAGAATACGACCGTAGAACGAGAAGTAGCTGAGGCTACCAAGTTTGCTGCGAAATTACACACGTTATCGAGTTAGCGCTAAACAGTCGTTCAATATGTGATTATTAACCAACTAGGTACAAGCACATCACTAATTAGTGTTCAAAGTCCATCATTTTCACATTAAGCACTCTCATGCAGCAACCACAGGGTGAATAAAATACCTGTTCTATTACACGAGATAGTTTTTAAAACGTATAACTTACTCAGCGCGCTGCTATTGGTATGTACACTCCTGGAAATTGAAATAAGAACACCGTGAATTCATTGTCCCAGGAAGGGGAAACTTTATTGACACATTCCTGGGGTCAGATACATCACATGATCACACTGACAGAACCACAGGCACATAGACACAGGCAACAGAGCATGCACAATGTCGGCACTAGTACAGGGTATATCCACCTTTCGCAGCAATGCAGGCTGCTATTCTCCCATGGAGACGATCGTAGAGATGCTGGATGTAGTCCTGTGGAACGGCTTGCCATGCCATTTCCACCTGGCGCCTCAGTTGGACCAGCGTTCGTGCTGGACGTGCAGACCGCGTGAGACGACGCTTCATCCAGTCCCAAGCATGCTCAATGGGGGACAGATCCGGAGATCTTGCTGGCCAGGGTAGTTGACTTACACCTTCTAGAGCACGTTGGGTGGCACGGGATACATGCGGACGTGCATTGTCCTGTTGGAACAGCAAGTTCCCTTGCCGGTCTAGGAATGGTAGAACGATGGGTTCGATGACGGTTTGGATGTACCGTGCACTATTCAGTGTCCCCTCGACGATCACCAGTGGTGTACGGCCAGTGTAGGAGATCGCTCCCCACACCATGATGCCGGGTGTTGGCCCTGTGTGCCTCGGTCGTATGCAGTCCTGATTGTGGCGCTCACCTGCACGGCGCCAAACACGCATACGACCATCATTGGCACCAAGGCAGAAGCGACTCTCATCGCTGAAGACGACACGCCTCCATTCGTCCCTCCATTCACGCCTGTCGCGACACCACTGGAGGCGGGCTGCACGATGTTGGGGCGTGAGCGGAAGACGGCCTAACGGTGTGCGGGACCGTAGCCCAGCTTCATGGAGACGGTTGCGAATGGTCCTCGCCGATACCCCAGGAGCAACAGTGTCCCTAATTTGCTGGGAAGCGGCGGTGCGGTCCCCTACGGCACTGCGTAGGATCCTACGGTCTTGGCGTGCATCCGTGCGTCGCTGCGGTCCGGTCCCAGGTCGACGGGCACGTGCACCTTCCGCCGACCACTGGCGACAACATCGATGTACTGTGGAGACCTCACGCCCCACGTGTTGAGCAATTCGGCGGTACGTCCACCCGGCCTCCCGCGTGCCCACTATACGCCCTCGCTCAAAGTCCGTCAACTGCACATACGGTTCACGTCCACGCTGTCGCGGCATGCTACCAGTGCTAAAGACTGCGATGGAGCTCCGTATGCCACGGCAAACTGGCTGACACTGACGGCGGCGGTGCACAAATGCTGCGCAGCTAGCGCCATTCGACGGCCAACACCGCGGTTCCTGGTGTGTCCGCTGTGCCGTGCGTGTGATCATTGCTTGTACAGCCCTCTCGCAGTGTCCGGAGCAAGTATGGTGGGTCTGACACACCGGTGTGAATGTGTTCTTTTTTCCATTTCCAGGAGTGTAGTTACTAGCGGGTACGGGGATATCCAAAAGTTTCCGGAACAGTGCTGCCCTCGGCGGAGCTTCTGTGATATGCATTTTCATCGATGGGGAGGTGCCGCGAAACTACTGGCGAGTTCGTTTCTACCTCTGCTGACGGTTGATAGGCAAAACATAATATGAATTTTCTCACCCCAATTGTTTCACTCTCTCCTCGTCTTTTTCCGATGGCATGTGTAAGCAAAAAACGCGCAGCGTGAAATTTTCCACAGAAACTGTAGTGACATGCCTCGTTTTAAAACTGTGACATGCTCTTTGACTGCAATCCTAATTTGGGATGGCCACCAACTGTCCAAATGGATGAAATTGAGAGATTTCGTGAGTTTGTGTTTGATGATGGTGATGTGTGGTTTGCGGGGCGCTCAGCTGCGGTCATCAGCGCCCGTACAAAGTCCCAATTATTACACAGTCCAACTTTTTACACAGTCCAACCTAGGTAGTGTTACGAAATATGATGATGATGAAATGATGAGGACAACACAAGCAGCCAGTCCCAGGGCAGAGGAAACCCCCAACCCATTCGGGAATCGAACCCGGGACCGTGATCCACAGGTAGCAACGCAATCCACTAGTTTGTGCTTGAAGACCAACAATAAACTACTAATTTCACGGAATAGTTAAATGGACTGTCTTGATGCTTGGTTCAACACATTTTAACAGATTATTTAAGTATGAGAAGATTCAAAGCATCATAGCTTCTGATTGACCAACAAAACGAGTGCCGTTTGGAAGCGTGCTTACTTCGACTCTCATTTTTTTCCAGGTTTACAGCTAACGGGAAATCGTGATGCTATGATTACAACCCTAAAACGAAATAGTCGAGTGATTGGAAGACGTTGTTGTTACCTCGCCCAAAAATAGCTTTTCAAGGCATTTCTTTTTATGTCTCTGTCTCTGTCTCTCTTTCTCTTTCTCTCTTTCTCTCTCCCTTTTTTTTAAAAAAAGGGATAGTCTTATTCAATACACTTAATCATGTTTTCTATCTGGAGGTTCTCGACCGTTCCGTAACTTCGATCGTTGGAAAAGGTGGCAAGGGTGGAGTGAACGACGTTGCTGCTCAGACAGCCATCTGGTTACTCCAGCTTTTGGCCGAAAATGGCATGGTTCCCTAACCCCACGCTCCTTACTCACGTCGCCTAGTTCCGTGCGTTTTCTTGTTTGCACATACCGAAAGGGGCATGAAAGGACACCGATGTGGTGGTGCAGAAAATGCCAAGAAGGAAGAAAACGAGGCAGTGGCTGTCAGCCATAATGACTGAAGATGAGCATAAAATAACCGATCAGTGAATAGACAAACATGATATGTATAATGGAGAATAGTTTTAAAGGTGATAAAGATGTTCTATAAAAGAAATGAGAAAAATAAAGTTTTTTTTAAAAAAATAAAAAGTATAGTACTTCCGAAATGTCTCTCGTACATAGATCTGTAAAAAATGTCATTTTCGTTTCGTCGTATCAAATAATTAAAATATTAATATTTTTTACATAACAGGCATTTTAGTCATACTGTTCTTTGGTTAACCACATATTTTTAAGGCTAACAGAAACGTTGAGGCTATTATAAACCAAAATTCTATCCTGAGAATGGCCGCTTCAACACGCTCAAACGTAGGTTATTTTAAGTATTTTATATGATTACATGGTGGTACACCGAAAGTATTTTAATGTAACTGGACCTGTCCAACAAGTCCACTAATTCATGAAAAGAAGTTTGTTTGAAAAGCAAAGTAGAAAAGGGGGGGGGGGGGGGGGGGGAGAGGAAGGTGACGAATTAAGTATTGGGAAGCATTCGGGAGATTTCTTATTATAGAAACCACTTGGGCATCCGCCAATCGGCCGAGATGAGGTGTGAAAATCAATAGGATATGTACATGGGAGTGAGGGCGAGGAATTCGAACTTAATTCCAGCTACTTAGTCTGTCCCTTTCTGCTACTTGATTTACAGCAGCCTTATATCAGTTGTTTTACTTCATGAGTTACTAGAAGTGAAGGTTTTCTAGTACGTCATTATCATCAACATCATCAGCAGCAGCAGCAGTAGGATTTACTCTTTAAGGATGTACGACTCCTTATTGGTCCTGCCGTCTTTCCCGCAGGTGTACTGAATTGTGCTGCTGAGCTGTATTGTCTGCCTTAGGTTCAGCGATGCGCTGCAAACAAGGCAACCAACTGCTCCTATATTTTGTTATTTTATGCACCGCCTGACAATTAAATTGAAACAACCAGAAGGGGAGAGAGAAACGAAATGAAAATCCACAGGTTGCGAGATTGGATTCTGGCACTGGAATAGAGTTGAGGGCCGAACTCATCCCAAGATAGTCCTGTCGGGGACTGATCTGGGGCTCTTGTTGAGCACGAGAGAACCACAAAATCAGGGAGACAGTTCTTAGAGAAACGTGTCACATCTTGACGAGCATTGTCCTGCTGAAAAATGACACCACAATAATGTCGCATAGGACGTCGCAGGATGTCCATGACGTACCGTTGTGGCATCAGGTTTTCCTTCATCAGTACCAGCCGTGACCTGATATCTCACCCTATGGCTACACACGCCGAGAGTAACAACGCTATGTGTAAGTAGGCTGTTTAGGTTTTTTTATTGGTAATGCCACCTCTGTATAAAAAAAAAATCACTGGCTGTGCTGTGTGCAGTCTGTGGCTGCTTTGCATTGTTGTAATACTCAACCATTGTAGTGTTAGGCACCTGGCTGTGAACAGCGCGTACCGTTGGGCAGTTGGAGGTGAGCCGCCAGCAGTGGTGGATGTGGGGAGAGAGATGGCGGAGTTTTGAAATTTGTCATGAACTGCTATATACTCCTGGAAATGGAAAAAAGAACACATTGACACCGGTGTGTCAGACCCACCATACTTGCTCCGGACACTGCGAGAGGGCTGTACAAGCAATGATCACACGCACGGCACAGCGGACACACCAGGAACCGCGGTGTTGGCCGTCGAATGGCCTAAGCTGCGCAGCATTTGTGCACCGCCGCCGTCAGTGTCAGCCAGTTTGCCGTGGCATACGGAGCTCCATCGCAGTCTTTAACACTGGTAGCATGCCGCGACAGCGTGGACGTGAACCGTATGTGCAGTTGACGGACTTTGAGCGAGGGCGTATAGTGGGCACGCGGGAGGCCGGGTGGACGTACCGCCGAATTGCTCAACACGTGGGGCGTGAGGTCTCCACAGTACATCGATGTTGTCGCCAGTGGTCGGCGGAAGGTGCACGTGCCCGTCGACCTGGGACCGGACCGCAGCGACGCACGGATGCACGCCAAGACCGTAGGATCCTACGCAGTGCCGTAGGGGACCGCACTGCCATTTCCCAGCAAATTAGGGACACTGTTGCTCCTGGGGTATCGGCGAGGACCATTCGCAACCGTCTCCATGAAGCTGGGCTACGGTCCCGCACACCGTTAGGCCGTCTTCCGCTCACGCCCCAACATCGTGCAGCCCGCCTCCAGTGGTGTCGCGACAGGCGTGAATGGAGGGACGAATGGAGGCGTGTCGTCTTCAGCGATGAGAGTCGCTTCTGCCTTGGTGCCAATGATGGTCGTATGCGTGTTTGGCGCCGTGCAGGTGAGCGCCACAATCAGGACTGCATACGACCGAGGCACACAGGGCCAACACCCGGCATCATGGTGTGGGGAGCGATCTCCTACACTGGCCGTACACCACTGGTGATCGTCGAGGGGACACTGAATAGTGCACGGTACATCCAAACCGTCATCGACCCCATCGTTCTACCGTTCCTAGACCGGCAAGGGAACTTGCTGTTCCAACAGGACAATGCACGTCCGCATGTATCCCGTGCCACCCAACGTGCTCTAGAAGGTGTAAGTCAACTACCCTGGCCAGCAAGATCTCCGGATCTGTCCCCCATTGAGCATGTTTGGGACTGGATGAAGCGTCGTCTCACGCGGTCTGCACGTCCAGCACGAACGCTGGTCCAACTGAGGCGCCAGGTGGAAATGGCATGGCAAGCCGTTCCACAGGACTACATCCAGCATCTCTACGATCGTCTCCATGGGAGAATAGCAGCCTGCATTGCTGCGAAAGGTGGATATACACTGTACTAGTGCCGACATTGTGCATGCTCTGTTGCCTGTGTCTATGTGCCTGTGGTTCTGTCAGTGTGATCATGTGATGTATCTGACCCCAGGAATGTGTCAATAAAGTTTCCCCTTCCTGGGACAATGAATTCACGGTGTTCTTATTTCAATTTCCAGGAGTGTATTATATATATATATATATATATATATATATATATATATATATATATATAATGATATCAAGGTAAATACATTGTTTGTTCTCTATTAATATCTTTCATTTGCTAACTATCCCTATCAGTAGTTAGTGCCTTCCATAGTTTGAATCTTTTATTTAGCTGGCAGTAGTGGTGCTTGCTGTATTGCAGTAGTGGGAGAAACGAAGATTATTGTGAGGTAAGTGATTTGTGAAAGGTATAGTTTAATGTTAGTCAGGGCCCATTCTTTTGTAGGGATTATTGAAAGTCAGATTGCGTTGCGCTAACAAAATATTGTGTGTCAGTTTAAGCACAGTCATGTATAAATTGTTCAAAGGGGACATTTCATATGTCGACTCTTAGCCTAGGATACCTCACTGGAATCTTCTGATTTTTTTCTTGTAGTTTGTGTAATTAGTGTAGATTTTGTTTATTGCTAGCGCGTAATTGTAGAGAGAATCTCCTTTGTAGTTGCAGTCTTTCATTGTTGTACAGTAAAACAGGTGTGGCACGCATGTAGATTTGCACCAAGTATTTCGCAGCTGCAATTAACTAGATATTATTTTCAGTGTTATGTTAATGTGTTTTCTTATTTTTGCTCTTCAAATTGTGCTTTTCTGTGTTGTCGTGTGAAATACTGTGACAATAATGGCGTGTGAAAAACGTAATACTAGGCTCCAAACTTAATTGAGAAATGACAGTGAAGACGAAAGCAGTGTGTTAGCGCCGCAGAGTAATGAATTAACTAATGTTCAAAGTAGTAATTTGGTAATTGCGCATAGGGAAGTGGAGCGGGCGGCAAACAATGGTGTAGACAGTGAAACAATTAGAGAACAGGGAAGCATTATCGATCGATCGGTCGGCAACAGCTCGCCTCAGGAATCTGAAATGACAGGAAACAATCTCGCAAATATTGTAGACTCAGGTTTTGGGTCCTCACCGTTTTCTCAAATGAGTCAAGACACATTTTCTGCTTGTCAAAATGTGAATGTTGCCGGTGCAACTTCACTGCCGAATAGCACTGAGGAACATGTTTCAGACACCAGTGCACTCTTATTACAATTAATGCAACAAATGGGACAAAAGCTTCAAAAGTTAGACATAATGGAACAAAATCTTCAAAAGTTAGACTCATTGGAGCAAACTCTTGAACAAACACGCGAGGATTTAACTACTGAGTTACATCACATTGAATCGAAATGTCAAAAAGTCTGTAGTGACGTAAAAACACAAATTTGCGAGCATTTCCAACCTATTTTTTCGCGTCATGAAAATGCACTACAGAATCACGAAGCAGCCATAAAAGAACTGCAAACTACTGTTCATGAAAATCATGAGACCTTGCAAGCTAAATTTGACTCACTTGCATCTACCGATTCGGTTACGCAACTTGCAAAAACTCAGGAAAACTTGAAGGACACAGTAGATTCGATTTCAACACAAATGGACACTCTGAAACTTGGTTCAGAAAAACACACTGAGGAAATGTGTTCACTATCGGAGAAAGTAGCCGAACTTTCGGATCAGGTCACTAACTTATCTACAAAGGTAGATGATGATCTGAATGACACAAGACCTGTAGCCTTCACTGACACAGAAGAGTATGAACAAATTACAAAATTCAAACAAAATAAAAATCAAATCAATACACAGTACAAAAGAGAAATCCGGGAAGTACAAGATCAGTTGACGCAGGTAATACAAGAATTACATATTTCAGAGGACACTCGCGCTCCAGTACATGAAGAGGGACATAGAAATACGGAACAACCACAAAATAATAACACAGGACACTTCGGAAATTATGAAAGAAATTGGCAAGGCACACCGAATTTTGAGATGGAACCGCCGACACGACGTAACAATGACCGATATGCTACTCGCCGACACGATGATTTTGACTATAAGCTGTTCACTACTACACGTAAATTCAAAACGTTTAAGACTTCTGCCAACGACATTCATCCACAAGCGTGGCTCCATCAATTCTCTCATTGTTTTCCCCCCAACTGGTCATTGGAGCACAGGTTAGAATTTATGTGTGGCTACTTGGAGAATGAACCAGCTGTAAGAATGCGATCGGTCATTCACGATTGTCACAGTGAAGGAGATTTTTATCATGCCTTCCTCTCAGCATATTGGTCTCAAGCCACACAAGACCGAGTAAAACATAGCATCATAATGATGAAACGTTTCGAACAATCTGAATTTTCCAGTATTATGAAATATTTTGAAGACATGTTACACAAGAATCAGTATCTTTCAAACCCATACAGCCCCTCAGAACTCATCCGCATTTGCTTAATCAAACTGCCTGAACATTTACGACATATTATTTTAGCAGGACGTTGCAAAGACGACATTGAAGCTTTTCAGGGACTGTTACAAGAACTGGAAATTGACACTGACAATCGCGGAACGCGAGAACAGGAGCACAACAATTACAGGTCACATCTGTCACAATTCCGCGATGACAGAAATAATACACGACAAGGCTATTCTTATAACGTAAATCGTGACCAAAACAGACACCACCCGTATGACAACCGTTGGCAGAGTAGTAATAATTACAGGGAAACATCACCTCTCCGCGGTAATGACTATTACAGAGACAATCAGAGAAACAGACACTATGGGAACCAAAATAATTATTATTACGGGAGACAGAATAACTTTAGACGCAACGGTCCAGCGCGCAGTTACGATTCAGGGAGAAATTCTCCACCACTTAACCGACAAGAAAGAAACTACAGGAACTACCAACATGACGACAGACGATGTGATCGTAACGACAGACCTGAATTGCATCAGAACTGGCGGGATTTAAACAGGGCAGGGCCTTCTCGTCAGAGTGAATTTGTAGAAGTTAGGTCTCCTAATCCCAATAACGACGCGCGCCAACAAAGAGACAGACAATGACTCGCACAGCAGGCAGCTGCGTGCGCCAGCTGGCTCAGAGAAAAATAACATAAGACGCTAACCTTGAGAAAAATTCCAGTATTCTTTACCGACGTATACTGCATGATAATTGCATTCAAGTCAAACTCTGAGTACTATGAAGAGTAAAGGATTGCACCACGCTTCACATGTAAAACCGTTTATTGAAAGATAATCTGCTTCTTAACTTTGTCTTTGCCATAAAATTTTTCACTTCACATTTCTAGTGTGCTTTGTAAGACTTAAGAAACTGTTAACATGCAACAATGTTTGAAGTTAAATATCCAGTCAAGAACCAAGAGAACTTATTTAAACAGAGATTACGAATGCATTGTTATTGTGAACAGACGACACAGTGTTATTGTGTGTGTGCATTCTTGCTTGTTTGTTTCTGTGGGATTAAAGATGACTTAGCACTTGGTTTCTTTGACAGCTACACAATTACATCACGACGCCACTAATGAGTGACAATTTACAATGTTGCTTTTGCGGTGTATCTGTTTTATATCTGCACAGTTTTCTGAATTCTTCTGGAAAGAAAAACATGTTTTAGTAGTAACTTTTGTGGTATAGCAACAATGAGACAGCCTTTTTCGTGGCACAACAATACGTTACTGTACAGTACTTTCTTCATCACGGCAATAAGCGTAATAACTAAGATATCTATACGCAAAGCATTTCACTTTTGTGTATGATGAGGTAAGTATATTGACTTCAGCAGAACTTAGCTTTCAGAGGACGATAACTATGACACTTCCACAGAGATTATGTTGCAACAAGACGCACATTTAGCGCTACAGGACACGTATTTGAGTGATTGATTTTGTACTTAAAATATTTATTTTTAAAGATATTTGGAGTACAATGATACAAAGGTTTTCCGTGATACATTTCATTCCATTGCTGTAATCTGTAACACCTGAGGGTATAATTACATTAATCCTCATGGGGGTACACGTCTACTTTGTGTACCATGTGTTTGGCACGCACAAGGAGCCCTAGCTAATATGGTATTTGCTTATACAACTTTACACATCGGTACCATATTTCTCTAACACACAAATTACACAGCTATCTGATCATTTAACTGATAGATAAACATTTTTTTACTGCATTAGTGACAGATGTTTACGTAATTACACAGTTGAATAACTTCACACTTATGAAATTGCATTTTGTCTGTACTATGTGAACTGTTCATATTTTTTCGGAACCATTGTGATACTATGAGAGCTTTGAATGATGTATTTGGTAAGGGAGCATGATTTTAAAGTACATTTGAGGTAGATGACACTATTGAAATGAGCAGAGAATTTTTTTTAGGTTTTGAAATTATTGCAGAAAGCTACGACGATTTTGAGAATTCACTGAGATGTTATGATATTATTACGACGACGATGTGTATTATGCTGTTGAGGTATGTTTATGATGAACAATTTGATGCTATATGGGGAATTTGATTATGCTATGTATTTATTACGATGAAATAGTGAAGTGTCGTCACAAGATTGACGTGTCGACGAATATGTATATGTGTAATAAGGTAAGGGGTAATGTAAAGTGATTAGGGACTCTGACTTGTGGAAAAGGTTGTTGGAAACCAAGAATCGTACTTTAAGAGTTATGAAATGTATGTAAATGCGTGAATGTATCACAATGCCGGCGAAAAATTTTTGGACACTGTTATATTCATACGATTTTGTTTCTGTAGAAACAAATTCTTGACCTATGAAATTTTTATATGAGACTGTCGCTGTAGCGAAAACTGCTGTCGTAAATATTTCGTTAAGAAAGGTAAGTGACCGTGAAGTAATTCGTTGTGAGCGGCCAGGTGTGTCAGACGACTGGAGAAAAAGCCATTATTGCGAGCCCTTTTCAGCGGCACAGGTAGAAAAAAAAAAGGGAGGCCATTATCCTCGCTATTGACGTTCCTTTGTAGAGAGCATCGCAAAAACGGCACGGTCGAACTTGAAAACATATGTTGACACTGTGCAACTCTTAATTTATGATATTTACAGAAATGCCTAATGAAATGACGAGAAATATTTTTACATCTGCACACCTGATTATGACAAGCGTCTTTCTACGAGAGTTGAGAGAATGTCTACTAACTTATGAAATGTCACGACTATTGAATGATATTTTTATGCTTTGGTTTGCGTAATTGCTTATTTCATTTGATATCTAGTTTCTAGCTGCACTGCAGCATTGGTTAAAATAAAATTTTATAGATGTACTAATATAAATATTTTCTGTCTACAGATCGAGTAAATAATAATTTTTTCAAAAAAAAATGAGGGAGCACAAAAAGACATTTACCTTCACAGGAACTGCAATCATAGTTTTCTTTTCAAGTACTTGTTAATTTCTTTTGTAGAATAAATTGTGATGCATCACTCTAGTGTTAAGATGTGACATAGGTATTAGACATGGCCATTTTTAGTGTAATACTTTTTCTGCTTGAACTTTGTCATATTTAGGTATAAGTTATGCTGTTTGCCAGGCATAGTGCTACTGAATTTTAATTTGTGTTACTCTGCTAAGCCAGATTTATTTTTCTTGTTTGCTGCACATTGCCTTATATTAGTCGTAATATTGCAATTGCTTCGCTAATTTCTAAAATGCTGCTTCCTTTGCAAATCTGCACTTTTTTGTCATTGCTGTTTGCGTTAGTTGTTTTATGTGCTGCTGCATTGCCTCGTCCCTTAGTTTAGCATCTGAGCTCAGTAGATTTAAGTTAGCTTAAGAGGGGGTAGACTATATAAGTAACAAGTTGTGATGAATAGAAAGAAATGCATTGAAGGTATATGAAAACGTTTTGGGCCAAAATGAGTATTGTACAATGATCTGTAATTATTTTGAAAGAAATATGAACAGAGTAGAGAAAGCAGGTATTGATAGGACTTTTTGGAAATAATGAGGAACGAAGGGAGATCTCCGAGAAGTAAAGAAAGTTTTGTTTGCCAAATACTGCAGTAAAAGAAACCCTGTCCTTTCCTTGTGTTTTCCCACTATATGTTTGTGTACCCTTGCGTATTTGTTTTCTTCCTGTCTCTGTGTAGTTTCATAGAATTTTTTTTCTAATACTATTCACTATGATGAGGAATACTGTTATCCTCAAATATAATTTGCATTAATAATATGTTATTTTCTTTGTAAAGATGTTTAGACATTATTTATTCTGTTTTGTTTTAATGCTCATGTGTGAAGTTGATGTTTCGAAAGTTATTCTGAACTTTTATGTATCTACTTATCTCATAATTCCTGTAACATTGATGTATATGTTTATTTCTATTCTGTTGTAAAGCCTGTACTACAAATATTATCTGTATTGTTATGTTCTTGAATGATGTATTTTGTATCTTGTTATTGTATTCTTATGTTATAAAATTGTAATTGACAGCAGTTCATCAAATTAAGTAACTTGTAAGTTACATTTCACTGCACACGTTTCTATTGGTCATAGTATATGGACAATATGTGAGAAGTAGGGACTGTTAGTGTTTGCAAGTGTGTTAATAATTCGGCAAGGGACTGGTTAACAGCATTGCTGGTTCTCAGGACAGTTCAAAAACTTTGTGAGTGCACAAGTGGTGGTTATGGACTTGCTCTATTATCCGCAAGACTCTTCAATGGTGATTGTGCACCTGCATAGTCACAACAGATGGCGGCTGGCCATCTCTACAAGGACTACAGTGGGTCTGCATCTTTGATGACCCACCAGTACCATTATCTCTACAAGGACTACAGTGGGTCTACGTCTTTGATGATCCATCAGTACCATTACCTCTACAAGGACTGCATTGGGTCTGCACTTCTGGTGGCCCACCAATACCGTAATCTCTACCAGGACTACAGTGGGTCTGCTCTGTGATGACCTAACCACCAATACTCTTCAAAACTTCGACTGACTCCGCTGTGGGTTTGCTCTGTTGTGGCCCATGACCTGTCTGCATGTCGAGAGTCAGCACTGTCTTTCCGTTGGAAGGACAACGATACTTCTTCAAGACTGCATGGAAATCCACTACTTCTGTGTGCATTTTCTTTTACTGCTCAGAATTTGAGAAAAACACTGCAATGTGATGAATGATCAGGACTGTCTTTATGGACTGTGAGAAAAGTTTAGCTTTTGACCAACATTGTATCAATAAGTGTGTGCATTTGATTTCTTTGTTATTGTAATTACGATTATGAAAAATTTTAACAAATATGTATTGGCCAGTGCCCAAAAAAAATTTGTAAAATTTTTTTGTGGGGAGCATGGGGGCTATGTAAGTAGGCTGTTTAGGTTCTTTTATTGGTAATGTCACCTCTGTATAAAAAAAAATCACTGGCTGTGCTGTGTGCAGTCTGTGGCTGCTTTGCATTGTTGTAATATTCAACCATTGTAGTGTTAGGCACCTGGCTGTGAACAGCGCGTAGCGTTGGGCAGTTGGAGGTGAGCCGCCAGCAGTGGTGGATGTGGGGAGAGAGATGGCGGAGTTTTGAAATTTGTCATGAACTGCTATATATATATATATATATATATATATATATATATATATATATATATATATATATGATATCAAGGTAAATACATTGTTTGTTCTCTATTAATATCTTTCATTTGCTAACTATCCCTATCAGTAGTTAGTGCCTTCCATAGTTTGAATCTTTTATTTAGCTGGCAGTAGTGGTTGGTTGGTTGTTTGGGGGAAGAGACCAAACAGCGAGGTTATCGGTCTCATAGGGTTAGGGAAGGATGGGGAAGGAAGTCGGCCGTGCCCTTTCAAAGGAACCATCCCGGCATTTGCCTGGAGCGATTTAGGGAAATCACGGAAAACCTAAATCAGGATGGTCGGACGCGGGATTGAACCGTCGTCCTTCCGAATGCGAGTCCAGTGTGCTAACCACTGCGCCACCTCGCTCGGTTGGCAGTAGTGGCGCTTGCTGTATTGCAGTAGTGGGAGAAACGAAGATTATTGTGAGGTAAGTGATTTGTGAAAGGTATAGTTTAATGTTAGTCAGGGCCCATTCTTTTGTAGGGATTATTGAAAGTCAGATTGCGTTGCGTTGCGCTAACAAAATATTGTGTGTCAGTTTAAGCACAGTCATGTATAAATTGTTCAAAGGGGACGTTTCATATGCTTCTCCAAAACACTGGAAGAATGAGACCTCTCCCCAGGACGCTGCCATATCTGCCGTGGTAATGCTGAACTACAGTTCATTGCTAAACACAATGTGACGCCATTAATTAGCTGCCCGTTCCCGGACGAACGCAGTCGTTTGTGTTACGGTATCAAGAGCTCCTAGGCGTGGGAAAGTACGAGTAATTCCCTTATTTGTCTGGTGCCAATACACGACCTGTGGTGCAGGATGAAACAGAATATTATAGGGAGACATTTCTGATGGAAGGCGCAGATGTGAAGCGGTTACCTGGTGCACAATACGGCTACCCAGTTTTGTTGAGGTTAGACGTGGTAGACCAGAACCTCGACAATGAGTATACCTGCCTTCACGTTCCCATGCAATTCAACATTGAACCACTGTCGCATCCGAATGTCCCACAGATCTGGGTATTACGCGATCCGACCAGCTGGCTCCATGGATACCCAGAATGAGGACTCTTTCTAACTCTCTCTGGTGCCGATAACGCTTTCACGACTAAGCGGCATCTCCGTGTCCTACAGGGCGATCACTCAACATATGACGCTGTTCACGCCCATTATATACCATAGCTGACCAGATAACAACACTAAACACTGTTAAAACTGAGGCACGTTGGTGGTCCTTCTACCTGTCACAGAGAACTGCAACTCGAATCATTACCTGCCGATGGTGCGTGCGTATACGAAGTTACACTGACGTCTGACCATGTCTTCTGGGTGTTTGAATTTTTTTTTTTTTTTGTCTGGCAGTGTATGATGCTCTGGACGCCCAGATCTTGTCATATTTTTTTATTTATTTTGTGGTCAAACAGTGACTAATCCGCAATATATCGCACGAACTACGTGTCAGTTCCCTATGTACAGGGTGTTTAAAAAATGACCGGTATATTTGAAACGGCAATAAAAACTAAACGAGCAGCGATAGAAATACACTGTTTGTTGCAATATGCTTGGGACAACAGTACATTTTCAGGCGGACAAACTTTCGAAATTACAGTAGTTACAATTTTCAACAACAGATGGCGCTGCGGTCTGGGAAACTCTATAGTTCGATATTTTCCACATATCCACCATGCGTAGCATTAATATGTCGTAGTCTCTGAATGAAATTACCCGAAACCTTTGACAACGTGTCTGGCGGAATGGCTTCACATGCAGATGAGATGTACTGCTTCAGCTGTTCAATTGTTCCTGGATTCTGGCGGTACACCTGGTCTTTCAAGTGTCCCCACAGAAAGAAGTCACAGGGGTTCATGTCTGGCGAATAGGGAGGCCAATCCACGCCGCCTCCTGTATGTTTCGGATAGCCCAAAGCAATCACACGATCATCGAAATATTCATTCAGGAAATTAAAGACGTCGGCCGTGCGATGTGGCCGGGCACCATCTTGCATAAACCACGAGGTGTTCGCAGTGTCGTCTAAGGCAGTTTGTACCGCCACAAATTCACGAAGAATGTCCAGATAGCGTGATGCAGTAATCGTTTCGGATCTGAAAAATGGGCCAATGATTCCTTTGGAAGAAATGGCGGCCCAGACCAGTACTTTTTGAGAATGCAGCGACGATGGGACTCCAACATGGGGCTTTTCGGTTCCCCATATGCGCCAGTTCTGTTTATTGACGAAGCCGTCCAGGTAAAAATAAGCTTCGTCAGTAAACCAAATGCTGCCCACATGCATATCGCCGTCATCAATCCTGTGCACTATATCGTTAGCGAATGTCTCTCGTGCAGCAATGGTAGCGGCGCTGAGGGGTTGCCGCGTTTGAATTTTGTATGGATAGAGGTGTAAACTCTGGCGCATGAGACGATACGTGGACGTTGGCGTCATTTGGACCGCAGCTGCAACACAGCGAACGGAAACCCGAGGCCGCTGTTGGATCACCTGCTGCACTAGCTGCGCGTTGCCCTCTGTGGTTGCCGTACGCGGTCGCCCTACCTTTCCAGCACGTTCATCCGTCACGTTCCCAGTCCTTTGAAATTTTTCAAACAGATCCTTTATTGTATCGCTTTTCGGTCCTTTGGTTACATTAAACCTCCGTTGAAAACGTCGTCTTGTTGCAACAACTCTGTGTTCTAGGCGGTGGAATTCCAACACCAGAAAAATCCTCTGTTCTAAGGAATAAACCATGTTGTCTACAGCACACTTGCACGTTGTGAACAGCACACGCTTACAGCAGAAAGACGACGTACAGAATGGCGCACCCACAGACTGCGTTGTCTTCTATATCTTCCACATCACTTGCAGCGCCATCTGTTGTTGAAAATTGTAACTACTGTAATTTCGAAAGTTGGTCCGCCTGAAAATGTACTGTTGTCCCAAGCATATTGCAACAAACGGTGTATTTCTATCGCTGCTCATTTAGTTTTTATTGCCGTTTCAAATATACCGGTCATTTTTGAAACACCCTGTATATACTGTACAGCAAGAATAATCAAACTAAACTATTTAAAAGTACAGCTGTCATTGTACCTTCGTGCTAATACTGATGTTGCTCTTCTTTTTCAGGTAAGTACAAGGAGATATCCAACAAATGTAACGCTACAAGTGCATGTCCCAAAAGAGCTGCATGAGGTAAGTTGTCCAGTTTAGTATGGTAGAATATTGCATGCTGACGTCAAGCTACACATACTGACAATGTTCCAACTTGAGAACTTTGGAAACAGTAAATTCGACAAGTCTCCACGTTTGCCGAAGGAAACTAAACCTGTCTCCTCTCTTTTTGCAATTACAAGAGAAACTGCTGTGTTTTTGCGTGTTTAACAATTTTTATTACTACATTCCAAATCTTATCCACCTTCTGCTAACAAAACAGGCGTTGGCTTTCACACTGTTTCTAAAAATGTCGTAAAATAAATAGGTGAAAAAATAGTTTCCATACCGCTATAACACATTAATATTCTGATCTACATTTGTGGAAACACCCAGGAGTCAGTGTGCTTTATTTCTTCGTACTTCTTCCGAGATTACTGGCAAATGTCACACAGAGAATTGCTTTTATGTAGAGACAATACTTCTCGTATATATCCTACCGGACCTCGTGATGTCCAACAACGGGGATTTCAGAATTCCTCAGTTCATGTCCCCAGAACAAAGTGGTTCCTGTGTCCTTGATTTATCTACCCAGCCAACGGTACAGTCATTCCAATGCTAAATAAACATTTTTCTATTTGTGTTTCCTGCTCTGCTACCTCCACTTCTTCCGGGTACCGTTTCATTGCTGCGATCTATTTATTGCCCTAATTTTAGGTTTTATGTAAATTTCGTGGAACCCCCCAATTTGCCTTTTTAACCTAGTTGGCTTCATTCTTTTTACATGCCAATAGCATGTTATTTTATATTCGAATAAATGATGATAATCTTCTGAATTTCCTTATTTGTTCTCAGTCTGTATTTTGGGCCACAAAATTTCCTAAATACCTGTTATTCGTTCGTACAAATTCGTTCTAAGTGTCTCTTTTTCTTTAAAATTTGTATTTCAGCCACAAGTACGCTCTAATTTGACGATCGCATTGTAGTGCCTCAGGTTTAAGACTACTGACGTGCATTGTTTGTTAGAAATTTGTTTCGTAAGTATGAACACTTTCCAGTTTGTGTCAATGAATTTGTTGGCCACTCTTCTACGGACCAGCCTCTTGAATGGCTTGGTCTAAATGTATTCACTGAGAAACTCTCTCCAGTTTTCCGTACTTTATTTCTACAATTTTAGGGCACTGTATTACTGCTAGATATTTACTTTGTATTTTGTTCTTTTTGTGTTTTGGAGACACGCTCTTTGACCAGTTTCTTTAAGATTTTCCAGTTATGTGAAAAAGGCTAAATGGTACAAAACCTAAAGTCTAGCAGAGAAGTTTCGGAACATTTTGAAATTAAAACTGTATCGTGACAAGGTTATGGTTTCTCCCATACTATTCAATTGCGTCGTAGAAGACGTTGCGCAGGAGTGGTACAACATAAAATATGGCCGGCCGGAGTGGCCGAGCGGTTCTAGGGGCTACAGTCTTCATCCGCGCGACCGCTTTAGGTTAGTTAGGTTTAAATAGTTCTAAGTCTAGGGGACTGATGACCTCAGATGTTAAGTCCCATAGTGCTCAGAGCCATTTGAACCATTTTTTTGCTAACTTCATCGAATCGGACGACGTTCGCGCACGGAAAACATGCTGAGGAAGATAAATAGAACAGATATACCTCGGAATAAATAGAATAGATATACCTCGGAATGTATGGTATGAAATCGCTGCTTTATTGGAAACCACAAGTTTCGAACTTAAAAATTTAATAATAATTTATTGAAAGTTACCTTTATTACGTTATACATTTTCTGTGGCAGTCCAGGCATTTCAGCCTTACGTCTATTTTTAATGCAGCATGTCATCTGCATCACAAGCAAAATCTGTATCGGAAATTTTAGACCTAGGTTATAACCTCAAAAAAATGTGTTTTCGAGAGAGAAAGGTGACGCTTAAATTTTCTGTAATGGTCCTTTTTTGGACTCTGGTGGGTGAGCATTACCATACAAGTTGCTATACCAGCTTACTTGGGGTTCTTGTGATAGCAGTTTCGTGATTCTATTGTATATTTTGCTAACTTGGTGTGCGGTTTTTCGGCTTTTCAGTTCTTCATGTGCTCGAGTAAGTTATTTTAAAATGGTTCAAATGGCTCTGAGCAGTATGAGAGTTAACATCTGAGGTCATCAGTTCCCTACAACTTAGAACTACTTAAACCTAACTAACCCAAGGACATCACACACATCCATGTCCGAGGCAGGATTCGAACCTGTGACTGTAGCAGCAGCAGCGGTTCCGGGCTGAAGCGCCTAGAACTCCTCGGCCACCCTGGCCGGCAGTAAGTTATTTTAAATGTAAGCTGAATGAAGTAAACTGACATATGTCTGTTTAGCTGAATTTATTTGTAGCTGTGTAGAGTGTTTGTGATTTTGGTTTTCTGTGTTTAGAGTACTTATGTAATAGCACGTTTCTCTCTTCATTTCATACACCGTAAAACTTGCCTGGTTATTACAATAAACGTGGAAAAAGTGTGCAGTCAACGACATGTTCTTTTAGAGACAAGTAGGGCCCAGTCACATGAGTTGCACGTTTTTTTAACAGCAAAAGCCGAAATACAGCACTCGTATCAGAGCAAAATCGCGCCATCCATCTCGCCACAGGAGGACAGAATAGGTTCTAAACTCCTTCACGGAACAAGTACAGACCTTCATGGCACCAAAAATTGACGAAGGAGGTTGGACGCTCTATGACAAATTTATCGGCCCATGTTACCGGCGGCCTATGGAGACGTCGTCTGGTGTCTGTGACAGCAGCCTTGGAAATAGTGAGCTACCGATTGTAAAACACACTCTTCCTTTGTCAGCTATTCTCTCTTTCAATGTGTTCAGCTCTTTGGTGTACCGCGCAACAAAGGAAGGTGGAAAAAGGACACCTTTTGTGCTGTGGTACATTCTTTTCCATTTTCGGTTTTTTTCACTAACCAGTAGGGCGGACCTTTTCAAATTTCTGGAACAAGGCACATGGTATCAACCTGGACGAAACTGTCTAGGACACTCTGGATGTCATGAACAAACAGGGCGAACTGAGTTTCACAAGACCTTTGTTTGTGGAATGTACCTAGTTTCCTGAATACGATTTTTTGTTTTGTTTTCCGCAATGGCATTGGAAAAAAATGCATTAACCAAAGGCGATCGCGAAAAAATTGGTGATTCTTAATTATGAAACTTAGTATTTCAGTGCTTTAGTTGTGTTCTTCCTTCTGAAGACAGGTTTGACGTAGCTCTCCTCGTTAGCCTAACCTGTACAAGCCACTTCGCGTCTACGTAACTACGGCGTCCTACTTCCATCTGAACTGCGTTCATGCCTTGGTCTACCTGTACAATTTTAATCTCCCATATGTCCCTCCATTTCAAAGTTGATGAGCCCTTGATGTCTCATGAAACTTCTATCTACCAATGCCTTCTTTTAGTGAAATGTGTAATAAATTTCTTTTTTATCCGAATCGATTCAGTATTTCCTCATCAGTAGCATGCAGATTTTAATGCCCTAAAAACAGCAAAATATGCAAGCACATACAACCTAAAATATATATAAGTACAAGCTTAAAAAATAAAAGATGACTTTATATAATTTTCTTAAGTACCATGGATACAGAATTCACTTCTTAACACATTGTGAGTGCAATGTTTACTTTTTGCAGTGTTTGAAAACAACCAGCACTTGTTTTTGAAATGTCTGCATGTGTAAACATGAGTTGGAAACAATGACACCTATCTGAACAATAAAACCATGTTTTTGCTATTGCACACCACGTTTTTAAAGTATTCCATCATAATTACCACGTCGAGTTGTAACGCCTAGAATTTGTAGGAGATGAATTTGTTTGTACAATGCCCAGCTAGAAAGGTGGGGAGTGAATAACAGAAAATGGACAGATCACAGATCATATGCACAGCGGTTACTCCCATAGCTGGAGGGCAGACAATGCATCAGAAATGGTATAGTGTAAGGGAATCTAAAATATGGCTACTTAGAGCTCTTAGAAGTTCTGTAATATATCACAGTTTCACAATAAAGTAAAACTGAGTACATTTGCGATCTCAGAAAAATGAGGTTCATGCAATGAAACAATAATATTTTCTATAACTAAAAACTACAGAACTTAATATTTTATAAGTACTAAATATTTTCACATGAACCCTAGAATTAACAACTTTTAATGCTTCATGCAATTTCAACAGGCAATATCTCAGGTGATAGCATTGCACTATACCTTTCATCCCTGAAATCTATGTAGCTGTAAATGTTTAATTTTTTGATTCACGAGTATTAAGCTTTATACCTTTTTCATTATGCAAATATCTGTAAGAATATCATATCCTCCACAAAAGCACAACAACTGAATACAGCGTGAATACCTCATATCTTGTCATAGTTCCTCTTTTACAGTTTTTGTAGTAATTGATTCATCGCTATCAGGCTCACAAAATATTGTCTTTGTTTTGATGAAATTCGTGCAGTCATATTTCGTGTAAGAACAGACTGAGATGAGAGGGGCAGTGAAGATACTTGTTCCATGAATTTCTGCACCCTTACACATATATATTCTAGCCACAGAAAATTAATTTGTCAATATCAGGGTAATTTGATCATACCTCTTCTGCAACTCTCTGTAACACACGTGCAAGGCAGGTGACGTACATCGTACTGGGGTAGAGAATTTGATGCCACCTGGCTGCTTTAGCCCCCTACGAAGCACTGTTTGTCACTAGCAGTAAAACGTTGTCTCAGTTCACACCATCTGAGCACAGTAACTTCACAGAGTTGTCAAACACAATGACAGTTGTTTAATCCCTCGAGAGCTTCATACGTTAGAAGGACCATTTCCACAGGTCTGTCAGGTTTTAGAACACCAACAGCAACATTTGTAACTTAACACCCACCCGCGTCGGCGGTTTCATCTATGGACACGAAGAAAAATTGGCTCTGAGCACTATGGGACTCAACTGCTATGGTCATCAGTCCCCTAGAACTTAGAACTACTTAAACCTAACTAACCTAAGGACATCACACACATCCATGCCCGAGGCAGGATTCGAACCTGCGACCGTAGCAGTCGCACGGTTCCTGACTGCGCGCCTAGAACCGCGAGACCACCGCGGCCGGCTATGGACACGAAGACCATTTGGTCACCAACATTAATTCGTATTTTGTTTAGTACATTCCCGTACCAGGCGGACAATATATTCTTTCTCAATGTACCTTCATATAGAACTGGATGTGTTGTGTACTTTTCCCAGAACTGTCTGAATAGTGGATTCTTCTGCTTCAAAATGGTTCAAATGCTCTGAGCACTATGGGACTTAACATCTATGGTCATCAGTCCCCTAGAACTTAGAACTACTTAAACCTAACTAACCTAAGGACATCACACAACACCCAGTCATCACGAGGCAGAGAAAATCCCTGCCCCGCCGGGAATCGGAACCGGGAACCCGGGCGCGGGAAGCGAGAACGCCCCGCACGACCACGAGCTGCGGACTCATCTGCTTCTCCAATGGGGTGTTACAAGACACCATAATGTGACACAAGTCCTTGAAGCATGGTTGCACGATTGAAGACTACCTGTCTGCTCAATAACGAACTTTTTCTGCTGTCATTTTCGGCATTTCTCTTCATCACATCTGCTGTGTTTGGCGGTATTATAGTGACATAGGCCGTTAAAGCGTTTTTATGTATTAAATTTAACTTCACATACTTTAGCAAATAATATTTCCTCGTCAGTGCTGAAGAACGTCTCTCCAAAATCACGAACAGTTTCATGCAGCTCGAGCACTTTACTTTCGGCATGTCGAACCAGGCTGAATTTGTTTCAAACTGAATAGTGCTACCATGTGTGCGCTGCTTATTACGTCGGAAGCCGCCTTTGTTGGCTTGGACAACATTTTGTTGACTCCTCCCAATACTTTCTTACGTCAGCGCACAGGCTAGTTTGTCACGCTGCTCGTCTACTACAGTCCTGACGAATAAAGCTTTCTAGTAATCGTTGTGTTTGTTTTTGACAGTATCACCTGAAATAGTGCATTTGGGTAACATTTTTACGTTTTTATTCTTGCGTCATTAAAGATATGACCAATATATACATTTTCGCATGGCGTATTACAAACAAAAGGTGTAAATATGACTTCCCTATTAGTAAATATGAATTAATAGGACGACAAAAATACGTTTTTATTTAACTTATTTATTTATTTGCACGTCTACTTCCATAGCACCAAATTGCGCAGCAAATCTCCAAGGTCATGGAACGTGTCGTTACATGAAATTACAACATAAAAGTAATAACAGATAAAAATAAAACTTTTATGAACCCGAAAAAAACCTAGCCATAAGTATAAGTAAACGTAATCAACAATGTAAGAATCAGCTTAAGGTTTCAAGGAACTCCTCAACAGAATAGATGGAGTGGCCCATGAGGAAAATCTTCAGTTTTGATATGAAAGAGCGTTGATTACTGCTAAGATTTTTTGAATTCTTGTGGTAGCTTATTGAAAATTGATGCAGCAGTATGCTGCAACCGTTTCTGCACAGGAGTTAAGGAAGTCCAATCCAAATGCAGGTTGAATTTCTGCCGAGTATTAACTGTGTGAAAGCTGCTCATTCTAGGGAATAACTTCAAATTGTTAACAAGGAGCGACAGTAAAGAATATATATATATTGACAGGCCAATCTCAAAATATCCAGACTAGTGAACAGGGGTCGACAAGAGGTTCACGAACTTACACCACTTATTGCCTGAACTGCCCGTTTCTGAGCCAAAAATATCCTTTTTTGGAATGGCAAGAGTTACCCTAAAATGTAATACCATACGACATAAGCGAATGAAAATAAGCAAAGTAGACTCATTTTCGTGTCGAACTATCATTTACTTCAGATATCGTTCGAATAGTAAAAATGGCAGCATTAAATCTCTGAACAAGATCCTGAGTGTGGGCTTTCCACAACAGTATGTTATCTATCTGAACACCTAGAAATTTGAACTGTTCAGTTTCACAGATCATATGCCCATTTTGTGAAATTAAAATGTCGGTTTTGTTGAATCGTGTGTTAGGAACTGTAAAAATTGACTCTCACTGTGATTTAGCGTTAGTTTTTTTCTACAAGCCATGAACTTACATCATGATCTGCGCTATTTGAAACTAAGCAATGTTGCACACATCATCCTTTACTACCAAGCTAGTGTCATCAGCAAACAGAAATATTTCGGAATTACCCGTAATACTAAAGGGCATATCATTTATATAAATAAGGAACAGGAGTGCCCCAGCACTGATCCCTGGGGCACACCCGAGTTGACCGTACCCCAGTCAGACCCCACATCACAGCCATTCTCAACATTGTTAATAATGACATTTTGCTGTCTGTTGCTAAAGTAAGAGGTGAACCGATTGTGAGCTAGTTCTCATATTCTGTAATGGTCCAACTTCTGGAGTAATATTTTGTGATCGAACGCCTTAGTTAAATTAAAAAATATGCCTAGCGTTCGGAACCTTTTGCTTAACGCACCCATTTCCTCACAGAGAAAAGAGATTATAGCATTTTCAGTTGTTAAACGACTTCTAAGGCCGAGCTGTACATCGGATAGCAAATTAGGTGATACAAACTGATCAATTATCCTTACATACACAGCCTTTTCAATAGCTTTAGCAAACACTCATGGCATATAAATAGCTCTAAAATTGTCTACATTATCCCTTTCTCCCTTTTTATAAAGTGGCTTTACTACTGAGAATTTTACTCGTTCAAGAAATTGACCATTCTGAAAGGAAAAATTATAAGTATGGCTAAGTACAGGCCTAACATGTGCAGCACAATACTTTAATATTGTGATAGGCACGCCATTATATCCGTAAGAATTCTTGGTCTTCAGTGATTTAATTATTGACTCAATCTACCCCTGTCTGTAACACAAAGGAGTATTTCAGACATCAACCTCGGAAAGGCATTTGCCAAGAAAGTTATATGATTCCCTGTAGATACTAAATTTTCATTTAATTCGCCAGAAATTCTCGGAAAATGATTGTTAAATACAGTACATAGGTCTGATTTATCACTAACAGAAATATTTTTACTGCAAACTGACTTAATATCGTCAGCCTTGTGTTGCTGACCAGATACTTCCTTCACAACTGACCATATGGTTTTAATGTTATCCTGTGAATTAGCTATTCTGTTTCCGTACCACAAACTCTTTGCCTTCCTAATGACATTTTTAAGTACCTTACAATACTGTTTGTAATGGGCTACTCTAGCTTCATTGTGACTACTTCTAGCTTTTTGATATAATTCCCACTTTGTTCTACATGATATCCTTATCCCACTAGTCAGTCACCCAGGCTGCCTTTTACAGCTAGTACCCCGTTTAGAATGTTCTACTGGAAAGCAATTCTCTAAGAGCATGAGAAATATGCTAAGGAAAGCATATTTGCCATCTATTTTATTAGCACTATAAACATCCTGCCACTCTTGTTCCTTGACAATGTTTGAAACACTCTCTGCTGCTGTTGGATTAGCTTTCCTACACAGATTGTAATTATATGAGACACTTGTTTGAATACAAAAGCCTTTTAGTGTTAAAATTTATACATCATGGTCTGAAAGGCCATTCACCCTTTTACTAGCAGAATGCCCATCTAGTAATGAAGAAAGAATGAAAATATTGTCTATGGCTGTGCTACTGTTCCCCTGCACCCTAGTTGGAAAAATCACAGTTTTCATCAGATCTTACGAATTTAGGAGATATACCAACGACCTTTTTCTTGCACACATATACAAAATTAATACTGAAGTCACCACATAAAAGTAATTTCTGGTACTTCCTATAAAGTGAATCAAGAACGCTCTCTAGCTTGAACAGAAATGCTCTGAAGTCAGAATTAGGGGACCTTTAAACAATAACAATTAGAAGTTTAGTTTCACTAAATTCAACTGCCCTGCACAACATTCAAATATCTGTTCAGTGCAGTGCCGTCATATGTCTATGGACTCAAACTGAATACTGTTTTTTTTTACTTGGCCGCTCCTCCACTCTGCAAGGAACGCCTTGAAAAACAGCCAGCTAATCTGTGTCCTGGTAATGGAAGCCTCTGAATTGTCATATTATTTAAGTGGTGCTCCGACATACCAATAATTTCAGAGTCAACATCTATAAGCAGTTCACCAACTTTATCTCTAATATCTCTTACATTTTGACGAAATATGCTAATTCCTTCTCTACTTGGAATGTCTCAGTTAGAGGGACTTCCTTTAAGCAGGTACACCTATCAGCTGACTTCAATCTAAAAAAGGTGCAGCTCTAACACCAACTACTACAGGAATTTCTCCATGAATGATCCCTCCACCACCCACTACACTGTTGCCTTCAAGCTCTGCCAGCCTCCTCTTCCCATGACTATCGAGGTGCTGGCCATGCCTAGTGAAACCTGATCTACTGATAGACCCAACTGACCCATGCCCTCTGCCATCAGTGCCTTCTCCAGCCCCATGTTAACGTGCCTAACAGCCGCATTAAGATGAGGCCGATCATGATGCTGAAACAGTTTGCATGAAGTGCACATTAGTGCCACCAGTTTGAGAAGCTATCTGTACCTGATCACCACCTACAACATATTCCCTGTCGCTATCAACTATTCCTTGTTCCACCCACTATCACTACCTGATCCTCCTCCATAAAATTCTTACATAACTCCCCCATGCTGTCAGTCACCTGATCCAAACCTGCACTAGACTTCACATTGCTGGTGACCTGGAACCCACTCGCCAACACTTCCTGCAGATGCTGGCCCACACCTCTACCGTGTGAACTACCTAGCAGCAGAACCCTCTTCTTTCTGTTAGACTTTGCAACTGACTTAGGTTTCCTAACTGCTGAGGACTGCTGCATGTTTCCTACACCTACAGTTCAAGAGGCCACTCTCCAGTCAACTCTGACAGTTGCTCAAATCTATTGCATATACCCAAAGTACAACAGTCTGAATACCTCCTCCTCCTAGCTACCTTCGTGCCAACTGCCAGTTCCCATTCCCCACAGTCAAAAATGGCTCTGAGCAGTATGGGACTTAACTTCTGAGGTCATCAGTCCCCTAGAACTCAGAATTACTTAAACCTAACTAACCTAAGGACACCACACACATCCATGCCTGAGGCAGGATTCGAACCTGCGACCGTAGCGATCGCGCGGTACCAAACTGTAGCGCCTAGAACCGCTCGGCCACCTAGGCCGGCCTCCCCACAATCCTTCACCCTCCCTCCTCAACCTATCTAGTTCTTCCTTTGCGTATTGTAACTGCATCTGAAGGGTGAAACACCCCGGTTTAATTCCTTTATTGGATTTTGTGTAATTTATCGAAGCCGCCAAACAGTTAATTATTATGATTATATGACCGTGTGCTTACTGGATGAAAGGCTATCGGTTTTTCTCCTGTGGTTTCGGGGGTATTCCAACCGAGTGCGGCTATTCTGAGACTGAATAGTGGAATGATTGAAAGTTTGTCTATTATTAAGGACCACAAAGGTTGCGATGTACAAACTGTATAATTTCTACTAACACACAAATTCTGAGGCAGTTGCTACCTTCGCCTTACACATCTAATCACAGTTATATCTTTTTATTGGTTGTTGATTTTCAGTACTTCGTCACACGCAATGCTGATGGTTAACATTCACAACAATCCTCACTGCAATCCATGGTTGTTGCTGGCCGACGCGGTTGACGCGGAAGACGTAATCCGGCACTTGTCACTTTCTGTTTCATATCACTCGCGAATCGGTATTAGTGAGGGTCAACCCCACGACGATCAGGGGGACGTGCTCACTCGTCATACTCCGGTGAATTTTTACCGTTTACCACTCACTCTACCACCATTCTTGCCCGTCTTTCCCGCACTACTTCTCACTCGACACTCTCCATTACTAGTACTATTCCTCACTCAACACTAGTCTCACTGCCTCCTGCAGCGCACGACAATCGACTCCTGTCTACTATCGACCTGGGCATCGGATACTAGCATCTATGTTCGTGGGATCACGGATCCCTTACAAGGGCACAGATCTTACGCTCCTGCTCCTCTATGAACTTATTTATACTACAGATTCTGCATTCCCAGGAGAGGATCACGCTAGAATACCCACTGGCTTCCGTACTGCATTCCCCCAATGTAAATACTTGGAACAAATCCCACACCGTAACCCACTACTCACAAATCTACGACAGAGCCCACACTTCTCACTCATGGTAAAATTTTAAAGTTATTGGAAGAAACTAAACGTTTACACTACACTACAATACCTGGTTTCGTGTATAAATTGTTTTAAAATTCATTCTAAAATTCAGGAAAAAATATGACTTGTCACTAAAACCAGAGCTCTAATTATTAGTTATTCGATTCACCCATATAACTGCTGCACCATATCTGAAAAACTTTAATTCTGTTCTAGCCTGAACTTCATATTGTCCACGTTTCACTTCCGTACAAGGCTACACCATAAACAAATACATTCAGAAAAGACTTACTAACACTTACATTTTAGATTTATATTAACAAATTCCTCTTCTTTGAAGTGCTTTTCTTGCTACAGTCAGTCTGCGCTTCATATCCTCTTTATTTCGGCCGTTACCTGTTTGCTGCTCAAATAACAAAACTATGTTGCTTTTAGAGTATTGTTTCTTAATGTAATTTCTTCAGTTTTGCGACTACACTCCATTCGCATTGTTTTAGTTTTGCTAATGTTCATCTTATAATATATTTTCAAGACACTATCCACTTCGTTCAAGTGCTCCATCAATTCCTTTGTCGCCTCTGACAGAATTAAGGTGTCATTGACAAACTTCAAAGTTACAAGTTTAATTTCCTTTCCGAATTTCTCCTTGGTTTCATACTCTGCTTGCTGAATGTGCAGATTAAATAAGATCGGGGAGAAGCTACAATACAGTCTAATTCCCATCTCAACCACTGCTTCCCTTTCATGTTCTTTGGCTCTTCACGTTATATATAATTCTCTACAAGTTATATATCAATTCTACAAGTTATATACAATTTTTCTCTCCCCAAACTTTATCCCTAATTTTCACTACAGGACATAGATTTATCACTGATTGCACAATATAACCTTTCATTTTTGTTATTGACCTGCAATTCCCTTACAGCACTGGTCGCATTTATCAGTCAGTGTGACGAATTGCTCAGAACATGGCGGCAAAATGAGTTGCTGTTTCCATGGCGCGATTTACTTCTTGAAAGTAATACTTTTTCTCGACTCTTACAATTATTTCAAAACCGAAAAAGACGAAAGACTGCACAGTTTCATATTTTCCCCCGGAAAGGAGAGATTCATTTGTGGAGTAGCTCGCTATCTGCGCGTCCCACACACAGAGTGAATTCCATGCAATTGTGAGTCGGTGGAAAAAGCACGAGATAAAAATTTGTTCTTCCACTGCAATTACGCCGTGGATGGAGATAACTGAAAAACCGGCATGACTGCAGCAGGTGGAAGGCCGGTGTTAATTAGCTGAAGCGTTTGCCGGTTGGCTTGCATGTGCGGCTGCAGAAAATTCCCTTGTCGTAAACCTGCTCTGGAATGGGTCCTCCCCGCTAACGCTTCTCCGCCATTTGGAAATTAAGTTCTCGATGTATTTTCAAACCCGCTCGAAACTAGACAAAAGAGCACGGCGACCGAAGATTTCTGGCCACTTACGCTAACATTTGTGCACACGTATAATGAAAACTTCTCAGAATACTCCAGTATAAGTGCCACCCACCTGCGGTACTTCCAATATTACAGGTGTTTCGAATTTGGCTGTTACAGTTCTCCCTCCAAATGATCGTTATACCGTTGAAACTAGCATTCTCTCGATCAGAAAGTAACTGAAGCTTTACCAATTTATTCTCTCAGAATTTTTTTTTCTACCATGAGTTAGTTTTCAAGATACTCCAGGCAGTGGTAAGATGAGAAGTATTTACGGAAACTGCGCAGTTATGCTCTAGAGATTTAACGCTGGTGATCGTTATTGCCATATACGGAACCTCGAAAATTACATACTATTTATTGTTACGTAAATGTCACATAATTAATTCTTTGCATGTAGTAAAATAGCGAATATGGTGAGAAATGCGCTGGACCAATACCCAATTTTACCACAGTGGAAAAACAACATTTAAAAAGAATGTTTCTTCAACCTGAAAATCCCCGTGTCTAAATGTCCATGTTGAGAACTGAACCGCAATGAGGGAATATACCGAGAATGCACATAGCTGACCCTATATGATAAAGCGTTTGCATGCTTTAGGAAAATTCCTTTGCAGTTACTCGGAATGCTGTACGACACATTGGATTCTGTTCTTCGGAAATTCCTGAAGACAGTTGCAATATGAGGAAATTTTTTGCAATAACGTATTTAACAGCCGTTAATTTGGTTCAGTAGTGAACGCCCTCTCAAAGCCTAGGGAGACAGGATCCACGCCTGTGTCTAATACTTGCAAAATAATACGTACGTACAATATATTCAGTTTAATTAAATGGACTACAAATTTACATTTGATAGCGTGGATCGTGACAACTCACATGAGAAACAAATTGTTATTGTATCAACGCCGTATATATACAATGGACGGAAGCTTACAGTATGTTCATAAGAGAAATCAAAGGGGCCACATTGAGAGACCCACGATAATACAAATAAAACGACACTCAGTAAAGGAAGCTAAACCGGTTGAAAATGCGTGATAACATAAGTAAAACTTTCCAACAAACACAGCGCTGCAGATAAATTGTGAATGTATGATTCTGAGCCACCGTGAGTTGAGTATGAAATATCATTCTAGTTAGCACAAATATATTGGAAATGTAAGCATTTTGATCAAGTCCACATTCGACTGGGCTGGAATTTCTCCCATGACCTACTTTAACAAGATACGCGACATGCTTCAGCTCGTTACAAGTTACAATTAACGGTACCATAGTACCAGTGAAGGACGTATCCCAAGTATCGCCCTCAAATTTGAATTCTATAGTAGGCTCGATTCCGTAGTGTGTTCCAATTCCTTGAAAGACCTCCAAGCATCTCACGTATCATCGCAAGATTGTACATCTTGCATTTATGTCTATTATCAGCCCTTATCTAGCTAACCAAATGGGCTGTTTTTTTGTTTCACAATTCTTTTTTACAAGTTGTACGAAAGACATGTTTATTTTATCGTAATACATACTTACGATTTTAACAATTAAATAAAAAACAAAAATCACGCTAGTGTAATAATTTAGAAGAATTTAACTTCAGATCATTCGATCAAGAAGGATAGGATGCAAACGATCCCACAACCAGTGCCAGTCCAAATGCGAATACCTCGGTAGTTCGGGTCACTCACCTAGGTACAGTTCGCTTTCCACTTCTGCAGTGGGATTAAAAAACCACAGCTGCAGTGCCATCTAGTGCTCGTATCTGTACACACTTGTTCATTGCGTCTTCTTTGCTCGAATTCACACCGAGTGAGGTAGCGCCGTGGTTAGCACACTGACTAGACTCGTATTCGGGAGGACGACGGTTCAAACCCGAGTCTGGCCATCCTGCTTTAGGTTTCTCATGATTTCCCAAAGTAGCTTCAGGCAAATGCCGGGACGGTTCCTTTGAAAGGGCACGGCCGACTTCCTTCCCCATCCTTCCGTAATCCAATGGGACCTATGAACTCGCTGTTCGGTCCGTCCCCACATATCAAATGGTTCAAATGGCTCTGAGCACTATGGGACTCAACATCTTAGGTCATAAGGCCCCTAGAACTTAGAACTACTTAAACCTAACTAACCTAAGGACATATCACACACCCATGCCCGAGGCAGGACTCGAACCTGCGACCGTAGCAGTCCCGCGGTTCCGGACTGCAGCGCCAGAACCGCTAGACCACCGCGGCCGGCGCCCATATCAACCAATCAACCTCGAACTTCACCGCTGTCGAGAGCCGCCCGTGCTGCGATCCATATGCATTGTTTGCAATATTAATGTTCAATTAATATCCATATTTAAAAAATACAGATGTTATATGGAGAAGAGAAGGAGGGGAGCTATGGAGCTATATCTTTTGCAACAGAAATTCAGATGAATGTGAGTGTATTGTGTCGCAAGAAATTTTCTTCAACCAACATCGAGTTCAAGTTTCCAAAATATCTCATAATATGCTTCAGAAAATAAAATGGGATGCGTACACTTGTGAAAATCAATTTTGTACTTGATTCGTAAAGATGCACAAACTTTTCAATTTGTTGAAAATTAAAGCTTCTTAAATCTGCTCAAAGTCATTGCACCGTTGTGCAAAGAAACATTGAGACATACATTCAACAGGGTATTGGAAAATCAGTTTGAAGTTACCTGGACCTATTTTAAAAATTTATAACGTGGGCAGTTTAACAGCCGCGACAGATATCAGGACAGAAACAGAGCTGGGTAGAAGTTTTCTGAAAATAACTGTTTATTACGTTGATGACAATTGTTGGCATCTGTGTGTTGCCAGGATCGTACGAAGGTGAATATGGTTAAGGGTGTTGTTACGGAAATGAACAAAATATTTCCAGTGGTGATTGGTGCAGGACAAAATACGGTTAAATGGGTAGAAACAGCGTTTCGAAGAAGCCACGTATCGTGTTTTGCCCACATTCTCAATCTAGGAGAAAGAAGTCTATTGGAATGACTTACAATTACTGCTGTGTCGAGGATTGTAATGAGGTTCACATGAAGTATATTAGTAAGTCATGAGCTGAGGAAAGTATCGGACCTCAAAGTAATCAAAATACATCCATTAGATGGAATTCAGTCTTTTATATGACGGAAAATTTTTTGGAGCTGTGTACAATGATTATCAGTCATTACCATGCTAGCGCACCGGACATGCTAACAGTCGCAGATGTTGCCGATATCGTGGATGGTTGTGCCATTCTGAGTGAAAAAAAAAACTGACAGCTCGTGAAACACGTTACAAGCAGTTAAGTAATGCTAGTAACCAGGGTGCAGAAATGTGAAATATCTGACTTGCAACCAATGCGTATTACTGGAGTGACTGTGAAGAGTGTAGTAATAACAGAAACCAAAAAGCGCTTAATGCCAAGTAATCAGTATCAGACCCTTTCAAGATGTTTTAGCACGTTTGAAAGCAGCCAGAACCATAAAGAGTTAGGCTTGCAGCTGCTGAAATGAATGGTAAAGAAGATGGGAAATCCGTTGATACAACATAGGAAAAAAAGAACTCAAATTTAATTTATGGAGTGAAAATTATAAAATACCACAAGAAAAACTAATTCTCAAACTGGAACAAAAGCTGACCTATGGGGGCATGACAGTTCAGTTATGTGAAAGATCACCTTACTCATCATAAACAAGGTGCATTAGAAGCATTAACTTACATCACTTGTATCACCTATCCAAGACAATAGATCTTAGCTTCAGAGAGACTGTTTCCAAAAGCAGGGTAAGCTCCCTTTCTCCAACGGAAGATTCTAAAGGAAGAATGTTCCCTAAGAATTTTATTGTTCTGTCTGTAGACAAAGTTGCGAGGTATGTCATGTCAATTATTACTACAATACTGGCCATTAAAATTGCTACACCAAGAAGAAATGCAGATGATAAACGGGTATTCATTGGACAAATATATTATACTAGAACTGACATGTGATTACATTTTCACGCAATTTGGGTACATAGATCCTGAGAAACCCAGAACAACCACCTCTGGCCGTAATAACGGCCTTGATACGCCTGGGCATTGAGCCAAACAGAGCTTGGATGGCGTGTACAGGTACAGTTGCCCATGCAGCTTCAACACGATACCACAGTTCATCGAGAGTAGTGACTGGCGTATTGTGACGAGCCAGTTGCACGGCCACCATTGACCAGACGTTTTCAGTTGGTGAGAGATCTGGAGAATGTGCTGTCCAGGGCAGCAGTCGAACATTTTCTGTATCCAGAAAGGCCTGTACAGGACCTGCAACATGCGGTCGTGCATTATCCTGCTGAAATGTAGGGTTTCGCAGTGATAAAATGAAGGGTAGAGCCACGGGTCTTAACACATCTGAAATGTAACGTCCACTGTTCAAAGTGCCGTCAATGCAACCAGAGGTGACCGAGACGTGTAACCAATGGCACCCCATACCATCACGCCGGGTGATACGCCAGTATGGCGATGACGAATGTGCGTTCACCGCGATGTCGCCAGACACACATGCGACCATCATAATGCTGTAAACAGAACCTGGGTTCATCCGAAAAAATGACGTTTGCCATTCGTGCACCCAGGTTGGTCGTTGAGTACACCATCGCAGGCGCTCCTGTCGATGATGCAGCGTCAAGGGTAACTGCAGCCATGGTCTCCGAGCTGATAGTCCATGCTGCTGCAAACGTCGTCGAACTGTTCGTGCAGATGCTTGTTGTCTGGCAAACGTCCCCATCTGTTGACTCAGGGATCGAGACGTGGCTGCACGATCAGTTACAGCCATGCGGATAAGATGCTGTCATCTCGACTTCTAGTGACACGATGCCGTTGGGATCCAGCACGGCGTTCCGTATTACCCTCTTGAATCCACCGATCCCATATTCTGTCAACAGTCATTGGATTTTTCCCAACGTGAGCAGCGATGTTGCGATACGATAAACCGCAATCGCGATAGGCTACAATCCGACCTTTATCAAAGTCGGACACTTGATGGTTCGCATTTCTCCTCCTTACACGAGGCATCACAACAACGTTCCACCAGGCAACGCCGATCAACTGCTGTTTGTGTATGAGAAATCGGTTGGAAACTTTCCTCATGTCAGCACGTTGTAGGTGTAGCCACCGGCGCCAACCTTGTGTGAATGCTCTGAAAAGCTAATCATTTGCAGGTCACAGCATCTTCTTCCTGTCGGTTAAATTTCGCGTCTGTAGCACATCTTCGTGGTGTAGCAATTTTAATGGCCAGTAGTGTATATGTATTGATGAATTATTGCGGTATTATATGTATTTGTATATTTCCTTTCACGGTGTTCAACGAAGAGCCTTCAATAGGTTCAAAATGGTTCAAATGGCTCTTAGCACTATGGGATTTAACTTCTAAGGTCTCCAGTCCCCTAGAACTTAGAACTGCTTAAACCTAACTAACCTAAGCACATCACACACACCCATACCCGAGGCAGGATTCGAACCTGCGACCGTCGCGGGCGCGCGGTTCCAGACTGTAGCGCCTAGAACCGCTCGGCCTTCAATAGGTAATGCAACACATATTTTCCCGGCCAATCTCGGATGGAATAAATGCAGAAGTTTTTGTGGGACATCGTGGAATATTCCTATAGTTTCATGAGGTTCTGTTATGCGGTGGCTCTATACGTAGCCTTCAAAACGGCGTCTGTTACGGAGGTGCGTTCGAAGCAGACAACTGGCACTGAGTTTCTTCTGGCGGTAGACTAGAATGTCGTAGATATTCAAAGGCGGTTGCCGAACGTCTACAGAGACCTGATAGTTAACAAAAGCACGGTGATTTATTGGACGAGCCGTCTGTCATCATCGCAACCAGATCACGGAAACTTGTCCGATCTCTCGCGTGCCGGCCGGCCGACACAGCTGTGACTCCTGCAGTGCTGGAACGTGCGGACACTCTCATTCGAGGTGACCAACGTCTCTGTTGAGAGTGCTAAATACACACTCGTCCACCAGTTGGGGTAATCAAAGGCGTGTGTCCTCTGCGTTCCTCATCCCTTAACAGAAGATCATAAAGAGCAGCGAAGAACCATTTGTGCGTAATTGCTTTCACGCTAAGAGACTGATCGTGACAATTTTTATCAAGTCTCGTCACAGGCGATGAAATATGGGTTCAGCACTTCGAACCGGAAACGAGACGGCGTCACATCACCTCTCTTTCGAAGAAATACACTCCTGGAAATTGAAATAAGAACACCGTGAATTCATTGTCCCAGGAAGGGGAAACTTTATTGACACATTCCTGGGGTCAGATACATCACATGATCACACTGACAGAACCACAGGCACATAGACACAGGCAACAGAGCATGCACAATGTCGGCACTAGTACAGTGTATATCCACCTTTCGCAGCAATGCAGGCTGCTATTCTCCCATGGAGACGATCGTAGAGATGCTGGATGTAGTCCTGTGGAACGGCTTGCCATGCCATTTCCACCTGGCGCCTCAGTTGGACCAGCGTTCGTGCTGGACGTGCAGACCGCGTGAGACGACGCTTCATCCAGTCCCAAACATGCTCAATGGGGGACAGATCCGGAGATCTTGCTGGCCAGGGTAGTTGACTTACACCTTCTAGAGCACGTTGGGTGGCACGGGATACATGCGGACGTGCATTGTCCTGTTGGAACAGCAAGTTCCCTTGCCGGTCTAGGAATGGTAGAACGATGGGTTCGATGACGGTTTGGATGTACCGTGCACTATTCAGTGTCCCCTCGACGATCACCAGTGGTGTACGGCCAGTGTAGGAGATCGCTCCCCACACCATGATGCCGGGTGTTGGCCCTGTGTGCCTCGGTCGTATGCAGTCCTGATTGTGGCGCTCACCTGCACGGCGCCAAACACGCATACGACCATCATTGGCACCAAGGCAGAAGCGACTCTCATCGCTGAAGACGACACGTCTCCATTCGTCCCTCCATTCACGCCTGTCGCGACACCACTGGAGGCGGGCTGCACGATGTTGGGGCGTGAGCGGAAGACGGCCTAACGGTGTGCGGGACCGTAGCCCAGCTTCATGGAGACGGTTGCGTATGGTCCTCGCCGATACCCCAGGAGCAACAGTGTCCCTAATTTGCTGGGAAGTGGCGGTGCGGTCCCCTACGGCACTGCGTAGGATCCTACGGTCTTGGCGTACATCCGTGCGGTGCTGCGGTCCGGTCCCAGGTCGACGGGCACGTGCACCTTCCGCCGACCCTGGCGACAACATCGATGTACTGTGGAGACCTCACGCCCCACGTGTTGAGCAATTCGGCGGTACGTCCACCCGGCCTCCCGCATGCCCACTATACGCCCTCGCTCAAAGTCCGTCAACTGCACATACGGTTCACGTCCACGCTGTCGCGGCATGCTACCAGTGTTAAAGACTGCGATGGAGCTCCGTATGCCACGGCAAACTGGCTGACACTGACGGCGGCGGTGCACAAATGCTGCGCAGCTAGCGCCATTCGACGGCCAACACCGCGGTTCCTGGTGTGTCCGCTGTGCCGTGCGTGTGATCATTGCTTGTACAGCCCTGTCGCAGTGTCCGGAGCAAGTATGGTGGGTCTGACACACCGGTGTCAATGTGTTCTTTTTTCCATTTACAGGAGTGTAGTCCAGAGCTGCATCTTTCAGCCAGTAAATAACGACGGCCATCTTGACTCTGATGGCGTTATTCTCTTTGATGTCCTCCTTCATGGTGCCACAATCAACTCGTAAGTGAACTGTGCTGTCCTCAGGAAATTGAAGAAACGACTTCAGCGTGTTCGTCGCCTCGAAAATGCAAACGAACTTCTCCTTCTCCTTGATAACGCAAGGCCTCACAAAAGTCTATGCATCCGACAGGACTGTTCTTGATTATCTGTCCTACAGCTCGCATCTCGCGCATTCCGACTTCGATCTGTTTGGTCTAGTGGAGGGTACATCCCCCCGGAAGCAGTACACGGATGCTGGGGAAGTCTTTGATGCAGCAAGACACTGGCTCCGACGTCGACCAGTAGAATGATGTCATGCGGCTGTACAGGCCCTCCTAGTAAGGTGGCGCAAGGCCTTCGCATTGAACGAAAATTATAACGAAAAATAGATTTATAGGGACTCAAGAGTGGATAATACACTGAAGAGCCAAAGCAACTGGTATAGGCAAGCGTATTCATATACACAGATATGTAAACAGGCAGAAAACGGCGCTGCCGTCGGCAACGTCAATGTGAGACGACAATTGTCTGGCGCTGTTGTCACTATGGCAGGTTATCAAGATTTAAGTGCGTTTGAACGTGGTGTTATACTCGGCACTCGAACGATGGGACACAGTGTCTCCGAGGTAGCGAAGCAGTAGGGATTTCCCCGTACGACCATTTCATGAGTGTACCATGAATATCAGGAATCCGGTAAAACATCAAATATCCGACATCGCTGGAGCAGAAAAGAAGAGGAATACTGACGACTGAAGAGAAGTGCAACACTTCCGAAAATTGCAGCAGATTTCAGTTCAACAAGTGCCAGTGTGCGAACTATTTAACGAAACATCATCAATATGGGTTTTTGGAGCCGAAGGCCCACTCGTGTACCCTTGATGACTGCACGACACAAAGCTTTACACCCCACCTGGGCCCTCAACACTGACAATTGTCTGATGATGACTGGAAACGTGTTGCCTAATCGGACGAGTCTCGTTTCAAACTGTACGAGCGGATAGACGCGGACGGGTATGGAGACAATGGTGCATCCATGGACACTGTATGTAAGCAGGGAACTGTTCAAGCTGGTGGAGGCTCTGTAATGGTGTGGCGCGCGTGTAGTTGGGGTGATACGGTATCGCTGATATGTCTGGATTCGACTCTGACAGGTGACACGTACAGAAGCATCCCGTCTGATCACCTGCCTCCATTCATGTCCATTTTGTATTCTGACTTTGGCAATTCCAGAAAGACAGTGCGACATCCCACACGTCCAGAGTTGCTAGAGGGGCTCCACGAACACTCTTATGAGCTTGAAAACTTCCGCTGGCCACTAAACTCCCCAGGTAAGGATATTGTTAACCACATTAGGGATGCCTTGCAACGTGCTGTTCAGAATAGAGCTCCACCCCCTTGTACTGTTACAGATTTATGGACAGTCCTGCAGGATTCATGGTGTTCATTGTCTCCAGCACTATTTCAGACATCAGTCGACTTCATGTGCGAGCTAACATTCCCAAAGACGATCGGGCTCACATGCGGTTCCTCTTCGTCAAAATGTCTTGGCTTAAACTCGTCGAGGGGTTGAACCGCACGTGTCGCGTTACTCGCCCTAAATTACACTCTTGTGACCCTCTGGTTAAATTGTCTGCCTTATGGCAAGTTTGCGAAATACAAAGTTAAGATAACATATAATAACAGTATCAGTAATATCGGGAACTAAATTAACGACCCATAAATGATGTAGGTCACACAGTTGAGATTTGGTTAGAATAATGTTTATTCAGAAAGCAAGCTAATAGCGAAAGTGGTCGTAGTTTGAGATGCTGTTACACTTGGGCGAATATGCATTTGACACAGTTCGATCATTCACACTCTCATCGCGAAATACAAGCTATCTACGCGAAAATTTAGAGTTCACACCAGGTGCACGGCTGCTCACCGCTCAGAGACGAAGTCCCCCGATACCACACAACGCGAAATTTTCTAAGCCATTTCTCTTCCTAGATGCCTAAAGACCGACTGTCGACTCGCGTCTCAATACGAGCTGTACCCCTTGATGTCTCCAGCCGAACTGTCCCTCTCCGGCCGTGTTTCCCGCGCGCCGATATTCTCACTCAACTGACTAGGGCAGCTCCCTTTCCTGGAGCCTTCCATCTCATTGGCTACAGCTTATGCTACATTATTTTATATTTTAACATATTTAAATAATCAAAGTTTGACCACTTTCACGTTCTAAATAAAGTAATAATAATATCCATTACATAATGAACGGTAAATTCTCTTACATAAAACCAATACAATTTCCTTCTTAGCTTTGAATACAACGGCCAGTAGCCGTGCACCAATGTGCTTTCCGATAAATAAATAAAGAACAGAAGTAGCTATTATGCACTAAACTTTTGTGTGGAGGAAATGATGATCTGATGCTTAACCGAAAATACTGATAATTGAAATTTCCTATATTTTTTAAACAAATAAAGTTACGAAGTTGATATTTACAACTTTTGTCATTACAATGATGCACTTCTATATGAAATATCGATCGTTAAGATCGACGAAAGCGTTCAGTTATTAGCATTCAGGTCTTTGTTACAAAACTTGTTAATTTCACTTTCACCATAAATCCTAAACTATTATGGATATGATAAATATTCGAGTTTTATTGAGATCACCACGAAAATTCGTGGAGAAGGGCAGATTAAAATTACTGCCGCTTCATCCCCTTCATTACTACAGAATTAAATAGTTTTCATATTTCCCTTTGTGATCGATCTTAGGTCCGCCATATTTAACACTGCTACGTCCCTTGGCCACAAAAGGCTTGTACTGGGTCTCCATATGACGTAGGTTTTCACCTGTCGCACTCGCACACTACAGCGCTAGGCCTCAACAGACAATACACGCCTGTGAGTTCCCCATCTCGTGGTGAATCTGTGCCCTTTGTGGCACGCGGTCCTGGACGACAGGGTTCGTTTCACAATTCCTGCAGGCTGTCTCTTTCGGCCATATATTGAAATGAGATCGCAGTGCTCGTTAACTCACACACGTCCACTTCATAACATGTTGGCCTGCCATATATGTTATCAAGTAGTTCCCAAATTGTCCAGACACAGATTCATAACACAAAACATAAGTGTCCTAAGCGCCAGATCAATAGTGTAATTATTTTTAATGGTGTTGATGCAGCATGATTTAAATTTAAAGAAACCTATATCGAACATAAATTATGAATTGCGGCATATTAATTAAATGCCAAATAAAATTATACATTTATCAAAATCGACTGTCTGTTGAAGTGCCACTACGCTCACTTTCACAGAAACTTTTTGTCGCAACGAAGTCTCCAGCTGCACTCCACAGTTTCGGAGCCGAGTACCCTGCCGAAATTGTGTATGGCCCTGCATTCAATCGCCATCGTTTGTGGGAACAAATCTGTTGAAATTCGAATCGAGTATAGATACCAGAAAACAAACATTTTCCGAAACCACCCAGGATCTGCAATGAACGCTTCCCCCAGTGGAATCGATACAAACAGATCTAAACTACACAGTAAACAATTGATTTACAGCGTTTGCAAGATGCTCGTAAATTCTTCAATGATTCTGACACGTCATTCAAGTCCCACTAGAGACATGCATCTCGTGACAGATTCCCAATCGACTTCATCGGCAAATTAATATTTTCCTTTCATTTAAGTAACTCACATCAGAGACAAGACTAACAACAATAATGAACAAATCTCACCCCCCATTTAATTCCGTGCAGCGAAGATGCGTACACAAATCATAATCCATACAACAATCAATTATTCCCCCAAAATATTCTCAGATAAGCAGATGAACATACATTTGTCTTCCTAGGTAAGCATTATTAATTTTCATTTTCCAGGTTTCTTCGATCTCCATGCACCCAAATTGCGTGACCATAACTTATAATTTGGGAATTACAACAAACATAAAACCATCCAAAAACTTAAGTCCAACACATACATTTTTTTTCTTTTTTTTTTTTTTTTTGGTCATCAGTCTACTGACTGGTTTGATGCGGCCCGCCACGAATTCTTTTCCTGTGCTAACCTCTTCATCTCAGAGTAGCACTTGCAACCTTGCTTGACGTATTCCAATCTCTGTCTTCCTCTACAGTTTTTGCCCTCTACAGCTCCCTCTAGTACCATGGAAGTCATTCCCTCATGTCTTAGCAGATGTCCTATCATCCTGTCCCTTCTCCTTATCAGTGTTTTCCACATATTCCTTTCCTCTCCGATTCTGCTTAGAACCTCCTCATTCCTTACCTTATCAGTCCACCTAATTTTCAACATTCGTCTATAGCACCACATCTCAAATGCTTCGATTCTCTTGTGTTCCGGGTTTCCCACAGTCCATGTTTCACTACCATACAATGCTGTACTCCAGACGTACATCCTCAGAAATTTCTTCCTCAAATTAAGGCCGGTATTTGATATTAGTAGACCAGGAATGTCTTTTTTGCCATAGCGAGTCTGCTTTTGATGTCCTCCTTGCTCCGTCCGTCATTGGTTATTTTACTGCCTAGGTAGCAGAATTCCTTAACTTCATCTACTTCGTGACCATCAATCCTGATGTTAAGTTTCTCGCTGTTCTCATTTCTACTACTTCTCATTACCTTCGTCATTCTGCGATTTACTCTCAAACCATACTGTGTACTCATTAGACTGTTCATTCAGCAGATCATTTAATTCTTCTTCACTTTTACTCAGGATAGCAATGTCATCAGCGAATCGTATCATTGATACCCTTTCACCTTGTATTTTAATTCCACTCCTGAACCTTTCTTTTATTTCCATCATTGCTTCCTCGATGTACAGATTGAAGAGTAGGGGCGAAAGGCTACAGCCTTGTCTTACACCCTTCTTAATACGAGCACTTCGTTCTTGATCGTCCACTCTTATTATTCCATCTTGGTTGTTGTACATGTTGTATATGACCCGTCTCTCACTATAGCTTACCCCTACTTTTTTCAGAATCTCGAACAGCTTGCACCATTTTATATTGTCGAACGCTTTTTCCAGGTCGACAAATCCTATGAAAGTGTCCTGATTTTTCTTTAGCCTTGCTTCCATTATTAGCCGTAACGTCAGAATTGCCTCTCTCGTCCCTTTACTTTTCCTAAAGCCAAACTGATCGTCACCTAGCGGATTCTCAATTTTCTTTTCCATTCTTCTGTATATTAGTCTTGTAAGCAGCTTCGATGCATGAGCTGTTAAGCTGGTTGTGCGATAATTCTCGCACTTGTCAGCTCTTGCCGTCTTCGGAATTGTGTGGATGATGCTTTTCCGAAAGTCAGATGGTATGTCGCCAGACTCTTATATTCTACACACCAACGTGAATAGTCGTTTTGTTGCCACTTCCCCCATGTAACACATACATACACATAAATAAACCCATAAATAAACCCCTTATATACCCCCAAAAATCTAATTTATAGGCCGGCCGAAGCGACCGTGCGGTTCTAGGCGCTAGGTTTAAGTAGTTCTAAGTTCTAGGGGACTGATGACCTCAGATGTTAGTCTCATAGTGCTCAGAGCCTTTTGAACCAATTCTCCATACCCGTACACGTTCATCTGTTCAATGAAATTTGAGACGAGACTCGTCACCAGTCAATGTCTCCAGCCATCATCAGTCCAATGTCGGAGTTGACGGGCCCAGGCGAGGCGTAAAGCTTTGTGTAGTGCAGTCACCAAAGGTATACGAGTGGACCTTCAGCTCCGAAAGCCAATATCGATGACGTTTCGTTGAATGGTTCCCACGCTGACTCTTTTTGATGGACCAGTACTGAAATCGTCAGCAATTTGCGAAAGGATTGCACTTCTGTCACGTTGAATGATTCTCTTTAGTTGTCGTTGGTCCCGTTCTTGCAGCATCTTTTTCCGGCCGCAGCGATGTCGGAGATTTGATGTTTTACCGGATACCTTATATTCATGCTACACTCGTGAAATGGTCGTACGGGAAAATCCCCACTTCATCGCTACCTCGGAGATGCTGTGTCTCATCGCTCGTGTGCCGACTATAACACCACGTTCAAACTCACTTAAATCTTGATAACCTGCCACTGTAAAAGCAGTAACCGATCTAACAACTGCGCCACACACTTGCTGTCTTATATAGGCGTTGCTGACTGCAGCGCTGTATCCTGCTGTTTACATATCTCTGAATTTGAGTATGCATGCCTGTACCAGTTTCTTTGGCGCTTCAGCTTATAATAAGATGTTCAGAAACCTTCTCCAGTCTTTTCTCCACGTATGAGTTTGTATTTGCATCTACAGCACATGGTAGGCATGATCCCAAAAGAAACTCAGCAGTTTTGTAGTCCTCAGAAAGAAAATGCGAGCACGTTGAATTTTCTCATGCTGAGAAGTTAGGAGCTATCTGTTTTAAAAATGGTTCAAATGGCTCTGAGCACTATGGGACTCAACTTCTGAGGCCATTAATTCCCTGGAACTTAGAACTAGTTAAACCTAACTAACCTAAGGACATCACACACATCCAGGCCCGAGGCAGGATTCGAACCTGCGACCGTAGCGGTCACGCGGTTCCAGACTGCAGCGCCTAGAACCGCACGGCCACTTCGGCCGGCTATCTGTTTTACTTGGTAAAAACTTTCTAAAGCCAAGAACGCATAAATATTTCTTTATTTACGAACAACCGGTTTCGACACACTAAACGAGCACTTTTCATAGCATTAAATTATGAAGACTTAAAGACTCAGCAAAATCTGTCGAAACTGTTTGTGGTAGATAAAGAAATACTTATGTGAACTTGGCTTCAGAAAACTTTCACCAAGTACAACATCTCCAGCTTTCAGGAAAAATGCAGGATGACCACAGAAACACGGTGGGTAATAATATGGTAATGCACCGCAAGCAGCGCTAAATACCGTGCCACAGAGTTGCAAGTAACACCTTAAGCCGTCGGCACACGGACCGAGCATCCAAACGTTGAGCGTTGAGCGTGCCGAGTTTCTCACGTCATAGCGTGGAATAGCACGTTCGGGAGTCTTTCCGAACGTGCAGAGCAATATCTGACATGTCAGATATTCTGAGCGTGCGCCTGAGCGTTGACCAATGAGATGGCACAGCGCCACCTACGTCACACGCACGCCGTCTCCCTTCTGTACAGAGTTGTGAGGCGCCATATTGGCATTCATTTCAAACCTATGTGTATATGTGCCGTTTCTGAGTACCAGCAAATTGAGAATCACTGGAAAACCTATTGTTAACTGTGTGATTCACCCAATAAAATAATGACAAACATCATATTCGTGGCAAAATAAGTATTGTAATTTGCATATTATGAGAGCAGACTATTTGAAGGCAGCGACGCACTGAAGATCCACCCAAAACCCATTGTTCTTGGTACAACTTCCTATGATTAAATTTCAGTTAGTAACATATCTACGATTAAGGTTTTCAGCAACGCTTAACATAAAATAATTGGAAGTCTGTTGTATGTTGTTCGTGTAGCGTAACGAGTAGAGTCAGTGTCCTCTGCTCCGGTGTTAATCTGGGCGGCGGTTCGCGTCTCGACGCTTCCCTGTATTTTTTCTTAACATTTGCGTTTTAATTGGGTTCTGATACTTTATTATTAGTTTAATATAAGTATATATTATAATATTTCATATTATGTAAACCATTTTTTGAGGGGTGACTTTGTTCGATTGGCTTAATCTACAGGGCAGCTTGCGCTACTTGTATAATGATATTTTGCTCCTTTCTCTTTTACGCTTCGTAATTCACATGTTACAAAGATTCTGCAACTGGGGGGTAGGAACAGTCCTCATGTAAGACTGACCTTGGGGTTTTACTAAAATGTGGGATTCGATGAAATAACCAAGAACCAAATTAGTACCGCACTGTTTGTAATGGAACTTTTATAAGCCTGTGTCCTTATTTATTGGACATGGTACTTTCCTTTTCGTGGACGATGCAGGAAATGTGCGTTTTTATAGAGCTAACGTGGGAATTTTACGCGAGCCCACGCTGGGGCCCACGTACCGTATGCACAAGTCGCACCGTTCCTGGGCGTTCAGCAGCACGTTGAACTTGGCACGCTCAACGTTAACGTTCGGCAGCAAGGTCCGTGTGCCGACGGCTTTACGCTGGCTACGTTCCTAACAGGTAGCTCAGAAGGACCGCTACCCACTGACACCTGTGTTGCCTCGGCCGGCGGGACGCAGCCTCTCTTTCTGACTGCAGCTTGGCCGTCTCTGCGAACTGCGAAAGGGCTTGTCGCGCTGTCCGACTTTCGTCTGCCTCTTTTCGCTCCGTGTCTACTCTTTACCGACTAGGAACCTGTAGACGACGGACGCCCGGTGTTACGTGTGAATGACGCGCAGATCTCTGCGCTACCAGAGCAACAAAGCGGCGCTTGTGTTGGAGCAGTGCTTGTTAGCGGCCTCTTGCGTGCGCCACACAGCGGGCCGAGTTAGCGGGGACCGATTCCTCGGGAAATCTACGTCTCCTGCCGTCTTCACAGACGAAGGATAATCTCCCCTATTTCTGAAAAGTGAATCCCCTTCAATGAATCATCAGAGATGGACGAAATTTGCACAAATATCGTGCAAAGAGATGTAAAGAAACGATGAAATGTTTCGACTGCAATAACCTCCTTGCATTATCACTCTTTAACTCTTGGGTAGGAGCGTGAGGTCAGAAATGCCTTACGAGGCTCACAACAACTAGATGGTGACTGGCAGGACGATGAAAACACACTGATGGCTTACTGCTGTGAAGAGTGGGAAGATACTAAAATGAAAGCAACGGCAGGTGGCGCGCGACAGGATACAAGTTGGATCATGCATGTAGGCAGAAATAACCCCATGCACCCAGCAAAGGGTTAATGGTAAGCACTTTAAGGACAACTGATCGACTGCTTGTCACTGAAAGCTATTTCTTTCTTTAATTTAAATATCAGCAAATTAAGAGTATAAGTTGGTTCTGACGCTATGTAATACAAACTTTCGACTACAACAGAAAAATGCTGAAATTTTACGAGCTCACCGGTGGTTCTACTTGCTGCAATCAGTGTGAACTATGCATGACATAGTATTTCATTGGGTTGACACGTTTTGTTTACCTGCACGGTTGTTTTAAAGCGCAAATATATATGTATGGAAGTATTCCTCAAATCCTTATTTGGTAGAGAGATAATTTGTAATGAGTGGTAGTAAGTTCCTATGGGACCAAACTGCTGAAGTCATCATTCCTTACGCTTACACACTACTTAAGGGGGAAACCAAATTAGAAGATTCGAAAAATCAGATTTTTTATTGCATAAATCCTTAGATTAAGTATCCAAGAATACGCTGTCAAAATTCGTTTACATTTTATGAGCATAGAACCGAGTGCACAACGGGTACAGGCTCGAGCGCAGATTTATCAAGGGATGAATTACTGGAGAGATGTTTAATGGCCACACAAAAAATGCGAATAAAAGTTTTAATTCCAGCATTAGGCGATTAGCTCCTACTCCCTTGCACTCCGGACTAAAAGTCGTTGAACTGGCATCGTACTTAGCGACGGGCGTATTCAGTGAAAAAAATTCATCCCTTCTGAAGGTCATGAACGAGGCAGCAACTGTAGTAGGCACGCAGAGCTTCAGTTATGCCCAACAAATGGATAACCAGCGCATGAGTCGGCAGAATCGACTTACATTAGTTCACTGGAATTGAAGGAAGGTCGGAAAGCTCGGAAAGTACTGCTGCAAGCGCAAAACGAAGCCTGTTAGGAAGAAGAATGATTATTATGGTGCTGGAGTCGCAGATTAATCGGTAAGCATTTCACATTATTGTTAACTTCTTTGAATTTCTAGTTTCCGAGAACTTATTTTTCAAACGCGTTTTTCTCGAAATGACTTCTTTCACATATGCGTGCAGTCTAACTCAAAAAGTATAGAACCGATCACTATGAATATTGATAGTATGATTCTTTATAAAATTACGAATTATGCGAGGGTCACTCCAAAAGAAATGCACACTATTTTTGTAAAAATACAGTTTTCATTCTGCATGTGTGAAAGTTTTACAGTGTGTAGATACATCCTTCCCGCTTGTTTTCAACCTTAGTTCATCCTGTTTCTGTGAGAGGCGCCGTCACAGCATGTCTTAAAGATGGCTGCTACACTTGACCTTCGTCAGAAGCAACGTGCTGCCATAGAATTCCTGTGCTGTGAAAACGAGACATTGGATGCATCCACAAGAGGTTGAAAAAGGTGTATGGAGATGTTGCTGTCGATCGCAGTCCAGTTAGTCGGTGGGCAAGCAGATTACGTGATGTAAGCGGGCACCGCGCGAACCGAAGCCCTAGACCGCGCGGCTACCCCGCATAGCAGATACATTGTAAAAAAAAAAAAGATACGTAAATGAGTAAAATATTTGGAAAGCACCTGGAATAACTGGAAACAGTCCCTTTGGATAATGATGTCGTTTGAACCAGAAATATAGAATTCCCTCCAAATAAATATTTATTAAATGAAGTTAGCGCACAGAAGAATGGTGGCCTCATGTAGGTTGTGATCCAAAAAATACATTGAAACAATAATTAATTTGCGTGTGAGCAGAGCATCAAAGGTGTGAACAAAGTTCCTTCAACTGCACGATAATTAAAAAATTTAGCATCAAAAATCCGAGGGTGCAGTTACGACTCTCAGTCGCGACGTAAACTACAATTCGTTATTCTCAATAATCAATACGGAAAACATACAATAAGTTCATCACACACAAATATAAACATCAGCTGCAGAAAATTATAGCGACTGACAGCTGCCTCAAATCTCGTCTGGGTAGTCGAACAAAAATCAGTCACCGGTTGGTTGGTTGGTTGATTGGTTGGCTGGTTGGTTGGTTGGTTGGTTTGTGGGGATTGAAGGGACCAGACTACAAAGGTTATCGGTCTCTTCAGTCACCGGGAAAAACAGCCAAAAACTGTGTCCCGTGAAAAGTTAGTCCATAACTCGCACACGCCGTATTATTCAAAGTCCAGAGACATTTTAAAACAGGCCTATTTCCCTCTCTGGCGTCTCGTCGGCCTCACTGCCCCCTGAACAAGAACGTGGCCACCATCATGATCAGAAACTCGCTGGGGAAACGCCTCTCGCACCTTTCCGCTACTGCTTATAAGTTTACTTTGACGTCACACACTGTTGAATCCAATTTACTTACTTAACTAATGACCATATAGACCTGTTATACTAGTAGGTAAAGAAAATTGTTGCAGTAACTTTGCAATTTCGCATTAAAATGTCGACATGGTATTAAACAAGTTATTAAGAAAACTCGCGAATGCCTGCCTGCATCCGGCCTTGCAACGTGACAAAATTTACTAAATATTTAAAAATATGAATGAAATAATAAATTGTGATTTCTCATCCACTACGAATATTGAGTAAAGATCTAGGAAACTCTTGCTGCTTTGATATTACGTGTAACTGTGGACGATTTACAGTATCAGTAAAGGCATAAGTTTCAAATCAACTCCTTAATAAATCGTCTTTAATTACTGTTCAACATGAACGATTTGAAATGTATTTTTTTTCATGGTTACTGATGTAAACAAATTTCGTATGGCAAAGTATGTGAGCCATGTATTACTTCAGTGTTACATTTATAAATCGCCATTATTAAAACAATTGTACCAGAGACTTTCAAAAAGTATAAAACATCTTTTCGGGGAGCAGGTTGAGTTTATTCAGAATTCCGATCAAGCTTAGTATTTCCCACTGTTTAGGACACAAAACTATATTTTTCAGCACAATTCCCGTTCAATTAGACGGTCTTAAGCCGCCTTATTGAGTGGGCCAGGATGCCTGCATGGTACCAGTCTACTGGTCGTCGTCGCAGGCAACGTCTTGCTGCGTCGCTAATCCCCTCATCACCCATAACAAATCCCGCATTTTTCCAACCGAAACTGGCCTAGAAAAAAAAAAAAATGTTACATTACTTATTGACCGCCCCTCGTACCTTTCATAGTAATATCCATCTTTCCATTTCAGCCATCACTAGAAACCATTGCTGTGGACTTAACCTCCGCAGTCTACATCTACATCTACATCTACATTTATACTCCGCAAGCCACCCAACGGTGTGTGGCGGAGGGCACTTTACGTGCCACTGTCATTACCTCCCTTTCCTGTTCCAGTCGCGTATGGTTCGCGGGAAGAACAACTGTCTGAAAGCCTCCGTGCGCGCTCTAATCCCTCTAATTTTACATTCGTGATCTCCTCGGGAGGTATAAGTAGGGGGAAGCAATATATTCGATACCTCATCCAGAAACGCACCCTCTCGAAACCTGGCGAGCAAGCTACACCGCGATGCAGAGCGCCTCTCTTGCAGAGCTGCCACTTGAGTTTATTAAACATCTCCGTAACGCTATCACGGTTACCAAATAACCCTGTGATGAAACGCGCCGCTCTTCTTTGGATCTTCTCTATCTCCTCCGTCAACCCGATCTGGTACGGATCCCACACTGATGAGCAATACTCAAGTATAGGTCGAACGAGTGTTTTGTAAGCCACCTCCTTTGTTGATGGACTACATTTTCTAAGCACTCTCCCAATGAATCTCAACCTGGTACCCGCCTTACCAACAATTAATTTTATATGATCATTCCACTTCAAATCGTTCCGCACGCATACTCCCAGATATTTTACAGAAGTAACTGCTACCAGTGTTTGTTCCGCTATCATATAATCATACAATAAAGGATCCTTCTTTCTATGTATTCGCAATACATTACATTTGTCTATGTTAAGGGACAGTTGCCACTCCATGCACCAAGTGCCTATCCGCTGCAGATCTTCCTGCATTTCGCTACAATTTTCTAATGCTGCAACTTCTCTGTATACTACAGCATCATCCGCGAAAAGCCGCATGGAACTTCCGACAGTATCTACTAGGTCATTTATATATATTGTGAAAAGCAATGGTCCCATAACACTCCCATGTGGCATGCCAGAGGTTACTTTAACGTCTGTAGACGTCTCTCCATTGATAACAACATGCTGTGTTCTGTTTGCTAAAAACTCTTCAATCCAGCCACACAGCTGGTCTGATATTCCGTAGGCTCTTACTTTGTTTATCAGGCGACAGTGCGGAACTGTATCGAACGCCTTCCGGAAGTCAAGAAAAATAGCATCTACCTGGGAGCCTGTATCTAATATTTTCTGGGTCTCATGAACAAATAACGCGAGTTGGGTCTCACACGATCGCTGTTTCCGGAATCCATGTTGATTCCTACATAGTAGATTCTGGGTTTCCAAAAACGACATGATACTCGAGCAAAAAACATGTTCTAAAATTTTACAACAGATGGACGTCAGAGATATAGGTCTATAGTTTTGCGCATCTGCTCGACGACCCTTCTTGAAGACTGGGACTACCTGTGCTCTTTTCCAATCATTTGGAACCCTCCGTTCCTCTAGAGACTTGCGGTACACGGCTGTTAGAAGGGGGTCTAGCGAGCTTGGACCGGCCGACCAGAAAAAACCCATAATTCGCCGCTGTCGGCCAGCCAGCATTCTTGCCTCTTTCTGGTAGTCGCTGTTCACCTGGCTGTCAAATGCGCACCACTGCCACTCTCCCCGCGCGACACCCTCTCGTAATGTCACAATTTCATGTTTACTGTCATACAAATCATTTTATAAAAGTATTTTGAAAACTGTATAATATTTTTACACGAGACAGAACTGGACAAAACTAGACAAAAAGCTTTATACAAATTGTCCAGGAACGAACTCTTGTTGCATTTGTATTAAGAATACCTGCGTCTAGGAGTAACGTCTTTGGTAATCGTTTAGATCCCTGCATATTATAAAACCGAGCGAGGTGGCGCAGTGGCTAGCATACTGGACTCGCATTCGGGAGGACGACGGCTGAATCCCGCTTCCGGCCATCCTGATTTGGCTTTTCCGTGATTTCCCTGAATCGCTCCAGGCAAATGTCGGGATGGTTCCTTTGAAAGGGCTCAGGCGACTTCTTTCCCCATCTTTCCCTAATCCAGTGAGACCGATGACCTCGCTGTCTGGTCTCCTCCCCCAAACAACCCAACCGATATTATAAAAATATATGTATGTAAATATGTGGATGTGTAAGTTCCACATATCCTCCTAAACCGCTCGATCGATTTCAAGCAAACGTGATGCACGTATCCCTTACAGTCAGCTAACAATCACTGTGGGATTAAGAAGAGCATTACTATCACAGTTCAGGATAAAAAAATGTTCAAATGTGTGTGAAATATTATGGGACTTAACTGCTTAAGTCATCAGTCCCTAAGCCTACACATTACTTAACCTAAATTATCCTAAGAACAAACACACACACCCCTGCCCGAGGGAGGATTCGAACCTCCGCCGAGACCAGCCGCACAGTCCATGACTGCAGCGCCCTACACCGCTCGGCTAATCCCGCGCGGCACAGTTCAGGATACATGAAGTCGTAAACAACGAGGTACATGAAAACCTGCCGCATCATGCCTAGCATTTAAATGTATTACTTCTGTGATACTGAAAGCATTCGGAATCAGTTGCGCAGGCAGTATCCATATATGCTGTTAATTGCACCGACAAAAGCATGTCACAGCACCACTTAAAGTTCGCGAGATGTGACGTCACAAACATTGAGATGCGTGGAAAATTGCCGCATTGAGTTCTCTTCTAACTCTATTCGCAACACATTTTGCTGACTATATCCAAATAAGCAGCTGAATTTATCTACAGAATTATATCATTCTATGACATATACCTTAGGAGATACGACGGCATAAACACTGAGATGTGTGAAAAATTGCCTCATCGTGCATGACGGGTAAATTTATTACTTCTTTGTTACTAATTCTATTCACAACTGTTTCGCAGGCAGTATCCATACATGCCGATGAATGAAGTTAAATAAATATGTCACTGTAGGACACGACACATAGTTCAAGGGATATGACGTCATAATCACTGAGATTTGTAAAAAAAAAGAAAAAGAAAAAGAAAAAAAGAATATGGCCGGCCGGAGTGTCCGAGCGGTTCTAGTCACTGCCACTGCAGTCTCGAACCGCGCGACCGCTACGGTCGCAGGTTCGAACCCTGCCTCGGGCATGGATGTGTGTGATGTCCTTAGGTTAGTTAGCTTTCAGTGGTTCTAAGTTCTAGGGGACTGATGACCTCAGAAGTTAAGTCTCATAGTGCTCAGAGCCATTTTTGTAAAAAAAATGACGCATCATGCATGAAATTTTATTACATTTCTTCTTTACTAGTAAGACAGTCCTCCAGTCGGTTCAACTGAAGTAAATCCATGAGACTCGCTAGCTCTTTTAACGGCTTTCTGCAGTGAAGTGCAGACAGCTGCAGGCGGAAACAATAGCCGGCGGGGGTAGCCGTGCGGTTCTAGGCGCTACATTCTGGAACCGCGTGACCGCTACGGTCGCAGGTTCGAATCCTGCCTCGGGCATGGATGTGTGTGATGACCTTAGGCTAGTTACGTTTAAGTAGTTCTGAGTTCTAGGGGACTAATGACCTCAGATGTTAAGTCCCATAGTGCTCAGATCCATTTTTGGAAACAATAGTCGTCTATAGAGCTATGATGAGGCATTCCTGTAGATACCTTTACAAAACGGAATGGAAAACAGCGGCACCTGGCGTGCAGGAACTGTGCTGGCGTACGCTGGCGCCAGCACACCATGCGGCATAGAGTTTACGAGAATATCGATAGAGACCAACGACAAGACTCGCTGGAAACGTGTCGCCAACGTCCTCTCAGCCGCCAGTACTTACGATCGCCGCCGCGAACCGGAGGGCCAGTTTAGTCAGTTAGTTACTTCCAGTTAGTTTAGCCAGTTAGTTCGAGCCTGTTACGTCAGTTAGTTCAAGTCTGTACGCCGTGAGAGTTTCAGCTTGTCACCGAGAGGGAGTCGCAGACTTAGCCTCTAGCACAGAGACAGGCAGCACATACCAACATTATAGTGAACGTAGCGGATTTCTACTTCAGCAGCATTAAGGATACGTGGACTATACAGAGGAGAGCTTGTACCACAGCACATGGAAACTTAAGTTAAGTAGCCCTTTGTTTATGAACAAAGAACCCAGTTATTAATTACGAGCAGTCCGTGTTACAGAACGAGGATACCGGCCACCAACCGACATCCTCCCCTTGCTTCCCATGGTACAGCTCTACAGAGACAACAAGACGGCATAAAGGCTGCTAACGAGAATACAAACTGTCTGGTATCTCTCACACCAAGTCTGCTGCAGGAGTAGGTATTAGGTTTCGTTTCTAATAGAAAATTGGTAAAACGAGTCCCCAAGGAATGTAGCGATTGTCAGCTAATTTTGAATGAAAATTGTCAGCAAAAATGGTGGCTGGCGATACCAGGCATAAGGAGACGCCTTAATTTCCCAACGTCCTCGTCGTAGAGGACAAACGAAAGTACCAATGGAAACAAAGTGTGACCGCACGACACATAGCCAGTAAGTGAAAAGGTTTCATTAAGTTCCCTTCATTGGCAAAAGAGTTTGAATTACTAACCCACTCGAATCTCCGGGAGCCGACTGCCAAGGGAGAGGTGACCATGGGAAGAAGACGGAATAATCAACAACAGAATAACATACTACGAGTCGGAGAGTTAATATAAGAAGTCTGAATACGGAGAGAAGCAAGAAAATCTGAACAGGGAATTGCAGAGGGTCAGTCGAGATGTAGCGGAGGTCAGTGAAGTGAAATGGAGAGCAGTAGCAGCAGAAAATGGTATAAAAGACGTAGTATTTGTCAGGAATAAAAAATAGGAATAGGAAAGAAGGTTGGGGTAGCTAGGTAGAGTCAGTTACTATCTATAGTTTAGGTATACGGTTGTTCTCATCAAAATAGACAGAAAACCTACCACCAAATATAATAGTTGAGATATGATGATGAAGTCCCATACTCCTTGACAGAGCGTAGGGGATAGGAATCCCTAAACGTCGACGTCCAAGCAGAAGGTTTTAAATTTGTTTTTGTGGGGGTTCACAGCCTCAACGTGTTTTGAAAATGAAAACATGGTTCAAGTAAGCTGTATTCTTTTTGTAACACGTGCAATCTGCCAATTTCAACAGTGGGTCATTTTCTAACACCTGTAATACTTTCAAAAATGGTGACATTGGTTTATACATCAGTTACCTACAAGCTCTCGTATCTACGTATACTTTATAACCTAAGTTACTTACATATCTTAAGTTTCCAGCTTTATGTCACACTGTATTACATTGCTGGTACTTGTGTACATCGTATTTCTGTGCGTTTGTACACTATTGTATTGTTTCTGTGCCACGAACATAAATACGATGTATGCCTGCCCACACGTATCACCGATGTATTACAATGTTAAACTAAGCTGAAATCTTAAGATATGTAAATGACTTGGTTTATGAACTATGTCTACATGCGAGAGCTTGTAGACGATTGATGTATAAACCGATGTCACCATTTCTGAACGTATTACACGCGCTTGAAAGTGACCCATGGTTGAAATTGGCTAGTTGCGGGGATAATAAAAAGAATACGGCCTGCTTGGACCACGTTTTCATTCGCAGAAGATGAAGAAAGAGAAAAAATTATGAGATACTGAACGGGTAATCTAGTATGTTGAGAGAGATGATAGTCTAATAGTCGTGAGGGACTGAGGCTCGATTCAGTTATGCACTAGCTATGAAGGGGAATTTTTGACGATGCCGGAAAGTCGTGCTGGCGAAACATCAGAAAAAAATATTAAAAAAGTTGGATAAAGATCCTGAGACAAAAACAGGCAGTACGTCATCAAGTGATTGCGAAAGCCTCAGACATTTTGCGACAGTAATTTGTTTACTTCAGTGGATAATAAACTGCTTTAGAATAATGTCCAGTGACGTGAGAGAAATCGTGCCTTTGAGAATCATGCTCAGAAAAAATTGGGAAGAGCATGTGCCATGCAATTAAATTAAAACTGTAATACCAAGAGACTCTTATAACTTTGATAACGGCATAATTTTCACAATACAAAATCGACATGTGCACTCATAATTACAAATACTCCACTAAAATAAGAGCCGGCCGCGGTGGTCTAGCTGTTCTAGGCGCTCAGTCAGGAACCGCGCGACTGCTACGGTCGCAGGTTAGAATCCTGCCTCGGGCATGGATGTGTGTGATGTTCTTAGGTTAGTTAGGTTTAAGTAGTTCTAAGTTCTCGGGGACTTATGACCACAAATGTTGAGTCCCATAGTGCTCAGAGCCACTAAAATAAGAGACCCCCCACGATTTACTGGTAAAATGGTCCAGGTGGATAGCCCGTCAAAAACTGCAAGGATCACGTTGTTGTGGTCGTGTGGTCACGGTGTTGGACTGAAAAATTGGAGATCTGAGATCTTTGTTCGAATTAGTCCGCCCCGATAGCTGAATGGTCAGCGTGACGGAGTGCCGTTCCCAAGGGGCCCGAGTTCAATTCCCGGCTGGATCGGGGATTTTCTCCGTTCAGGTACTGGGTATTGTGTTGCCTTCATCATCATTTCATCCCCATCCGGCGCGGAGGTCACCCAATGGGGCGTCGAATGTAATAACACCTGCACCAAAGCTGGCGGACCTGCCCCGTAAAGGGCCTCTAGGCCAATGACGCCAAACGCTCAATTCCATTTCTTCAAATTTCACTCGTTTCCTATTATATTTTTTTCACAAAATTATGAACTTTCCATCCAGCTATTGGCGTGTCTGTTCTCCTTCTGTAGTCTTGGCAATTGTCATACAAAACATTGGTTACAGAATATGAGTCATGTGGTAAGAATATATTACCGTCGCAAGTAAATGTGATGAATACTGATAGCAGGCGAGATGCTACATAGACCTCTCACAGAAATAGAAAAAGCAAACAAACGGGCGTGAACTATGATTCAACAAAGGAAATCAAGAGTTAAAAACTTCCAAAACGGAACGCAACAGTCGAAACATACTGTACACCTGTATAGAACAAATAGGAGGTGCGTACGTCTGGATGTCCCTTCCTAATACCTCGCTGTTGCAAACAGACAAACCACAACGCAGACATAAATCTGTATTCAGCGAACAGACTTTAATGACCGGCTGGACAGTTCATAATTGTAAAAAAAAAAAAAAAAAAAAAAAGGGGGGGGGACACGGGAGAAATCGAAACACCTATCCCCCACATCGCAGTCCAACACCGTAACCACAAAACCACATCCTGCATATTTATATTCGTTCGACATTGCTCTTCTTGAATTTGGACCGTTCACTGTATCGATTTTGGTTCTTTTTTCACAGTTCAGTACCCCTTCTTTTTGTTTTTATTCTTTGATTTTTTCAGTTTTTGACGGGCTTACGATTAAATCTGAGGAGAGTGCGATGGGGAGTTTCCATTGTAAGCAGTTTGTACACAGTGATCTGCAAATTTTCTTCTATACAACCAGGTAAATGAGGGGAACGCTGTTTCTACGTTCGGGGAAGAATTTCTATAATTTTTTTTCTTTCCTTAATGGATGGTCTTTCCCTTTTTGTCTTTCACAGCTTCCTGTGGTTTGCGTGTTCTCCCAGTGGTTTCGCGAACCATGTTGGATTTCTTGTTGACAGCACGTAGTATAAGCCTGCGCATTTGACCCTTTACGTGGCCGGAGTGTTTTCGGTCAGCCTGCGAGCCTATACAAGTGGGCAGGGGCACACAAACAACTGGTAAGTCCCCTTTGTTAATCGTAGCTCTTACTGCCCTGTCCCCTTGTGGCAGAAGCCGCTTGTTGAGCGCTGCCCGCGGGAGGTCTGGATTTAGTAGTAATTGAGGTTACACACCAGCTTTCACGTGCAGGCTTTCGCCGGAACGCCAAACACAAGCGATAACTCGCCGCCTGCTGGCGTGACGCGTGGGACCAAACAGAAGCGCACTCGCACGCCGTGTTGATAGCGAAGAGCGCGTCGCGCACAGTGGCGGCTGACAGAGTGAGTGGTCCACTTGTAGCCGGTGTTTGGGCTGTCCACCCAGAATGGCCGCCAGCCGCTGTGATCCTCCGCGTTGGGCGGTACACCATGTAATCCGCGGAACCTGTTTCCAGCAGGGCCCTCACCCCGTCGGAATACCCTCTTGACCCAGAAAGCGATTGAAGCCTTCTACACGGCCTCCCAGCTACCACCAGGCCATTCCACCTCCGTGGATAACTACACCGAGCGATAACTTTCCTTTGCAGTGCAAAATCAACCATCATTACGTTAGAGGTGTGATTGTTCACGCTGATTCAGCTAAATTTAAATTAATCCATCTCGCATGGAATTAGTTTCCTATAGATGTGCCTATTAAACAGGCTGACCCCAATTACTAAAGAAATAATTGGCGACTACTAACGCGGTTCCCACAGGAATAGATCCACATTACATCATCTTTTCACTCTAAGACATATAACTGAAAAGGAGTGGGAATTCACTGCAGATGTAGACATATTATATGTAGATTTCAAGAAGGCCAACAACAGGATGCACCGACAGACACTTCTAAATATAATGAGGGAATTTGAAATACCATCAAAGCTAATCAAATTAATTAAAATCTGTACAGATGAAACTTTATGTCGTATCAAGACACCTGTTGTAACAGAAACAGAAAATTGTAAGGTGTTCACTGGAGTGAGACAAGAAGACGCCATTTCACCTATTTTATTTAACTTCGTCTTAGAGAAGATCGATAGAGAATTTAGTAAAACTGATCCATAAGGGATCCAATGCAGGAGATGAACATTACTAGACTTTGTAAGAGGTATGCGCTGCCTGCGATATGCAAAGTATAAGAGAATCGCTGACCAGAGAGCAGTGTTGACTGAGTAGGAACTGTGTAGCTGTAGCAGTAAGTTGTTGCTAGTCGCTAGTCTGCGCTTGTCTGCAGTCTGCTCTGTTCGGGAATGTGGAGGCGGAGGATTATTGTATAAGGTAAAGAAGCAGCGTCGCGCATATCTAGTAATGTATGTGAACTGTCATCCAAATGTTTTAAAAATGCCCTAATAATAATTTTTTTTAAAGCATCCATTTCAATTTAAAGAATTTATCCAATGCATGATCATTCCTTTCACGAATCACAAATGTATAGGCCAGCATTGCACGGAGCTGTGCCGAAAAATTGTTAGGTAAGAGCAGATATATTCGCCGTTTTTATTGAGGTAAGAATTTTTGCTTTTTTATTCAGAATGATCTTACAGGGCCATGACGCAGCACTGCTGTCGTCCTAAAATTTACCAGGTTACTGAATTTATTTTTTTCATTATGAGGTTTAAAAATTTTTCTGTTTCGTGCTTATATTAGATGAGAAAAGAATTTTGTGTGTACATTAAATGTGAATGCATTGCTGTATGGAGATTATAAATGGGGAACCAATTTTGTTCTGAGGTCACACAAAAATTAGAATCATTAACCAAATAATATTTATTTAAATTTTATATTTTGTGTGGAGGTTACTACTTGCCTACGCAGATGATGTAGCATTAATAAGTAGTTTCAAAATAGAATTAATCAATACGATGCAAAGTAATTACAAAACTACTGAGAAAGCAGGATTACATGTTAATGAAGAAAAAACAGAATATATATGGACATAAGTAAGAAAAACAAAAGTGATGCACCTTTGCATGTAGATGGATTCACTTCAGAAACAGTTGACCCCTTCATGTACTTATGGAGTCTGATTAGTAACAATAATGGAATGGATATAGAAGTAGATGCTCGACTAGCAACAGCGATAAAAAACACTCATCAAAATCTTACAGAAAATATCATTCAGTACGATCTTCAAAATCCGCTTGTATCAGCCGACCATTACACCAGTAACATTATACGGATTTGAAGCATTAATATTTAGAAAGAAAAGTGAAGAAAAACTGTTAATATTTGAAAGAAAAATGTTTGGTCCAGTATATGACGAAGATAGCATGGTATGGAGGATAAGCAAAAAGGAAGAATTAAGAGAGCTGTACAAACACCGTAACATCGTAGGTGTGCTAAAGAGGAGAAGGTTGAAATGGGCGGGCCATCTAGCAAGAATGACAGAAAACAGACTACCTAAAATAGCATTCGGAAAGACAATAGAGGGAACGAGAGGAAGAGAAAGGTTCAGAAGTAGGTGGAGAGATAACATGCGGGACGACACAATTAGGATGAACACTGCAGTTACCAGAAGGAAATGGAAGAGGCTTGTAGAGCAGACGTACGGTCGTAAGGCCCTCGCCACTTGTAAATAACAACAATAATAATAAATATTGAATTAGTTGAGGTAAGCGACCATATTAAAAACTTGTAAAATAATTTTCACTACTTCAATCACTTCTTATAAGTATTTAGTGGCACGTCGTGTTGTGGCGGCATGCTGCCAACATCAGGTGCATCGCAGTTAGGTGTACACCAACACGAAGTGCGATGAGGAGTATTTGCTTGCTGTACCAGTTGTAACACAGAAAATGAGGATAGAATACCTCCTGCACCATCCAAAATTTTTCGGCGTTTAATACCTGTCGATAACTTGTACTGTACTTCTAATTCTGAATCTGTAGGCTTTGTTACAGAAATCATAATTAATATGTAATGGATGTAACAGTGTATTTATTTTAGAATATAATTGACTGTAATTATAATGTAAATATTGTAAATTTCTGCGTAACAGCCAAAAAAAAACGTAATTTTCAATGTATCGATAGCAACGACGACATGGCAGTAGATGTGCCGTTGTTCATGTTTGCGTATGGAGAGTCTCTGTCGCGCTGCGAGCAAAGAGGGAGCAGAGCAGTTTGAGGGATGAAAGGGTGCGGAAGTGTTTGTTGGGCGCTCCCACAGTCGTGGTGTGCAGCTATGCTCGCGCCAGTGTAGGCGCACCTAATTTATTAACCCACGAGTATTGACAGCGCGGTAGGAGTGGGCAGGCAGAGGAAGCTGAAATTCCAACTATTGCCTGTTCCATAATTATCCGTGCCTCTGGAAGCTACTCGTGGTTCTCAACCACCACCACCACCACCACCACCACCACCACCACCACCAACAACAACAACAACAGCAGCCGGCCGTAGTAGCCGAGCGGTTCTAGGCGCTACAGTCTGGAACCGCGCGACCGCTACGGTCGCAGGTTCGAATCCTGCCTCGGGCATGGATGTGTGTGATGTCCTTAGGTTAGTTAGGTTTAAGTAGTTCTAAGTTCTAGGGGACCGATGACCTCAGCAGTTAAGTCCTATAGTGTAAATAAATAAAAAAAAAAAACACCACCAACAGTGGCAGCTCAGCAATGTCGTCGCTACATTCTTCCTCGTCCGCACAGCTACAACATCGTAAAACTGTTAAGTGACAAAATATATCTAATATTGTAGAGACATTACCCAGTGGCATTGCTTTTACTAAGTATGACTAGATTGAATAATAACTTGCAATAGTTAAAACTTGGAGGATACCTGTGTTGTCGTAGTCCTCAGACATTATTACAAAGCAGAGTCCCTTTCCCTTTCCGTGCAATCACTGAGTTTCGTAAAAATATGTAAATTGATTAAAAATTTACTGCCAGTCTTGTTTCTCTGCTAATGACCAGTTTTCAGTCTAAATATTGCTGCCTCAGTATCTGTTCATTCTTATGTTGCTTAACAAAAGTTTAACTAATTTGCAATTTTGAGTCTCAACTTCATTCACTTGTTGTAATGTAAAATTTAACTGGCAAAACTAATAACTAAAGATACAGCATAAATTAAGGATGAAAAATTTCATTTATTATGAATTTAGCTTAGCGAGTAACTTCTGCTGGCTTGGTATGTACTTCATCGGTGTTATATTAAAAGTAAAATCAGTTGCTCATTTGCTTGAAGTAAATTTAGTTCAATTTTTCAATAATTAAAAGTAAATTGCTTGCCTGTTTCAAAATTTTGCGTTACGTTACACTGAATTTACTGACAGTCATTTTTATACAACGAACTTAGTTACAGCCAGTCATTTATTTAACAAGTAACTTCATTTAACTATACCTTCAGAATTTAGTGCATCAGAATAAGTAACTGCAAACTCAGTGCTTCCTGATTTATTTATTTTCTCGTGAACTGTTGTGTTCTGGATAAGCGTGACAACCTTCCGTTACCACGCCAGTGATTATTCGCTTGATTGTTTCCTTTTTTTTTTCTTTTTTTGCCGTAACCTTTCTTAAGATTCTGACGATTCATTGCCCTAGTGGGCTGGCGACTGTTTAATTATCCGTTTTTGGTAATCAATATTTTTTTGCGTTATCAGTATTTTTTATTAAAATTATTACGTGGTACTCTTTCTCCCCCTGTGTAGTTCGTGAGCGATTGCGCTATTTTCCACCCATTTTAAAATTATCGTCAGTATTTAGATTAGGTTAGGAATAGATTCTTCCTTCAGAAGGATCTGTTGCACACCTTCCTCCTATTAAACGGTACTATTTTCCTTCGGTAACGATAGCCTTACTCCAGTAAAATTTCATTAGGCATACGCGATCACGGTCAGCTATTTAGCAATCCAATAGGCCGATTAGGGAGGAGGTGGTTACACAGTGAGGTTATGTACCTAAATTTAACCCTGTACAAAATTATTCATTTACAACTTCTCAGGGTGTACGTTAAGTGAGCTACACGTTTGTATCATTTCGTTGCTGTTTTTACTTACAATTCTGCTAGAAATTTGTTTGTCTGGCAACAAAGCAGACTAGTAAACATAACACTTTCCCATTTAGATGCTTATATTCCAAAGATTCTCAACTGCTAAGATAAAATTATTTCAGTTTATGAGAAAGTACAAACATTGAAATAAATCTTTTTTAAATAAGTATATTTATGTGATAGCACATATTAAATAGTCCGAATATTTGGTGTTTATTGGTTAATGAGCAATGTAAGACTTTTTTTCCTTCTCTTTCTGTTAGTAAAATGAGCATTCCACGTAAGTGAAATTATTTAACGCATTTATGTTGTCACTTTCTAACTTATCATTTGGCAACTGTTAATGTGTACGGTGCCATAAACAAAAATTTCTAGTTCTTCATAGAAGGCCATATTTTGCCCCTTGTCCGCTTTATGGAAGATGTGAAGATCATTTGCAGTAATCTATACTGAGTAGCCAGTGAACTTAACCTAGATAGTTACTGCTGATTTAGCATAATGTAGTAGTTACTTATGCATTAGCTGTATTTCTTTTTTGAAGTTTGTAGTACATGCAAAACCCTCTATGAGACAAACTGTTTTGTAAATGTCTTACTGCGTGTGTTTATCTGTGTCTATATTTACATTGTGTCTCAGCAGCTGTTGTAGTTAAACTCAAATTAAGTATTAGCGGACCGTTTAAGATATCAGAATTCTGTTTTCACCCAGATGACTTGTGATAAAGTCCTCACCGCACGACGTGTAATCTCTTTTCACAGCAATATTAACAATAAACATATTGGTAGCAACTTCGCTTTTACTGATCGAACTGTAGTAACTTCTGCTGCCCAAACCTTTAGTTTTAAAAAAGACGAATTGAACGGTGTTTCACTCTTGAAAATCCGATTTCTAGTTTCGTAGTAATTACACGGTACTTAGTTCAGGATCTATCTATTATGAAAATGAAATCGGTTGCCATATTATGCGGATGTTCGTGTTGGTTTACGGCTTATGAGGCACTACAGCCTGACGCAGCTGAGAGTGCCTCCTTACAAAAGCGTGGTAGTGGTGAAAACACTGAAGCTAATCGCACTTGGATGGACTCACGAATCGGAAGGCAAAGGTCGTGGCGTTTAAGGGTAACTCACCAGTTAACTGCGGTGTCAGTTATGTATTTTGTTTCTGTCAGAGCATTGGAAGCTGCACGTCAAAAATTAAACTGGTTTTTACAATCCCTTTATAGCTACGAAAAGAGATCTTGCGACGTTTACAGGGGCCTTTTGGACAATTGATCTAGGTAAAGAAAGAGTAACGATACCTTCTACACTTCAAGAAATATCTGATGTGAACACTGTAGCTGGATTACGCTGTATGTAGGAATTAGAGGACATTTAGCTTGTACGGAGCATTACTCTTGCTCTAGAAACTAATTTTGGATAACTTTGCAGAAAATGGTGCTGACGAATGAAAGGAGAATAAATGTTTAAAGTTGTGAGCATTCTGGGAAACGTTTCTCTTCTATTCTGCTTTTCCTACAGTCCATGTTTCACTACAGTTCAACTCTGTGGTCCAAACCCACGTTCTCGGAAATTTCTTCCTCGAATCAAAGCCTTTGCGTGATATCAGTAGACTTCTCTTGGCGCGAAATGCCCTTTTTGCTTGTGCTAGTCTGCTTGTTACGTTATCCTTGCTTCGTGCGTCACGTTTTATTTTGCTTCCAACGTATCAGAATTTCTTCGTTTTCTTCGTAGCGGTCAGTATTGGTTAGTTTATCGCTAATCACATCTGCGCTATTCTGCACTACTTTACCGTTTCTTCGCTTTACTACGAATACAAACTAGACAGCCAAACTAGACAGGACTTGTTCCTCACTTTTACTCACAGAAATGCCATCAACTAAAAATGTCATTGGTATCGAATCATCCAGAACTTTAATCCCACTTCTGAAGCTAATTTTTATTTCCGTTATTGGTTCTTAGATGTATATATTGAACAGCAGGGTCAATATACCATTACACCTAGAGTTGGGCTCTATCAGAACTACGCTTTGGTGGTTTTGATGCAATACGTAAATGACATAGTAAATTGGTAGTATTGGCAGCACTGGTAGGGAAAGAAACATAAATGAATGTGAGAGAGAAACGACTTCTGTTTGCTTTTTGTTTGTTTTGCACGTAATTAGAACTGCACTTCCTTTACTGTTAGTCCATTGTGTATTCTAAATTCTTAAAAAATATAAATTTTATTTTGTTTGTAATAAAAGTTAGTTGATAGCGTAACATCTGCGAAAAGTGTAACCAAACTAATTACTTTCGATGCAAGTACAGTTTTCAAATATAAAGACATCTACATTATTATGGTGGTTTCTTTTTTTACTCGATAGAATGTTGTTCATCATGATCAAAGGCAAGAGTGTTATGTTGTTATTGATAGGTACAGAAGTTAAACACGTTCTATATAAGCTCGACGAGGTATTGAAGCGATGTTTGACATGTCTTTGTTTTGCAGGTTTTTAAAATTTTAAATTTCTTTTAGAAAATTGTGTTTTCTAGTCGTATATGATAAATCTGTATTTCTTAAATTTTTACTACGACATCTCTCTGTTGCACGTTACAACTCAACAATTTTCGAATAAAACCTGAATTAAATACTGACAATTCCAGTTTCGCTATAAAAACTGATTATTTTTAAGAAACAGTTGGAGGACAACTTCGTAGAACAAAAATGTGTAGTATGTTATGCGGCCCTTTAATATATACCCTCACTCATTTTCTAGGCGATTTACGGCATCCGATCTCTTGGGGAATCTACTAAGTCACTGACCGCATACTCAAAGCGATATAAATTGGGTAACATATGATAGGTATGCAACACACGTAACATACACATAACGGTGCATAGTCTTAACTGGAAAAAGCTATTTTGAAAGTTACTGTAGTCTACGCTAACTTGTGAAAGTCTACAGCAGTTTTAAAAATCTACCTAAACTCGATAGACGAAATATCGTAATACAAGCAAAAACGCTACAGTAAACTTGAGGACACAAACTCGCCGAATGCGAGATAATTAGAAATACGTGAATACCAGCTATCTGTGACTTCAGTTTGAAATATTGTCACCAAAATAGTACAAATTTATTTGAAATTTCAGCTTTTCGATGAAATGATTTAAATCACTCTTCTTATTGTTCTCTGTGAATCACCTGTTATATGTGAAGTTTCTAAAAGGACCGTTAACAACTTATACCAATATTTTATTGTTATTCTATGTCTGCCTCTGTCGCTTGGTAAAAAGTTTTTTTTGTGATAGGTGGGAAGTTTTTTCAACTTAGATTAATGTTAACTTCTAACAATTTGTAATCTGTTTTCACCTAGACAAGCAACAAAGCGTTCCCACAACCTCATTAAAATTATAATGGAGGCATTAACTATTGCTCTGTAAAATTTGAACATGCTATTTTCGTTTCCAGAATGGCAGATTCGTTCAGATAAATTCAATAAAATAATTGTTGTTGATATGACAAGTAATGAGAGAGTAAGGATTCAATGAATGTAGCGGTCTTTTGTGCTGTTGATGCGGCTATTGAGTGGCCTCTCTCCGTGGATACTTGGGCAGCCTGCTTTAGATGCAATGTCATGCTTATGCGTTTGACTTTACTAATATGTTAGTATGTTTCCTACCAAATAAAATATTATATCGCTGGGAAGACATTCAACTACTAATGGAATGCGCCAGTTAACTTGTACCTCCCACAATGTTCAAAAAATGGTCAGCTATCCATGAGAGCCGGCCGCTGTGGCTGAGCCGTTCTAGGCGCTTCAGTCCGGAACCGCGCTGCTGCCACGGTCGCAGGTTCGAATCCTGCCTCGGGCATAGATGTGTGTGATGTCCTTAGGTCAGTTAGGCTTAAGTAGATCTAAGTCTAGGGGACTGATGACCTCAGATGTTAAGTCCCATAGTGCTTAGTCATTTGAACCATTTTTTTTTTATCCGTGAGAACATATGATTCTAGCCAAGGAATGTTTGTTAGTGAGAAAATTAGAATCTGAGGGATAAAGTTAATTATTTTAAATGAAAAGCCAATCATCTCTTCATTTCGTTTTAATGCACACCGGCAATAACGAATTCGGGTTCAAAACCCCGTCGGCCCATCCTGACCCTTAATCACTTAAGGCAAATGCCGGGGTGCTTTCTTCGAAGGGGCACGGACTCTTTCCTTCCCCGTCCTTTCCCAATCCGAGCTTGTGCTCCGTCTCTAATGACCTCGTTGTTGACGGGACGTTAAACACTAATCTCCTCCACTTCCTGCTGCTGCAACAATACATGAAAAAAAAATGAAATCAAATATTGTGAAAAAGCATTATAAAGCGCAGTCATATTTCTGTTGGCGAATTTTTTAAAGGATTTGTTCAAAGTGGACACCATTTGCATCGTGATACTTTCGTACAATCTGCATCACCGCTGAACTCGTTGCCCTCTACTTGGAATAATCGCTTTACACGCAGTAGTTAGTATCTCCTTCTACACCACATGCCGCGCCTGAACCCAGAGTAAGAAGTCCAGCAGCGTTCAGTTAAGGTGATCGCCCCGGATGCCTCTCAGCAACAGTGCCGCTTATGACACCCTAGTTGGAAATAAACGATTTAATGCATCTCTTGCTACAGGATAAATTTGGGCAGAGCACTCATCATGTAGGACGAGGGAGCATCTTCTAATAAAATGATAACATATCTATCAAAAAATGAGTATACGTCTTCCTCATTCAACATACCATCAATGAAATAAGGGTCGATAATGTGCTGTCGGATTATGCCACGCAACACAATCACACTCCACTGCAGTTCGTTGACCGTCTGGCGAGATCAATATGGGTTAACCGTTGACAATTATTGCATTTCTTTTTCAAATTTACGTTCCCGTCATTTGTGAGGGTGACATAATTAGTAATCAATACTTCCTTCACAAAATATCCGCAGATCATTGTCTAGCGGCACTACCTTTAGATCATGGGGTCCCAGGTTAGATGCTCACGGCGTCGGAGATCTTCGTCGTTCGGGGACTAAATGTTTGCGCTGTCCTAATCATTTCATCTCATCATCACATCATCATTGACGAGGAAGTCGCCCAGGTAGCGTGTAATAGAAAGACGCACCAGGCGTCCGAACAGCCCTAGACGCCGTACGATCATTTCACTTGTCCCTAAAATTAAGGTCTATCAGGAAAATCTAATGGCAGTATTCAAAACGATGTAGAAAATCACTGCAATACAGCTCTCGATGTAGAGAAATTTGAAACAGGGGTGTCTGTGAAGAATACGCAGAAGGCTTTTTTTGCTGATACCAACCTCTCTTTGACGGGAACTGGTGAGCAGAACGTATTGCAGCAGCTGCGAGAAGAGCAGGTTCTTTGATAGCAGTCTTCCATCGTACACGACTTCTTGGGGTAAAACTTCCGGTCACGTGAAACCTTTCTGTGGTATTAATGAATTAGCAGAAATGAGAACAGCGAGAAACTTAACATTAGGACTGATGGTCACGAAGTAGCTGAAGTTACTGAATTCTGCTACCTAGGCAGAAAAATAACCAATGAAGGACGGAGCAAGGAAAACATCAAAATCAATCTAACACTGGAAAAAGGGGGATCCTGGCCAAGAGAAGTCTACTAGTATCAAACATAGGCCTTAATAAGAGTAAGAAATTTCAGAGAAAGTACATCTGGAGCACAGCATTGTAAGGTAGTGAAACAAGGACTGTGGGAAAACCGGAACGGAAGAGAAGCGAAGCATTTGAGATGTGGTGCTACAGACGGATGTTGAAAATTACGTAGACTGATAACGTAAGGAATGAAGACATTCTGAGCAGAATCGGAGAGGAAAGGAATATGAGGACAATATTGACAAGGAGAAGGGACATGATTGTAGGACATCTCTTAAGACATCAGGGACTGACTTCCACGGTACTAGATGGAGCTGTAGAGGGCAGAAACTGTAGAGGAAGACATAGATTGGAATACTTTCAGCAAATAATTGAGGACACATGTTGCAAGTGCTACTCTGAGATGAAGACGTTGGCTCAGGAGAGAAATTCGTAGCGAGCCGCATCAAACCAGTCAGAAGACCGATGACTCAGAAAAAAAGAAAAAGATAAGGAGGAAGGTGGGGCCAGTTGAACACTGCCTACATGGGAAGAGCACTTCATACAATTCTGCTACTCTTTATTCATTTTGCTGACACTTGCCAAAAATTAAAAGCATGTCGACAAGTTATTGGTAAGTAGGTTGTATTCACATACTACTTGTCGTGTTAAAGTTGTGAAGTTACTGTCACAGAAACTTAAGGTTAGCGGAGGGCTAAGACAAATATGCTGCTTAGCACCTTCCCTCTTTAAAACTATTTCGAACTAAGCACTGAAAAATTCGAAAAGGAAATGCAAAAATAAGGGAATTAGAGTATGTGATGACATCCTGTTCTCCATAAAATTCAGCGACGATCAGATCATCTTGGCTGAAGAAGATGAGGATGTGTATTACATGTTACGGAAGCTTAAAGAAGAATATGAGCAGTGGAGCATGAAAACTAATTTTACATAGACTGAATATTTGGTTGTCGGAAGTAGGGAAAGGGATCTTGCTATCGTGATAGGTCTATAATAAACTTAGCCTTTAATATAAATATTTGAGGAGGCTCATTTCAGATAAAGGTGGAAACAAGGAGGAAATAAAGCACAGAATAGGAAAGGGAAAGGCGGCAATTAAGCAGTTACACCCTATTATTTGGAATAACACGATTGAAAAGAAAGATATACGAAACCATACATGCGAGCATTTCTGTGAATGATGTTGAACTGTGGGGAGCCTGCAGGATCAGTGAGAAGGAATTAAAGGCAATGGAGTTTTGGAGACGAAGTTGTGAAGTAACAAGGAAAGACGAAATAAAAAATGCAGTGGTACGAGAACATATGGGAGTTGCAAAAGTAGAGACAATGAGAAAGTACCGAAACATGCAAGAGGAGGGCTGGCAAGTTAGAAGGAGATGGAAATTTGGATGCGAGAACGCCGCTTGGTGTATAAAACTCGCAGAAAGAAGATGAAGAGTAAATTTTAGTGTACTCCTGAAAATGGTTTATCCATTATTAACATTTCACTATATATCTGTTTTACAAGTAAAACACCGTGAATGATTTGCAGCATTCCTCATAATAAACCTGATCTGTGCAGACTGTGGTTCCAGTGCAATAGAGGTAACTCCTCAGAAGAGTGACACGCAACTTGTCTCAATGACATGGAATTCCGTCGCGAGTAATGTAAACATCACGTACCTACTGCCACAGCGGAACGACTTTGCTTGGAGAGCGGCGCATATACTGGCTGCGAAGGTCGCTAGCATTGACACTGCTGAGGCTCATTTCATTCGAATTTCCAGAGTATTCTGTTTGAAAGAAACAGCCAAATTAGCTCACTTCTGACACGAGAGAATCATGTCTGGAAATTACGTCAGCCCGGTTGACACAGACGTTTTCCGCAGCGTAATTTCGCTTGTCGCAAGTCTGCTCTGTGTCATTTTTCCGCGGGGTCAGCGGGCAGGGACAAGGGCGACCGCTAATTGCAGCCCAGAGGCGGCCGTAACCAAATGAGACTTTTATGAAAAGCGTACCGCTGTGGCGCCGCGCCATTTCATTAAGCCGGGCCTCGGCGGACGCTGAACACGGGAAAAACAAGGGACCTAACACGACACAGCTTGTAATTCGCGGGGCTAATTCGGCCAGCCGGGGCAGACGGCTGACACTGACCACACTGGACTCTGGATCCCAGCCTCGAGACGGTGCTCCGCATCCCGTCAAGGTCGCTGACCTCTACTCCAGTGACTGTCCGGCTGCTGTCCAGCGTGAAGTGCAGAATTACGGCGTCAAGGCTATCATTTTCTATCACTGTCGACTCCTAAAGCAGTGGTTCCTAACCCTGCAGGGAACGTAGAACACTGTCAACCCTTCATACCAGGTACTCTCCGTACTAGCAACTAATACTTGTTGTTGTTGTTGTTGTTGTGGTTTTCAGTCTCATTTGATGCAGTTCTCCATTCTTCTCTATCCTGTGCAAGCTTTTTCATCACTAAGTACCTACTGCAACCTACATCTTTCTGAATCTCTTGGTCTCCCTCTATAGTTTTTTCCCTCCACGCTGCACACCAGTACTAAATTGGTGACCCCTTGATGTCTCAGAACATGTCCTAACAATCGAACCCTTCTTCTAGTCAAGTTGTGACACAAATTCGACTCCCGAATTCTATTCAGGACCTCCTCATTATTTACGCGATCTACCCATCTAATGTTCGGCATTCTTCTGTAGCACCACCTCTCTAATCTATTTATCGTCAATGTTTCACATCCATACATGGCTACGTTCCATACGAATACTTTCAGAAAAGACTTCCTATCACTTACATCCATAGTCGATGTTAACAAATTTCTCTTCTTCAGGAACGCTTCCCTTGCCAGTGCCGGTCTATATTTTATATCCCCTCTACTTCTACCATTATCAATTATTTTGCTCCCCAAATAGCAAAACTCATCTACCCCATTTCGTAATCTAATTCCCTCAGAATCACCTGCCGGCCGGTGTGGCCGTGCGGTTCTAAGCGCTTCAGTTTGGAACCGCGTGACCGCTACGGTCGCAATGGCTCTGAGCACTATGGGACTTAACATCTGAGGTCATCAGTCCCCTAGAACTTAGAACTACTTAAACCTAACTAACCTAAGGACATCACACACATCCATGCCCGAGGCAGGATTCGAACCTGCGACCGTAGCGGTCACGCGGTTCCAGACTGAAGCGCCTTTAACCGCGTGGCCACACTGGCCGGCCGCTACGGTCGCAGGTTCGAATCCTGCCTCGGGCATGGATGTGTGTGATGTCCTTAGGTTAGGTTTAAGTAGTTCTAAGTTCTAGGGGACTGATGACCTCAGAAGTTAAGTTCCATAGTGCTCAGAGCCATTTGAACCATTTTTTTCAGAATCACTTGATTTAATTAGACTACAGTCCATTATCCTTGTTTAGCTCTTCTTGATGATCATCTTACATCCTCCTTTCAAGACACTGTCCATTCCGTTCAACTGCTCTTTCAGGTTTTTTGTTATCCCTGACTGAATTACAATGTCATCAAAACCCAAAGTTTCATTCGTCTGTAAAGAACTAGAGTTAGTATTTTTCAGACCTGACTTGTTAAACTGGCATTTCGGTAATTTTCACACCTGTCAACACCTGCTTTCTTTGGGACTGGAATTATTATATTCTTCTTGAAGTCTGAGGGTATTTCGCCTGCCTCATACATTTTCCTCACCAGATGGTAGAGTTTTGTCAGAGCTGGCTCTCCCAAGGCTATCAGTAGTTCTAATGGAATGTTGTCTACTCCCGGAGCCTTGTTACGACTTAAGTCTTTCAGTGCTCTGTCAAACTCTTCACGCAGTTTCGTATCTTCCATTTCATCTTCATCTACGTCCTCTTCCGTTTCCATAATATTACCCTCAAGTACATCGCCATTGTATAGACCCTCTATACACTCCTTCCACCTTTCTGCCTTGCCTTCTTTCCTTAGAAATGGTTTTGCATCTGGCTGTCCGCAGCTCGTGGTCGTGCGGTAGCGTTCTCGCTTCCCGCGCTCGAGTTCCCGTGTTCGATTCCCGGCGGGGTCAGGGATTTTCTCTGCCTCCTGATGACTGGGTGTTGTGTGATGTCCTTAGGTTAGTTAGGTTTAAGTAGTTATAAGTTCTAGGGGACTGATGACCATAGCTGTTAAGTCCCATAGCGCTCAGAGCCATGTGAACCATTTCTTGGTTTTCCATCTGAGCTCTTGATATACATACGAGTGGCTCTCTTTACTCCAAAGGTCTCTTTACTTTTCCTGTAGGCAGTATCTGTCTTACCCCTAGTGATACATTACTCTGCATCCTTCCATTTGTCCTCTAGCCATCCCTGGTTAGCCGTTCAGCACTTTCTGTCGATCTCAGTTTTGAGACGTTTGTATTCTTTTTCCTGTTTCATTTATTGCATTTTTAAATTTTCTCCTTTCATCAGTTAAATTCAATATCTCTTCTGTTACCCAAGTATTTCTACTAGCCCTCGTCTTTTTACTTTCTTGATCCTCTGCTGCCTTCACTACATCTCTCAAAGCTACCCATTCTTCTTCTACTGTATTTCTCTCTCCCGTTCTTGTCAATTGTTCACTAATGCTCTCTCTGAAACTCTCTACAACCTCTGGTTCTTTCAGTTTATCCAGGTACCATCTCTTTAAATTCCCACCTTCTTGCAGTTTCTTCAGTTTTAACCTACAGTTCACAACAACAGATTTTGGTCAGAGTCCATAGCTGCCCCTGGAAATGTCTTACAGTTTAAAACCTGGTTTCTAAATTTCTGTCTTACCTTTATATAAACTATATGAAACCTTCCAGTGTCTCCAGGCCTCTTCCACGTATTTAACCTGTAAGTGTACACTACCGTTACATAGTATCGACCATGCACTATGCGGCGATCACAAAACAAAGCAAAGACTGCAGTGCAGTTAACAATGTGCGAGTGAGTGAGCTAGAGTCGAGTGTCCGTGAGTGGAAATCGGGTGTGCGAGAGCCTAGAGACAGTTGCTCGGTAACGAGGACGGAGGTTAGTGGCAGAATGTAGGCCTAGTGGCACACAGTATTTGATTTCTGTTAGGTGTTTATAAATGTTGGTTTACAAAAAGGGTGTTTTAACTAATAAAATGCAGTATTTGTGACAGGAGATGTTATCATTTAGTAGTTTTCCTTAGATTTAACAAGAACAGAAGGACACGACAGTAAGTTTCATGAAGATGAGCTATTACATATTATGCTAAATTAATTAAGTATAACTTCATCTTTAGCGTATGCGCTCAACAGAGTTCGGTGCGAAACTGGGGGGAGGTTATAAACCTTCTTTCACGATAGTGTTAGCTATGATTAAGTTATACTTTGTACAAAATTCTACCAGTCGGCTTCTTCTTTCATTTCTTACCCCAATTCCATATTCACCTACTACTTTTCCTTCTCTTCCTTCTCCTACTATCGAGGTACAGTCCCCTCCGACTATTAATTTTTCGTCTCCCTTCGCTATCTGAATAATTTCTCTTCTCTCTTTAATCTCTTTGTCATCAGCGGAGCTAGTTGGCATATAAAATTGTACTACTGTGGTGGGTGTGGGCTATCTTAGCTACAATAATGTGTTCACTATGCCGTTCGTAGTAGCTTATCCGCGCTCTTATGGCATGTCCTCGGGAAAAATTATGGTTGTAGTTCCCCTTGCTTCCAGTCGTTAATGTTGCAAGGCCAGATCAGTCAGTGATCCAGATTGGTGCCGCTCCAGCAACTGAAAAGACTGCTAATACTTACAGATTATTTATTTCGTGATCCGTTGAAAAGATTTTTGGCATATGATAGCAAAAGTAAAATTGAAGTCTTAAATTTCTCATTTAAGAAATCGTTACCGCAGGAGGCTCGTACAAATATACCGTAGTTTGACCATCGCACAGACTCCCGTATGGAGGATACAGTTACAAGCATTACTGGTGTAGTCACAGCTGAAAGAATTTAAAGCAAATAGTCGCCCGTTACTGATGGAATCCCAGTTTAGTTTTACAAAGAGTACTCTACAGTATTAGTCCTTTACTTAGCATTTATCACGAATATCTCGCCCAGCGCAAAGTCCAGACGAGTAGAAACGAAAAGAAAAAAAGAAAAAAACCGTGGGCGACTTCTTTACATGAGACGATTAAAAGAATGGACCCGCAAAATTACAGTAGCTTTAGCATCGGTATGCAGCATAGTCCTTGAACATGTTCTCATTTCGAATATAGTTTTCTTGAGAGAGCAAAGCTTCTGTCCACAGATCGGCACTATTTCAAAAAGCATCGCTCGTGTGTAACTCAGCTTGCCCTTTTCTCACATGAGATCCCAAGAACCATCGATGAAGGGTAGCAGGCGGATTCCATATTCCTTGATTTCAGTATAGCGCTTATGATTGTTACAGAAGGTACACGCGTACGGAATAGGTGACAGGTATGTGAAATGATCGAAGACTTCTTAAGTAAAAGAACCCATTTTGTTGCACTCGATAGCGAGTGTTCGTCAGAGACAAGGGAATCGTCAAGTGTGCCAGAAAGAAGTGTTGCAAGACCGCTGTTGTTTACTATATACGTAAATAATCTAGCGGACAGAGTGAGCCCCAGTCTGCGGCTGTTTGCTGAGGATGCTGTGATAGGATACAAGATGGTTCAAATGGCTCTGAGCACTATGGGTCTGAACATCTGAAGTCATCAGTCCCCTAGAACTTAGAACTACTTAAACCTAACTAACCTAAAGATATCACACACATCCATGCCCGAGGCAGGATTCGAACCTGCGACCGTACCGGTCGCGCGGTTCCAGACTGAAGCACCTAGAACCGCTCGGCCACACCGGCCGGCGATACAAGATGACTTAGACAAAATTTCTTGTTGGTGTGATGAGTGGCAGCTAGCTCCAAAAGTAGAAAAATGTACGTTAATGCAGATCAGTAGGAAAAGCCATGCGATAATGTTAGACTACAACGTTAGTTGTATGTTGCTTGACACATTCCCGTAGATTAAATATTTAAAGGCATTCTTAACACTCACCACGTTCAATGTTAAAGGTGGCTAACGCTCAAGACCATTAGAGCGTGTATTTAAATCAAACCTGATTTGGGTCCTCACAGTGACCCTATTAGCGCCACTCTTATGCCAGTATCATCCCCTCATTGTGTTTGAGTGAGGTCCTGTAATAGGGCTACGAGAACACCATGGTCTTCCCTCTCGGTAGTGCCACGTGGCCGTCCGGAGAGCAGTTTTCTTCGAGCCGTACATTCTAGTGACCACTGCTGCCAACTGTCATGTACAGTGGCTACATTCCCGACAAGCCTTTCTGCACTGTCTAGCTTCTCGGAGGCATAAAGACAGTCTCTATACTACCCATATATAGTTTGGAAGGTCCTTATCGATTCCAGATTTCTGTCTTGAGAAACTTGTATACTGCCAATTGTAATTACATCTCGATTGCCATGATCGTGTCGATAGGCGTTCATCCTTCTTCCCTAAGCAACACCAAGAAGGTGTCCGACATAAATGAAACTCTGGAAACGCTTTTCTGTACCTGAACCGAGCGCGGTGGCGCAGTGGTTAGCACATTGGACTCCCATTCGGCAGGACGACACTTCAATCCCGCGTCCGGCCATCCTGAATTAGGTTTGCCCCGATTTCCCTAAATCACCTCAGGCAGATGACGTGATGGTTCCTTCGAAAGGGCACGGCTGTCTTCCATCCCCATCCTTCCCTAATCCGTTGGTACCGATGACCTCGCTGTCTGGTCCCTTCCGCCAAAATCAACCAACAATCTACATCTGAAAGATGATGCCTTTTCAAATTTTGCGCCAGTCGCATATCTAGGCGTAGCGTTGCATAGCAATATGAAATATTAATGAGCATGTGAGTAAGGACTGTAGTACTTAAGGCGAATGACTGACTTCGGTATACTGGTAGAATTTCACGAAAGTGTGGTTCAACTGTAAAAGAAGACATCGAAGGAATTGAGAGGCGGACTGCTAGATTTGTTACCGGTAGATAACGCACAAGTATTACAGAGATGCTTTGGGATCTCAAGCTGGAATCAATGCGGGGAAGGCGACGTTCTTTTCGCAGAGCATTGCTGAGAAAATTTACAGAACCGGCATTTGAGTCTGACTGTTGAAGGATTCTACTGCCGCCAATGTACATTGTGCGTAAGGTTAGTGTGGTGTGCGTACTGTAAGACCTTCGGTACACACACCATCAGATTATTTGACTTGTCGCTCTAGCGAAGTAGGCGAGTGTCAGCAATAGGTCTCGTGGTCTTATCGTAGCGTGTTTATCTTCTGCCGTTAGGTCAGACGTTAGAAATGCCACTTGCACGCTTAGAGTAGCGGATTGACGGTGAACAACTTTAAACAGAACTTGATTAATTTTCACACACATTTATTAAAATAATAAGCATAAAAATAACTTGCTTCTGGATGCTATTTACAATTGACAATCTGAAGTTCCTTTGGTCTTGGTACGTTAATCTTATTCTCACATATCTCTGATACTTGACAAAGTGTCTATGCATTTATCTTCATGGCTATGTACAGGAAGATGATAATCTTATTAGGCGCAGACTGAAACTTGACTGCAGACTGATGCAGACTGATCGGAGGTCTGTACACTCGTTATAATACCTCGCGCGTTCAGGTATCACTGCGCGAGTGTGATCCGCGAGGAGGAAAGGTTCTACGTTAGCAGGAATCTCATTGGCTGCATTACATATTAATACGCGGATCGGCGGAAGCAGAATTTGGTCCGTCTCTATGACAGCGCCATCTCGTAGTGCGGAGACGGACGAGCGCTGCGCCTGCGCTGTTGTGCTTAGCGGGGCGCGCTCTAGTGGGAAAGTTGTGTACGCGCTGACTACGCGGAACTATGTACACAACAGAGATATTAAGACTCGTACGATCGTGTTCAGCGTATGGCCCTGGCGCATCATACTACATCTACAGCAGCAGTTTGATCAGCATTTGGAACCACAGTGACTGTTACAAATTGGTTAGTTTAAGGATAACTCCGAGCCAGACGCCCTGTAGCTTGCTCGCCACTGACCCAAAACCAGCGCCATTTGCGACTTCACAGGTGTCAGGCTAGAACTCATGGGAGGGCAGGGTGGAGGTCTACTGAGTCCTGATGAAATCTGTTTCTGCCTCGGTGCCAGTAATAGCCGTGGGATAATTACGAGTCCAGTGGAGGGCCTGCAACCAATCTGCGTGTTAGGCGTACTGGACGTACCCCTGAAATTACGGTCTGGGCGACGATTTCATATGACAGCAGCAGCACTCTCGTGGTATTCCCAGGTACTCTGACTGCGTATTTTTACGTCTGGTGATTCGACCTCTAATGCTGTCATTCATGAACAGCACTCCAGGGGATGTTTTCCAACAGGATAACGCTAGCCCACACTACAGAGTGGTGACATGTTGCCTTGGCCTGTTCGATCACCAGATCTGTCTCCAATTGAGCACATACAGGACATCATCGGACGAAAACTCCAGCGTCATTCAGAAACTGCATGAACCGTCCCTGTATTGACCGCCCAAGTACAACTGGCATGGAACTCCGTCCTACAAACTGACATTTATCACCTGTACAACACAACGCTTGTATGGTGGCACGCTTGCAATCAACATCCTGACGGTTACACCAGTTATTAATGTACGAGCATTTCACATTTGTAATGGCTTACCTCATGCACACGTTAACATGCGATCTTGCAATGTTAACCACTTACATATTTTACCTAGACAAATGTATTTCCGAAATTTCATTACTCCACATTAATTACTTATGGGCGTTGAAATTTGTTTTCCGTCAGTGTATTTCCCTTGCCAACAGAGGCATAATAGCTTTGCGTGCGTCGTGAGAGATCGCATATACGACACTAGTGGACGAGCGCCACCACAATTTTCAGGCGCTCAATAAATCTTCCATTTACCTAAAGCATATCTCTCAAATATTCAAGGGACCTTCACATGGATCTGCTGTCTCTTCGTTTTACAAGGGGATACTGAAAATGTGAAGAACTTCGAAAGTTATGGAGTTACTTTTGTGACGAAAGGCTTAATATGTTCTTCTCTTATGTTGTATAAAACCGTTACTTTGTCATTTTCACGCTGCTTAATGACTTTTTCAAGTTCATTTTTATAAAGTAATGAGGTAATAAGATTCTCATGCTAATGTGCTGCAGTAGAAAGCCTTGCATTGTCAGAAACTTTAACAACATTTTTCCACGCTTTTTATACGCGAGAAACAGACTTTTCACTAGTGCCACCTGGTACGGTAAAAGTGATTAAACATGCGTTAATACATTACGTAACATGTGCTAAACTTTTTCTATAAAGTGAGAAATGTAACGTAACAAATCTAAAAATTTGTTGTACTTACATATTACAGATATTACAGATATTACAAGTCTGTTTCATATAAGGATAGGAAAATCGTCAATAAAATATTGATGAAGTGCTGGCTAATATCGACTAGAGAATATTTCTTCTATGACATGATTATTTTATGTCGTGGCCGACTCTTATAAACGTTAGACTAGCGGCACCACTTCTTGATTTGAAGGGCACATTTTATGGTCGTGTCATTTTTAATGCAGAAAATATTTTGTGGTCATCCGTGAATTTTTTATCTTTGATTTTGAGCTGACAGTGCGAGAGGGTCGAAACCTCAAGTCTAGACGGGATTGAGTCTGGAAATAATTCCTTTCGCAATGTAATAACGGTCATCTCCAAAGAGGAATGTCATACTCCTCAAAACAATTAGAATCATCGTCATGTGCATAATTCAGTTGGTCCTTATTTTTCGTCTTACAAGAAGTTTACATCCCACTCCAGTATTTTGTTCTAATCAATAAAACAACAACATGGCCAAATTTTAGCTCAATCAGACAACTACAACACGATCCTCATCGGCCATGAAGTTTTAAGTTTCAGCTCTCCGTGTAACTTGACCCTTCCTAATCTGTTTGTTGGATTGCGATATAAATGACCATGATCTCATATACCGGATGAAATTCTACAATGAGTAAGGATGTCGTTACCGAAGAAAAATAATACCGATTAGTAAGAAGAAATTGTAAAACAGACCGTTCTGAAGGAAGATTCTATCCTAAACCTAAACTAACTAGTGGTAATTTTCAAATGATGGAATATAGTGCAATCGCTCGTTAACTACATAGAGGGAAAAGGGTACCACGTAATATTTAATACAAAAAATACCGATTAGCAAAAGACGGATAAATAAACGGTCGCCAGCCCACTAGGGCTATGAATATCCAGAATCCTAAGAAAATTAGGCAAATAATTACTGGCATGACAACAGAAGGTTGTCACGCTCTTCAACAACACAACTGTTTAAGAGAAAGTAAATGAATCAGAGTGCACTGAATTTGCAGTTACTTATACTGAAATACTAAATTTTGAAAGCAAAGTCAAATGAAATCGTTGGTTAGATAAGTGACTGACTGTAACTGAAACTTAATTGTGTGAAAAAGTGATTTTCAGTAACTTTAGCGTAATTTAATGCAAAATTTGGAGAAAGGCAAGCAATTTGCTTTTAATTATTGAAAGACTGGATTTAATTTAATTTAAGCAAACGATCGACTAATTTACTTTTAACATACGAACAATAAAATACGTACCAAGCCAGCAGAAGTCACTCGCTAAGCTAAATACAGAATAAATGAAGTTGCGCACTCTTAATTCGTGCTGTGTCTTTAGTTACTAGTTTTGGCACTGAATTTTTACGTTACTTTAAGTGAGTAAAGCTATTATTCAAAATTGCAAATCAGTTAAGACTCTGTTATGCAGTACAAGAATGAACAGTTACTGAGGCATTAGGAAACAATTAGTTTTTATATTTTTACGACATTCAATGATTGCATAGAAAGGAAAGGACCCGGCTTGATAGTAATGTCTGAGGAAAATGACAACACAGATGTTCAAAATGGTTCAAATGGCTCTGAGCACTATGGGACTTAACATCTGTGGTCATCAGTCCCCTATAACTTAGAACTACTTAAACCTAACTAACCTAAGGACATCACACACATCCATGCTCGAGGCAGGATGGAACCTGCGACCGTAACGGTCACGCGGTTCCAGACTGAGGCGCCTAGAACCGCACGGCAACAACGGCCGGCACAACACAGGTGTCCAAGTGAAAGAAATGCCACTGAGTAACGCCTGTACAATATCAATTATGCCCTGTCAGTTAACAGTCTTTGGATGTTGTAGCTGTGCGGACGACAAAGGATGTAGCCGACGACAATGTTGAACTGTTACTGTTACTGTTGCTGCTGCTGCTACTGGTGCTTGAGAACCACAAGTCGTTTCCAGAGTAACTGATCATACACTACTGGCCTTTAAAATTGCTACAGACACGAAATTTAACTGACAGGAAGAAGATGCTGTGATGTGCAAATAATTAGCTTTTCAGAACATTCACACAAGGTTGGAGCCGGTGGCGACATCTACAACGTGCTGACATGAGGAAAGTTTCCAACAGACTTCTCATACACAAACAGCAATTGACCGGCGTTGCCTGGTGAAACGTTGTGGTCATGCCTCGGGCAAGGAGGAGAAATGCGTACCATCACGTTTCCGACTTTGAAAAAGGTCGGATTGTAGCTTATCGAGATTGCGGTTTATCGTATCGTGACATTGCTGCTCGCGATGGTCGAGATCCAATGACTGTTAGCAGAATATGGAATCGGTGGGTTCAGGAGGGTAATACGGAACGCCGTGCTGGATCCCAACGGCCTCGTATCAATAGCAGTCGAGATAACAGGCATCTTATCCTCATGGCTGTAACGGATCGTGCAGCCACGTCTCGATCCATCATGAGTCAACAGATGGGGACATTTGCAAGACAACAACCATCTGCACGAACAGTTCGACGACGTTTGCAGCAGCATGGACTATCAGATCGGAGACCATGGCTGTAGTTACCCTTCACGCTGCATCACAGACAGGAGCGCATGCGATGGTGTACGCAACGACGAACCTGATGCACGAATGGTAAAACGACACTTTTTCGGATGAATACAGTTTCTGTTTACAGCATCATGATGGTCGCATCCGTGTTTGGCGACATCGCGGTGAACGCACATTGGAAGCGTGTATTCGTCATCGCCATACTGGCGTATCACCCGGCGTGATGGTATGAGGTGCCATTGGTTACACGTCTCGGTCACCTCTTGTTCGCATTGACGGCACTTTGAACAGTGGACGTTACATTACAGATGTGTTACGACCCGTGGCTCTACCCTTGATTCGATCCCTGCGAAACCCTACATTTCAGCAGGATAATGCACGACCGGATGTTGCAGGTCCTGTACGGGCCTTTCTGGGTACAGAAAATGTTCTACTGCAGCACTGGCCAGCACGTTCTCCATATCTCTCACCAATTGAAAACGTCTGGTCAATAGTGGCCGAGCAAGTGGTTCGTCACAATATGCCAGTCACTACTCTTGATGAACTGTGGTATCGTGTTGAAGCTGCATGGGCAGCTGTTCCTTTACACGCCATCCAAGCTCTGTCTGACTCAATGCCTAGGCGTATCAAGGTCATTATTACGGCTAAAGGTGGTTGTTCTGGGTACTGATTTCCATGCACCCAAATTCCGCGAAAATGTAATCACATATCAGTTCTAGCATAATATATTTGTCCAATGAATACCCGTTTATCATCTGCATTTCTTCTTGGTGTAGCAATTTTAATGGCCAGTAGTGTATTTAGAACTTCAGCTTGCTACGCCTGTCCACTCCGTTGGTGCTCTCAATACTTGTGGGTTAATAATGTAGGTGTGCCCACACTGACGCGATCATAGCTGCACACCGCGTCTGTGGGAGCGCCGAACCCTTCCGTACTCTTAAGACTCCCGCTGGTATGTGTCCTCTCTGCTCGCAGTGCCACGGGGCTCTCCATACGCAAAGATAAATAACGGCACAGTACTGCTATTTCGTCGTTGCTATCCATACATTTAAACACAGTTCCCTTGGCGATTACCCAGAAATTTACAATATTTACAGTATAATTACAATCAATTACATTCACAAATGAATACACTACAACATCTATTAAATATTAAATACAATCTCCGTAATGAAGCTTACAGATTCAGAATTAGCAGTATATTACGATTTATCAACGGACATCAAACGGTGAAAAATTTTTTACGGTGCAGAAGGTTTTTTATCAACATTTCCGGTGTTACGTCTTAATTTTGCACCTAGTTTCTCTTTATTATTATTAAATTTATTATTGGAGATACTTATTTTTAATAGCCTTTTTGAATACTTTCATCCAAATATTGTATTATATAATACATATAATACTTTTATTAATAGTGAAACCTGAATAGCGTAGTACAGACAATTGTATTCGCAGGCGAGAGTGGAAGTGGCATCTTCTTTCTATTACGAGGGTAAGTCGATTATTATCCGCAATTTAGTGTTGTTTTTGTTTATTTGGTAGAACTGTCGTTTTACGTCGATTACGCATGCTTTGTTTATTTGTTGTTATATATTTGTAATTTTTTCAAGCTTCTAGGTTAGTTTCGTTATCGCTGCCGTGCTGTTAATCATGGCTACTCCGCTGTCTGTTTGCACCAAAGAAGAGGAGCGTTCAGTGATCCGTTTTTTGTGGTCGGAAGGCGTATAAGGGCCGAAATTCATCGTAGACTCTCAGTACAGTACGGGGACAGTGTTTTGCCACAACAAAGTGTCTACGAATGGATTGAAAAATTCCGAAATGGTCGAACAAGCGTTACGCACGATGAAGGAGCCGGACGACTGTTTACCGCCACAAATGGAGAAACAATTGAGCGTCCATGTGAAATAATTGTCTTACACAGACGATTAAATATTGACGAAGTGGCACATCGTCTGCAAATTAGTCACGGTTCTGCCTACGAAATCTTCCAGGACAGACTTGGGTTTCATGAAGTTTGTGCAAGATGGGTCGCAACACAACTCACACAGTTGGATAGTCAAACGAGCTTGGACATCTGCAAAAAACATTTGGATCGCTATGGTAAAAAGGGGACAGCTTCTTAGACAGGATCATTACTCGTGACGAAACATGGATCCACAACTAAGAGCCGGAGGGTAAACGGCAGAGTATGAAATGGAGTTATCCAAATTCGCCGTGCAAGAAAAAGTTCAAGACCCAATCGTCCGCAGGAAAACTGATGCTTACTGTTTTTTGGGACGCACAAGTTCCAGTACCGGAACATTACGGGGAAAGGGGCACAACAATAAACTGTGTACGTTACAGTGAGATGCTTATTGCCAGGCTAAAGCCTGCAATTCGAAAAAACGCCGAGGATTGCTGCCAAAAAGTGATGTGTAGTTGCATGACAATGCCCGTCCGCCTACTGCTGCCCACACTGCCGAAACTGGATCATCCTCCATATAGTCCAGATCTTGCCCCTTCCGACTATCACTTGTTTGGTCCACTCAAACAGGCATTAGGCGGCCGTCGAATTTGCCTCGGACGAAGCAGTGAAAGAATCGGCGCATACCTGGCTCGCAGCTCAACCGAGAAACTTTTTTTGTGAGGGCTTCAGGAAGCTTCTGCAACGATGGACCAAATGCGTTGAAACGCAAGGAGACTTTGTTGAGAAATGATGTTCTTTTAAGTTTCCTATTTAATTACAATAAAATTTTATGACTACTTTGCGGATAATAATTGACTTACCCTCGTAATTTGGAGAACACTGCAGCCTACTGGCGATCATCTGAAAGCAAACGTCGACTACTGCGGTACTGCCAGCGAGTTTCGTGCAAAAGTTGTATGCAATCGCCTGCTGTTCTGGTGTTTGTGTTGCACTGGGGTGGAAAGTTGCTCCCAGCACCCAAACATGTTGAAAAAGTCGATAGACTGGCAGTATTATTGACCTTTCAAGGCAAGGGGCAATTATTGGGAGTTCCTGAAATCCCAAAATCTTCTGGAGAAGAATAACTCATGTCTGTTTACCAGACAATAGAGAAGTGAGGTATAGCAGACAAAATTCAGTCTCTTTGCTGTGATACAGCACCAAGCAATACTGGTTGTAGCTGTACAAATCTAGAAAAATTATTTAGTCGTAATCTGTTATATCTCCTTGCCATCATTAAATTTTTGAATTGCTGTTGAGGACCTGTTTCGATTCATTGATGGAGGCTACTTCTGAGCTGGACATAGAACTTTCCAAGAATTTGTAGTAAGTTGGTCTAAAATCGACAAGAGTGCTTACGTAACCGGTATCGGTGAAGTACCAGATTTCTATTCTTAGATTTCTTGAAAACAAAGTTTCCTCGCAGAAACGACCATAAGAGTGATATTCCTTCCCAGCATTCCAAAGAATGTGATATCGTTTCGTATATTAGTACCTGTAACCCATTCCAGGTGGATGGCAAAGGCTATGTACGCGTTTAGGTTACACATGTTTAAAGATTATTTTTGCTTATCTGATATGGAGTGGAACTCTTGAACAAGAATATGTACTTTTCTTGCAAGCGTGTACGTCCATGCCTGGTTTCTGTCAACAGAAGCAATTAAGGCAGCTTACCATGATTTTATATTCGTTAGTTAACTGATAAATTATCCAGATATTGAAGCAGTAATCAGCAAGACTGCGGCAAAGAAAATTTTCAAATCACCTCTAATACTTAGCTGCAGAAACTGTGTGTTTAGTTTTATTTGATGATAATGTTTCAACAAAGGTTAAGACAAGAAATAGCTACAGTTATATTGGAATCGGAAAAATATGAAGAGGAAGAAGAAAAATTGTAAATGAAGAGCTACTTAATACGCAAAAGTGGTCTTTCTTTTTTACGAATATTGACTTTCATCTTTTGTTGCAACTTTTACGGAATCTTTCTTCACGAAGTTTTCTATCAATACAGATTTTCTCCACGAAAACCCTTCACATAAAAAGATGACTCCCGTTACAAAAGTGCAATTCAGAAACTCTACGGGTGGTTGTTGTGAATGATGTTGCAGTAAGAGGTGCCAAACTCACTCAGGATTACAATAACATACAATTTTCATATTGTTGTTGGAGAGCACAAACACTGCTACTAAATCTTCTCTTAGGAATGAATAACGTTCAATGTTCATTCAATCGAATTATCTTTTGAATCAACAGAATTGAACGTTGTAAAATTATTGAAGTAAACACGTCCTTCACACTGAAACTGTGTGCATTGTAGAAAATAAACTTAACATGTGTTAAATGTTTCGTGTTGCTTTCTAAATTCCTCGAATGATCTTTTCAGAAATACAAGTCAAAATGATTTTAAAGCATTAAGGGATTTGTTTGGTCGTGTCACATACATTATCCTCACAAAAGACAAGTGTACAGAGGAGATGCGGAAGAACAGAATGCTTTGTGACGGAACTAGGTTTTGTGAACGCTATGCTCCAACTTCAAGGCATTCAAGGATTGCCTATGTATGATATGTTGGACTGAGATGAAATTTTTCACGGACTTTATTTTTTTGCTAATTGGAACGGAAGTGTGGGGTAGGAGAAGCAAAATCCTAGCTTTCAGAAAATTACATATGGCTAAGGGTCAACCTACTGCACATATTAGGCTTTGCCTGTTAGCCTCCTTATGGAGATAGTAAAAGTCATTTCAGCTGGTTTTGGATCTCGCTACGTTTCGTCATCCTGTTGGCTTGTGTTTGCATAATACTTTTGGTATGCTGTCATCCTCCATCGTAATTCGGTGTTCTTTCCATTTCGTTTTGTATTCTTGTATTTATTCATTTAGTAATATGAATGACAGTTCTGCTCTTATTTTTGTATTTTCCTTTCGATTTTTCCGTTCTCCCATTTATTAGACGTTAAATATTCTTTCGTTTATTCATGTGGAAATATGAATGATAATTCTGCTCCCATTTTTGTATTTTACTTTCGAATTTTTTCCTTTTCCCAATTAGTACACGTTCCGTATTCTATCGTTTATTCGTTTAGAATTACTAACGACAGTTCTGCTCTTATTTTTGTGTTTTACTTTCTGATCTCCCTTTTTCCCATTTATTACAAATTTCGTCCTAAATTCTTTCTAATGGCGACAAGTGAAAATTTGTGCCGGACCGGGACTCGAAACCTGATTTCCCATTTTACGTCAGCAGTCGGCTGAACAGCTTCTTTCCTCCTTAAAACACCAGATCAAGTTGGTGATATTTACTTGTAAGTGAAATGACTGTCCATTTGTCTATTTTAAAAGGATTCCGTTTGTGTGGTTATTTAACAGCACGGGCGATACATTACGTGCTTGTATTAAACTCAGACTGATCCTCTCTTTTGATTACAATTAACATGTAAGTGATTTCGTCGCCATATCCATAGCGAACAAGCAGCAATACCACAGACAATTGATGGTGTTGCAGAGCAGAGACCCAGTGTTCTAAATCTGTCTCTCTACTCCGCACCCACAGCTAATGATATTACCCGGCGCAGCAACGGACTATGTTAACCGTATCACTGCAGCCGGCCGATGTGTAGCCAGATGAATGGACGGCGAATATTTGCGGACATCTGTGGCTCCCTTGTGTAGCAGATGTGGACATCGTGCGTCAACGTGCGCGGGCTTTTCCGCCCAGGTAGTACCACAGAGCACGCACTGGACCACTGATTTCGTTGCACCGCAGCTAGAGAGAGCGCACACACAGAGTTCGAGAGATAATTCACGCTTCATATCGAATTTGGCCTCGTTGAGCTAATTGATGCTGCGTCACGCAGACGGCTCGGGTAATGAAATCCGCTTGTGAAGTACTCCAGCATGGCGCGGCCGTCTGGAAATGTATGTACCTGTCTGATATAAATGTACTGCCTTTGTCACCGGCGAAGACCGACATGCTGATGAGCAAACTTGTTCTCGCAAATTTTATCTCCAGAATAAATCCACCCCGGCAGCATCTGACCTAAATAATCGACAGGACAGAAACGGCGGTGTAGCCTCCAGAGACATAATTCGTAATAGTGGGCAAGAAACTTTGTAAGGTACTTCAAATTCAAATGGCTCTGAGCACTATGGGACTTAACTTCTGAGGTCATCAGTCCCCTAGAAGTTAGAACTGCTTAAACCTAACTAACCTAAGGACATCACACACATCCATGCCCGAGACAGGATTCGAACCGGCAACCGTAGCGGTCGCGCGGTTCCAAACTGTAGCGCCTAGAACCGCTCGGCCACCTCGGCCGGCTATAAGGTACTCCTTGCCTTCTACAGTTAGTGAATCTACCTAGGAACTTAGGATGACCTGAATACATGTTCTGTCGTCCTAGAACACCTAAAAGACACTTCCTTGTGACACTAAAATTAATAAATAAACGTACCTCAATCCTTCGTTCAGGAGCGTGCAATAGTGGCTGGTCGATGAAACTTAGCGAACAGCCGTGCGTTATATTGACATTTCTAGGCAACCAGTTTGGATATGCCAATCACGTCATCTTTAGGTTAATAAGGTTACTTGCTAAACGGAAGATCTGCTCTGGTCTACTACGCAACACTACCTGAAATACACTAAAAAATAAATAAAAAATAAAAAAAATCACGAAGGAATCATTCGAATCGAATAGAACGGAAATCTGTAGATGTGATTTACATGTACAAACAAACAAATCAGTAAAAGTTCAGAAAAAACTGGATGATCTTTTAACAACAACGACTCTGTACTATTGTACATATAAGTAATTCTTTTCATCTGATTTTCCGATAAACTTGTGTAATTGATGTTCTGATTTCATTTCTTTTTGTTTCATGCCATTATGTTAAGCAAACTGTAAATAAGTTTCAATGTGAATATTAATGTTTATGTCAAATGTCAAGTAATATTGTAATAGAATTGAAATGTAACAAATGTTGAAACTGTTGTAAGATGTTTAAAATTGTAACTGTGCATCTGGTCCATACGTGGGCAATGTGTTAGGATATGTAGAATGCAAAACCTCGGGTGAAAACCCGGTCTGTCAGGGAGAGGTAAAAGGTGGACGACAGGCGAGCGCGGGGAAATGCGCACGGGCACTGCACGGCACAACGGGCTCAGTAGTAGTAGTTGGAGTTTGTCACTGGTTTGAGCAACACCTTCCGGAGTGAGGCGGCTCTCCTGGAAGACATAGCTTCACTGAGCCTCGGGTGTACCGTTCCAACGGCCACACAGCATGTCAAAAATTCCATAGGCACTAAATGGAAAAGTATTGCGACGCTTAGAAGAATTAAAGTGCCGATACGTCAAGAGCCATAGCTGTGGTTGTATGTGTGCTCTGTGCCTCGCCATCTTGCCGCCCGCCAACCACCGCATCGGTACTACCAGGTTAAAATTTTTAGTACTGTATTCGTATGGATCAGAGAGTGAACTGTGTTTGTTTGGTGCAATAATAACCTAAATTTTACCAGAACTTTTCCATCATTTAATTATCCTCACAGCTAACCTAGAAAGGGGCCTTCCCAAACGTTGTGCAATCCGTGTGTCCCTAAATGAAAATTAAAAATTGTCTTAGTAATAATTATTTGCAGAACTAGCTATATTAGAATGGTGTTTAAAGAAATGTTTTGTTAATGAACCAGTAAATGAACAGCGAAGGTCTAACGAAGTCGAAAGATAACTTTAGTATAGATACAGTAATAAAGTTTATTATTTCGAGACAGATTTAAAGGCATTTAAATGTCTTATTTGGCACCATTCGGGTACATCCGGTCGATATATATGCGAAAAACCTTTCTCATAAGGTGAATCCCGCTCACTTACCATAGTACAGGCTTTAACGAGTACTGCGTCAGGGATTACAATCTGTTCACGAGAGAGAGCTTCATGCACAGAGCTAGTCAATGACGCGTTGGCCTACGTCTGCCCCTTATGCAAGCACTGATTGAGAGAGTTGTTGGATGTCCTCCTGAGAGATCTCATGCCAAATTATGTCAAATTAGCGCGTTAGACCACCAGCAATCTGCGATGGTTGGAGGGCCTGCCCAAAACCCTCCATACGTTCCGGCTGGGGAGAAAGCTGGCGACCTTCATAGCCAAGTTAAGGTTTGGGAAACACGAATACAAACAGTAGAAGCTTTTGTAGTGCGCGGGCGGGAATTATCTTGCTGAAATGTAAGCCCAAGGTGGCTTTCCGAAGGGCAACAGAATGCGACGTAGAATATCGTTGACGCATCGCTGCGTTGTGAGGTTGCCGCAGAGTGACAGCCAAAGGGGTCCTGGTATGAAAAGAAATGGCACCCCACACAACCACTTCTGGCTGTTAGGCCGTATGATGGACGATAGTTACACTGACATCCCACTGTTGTTTATAGTGTCTTCAGACACGTCTTCGACCTGGAAGCTCGTTGGAGTAGATTTGTCTTCAGTGATGAGTACTGTTTCGAACTGAGCCACGATGACCATGGAAGTCGTGTTTGGAGACATCCGAACAACGCAGGGATACCAATCTGTCACCTGCCAAACAGTCCAACAGTCAGGAGTGATGGTCTCGGGTGCCAATTCTTTTCGTAGCAAGACCAGTTTGATTGTGATCTGCGGCAGCCTTACAGCACAGCGGTACGTCGACGATGGTCTGCAGCCCGTTCTATTGCCATTCATGGCAAGCCATCCTGCACCTACATTTCAGCAAGATAATGCCCTCCCATACCTGTTGCTTGTCTTCGTGCTCGCCAAACCCTACCTTGGCCAGCAATGTCGGCGCATATTTCCCCAGTTGACAACGTTTGGAGCATTATCGGATCTTTACGATCTAACGTCCCAGTTGTATAGAATTTGGCACGATATCCCTCTGGAGGACATCCAACAACTTTACTAGTCAGCGCCAAATCGAATAACTGTTTGAATAAGGGATGTTGGTGTCCGTCCCTGGTATCTGAGTGGTCAGCGCGATGGAATGTCGTATCTAACGGCCCGGGTTCGATTCCAGGCTGGGTCGGAGATTTTCTCCGCTCAGGGACTGGGTGTTCTGTTGTCTTTATCATCACCATTACATCCCCATCGACACACAAGTCGCCGAAGTGACGTCAACTACAAAGACTTGAACCAGGCGAACGGTCTACCCGACGGGAGGTCCTAGCCACATGTCATTTATTTTATAAGGGACACGTTATTGACTAGCTCCAGCTGCGATTCTGTTTCTCCTAAAAAATTGTCAAATTTGTCTGTGGATGTACAACATTTCCATAGATTTCCGTTCCATTCGGACAATTCCTTGGAAGTGCGTCTGTTTTTGTTTTTTGTCTTAGAATGTATAATCGTCTTTATTTGCACTTGGAATAAATCAAACTGCTATGCAATGTTATTACGATTATTAGTGCGAGGTGGTGTTTAAATAGTGAACCGTAATATGGAATCGTAAGTTTGTACAGAATCTTGGAAAAGAAATACATGGTTAAAGAGTTCAAGCCGGCCGGAGTGGCCGAGCGGTTCTAGGCGCTACAGTCTGGAACCGCGCGACCGCTACGGTCGCAGGTTCGAATCCTGCCTCGGGCATGGGTGTGTGTGATGTCCTTAGGTTAGTTAGGTTTAAGTAGTTCTAAGTTCTAGGGGATGATGACCCCAGAAGTTAAGTCCCAAAGTGCTCAGAGCCATTTGAGCCATTTTTTTAAAGAGTTCAAGTGCATGTCTCTTTAGAGAAGCATACCAATTAGGACCACGTGGTGGCAAGCATGGAATACAGAAACCATGCTAATATAACATCACACATAGTTATCGAAAGATTTCTACGTGAAATATAACGTTCATCCAAAGAGATCAGAGTCTGGCACATAAGCCACGTCAGAGCAGTAACTACGGTTATCCGATTGAACTAACAACTATAAACAACAGATGTTTGAAATATCGAACAATTCCGATAACATCGGCGTTTCTGGCGAGCCAGGCAGCAGACCTCAGCAGAATGTAGTGGCTGAGAGCAGCCAAACAGGATCACGTGGCCTTCGTTATGTGAGGAAAGAAAAGCTAACGAGAATGCAAGAAAAGGTGCCAAGAGCTTTTACGAACCAGTTCTATACTACAAACGCGTTAAGCAACCACGGCAGAAAGAAAAGTGCTGATACCTTCACAATAGCAAACGCTATGCGGTCATGGTGAATGACGATGGATAAACATCAGCCCAGCAATTCTCTGCCCTCGTAAGGTAGTGGGTCAGACGGATCGATGGCGTACATGACATTCACACTCGATTCCCTGGTGGCAGTGAAGTGACACCTGACACAAGGTTACAATGGTTCAAATGGCTCTGAGCACTATGGGACTTTACATCTGAGGTCATGAGTCCCCTAGACTTACAAGGGAACCTCCCCATCGCACCCCCCTCAGATTTAGTTATAAGTTGGTACAGTGGATAGGCCTTGAAAAACTGAACACAGATCAATCGAGAAAACAGGAAGAAGTTGTGTGGAACTATGAAAAAATAAGCAAAATATACAAACTGTGTAGTCCATGTGCAAGATAGGCAACATAAAGGAAGGCGCGAAGTCAAGAGCGCCGTGGTCTCGTGGTTACTGTGAGCAGCTGCGGAACGAGAGGTCCTTGGTTCAAGTCTTCCCTCAAGCGAAAATTTTACTTTCTTTATTTTCGCAAAGTTATGATCTGTCCGTTCGTTCATTGACGTCTCTGTTCACTGTAATAAGTTTAATGTCTGTGTTTTGCGACCGCACCGCAAAACTGTGCGATTAGTAGACGAAAGGACGTGCCTCTCCAATGGGAACCGAAAACATTTGGTCACAAGGTCATAGGTCAACCGATTCCTCCACAGCAAAACACGTGTGATATATTCTATACGACACTGGTGACAGCATGTACGTCACATGACAGGAATATGTTGTCGACCCACCTAACTTGTACACTCGGCGATTGGGTAAAAAGATTCTTCTACCTTGCCCGATTTAGGTTTTCTTGCGTATCTGATAATCACTCCCAAAAAAGTGATGAAAACATAAGAGTTTGTCACATAAAGTGAAAATAAAAAATTAAAATTTTCACTCGAGGGAAGACTTGAACCACGGATCTCTCGTTCCGCAGCTGCTCACGCTAACCACGGGACCACAGCGCTCCTGCGTTGACGATGGCCTTGATGTTACTTATCTTTCACATGAACTACCCAGTTTGTATATTTTGCTTATTTTTTCATAGTTCCGCTGAACTTCTTCCTGTTTTCTCGATTGATCTGTGTTCAGTTTTTCAAGGCCTATCCATTGTGTCAACTTATAACTAAATCTGAGGGGGGGGGGGGGTGCGATGGGGAGGTTCCCTTGTTAGAACCACTTAAACCTAAATAACCTAAGGAAATCACACACATCCGTGCCCGAGGCAGGATTCGAACCTGCGACCGTAGCAGCAGCGCGGTTCCGGACTGAAGCGCCCATAACCGCTCGGTCACAGCGGCCGGCCCTGGCACAAGTCTGCTGTAGATTCCTTCACGCTACTGATGATAGCAGCCGGCACGCGAGAGATGGCTACATCGCCGTAAGCACCAGTCGCAGGGTTCAACACCACAGTCTGCCTCTGTCGCAGATGTGGGGGGGGGGGGGGACTTGGAGGTCTTCCCTTTCTACCAGGATCAGGACACCAGCGTTCCTGACGCTCTGGCGGGCTGAATGGGGCTTACCTGGTCGGGATGGCAGTATCGTCGAACTTCACAGCTAGTCGGCAACCGACGAACAAGGGTGGTGTCCGTAAGTGGACAGAGCACATCCCAGGTCGCCGTACATAAGTTCAATATACAGGGTGTTTCAAAAATGACCGGTATATTTGAAACGGCAATAAAAACTAAACGAGCAGCGATAGAAATACACTGTTTCTTGCAATATGCCTGGGACAACAGTACATTTTCAGGCGGACAAACTTTCGAAATTACAGTAGTTACAATTTTCAACAACAGATGGCGCTGCAAGTGATGTGAAAGATATAGAAGACAACGCAGTCTGTGGGTGCGCCATTCTGTACGTCGTCTTTCTGCTGTAAGCGTGTGCTGTTCACAACGTGCAAGTGTGCTGTAGACAACATGGTTTATTCCTTAGAACAGAGGATTTTTCTGGTGTTGGAATTCCACCGCCTAGAACACAGTGTTGTTGCAACAAGACGAAGTTTTCAACGGAGCTTTAATGTAACCAAAGGACCGAAAAGCGATACAATAAAGGATCTGTTTGAAAAATTTCAACGGACTGGGAACGTGACGGATGAACGTGCTGGAAAGGTAGGGCGACCGCGTACGGCAACCACAGAGGGCAATGCGCAGCTAGTGCAGCAGGTGATCCAACAGCGGCCTCGGGGTTCCGTTCGCCGTGTTGCAGCTGCGGTCCAAATGACGCCAACGTCCACGTATCGTCTCATGCGCCAGAGTTTACACCTCTATCCATACAAAATTCAAACGTGGCAACCCCTCAGCGCCGCTACCATTGCTGCACGAGAGACATTCGCTAACGATATAGTGCACAGGATTGATGACGGCGATAAGCATGTGGGCGGCATTTGGTTTACTGACGAAGCTTATTTTTACCTGGACGGCTTCGTCAATAAACAGAACTGGCGCATATGGGGAACCGAAAAGCCCCATGTTGCAGTCCCATCGTCCCTGCATCCTCAAAAAGTACTGGTCTGGGCCGCCATTTCTTCCAAAGGAATCATTGGCCCATTTTTCAGATCCGAAACGATTACTGCATCACGCTATCTGGACATTCTTCGTGAATTTGTGGCGGTACAAACTGCCTTAGACGACACTGCGAACACCTCGTGGTTTATGCAAGATGGTGCCCGGCCACATCGCACGGCCGACGTCTTTAATTTCCTGAATGAATATTTCGATGATCGTGTGATTGCTTTGGGCTATCCGAAACATACAGGAGGCGGCGTGGATTGGCCTCCCTATTCGCCAGACATGAACCCCTGTGACTTCTTTCTGTGGGGACACTTGAAAGACCAGGTGTACCGCCAGAATCCAGAAACATTTGAACAGCTGAAGCAGTACATCTCATCTGCATGTGAAGCCATTCCGCCAGACACGTTGTCAAAGGTTTCGGGTAATTTCATTCAGAGACTACGCCATATTATTGCTACGCATGGTGGATACGTGGAAAATATCGTACTATAGAGTTTCCCAGACCGCAGCGCCATCTGTTGTTGAAAATTGTAACTACTGTAATTTCGAAAGTTTGTCTGCCTGAAAATGTACTGTTGTCCCAAGCATATTGCAACAAACGGTGTATTTCTATCGCTGCTCGTTTAGTTTTTATTGCCGTTTCAAATATACCGGTCATTTTTGAAACACCCTGTATGTGCCGCTGTCACTCACCGCTGCGGCGTCGCGGTAGAGCCGGTGCCGGAGTCACCGCAAGCGGAGAACCGCCATGCCGAGACTGGTTGGAACGAAGTATGCGGCCTTAGGGACTTGAGGCCGCTTACGAGCATTGATGACAGACTATGCAAACCACGAGTCTTAGACGCTAACTGTATTCTTTTGGAAATTAATAACTATTTCTTAATCTTTTGTCACTGCGCCTACCGGCAACCATAGATCACTACCATCCCTTCGAGCAGAATTATCAACTAGAAACTGGGAGGACCGACTCTACTCACGCCCTCCCAATAGTCGCCTCTTGCAATATCAAGGACCAGTTAAAAAGATTGTGGTACTGCTTACTCAAGCAGAGGATACAGTGGCATTATGATGCCCTTCTCAGTCGAATCAGCGCATGTATCCAGGCCAGAGGGTGTGAAGCGTCATACGATAAGTTGGCCCATTCTGCCAAATTCTTTGAAAATTCTTTGTAAATTTGGCACTATTTTGTGATCACTGAAAGAACATCAAGTGCCCTCCTAGGCCACCTCTCCTTCTAGGTGATTCACTTCTTCTGTCCGGCGGAGTAAAGGAATTATTAAAAAGTGCTTGTTTGCTGTTTTTACTTTTTTGTTTAAACTAAATTCTCACAGGGCCATGGTCATACCAAGTTAATTTTCGACAAAAGAGCGTACAACAATACAGAAGAGGTAGCTTGTGTACTGCGATTAATCAGATTTTACCTGCTTTCATTGACAATTTGTGTTGTATATCGCTCACAGCATGGTTTGACGTGCTTGGAAAGCGGTCAGAATCACAGACACTGCTGCCCGAAGGAGAGAAAGTCAAGTAAGGAGCATATGAGAGCTACACTGTGCAACGGGCAAAAAGGGACGCTCGTCAAACAGTGCTGTTGTATGTTTCCTTAGAGTCTCACTAGAAGCCACACTAAACTGCCAAAGAAACTGGAATAGGTATGCGTATCCAAACACAAAGTTTTGTAAACAGGCAGCATCCGGAGCTGCGGTTGGCAACCCCTATATAAGACAACAAGTGTCTGGCGCAGTTGTTAGATCGATTACTGCTGCTACAAAGGCAGCTTATTAAGATTTAAGTGAGTTTTAACGTGATGTTATGATCGGCGCGTAAGCCATGGGACACTACATCTCCCAGGTAGCGCTGAAGAGAATATCAGGAATCCGGTAAAACATCAAATCTGCGACATCGCTGCGGTCAGAAAAAGCTCCTGCAAGAACGAGATCAACGATGACTGGAGAGAATTGTTCAAGGTGACAGAAGTGCAACCCTTCCGCAAATTTCTGCAGATTTCAATGCTGAGCCATCAACAAGTGTCAGCGATCGAACCCATTCAACGAAACATCATCGATACAGGTTGTTGGTCCGAAAGCCCACTCGTGTACCCTTGATGACAGCACGACACAAGGCTTTACGCCCCGCCTGGACCCGTCAACACCGACGTTGGACTGTTGATGACTGCAAACATGTTGCCTGGTTGGACGAGTCTCGTTTAAAATTGTATCGAGCAAATGGACGTGTACGGATAGGGAGACAACCTCATGAATGCATGAACCCTACATGTCAGTAGGTGACTATTCAAGCTGGTGGGGCTCAGTGATGGTGTGGGGCGTGTGCAGTTGGAGTGATATTGGACCCCTGGTACGTCTAGATTAGACTCTGACAGGTGACAAGTACCTTGTCTGATCACGCGCGTCTATTCAAGTCTTTTGCGCATTCTGACGGACTGGGCAATTGCAGCAGGACAAAGCGACACCCCACACGTCCCAAATTGTTAGAGAGTGGCTCCAGGAACACTCTTCGGAGTTTAAACACTTCCTCTGACCACCAAACTCTCCAGCCATGAACACTGTTAAGCATACCTGGGATGACTTGTATCGTGCTGTTCAGAAGAGATCTCCATCCCTTCGTATTCTTACGGCTTAATGGACAGCCCTGCAGGGTTCATGGTGTCAATTCCCTCCAGCACTACTTCAGACATTAGTCGAGTTCATGCCATCATGTTGTGGCACTTCTGCGTACTCTCGAGGTCCCCACTCGATATTAGGCAGATGTACTAGTTTCTCTGGCTCTTCATTGTATTTCTTGAATCATGTTCCGTGACAAATTTTTACATCGTTGTACTGAGTTATTTGTTTGAGTAGGACCTTTGGAATTCCCAAGATTACAATCGGTACTCAATTATGGTCTCAGAGGTATTTATACGATTGTGTACTTCTATCTTTTTTTGGATCCGTGGTCTTAATTTGATGTTGGAGTCGTGGGGATTTCTACATGGTTTTCTCTTTGCATAGAGTTGAAATAGGCGTTATTTGCCTTAGTTATTTGAATTAATTTTTTCATGTTAATAATTAATCTTGTAACGGTGTAATATTTCTGGCTTGGCAGCCATCACATTCAGCTGCAAGAAGGTCTTCTTAGAGCAGTTGAGAAGGCAACAGTGGCAAGATGACGTAATGTGGTGTGAGGCACCGATGACACATGGTTTGTTCAGTATGGTTATAGTGAGGAAGACCGCCTAAATTGTGGTCATTCTCCACGATTGGCTGCTGCGTTCGGAAGTTGCGCGTTAAAATGATAATCTCCTGTTATTAATATTAGACAAACTAAATAGCGTATTCACTTGCATTTCAAATTAAAGCAACTCTCAATAGCGTATTATCACTCCATTATTTGGCAAGTATTAGTAACCAGTAGAATAATAAACGACTGCTAAACGAAAAGGCCGACGAAGCACTTCGGTCATCTTCGGATCGCGCCTAACTCGGATAGCGAGTGAAGTGGTTCGGTCTTAAGATCAGAGCTGGTTAAACAGTGTCTGAGGACAGATTTGGTTGTATGCCGCGGTATCAGTTAAGAATTAATTTGCAATGTCTGGTTTGTAAATATCAGAGATGGTTCGGCAGTGTCGGAGGACAGACATGTTGTCGGCTGCGGCCGGTGTCTTTAAGACTTTACTATCAAATGGTTCAAATGGCTCTAAGCAATACGGGACTTAACATCTGAGGTCATCAGTCCCCTAGACTTAGAACTACTTAACCTAACTAACCTAAGGACATCACACACATCCATGCCCGAGGCAGGATTCGAACCTGCGACCGCAGCAGCTTTATTATCAATCTATGGTTTCTAAAAGCACAGCTGGTTGGCAGTCTCTGAGTACAGACATGTTATCTGCCGCGGTTGTCATCAAGTTAATTCTTTATTAGCAATATAGGGTTATTTGGAACTGTAGTTGAGAACAGTGCGATAGTAATTACGGAAATACGCAGTTCATTATTTTGTTGAAGAATGGAAATTACTTGTGACTCTAAAGTGGAATGTAATTGCGCAACTTGTCGTGTTCTGCCAAGTATAAACAAACTGACTAAAAATGTAAATATTTCTAAAATTAAGTTCCTCGCTAAGAGTTTCTTACAGCGTTAAGATAACGGATTCACACCTATGTGCTGTTTTCTGCGCAGGGGACGACAATTATTGAAGACTGCAGGATGGTGAACATTTATCAGAACTCATGCATTCCACTCAGGGCGGTGGAAGCACATAGGCACCTCGCGTGTACTGAAATCTGTGGTAACACAGTGAAGGTATGAAGGAGAGAAGTTCTCTGGGGGGCGGGTTTATCATACGTACGCACAGAGGTGTGAAGATTATTAGGCTCAAGGTTGTTTTTTCTTAAGATGAATACATTTTACAGTTTATAAACATATATTCACCAAATGATAATGCACTAGTGTTTTGTATGCCTACCTTTATTCTTAATGAGCAGTTCAACATGTCTTGGCATTGTTTCTACGAGCCTCGAGCATGAATTTTTTTTTTATTTTTCGTCGTGATGCCATATTATGATCAGTTTCTCAATGAGTTGCAGCCTCGTTGTAATGTTGATCTTCCTCAACTTCTGTTTAGCAATTGCCCACAAATTCTCCATAGGGTTCATGTCTGGACTGTTGCTAGGCCAGGGCAAAGTTTTTCCATTGTTTTCAGCTAAGAAATACGCAGCTGACTTGGATTTTTGGCAACGTGCACAATCGTGCATGAAAACAAAATCACTGCCAAGAAACCATTCCTTCATCTGAGGTAAAAGCCTCTTTTCCAGAACTTTCCTGTACTGACTTTGATTCGTAGTGCCTTCCACAATGAAAAGGTGGCGAGTACCCTATGCTGACATAACACTCCACACAATAGCGGACGGGGGATGTTTCATGGTTTGCACTAAACAAATCTCAGAAAACTCTTCTTCAGTTGTTCATCGGACATACTAGTTATTTTCCTCTCATATGGACAATATACACTCATCAGAAAAGCAGACCTGAACGGGAAAAGAGTCATAAAAAGTCCGTGATTGCTCATATGAACAGAAGAAAAAAAAAGAACATTTCTCCATGTAGTTTTTCAATATTTTGTTGAAAACATCTTTCAAAACAAATTTTCACAAAGAGCTTCTCTGTTTTTTTTAATAAAGTTTATGTACCTTGCTCCAGTCCTCTCCAAAGTGATTTCTTTTTTCATGAGCCTATTTTAGTCTGTTTGCACTCATTGCATGGGTTAGTTTTGCTTTTTTGCGTGGTTGACGAGCTGGAAGTCTTGCAGTAATAAGCTTTCTGCGACCGTGGAGGCACAATTTTCGACTCCAAAACCCTCCAGAGCCATCTTCAAATCTTGACTGTTAGCTCTTCTTCCGTTTCTTCCCATTTGTTTGAGTTGAGTTCTAGGGGACAGTTTGCTCTTGCGTCGTTACGTCGACGTGCAGGACTGAAATTAAGGCCATATTTTGCTGCCTGCCAAATGCGGTTTACGGATTTTTGTGAAATTTGTAACCTGTTTGCTATTTCTCATTGTGGATAATGTTTTTCTTCGAATAACATTTTTACAGTAGAAATTTTTCTTGGAGACAGATGACTTTTCCGATCCATAACCAACAATATCTGACAAACAAAACAGTTATTGACAATAACGAAAATATTTATATTTTATTACTAAAATGAAAGTAGATATAGTCATAAATTATTGTTTGAAGATACATAAAAAAACGCACCTTAAATACATCTCATCTGAATTAAACTGTCTGCAAAACAGCTGCAACCTTGCAATTTTTGCCTCAACATAAACAGTTGACTGCTTATGGAGTGTTGCCATCATTGTTATTGGCACAGTATTGCCAATAGCAAAGATAAATGTGCCATATTGATGTAATTGAATGAAAAATTCCAACATCACATGGCTGAACAATTCCAGAATGACAGAAACTAGAAAATATCAAACTTTTCATTTTGAGTCCGATAATTTTCACATCTCTTTATATATCCCTCTCTCCATCTCTCTGTCTTTTTCAACTTGCCGTAACGGCTTCACCTGAAATTAAAGTGGTACCTCTCATAATGTAATAGAATTCATCTGTGAAACTTGTTAGTACATAATCCAATATCCTTCTTACATTCACACCGAGCAAAATGTATAGAGCACGTCAAGTCGTGTGATGCAAGCATGCGCAGTAAGTTACATGGAGACGGAGGTACGCCGCTAGAGGGCAAGCAAGGCTACCGCGAATCGCATGTGGCCAGAAGCAGTTTGCGTATCCGATGTGCCAAAATAATAGCTTCTTCGAATGTTCTAGAAGCTTCGTGGCGCACGCAGACCATCCATAGCGGTGGAGGTGCAAGGAACGGCAGAGCCCTGTGACGGTCTGCAGGGAAAAACAGTGATGTGTCAATCACGTCACAAACCCTTCCGGTTATCGAGCTTTCACGTAATTCAAGACTAAAGGAAAAAATGTAGGAAAGAACGTTAGCAAATCCAAAAATTTTATTTAGTCAGTATCGTATCATTATGAAACTTCCTGCCAGATTAAAAGTGTGTGCCGGACCGTGACTCGAACTCGGGAACTTTGCCTTTCGCAGGCTACTGCTCTACCGACTTTTTTTTATCTAATTTTGTTTTATATAGGTCGCTGAATTTGTTCGGGTGGACGTCTGATGACACCCGTTTAGGTTCGTCGTTGATCCATTCACTAAGGTTTTTTTCTGTTTTTTGTCACAGAGGGTAACCAACCCTCTGTCCGAACACTTTTTTGACAACGTTTGTTCGTTGAAATTTGTTCGGTGCGGATGTCCCATAACACCCTTTCAAGTTCAGTGTTGAGCCGTTGACACAGTTTTTTGTTATGGAGGGCAGCTAACCCCCTGACCGAACACGCTGAGCTACCGTGCTGGCGACACGGTGAGCTACTGTCACGATACGTCCTCACAGTTCCAATTGCGCAAGTACCTCGTGCCCTACCTTCCAAACGTCACACAAGCACTCCTGCGAAACTTGCAGAACGAGCACTCCCGCGGAAGAAAGGATATAGCGGAGACAGGGCTTTGCCACAGCCTGGTGGATGTTTCCATTATGAAAATTTCAGTCTGCAGCGGTGTGTGCCCTGATATGAAACTTCTTGCCAGATTAAAACTGTATGCCCGACCGAGACTCGAAATTTGGACCTTTGCCTTTCGCGGACAAGTGCTCTATTAACTGAGAAGGTAGGAGACGAGTACTGACGGAATTGGAGCTGTGGGGAGGGTTTGTCCGTCGTGGCTGGGTAGCTCCGTCGGTTGAGACTTACCAACGAAAGGCAAAGGTCCGGAGTTCGAGTCTCGGTCCGGCAAACAGTTTTAATTTGGCAGGAAGTATCATATCAGCGCACACTCCACTGCAGAGTGAAAATTTCATTCATTCAGGGTTCGTATCATTAGTTCATAAATTTGATGTTTACAAGGGTACAGAACCTAGAGTGGGTGTTGTTATAGAAGCAGGGACGGCTACTAACCCACTTCGTGTGGGTATAGTACAGGCTTGATGAACAACTAGCGTAGCGTACAGTTGTAAAAATTATCGATTCTTAAGTTACCAGCCTGGGTGGTGGTAATGATCCTTTATTAGCATCTTCTAAAGTTTGGAGTTTTCCCCCAGCATCCTAAACTGGTTTTGATTAGCAGCATGAATTAGACCCGTGTGTGTACATGTCGGTTTTAAGTATTCATCAGGCAGTAACTTTTGTCTATGGATGGGTATAATTTTCTCTTGAAGTTAACCAATGGGAGTTTGCGTTCTTTAGTCATGTTGCAGCTGCATCGGTATGGATTGGCTCTGAGCACTATGGGACTTAACTGCTGTGGTCATCAGTCCCCTAGAACTTAGAACTACATAAACCTAACTAACCTAAAGACATCACACACATCCATACCCGAGGCAGGATTCGAACCTGCGACCGTAGCGGACGCGCGGTTCCAGACTGTAGCACCTAGAACCGCTCGGCCACACCGGCCGGCCATCGGTATGGATTAGTGCCGGCCGGTGTGGCGGAGCGGTTCTAGGTGCTACAGTCTGGAACCGCGCGACCGTTACGGTCGCAGGTTTGAATCCTGCCTCGGGCATGGATGTGTGTGATGTCCTTAGGTTAGTTAGGTTTAAGTAGTTCTAAGTTCTAGGGGACTGATGACCTCAGAAGTTGAGTCCCATAGTGCTCAGAACCATTTGAACCATTTTTTAGTTTTATCACATGTATTTTTGTCATGCTAGGACGTAGGTGTAAACTAGAAAATTGCCAAAACACATTTATTGGGAATGATAAGTAATTTCATTTTTCAGTATGAACAAATATTCTTAACGTTTAAAACTGATTCTGTTTTTCCATGTTAAATGCTCAACGGAATGGAAAGTATCTTGAAAAGATATTAGACGAATATAAAATAAAAGAAAATATGGGAACGTAATATAGTCGAATTACAATAGACGATGCTGAAGGAATTACTTTAGGAAATATGATATTAGAAGGAGACGACGAGTTTTGCTCTGTGGCCAGCAAAATAACTGATGATAGCGAGCAGAGGAGATATAACATGTAGATGGGCAATGGCGTGAAAAACGTGCCTGAAAAAAAGGAATCTGTTAACATCTTGTCTGGAGTGCAGAGTTATGTGGATGTTAAACATGGACGATAAGCAGTTCCGAAAGAAGAGAATACAAGCTTTTGAAATAGGGCTTTACAGAAAAATACTGAAGATCAGCTGGGTAAATTGAGTAACTGAGGAGAAGATACTGAATCGCCCAGAAAAAAAAAAAAAATACTGCATGGATAAAGGACCGGTCTTGTTGATAGGACACATCCTGGGACACCAAGGAACCCACAGTTTGCTTTTGGAGGTAATCGAAGCGTTCAGAATTATAGAGGAAGGCCAAGACTTGAACGCAGTAGGCAGGCTCAAGTAGTAATTCAGAGATGAAGAGACTGGCACAGAGTAGAGTAGCGGGGAGAGCTGCACCAAACCAGTCGTCGGACTGAAGGTCACAGCAGCAACAACGAAATACATAAATAACCCACTTTATTACTAGATTTCCTTCTCTCTTTTCCTGAAAACAACAAATACAAAATTATGTCTGATGAACTGCCTATTGGTCGTACTGTCTGTCCACCACGTGATTGGATCGATGAATGCGCTCACCTTGTTCATCGAAATCGTCTCTCAAACGTCGGTGATGTATGTTTCACTGGCATGAGGCTGTTGACCGAGGCATATTTCTCCGCCTAATGTTTCGTCTTCCACTGCTCACTGCTGGGGACATACAGCGGCTCACAAAACACACTGGTGAGCAAAACTAACTCTCTCTCTCTCTCTCTCTCTCTCTCTCTCTCTCTCTCTCTCTCTCTGTGTGTGTGTGTGTGTGTGTGTGTGTGTGTGTGTGTGTGTGTGTGTGTGTGTCTGGAACAATTTTAACTAAACGTGATTACCAAGCGACTGTCCACAACCCCCTACCCCGGGCCCTCGTAATACAAGGACGGAGAAAAAATCACAACAGCAAGAAGGATTGTGCGACATAAACCAAACTTTGTAACCCTGTTTCTACATCTGAAATATGTTTCCTATTCAAATTTTGCACCAGTCACATAAAAGTGGCGCTAGTAGCGCCACTATCTACATCTACATCTATATGATTACTCTGCAATTCACATTTAAATGCTTGGCAGAGGGTTCATCGAACCACAATCATACTATCTCTCTACCATTCCACTCCCGAACAACGCGCGGGAAAAACGAACACCTAAACCTTTCTGTTCGAGCTCTGATTTCTCTTATTTTATTTTGATGATCATTCCTACCTATGTAGGTTGGGCTGAACAAAAGATTTTCGGATTCGGAAGAGAAAGTTGGTGACTGAAATTTCGTAAATAGAGCTCGCCGCGACGAAAAACGTCTTTGCTTTATGGCCCAACTCGCGTATCATATCTGCCACACTCTCTCCCCTATTACGTGATAATACGAAACGAACTGTCCTTTTTTGCACCCTTTCGATGTCCTCCGTCAATCCCACCTGGTAAGGATCCCACACCGCGCAGCAATATTCTATGAGGATGCAAATCATGTTACACACGCTGTACCGATCGTGAGCGTTAGGTACTTTTGTGATTGAACGTGGTGAGTTCTTGTTATTTGAGAATGCCTTTAGGACGACAAATTCACCATTATCCACGTCTCACTGAGTTTGAAAGAGGTCGTGTAATGGGGCTGTGAGAATCTGGATGTTTCTTCTGAGAGTCTGCAGAAAAACTTGTCAAGAATCCAGCCACGTTATACGATGGGTGGCAGCGGTGGTCACGAGAAAGTACAGTCGCAAGAAGACCGGGCTCCGGACCGCCACGTGGCACTACTGAGAGGGCAGACCATCGTGTTCGGCGTATGCCCTGGCCCATCCTGCTGCTTCTACAACAGCAATTTAACCAGCAGTTGGCACCACAGTGACACAATGAACTGTTACAAATCGGTTGCTTCAAGGACAGCTCCGAGCCAGACGCCCTGTAGCGTGCTATCCACTGACCACAAACGACCGCCATTTGCGACTTCAGTGTTGTGAGGCGAGAGCTCATTGGAGGTCAGGGCGGAGGTCTGTTGTGTTTTCTGAATGAAGCCGATTCTACCTCGGTGCCAGCTTCTGAATAAGGCCGATTCTGCCTCGGTGCTAGTGATGGCCGTGTGCTGGTTGGGATGTCAATAGAGGGCCTACAACCAATCTGTTTGAATGCTAGACTCAATGCAGCTACTCCTGGAGTTAAGGTCTGGGGCGCTATTTCGTATGACAGCGGGAGCACTCGTGGTTATCCCACGCACACTGACTGCAAAACTGTGCTTCAGTCTAGTGATTCGACCTGTCATTCTGCCATTCATGAACAACATTCCTAGAGGTGTTTTCCAACGTGATAACGCTGGTCCATATGCCGCTGTTGTAACTCAACATGCTCTACAGAGTATCGACGTATTGTCTTGGCCTTCTCGACCACCATTCTGTCTCGAATCGAACACATATGGGACACCATGGGGTGACAACTCCAGAGTCATCCACAAACAGTATTAACCGTTTCTGTATTGACAGACCAGCTGCACAAACATGGAAATCCATCCGACAAACTGATATTCGGCACCTGTACAACACAATTCATGAACGTTTGCTTGCTGTCAATCAACATTATCGCAGTTACACCAGTTATAAAAGTACCAGCACTTCACATTTGCAATGGCGTGTCTCGTGCTTGCATTAACCTGTGATCTGGTAATGTTAATCACATAAATATGTTACCTAAATAAACGTATCCCAAAATTCCTTCACTGTATATTGATCATTGTTTGGTGTTGCCTTTCTTCCCTCAGTGTAATTAAATATTACCTAACGCATTCCAGGTGTGACAAAAATTGGTCTTTAAATAAATCGCGTAGATTAATATGCTGTCATAATCTACTCATTAAGAGGCATAACCGTGTGTTAAAAGCTTAAAAAATTATGACGAGTGATACAGTTAGAAACCGTGTATTTGTCTTGACACAGAGTAACTGACGGCCCGCAAATACCCTGATCTTATTCATCGATCGTTTCAGAATTCAGCATCGTGAATGACGTTTTAACATTCTAATTCTTTACTGCATGGAGAGCTGCATCAAACCAGTCTCAGGACTGAAGACAACAACAACAACAACAACAACAACAATTCTTTACTAAAGTCTCTACTTCCAACACAGTTTGCAGATAGTATCCACATACACCACTGAATGTACAAGCAAAATTATATCATTTTCCAACAAAGTTCGAGAGATATGACGTCATATACATTGAGATGCGTGGAAATTTGGTTTTGCGTAAAATGGAGCGCAAATTATGCAGAGTATTTCTCTATCTAGTATTTCATAATGAGAACACTTAGCGATATCCAGCAAACATTAAGCGTGAGTTCAAACCATTGTAAACTATTCCTCGCTTATATGCTTAAAGTCAGATATTTCACACTATGTAACACATTAAGTCATTTTCAAAGTTCTAACACGTTTCAAACTACTTTATACGTGAGAGTTCGATTCTTTAAAGAATAAGGGGTTCACTGGTGTGCTATTACAACAGTAGTCTTGTTTTTCATAAATGGGATAATTTATATCATTTTAAAAGTTATACTGTACAATCAAAAAAGAATCTATTTTTCAATGCGAGCTGATCATTCAGAAAGTCTTTAGAATTTACTTGCGGATGTCTATACAATTCATGCTGTTCTGCGAGTTTGATTTCATAGGCCTTCTCAACAATATGCAACAATTTCCAAATTAAGTAAAGATCTACATCTACATCCATACTCCGCAAGCCACCTGACGGTGTGTGGCGAACGGTACCCTGAGTACTTCTATCGGTTCTCCCTTCTATTCCAGTCTCGTTTTGTTCGTGGAAAGAAGGATTGTCGGTGTCCTTCTGTGTGGGCTCTAATCTCTCTGATTTTATTCTCATGTTCTCTTCGCGAGATATACGTAGGAGGGAGCAATACACTGCTTGACTCTTCGGTGAAGGTATGATCTCGAAACTTTAACAAAAGCCCGTACCGAGCTACTGAGAGTCTCTCCTGCAGAGTCTTCCACTGGAGTTTATCTATCATCTCCGTAACGCTTTCGCGATTACTAAATGATCCTGTAACGAAGCGCGCTGCTCTACGTTGGATCTTCTCTATCTCTTCTATCAACCCTATCTGGTACGGATCCCACACTGCTGAGCAGTATTCAAGCAGTGGGCGAACAAGCGTACTGTAACCTACTTCCTTTGTTTTCGGATTGCATTTCCTTAGGATTCTTCCAATGAATCTCAGTCTGGCATCTGCTTTACCGACGATCAACTTCGTATGATCATTCCATTTAAAATCACTCCTAATGCAGCTCGCATCTCGTGGTCGTGCGGTAGCTTTCTCGCTTCCCACGCCCGGGTTCCCGGGTTCGATTCCCGGCGGGGTCAGGGATTTTCTCTGCCTCGTGATGGCTGGGTGTTGTGTGCTGTCCTTAGGTTAGTTAGGTTTAAGTAGTTCTAAGTCTAGGGGACTGATGACCTCAGATGTTAAGTCCCATAGTGCTTAGAGCCATTTGAACCACAGCAGTACTAGAAGAATGGCTGGGGTATGTGAGTGAGATAACGTGTAAAAATAATCATTTTCGTACCTACGGCTGGGATACAAGAGTAACCGGATAACATCGAGCAGTCAGGTAGTCGGAAGATAAGGGGCAAGAGCATCTAAACGCACTCCAGAGGACCCACTCTCCCACAGGCGCCCATCGCCGTCCCAACTCTAGTTTCTCCCCCCTGCTTGAGCCGGAGCGCCGTCCGGAAGCCGCAAATAAATTCCCCGAGGGTATTAGCGCCGCAATCCGCCGAGTAAATAGAGGAGCTCGCCAAACCCCGCGATAGTCCCCACTCCTGAGCTCGTCTCCTTCGTTCTGAGGACACCGCCGCTCCAGACACTCTGCGATAAAACTTGCTGGTATCCCTACTCGGACAGTACAGACGCTGATTATCGTCGCCGGAGAACAGAAGTCTATAGCACTTATCTAGACACTTGTCTGAAAAGTGGGGCTTTAAGGATTGGAGAAGAAGGAATCTCGCTATGTTTAAACGCCATGTATTACCTCAGGCGCCGAAGATATCCTGCAGAGACTTTTTGTTTTTATTTTAACGAATTTTTATGTTGTTCACAAATTGCTGCTCCTTATAAGCTTTTCACGCCAATTAAGGTCTTATAAGCATGGTCTTTTTCGAATCTACATCCAACCAAAATCTGGTAGCTGGAGTCCAAAGTTTTTGCTAATCATGCCTTTTGCGTTGTTATGGAGGTATTTCCGTAGCAACTTTCATCATCTAACAAATATTTCTTTGTATCTGACCGAGAAGTGAAATGCCAATCTTCCTATATTTAGCTTTAAATTTTTTTTAATGTAACGAAATACTTTCTGAAAAATTTTCGTCCCCTACTACACTCCTTTAAGTGTTGAATTTCCAGAAACACTGGAACACACTTTTTATTTCTAACCCAGAAGTCAAATACCAATTGCCATAGATGTAGCCTTTAAATCGTTTAGTAGTTATTTAGCAATCATTTATTTTCAAGAAAAATTCACTCATTATTTCACCCCTTAGTGGTTGAATCTCCAAAAATGCTGAAATACGTAGTTTTTACTTTTTGACTGAGAAACCAATCCCTTCTTAAACGATGCCTACAGTATAAGATTCACACCATTCCAAACTTCAAGTTTCCATCCTCAGCGGATTGGGCTGGGCGATGATGAGTCAGTGAATCAGTCTGATCCTATTTCACCCACAAAGGGGTTGAATTTCCCAACACATTGAAACTCGTATTTTTCATCTCTAATCGAGAAACCGAAGGCCATTTTTTAAAGATTTACATTTAAAAATGCTTTCGCAGTGAAATATTTTCATACGCTGTTTCACCCCCTATTTCGCCCCCTTAGGGGCTCAATCTCCGAAAACAATGACATGCGTATGTTTTATTTGTAACAGAAGCGAAATACGGATTTTCAAAAATGCTTGCTCCGTAAAAGCTTTCATCCCCAGTGAAACACTAATTTCTTTAATTTCTAACTGAGAAGCTAAATTTAAATTTTCGTACATTTCGCTTTAAAAATGCTGTCATAATAAAAGATTTGCATAAAAAACTCTCATTCCCTAGTTCACCCCCATAGGAGCTCAATTTCCAAAAACACTGAAACACGTATTTTTTATTTCTAACAGAGAAGTCAAACATCAATATTCATAGATCCAGCTTTAAAAATACTTAAGCAGTTCTTTAATAATGATATACTTTCAGAAAAGCTCTCACCTACTATATGTCCGAGGAACCAAATGCCAATTTTAGTAGGTCTAACTTCAAAATATCCTTGATAGCGCCATTTTTCAAACATTTCATCCCCTATTTCACGGCCTTAGGGTAGGAATTCCGAAAAATCCCTCCTTAGACAACTCCTGCAGTATGAGATCCACACGTTTTCCAAATTTAAAGTTTCTATCTTTAGCGGTTTGGGCTGGGCGATCATGAACCAGTCACTCAGTCAGTCAGAATATTGACTTTTACACATAGAGAAAGAAAATACACTGAAGATCCAAAGAAACTGGTACATCTGCCTAATACCGTGTAAGTACGCAGAAGTACCGCAACACGACGTGGCATGTACTCGACTAATATCTGAAGTGTTGCTGGAAGGAATTGACGCCATGAATGCTGCATCCACAGACAAATATACACACAAACAGAAAACTTGTGTGTATGAATTGCCTTAGATGCTACATGGATCATTTTTACTGATGACTAAACGTCATGGCTATGCCATAGCATATACATGAATAATTTTATTGTTGACTAAGCCTTATGGCAATGTTATAGCGTTTATATGAATCAGTTTATTGGGTGAGTAAGCCGTATGGCTATGCCAGAGCATTTATTGGGATCATCTATTGTTAACTAACACTGGTGACTCCATATCTATTTTCACGTAATACGTGACGTGTTACTACTTCTTTTGAGGAGGACAAGTTTATACCTGTCGAAGCCTAGGTAAAGGTTTGAATAAACTTTTGACGTGCAACTGGTTGGCTGTATGCTTCTCATTACACTCATAATTCTACAGTTTCTCACTGCTGTCATGTTCCAGATTTTATAAAGCCTATGACCGTCCGAATGTTCATTAGACTACCGCGTAAAAATTTGAAATAAATGATAGACGGATCTGTCCATGTAACACCAAGAAAAATGGCCTTGCTGTGCTGGTGCCGTGAACGGCTGTAAGCAGGGGGAAAGTACAGCCGTAATTTTTCTCAAGGGCGCGCAGCTCCACGGCATGGTTAAATAATGATGGCATCCTTTTGGATAAAATATTCCATAAGTAAAATTGCCCACATTCGATATCCGGACAAGGACTACACAGAAGGATGACCTCAAGAGAACAAAAACTGGCGTCCTTCGGGTCGGAGCATGGGATGTAACCTTGGATATCAAAGGAGATATATAATTTAATTCATGAAATGAGAAATTATAAAAATTCAGCAAATAAAGCAGGCGAAAGGGGATACAAAGGTCTAAAAAATAAGATTCACAGAAACTGCAAAATGGGTCAGCAAGAATCACTCGAGAACAAATGTAAAGATATAGAAGGATATTTTACTAGGGGAAAGATAGATACTGCCAAAAGATGGAAAACTAGTACTAAGCACAGAAGTGAGAGCCAAAAGCTAGCAGGAGTATACACAGAGTCTGTACAGGGGAACTGAAATTGAAAGCAGTATTATAGGAAAAATGAAGATGAGATGGGAGGTATGATACTGTGAAAAGAATTTGAGAGAGCACTGAAAGACCTAAGTCGAAACAAGGCCCCGGAAGTAGACGACATTCCGTTAGAACTATTGACAGCCTTGAGAGAGCCAGCCATGAACAAACTATTCCATGTGGTGTGCAAGTTCCAGGAACCAGGGGACATACGCTCAGAGTTCAAGAATATTTAATAATTCCACTTCGTGAGAAAGCAGGTGCTGACAGGTGTGAATATTACCGAATTATCAGTTTAATAAGTCATCGTTGCAAAATAATAACACGAGTTCTTTATGAAAGAATGTAAAACTGGTAGAAGCCAGTGTTGGGAAAGTGGATTCCGAAAACAGTAGTTTTTTGTGTTGCCTTATTTTTGTAAAAATTTTAGTCACAATGTGCCTCTTTGTAATATATTAATGTAATCTTAACAGCACCAGAAACCTAAAGTATGAAAATGATGTAAACTGATGACTGATCAAGCATTTGCAGTTGAATCCACAGGGCTCGAAACGCTTCGGGGGTTGAAATAAAAAAAAAAGAAAATAATAAAAAAAGTCGATTTGTGACTGCATAGTTATCTATACGAAGAAAACACAAACGTACATTTTCAAAATTATAAGGTTATCTGTCAAATTTTCCACAATAATTTTTTTACGGGCTGCATGTAAAGTAAATTAGACACTATTTGTTACTAGTTCCCACTGTTTCTCAACTTCAGTCATAAGCGATGTAGGGAAAAGAAAGTATGAATATTATTAAAAACTAGAAATTTTCCCCTTTAATCTTCAGGAAATTATCAGTTACTTTATAAAGGCGAAACTCTTCAGTAACTGAAACAGAAGAAAGTCATAGAGGGAGTTAGTAAACCATATTCATCAATATATTAAAAAATTCCGAACTTCCACAGTACAATTTGTGAAACGAAAACACAATGTGGTTTATTTCAGCTATCAGATTCTGACTCAGAACCACATTCACATGCAGAAGTACCGTAAATGTTGGTTCTGGGTTGATGTAGAGGAAAAGAGGTATGATTAAAACGGATTAGAAAGATGGTGAAAATCGTTGGTTGGTCCAAAGAAGCCCTCGTAAACCACAGATTTTATGGGATTTGAGGTTTTAATGCCATATGATAACCATCTTTCTTGTTGTCACACGTTCCACAATTCTTGCCACTGATGTTTCCTGTAGCTATTGCCCTCACGTAAGTATTCTGCTATGAGAATTTCAAATAGTTGGCAGTTCCTACAAGTACCACTTGTGTCGCTAAGACATCAACTTCCTCTTTGTAGCGGATACCAGCGTGCGAATGTACACGCAACATGATGGATTGTCTGCCCCCTCCGTTTACAGCGAGCATCTTTCAGTACCTCGTCCAATACATAACGGTTGGTTGTAAATGGACAGACTTCAACAGAAGAATTAAAATTCCTGCCCATTATACCAGATTTGAAATTTCGTCGCATTTTCTCTTGTTTGAACATGCTCTTGATGCTTTTAGCTGCTAGATTTCAGACTGCTGTTTTAATATGACAAAGTTAGAAGGTATAAATATAAACTGCGGATTTAATCGCCTCGTACAAGTTCAGAAGGGTAGATATATCTGTATTCAGGGTAGTCCATTGATCTTGACAAGCAGGCCGGAGTGGCCGAGCGGTTAAAGGCGCTACAGTCTGGAACCGCACGACCGCTACGGTCGCAGGTTCGAATCCTGCCTCGGGCATGGATGTGTGTGATGTTCTTAGGTTAGTTAGGTTTAAGTAGTTCTAAGTTCTAGGGGACTTATGACCACAGCAGTTGAGTCCCATAGTGCTCAGAGCCATTTGAACCATTTTTTTTTTTTTTTGATCTTGACAGGGCCAAATATCTCACGAAATAAGCGTCAAACGAAAAAAACTACGAAGAACGAAACTTGTCTGGCTTGACGGACGAAACCAGATGGTGCTATGGTTGGCCCGCTAGATGGCGCTGCCATAGGTCAAACGGATATCAATTGCGTTTTTTTAAAATACACTCCTGGAAATTGAAATAAGAACACCGTGAAGTCATTGTCCCAGGAAGGGGAAACTTTATTGACACATTCCTGGGGTCAGATACATCACATGATCACACTGACAGAACCACAGGCACATAGACACAGGCAACAGAGCATGCACAATGTCGGCACTAGTACAGTGTATATCCACCTTTCGCAGCAATGCAGGCTGCTATTCTCCCATGGAGACGATCGTAGAGATGCTGGATGTAGTCCTGTGGAACGGCTTGCCATGCCATTTCCACCTGGCGCCTCAGTTGGACCAGCGTTCGTGCTGGACGTGCAGACCGCGTGAGACGACGCTTCATCCAGTCCCAAACATGCTCAATGGGGGACAGATCCGGAGATCTTGCTGGCCAGGGTAGTTGACTTACACCTTCTAGAGCACGTTGGGTGGCACGGGATACATGCGGACGTGCATTGTCCTGTTGGAACAGCAAGTTCCCTTGCCGGTCTAGGAATGGTAGAACGATGGGTTCGATGACGGTTTGGATGTACCGTGCACTATTCAGTGTCCCCTCGACGATCACCAGTGGTGTACGGCCAGTGTAGGAGATCGTTCCCCACACCATGATGCCGGGTGTTGGCCCTGTGTGCCTCGGTCGTATGCAGTCCTGGTTGTGGCGCTCACCTGCACGGCGCCAAACACGCATACGACCATCATTGGCACCAAGGCAGAAGCGACTCTCATCGCTGAAGACGACACGTCTCCATTCGTCCCTCCATTCACGCCTGTCGCGACACCACTGGAGGCGGGCTGCACGATGTTGGGGCGTGAGCGGAAGACGGCCTAACGGTGTGCGGGACCGTAGCCCAGCTTCATGGAGACGGTTGCGAATGGTCCTCGCCGATACCCCAGGAGCAACAGTGTCCCTAATTTGCTGGGAAGTGGCGGTGCGGTCCCCTACGGCACTGCGTAGGATCCTACGGTCTTGGCGTGCATCCGTGCGTCGCTGCGGTCCGGTCCCAGGTCGACGGGCACGTGCACCTTCCGCCGACCACTGGCGACAACATCGATGTACTGTGGAGACCTCACGCCCCACGTGTTGAGCAATTCGGCGGTACGTCCACCCGGCCTCCCGCATGCCCACTATACGCCCTCGCTCAAAGTCCGTCAACTGCACATACGGTTCACGTCCACGCTGTCGCGGCATGCTACCAGTGTTAAAGACTGCGATGGAGCTCCGTATGCCACGGCAAACTGGCTGACACTGACGGCGGCGGTGCACAAATGCTGCGCAGCTAGCGCCATTCGACGGCCAACACCGCGGTTCCTGGTGTGTCCGCTGTGCCGTGCGTGTGATCATTGCTTGTACAGCCCTCTCGCAGTGTCCGGAGCAAGTATGGTGGGTCTGACACACCGGTGTCAATGTGTTCTTTTTTCCATTTCCAGGAGTGTAGAAACCCCCATTTTTGTAACATATTCGTGTAGTACGTAAAGAAATATGAATGTTTCAGTTGGACCACTTTTTTCGCTTTGTGATATATGGCGCTGTAATAGTCACAAACATATGGCTCACAATTTCAGACGAACAGTTGGTAACAGGTAGGTTTTTTAAGTTAAAATAAAGAACGTAGGTACGTCTGAACATTTTATTTCGGCTGCTCCAATGTGATACATGTGCCTTTGTGAACTTATTTCTGAGAACGCATGTAGTTACAGCGTTCAACCTGTAAATAACAGCCGGCCGAGGTGGCCGAGTGGTTCTTGGCGCTACAGTCCGGAACTGCGCGACCGCTACGGTGCCAGATTCGAATCCTGCCTCGGGCATTGATGTTTGTCATGTCCTTAGGTTAGTTAGGCTTACATAGTTCTACGTTCTATGGGACTGATGACCGCAGATGGTAAGTCCCCTAGTGCTCAGAGCCATTTTGTAAATAACACATTAATGCAATAAATGCCCACAATGATGCCCGTTAACCTCAATGCATTTAGCAAGACGTGTAACTACATTCCTCTCTACAGCGAGTAGTTCGCCTTCCGTAATGTTCGCACATGCATTCACAATGCGCTGACGCATGTTGTCAGGCGTTGTCGGTGGATCACGATAGCAAATATTCTTCAACTTTCCCCACAGAAAGAAATCAGGGGACGTCAGATCCGGTGAACGTGCGGGCCATGGTATGGTGCATCGACGAGCAATCCACCTGTCATGAAACATGCTATTCTATACCGCTTCAACTGCACGCGAGCTATGTGCCGGACATCCGTCATATTGGAACTACATCGCCATTCTGTCATGCAGTGAACCATATTGTAGTAACATCGTTAGAACATCACGTAGGAAATCAGCATACATTGCACCACATAGACTGCCATCGATAAAATGAGGGCCAATTATCCTTCCTCCCATAATGCCGCACCATACATTAACCCGCCAAGGTCGCTGATGTTCCACTTGTCGCAGCCATCGTGGATTTTCCGTAGCCCAATAGTGTATATTATGCCGGTTTACGTTACCGTTGTTGGTGAATGACGCTTCGTCACTAAATAGAACGCGTGCAAAAAATCTGTCGTCGCCTTGCAATTCCTGTTGCATAGAAATTTGGTACGGGTGCAATCGATGTTGATGTAGCATTTTCAAAACCGACGTTTTTGAGATTCCCGATTCTCGCGCAATTTGTCTGCTACTGATGTGCGGATTAGCCGCGACAGCAGCTAAAACACCTACTTGGGCCTCATCATTTGTTTCAGGTCGTGGTTGACGTTTCACATGCGGCTGAACACTTCCTATTTCGTTAAATAACGTAACTATCCGGCGAACGGTCCGGACACTTGGATGATGTCGTCCAGGATACCGAGCAGCATACATAGCACACGCCCGTTGGCCATTTTGATCACAATAGCCATACACCAACACGATATTGACCTTTTCCGCAATTGATAAACGGTCCATTTTATCACGGGTAATGTATCACGAAGCAAATACCATCCGCACTGGCGGAATGTTACGTGATACTATGTACTTATACGTTTGTGACTATTACAGCGCCATCTGTCACCAAGCGAAAAAAGTGGTCCAACTAACACATACATATTTCTTTACGCACTGCACGAATATGTAATAAAAAAGGGGTTTCCTATTAAAAAAAAACGCAGTTGATATCCGTTTGACCTATGACAGCACCATCTAGCGGGCCAACCATAGCACCATCTGGTTTCCCCCTTCAAGCTAGACGAGTTTCGTTCTTTGTAGTTTTTTCGTTTGATACTTATTTCGTGAGATATTTGGCCCGGTCACTATCAGTGGACCACCCTGCACATATGGACAGATCCAAAATTCCCGAAATGAATGTACTGGATCTGTTTTTCTACTCTCGTGGATCAAAGTCAGTAAAAACTCCAGACAACCTAAAAGTGCTTCAGTTTTTACGGCGGAAGCAGTGGCAATTTTGGAAGCACACAAGTTTTTATCTTCAACTCCATTCTTAAGTATACTGACTATGCCCGAATCCCAAAGCGTTCTTAAAAATACTACACATCGGAGACGTATCAAAATGTCAATTCTTGGTTGACAAGACTCAGTGACAATTTTTCAAACCAGTATGTACTGAGCTGTGTTCTAAACCAGTGAGAAGCTCACAAGTGCTATGCTGGAAGAATATAAAACTAACAAATTCACGTGTAAAACGATGATACTGAGAAGATACGATGGAAGCGTTTCGTCTAAACGAAGCAAGATGGTCGCAAAACTTCAGGAGGGTACATAGCGAAAGATAGTCGCAAATTCGGAAACATCCTTTTTTTAGGCTCGGCTGACACACTACATGGCAAATTCCGTCGACCAATGGCTGGGTACTTTCACTGTCACACATGCAGGAAAGTACAGACCGGTATTTTTTTTCTGTTTTTGCAGTTGGAGGACTTCATGTTATTCTGCTGTAGCGTTTGTAAACATTACGAGTTCTGTATCTTTAAGTACTGTATAATACTGAATACTGAAGCTATATGGACGATACTGTTAATTTTTCAGTTAAAAAGGTTACTCATTATAAAAGTTCTGTATATTTTTTGAAACTAGTTACATAACGCATGAACGGTTAAGCCATACTTCATCAGTCGTGAACATATTGTACTTTGAAACGGAATCTCTTCTTCCATTGAAAACTGATATTTGCAAATGAACTGAGTTCCTTTAACGTCCTCACAATTTCCCCTGTCAGGAAAATGAAAATTTGTTTTAGCTGTCAACAGCTTATGTACCAAAACAAATACTTACGGATAATTCGATGTCACTTACTGATTATTGGTGTGTGGTAGAGTGGCAATGAAACACACAGATAACTAAATACAGTATTGACAAGAGACTCTGGACGACCACAGTTTTAAATTTCTAAAGAATATTTGTTCATAGGTACATGACCAGCTACCTTGGTACAGTTATTCACATTTGGAAAAACCTTACTTCTTGGGAACAATCCTCGTACTTTCAGAAAAAGACTGCAGCACACACAAATTAAATGCTGTCATTTCAAAATGTAATAAGAATATATATGTATATTAAACGCCTACTACAGCGCTGGCCAGATGATAGCCTGTAAAGTGTTCCATGGAACAACACTCTCCCCTATTGTCACCTGTTGCCTATTGTAGAGATTATGAGAATTAGTATTGAGCATACTGACAGTTATGTTTCCCTCGCTCCATACACAACGGAATACGACAGGATGTGATGTATATGTAATGCTGATAGGAAAAATAAACCTTCCTCTGAAAATATATCATGTAAATTAATACAGGCAACCTGACTCACATCATCCGAACTCTGATCGGCTGATGTAAACTGGATGGCCTATCATTAAATATTTTCCAATCAGTTTTACTTTCCCTACCCCGTACACGATGTGCACAGAAATGGTTGAAATGGCTCTGAGCACTATGGGACTTAACATCTGAAGTCACCAGACCCTATAACTTAGAACTACTTAAACCTAACTAACTTAAGGACATCAGACACATCCATGCCGGAGGCAGGATTCGAACCTGCGACCGTAGCAGTCGCGCGGTTCCAGATTGAAGCGTCTAGAACCGCTCGGACACAACGACGGGCTGTGCACAGCAACAAGAGGGAACTAAAAGAATGGACGATGATAAGTGCTCTGATTAAAATCATTGGAAGACAGAGATACAGCCTTTCTTCTCTGCTATTCATCGTATATATAGAAGAAGCAATGAACGATACAAGGTATAAAAGCTGGATTAAATTCATTGTGAAAGAACATCACTAATAATATTATGTTGTGAGGGAGACCTGTTTAACTTAACGAACAGTCAGTTAAGTACACAGTATGAACTGAGAGTAAACCTAAGGAAGGCGAAAGCATCGAAGAGTAGCAGGAGTAAAATTAGCGTCAAACTTACCAAAATCGAGGATCACGTAGTAGAGAAAGTCAATAAATTCTGCTACGTTGCAAAGAGATACTACTGACAGATGAAGCAAGGAGGACACGAGACAGTCTAGTACAACGAAAAAAGAGCAATATACGCCCACTTGTATCAAAAGTAGGCAATGATTTGATGAAGAAAGTATAATTTTTGTTCACAGCATTGTTGAAAGTGGGTCACAGGGCTACGGTAAAACTGGAAAATTAGAGATGGAAGGACTTGATGTTTTGTAACCGAAAAATTAAAAAACCATGGGCTGATAAGAAAACAGAAGAAGAATCTGGCGAAAACCGCAATTAGAATAAGGGGCAAGTAATGTGAAGAGCTCAGAGTAACTTCCACAGTACTAGAGAGAGCGGTAGAGGGTAAAATGTATATCGTAAGAGTGAAATTGGAATAAATGCAACAAGAAACTGAATATGTAGAATTTATGTGCTATGTGAGACTAAATGAGGTGAAGAGATTGTCTCACGATAGGAAACTGCGGCCGAACGCATCAAAACAGTCAGGTAACTGACGACAAAGGATATAGAACGAAGACTGGAAGGACTATTAGTGTTTAAAGTCTTGCGAAAGTCAGCAGATAATTTAGCAAATTCGCATTGCACTAGTATAAGAAACGAAAAATGCTGTAGTCTTATTCACCTAATGCATGAAACTTACGAGACCATAAACAGAGATGGCCAAATGGAGATATGAACTTCATTCTTCATGAATACGAATCTGGTGTCTTAATGGGAGAAGAAAAGTATTTGAGACAGTTTAGGAAAGTTGGCGACTAGTAACTAGGTTACAATCATAGTGGGCTTTCGATGATCTCACTCAGGTAGCTCCACAGTTGGTTTCAAAGTCTGGGAAGTTGACGATGGCCAGGAGAGCGGTGTGCCAATCGGATGACCCTCCCTGCCGCGCCTGAATGACTCGATAGGCCTGGCAGACTGAGCTTTAACTTCAGAGGATATTTTCAGCTATTACTTGTGTAAGATGGCAAGAACTATGCCCCTTACATGAAGTCATTAAAGATCACCTAACTCACGTTGAGCGAACAGTAGGGCTGAACAAAATTACTGACAAGGCACAATGCATCTTGTAGAGGGTATAGTATGGACGTAGTGGAATAATTAATGTCGGGTGATGGTTTTAAAGTAATTCACATGACATGAAAACTTTGTGGAAACGAGTCGATTTACTGGACGCTAGTTTACCCCAGGGAAGCATTTAGAGTTGACCGTGGCCGGCTGGGGAACGGCGAAGGGAAGCGACAATAGGCAGCTTAGAGCGGCTCAAGCTCTGAGAAAGTGGTAACGCGGCACGGCCTCCAGCCACCTTAAGATGAGTGACAGTGAGTGGGTGGTTGACCGACTCCATGCTGGTATACCGGAAAACAGACGGAGAACTTGTACACCTATTGATAAATGTCCGTCATCCCGTTTTCTGTGAAACATGCGAGAAAGCCGTGCAAAGCTATGGTGGAGCGGTAAACATACGTCAAAATATGCATGTTCATGACTATAGCAACTTCACGCTGAATTCACGGTGCACAGAGACTGAAGCAAATCAGGTGAAGAGCAACAGAATGAAATACGCTGGCCTCCGATGGGAAAGTAGGACCAAGGAATATGAAGTACTCTCCTGGGAGTCAGAATTCCGGAAAACTTGGTGTTTGTGCAGACGATAACCTTGATGGGTGGCCTGGGAGGAGCTAAATATAAGGAGTTGAGAGGAAGGGAAATTTTGTGGAAATTTGCTCACTTCCCAGAGCAGGCATTGGTCGGCACTGTGAAGCGACACATAATTAACGCGGCCTGGGAGGAGCTAAGTATAAGGAGTTGAGAGGAAGGGAAATTTTGTGGGAATTTGCTCACTTCCCAGAGCAGGCATTGGTCAGCACTGGGAAGCGACGCATAATTAACGTGACTTGCGCTGCAATTGGCGTAAGTAATTTTGCTGGAGGGGAAACCGAGGCGAAGAGCGGACTGTGAGAAGTCTCTGTAGAGGTCTTCCGTTCCCAGCTTGCCTAGAGTGCGGACGTGGCGTTCTTTAGCTTGCCTGAGAAAGAGTGAGCATCTCTGCAGTTTAGGACTTAGCAAATGGAACGATTGAGCTTGGAGATAGAAAGTTTTGGTTCAGCTATGTACTGAGCAAGATAGGAGTGAATAGACGAGCGCAGCCTCGCAGCACCACGAGGTCGGCCGACGTCCACACAACGACGCTGCTCCGCCAAGCTGTATTCGGTGATATTGCGCCCGCTCCGGCCACTCATTAGTTTGTTGGATCACGTCGGCAAAGTTCCCACAAGGGTTTCATGGGCCGTGTATTGTAGAATTCTTCTCGCACTTCGCATTACGCCTGGGTCAGTCGATAGGAATTACTTTTGAGTTAATGCGCTTTACTCCACGCAAACGCAATTTATTACCACTACCTGATAGGAGAATCTTGTAATGTGATGATTGAAGGTCGGGAGTTAAAATAAATTTGTGCTAATCGACTGCATCTGTTTTCAATCAAGTAGTTGAAATCCCAAGTCACTTTATTAATTAATTTTATGTTCAACATTTGCATCTGGTGTTCAATAGCTGAATATAACATCAACGTGCACCCCTTTTTAATTAAAAGTGATCAATTCTGGATAAATTAATGTCAACACAGCCACAGCAGTTCAATCAGGAGTCACAGGGCCATATTACTTTTTTGCGTTATCCGATATTGCGACAGTTTTGCACTCTCTGTTGATCTGATAGTCAATTAGTTGGGGTGAACACACGCCAAAACCAGCTAAGTGACGGGTGGGGTGTGACACTTGCACTCCGGCAGTCGACTCTAGCTTATCTGTAGCGAACTCTGTCATCAGTTACACTATGCAGAACGGCAACGCCAACGTTCCCGTTGATTTTCCTGCTTGTCCGAGTGGACAAAGTAGATTAACTGAAGATGTGCTTCACAGAGTGGAGGAAGAGGAGCGGTGTCTTTGTAAGCTTATCCAACACACGTGGCGCGGCTATCAGCTGAGACATGATGATGTAATACAAAGTATAACTGAAAGTACAGTAGAGGGAAAGAAAAGAAATGGCAGACAGAGACTGGCATATAGCAAGCGGACCATGGAAGACACTAGCTCCCAGGAGGTAGACCGAAGATAGAAAAGCATGATGAGTTTCCGGCTACCAACCTCATGGATCCACATCTATACATACATATACAAATACAATTCACAAGCCAAAGTATGGTGAGTGGCAGAAGATATTACCCACTACTGATTATTTCCTTTCCTGTTCCACTAGCAAATGGAGCGAGGGAAAAAGGACTGTCTGTATACCTCTGTACGAGCCCTAATTTCTCCTATGTATGTGATCCTAAAAAGAAAATTACGTTGGCGACAGTAAAATAGATCTGCCTGAGCGGTGCATGGCTCGTGTTCATGCCATTTATTGTTTGTCATCTTCTATTACGGTACTGCCGCCTCGTTTTCTTATTTAATTTACTGACGTCAATAACTTCCTACCTTACTTGCTCATGAGCGGCAGCAGCTGCGCGTATCGATAAGTGCAATGTTATACCATCTCTGGAACGACCGATAGTATTTCCGGGCCGTCGTGTGTTTGGCAGTCAGTTCGAGATGGACCAGCAGTGCAGTAGGGGACGGAGCCCCGGTGAGGTCGGCGCAGCCAGTACCAGTGGGACAACCGTTGGTTGGTCGTTCGGTCGGTCCTCTCATCGACGACGTGTATTTGGGTCGGTTCCTTCCTGTGCAGAGGCGTCGGTTGTGTTACCTCTGCATGGTTGGGTCGGAGCCAGTGTCTCCGGGATGTCGTCCGTCCGAAGGAAGAAAGTCAGTTGGATACGCACTAGCAGTGCAGTCACGGCGTCGCAGGTCACCGAGCGAGGTGGCGCAGTGGTTAGACACTGGACTCGCATTCGGGAGGACGACGGTTCAATCCCGCGTCCGGCCATCCTGATTTAGATTTTCCGTGATTTCCCTAAATCGCTCCAGGCAAATGCCGGGATGGTTCCTTTCAAAGGGCACGGCCGACTTCCTTCCCTAATCCGATGAGACCGATGACCTCGCTGTCTGGTCTCCTTCCCCCAACCAACCAACCAACCAACCAACCAACCAACCAACGGCGTCGCAGCAGTTGCGGACAGACCAGCAGTGCAGTCGGTCGGTTGGCGTGGAGTCCGTCGTGCAGGTCGGGCTGAAATGCCGAACCTCTAATTTTCTCAGTAGCGTTCCGCGATAAGAACTCTTTTTCCCTCCTGGGATTTCCATTTGAACTCAGGGATCATTTCCGTTAATACTCGCGCGACGTACGAACATACGGATAACAAATATTGCATCCCGCTTCTGAACTGCTTCGATTTATTACCTTTATTTCACCGTTTTTGGCCCGCATCTCGTGGTCGTGCGGTAGCGTTCTCGCTTCCCACGCCCGGGTTCCCGGGTTCGATTCCCGGCGGGGTCAGGGATTTTCTCTGCCTCGTGATGGCTGGGTGTTGTGTGCTGTCCTTAGGTTAGTTAGGTTTAAGTGGTTCTAAGTTCTAGGGGACTGATGACCATAGATGTTAAGTCCCATAGTGCTCAGAGCCATTTGAGCCATTTGAATCACAGTTTTGAGGTCCCCAAATCCTCAAGGAGAGCTCGGGAATGGGCCGCACTACTTTTCTATATGCAGCCGTTTATTTACAGATGAATCACACACTCTTAATATTCTCCCAGTAAACCGAATTCAACCATTAGTCCTCCCTAGTACCATCCTTACGTGCTCGTTCCATTTCATATCGCTTTGCAACGTTACGCCTCGATATTTAATCGACGCGACTGCTTCAAGCATCGCACTACTAATGCTGTATTCGGATCATAAAGGGAGTGTTTCTCCAACCCATCTGCATTTACTTACATCTTTCTGTATTTAGAGTACACTGACATTCATCACACCTACTAGACGTTTTGTGTAAATTATCTTGTATCCTCCTAGAGTGCTTCAACGAGAATACCTTCCAGTACACCGTAGCATCATCAGCCAACATTAGCAGATTGGTACTCAACCTGTCCTTCACATCATTAATGAATTAAGAGAATAAGAACGGTCTCTGATGAAAACTCGCTGTCGAGGACAACGTACTGGGTTCTATTACGAAGTCTTTGAGCAACAGTCATAGATCTGGGACCCTATTCCGTATGCTCGTACCTTCGTTAACAGTCTGCAGTGAGGCGCCGTGTCACACGGTTTCCGAAAATCCAGGAATATGGAACCTACCTCTTGCTTTTCATCCATGGTTGAAAACGAAAGAGAGAAAAATAATACAGAAATGATAGAAAAACTTAATGCAGCTCTTTCATAACAAGCTGAAAGCAGTTCCATCTACATCTACATGGCTACTCTGCAATTCACACTTAACTCCCTGGCAGAGGGTTCATCGAACCATTTTCATACTACATTTCTTCAATTCCACCCTCGAATAGCGCATGGGAAAAAGGCACACTTAAATCTTTCCGTTCGAGGTGTGATTTATCTTATTTTATTATAATGACCATTTCTCCCTATGTAGGTGGGTGTCAACAAAATATTTTCGCATTCGGAAGAGAAAGCTGGTGATTGAAATTTCGTAAATAGATCTCGCCTCTAAGAAAACCGCCTGTGTTTCAGTGACTGCCACCCCAACTCGCGTATCATATCAGTGATACTCTTACCCCTATTGCGCGATAACACGAAACAAGCTGCCCTTCTTTGCACTTTTTCGATGTCCTCCGTCAATGCTATCTGGTAAGGATCCCATACTGCGCAGTAATTTTTCAGCGGAGGACGGATAATTGTAATGTAGGCTGTTTCTTTAGTGGGTTTGTCGTATCTTCTAAGTGTTCTGCCAACAGAGCGCAGTCTTTGTCTCGACTTCCCCACAATATTATCTATGTGTTCTTTCCAGTTTCAGTTGCTCGTAATTGTAATTCCTAGGTATTTAGTAGAATTGACAGCCCTTAGATTTGTGCGATTTATCGTATAGCCTAAATTTATCGGACTTCTTTTAGTACCCATGTGGAAGACCTCGCACTTTTCATTGTTTAGTGCCAGTTGACACTTTTCGCAGTCCTATACGGAATGGTTTCCGAATTTAAGGGAGCTGAATGAAATGTGAGATTAGCGCGTGTTTCGTGCGCGATATGACATCTTAGCTCCGCCCCTCCTTGTGTTGCTGACGAAGTGCCTTTCGTAAAGTAAATGTCAACGGAGTATAGATGAAGTAAGAGTGATACTACTGGCGATTCTATTCTTTTTATGAACTGCTGTAGTCTCCATAGAGCTCAGCTGTTACGCAGCGTGCCGCAAAAGTGCGAGTGTCACTCGCATCCGCTAATAACATCATTCAGACGATGGTTCAAATGGCTCTGACAAGGGAACCTCCTCATCGCACCCCCCTCAGATTTAGTTATAAGTTGGCACAGTGGATAGGCCTTGAAAAACTGAACACAGGTCAATCGAGAAAACAGGAAGGTGTGGAACTATGAAAAAATAAGCAAAATATACAAACTGAGTAGTCCATGTGTAAGATAAGCAACATCAAGGATACACCGAGCTCCGGAGCGCCACGGTCCCGTGGCTAGCGTGAGCAGCTCCGGAACGAGAGGTCCTTGGTTCAAGTCTTCCCCCGAGTGAAAAATTTAATTTTTTATTTTCAGTTTATGTGACAAACTAATTTTTTCATCACTTTTTTGAGAGTGATTATCACATCCACAAGCAAACCTAAATCGGGCAAGGTAAAAGAATATTTTTACCCATTCGCCAAGTGTACAAGTTAGGTGGGTCGACAACATACTCCTGTCATGCCGTCACCAGTGTCGTATACAATATATCAGACGTGTTTTCCTGTGGAGGAATCGGTTGACATTTCACCTTGCATTCAAATGCAATGCAATGGAGAGGCACGACCTTTCGTCTACAAATTGCACGGTTTTGTGGTGCGGTCGCAAAACACAGACGCTAAACCTACTACAGTGAACAGAGACGTCAATGAACGAATGGACAGATCATAACTTTGCGAAAATAAAAACTTTTTACTCGAGGGAAGACTTGAACCAAGGACCTCTCGTTCCGCAGCTGCTCACGCTAACCACGGGACCACGGCGCTCCGTAGCTGACCGTGTCCTTGATGTTGCTTATCTGGCACATGGACTACTCAGTTTGTATATTTTTTTTTTCATAGTTCCACACAACTTCTTCCTGTTTTCTCGATTGATTTGTGTTCAGTTTTTCAAGGCCTATCCACTGTGCCAACTTATAACTAAATCTGAGGGGGGTGCGATGGGGAGGTTCCCTTGTGAGCACTATAGGACTTAACAGCTGAGGTCATCAGTCCCCTAGAACTTAGAACTACTTAAACCTAACTAACCTAAGGACATCACACACATCCATTCCCGAGGCAGGATTCGAACCTGTGACCGTAGCAGTCGCGCGTTTCCAGACTGAAGCGCCGAGAACCGCTCGGCCACCGCAGACGATGGTCAGAGTCCTCTCTTGCAGCTAGTGCTTGTAGTATCGGTGATGCGGTACACCGCGCGCGTGCCCGCGGTTCGTCGTGTGGTATTTGTCGCGGAGCGGAGCGCCCTGGCGCCAGCCAGTTTCGGCCGGTGGGAGAGAGGGTAGGTTTACAAACAGCGTATCGACCGCTAGTTAGTCACAGCAGACAGTCAAAGCTTCGCCCTGCTGTCCACACAGGGCGGCGAAGTGCTGTCATCCGTGCATTGGAAGTTTAACTGAAAAACATCAAACGGCAAAAACGTGGGTACATTATTTATTTCACCTTAAGAAATTGCGCGATTTTACCATCAACCGTTACAAAAAAATTGATTTTTAATACAGAATTTAACATATTACTCTAAAGTAACTAAATAATATTTCTTCACTATCAGAAAAAAGCAACAGCTTCTAAATTTCTATATAGAACATTAATAATTGTTTTTTTCTCTACAAAAGTTTACGAAAAGGTTTGTTAGTCAGTTGTTCATTGATCGAAACCTCAAACTGCAAAATAAAGGATTACATGTTGTTGTTGTTGTGATCTTCATTTTGTTTAACAACTCGGTAACAGTATCTGTGATGGATAATACTAACCTCTTTCCATATCCTTCAGCTTAGCAACTTATTCAGTTTGGTGAGGTCGTAAGTCAGTTTTTTTCGGAGACGCCATGAGGATTGCGTGTGCGTGCGTGCGTGCGTGCGTGCGTGCGTGCGTGCGTGCGTGCGCGTGTCTAGTGGCTAGTGGTGAGAGGTGAGAGCAGTGAATCGTGGTATGATAAAAACCATAGTGTAAAAGATAATATTATGGTATGCATGAATTAATTATTTTTGAATGTTCTTTTTCCACTTAAGATGTTACGTATGGTATCAGTTCACCATACATGGCTATTGTGGTAATTTATCAAAGCGTTTTTAAATTCTGCCTCGTCCATACGTAAAAGACGAGCTATAGACTGTATACCCTTAGTGCTCTGCTTTCGTATGCATTGTCATGTGTAAAACTGGCATTGTGGGCTTGTGGCGTGGTAGGTTGCTCACGCTGTAACGTGATGTGGATGAAGTAACGCCGGCCGCGGTGGCCGTGCGGTTCTAGGCGTTCCAGTCCGGAGCCGTGCTGCTGCTACGGTCGCAGGTTCGAATCCTGCCTCGGGCATGGGTGTGTGTGATGTCCTTAGGTTAGTTAGGTTTAAGTAGATCTAAGTTCTAGGGGAGTAATGACCACAGCAGTTGAGTCCCATAGTGCTCAGAGCCATTTGAACCATTTGATGAAGTAACTGTTGGTACAGAATTAATCACTTAAGAGCAGGGTTGTGTTTCCCCGAATTAACCTTTATAACGGAGTCAAGATGGAGTAGAACATCTTTGGTTGTTTAGGGTTATTCTTGGGAACAGTGATGGTTCTTTGACATCGTTGGCCATCTGCCAAAGCAGAATTCTTTAAGCAGATTGATTTCCCATGAGACCTATTTGTATGCATGGTGTATGACCAAAATAACCCTTCACATACATGCATAAGCCACACTTGTTACGAAATTGTTACTGACGAAAGCCGTTTCGCTTATTACACATCGAGAATGTTCAAAGAATAGCAGCACGTTTTGTATTACAGCGAAACGGGGGACAGAGTGTCAGTGAAATGATACAGGATTTGGGATGGACATAATTAAATCAAAGGCGTTTGTCGTTGCGGCAGAATCTTCTCACGAATGCGAAAATATTTTTTTGACACCTACCTACATAGGAAGAAACGATCATCATGATGAAGTAAGGGAAATCAGAGAGCGCACGGAAAGATACAGGTGTTCGAGATTGGAATTATAGAGAATTATTGTGAAGGTGCCCAGGCACTTAAATGTGATATGCAGAGTATCCATGTAGATGTAGATGTCAATGGCCACATGGGCTAACTGCTAAAGCAACTGGCTAATAAGCAAGAGACAAGTATTTTGCAACTACTTGTTCCTAATAGCAAATGAAATCCGCTACACTGATATTTGAGAAAAACACAGGCTGTCTCTTTCAGCTCTGTTCAGCAATGAAACGCATACAGGCGTCATTTCAAAAGGCCTGTACACCTCATATGTGCGACTGTTACAGTGGCTTGATAAAGGTGAAATTCATATTAGTTGTGAGTGATACTTCAGGCGTGATGGTCGTGTTTGTGTTTGCTGGTTCATGTGGCTGTATCGTGAGTAATTCAGTTTTGAAATGGGAACTGAAACAGAGTTAGGTCGGACTGCACGTAGTGACCAGCGTTCCTATCTCAAAATCCAATCGCTAAGTGGAAGGAGCCCAACTGAAATATACAGCGCTTTGAGACAGGTGTGCTCCCGTCGCCCACATCAAAGGTGGAACTGATGATGAAATTTGCGTATAACATGAATTGAGTCAGTTACAAATAGAATGCCCAAGGGGACGTCTGTAGCAGGCGCGTACTACAACCTGTTTCTGCAAAATATTTTGCGCCACAAAATTTGTCAAAGGAGGCCTACCATGTTTGCAGATGGTGTCCTCATTTTGCACGATAGTGCAAGCCTGCATGTTTCCCTGCCAGTGAAAGAATCTCTAGACAAATACTGATGGGAAATAATTCCCCACGCACCTTTTAGTGCTGATATGAGACCACCAGACTTTCATTTGTTTCTAAGATTGAAGGAATAGCTCCGTGGAAAACGTTCCTGCACAACTGATGAAGGCTCCAGTGAGTGACCCGCGTAATCAGACAGCACAACAATGAAGGTGCCCCATCCGGAATGCAGAAGTTGCCAAAACGTTGAGAAGCGTCACACGAGAATGGAGAGCATGGCCTGTGAAGATAGTTTGCTCAATAAACTATTTTCTTCGATTTTTACAGTGTACAGAACTTGGGAAATGTCACTCGTATCTATCTATCATTTTTAGCTGCGCCACCCGAATATTACTGTATTATCACGGGTGAAGCCTACCACTTGATCAGTAGCTGTTGTTGTCAACAAGTGTTGCTGGCTGCTCCTGGCTACCTCTTATGTATACGCCCCCACTTTGTTGCTCCTCTACTTTTTGAAACCCTATTGCCACTACACCATTGTCACTATTAGCCCCATTATGGTACAGCTCATGGACGTCCCTTTATACTCTTATCCAGAGCCTTTTTCCACTTGGATCTGGCTGCACACGGCTTGCTTCATCACCTTTCTGGGACATTCTGTCTACAGTATCCGTCTAACGATCACGGGCGTAGCCTCAAGTCTTGCAAAACTTGCCCGTCCGTAAAACGGAAACCATTTGCTGTCGCCTTGAATGACCTTCAAGTGATAACTCGCTTGCTTTATCTGTAGCAAACATCCTAGTCCCCTGGGTGTCTCTTGACGATTTGGTCATGAATCTCCTCCACATTTGGAATGCGAAATGTGCGTCGTCTACAATAGTCCTCTATTATCGCTGTGAAAGATAACGTGCGTCCAAATTGTTGCAAATAAAAATCGCTGCACAGAAATATTGCTGCAAAGAACAGCTGATATTTTTATTTCATTTGGAATGCGACGTGGATTATGTCCTTCGGCGCACAAGATACGTGCTTTCTGATAAACGACTTTAGTTAAACTACCAGTAAACCTCACTGCTCACACTCCTGATTCTTTGTGGAAGCGAATTTCCACGTATAAGGCAACTTCAGACGTCTCATTACTTTACAAATGGGTTAAGAAGTTGAGTATTTGACGTAAAGTGTGTAAAACCTTAATGGTTGAAGACACACCACAATGTTTATGAGGTCATACCTCCTGAACTATGTGTGTACGATGATACAATTATGATTGTAAATTCAGCACAATCTGTGAGATTAGTTACGAATAGAATTAACAGTAAAGAAGGAATGGATTAAAACGTAATACCTGATGCTGAAGTTTTACTATATGAACAACGTACATGTGGTAAGTGATGAACTCTTTTTTTTTTTTTTTTTTTTTTTGCTGCGTGTCAGCGAGAGAAATTTAAGAAAAGGTTTAAAATTGTCTGTAAAGTATGTAACAACTCACCAAGTGCTTCCATTATGCTGGATGAATACCGTCTGAGTAACTTGGGCTCCGCGAGGTAGACTGCATCAAGACATAGACACAACTCTCTAACTTTAATACTTGTCTCATAGTATTAAAACTTTCACGAAAGGTTATACTTCATAATTAGTTGATTATGATACCATTTAGATTTTTTAAAGTCGCTTAGTGATTGTATGAAATAATGAAAATCAAAATTTTGTTGCCACTGGAAGCCGTTTGGTAGTGCTACGTTACATATGAGTGGAAGGGCTAGGTTGAAGAGGATGTGAGAGAGTACTCTTTTTCAAGACACATAACACATTTATTTCAAAAAAAAAAAATTCTCATTGACAGAAAACAACAATATTCAAAACTTTCATGCAATCGATTGAAGGCAACATAAATTTAAACTGTAAAATGGATATACCTCCACAACTTCCTCAGCAATTACAAAATTTATGTATGACACCATAATAAAAAAATTAAAAAACTAATTTATAAATTCCTCATTATGCACGGATTCATAATTCTACTGTGACATGAATGGTATTAAGCATCAATAAAGTAAAAAAAAATTTTTTTAATCTCACAACAACCATCATCGTTTATCAACACAGTTAATAAAAATTATACATATTCAAAATGGTTCAAATGGCTCTGAGCACTATGGGACTTAACATCTGTGGTCATCAGTCCCCTAGAACTACTTAAACCTAACTAACCTAAGGACATCACACACACCCATGCCCGAGGCAGGATTCGAACCTGCGACCGTAGCAGTCCCGCGGTTCCGGACTGCAGCGCCAGAACCGCACGGCCACCGCGGCCGGCTATACATATTCGGTTGGTGCATAATTTCGTAGCGCTTTTGTTAGGCATGATGGTTCTCTCAATGCTGTTGGTTTCTTTATCGATTGTCATTCGTTGCTTGTAGTTCACTGTTGCTATTAATGTTTACAAATCATCATTTTACGATTTCGAGATGGTGATTGCAGCTGTGGATACTGAAAAACTGAGTGTACAAGGAGAAATCGTAACATTTCCGACATATTCTTCCGTTTAAGTAGAGGGATGACAGCAAGGAACGCAGCCAAATGCATTTCAGCCGTGTATGGGCATAATGCCACTGGACAGAGCACGGCAAGGAAATAGTTTTCTCGTTCTGAGGAGACCGTTGTGACAGTGACTCTCCATGTTCAGTAAGACCTTCGGGATTCATTGAAGACCGCTTAAACGCATTAATCTACAATGATGCACATCAGTGTACTCGAGAACTGGAAGATGTGATGAACTGTAATAGTTCCACCACCGTGCGACATTTGCTTGCAATGGGGAAGGTTCAAAAATTAGTTGTGTGGGTATCGGATGCTATAAGCCAAAAAATCACAAAAATCTGGTGGTGGCCATATGTGCATCTCTGCTTGCTCGTTATCAAAAAAATGGCTCTGAGCACCAGTCCCTTAGAACTTAGAACTAGTTAAACCTAACTAACCTAAGGACATCACACACATCCATGCCCGAGGCAGGATTCGAACCTGCGACCGTAGCAGCAGCGCGGTTCCGGACTGTAGCGCCTAGAACCGCTCTGCCACTCGGCCGGCTTGCTCGTTATCAATAGGCTTGTGAACATCACGGGACATCCCTGTTCTGTACCATTACTGGTGAAGGTAACTGGTGTATTTTTTTCTAACACATGAAAAAAAAGGAAAGCCTGAGCCCAACAAAGCAGCAACTTCCCGTACAAAGACCTGCGCGCATCCACCGAAGATGTTACGCACCTGGTGGAACAGCGACGATCTGGTGCACAACGAATTGCGTCCTGATGTGTAACCATCACTGCTGACATTTATTTTCAAGGACTGAGGCATCTTACAGACGCAGTCCAGGACAACGACCAGGAAGACTGTCTGAACTGATGCTACTCCGCGATAAAGCCCTATCGCATTCTGCTGGAGTGACAAGGAACACTATGCAGGAGTTGCGTTGGGAAGTCATTCCTCACCCACCTTATTCACCTGACCTTGCGCCCTCGATTTTCACTTTTCCCATTCTTTATTGAACATTCTTTAAGAAACTTCCTTTCCGGATAAAAATGCACCTGAACATGGTTCGACGAGTTGTTCGCATCTGAACTACACGATTTCTACAGTCGCGGGATCGAAAACTTATCCCAGCGTTGGCTTATAAAAGACGTGATGACTAAAATCTCAGTTTTCTGTACCTCTTGCTTTTAGTACTCGTATGGAATAACGCCACGAACTTATGCACCAATGTAATATCACAACTTGTCCCATAACTGAGCTCCGATTAAGTACAGCAAACCAACAAGACTAGTGCCACCGCACACATAAACTTAAGTCAGCAAAATTCCCTTATGTTATCTTCACTACCAATTTTCCGATTCACGACCGGAGACTTTCTGGATAGCAAATAAGGCCACCCAGCACTTCTGCGCATGATGCGAGGCACACCAGTATTCACAACCCCGAACAGGAGACAGTGGCAATTGGGTCACTCGGTGGTACACGCTGCCATTGACGATGCAGAGCCGGAAAACAAACATGTACAGGGCTCCAGCTGGGTGGATTCTGGCTATGGTCGCTACAGGCCCTAAGCTGGTCGCGAAAGAGAACTTTGCAGCAGACAGACGGCTGGCATCTTCGTTTAGGAGGCGCCATAGTCGCTCTACCCACAGCAGCGCGTACAGCACGCGCGGGAGTTCGAACTTGTCGCTACAGTGGCGACTTTGATTCGGTACGGATAGGCAAATGCAGCTCGGACTGGGTGACCAGCTTTTAGAGGTTTGGAACAGTAATACTCCTCAATAGGTCGGACCAATGTAAACTCAGGTTAAATTTCTGACCAGTCAATTCTTTTCTTTTCCTTCTTTCCTCACGCAGAATTTCCTCGTACCTCTCTCATAAATTTTTCATTCCCCATTTTCTAGCACGGATGCCTATTTTGCAACCCTTTTTCAACTGAACTGAGGCCTTCTGTCAAGTCTACCACCGTCATTTGATATTCTGACCGGACTGCATCCAAAGAATCATGTTGGTCAATGGTTTTCTTTTGCTCACCCATTTCTAGGAGTTCATCAATTGTCATTTCCTGCCTGAGTGAATCCACCACTTCTTGAATGTCATCACCATCCACTTCTAAACTTGTCTGGCAAGATCGGCAATTTCTTCAATCACGTTATCAATTTTCTCAGGATCTGGTGATAATTCCTCTGGCTTTCAGTGGTGAAACAAAAGTGGACACAATTTTTTCCAGACACCATTTAAACTTTTTGGGAAATTTCATTCCAAGATTGTCCAGTAACTCTCGCGGCACCTAGAACATCGACATGCGTCCAAAAGTCCGTAACAGAGAGCTCGTTGTTTTGTCTAGTACAGTTTGTTTTCTGCCATAAAAGCTTCGCTGCTTTTATTTTTGAAGTATTTTGAGTGGCCTGTAATATATGTTTGTTTTTATATTTATAATAAAGGTATTATTTAGTAGTTACAAGTACGTTAATACAATACTTTTTCTCGTGTTATACTTTCTTTTTCAGGTTAGAAACAACTTTGGTAGCGGAAATTTCTAGAGGTTCAATTATCGTCTGATGCTGTTTACGATTTCCAATGTTGCTAGATCATGTGTGTCATTCTGAAGATGTATTCGTCAGCTCGCCTAACTCGAGATCACCAGTTAGCGGCGTTTTTGCGACCACGTTTATTAGCCGGCTGCGGAGGCCGATCGGTTCTAGGCGCTACAGTCCGGAACCGCGCGACTGCTACGGTCGCAAGTTTGAATCCTGTTTCGGGCATGGATGTGTGTGATGTCCTTAGGTTAGTTAGGTTTAAGTAGTAGACAGTAGACTGATGACCTCAGCTGTTAGGTCCCATAGTGCTCAGAACCATTTGAACCACGTTTATTACAAAACTTCGCTTGCACTTTCCACTGCGTGTCCAACGTTCGCAAGTTTACAGTGTGTGGCGTTGCCAATTGTCGCTGTGTGTTTATCTTTCGTCTTTTGTTTCTGTTGTGCCTGTGTGATTTGATAATTTGTTTATTTGTTGTGTGTGTATGAGTGTGTGTGTGTGTGTGTGTGTGTGTGTGTGTGTGTGAAAAAGAGAGAGAGAGAGAGAGAGAGAGAGAGAGAGAGAGAGAGAGAGGGGGGGGGGAGAAAGAGGACGGGTGGAACTAATTAGTTGTTTAGTGTCATCATGTTTTACATATATGTTTGTAAGTTTTCCTGTAATGTCAGGAGTTTTTTTGTCGTAAATATTATTCAATAATGGTTTATGTCCCCAGTTTTTAGCAGGTGTTCAGCGAAGATATAACGGCTGTTTTCGTATTTCCAGCTTCTTATATGTTTTTTGTACCCAGTTTGGAAATTTCTACCTGACATCAGCAGATAGACTAATACACATTCTCGGCGTTCTAACTGTTATACACCTGCTTCTTTGTATTTATTTGGCGTGTCTGTTGTTGTTTGTAAATGCGATCCAGTGTGTTTCTTGTTTTGTAAGCAATGGGTAGTCCTTGTTTGTGTAGTATATTTTAGTATATGTTATTAGGACTCTACGTAGAGGGTTATAGTATGTTCGCAGATTCGTCACTTAACGCTGGTCCTCGAAACTTTTTAGTAGTTTCCTCAGCATAATTCGCATCTGTCTTCAAGCGCCTGCCAGTTCAGTATCTTCAGCATCACTCTTGTGCTGTCCTTCTGTGTATGCGTTCAATATCCCTGTTACTCCTGTTTGGCACTGGCCTCACACACTTGAGTTATTTTACAGGATAAGTCTGACGAGTGATTTACAAGCAGGCTCCTACGCAAACTGATTGCATTTTCCCGCTATTCCACTAATAAACCGAAGTCTGTAAGCTGTTTTACCTACGGCCGAGCCTAGGTGACCGTTGCACTTCATACGTTTCCATGTGAGACTCGTTGATACTGTATCCATAGTATACTACATTTTTCGTTTTGTGAAGTGCACAGTTTTACATTTCTGAACATTTAAAGCAAGTTCCCAATCAATGCACCACTCTGAAATCTTAGCACAATCCGACTGTATACTTCTGCAGCTTTCTCAAACAGTACCTCATTGTAGATAGCTGCATCTACATCTACGTACATATGGCCGTGGGTACCTTGTATCACTACCAGTTATTTCCTTTCCTGTTCCAATCGCTGAGCGAAGGAGAAATGAATGTCTATATGCCTCAGTTAGAGCCCTAACTTCTCTTATCTTCGTGGTTCTTAGGCAAAATGTACTTTGGAGGCTGTAGGATCGTTTTACAGTAATCTTCAAACACCGGTTCTCTAGATTTTGCCAGTACCGATTTGGGAAAAGAACGTCGTCTTCCCTCCGTAGATTCACATTTGAGTTCACGAGTCATCACCACATTAGTCACATGTTAATCGAACCTATAGGCAAAAAGTCTAAAAGACCGCCTCTGAATTGCTTTGATGTCCCCTTGGAACCGTCCCGGTAGGGTTCCAAAACACTCGAAAAGTACTCAATAGTGGGTCGCTCTAGTGAACTATACGCCGTGTCATTTATGGATGAGCTAAACCTTCCTAAAAGTCTCCCAATAAACCGGAGTTCACCATTCGCCTTCCCTGCTACCGATCTCAAGTGCTCGTTGCATTTCATATCGCTTTGAAATGTTAGTGTTTGATATTGAAATGATCGTATGGCAGTGTTGGCCGGGAGGCCCCTTGCGGGGAAGTTCGGCCGCCGTATTGCAAGTCCTTTTTAATTGACGCCACTTCGGCGATTTGCAAGTCAATGATGATGAACACACAACACCAAGTCATCACGAGGTAGAGAAAATCCCTGACTCCACCGGGAATCGAACCCGGGATCCCGTGCGCAGGAAGCGAGAACGCTACCGCATGACCACGAGCTGCGGACAGTGTTTGATATTTAATCGACGTAACTGCGTCTGGCAGTACACTGGTTGGTTGGTTGGTTGGTTGTTTGGGGAAGGAGACCAGACAGCGAGGTCATCGGTCTCATCGGATTAGGGAAGGAAGTCGGCCGTGCCCTTTGAAAGGAACCATCCCGGCATTTGCCTGGAGCGATTTAGGGAAATCACGGAAAACCTAAATCAGGATGGCCGGACGCGGGATTGAACCGTCGTCCTCCCGAATGCGAGTCCAGTGTCTAACCACTGCGCCACCTCGCTCGGTCAGTACACTGGCAACTCTGTAATCGAACATTACGAGATTATTTTCCCTTCTCATCGGCACTAACTTGAATCTTTCTACATTTAGAGCAAACAGCCGTTCATCACTCTAAGTAGAAATTTTATCTTCTTGTACAAATAATAAACATCCAGTCAGTTGGAAAATGGAGTGCATTTGCTGTACATTGGTGAGGAAGTATCAAATGACAACAACCGTGTTTCAATGTTTTAGTTATTATGGAGGCGAAATTTTATATCTGACTGAAGCCTTTCGGTTATGTTTTAACGTCTCTCTGCCACAGCATGCGTTCCAGCTGTCGATATTGCTGTCTGAAGAAGACGTTTTTATATACGTTGGAATCATGGTAAAGGAATTTTAGTGAAACTTCCATTTTGCAACTGATTGGCTGTTTATTACTTCTACGGCAGCTGCTCCTGCCATGTACTAAATTTTAAAAATTTTATCTAAGGTTCTTGTTTCCTCTTACAGTCACTCAGCGATGACACCTACTATACACAAAAGCGTTTTTGGCAAACAGCCGCAGATTACTGCTCAGACGATCTTTCGGATCAAAAAAATGGTTCAAATGGCTCTGAGCACTATGGGACTTAACATCTGAGGTCATCAGACCCCTAGAACTTAGAATTACGTAAACCTATCTAACCTAAGGATACCACACACATCCATGACCGAGGCACGATTCGAACCTGCGACCGTAGCAGTCGCGCGGTTCCAGACTAAAGCGCCTAGAACCGCTCGGCCATCTTTCGGATCGTTAATATAACGTATGTAGCGGATAATAGCGATCCCATTATATTCCCCTGGGGCACTCCTGACGGTACCCTTATCTCTGATGAACGCTCGTCGTCAAAAACAACGGATTCTAGAACTTAAAAAGTCTTCGTGCCACGCATACATCTGGGAAGAAAATATGGATGCTCGTACTTTAGTTTAACAGTCTGCAGTGGGGTACCGTTTCAAAAGCTTTCCGGAAACCTGGGAATATGGAATCTTCCTGTATGTCTTCGTCATGTTCTCAGGACATCGTGTGCAGAAAGAGCAACATAAGTTTCGCACGAGAGATGCTTTCTAAACCCGTGCCGATTTGTGGACAGAAACTTTCCCGTCTCAAGGATATTTACTACGTTCGAACTGAGAATATGTTCAAAACTTGTGCACCAAACCGTTGTTCAGGATATTGGTCTGTAGTTTTGCAAATTCGTTCTTGTTCACATCATATGTACAGTCATCATCTGCGCATTTTTCCTGTCGCCTAGGACTTTGCATCATCTGTGAGAAAGGTGACATTGCTACACATGAAATGATATTAGCTGAAATGGGTTACTGTTAAACGTAACTCGGATATTTGTGCTCAGGGAAGCTATTATGCGATGTCGCCGAGAGATCAAAAGGCATACCAGTTATTTTATTCAGGAAGTTAATGCTAGTTAAAATAACAAAAGCAAAGTAAGTAAAAAGTCGTGTATTCACACCGAGAGGCGATCAACAAATCCACTCGCAAAAGAATTTTGTTTGGTTTGTGGAGCACTCACTGGCATGTTTATCAGTGCATGTACTAATTCCCAATCTTTTCACTGTACAGTCTCGCCACTGATCTGAATGATGATGTGATGAGGACAACTCAAACATTCAGTCCCTGGGCGGAGGAAATCCCTGACAAGACCGAGAACGGAACCCGGGACCCCGTGGTCCAGAGACGGAAACAATAGCCACTTCTTTTTTATCTAATTTTGTTCGTTGGATTCGTTCGGGGAGGACGTCCCATGACGCCTGTTCAAGTTCATCGTTGATCCATTCACTCAGTCTTTTTTATTACAGAGGGCAGCTAATCCACGCTGAGCAACCGTGCCGGCTCCACTACACTACGAGCTGCGGACATACATGTAATGAATACACCAGTGAGCGATGGCTGTAGCTGGTTTGCATTGCTCACGCACTCGCGGCACGAAATACGCTTCTACATATGTCGATCAAATCTGAAGTCAAACTGCCTAGCTCGTCAATATTCAGCTTTACTCGGGTTTTAACTCATGAAGACATTCAACGCTATTTGCATTCTAATGATATAACCTTCCTGCTATAATACGTTGTGTACTCTGGTTGATAATAAAGTACTGATTGCTACAAGAACCAGAAATGTTGCAACAGTTGGAATATATTCAATACTATTTCATTTTAACTAATCCTGGCCTCTCAATACTGTTCGTAACTCATATCGTTATTCGGCATTTGAGACGTAGAAAATTGGCCTGAAATTCTAGGACGGCTGAGATGTCGCCCTTTTACTGTACTGTTTTATGACCCTGCGCATAAATTTCGCAGTAACAGAGTCTGCAGGCAGCTGTTGTGAGTTGCACAGAGCGGGAAACTGGGACTTGAACTATATTACGCATTCCAGCGAACTGAAATGCGGTTAAAACGCAGATGTATAAAGTGAATATTACAGGCGACAGCCACAGAAATAACCTGAACACTCTGGCGATAACTTTATTTTTCCTGGAAGCTAGCAGAATTAAACTTCCCGCAAGCTGCCTGCCCCATGTTGGACCACCAAGCGAATATTCTTGTGCCAGGTATTTACTTCTGTTAAATCCGGCATTTACTGGAATCACTCCGCCTCCAAACCAGATTTTTAGCTTCAGCAATAAATGAAATTGTAGAGCACTTTCAGACTCATATTGAAACAAAAGGGGAACAGCATGAGGCGCCAAGGAAATAAACATTGCAGGAGCTGAATTTTACGACCGTTTTCGACTGATACCAGATGCATAACACAATTTGCTTAATTCTACGAGAAGATGACACACTGTGGCGCTGTTGTGTCTTTCGAATGAGTTTACAAGCACCTTCCCTTTATTTTTTCACGGTATTTGGGTAGTTAAAAATATAATTAAGCTCCATATCTGACCATAAAACATGCTTTTTTATTAACACCTTTGGCGCTTCAGTTTAGCTAACGATGACTCGTTTCTTTTCGTTTAATTATGTCGGAAACCTGCGAGTCGAAAATTTATATCGATCTTGTGACGTCACCACAAATCCGAAGAACAGTTAAATAAGTGCATCCTCAATAAAATGTTCCGAAACAAAGCAGTGCTATAGTAGTTTCTGTGGTAGCGCCGTCTGTAAAGTTGTGTAGGCATTTTCAAGTAAACATTCACGAATGCGATGTACAGCGGTTGGAAAAAAAATACGAAACCGTCACGAGAAATGCGAGACTGAGCATAAATGCCGATGTTTGCGAAGCCTGCAGGTTGCGCTGTGTATTTCACCACGAACGACACAGCGTTTTGTGTAGTTGTGAGTGCATTACGTCGGAGCTAAGTGACATCGAAGGCGACAAGTTTTTGGTGGTCATTTGGCGGTTGCTTCCGTTTGTCGATTCAGGAAACGCCATATCGAAGGTTTATACTGCATACAGGGAAAGCGGAAAAAGAAAATCATCCTCTAAATCACAGAGGGGACGAAAGTAAGGGTTGAGTGTTTGCGACAGATGGTCATCGAGGAGGATTGTGTCGAAAAATAAGGCTGGGCAGCCGCAAAAGTCTGTGCCACTTGTACAGTGTGGCTATAATTAAATTTTCGTTACTTGAGCCAGTGTAGAAGGGAAACTGTTTATCGTTTGGGTACCTAACTTTATTGGAATGATGTTCAGACTGTGTGCTGCAGGATTTGCCGTGTTAGTAGTGTCAGTATCACGATTTGCCCTTGGCGTTGGTACTGATACGGCAACGCAGGGTTGAAACAGAAACATCAGTACACATTGCAGTTGCAGACAGTCAAAAAGGGTATGCAAAAGCTCAGCATGACTTAATTCGTAAAGCCGTTTTATCGAAACAACCGCAATGTTGCTGCTCTTCACTAGTATCGACACATTAAAGGAATGCGGAGAGATCCTCTTTCCGCAACGGGATTGAAGGACGTGACTCGGAAGATCGATTTTGGAATTGCTTCTGCAAGAGGCCGACGGACAATTGCGCCATAAACTGCAGAACAAGTTACTGTTGCCACAGCCGAGAATGCTGGATGCAACATGCGATCTTCGAGCAGTGTACGAGCTAGCTTTGTCGCGACAGCTGAACCTTCTATGGTCCACAGTTCGACAAGTTCAAGTGGTTCAAATGGCTCCGAGAGCTATGGGACTTAACATCGGACGTCATCAGTCCCCTAGGACTTAGAACTACTTAAAGCTAACTAACCTAAGGACATCACACACATCCATGCCCGAGGCAGGATTCGAACCTGCGACTGCAGCGGTCGCGCGGTTCCAGACTGAAGAGCCTAGAACCGCTCAATCACAACGGCCGGCAGTTCTACAAGTGCTGCGAACGGTAGTGGAATGGTATCTACAGCGCGGTTTAAGGGTGTCGTGAATGCAGGCAGTCGTCACATTGAGCGACGTTTGTAACCTGAAATGTAAAACTGGTACACAGTTGACAAATATTACACTCTCAGCTGGAAATTAAAATGTGTTTCTTTCAATGGTTTATCAGTATTTCTCTTCATCGTGTCCGTAAAGATGTTTACACAAATTTTCGTTGTCGTACGGCCGCTCGGTTGAAGTAAGGAAAGTGAGCCTTGGTCGGCTCGCGCTGATGCCTTTTCTTCCTTTTTTGGCATTTTGTCATCATCGAGTGGCTTCTTATTGCTCCCTCTGTTACTACCTGAATGAGTTTCTCACTTGTCTCCGTCAGTGGCAGCATCAGCGTTTATCGATGCTAGTACTGCGGTACCTTCTTTGGTGTGGCCGCTATATTTCCGTGTCGTTGTGTGTGTGAGGCAGTTGGTCGGTGGCGACGGAGCAGCGAGGAAGTCTCCGTGGGGTAAGATCAGGCCGGGGCCACTGGCGGCGTGCACGCACGGTCGGAGTTGTGTGACACTACCTGTGAGAGCAGCAAAGTTCGTCGCTCATCGAACCTGCATACTGGAGTTCAGTAATCAGTGAACCTGTTATGAAACCTCAACTGCTGTGACATCTCTTCGTTGATTACTGGTTGTTGCTTCCTGGGCTGTTCCCGTAAGCAGCATCGTGATGGTGTGCTGGAGTCAGCAAAATTTTGCAGCCATCTTCCTGTATAGTGTTTAACTTTTGAAATGATTATAATTTATTAGTGAAGTGCACCACCGGTATCTTCTACCTTGTGGCCATTAACGTTCCCGTTAGCTGCCCTGGTCGTTATCGCAGTTTTCTGGCAGTGTGTTTTCCTCTCTGTGTTGATGATGTCCAGCCCGGCGCCCGCATCTCGTGGTCGCGCGGTAGCGTTCTCGCTTCCCACGCCCGGGTTCCCGGGTTCGATTCCCGGCGCGGTCAGGGATTTTCTCTGCCTCGTGATGGCTGGGTGTTGTGTGCTGTCCTTAGGTTAGTTAGGTTTAAGTAGTTCTACGTTCTAGGGGACTTATGACCACAGCAGTTGAGTCCCATAGTGCTCAGAGCCATTTGAGCCATTTGTCCAGCCCGGCATTTAGTTCGACAGCTTGATGTTCTCCCTTTTCCTTTAAGTCGTTATTGTGCTTTGTGTTTAGCCACCAGTTATTAAGACATAGTCCTGTTGCGATCCTCGTCCTCGCTGATATTTTTGGTTGTCATCCCGTTGATCGGGTGGTAGAGAATTGATTGGGTTGTTGGTTGGTTCTTCAGCTGTCCGTAGGTCGTGCTGCAAATCGATTATTTAGTGTTACGCTTGGCTGCGTGTCTCACCTAAACTGTTTTTAGAGTTTCCTCCCCAGGCCAACCCTTGGAACACTTCTGAGAACCACTGTTCTGTTGTTCGTTATTTTGATTTTCTTTGTCGCAAATACTGTGCCAGGCCTTCAGCCATGTATTAATTTTGTCTGTTCTATGTTCAGTATATGGCCTTCAGCCAAACCTTAGGTGAAGTATTGTAAGATTAGGCCTTCAGCCATGTTTTATTTAAAATTCTTGTTTGCTCTGTATTTAGGCCTTCAGCCGCGTTTGCTTTAAAATTTGTGGCTTTCAGCTGTAATGTGTAAAGTCCTGTCTGTATGTTTTCTCTTTAATTATCCTGAATTCTTAAAATGGCCTTCCGTTGTACTATGTAAATGCTTATCTTAAGGTTGGTCTTTAATTATTTTGAATAATTGTTTGGGCCTTCAGCCGTTAAGATATTTCAAATTTTCTTAAGATGGTTTTATGTTGTGTAAATGCTTGTCTTTAAAGGTTGCTTTTTATTATGTTTAAATATTATTGGGCTTTCAGCTGAGGAATTAATTCAAATTTTCCTTAATATGGTTTTTAGCCGAACTTGGTAAGTGCTTGCCTTTTAAAGAATTTACTTTGTTGATCTGAAATATTATTCTGGTCTTTAGCTAAGAAGATACTTTAATTTTACTTAAGTAAGGCCTTCAGCCATTTGTCTACATTCTTGTGCCTTAAAAGGAAATATTTAAGAATATTTTAATTTTACTTAAGTAAGGCCTTCAGCCGTTTCTCTAAATCCTTGTCTTCTAAAAGGTATTATTTAAACCTTATTGTTGAGAAGTTACTTCGGTCCTCAACCGTGAATTAATCCTTATCGTTTTAAAGAGAAAACTGTGCGTTGTGTTTTTGAGGAATGAAGTTCTGTGTTCTTGTGTAACTAACAGTAACTGATCTTGGCCCCTTTCCGCAACCTGATCCGCTCTGTCTTGCGAAACCAGATTTCAGAAAGTTTTATTGTAATCACCCTGTACATTGCACTCTTTGTAGAAGTAATAGTGAAGTAACAATGGACTTTAGCACTTCCATTGGCCTCGTATGCAGAATGTGTAGGAGGGAGGAGCACGTATGAGGATTTTCCGGGTGGAGAGCGACACGTGGCTGGCAGAATTATCCCATGTCCCGAGACGACGGACCCTGGGGCCCGGTAGATCTCTTGGCAGCGCACAGGCTAATTAGGCCATTGGCGGCGCAGCCTGCCGGAAAAGGTCGATACAGGAAGCGGCCAGCCACAAGAGCTCTGCCTCATTCTGTCCGCTGGCGCGCGGGGCGAACCCCGACCCAACAGGCAAACTGCTGAAGGGGCGCTTCCAGTCGAGAAGTGTAGTCCAACGTTGGTCTCGTTAGGATGAAATGAGCATTCTATGAACAATTTTGCCCGCAGCTCGTGGTCTTGCGGTAGCGTTCTCGCTTCCCGCGCCTGGGTTCCCGGGTTCGATTCCCGGCGGGGTCAGGGATTTTCTCTGCCTCGTGATGGCTGGGTGTTGTGTGATGTCCTTAGGTTAGTTCGGTTTAAGTAGTTCTAAGTTCTAGGGGACTGATGACCATAGATGTTAAGTCCCATAGTGCTCAGAGCCATTTGAACCATTTTTTGATCAATTTCTCGTGGATCCATCATTCTCAGCGTTCGTAGATGGGTAGTAGCACTCTAGCTATATGCCCCATTGATTCTGATTAAAATCTCTTTTTACCTCTAACCTAATTTGTAAGTCTGCTAGTGCTTACAGAACTAAAATGAAACCTGAGTTTTCATAAAGGATGGTGAACCTGGTTTATAACCTGAAATATACCCCTAGCTACAGAATCAGACCCATTAATAAAGCTATCTGACTTCGACAGTTAAGTTGGCAAAGCTTTCTCAGATCAAAACAGTAAGGGGACGCGGAGGGAGGGAGGAATGGGGGGTGGAGGCGAGCTCTGAAGAAGAAGCGTCGAACTAGAACACTAACTGCCAACCGTTATTCGGGACTGCCTTAGAGTGTAGTAAATCGCGCCCTATAGGTTCGATTTACCCAACGAGGCTGCCCCGTAGTTAGTACACTGTTCGTGCATTCGGGAGGACGACGGTTGAAATCGATGTCGGGTCATCCCGATTTATATTTTCCGTGACAAACTGCTTAAGGCAAATGCCGAGATAGCTCCTCCGAAACGAGCACAGGCTATTTCCTTTTCCGTAATTCCCTATACCGAGCCAATGCTCCGATGACTTCGTTGTCGACGGGACGTTAAACCCTAATCTTCGTTCCTTCCTTTGAGAGGCTTGGTTCTTGCGTAACCGGTGTGTCTGGCATCTGTTCCTCACACTGCCAAATAACCTGAAAAAAGAGTTGTGTGGTGAAAGCAATACAATACGCTTTACCTGAAAAAAGAGTTGTGTGGTGAAATCAATAAGTTTTACTCTAACAAATTAGTTATGCTTGCCATTTTCGCACCAGCTGTGTATAAAGTACGGTGGATCAAAAGCAAAACGGCTTTTGCAAGCTGAATATTAAGTTTATTTTACTTATCTTATGCACTTAGACGTGTTTCGCCTTAACTGCAAGCCATGTTCAGTGTATATCCTGAAACATCACACGATTTTTTCATTTGCACACACAGGTTATCCTTTACGCTTAGAGTTCGTTAAGATTTTTACAATAAAATGGAAAATTAATTACAGATCGGTGTCTAATTCGTTATTTTTAAGCCAAACATATTTTTCTCTGCTGGAAAACTAGTTGAAAGGGTGCTCTTTTCCTTTTTCTCAATGTTTTCAGCTTACAGCAATTTAACTGCCATATTTTGTATGTATAGTGTCATTTGTTTCTGTAAGTGTTGCCAACTTTGTCAGGTTTTGACTTCAACAGTATTTTTTTTGTGACTGTGTGTGCTAACGTAAGTTCCATGTGTGTGTGTGTGTGTGTGTGTGTGTGTGTGTGTGTGTGTGTGTGTGTGTGTGTACTTTTATTTTATATTATTTATTTTTATTTATTTGGGAAATAAGGGACAAGCCGCTCAGATATGGGACAATCCGCCCAACTTTGGCAGAACACTTAAGAGAAGGTAATCATGAACCTACCACATGAGAGAAAGACATGAAAATAGAATAAGTAATGAAAAATGCATCCTAACCTTAAAATTTAATTAAAACATATACAAAACGAAAGCTGGAAGGAAGATACTACTAGATCATCAAGAGAAAATCACTGACTGCAACTGTTCACACTGACTGATTACGTAACAGAGAGTAATTCAAATGGCTAATCACAAATTCTAGTTTCTTTCCCAAGAATACAAATGCATGAAAACAATAAATAGAAAAAAACTATAAAAGCAAATGATAACCTGTATACGCAAACGATAAAATCGTGTGATAGTTCAGAACACCCGCGTGTCTTGTAATTAAAGCGGAAAGCTTTTGGGTGCACAAGACAAAAAAAAAACTTAATGTGCAGCATGTAAAAGGCGTTTTTTGGATGAGCCACTGTAATTTAATTTTTACTCTATTTTAGGGAAGAATTGATAATCACTGCGAGCTAAATGAGTCAATAGTTTACGAAAGTTTGAGGCAGAGTACGGACTAGCTTACTCACGTATCAAATGCACATCAGGCATTGTGCCAGGTGGTTTGTTTTGAACTATGTTTCACTGTCAAATGTCGTGCCTCAAAGATAAGTAGCACTCTTTTCTTGATGCAGAATAATACGGAAAAATATTTGTATTTAAGGAAAATACAGCTTACCAAGGAAAAAGGATTCTTACAGCCTTATAAACATGTCGTCCGCCTCCATGCTGAGTGGTTAGCGCGGCGGAATGCCATGCGAGGTGACTGGGTTCGATTTCCAGTCGGGCCGGAGATTCTCCACTTGGGGACTGGTTGTTGTGTTGTCTTCATCCTCATCGATGCGGAAATGTCTAAAAATACTTGCACCAGACTACCGGTCCACCCGACGGGAGGCGGTGGCCATACGGACATGTCATAAATATGTCGTCTAGCAAGTCCCTTCATACAGTTGTCAAAACTGCTCAGCTTGTTTCACTCAAACCGGAACTGACATAACAAAGACGAAGCACAAATGTAGGATGGAGAAAGTTATGTTTCATAAGCAACTTGCAGCAAATATCTTTCCTGGTACAGCAGGCTATCCTAAATTATGTTCCTGCTGGCTCATTTGTCACCTGATAGCGTCCTTACGATTTTCCACAGCACCCTGCAGCCGCTTCTCTCATTGTATAGCCTGATATCACACAAATTCCTGTTAACTTTTGAGGTCGCATGTAGTTGAGCATACAATAATTTGTTAATATGGATTAAGTTTAACAATGTACAGGGTGATTCAAAAAGAATACCTTAACTTTAAAAATGTGTATTTAATGAAAGAAACATAATATAACCTTCTGTTATACATCATTACAAAGAGTATTTAAAAAGGTTTTTTTTCCACTCAAAAACAAGTTCAGAGATGTTCAATATGGCCCTCTCCAGACACACGAGCAATATCAACCCGATACTCCAACTCGTTCCACACTCTCTGTAGCATATCAGGCGTAACAGTTTGGATAGCTGCTGTTATTTCTCGTTTCAAATCATCAATGGTGGCTGGGAGAGGTGGCCGAAACACCATATCCTTAACATATCCCCATAAGAAAAAATCGCAGGGGGTATGATGAGGGCTTCTTGGAGGCCAGTGATGAAGTGCTCTGTCACGGGCTGCCTGGCGGCCGATCCATCGCCTCGGGTGGTTGACATTCAGAAAGTTACGGACAGGTAAGTGCCAATGTCGTGGCGCTCCATCCTGCTGAAATATGAATTGTTGTGCTTCTTGTTCGAGCTGAGGGAACAGCCAATTCTCTAACATCTCCAGATACTGTAGTCCAGTTACAGTAGCACCTTCGAAGAAAAAGGGACCAAAAACTTTATTGGCTGAAATGGCACAGAAAACGTTCACCTTAGGCGAGTCACGTTCATACTGAGTTGTTTCCCACGGATTCTCAGTGCCCCATATACAGACATTGTGACGGTTGACTTTCCCGTTAGTGTGGAAAGTTGCTTCATCACTAAACACAATCTTTGAAACGAAAGATTCATCTGTTTCCATTTGAGCAAGGATAAAATCACAGAAATCGATTCTTTTAATCTTATCAGCTGCAGACAGTGCTTGAACCAATTTCAGACGATAAGGTTTCATAACTAACTTTTTTCGTAGGACTCTCCATACAGTTGATTGTGGAATTTGCAGCTCTCTGCTAGCTCTGCGAGTCGATTTTCCTGGGCTGCGAACAAATGCTTCCTGGATGCGTACTACATTTTCATCACTCTTTCTCGGCCGTCCAGAACTTTTCCCTTTGCACAAACACCCATTCTCTGTAAACTGTTTATACCAACGTTTAATACACCACCTATCAGGAGGTTTAACACCATACTTCGTTCGAAATGCGATGTGTGACTGCAAGTGGACTCGGCAAGCCTTTGTCACACACCGCACAACGTCACATTGTTTCCAATTTCGGTTACCGAACGGTCGCTGAAAAAGGGTACATATTGTTGCTGCAAATACACTTGCCGATGGATTATGAAAACGGAAGTTACTTCCCAAACTTCTCCTGTATGCCAGATGACTAAACAAGTGTGTACTGTTCACAGTATGTCAGAATGCTTGGAGAAGGATGCGGAAAGAGTTAGCAGGGTATGCGCCAACATATGCTTAGAACTGCAGCTCAATGGAGGATTAGTTGGTATTTCGATGAAACGTGAGTGAATCATAATGAAAGACACGGCGACCGAATTTTTAAAATTTGCATAATTTAAAAGAGTCTTGTCATCAGACGAAGCTACCTTGGTAAAATAGTAACACACAAGAAACTTGTTGCTTAGACAGACAGCATTTAAAAGATGTAAAACAATAAAGCTAAGTATTTACATATTACAGAGTTTTTTTTTTTATATTTTACATCTGTTGATACGCCTGCCTTAGCTACAAGGATTTTTTTATTTTTCTATATACATGAAAGAGACATGTCTGAATATTCATGCTGTAGAAATGACATGCGGTAGAATCTGCACGGAAATGGAATGGCTTCTCACTGGATGTCAAAATGTAGTATTACTATTTATTATCATTATGGATAAATTATCGGCGGCCGGGGTGGACGAGCGGTTCTAGGCGCTTCAGTCTGGAACCGCGCGGTCGCTACGGTCGCAGGTTCGAAACCTGCCTCGGGCATGGATGTGTGTGATGTCCTTAGGTTAGTTAGGTTTAAGTAGTTCTGAGTTCTAGGAGACTGATGACCTCAGCTGTTAAGTCCCATAGTGCTCAGAGCCATTTGAACCATTTTTTTTATAAATTATCAACACAAAATTCTCTGGGGCAGTTCGATGGGGCATAAACAGTAACTGTGCACATAGAGGGGGAGGGGGGTCGGGGATATTAAAAATCGCACCTCACCACATGATGGAATCTGCGGTACGACGTGGATGCGACATGAGCGTGCGGCTGCGTGACCGTTGACTGTCAACCGGCAAATGTTATCTCCAAATATGCGGCTTTGAGGGTGATTCTCAGAGCATCTTAACCTCCTTCTCATTCCTCTCTACGCGAACCATCCGTCTCTAGGTACAAAGTTGTCAAGCAGCTACATTATCTGTTGTTCTGGCCAGTCTTACCAATCACCGGCACCCATTGCGTATGTGACGTCTGTTGTCCGCTATGATGAAACTGCAAAGGTTGCATCCTCGTTATATCTGGCAGTGGAGGTAAGATGATGGAATCGTCCTGTGTTTCGATTCAAACACTGGGCTGGAAGAAAGACCACCTGTCACGGAATGGAAACAACTGACTTAAGGCTGAAAGCAGGGATCAAACATAAATCTGATAACTGCGTAGAATACACGTTAATATGCCTCCATAGTACAAAGTTGGAGCACTCAGTTCGAAACAGCATGGGAGTAATTAGAACGACCACGGGAGAAAATATTCGGAGAGGACCTCCACTGCAACAAATTTATCACAGGATGAGTCCAAATAAACTCCGCATGCTCTCAGACTCATCTCAGAAAAGGTCTGGGTGAACTTGGAATCCCTTCAATTGGAATAAATTCAGATTGAAAACTTGAATGATCTAAGATTCAGAATGCCAGCATATTGCTCTTATCACGGAATGATGTCCGAATGACAGACTGACCCTGCTCTGCAGGGTTTCCTCTTCTTTCGACAGATTTGTCTTTCAGGCCGCTGAATATTATATTGGTTTGTCAATTTTTTGGTCCAATTTGCAACGTCACTCAACGAAAGAACAACTCTAGGTAACTCATTTCTTTGAGTCTTTGTTACAGTATGCAAACCTATTCGATCTTTCTTTAGCCAGTCCATGATATACACTTACCAGCCAGTATATTATGACCGCCTATCTCTTATCGATACAGGCCGGCCGTGGTGACCGAGCGGTTCTAGACACTTCAGTCTGGAACCGCGCGACCGCTACGGTCGCAGGTTCGAATCCTGCCTCGGGCATGGATGTGTGTGATGTCCTTAGTTAGGTTTAAGTAGTTTTAAGTTCTAGGGGACTGATGACCTCACAAGTTAAGTCCCATAGTGCTCAGAGCCATTTGAACCATTTTGCAGACCACGTACACACCTTCAGGATGATCATGTTTCCCGACGGCAGTGGCATTTTTCAACAAGATTATGCGCCATGTCACAAGCCCAGGAATGTGATGGAGTGGTTCAAGGACCACAGTGGCGACTTCCAGTTGATGAGCTGATCTTCCAGCGCCCCAGATCTGAGCCCGATCGAATGCATCTGGGACGTGATTGAACGTGGCGTCAGAGTTCATTGCCTCCGTACTTGCTGTTCCTAATCAGTTCCCTAATGGCGTACATGCCAGATTTTCTTGAGGATTCCTAGAGTTCTCTGTATTCTTGAGTCGCAATTTGAAAATGTTTGTACGTGATGTGTATCAGAATCATCGCCATGACTCTCAACATAACATTAACCGCCACTACCGTTATCGCCATCGGACAATTGTTGTACACGGCATCGTAGAGAAGATCCAACGAAGAAGGCGAGTTTCGTCATAAGATCGTTTGGTAAGTATGAAAGCGTTACGGACGTGCACAGTGAACACCAGTACCAGTCGCTTCAAGAGAAGTTTTGTGTATCACCGACGGTTTACACTGGAATAAATGATAGTGTGATTGGTTTCGTAGCGTACCCCGACCTTTTTTCAGTAGTAGTTACTGTGATAATGAAGGGAAGTTTTTGGGGAAGGGAGGATAAAAATTGTAAGTGAGACCCAAGCTTGACTATGGTAAGCAATTTCAAGCTGATGTAGGTTGCAGTAATTATGTAGACATGGAGAGGAATCTCCAGAGTAGACTAACATGGACAGCTGTATCAAACTAACCTTCGGATCGATGGCCACAACAACAACTAAGAAGAGGCTGCTAGGAGTGCTGTTTTCATTCGTCTTGTATTTTTCTTTATCTTGAAATGGCATAATTACCATGTTGTTACAGTTTTGAGAAACTGTGTTACTCCTCAGACACCCTCCGCACAAATTTGCAATCCCCTTGGCTGTTCGAAACTAATGAGCGATTTCTGTTCTTTTACAGGTAAGTTCAGATTCGGTCTGGTCTCTGGTGCTTTCCCGTTAAGTAAGTAGCTGCCAACTGCACTGCACTTTTCTGTATCGCATGCAATGTTCCGTTCTATCTAAAGCATCTCTATCAATTTGTTTTTTACTTTTCTTTTGACGATGGAGGAAGCTCTCACGGCCGTTCACTTTGCAACATTTCCATTCGACATTACTGCCGACTGAGTGATGACATGGACACTGTAATGTTATACAATATGTGATAAACTGAGCTGGGCGACACATTACGTGTCTTGATCAAGCACTGAATGCGTTGTCAGACACGTGAAGGGACTGAGAAATACGGTTCTCAACTGCCTGTTCAGAGCGCACTCCTATAGGGAAGTATTGCCTTTTCTGCCCTCTGATTGGCTAGCATTGTAGAACAGAGACCCCCGATTGATCTGACGCAAAGGTTGACTGCATTCGCACTCGCTAAATGGGATGTATTTTGAGTGCGTGCTACCCTACAGCTCGTAAATATTTGAAGAAACTCATACTTGTAAAACATTTACAGCTGCTAATAAATCAGTTTCTGTCCTCCGGATTATAATCAGGCAACACAAGCATTGTTATGAAATTATACGAATAAATAATGCGCCACTGTCCATAAAAGGGTAAAATATGTTGATACTGTTGTACAGTCTTACTATGTACGTCATCCATTTTCAGATTCTCTGTTGTTCTATTTTGTGCACAACGTATACAATAGTTTTACTCTTCTGCCAAAACAGTCACACGTAACTATTTTTCACACGCAATCTTTTATGAGAGAGAGCCGCAGCCATAAGTAAACATCCTGAATCATATCCGCTTGGCTGGTCTTTTAAATCATGTAACGCCTGGTTTCGTAACCTAGAAGCCGCATCATCTGGTTAAATAAGGTGAATCATGGCACTGAAGCTGCAACGTGGACGGCACCAAACATTTCCTGCCTATGAATAAAATTATTTACAAGAGATGCCAAGCGGTTGTTGTTTAAGATGACTTCTTATACATTCTACAGAAGGAAATAAGAAGGGAAAAAGCATATTGTGAAGGTTTTATGTGAAATCAGTAACTTTATCTTGGAACTCATCCATTTGGTCAGTGTTTGCATCAAGGCGGACTCAATTTCTGATGTTATCGGAACTGCTGGATGTTAAATAATCATTATTATTATTATTATTATTTTGTTTTATATAAGATTTTTTGTACCAAACCTCTATTCTGTTTTATCTAAATCATCCTTGGAAGTATAAAATGTATTGCTTAACAGGTACTTTTTATCTGTCTTTTTCAATAAGCGTATTTTTGCAATTTCTTCATCGATTGCCAAGGTCAGCGTAACCGATGAAGACTACAGAAAAAAGGCCTCCCGCAGGGAAGTTATCTGGCCCCGTTTCTGACTTTTTTTTTAGTCATCAGTTTTCTGACTGGTTTAATGTGGCTCGCCACGAGTTCCCCTCCTGTGCCAACATCTCAGTGGCGCTTGCAACCTACGTCCTCAATTGTTTGCTGGATGTATTCCAATCTCTGACTTCCTCTAAAGTTTTTACCATCTTCCAAGTCATTCCTCATATCTTAACCGATGTCCTATCATCCTGTCCCTTCTTATCAGTGTTTTCCAAATGTTCCTTTCCTCTCCGATTCTGCACATTACCTCCTCATTCCTTACCTGATCAGTACACATAATTTGAAACATTCGTTGGTGGCAACACATCTCAAATGCTTCGATTCTCTTCTGTTCCGGTTTTCTCTCAGTCCACATTTAACTACCGTATAATGCTGTGCACGAAACGTACATTCCCAGAAATGTCATCCTCATATGAAGGCCCATGTCCGATACTAGTAGACTTCTCTTGGTCAGGAATGACCTTTTTGCTGTTACTAGTCTGCTTTCTTGTTCCGTCCGTCGAAGGCTATTTCCCTATCTACGTAGCAGAATCCCTTAACTTTATCCACTTCGTGACCATCAGTCATGATAAGTTCCTCGTCGTTCCCAATTCTGCTGCTTCTCATTAATTTCATCCTTTGATTTACTCTCAATCCATATTCCTTACTCAACAGACTCTTCATTCCATTCAGTAGTTCATGTAGCTCTTCATTACTTTCACTGAGGATAGCTATGTCATCATCTAATCGTATCATTGATATTCTTTCACCTTAATTTTAATTCTACTCCTGAACCTTTCTTTTATTTCCATAATTGCCTCTTCGATGTATAGATTGAACAGTAGGGGCGAAAGATTATATCCCTTTCTTACACACTTTCTAAGCCGAGCACTTCGTTCTTGGTCTCCCACTCTTACTATTCCCTCTTCTCTCTTGTACATGTTGTGTATTACTCGTCTCTCCCTACAGCTTACCCCTATTTTCCTCAGAATTTCGAACATCTGCCATCATTTGACACAGTTGAACGCCTTCTCCAGATCGACAAATCCTATGAACATTTCTTGACTTTTATTTAATCGTGAACCTGTTATCAACCGCAGCTTCAGAATTGCCTTTCTTATACCTTTACCTTTCATAAAGGTAAACTGATTGTCATCTAACACCTCTTCACTTTTCTTTTCCATTCTCTTGTGTATCATTCATCAGCAATTTGGATGCATGAGCTGTTAAGCTGATTGCGCGATAATTCTCGCACTTACCAGCTCTTGCAGTCTTCGGAATTGTGTCGATGATATTTTTCCGAAATTGATATGGTATATCGCCGGCGTTATACATTCTACACACCACAGTGCATAGTCGTTTGATTGCCACTCCCCCCCCCCCCCCCCTCCAATGATTTTAGAAATTCTGATGGGATGTTACCTACTCCTTCTGCCTCATTCAATGGCAAGTCTTCCGAAGTTCTTTTAAATACCGGATCTCCTTTCGCTCCTATATCGCTAGTAAAGGCCTTCAATGCACTCCTTCCACCTATCCGCTCTCTCTTCTGCATTTAACAGTGGAATTCTTAATGTTATCACCCTTGTTTTTAATTTCACAGAAGTTTGTTTTGACTTTTGTATATGCTGAGCCAGTTCTTCCTACAATCATTTCTTTTTCGATTTATTCACATTTTTCATGCAGCCGTTTCGCCTTAGCTTCCCCGCACTTCCTATTTAGTTTATTCCTCAGCAACTTGTATTTCTGTTTCCCGAGTTGGCCCTGAAAATTTTTTACTTCCTTCTTTCATCGATCAGCTGGAGTATTTCTTTTATTACCCACGGTGCCTTCGAAGTAACTTGTTCGTACCTATGTTTTTCTTTGCAACTTCAGAGATTGCCCCTTTTTAGATATTTCCATCTCTCTTCATCTGTACTGTCTACTGAGCTATTCCTTATCACAGTGTATACTGCCTCAGAAATTCAAGTGTATCTCTTCATTCCTTAGTACTTCCATTCCCTACTTCTTTGCACAATGATTCTTTCTGACTAGTCTCTTAAAGCTTTAGTCTACTCTTGATCATTACTATATTGTCATCTGGATATATATCTGCTCCTGGGTACGCCTTAAATCCAGTATCTTATTTCGGAATTCCTGTATGACCGTAATGTAATCAAATTGAAATCTTCCCGTATTTCCCGGACTTTTCCAAGTATACCTCATCCTCTTGCGATTCTTGAACAGGGTATTCGCTGTTACTAACTGAAATTTGTTTCACAACTCTATTAGTCTTTCTCCTCTTCCATTCATAATACCATGCACATATTCTCCCGTAACCCGTTGTTCTATTGCTTCCCCTACAACTGCATTCCAGTCCGTCATGACTATTAGATTTTCATCTCCCTTTGTACTGTACGCTTTCAAAAACCTCATATCCTCTTTCTCCATCTCTTCATCTTCAGTTTTGACGTTGACACGTGTGTTGTCGATTCGCATGAGAAAATCCCTATCAATGAGCTGTTGACAGCAGAACACTCTCTGCAGTACCTTCCAAATCATAACGAATCCTACTCCCATCATACCATTTTCTGCTTCTCTTGATATTACTCTAAACGCATCTCACCAAAATCCCCGTGTTATTTCCATTTCACTTCACTCACCCCTTCGATATCTAGACAGCCTTTGCATTTCCATTTTGTGATTTTATAGCTTCCCTAGGACGCTGAAGCTTCTGACTTTCCACGTCCCGACTCGTAGAACGTTATACTTTCGTTGGTTATCCCATCTTTTTCTCATGGTCACCTCCCCCTTGGCAGTCCCCTCCCAGAGATCCGAATGGGGACTATTCCGGAATCTTTTGTCAGTGGAGAGATCATCACAATACTTTTTTCGTTATGGGCCACATTTCTTTGGATACACGTCATATGTCTTCAATTCAGTGATTTCCATTGCCTTATGTATCCTTATTTCTGTTCTATACTTACACAATTGACCTATCCATAGCACCCAATGGAAGGGGTTCTTGTATGCCGATGACGTTGCTCTAGCCAACCAGAGCACAGTTTTTGAATCAGATCAGTGGAGAACACTGTCACGAACGCCCTTAAATCACTTTCCAGATACTCTAACACAAATCAACTTAAACCAAATCCCACAAAGCCAGAAGTGTGTGCTTTTCATTAGAGAAAAAGGGAAGCTAGTCACAAATGAAAGATAGCTTAGTCAGGTGTCGAAATTCAACAATTTGAAACCCCAAAATATCTTGGAATGACACATTATTCGGCTCATATTTTCAAGAAGCACTGCATAAACTGCAAGTCAAACTTTTTCCCGGGAAAATTCTTCTACAGAAACTGACCGGATCACTGCAGTCAACGTGAAACTATAAATCTCTGCAGCGGTATTATGCTACTCTATGGCAGAGTATGCTTGCCCTGTTTGATGTAATTCAAAAACGGTAAACTGATGGACATACCTCTCGATGACACCTGCAGAATCATAACAAGTTGCTTGAATTCCACTCCAGTCAAATGGCTTTACCACCTGCTCCTGTTCGAAGAAAGGTAGTCACTATTGAGGAAAGAACGGAAGTGGAGTAGGAGAGACCGCATCCTCTGAATAGGCACTAACCGCGCCCGCAACGACTGAAGGAGGAGTTTTCCAAAAACATCGACGGCACTTCGAACCACTATTGAAAGAGCTAGGTTGCAACTGTGAACTGTGGAGGGCAACGACCTACCTCCCCTCACGCTCGAGTAGTCCTTCAGAAACCCTACCTCCAGGCTATGATGAGAAATGGATGACTTCGAAGTCTTTGAACATACTGAGATATTGAGTTGGCAAATCAGAGATTAATTTGGCAAGATGGAGCTTCACTGATCAAACTGATACCCACTGTGACTGTGGAGAAGAACAGACTGTTCATCACATGATTAAATACCTGCTGAACAGAAGATCCAGAGCAAGGAACAGAAAATACATTGGAAGTGGCCAGGTTTTGGGCAAGAGTAATGCAGTCTGAGCTGTGCATTTAATTTGTACGTTTCTGATACGAGAATAAATAAAAGTTGCTAACTTCCTTGTATTAAGTTTTACGACTGTGTTACTCGCGAGCTGTAAATTTTGCGGCACCTAATCGATTATCTGTGTAGTCACTACTGTTACACTGGTTTATCTTAACTAAGGGCTTTGAATGATACTCCGTGACCCAGGGGTAGCGTATTTGATTGGTAATCAAAACGTCTTAAGTCCCGGGTTCGAATCCCGCAGCTGTTTAAAGTTTGATTAACAATCAGCATTGGCGGCCGAAGACTTCCGGCATAAGAAGTCGCCCTCATTCAGCCAACGGCCCTGTCAAATATGGCGGAGGAGCGGGCAGAGGTTCAGGGCACTGTCTTGTCCTAGAGGTGGGTGGGAAACTGCCCCTAAAGGCGAAAGAATAAACAATGATCAACTGCATGAGGATGCAGAAGACAATGGAAACCATTGCATTAAAGACACGTAACATGCATCCACAGGACATGTGGCTTGTAATTGAAGAAGTGTCATGATGATTTCTACGTTGGCAAAAGACTCCGGAATAGTCCCCCATTCGTATCTCCGGGAGGGGCTGCCAAGGGGGAGGTTACCATGAGAAAACGATGGAATAATCAACGAAAGGATAACGTTCTACGAATCGGGGCGTGGAACGTCAGAAGCTTGAACGTGGTAGGGAAACTAGAAAATCTGAAAAGGGAAATGCAAAGGCTCAATCTAGATAAAGTAGTGGTCATTGAAGTGAAATGGAAAGGAGACAAGCATTTCTGGTCAGACGAATATAGGGTAATATCAACAGCAGCAGAAAATGGTATAACGGGAGGAGGATTCGTTTTAAATAGAAAGGTATTGTGAACAGTTCAGTGACAGAGTTGTTCTTATCAGAATCGACAGCAAACCAACACCGACGACGATAGTTCAGGTATACATGCCGACGTCGCAAGCTGAAGATGAACAGATAGAGAAAGTGTATGAGGATATTGAAAGGGTAATGCAGTATGTAAAGGGGGACGAAAATCTAATAGTCATGGGCGACTGGAATGCAGTTGTAGGGGAAGGAGTAGAAGAAAAGGTTACAGGAGAATATGGGCTTGGGACAAGGAATGAAAGAGGAAAAAGGCTAATTGAGTTCTGCAACAAGTTTCAGCTAGTAATAGCGAATACTCTGTTCAAGAATCATAAGAGGAGGTATACTTTGAAAATGCCAGGTGATACGCGAAGATTTCAGTTACATTACACACTGTCATACAGAGATTCCGAAATCAGATACTTGATTGTAAGGTGTACCCAGGAACATATATATACTCAGATCACTATATAGTAGTGATGAAGAGTAGGCTAAAATTTAAGAAATTAGTAAGGAAGAATCAATACGCAAAGAAGTGGGATACGGAAGTACTAAGCAATGACAAGTATCAGTTGAAGTTCTCTATGGTTATAGATACAGCAATAAGGAATACCTCAGTAGGCACCACAGTTGAAGAGGAATGGACATCTCTAAAAAGGGCCATCACAGAAGTTGGGAAGGAAAAGATAGGTACAAAGAAGGTAACCGCGAAGAAACCATGGGTAACAAAAGAAATACTTCAATTGATCGATGAAAGGAGGAAGTACAAAAATGTTTCTGGAAACTCAGGAATACAGAAATACAAGTCACTGAGGAATGAAAGAAATAGGAAGTGTAGGGACGCTAAGACGAAATGGCTGGAAAAATGTGAATACATCAAAAAAGAAATGACTGTCGGAAGGGCAGGTTCATTCAAAACAACCTTCGGTGACATTGAAAGCAAGCGTGATAACATTAAGAGTGCAACGGGAATTCCATTGTGAAACGCAGAGGAGAGAGCGGATAGGTGAAAAGAATATATTGAAAGCCTATATGAGGGGGAAGATTTGTCTGATGAGACAGAAGAAGAAACAGGAGTCGATTTAGAAGAGATAAGGGTTCCAGTATTAGAATCAGAATTTAAGAGAGCTTTGGAGGACTTAAGATCAAATAAGGCAGAAGGGATAGATATCATTCCACCCTGATTTTCTAAAATCATTGGGGGAAGTGGCAGCAAAACGACTATTCACGTTGGTTGTAGAATGTATGAGTCTGATGACATACCATCAGTCTTTCTGAAGACGGCAAGAGCTGACAAGTGCGAGAGTTCACGAACAATCAGCTTAACAGCTCATGCATCCAAGTTGCTTACAAGAATAATATACAGAAAAATGGAAAAGAAATTTGAGGATGCGCTAGATGACGATCGATTTTGCTTTAGGAAAGGTAAAGGCGCTAGAGAGGCAATCCTGACGTTGCCGTTAATAATGGAAGCAAGACTAAAGAAAAATCAAGACACGTACATGAGATTTGTCGACCTGGAAAAAGCGTTCGACAATGTAAAATGGTGCAAGATGTTCGAAATTCTGAAAAAAGTAGGGGTAAACGATACGGAGAGAGGCGTCACATACAATATGTACAAGAGCCAAGAGAGTGCTCGTATTAAAAAGTGTGTAAGACAAGAATGTAACCTTTCGCCATTACTGTTCAATCCGTACATAGAGGAAGCAATGATGGAAATAAAAGAAAGGTTCAGGAGTGGAATTAAAATTCAAGGTGAAAGGATATCAATGATACGATTCGCTGATGGCATTGCTACCTTGAGTGAAAGTGAAGAAGAATTACATGATCTGCTGTCCGATATTAACAGTCTAATGAGTGCAAAGTATGGACTGAGAGTAAATCGAAGAAAGATGAAGGTAATAAGAAGTAGTAGAAATGAGAACAGCAAGAAACGTATGGTCACGTAGTATGTAGATGTAGTTAATGAATTCTGCTACCTGGGCAGTAAAATAACCAATAACGGAAGGAGCAAGGAGGACAGCAGAAGCAACGCGCAATGGCAATAAGGGCAATTCCTGGTCAAGAGAAGTCTACTAGTATCAAATATCGGCATTAATTTGAGGAAGAAACTTCTGAGAATGCACGTTTGGAGTACAGCACTGTATGGTAGTGAGAGATGAACTGTGGGAAAACCGGAACAGAAGAGAATCTAAGCATTTGAGATGTGGTGCTATAGACGAATGTTGAAAATTGGATGAGCTGATAAGGTAAGGAATGAGGAGGCACTGCGCAGAATCGGAGAGGAAAATAAATGTAGTAAACGCTGATAAGAAGGGACAAGATGATAGGACATCGGTTAAGACATGAGGGAATGTCTTCCATGGTACTAGAGGGAACTGTAGAGGGCAAAAACTGTAGAGAAAGTCAGAGATTGATGACAAAAAAAAAAAAAAAAAAAAAAAAAAAAAAAAAAAAAAAAGCTTTTGAGGCAAACGTGGCTCAGTCAGTGTAACTGTAGGGGGAATGTAGGGACACCATGACCTGCAATCAGACAGATAATGCTTTCTGCTTTCTTTTCCATTCTTCCATTCTTGGTGGTTCTGTTATGTGCTGTGAGAAGAAAGGAGGCTGCCATTAAACATATTGAAAAGGAAACACAAAACTGTATAACTGCAGCCGGGGTATTTATCAGTGTAATAAGAAGAGCCGCTTTTTGTTTGCAGACAAGCGCTGTAAATGAGACAATGCTGCTATACTTGCATACTTAGCGAAACATGTTTGAAATGTTGTTCGTATCGAGGTATGACTATTTATATTGTGGGACTTGCAGTTCTCGATTCACGTGGGTCTATCTGCTGTTTTCTATAATGTATATTGATTCGTAACTGAGATGAGCAGAGATGTTCTCATTCATCCGTCATTTTCCTGCTTTTTGATGGTTTTAAGAGTAATTTGTCATCTGAGTCCTCGTCTGACAGCGGCGAAATCAAAACGTGGTTAATGTAATCCTGATTACGATTTTATGTGTAAACCAACTGTATATTTTGAATTTTAATAATTATAGATTAATATTAAATCTTCAGTCTCTATATACACTTCATTCCCTCATTAAACTGCATGAAATTTTACCCGATCTGATGCCTCGTGTAGCAATTACAAAGGAGCAGAGCTTTGTACCTTCAGCATGACAGTTACCTATATGGGGCCCATTTTTAATTTTGCATAACTAGTTACAAAAGAACAAAAGCGTTTGGAGTATTGAAAGAGGACTTAGTTGAAGACGAGATGGGAGACGTGATACTGCGAGAAGAATTTGACAAATCACTGAAAGACCTATGTCGAAACAAGGACGCCGGAATAGACTATATTCCGACAGATCTACTGATATCTTTCCGAGAATCAGTCATACAAAACTATTCCATCAGACGTGCAAGACGTTATCAGATTCCAGAAGGTAAGTTTACCTCGAAAACATCGAACCAGTAGCTGCAACGTCTTGTATGCATACAATATTTCATCGAAATGCTTTTTTATTTGTACCTTATAGTAAGATCTTCAAAACTATAGCCGACAGTTCACAGCACAGGTTTTGCTTTTAAGGCGTAATCTGGAAGATGGTCCTGGAGTTAATATTAGATTGAGCGATGAGAGGTTTGCTCATTAAGCAGTAGTAAAGTATTTCATATGCCGAAATATATCCGTTGAGCTTAGCATTTGTGTTTATATTATTACTGAAGAGCAGTCAGATCGCGTCATGGTATTAGTTTGTTTGAGTTACTGTTCACGTAGTATAGTGAGCATCCTGATAATGATACAGCTGCTTGTCTTTTCTCCAAAGTTTTCTTTAATTTTGCTGTAGGTGGTATGTATCTTACTGTAGTGAAATAGGGCTCCAAATACTTACGTTTTTCCTGCTTAGCCATTTTGCAAGAGAATGAACTTGAAGGCAATTTTATTGAAATGGGAAAGGACTTAGATGAAGAAGAGATTGGGGATGTGATACTGCGAGATGAATTTAACAAATCACAAAAGAGCTAAGTCGAAACAAGGCCTGTGGAGTAGACTAATAATCTTGCGAGAGCCAGCCATGCCAAAACTATTCCGCATGGTGTGCAAGATGTATGAGACAGGCGACATGCCCCGAGACTTCCCCCAGACTTCAAGAAGAAAGTAATAACTCTAATTCCAAATAAATGAGGCGCTCCCAGGCGTAAATATTACAGAAGTGTTGGTTTAATAAGTCGTAACTGCGAAATAGTAACACCAATTCTTCACAGAAGAATGGAAAAGCTGGCAGAAGCCGACCTCGATGAAGATCAGTTTGGATTGTAGAGAAATGTAGGAATACTCGAGGCAATACTGCCCCTACGATTCCTCTTATAGGTTAATAAAGGCAAACCTACGTTCGAAGCATTTGTAAACTTAGAGAAAAATATTGACAGTGTTTTTCCACCTCTACACCTACATGATTACTCTGCAATTCACATTTAAGTGCTTGGAAGTGTTGACTACAATACTCTCTCAGAAATTTTGAAGGCAGCAATGGTAAAATACAGGGATCTAAGGCCTATTTACAACTTGTACAGTAACCAGGCGACAGTTATGAAAGTCGAGGGACATGAAAGAGAAGTAGTGGTTGAGAAGGGAGTGAGACAGGGTTGTAGCCTGTTGCCGTAGTTATTCAATTTGTCCATCGAAGCAACCAATAAAGAAAATAAAAGAAAAATTTGAAGTAGGAATTGAAGTCCAGGGAGAAAAAAAAATCTTTGTGGTTTACCGACGGCATTGTATTTCTGTCAGAAACAGCAAAGGACTTGGAAGACCAGTTCAGTGGAATGGGCAGTGCCTTGAAAGGATGATATAGAATGAACATCAACAAAGCAGAACAAGGATAATTGAAAATAGTCAAATTAAATCAGGTGATGTTAAGGAATTACATTAAGAAACGAGACCTCAAATATAGTAGATGAGTTGGCTATTTGGACAGTAAAATAAATGATAAGGGCCGACCTGAGAGGATAAAAAAGGAGACTGGGATGGCAAGAAAAGCGTTACTGAAGAAGAGAAATTTGTTAACATCAACTCAAGTGATAGGAAGTATTTTCTGAGGGTATCTGGATGTAACCATGTGTGGAAGTGAAACATGAATGGTGAACAGTCTGCATAAGAGTAGAACAGAGGCTTTTGAAATATGGTGCTGCAAAAGAATTCTGATGATTAAATGGATATGTCGCGTAGCTTAATGAGGGGGTATTAAATAAAATTGGGAAGAAAAGAAATTTGTGGCACAATCTTAATAGGAGAAGGGATCGGTTGGTAGCACGCATTCTGAGACATTAACGGATCACTGGTTTAGTATTGTAGGGAGTGGTGGGCGTAAAAATTGTAGTGGGAGACGAAGACGTGAGTACAGTAACCAGATTCAGAAGAATGTAGGTTACAGTAGTTATTCGGAGATGAAGAGGCTTGCACAGGATGGAGTGGCGTGGAGAGCTGCGTCAAACCAGTCTTCGGACTCAAGACTACAACACTGACAATGGGCTTCTTGCATCAAGGTAGTCTTGTGTAGAACCTTTATGTCGACCAGTTCACACTTTTTTACGCACAGACTCCATACATACTGAACAAGTCATGAGAGGAATTTGTTTGTGAACTTTGAATGCAGGTCAGTACTTCTGACCGCAGACGGTGTGGGAGGAATACGGTCGGCTGCCCGCGCCAGTAACAGCTATAGGCCTGGGCGTGTCCCTATCTGTGTGGCCACGCCTCATTTGGCTCCGTGTGGCGTGCCTGGATAGGACGCCTGCATACGCCGTGTCAACGGCGTGTGCTGTATCGTATTATGCCGCTTACCACGTTGCCCAAATACAACATCACTGTTCAACCACACGAGACTCCTTTCAGTCCCCATCCCGTTCTCTAAACAGGATCACACCAAAGCTTAATTTTTTTTTTTTTATTTCAACACATCCAGTAGTTTATGAGCTTGTAGTACTAAAGCATAACGGGATTTTCGGGCTAAATTTAAGCAGAGTAAGTGACCATGTAAGCACGTGGTGACCTAATCTTGTTATGTTACACCGAATGATGTTAAGTGTCTTAGTTAACAGTGATTAAGGGGAATACAAAAGGTAGTAGGGGTATAAAACTTCGATTTCAATTTTTTTACGGAAAATAGTTATTTGGAGTTCTCTCTTTGATTAATGTTTCGTTCATTTTGGATGGATATAAGTATTTTAAATTTATTTTGAAATATTTACTGCACAAGTAATTTCTGCAGGTTCCATGAGCACTATTTAAGTTGGGGATTTGTGTTGATTTATAGGAAACATCCTGGGTGCGTAGGTTGGCTACATTGGTTGCTGTGATACCATTTCCTGTTTGTGGTACAATGCACGGTATCACCCACGTATTGTATGGCACATTATACCTTTCGTTGTGTATACTTGGACTTTTTGCTCATCGAGTTTTATTTCTCCTTTTAATATGACTACCAAAGAAAACGTTTAAGAAGATACGAAATAAGGGCAGTATATTCTAAAACGCGTGTCTTGCTGGAAATTTAGTTCCAGAGAATGACGTTAATGTAAGCAACACCTAAAGAATTTCTTCACCATCAAGTGCTTCCAAGAAGCAGCTTGTGAACAGTAATGAAGTGTACATTGAAACCAGGGCCAGTGATATCAGTGCGCCCCTATTAATGTTTCGAGATGCACTGACGCTTTAGGCGAAACAGTAAAATTAACTGCAGAAGAGGCAATGAAATCTGGTACAGAGGAAGCAGTTAAAGAAAATTATGGTAGCAACGACATTTGCATAGCATTTGACAGCTCATGGCAGAAGTGGGAACACAATTCTAAAAACTCTTGTGCAGCTGCCGTAAGAATATCGAGAGATGCTTAATGTTGAAGTATTGTCAAATCATTGTCATGAGTACACAAAAGAATGAATGCAATGAAAAGAAACACCTGCATGAACACAACTGTCAGAAAACATTTGAGGGAACCAGTGGAGGAATGGAAAGATCCTCAGCTATGAAGATCTTTCAGAGCTCTCAAGAACAGCGTGAGGTTTGCTATGATAAAATAATTCAAGTCAATAATTGGCAGCAGGCCCTATGATGACATAACACCGCAAAAGGTAGAATGTGTCAGTTATGTGCATAAACGAGTGGGTAGCCGACTATGCAAAATCAGGTAGAACTTTTCCAGCAAAAAGGTTGAAGACAGCAAGACTATTAGATGACGTTTGTCCGGCAAAACAACCAATGATCTAAGTGAATACTACAGTCAAGCCACTAGAAGGAATACAAACTACCTGAAAGGCACGAGAAAAGTAGTTTGGGCAACATTTTCCCACAAGTCGTCAAATGATGGAAAATGGAAATGAGCGTTTGGCTTCATTGGCCGGGAGGCCCCTTGCGGGACAGGTCCGACCGTCTTGGTGCAGGTCTCATTACATTCGACGCAACATTGGGCGAGCTGCGCGCCGGATGGGGATGAAATGATGATGAAGACAACACGACGCGCAGTCCCTGAGCGGAAAAAATCCCTGACCCAGCCGGGAATCGAACCCGGGCCCGTAAGACGGCAATCCGTCACGCTGACCACACAGCTATTGGGGCGGACTCGGCAAGTGATAAGAAGCCACTGCGAAACTTTTACAACTTGTATTCAATTGACTGGTGTAAACACAGCAAAACTGAGGCAGCAGGAAGTGAATATTCCCATGCAAACATCATCTCTGGTAATGGTGGAGCAGCAATAAAGGCCAACACACAGAGATCCAGCGCTCCAGATCTTCTGAAGAAATGCCTTACAGAAAAAACTCAAAATCTCTCAACGAGGTTGGTTGGACCAGGATGCCCGAAAAGGTATTTGTGGGCTTGAAAACACTGAAGATCGGGTCAATGATGCCGTGATCACCTCAGATGATGGAAGTGTAGGCAGAATAAAGATTACAAAGCAATTTGTAATTAAGTGTAGGCATAATACCGTAGCAGTCCTACGAGAACTGGATAGACAACCCATCTCCAAGGCAGAAATTTTGGCCAAAAATAGAGCAGGAGGCAGCAAGGTCCCTCAAACGGAGAAGCGACTGCATCTCGTTGATCCTCAAGAAGATAAATAATACAAAGCTGGAGAGTTTTAGGCTGTCCCATAATTGAACAGAAAGTTTTCGTTTACCTCAACTTTCATGTACAATTTCTGATAAACTATTTTCTTTTTCTTCTTTTGAAAATGTTTCCAATTATCTCAGAAACTACTTAAGTTAAAACTCTAAAATTTTTACATCTTATTGACAGTTGTATTATGCTTACGTGGATAAACAATGACACAGTTAGCACTCAAAGTTTGATCATAAAAATGTATAGAGAATTACATAAATATGTAAGAGCTTCATTATAAAATTCAAATCTTGATTCCTGATGAAGTAGTTAGATACTTGGTAAATCACTGAATCTATATGACTGTAATTTAGGAAAAAAATTTTGATTTATTACCTTGGATAGTTGCCGAGGTAATGGGATACAATTTTTTTAAAATTTAACAGTATAATGACATGGGACTGACACTCCCCTTAATTACACGTATGGGATATTGAACGAAAAGAATGAAATGAAAATTCCTGTTCAATTCAGAATCAGTAAAATTGTACCCACAGAACATCCTGTTCCTTTAATTGCATGCAAAAAGCAGTATCAAGCAAATTAGAGAAACTTCTTTCTCTGACATTTTCCCACAAGTATTGAAAGGGTACAGTTCCGCCCGACATTGAAAATAGGTACAACATACTTCATTATTTTTGTCAGAACAACACATTTTTTTTGTAAAATAACTCAATTTCAATTAATACAGCGAAGCCGGCTACCAGTGTGGGAAAGAATGACAATTTATTTATTTAATTTATCACATGTGCACTCCCACAAAGTAAATCCCTACATCCAGTTTGGTGAGGTCTGTGAAATGAATGAATGTATCGTCGTCTGCTAACCACAGATAGTGAATGTGAATATATGATCATCTTTGAGATGATCCTTTGGCCACCTTTGGTGGGACCAAAGAGATGAAATTTACCTGAGCTTTGAGCGCCTGAAATGTGGCTGACCAATACGGTAGCAAGGTGCTCCCCCACTTCAGCAGAGGTGCGAGAGGACCTGAAGAACAGCCATGTTTCAGCACTCTGCCGCTGGATCTTGTGCTGTTAAGACCTGTCTTCGTTGTGCTCCGTAAAGACAAAAGAGTGGAGACATGGTATGCATGTGGAATATTTAAGAGTAGTTTGAAATAATAATTTCTCTATTTAAGGAACTTTTGTGGGGATAATTAAATGTCAAGCAGGTAATATTAATGGGATCGTAGTAATCTTCGGAAGTGACCAACAGTCACAATGAAACCACGTGTAGCAATAAGTTGAAATACTTCTGTGTGCTTAAGTTAAGCTGAATTGCTAGCGTGTGTACTATAAGTTGAAATATTTAAGAAATAGGGTGTGCAGGACTTGAAATTAGAGGCGACTACTTCCACGTGGTGAGTACTGTGTGAGTCTCAATCTGTGTATGAGACAAAGGATAAAGAGAAGTACTCGTCCATGGTACCAGTTGAGGACTCGTGTGTGTGATGAATATGTTCTTAATATTACTTTGCGAGATATGTTTCCGTGTGACGCTTGATTCAAACTATAACACTCAAAGAGAAACAAGGTTAGTCAGCCGTCTATCCAGCAACGCGACTTGGCTTGCATTGCACAGGAAGACATGCATATATCTCCAGAGTTCATAGTAGGAAAGTAGAATTACGAAGTGGGGCAGTGTCGTGTGAAACTGGGATGAATATTAATTGAAGTGGGAAAGCTGAAAGTGATAATGTTGTGACTATTCCCTGTGTAGTATTTCATATTGTAGTGTGGTGTATGTAATGTAATTTGGGTATGTGTGGTTTGCATGGGAGAGTAGCGAGGTAGTTGCAGAGGTAGTGGGTTATGCGTGTTCCTTTTGTACCGCTCGGTCTGGAGGAAAGTTTCGTGATGATGATTGTGAGAGTCGAAGTGTGAGAAATAATAAATGATCCACCATCCTATCCAGAAAGTGCACTGTAGCGTTAAATAATTACGAGACCATAAGATAGAGATTCACCAATGTAAAGCCATGCCCACTGGGCGGAATTTGTCACGTGTTATTGTTGTAGGTTATAGAATTTGTGTGTTTAGGTTATAAAATTTATCGAAATAAATAAATTATAAAGAATTCATGTTGACGTCTCGGCGACCAAATTCGCCTGATGCAAATCCTATGGAACCCATCTGGGTTGCTACCGGGCCCAATCACCGCGTATGCAGATACGCGGCCCGTTATTTACGCGAATTACATGACCTGTACATTGACACCTAATGCTACATACCTCCAAAAACCTACCAAGTGATGTATTTCGTTCCAAAGACAAAGAAGCTATTAAGCAGGTCGTCATTAAGTTTTGGCTCGTCAGTGTATATCAGCTGTGAACTGCAAATGCTCCGCCAGCGGTCTCGACCAATCATAACAGAGCATACGTATGATAGCTTCTGGCTGCTGTGTGAAACACACACACACACACACACACGAATTTCAATTATTTATTACGTGAGACATCGGAATCTGTGGAACATAGCAAATGTACCGAAAGAATGGAAGTATGTATGACTACTAATTCACAAAGCAACTGAAAATTCCTGTGTAGGTTTGTGAAACAAACACTGTAGTACTATTACTGCATTTAGTGACAATGTACGACAGTATTACAAGAGGAAATATATTTTATTTTAAATAGAAAGCACAAATACACAACTTTTGCAGTTGAGAGTCTGATAATAGTTTTGGCAGTCTACTTCAAAACTCTCCGCTTTCGTTGAACCTCATCCTGTTGCAGAATTTCGAGCTAGTGTGGCGATGATCAAGCGCGGTGATGGTGTTCAGTGATGCTGAAAAATAATATCTCCATATCCGATACAAGTAAGCCTATGTAGGTGCGTGGTCGTTGTATAGGTTTGCCATGGAAAGGAACCGGGGTCGATTCCTGGTATTTCCAGGGACTTTTCCTTGGTGGGAGGACTGTCACCGGCTTCACTCAGCCCTGTGATGCTAACTGAGGCGCTATTTGACTATGCAGCAGCGGCTCCACGGGCTGGAAAGTCTGCAAAACCGCCGGGAGAGCGGTGTGCTGACAATATGCCGCTCCATACCGCATCCTCAGACGCCACAAGGCAGAGGATGATCCGGCGGCATAGCTTGGGCCTTCACGAGTTTGCGAAGAGCTCGTTTTAGATCTTATATACACTCATCAAAAAAGTTAAGCATGTTTCCAAAATAGCCACAAAGAATCACCATGGACGTTCCTTTTGTGTTTATGTGGGTAGGTGGTTGTGTACATAACGCGAACTCGTCTTTGCCAGTCTGCCTCATCAGCAGCCGTCCACTCACTGATAGCCGGCCGCGGTGGCCGTGCGGTTCTAGGCGCTCCAGTTCGGAACCGCGCTGCTGCTACGGTCGCAGGTTCGAATCCTGCCTCGGGCATGGGTGTGTGTGATGTCCTTAGGTTAGTTAGGTTTAACTAGTTCTAAGTTCTAGGGGACTGATGACCTTAGCATTTAAGTCCCATAGTGCTCAGACCCATTTGAACCAGCACACCGCCCTCCCGGTCGTTTTGGTGGTTTTCTTTGAGTGGAGCCTCTACTGTTCGGTCCAGTAGTTCCTCAATTGGCGTCACGAGGCTGTCACGAGGCTGAGTGCACCCCGCAAAAAAGGCAACAGCGCATGGCGGTCAGGATGGTCACCCATCCAAGAGCCGGTCACGCCCGACAGCGCTTAATTTCCATGATGTGATGGGAACCGGTGTATCCTCTGCGGCAAGGCCGTTGTCTCGCATAATGACACGACTATCGCAATGTCACAGCTGCTGTCAGGTGCTCGATGTCGTGGGATTGCAATTCCAGGGTGCTCATAACTCGAAACACGCGGTACTGGCTTATTTGCGGAGTAGATTTTTATATGCGACGTCCTATCCAGTGCCACTCGCCAAACAATTTCGTTACATTAAGTGACTTGAGACAGTTCAAAGGCCAGTCCCAGTAATTTTCAAATCTGATATCGTGCACCTGAATTGTTCCACCAGCGACCCATCGATATCCAATCCTTACACATACGAAAACTTAGTTCTACATCCTCACCTATGTACGTACTCCGCAAACCAATACACGGTGGACAGTGGAGGGTTTCTTCTACTACCACTAGTCATTCCCTTTCTTGTTCCACTCAAAACCGAAGCGGAGTAAAATCGACACTAAGTTCTTCCGCAGAAAAATTCAGATATAATTCACGTTCCCTACAACTGACAACAGATTTCTCCGTTTCATGTGACTTTGCGACGTTAAGCTTAGTTGTTTTATCGGTGTGCTGCGTCAAGTAGGACACCTCTAATACAGGTTGGTTGTTATTAAACAGGAAAAACGACAACCAAAACATTTTTACGGACATACTGAAGATAAATAATGAAAAGTCTTTGGAAGAAACACATTTTAATTTCGACATGAAAGGGTAAAATCTCGTGATTTTGGTGGTTACGCAGTTTGGTACGATCTGCCAGTGATTCACTTATCACTAAACGTGTTACGGGGTAAACGAGCGACCTCACGAGCAATGTGAGGTGGAGGTGCATAGTGCATCACAAAAGCTGAGTCTAAAGCGTCTCTCTGCCATGGAGCACGGATCTCGTATTGGCGAAGTAGATCACGGTAACGTGTTCCATTCCCGCTGCATGTCGTTGGTTCGTGGGGTCCGTTTCCCAAAGGAAAATGGAGCATTCGTGAACTGCGCCGTGAAGCCACACCACACAGTGACGCATTCACTATGCAGGGGAATGTTCGTTGGTGGGGACGATCCCTAAATGCGACAGTTGTGAGTGTTCACTGCTCCAGTGAGCGCAAAACGTGCTTCATCACACCGAAAAATGTTCCAAGGCCACATGTCGTCAACTTCAACCTTTGCAAGAAACATAAAAGCGAAGTCTACACCAATATCTTCAACACGTGCGAAAACCTGGTGAGCAATGTGAAGTCTGTGCAGATACCATTTCATTATTCACGGTACTCTTAGAACGGTGGGCCACGCAATGTTCGCTGTCGTGACAGCTCGTGTACTGCTTGAAGAACGCACAGTGCGTTCAGCATTCTTATCGACAGCAACAGTAACTTCTTCAATAAGTTGTGACGTGATTGGCAGTCGGTCTCTCTCACGAACAAACCGGGTCATTAACCGATCATTCCAAGCTGCATAACCACTAAGATCACCATGTTTGAACTATCTCGTACGGAAATTTAAATTTGTTAAAGGTTTATTTGTTATTTCTGTTCCCAAAAAATTTCGCTATTCATGGGGATCTTATCAAGTAGCGAAAGTTTAGTTCATAAAACCAAGTACTGTATTCGAACATTACAGGACTGCTTTCCCTACTTATCTGCATTTAAATTTCTCCACAATTCGACCTAACTGCTATTCTTCAGACAAAGTAGAAATTCTGTCCAAGTCAGTCTGTATCGTCCTACAGTCACACCTGTATACTAGAACGTCATCAGCAAACAGTCTCAAATCATTATTAACCCTAGCGACAGACCTGTTTTTGTATATAGAGAACAAGAGTGGCCCTATCTCAGTTACCTAGGGCATTCCTGACGATACTCTTTCCGGTAGTGTCGCACGAATTTGTGTTAGTGATGCTGCGTTGAATGTGGTCGTGCAGTACTCACGTACACTTTCCGAAGCGTAGAACAGCACTCAAAATAGTTATTTACAAATTCTACTTTAGTCACTAGTCCACAATTTTCGTTAACAAATTACTGAAATTACAGTCTCAGTTAACCAACAAATGATGCCTCTTGTGATGCTATAAGAGAGTTCCGTCTAGAGACTGCAGCTAAGACACTGCTTAAAATATACATCCAAGCTCGCTGTTTTCTACAGCGTTGTTAATTAGTTCGTAGTAATTGTTGGAAAGCTATCGAGTGAAACGTAAGTGATTTCTGGTGTTTCTCATCCCAGCGTTATAGTCCTTCTGCTTTTCATAAACGATTTAGAGCCGTCTTAGGTTGTTCACAGATGATGATGCCGTTCATCGTCTAGTAAAATAATCAGAAGATCTAAACAAATTTAGAAAAGATACCTGTATGGTGATAAAATTGGCAACTGACCAAAGTAAAGAAAAGTGTGAGGCTATCCACAGGAGTGCTAAAAGGAATCCGTTAAACTTTAGTTACACTATAAATCAGTCAGAGCTAAAGACCGTAAATTCATATAAATACCTGAGAATCACAATTACGAACAGCAGAAATTAGGAAGAAAACACAGAAGAAGCTGTGGGGAAGACAAACCAACGACTGAGTTTAATTGGCAGAACACTTAGAAAATCTAACAGATCTGCTAAAGAGGCTGCCTACACTACGGTTGTCCATCTTTTGAAGTACTGCCGCGCAATGTGGGATCCTGACCAAATAGGATTTACGGAGTACATGGAGGAAGTTCAAAGAACAAGAGCACGTTTTGTATTATTGCGAAATAGGGGAGAGAGAGCCACAGACATGATACAGGGCTTGGGGTGGACATCATTAAAATTGACATAATGAAAACAAAGGCGATTTTCGTTGCGGCGGAATCTTGTCACGAAATTTCAATCACTAACTTTCGCCTCCGAATGCGAAAATATGTTGATGCCTACCTATTTAGGGAGAAACGATCATCATAAAATAAAGGAAATCAGAGCTCGCACGGAAAGATAAGGTGTACGTTTTTTCTTCGTGTTACTTGAGACTGGAAAAACAGAACTACTGTGAAGGTGGTTTGATGAACTCTCTGCCAGACACTTAAGCGTGATTTGCAGAGTATCCACGTAGATGGGGGTGAATTATGGTTCATGAGATCTTCTGTGTAGTCTCTTCCTTGGACCTACGGTTGTCGATGAGATCTCTCTGCATTTGCTCTGACGTCACAGCATAGGCTTCTCCGTCACTACACCGCCCGGAACCCCGACGAATTGGGTCTGAGCACTATGGGACTCAACTGCTGAGGTCATTAGTCCCCTAGAACTTAGAACTAGTTAAACCTAACTAAGCTAAGGACAGCACACACATCCATGCCCGAGGCAGGATTCGAACCTGCGACCGTAGCGGTCTCGCGGTTCCAGAGTGCAGCGCCAGAACCGCGCGGCCACTTCGGCCGGCCCCCGACGAATTCCTCAAACAGAATGCGCGCAAAACCAAACGGAGACACACATCTACAATACATAGTGAAACGTGATTTCGCACGATAACATCACATAACATGAATCAATACCAGACATAACGCTATAACACGACACGTTTACGTATTCATATATGTCACCAGAGGAGCAGAAATTTCAGCGTTCGCGCATATCTGAGTATTTTGTTTCAAAATTTCTGCATCCTTTCACCTTGTCTCTGAAGACTGCTCGGCGTCCAGGGTAACACACTGGATTCTGTTACACGTAGTCTTGGGCCGGCCGCGGTGGTCTCGCGGTTCTAGGCGCGCAGTCCGGAACCGTGCGACTGCTACGGTCGCAGGTTCGCATCCTGCCTCGGGCATGGATGTGTGTGATGTCCTTAGGTTAGTTAGGTTTAAGTAGTTCTAAGTTCTAGGGGACTGATGACCACAGCTGTTGAGTCCCATAGTGCTCAGAGCCATTTGAACACGTAGCCTTGGAGCTACTCACATACAGTAAGTTGACAAAAGTCAGGGGGATAGCCTCCTAATAGCGTATCGAACCTTCTCCTGTTCGACGTAGCGCAGCAACTCAACGTGGCACAGACTCAACAAGTCATTGGAAGCCCCAGAAAAATACTGAGCCGTACTCTACAACCGTCCATAAGTGCTAGAGTGTCGCCAGTTCAGGAGTTTTTGAACGAACCGACCCCTCGATTACGTCCCACGATTGTTCGATGATATTCATGTAGGGCGATGTACGTGACCAAATCATTTGCTCGAATTGTCGAGGATGTTATCCAAATCAAGCGCGAACGTTTGTGACCCGGCGACATAGTGCATCGTGTTTTGGGGACATGAAGTCCACCAATGGCTGAAAATTGTCTCCAGGTAGCCAAACATAACCATTTCCAGTCAATTGCCGGTTCATTTGGAACACGTCACCTTAGTAGTAAAGTCCCATAAGTTTTCACACACATTTTTTGGAGCATATCATGTAAACACAGTCCTCACCAATACGAAACCATAACTAGCTTGCAGAGTTCCTTTTAGACAACTTGTGCCCATGGCTTCGTGGCGTCTGCACCACACACTAACCATATCACAAGCTTTCATCAGCTGAAATCGAGACTCGTATGACCAAGATTTTCCAGTTGTCTAGGATACAGCCGATATGGTCACCATCCCACGAGAGTGCTGCAGGCGATGTCGTGCTGTTAGCAAAGGCACTCGTGACGATCATCTCCTTCATAGCCCATTAACGCCAAATTTCGCCACCCTGGCCTAAAGGATACGTTCGTAGTACTCCCCACATTGATTTCTGCGGTTATTTCACGCAGGCGTTCTCGGTGCACCCTTGACACCGTAGATCTCGGAGTACTGAATTCCGTAACGATTTCTATAACGGAATGCATCATGCAACTAGCTCAAAGTACCACTCTGCGTCCAAAGTCTGTTAATTCATTTTTCACATAACCAGATGAGTACAAATGACAGCTACAGCAAAGCATTGCCCTTTTTACCTTATCTAAGCGACACTATCGCCATCTGCATATGTGCATATTGCTAACCAATTACGTCTGTTACCTCACTGTGTCTGAGAACCTACACTACTGTCCATTAAAATTGCTACACCACTAAGATGACGTGCTACAGACGCGAAATTTAACCGAAAAGAAGAAGATGCTGTGATATGCAAATGATTAGCTTTTCAGAGGATTCATACAAGGCTGGCGCCGGTGGCGACACCTACAACGTGCTGACATGAGGAAAGTTTTCAACCGACTTCTCATACACAAACAGCAGTTGACCGGCGTTGCCTGGTGAAACGTTGTTGTGATGCCTCGTTTAAGGAGGAAAAATGCGTACCGTCACGTTTCCGACTTTGATAAAGGTCGGATTGTAGCCTATCACGATAGCGGTTTATCGTATCGCGACATTGCTGCTCTCGTTGGTCGATATCCAATGACTGTTAGCAGAATATGGAATCGGTGGGTTCAGGAGGGTAATATAGAACGCCGTGCTGGATCCCAACGGCCTCGTATCAATGGCAGTCGAGATAACAGGCATCTTATCCGCATGGCTGTAACGGATCGTGCAGCCACGCCTCGATCCCTGAGTCAACAAATGGGGACGTTTGCAAGACAACAACCATCTGCACGAACAGTTCGACGACGTTGCAGCAGCATGGACTGTCAGCTGCGAGGCTGTATCTGCGGTTACCCTTGACGCTGCATCACAGACAGGAGCGCCTGCGATGTTGTACTCAACGACGAACCTGAGTGCACGAATGGCAAAACGTCATTTTTTCGAATGAATCCCAGTTCTGTTTACAGCAACATGATGGTCGCATCCGTGTTTGGCGACATCGCGGTGAACGCACATTGGAAGCGTGTATTCGTAATCGCCATAATGGCGTATCACCCAGCATGATGGTTTGGGGTGCCATTGGTTACACGTCTCGGTCACCTCTTGTTCGCATTGACGGCACTTTGAACAGTGGACGTTACATTTCCGATGTGTTACGACCCGTGGCTCTACCCTTCATTCGATCCCTGCGACACCCTACATTTCAGCAGGATAGTGCACGACCGCATGTTGCAGGTCCTGTACGGGCCTTTCTGGATACAGAAAACGTTCTACTGCTGTCCTGGCCAGCACATTCTCCACATCTCTCACCAATTGAAAACGTCTGGTCAATGGTGGCCGAGCAACTGGCTCGTCACAATACGCCAGTCACTACTTTTGATGAACTGTGGTACCGTGTTGAAGCTGCATGGGCAGCTGTACCTGTACACGCCGTCCAAGCTCTGTTTGACTCAATGCCCAGGCGTATCAAGGCCGTTATTACGACCAGAGGTGGTTCTTCTGGGTATAGATTTCTCAGGATCTATGCACCCAAATTGAGTGAAAATGTAATCACATGTCAGCTCTAGTATAACATATATGTCCAATGAATACCAGTTTATCATCTGCATTTCTTCTTGGTGTTGCAATTTTAATGGCCAGTAGTGTATTTTGTACGCTGTGACCTTTATGAATGGTCTGCAGTGTGTCACTTTGTGAGACGCTTTCTGAAAGTCTAGGAATATGGAATCTACCTGTTGTCCTTCACCAACAGTTTCCAGGAAAGGGCAAAGTGAGATACACATACGATAATTTCTAAACCCATTCTGATTTGTGGACAGAAGCTTGTTCTCGCCGCCCCCCTCCCCCCCCCCCCCCCCCTCAAACTCGCAGCTAACCAACGTTTATAGGAAAACCTCCCTCTAGATACGCTAAGCCGGCAGCAGACTCCCTGCCGTAAGAATAGCTACCCAGACAGCCGCCCACAGCAACTGGACACCCCAACGGCTTCGGCTGCGGAAGACCATGAGCTGATCACGCCTCTGTCCGCACGGTGGCCAAAGCAAACACTGGCGCAAATCCGCGGAAGCCGCGTGTCTGCCACCGGTCTATTTCTAACGGAGGCATCCCACGAGAACTATCAAGTGGTGCGCCCACTCCAGTCTCTTGTGACAGCGCAGTAGAATTTACCAGCAGGCTCAGAAGTAGCTGCGGCTATGCTTGAACTAAGCATGACAAGATACGTACTGTTAGCAACACACTCGTTTCTCTAGAGATCTACGTTAAGCGTGGATATCTGTGAGACATGGCTGCATCACTGAAAAGTCGAAAGAGGTTCGTTATTACCTCCACTGCGTATCGACGTCCCTCTCAACTTGCTGACTGCCAGGACACCGACAGAAAATCTTTCTGTTGTTACCTCAGAAGCCTTTCCATTGTGTAAGTATGCATTTATTTCAGATGAGTAACCTTTGGCCGCGCGGGGTTAGCCGAGCGGTCTCAGGCGCTGCAGTCATGGACTGTGCGACTGATCCCGGCGGAGGTTCGAATCCTCCCTCGGCCGTGGGTGTGTGTGTTTGTCCTTATGATAATTTACGTTAAGTAGTGTGTAGGCTTAGGGACTGATGATCTTTGCATTTAAGTCCCATAAGATTTCACACACATTTGAACATTTTTAGTAATCTTTGATAGAAGTGATCCTCCTCCACAACAGAGTCCAATGTCTTTCCAGAAATTCATTTTTAACATCAATTTTATAAGAAACGTGTAGAAAGATTGTAAACAATATCAATTTGTCTTGCAGGTACAAGATAAGAAACGTTTGAAACTGAACCTCCTCTTGAGCAATCAACTGAATTCTCCTTGGAACAATCATAACGTTCTGAAACGCACTTTATAACACATTTTACTTATTTCAAGATAGGTTTTAGTTGCTCCAGGCAGTGTCAGAACTTTTCCACCATCCCCTACACAAGTATAAGTGCTGGTAGAATCTTTCCTTCGCCCACCCCCTTCGACAACATGTTTCCCTAGGCAAGTATCCTAATGTGTACCAAACTGGTTTGAAATTTCCCCAAACGTTACAGAATTACGCACCTTGCTATTGCCACTCGCGTCCTTAGGGGTTGAATGGTTCTGATCCATCCTGACTCGTAAACGACGGATTCATCCCTAATGTACACTATGTGATCATAAGTATCTGGACACCCCAAAAACATACGTTTTTCATATTAGGTGCATTGTGCTGCCACCTACTGCCAGATACTCCATATCAGTGACCTCAGTAGTCATTAGACATCGTGAGAGACCAGAATGGGGCGCTCCGCGGAACTCACGAACTTCGAACGTGGTAAGGCGATTGGGTATCACTTGTGTCATACGTCTGTATGCGAGATTTCCACACTCCTAAACATCCCTAGGTTCACTGTTTCCGATGTGATAGTGAAGTGGAAACGGAACGGACACTTACAGTACAAAAGCGTACATGCGACCTCGTTGTTGACTGATAGAAACCGCCGACATTTGAAGAGGATCGTAATGTGTAATAGGCAAACATCTATCCAGACCATCACACAGGAATTCCAAACTGCATCACGATCCACTGCAAGCGCTATGACAGTTAGGTGGGAGGTGAGAAAACTTCAATTTCATGGTCGAGCGGCTGCTCATAAGTCACACATCCCGTCTTATTGATGTTTAAAGCGCCTTTTGGTTCCCACTGTTGAAGAGCAACTCGGGGATAGCTGTTTCATCTTTCAACAAGATATAGCATCTGTTCATAATGCACGGCCTGTGGCGGTTACACAACAATAACATCCCTGTAATGGACCGGCCTGCACAGAGTCCTGACCTGAATCCTATAGAACAGTTTTGGGATGTTTTGGAAGGCCGACTTCGTGCCAGACATCACCGAAAGACATCGCTACCTCTACTCAGTGCAGCACTCAGTGAATGATGGGCTGCAATGCCCAAGAAACCTTCCAGCACCTGATTGAACGTATGCCTCCGAGAGTGGAAGCTGTCATCAAGGCTAACGGTAGGCCAACACCATACTGAATTCCAGCATTACCGATGGAGGGCGCCACGAACTTGTAAGTCATTTTAAGCCAGGTGTCCGGATACTTTTGATCACGTAGTGTAGTTTGTGTTCGATTCTGTTTACCTGTCATACCTTTGTAACGTCTCTTCTCCCCCATGGTGTTTACCTGTCATACATTCATAACATCTCTTCTCCCGTAAGCGTGCCACGAGTTTAAATTGTATAATCAAAAAATAAAATATTTTACTGACATAAACACAATTAACTATGAAGTAATCAGTTATTCTTTATAATAAAACGAGAATTGAGCACAGAATTTGAAATAGACACAGGAGTACGACAAGGGGATGTACTGTCCCCAGTGCTCTTCAATTGTGCTCTTGAAAAAGTTGTTAGAGAATGGAGAAAAGCAGGTGCACCAGCGCACAGGCTGGGACCAAGACATAAGGGCATAGAATTAGACTGTTTAGCATTTGCTGATGACATGGCACTGATCGCACAAGACATTACCGATGTACAAAGCAGCTAGAATTATTACAAGAACAGGCAGCTAAAATAGAATTACAAATTTCATTTGAAAAAACAAAATTTATGACTGACATCAAAGATGCACCTTCTGATCTCAAAATTGGTAATAACTACATCTCTAGAGGAAAAGAATTTAAATATTTAGGTGAATGGATTGCAGAAAATTGTAATGAAAAGAAATCTGTCAGATCAAGAGTCCAGAAAATGGAGACGGCGTTTCAGTTAACAAAAACATATACAACAAAAAGAGTCTCTCGTGGAACTGCAGAATACGACACTATACAACAGTAATGAGACGCGAAGCTCTCTACGCATCTGAGACACTAAACCTTCAACACAGAACACTAAAAGAGGAATTAGAAGTGAAAGAAAGTAAGATAATGAGGAAAATCCTAGGACCAAGAACTAAAGATAGGGTACATTATCCAAAACCCAATGGAGAAATATATAAAAATATCTCCAAAATAACAGACACAATGCGCATGAGAAGAATCCAATTCATGGGGCACTTAGAAAGAATGGACTCAAACAGGTTAACGTACAAAATCCATACATTTTTAAAGAACAAAACTACAAGACCGAACTGGTACAAACAGACGGAAAAGACCAGTGAGAATTAGGGTTTCCAAATATACATGATAGAAATGAAATCAGGAAAATCACAAACACACGGGGTTTTGAGGAAGAAGAGAGAAAAACTAACCGACATACATGGTCTACGCAACGAAAGCTAGCCCATTCGTTGTTTATGAAGGAATACTGGGCGAAAAGGAAGGCCAACAAATGTGATTACGCGTGGTCCTAAGTGATCCATCCGCGAAGAAGAAGAAGAAAACGACTTTCACCAGTTGTTAATATCTTTTTTCTGAAATTTGATATAAAACTCAGTTTCTGATCAGCGACTTCTAACTTGGTTTTTTGCACATAATGATACTCATAGTTTTAAAAAGGTTAATAGGCAACAGTACTGTGATTGTAATGAATTTGCTGAGAAACCTTGGATAACAGAAGAAATACTGTAATTCATGGATGAAAGAAGAAGGTATAAAAATATTCAGAGAAAAACAGAAATACAGCAATGTGAGTCACTTAAAAAGGAAATAAATAGGAACTGCAGGAAAAGAAAGACTGAAGGGCTTCAGGAAAAATGTGAAGAAATTGAAAAAGTGGTCGGCCGAAAGAATGATTTAACATACAGAAAAGTAAAACAAAGCGAGTCGACATTGAATCAAATGGTTCAAATGGCTCTGAGCACTATGGGACTTAACATCTGAGGTCATCAGTCCCCTAGAACTTAGAACTACTTAAACCTAACCAACCTAAGGACATCACACCCATCCATGCCCGAGGCAGGATTCGAACACGCGACCGTAGCGATCGCGCGGTTCGGTCAACATTGAGAGTGCAATGAGAATTCTACCGTTAACCGCAGAGGGGAGAGCAGGTAGGTGGAAAGAGTATCGTCAACATCATTATGAAGGGAAGAAACCGTCTGATGACGTGACAGAAGAAGAAATGAGACTCGATATGGAACAAAGAGGAATGCAGTACTAGAGTCAGACATCAATAGAGCTTCGGGAAGCATGTGGTCAAATAAGGCAGAAGGGATAGTCAATAATACTGCTAAATCTATAGAGTTATTGGATGAAGTGGCAATAAAATGACTTCATACTGGTGCGTAAAACCTACTAGGGTGGATACATACAATTTAACTATCGAAAAAATATCATCCACACACTCCAGAAAATGGCAAGGGCATGCACGAGTGAGAAGTCGCGGAAAATCATATGAACAGCTGAAGCATCCAAGTTGCTGACAAGAATAATATACAGAAGAATGGAAAAGAAAAATGAAGATGTGTTTGATGACGACACCACAGAGACCACGATGCGGCTGATAATGGAAACTGTTGTTGTTGTGGTCTTCAGTCCTGAGACTGGTTTGATGCAGCTATCCATGCTACTCTATCCTGTGCAAGCTTCTTCATCTCCCAGTACCTACTGCAGCCTACATCTTTCTGAATCTGCTTAGTGTATTCATGTCTTGGTCTCCCTCTACGATTTTTACCCTCCACGCTCCCCTCCAATACTAAATTGTTGATCCCTTGATGTCTCAGAACATGTTCTACCAACCGATCCCTTCTTCTAGTCAAGTTGTGCCACAAACTCCTCTTCTCCCCAATTCTATTCAATACCTCCTCATTACTTATGTGATCTACCCTTCTAATCTTCAGCATTCTTCTGTAGCACCACATTTCGAAAGCTTCTATTCTCCTCTTGTATCAACTATTTATCGTCCACGTTTCACTTCCATACATGGCTACACTCCATACAAATACTTTCAGAAACGACTTCCTGACATTTAAATCTATACTCGATGTTAACAAATTTTTCTTTTTCAGAAACTCTTTCCTTGCCATTGCCAGTCTGCATTTTATATCCTCTCTACTTCGGCCATCATCAGTTATTTTGCTCCCCAAATAGCAAAACTTCTTTACTACTTTAAGTGTCTCATTTCCTAATCTAATTCCCTCAGCATCGCCCGACTTAATTCGACTACATTCCATTATCCTCGTTTTGCTTCTGTTGATGTTCATCTTATATCCTCCTTTCAAGACACTTAATCCCGTTCAGCTGCTCTTCCAAGTCCTTTGCTGTCTCTGACAGAATTACAATGTCATCAGCGAACCTCAATGTTTTTATTTCTTCTCCATGGATTTTAATACCTACTCCGAACTTTTCTTTCGTTTCCTTTACTGCTTGCTCAATATACAGATTGAATAGCATCGGGGAGAGGCTACAACCCTGTCTCACTCCCTTCCCAACCACTGCTTCCCTTTCATGTCCGTCGACTCTTATAACTGCCATCTGGTGTCTGTACAAATTGTAAATAGCCTTTCGCTCCATTAATTTACCCCTGCCACCTTCAGAATTTGAAAGAGAGTATTCCAGTCAACATTGTCAAAAGCTTTCCCTAAGTCTACAAATGCTAGAAACGTAGGTTTGCCTTTCCTTAATCTTTCTTCTAAGATAAGTCGTAGGGTCAGAAATGCCTCACGTGTTCCAACATTTCTACGGAATCCAAACTGATCTTCTCCGAGGTCGGTTTCTATCAGTTTTTCCATTATTCTGTAAATAATTCGCGTTAGTATTTTGCAGCTGTGACTTATTAAACTGACAGTTCGGTAAGTTTTACATCTGTCAACACCCGCTTTCTTTGGGATTGGAATTATTATATTCTTCTTGAAGTCTGAGGGTATTTCATCTGTCTCATACATCTTGCTCACCAGATGGTAGAGTTTTGTCAGGACTGGCTCTCCCAAGGCTGTCAGTTTTAATGGAATGTTGTCTACTCCGGGGGCCTTGTTTCGACTCAGGTCTTTCAGTGCTCTGTCAAACTCTTCACGCAGTATCGTATCTCCCGTTTCATCTTCATCTACATCCTCTTCCATTTCCATAATATTCTCTAGACTGAAGAAATATCAAGATACGTTCATACCCTTCGTTGACCCGACAAAAGCATCAGACAACGTCAAATGCTGCAAAGTATTTGATATTCAGTAAGGAAAGAAGAGTAATGTACAACGTGTTCAAGAAAGAACAATAACAATGCTCGACCAAGAACACATTAGTATTAAACATAGGCCTTATTTCTAGGAATAAATGTCTGAGAAAGTAAATAGAGCACAGCCTTGTATGGAAATGAAACATCGACTGGGGGAAATCCGGAAGAGAAGAGGACCGAGGCACTAGAGATGTGATGCTGTAGAAGGACATTGAAAATAACGTGTGGTAAAATTTAATCAAGAGTGTCTCCGCACAATGGACGAAGAAAGGAACATATGGGAAGCACTGACAAAAGAAGGGACAGGATGGCGGGACATGCGGTAATACACTCCTGGAAATGGAAAAAAGAACACATTGACACCGGTGTGTCAGACCCACCATACTTGCTCCGGACACTGCGAGAGGGCTGTACAAGCAATGATCACACGCACGGCACAGCGGACACACCAGGAACCGCGGTGTTGGCCGTCGAATGGCGCTAGCTGCGCAGCATTTGTGCACCGCCGCCGTCAGTGTCAGCCAGTTTGCCGTGGCATACGGAGCTCCATCGCAGTCTTTAACACTGGTAGCATGCCGCGACAGCGTGGACGTGAACCGTATGTGCAGTTGACGGACTTTGAGCGAGGGCGTATAGTGGGCATGCGGGAGGCCGGGTGGACGTACCGCCGAATTGCTCAACACGTGGGGCGTGAGGTCTCCACAGTACATCGATGTTGTCGCCAGTGGTCGGCGGAAGGTGCACGTGCCCGTCGACCTGGGACCGGACCGCAGCGACGCACGGATGCATGCCAAGACCGTAGGATCATACGCAGTGCCGTAGGAGACCGCACCGCCACTTCCCAGCAAATTAGGGACACTGTTGCTCCTGGGGTATCGGCGAGGACCATTCGCAACCGTCTCCATGAAGCTGGGCTACGGTCCCGCTCACCGTTAGGCCGTCTTCCGCTCACGCCCCAACATCGTGCAGCCCGCCTCCAGTGGTGTCGCGACAGGCGTGAATGGAGGGACGAATGGAGACGTGTCGTCTTCAGCGATGAGAGTCGCTTCTGCCTTGGTGCCAATGATGGTCGTATGCGTGTTTGGCGCCGTGCAGGTGAGCGCCACAATCAGGACTGCATACGACCGAGGCACACAGGGCCAACACCCGCCATCATGGTGTGGGGAGCGATCTCCTACACTGGCCGTACACCACTGGTGATCGTCGAGGGGACACTGAATAGTGCACGGTACATCCAAACCGTCATCGAACCCATCGTTCTACCATTCCTAGACCGGCAAGGGAACTTGCTGTTCCAACAGGACAATGCACGTCCGCATGTATCCCGTGCCACCCAACGTGCTCTAGAAGGTGTAAGTCAACTACCCTGGCCAGCAAGATCTCCGGATCTGTCCCCCATTGAGCATGTTTGGGACTGGATGAAGCGTCGTCTCACGCGGTCTGCACGTCCAGCACGAACGCTGGTCCAACTGAGGCGCCAGATGGAAATGGCATGGCAAGCCGTTCCACAGGACTACATCCAGCATCTCTACGATCGTCTCCATGGGAGAATAGCAGCCTGCATTGCTGCGAAAGGTGGATATACACTGTACTAGTGCCGACATTGTGCATGCTCTGTTGCCTGTGTCTATGTGCCTGTGGTTCTGTCAGTGTGATCATGTGATGTATCTGACCCCAGGAATGTGTCAATAAAGTTTCCCCTTCCTGGGACAATGAATTCACGGTGTTCTTATTTCAATTTCCAGGAGTGTAGATCAGGGAATAATCTCCTAGATGGAGCTGTGGAGAGTAGAAAATGTAGCCAAAGCAGAGATTGGAATTTACCCAAAAAATATTGAAGACATATGGTGGTAGTGCTACCCTGAGATGGAGAGATTGGCTTAAGAGAAAATTTTGTGGCTCCTGCATCAAACCAGCCAGAGGTTTATTACGAACAAAAAAGAGAGAGAGAGAGGGGGGGAAATTTTCTGACCGAGGTGACAGTCAGTAAGGAAGAACTACTGTTAGTCAAAAATGTACTCTTAAATCAAAATGTATCAACACAATCATCATTTCGGCAGCTAAAAAATCTAAAGCCCATTTAACTCGTTCTTAATGCAGACGATAAGAGCGATGATAATGATATAGTGGTAATGTCTTCGTGTGGTGAAAACTGACATACGTCGCAAGTCTGTTTTTAAATCGACTGATGTGGATCATCACAATGACGTTGTAACTTTGAGTGGAATCCTCCTTTTTCGTTGGTGGATATGCCCGCTACCAGCAAAGATTGCCAGATACGTATTAGTGTGCGCCCTCGAATGCCATTGCAAATGTTAACATTCCATCGATTGCACTTGACAGGCACCTAGAGATGAGCCCTCTTTAAAGTAGATTGCTCTTGCCCACCACTGATAATTCTCCAAGGTAGTTGGTGGGAAGCTATCCTAATTTTTACAGTTACAGTATACGAAGCGTGCTCAATGTGCAACGATGATTTTTGTTTTTTTGGAAAGACTTATTTATTGGTCTCTACAAATGTTATTGTAAAAATAGTCCCCATTGATATTTCTCATTTGTATCAGTGCATTTTTCAATTCCGAAAGCACTTCCGGAGCTCGAACTTTGGGATAGATTTTACCTGTATCAGCGATGCGTTTCTAATATCATGTGTGCTTCGAAAGCGGCTGCCCACTAAGATTTTTGTTACCTTTTGGAACAGAAAAAAGTCACGTGGGACGATGTCTGGCGATTATGCACACTGTCATCATTAAAGTCCTGCTTTTGGCCAATAATTCACGAACAAACATCGAAGTACGAGCATTATTGTGGTGCAAAAACTCTGAATACTGTCTTTTGTTAGGACTGCTTCAAGCGAATGGCGTTGGACTTTTAAGGTATACTCCTTATTTGCCGTTTGTATCAGCGCTCATGCACTATCTCGTTAAAATCGAAGAACGCAGTGAGCATAATCTACATATTTGAACGCATTCGTTTAGATTTCTTTAGCCTTGGTGATCCAGAATGCTTGCACTGTGACGACTGAGTCTTAAGTATGACACATTTCAGAAGTTCTGCGTTGTTTTTGGCTTCATGTAATGACTCTTAAGTTATGTGCATTCACCACTGGTTTTGTTCGAAATTCAACGATTTTGGAACAACCGCTAGTAAATCGTCTGGGTTGTGTGATCGTGGTCCATGAAACTTCTCCATACCTAACGTTTCCTCCATAGCTACTCTGGATTGGTTCAGAGCTGTTCTTGGTTCCGTACAGTCTTACAGTTTCATGGACCATGGCCATACAACGCGTAAGATTTACGAGCAGCTAAGACATCCTGTTGTGAAAGCCTTCCTTGTATAGTTTTGGAACAAATACAGCTGTCACTCGCTATACTTATATATCCAAAACAACTAAAAAAAATTTAATGGCGTGCGCCAGTTCATATGCCAATATCGTCAGCTATTTCACTGATGATATTTCGGTGGTCTATCACAATTTACTTAATTTTCTTCTACGATTTCATCGGTCGATGGTGTATTGGAGTGTGCAGGGCGCTCGTCATCTTCGACGTGTTCATGTCCCTCCCCGAAACGCTCCTGTCATTCCTATGCCGTAGTTTCATTTATAGTAAATTAACCCCAGCAAGAATCAACACATCTAAAACATTGCTGCACTTTATTCCATCCTTACAGCAAAATGTAACACAAATTCGGATCCGTTTTCATACAAAGTAAATTAGCCGATACTTCGAAAAACGTGCAAACTTTTTGGCTGCTAACAACAGACTAAGTAACCCATATGACTAACAGTGCACAGACACTATTCAAACGTTTACCAACAAAACAAATTCGAAATGACAAAAATCTCATTGTTTTTTAGTGACACTTCGTGCAAAGCGCCAGCATGGCCTTAGCGACGTATTTTGGCGACGAATGTACGTGCTTTTAGAAAATAAAAAAACACATTATATACAATTATTGGGAAGTGTTTTTACAAATACCTGAGAAAACCACAATCAATGCCATAAGCTTTACAAAAGAAAATGACCTCATGCAACTAAATGAGGCATCTGTGGTGTGGTTTTACAGACTCCTCAAAACACTTTAAAATATATTTTGATAAAAACACGAAGGTGAGCTCTTATGCGTGACTGAATAGCTCTTACGGTACGTGATAACAATAATGTCTAGTGAAAATCCTGTTTATGGACTCCTACACAATAATTCCTAATGTTATTTTGGTTAAAATGTCCTTAAATTATGACAATATACTTGGGCAAACAGTAAAAAGCCACTTTCTTAAATTCTACATAGAAAAAGAAGGTCTTGGGAAAATTAACATCTGTAAACCCGTTTTATGATACTAATCGTTGATATACCTGGATTTAGTCATTTTTATCTATGAAAAAGCGGTATTAGAATGTTTCCTTCTTCCTTTACTCTCAACGGTACGATACGATTGTAAGTGTTTTCATTATATCATTTTTACCAAAAATAATTGAACCATTATGTCCCAAATTTGGTTTTATTTTGTAAAATGGCCAACGTCTGAGATCTCCTGTTTTAACTGCATAATAGAAGTAATTTCTGACCGTTGGAGGCGACTTCCACTGGTACGCAACGACTGAGTGCCATATTTTATTGTTAGAATGTGGAACCAGCATCCTAATAAAAAGTCCGGTTAACATTTTATCGCATGATCTTTTTTTATTTGAAGATTGACCACGTACATAGTAATTCGTCACTAACCGAGCCATTAACAACGACTTTTTCTCCCCCTAATTGCATTTCCGTTCATTTTAATTAAATTAAATAATAATTTATATTTACAACTATTTCAGACAACAACTGCGCTATACCATTTTTACCGCTTTTGAGATAGATTCTTTTGGTTGGGAGTTTATGACATACATGAACGGGAAACTTAATTAAATAATATGAAAGATACCGTTTCAGCACTGTTGGGTCGTTTTAGCGTACTAAAAAAAATGCAGCGGAATTTTAAAGCCTTATACGAACACAGGCATAAGCCCCGTTGATACCGACGTCGACGGCTCTCGCACTACACTATCCAGTAGCCAGCCTGCTGAAGGGTGAGGTGGGCTTCATCCACACTCGAAACTGGCGGTGTTCCCTTATTGGGCAGCTTCCTCCTGAGACGGGCACTTAATTTTTCACTTGCCCTTGAGCGCTACCGGCGGCTTTGTTAATTGAATTTGTGCGGCTGAGAGCTGGCGAAGGGCGAAGGGTGAAGGGCCGGTGGTCCTCTAGCTCAAGGCAGCAATTTTCTCGCAGCCGCGACACACAGCGACCGCACGAGCTGCGCTTTTCCGTGATGAAAGCCACCCCGCAGCCCGCAGCCTTTGTTCGCGCCCTAGTGCCCCTGAGAATGCCAGTGTTCAACCAAAGGGCTTTGCGTACCTAAGCGACTTCTACGTAAAGCTCTCTCCTCAACTCCATACGGCAATTTTAGTCACAAACGGTGTTGCATGAAGCTCCAATCAAACAATGGAAGATCCAGGATGGAATAATGACAGTGTTATGAAAGGATGGATGTTACGCTCCATTAGCGGAGATGCTGAGTCACAGATATGCACAACAAAAAGACTGACAAACAAAGCTTTTGGCCAAGCAGACCTTTATCAGAATGGCCAGGCTGGCCTCGGCAGCCAGAGATTGTGTCCATGTGTCTGTGAGTTGCAGTTGTGTGTGTGTGTGTGTTGTCTAATTATGATGAAGACCTGCTGAACCGAAAGCTTTGTTTAACAGTCTTTTTGTTGTGCCTATTTGCGACTTATCATCTCCACTATATGGTTTCATGTTATTTACGTGAAGCTCCCTCCTTTCTCCTTCTACTGTATTTTTTCTGTCTTATTGTCGAGCATGTAGGTGCGTTTCTTCCGTCCTTCGCCCCTCTCGCACACAGCCAAAACCTATTTTGGTTCCCTCTTGGAGTCTTCTTTCGCTGTCTCCATCACCAATGTCGCTAAGTTTTCCATCGAAGTTACTTAAAGATTCACTAATGAACAAAAGCATTACCACCACCTAACAACGTGTTGGTCTATATTTGGAAAACAATACAGCAGCTATTCTCCTGGATGATATGGATTCGACAAGATCTTGATAAGTTTACAGAGGTGTGTTGTAGAGGAAACTTAAATATTATACACTACAGGGCCGTGGCTCGTGCGTGCAGACCTGACGAACAGTAGCGCCCCAGATGTGGTCCATGAGATTCAAATCAGGTGAATATTGTGGCCGCGTCATCAACGGAAGATCACCGCCATGTTTCTCATATCACTGTCGTATGACACCCGCTGTTATCTTTCCATAAGATCCCGTAGCTATCGGAAAAGACATCATGCATGAACGAGATGCACGTGGTCCACATTATTATTCAGATAATCCACGACTGTTGTCGTGTCTTCGATTACTACCGTAGGTTCCATGGGAGCGCATGTGAATGTTCTCTACGGTATAGTACTGTAACCCAACAGCCAGCGTCCATGACGTGCTGGATGTTTTGAACAGTCGTTCGCCTAGATAACGTCGCGTAACAACAAACGTGATTCATCCTACCAAGCAACAGGTCTCGATGATTCAGTGTCCACTGTTATTCCCCACCCCACCCCCACTTCCGCCCCCGGGGCGTTCACATCTCTTTTGTGAGTGTCTGCTTGGTCAACACAGGACCCTGACCCTTGAAGCACCACATCCCTTTCTGTGCTGGAAGTCCGTCCCTCTGGTATTCTCTTTTGCCCCTCTTCCTTTCCATTGAATGGTCTTATTGGTGCCGACGGTGCTTAGGTTCGGTTTATGATTCTTTCTCTTCCAGAAATTTGTACAACTTCCTTCACTAACTACCACAGCAAAGGCTACCCGACCAGGTAACCAGTGTCCAAAGCTTGTGTGTCCCACCCACGACAGGCGCACAATAATTGACATATGCGGGGAGTGACCATTGCAGGCACCAAAAATGGGATCCCTGCATGTTCATGGGGCTGGCGGCCACACAGCCCCTGCAGTCTCTGCCGGAGGAAATGAGTACTACAATGTGGAGAGACAGGACCTACAACATTTCCTTGCCTGAAAACGCTGTGGGATGAATGTAGGCCTAAGAGACAAGGGGAGAAATAGTCCCCACAATACTTAGTTTGCTCTAGACCCGTCGGGAATTCTTTCTTGACTGGAAAGCCACTACCACTTGTTGAGGAGAGGTTTGAGGAAGTAACACCGATATCGTAAAGTGGTTAAGCTCTTATTAAAACGATATGACCTGCACAGTCATGGGTGCTTCTCGCCTGTAACAAGCTGAGTGACAATCCTGTAGCCATCACATTCATAACGGTCTCAATGTGGTACATGGTCCACCGCGACTGACGACGAGTTATGTGCCACTTTGGAGTGCCGACAAGGTGTGCATTTTGTCCATCGTGTCCAGTAGGGAGTAAAGAACAACAGGGTTGGCCTCTAAAGACAACTCGTTGCCTGAAAACGTCAAGGTGATCATGTATCGATGCAGTGTGAATCTGTATGCCCCTCCCCCTCCCATGTCCCCCCATCAATGCAGTGCTTCAGTTGCGTGAGAGTCAGGCACATATCTTCGCATGGTTTGAGATTCAGGCACATGTCTTCACATTGTAACTCCAGCACCATCTGTAGGGGTTTTGGACGTCAGTTGCATATGAACGCTCCGTGTGGCCGTCGCCCCAGTTTGTGTCAACTGTGGGGAGAACCATTACTCCTGTTCACCAGACAGTCCTATCTACCAAAGAGAAAATAAAATTCAAGAATGCAAGACCTGATTGACGCACGTAGCACGACGTTAGGAAGAAATATGATCTTCTGCATCCCGTATGTATGATTATGAGTTATGCTAAAGCTACAGCTACACCATCTTCTCTAGTGACAGTATCCTCGTTCTTCGGGCCATTTGATTGTAGCCACTCCCCAGGTGGCTGGGGGCAGTCCTCCTACAGTTTACCCCACACCATCTTTGGGAATACTGGCTCCCCATCCACTGGAGACATCGATCCCCAGAACCCAGGCAGGGAAGCAACACCGTTCTGCCCTTCACCGTCGTCTCTCACCAGGAGGGGGTCCCTCAGGACGCTCCTCTCTCTGGATTCTTCTGATTCGCAACTGAATGCCATCCAGTGGCTGATGCAGCCACAAGTTGTTGATTGTAAAGCTTTGCATGCCTCCTCTCTCGCTGAAACAAGGGCAGACAAACCCTCGCAGATATCGGATTCGTCCAAAGAGGAGGAGGTTAAAAAAGAACACATCCAGGACAAAGGAGGTTACGGTGGTCCCCATGCCACTGGACCTGGGCATGTTCCTTACTTCCAGATACAGCAAATCACTGGGTAGTGTAAGGCACAAGATATTTTATATTGTAAGATATACTGAGCTTTCTTCCTGTTTCCAACGCTTACGCAATGTAAGAAGAATGGCTACTTTTGCACTATTTGATCAAAAGTATCAGAACACGCATATGTAATGCATAATTGGCACCATAGGCAGACCCCTGTATAATAGGTGGGGAGAGAATTTTGTTGTCACTAGAGAAGTAGTAATAGGAGAATGGGTCGGCTCACAGAGCACAGTGACTTCGAGCGTGAACTAGTCATTCCATGTTACCCTAGCAACAAATCCATCAGACATGTTTAAACCCTTGTAAAACTGCTAAAATCGACCGTTTTTAAAGTGGTTGAGAAGTGAAAACGAGACATGACACACCTCATCGACTGAATGGACAGGGACCACCGATCATTGCAGAGCATGGTTATGAAAGAAAAGAATGTTACTGTTTGGTGATGTTTTCCACAGTTAGTTTGTGGACCCTTATTGTGCTTAAGAAAACGCTAACCTCACAAACATGTTAACATAGTTTACAGCATGAAGTACAGTGGCCAATAGACGAACAATTCAGAGACGATGATTGTATGAGCATGAGAATGCACACTGTCATAAAGCAGGGCAATGGTTTGTGGACAATAAACATTCCTGAAATGGATTTATCTGCCCAGAATCCCGAACTGAACCCTACAGAAAACCTTTGGGGAAAGTTGGAACATGGACTTCGGCCCAGACCCCAAAATCCAACATTTCGGCTCTTGAGGAAGAATTGGTCGCATGCCTCTTTAGACATTCAACAACTTCATTGAGGATGTTCCCTTTTAGATTTCAAGCGGTCATAAAGGCGAAGGGTGGGCACAGCCTACATCAGTGTCCACTAATAGGTTTCAGGGTGGATTTAATCAGATTGTGTGTGCCTTTAAATACAGAACGAATTTACCCAGGCATATATACAATGATTCAGGAGTGTACAAATTCATTTCTTGAGACTCCGAAAGTACATTTGACGGCCAAACAGGAAGACCGCTTCTTTCACAATGTAAAGAACACTGTAATCCAACCTGTAACTGCATGGAATTAGATGAACAAGCATACCATAGGAGAAAATCGGGATAGCATGAGCGTATCCCATAAAGGCTCGTTGTTAGATATGTCAGAAGAATTGAAGATCGTACTTACGGAAAGAAAAACATAACCAAAATGTGTTAAATGAGAAAAGCGAGTTCAGTTTTAACTGATTTTTCCGTTTGTTCGAAGAGGCGATATAGAATATTATTCTAGAACGTTTTTAGTATATTTCGATATGACTATTTTGTTCCCTATCAGATTCACATAATTTCTACAGTTGCTTGATGATACACCCGACCGGCGGGCCTCAAGTAAACACTGGTGCAGCGCACATCTCTTGTTGTTTGACTGTAAAGTCAAACTGGACATTCAAATCCCAAAGTGTTGCTACCAGAGCAATAACTGTATGTTACTACATTGTAAGCTGTCAATTACTGGTAGACTTTACCTGTCTGGTTATGCACTCGTCTCCTGGTTCTTTTATCTGAAGATTAAGTGATAATCTTTCTAAACTGTTACATTTTCCCAAACAGCCTTCGTGGGTTGGGCATCCACAGCTCAGACACATTGAAAATAGCAATAAAAAACACTCAATAACCACTCAAATTATTGTAAAAATTGTAACAATTCAGGAAATCAAGAATGATGAAGTAGTCCCAAAAGCAGCATAGCTGTACGAAGGTGATTTAGGAGTATTAGCAGCGAAGGGTTTCAAGTCAGTATAGACCCATCTTGAGGTTTACAACGGTTATATTTATATAATGTACAAGAGTCAAACCAAATTGGCGGTTTGTCATTGTAAAATTGATGCTTGTCAACATGTACAAAGCATGACTACTGAATGAGCCAAGCCGTATAACACCCCGTAGGATATATTACAGGATTCGGTAGGCACCAGCTGTATAAAACAATTGTAGGTAAAATTTAAAATCCTGTGTGATGTGCATACTTCCGCCCCATTTCTAACAATCCATGTGGTGTAAGGAGCCCATAGAGGCTAGCGATACACTCCAGACATGCTTTGTACATTTTGACAAGCATCTTTTGGGGGTACTCACTTTTAATATGACAACCCACTAAAGTGATTTGGCCGGCCGAAGTGGCCGCGCGGTTAAAGGCGCTGCAGTCTGGAACCGCGAGACCGCTACGGTCGCAGGTTTGAATCCTGCCTCGGGCATGGATGTTTGTGATGTCCTTAGGTTAGTTAGGTTTAACTAGTTCTAAGTTCTAGGGGACTAATGACCTCAGCAGTTGAGTCCCATAGTGCTCAGAGCCATTTGAACCATTTGAAAGTGATTTGACGCTTAAGTCGATAGCTTCCCTAATGCTTATGTCTTCTGCGCATAGAACAAGCAGATTGTAACACGATAATTAATTTCTGTCTTAATAAAATGAAGTCGGGGAGAAATAACCAATGAAGAACGATGACGTTCACACACTTTTTTATGTCATAAGTAGAATTCAACTCGAACGGGCATTTAATGGATACTAATCATAAACACAGTTGCTGCGTGTAATATGTTCGTATCGTACTTAATTGATCTACTACAGAGTAAGCACCCGTGACAAACGTCTTGAAAAACATAAGTATTCTGCATCTACTGTACTTTCATTTTGCACGCTACTGCTGTTTAGTCATCCTAAAGAAAAATTTTAACCCCCGAACTACGTATGACTTCCACTGGAGCTATTGCCATAAGCATTGTGAGGATGGCAGGCCTTGAATGCTGATATTTGTTCGACACAGCACAAACGCTAGTACACGGCCACGCTATTTACTACTGCGAGGGCGGTGACAATAGTTATTGTCTCGCTCCCTGACAATAGTAAACGACGTGGCTGTGTGCTATTACTTGTACCATACCGAATATCATGGCTACCCAGCCAGCCACGGACTGTCCATGGAAATGACTATAAACCAAAATACATGTATTTAAGGAGTTAAACATTTAATTTAAGAATGGCTACAAAGCCGAACCATCGTGTTACGCCAAATTAAAAATAAAACGGAAATGAATAATGGCTGATGCAGAAAGTTTATTTCTTACGATGTCTTAGTTTAATTCAGTCGCCTGGCGAAAGAGTTCTCATCTGAAACATACGATGCTGAATGTTCAGCTGGTAACAGACTGTAACTGAATATCCTCCTGTAGCATTACTTTTCCTCAACGGTAGCTGTCGATACCAGTACTATTTTTCGAATTTTGGACAGGTTAGTATTATCTCAGTTGCTTTTCTCAAAACTTTCAAATAATTTTATATACAGTATGTTATATTACAAGCTAAAATTTATGAAAAGGGATTACTTCATAAAATATTTTAATTACGATGCTATAATCGATAAGGACTAGTTCCGAATGTACAGTTAAAATTATTATTTTTTAGAAAAATTTGAAATTATGAATTATTTGCACACTTAAAATTTCTATTACTAGTTACGCAATCCTGTACTGTTAACTATGTTTACTTTTGGATTCATTTATGAAATAATAATTAAAATTAATAATAAAACGAAATCTAGAGGGAATTCATTCGTTAAGAAAAATTGTAAACTCTTTGGAAATGGTTGTTTCCGCAGAGTGAGAGAGTCGTAAGCTTGCCTCGGATGTGATCTGACGTATTTTTGTGTAACAGGTGCGAACAATGTAATTTCAGCTTCGTTAATGTGAAAAATTAAAATACTATATGATATATTAAAATGTAAGAACATCAATGGAAAATATACACTCCTGGAAATGGAAAAACGAACACATTGACACCGGTGTGTCAGACCCACCATACTTGCTCCGGACACTGCGAGAGGGCTGTACAAGCATTGATCACACGCACGGCACAGCGGACACACCAGGAACCGCGGTGTTGGCCGTCGAATGGCGCTAGCTGCGCAGCATTTGTGCACCGCCGCCGTCAGTGTCAGCCAGTTTGCCGTGGCATACGGAGCTCCATCGCAGTCTTTAACACTGGTAGCATGCCGCGACAGCGTGGACGTGAACCGTATGTGCAGCTGACGGACTTTGAGCGAGGGCGTATAGTGGGCATGCGGGAGGCCGGGTGGACGTACCGCCGAATTGCTCAACACGTGGGGCGTGAGGTCTCCACAGTACATCGATGTTGTCGCCAGTGGTCGGCGGAAGGTGCACGTGCCCGTCGACCTGGGACCGGACCGCAGCGACGCACGGATGCACGCCAAGACCGTAGGATCCTACGCAGTGCCGTAGGGGACCGCACCGCCACTTCCCAGCAAATTAGGGACACTGTTGCTCCTGGGGTATCGGCGAGGACCATTCGCAACCGTCTCCATGAAGCTGGGCTACGGTCCCGCACACCGTTAGGCCGTCTTCCGCTCACGCCCCAACATCGTGCAGCCCGCCTCCAGTGGTGTCGCGACAGGCGTGAATGGAGGGACGAATGGAGACGTGTCGTCTTCAGCGATGAGAGTCGCTTCTGCCTTGGTGCCAATGATGGTCGTATGCGTGTTTGGCGCCGTGCAGGTGAGCGCCACAATCAGGACTGCATACGACCGAGGCACACAGGGCCAACACCCGGCATCATGGTGTGGGGAGCGATCTCCTACACTGGCCGTACACCACTGGTGATCGTCGAGGGGACACTGAATAGTGCACGGTACATCCAAACCGTCATCGAATGGTTCAAATGGCTCTGAGCACTATGGGACTCAACTGCTGAGGTCATTAGTCCCCTAGAACTTAGAACTAGTTAAACTTAACTAACCTAAGGACATCACAAACATCCATGCCCGAGGCAGGATTCGAACCTGCGACCGTAGCGGTCTTGCGGTTCCAGACTGCAGCGCCTTTAACCGTCATCGAACCCATCGTTCTACCATTCCTAGACCGGCAAGGGAACTTGCTGTTCCAACAGGACAATGCACGTCCGCATGTATCCCGTGCCACCCAACGTGCTCTAGAAGGTGTAAGTCAACTACCCTGGCCAGCAAGATCTCCGGATCTGTCCCCCATTGAGCATGTTTGGGACTGGATGAAGCGTCGTCTCACGCGGTCTGCACGTCCAGCACGAACGCTGGTCCAACTGAGGCGCCAGGTGGAAATGGCATGGCAAGCCGTTCCGCAGGACTACATCCAGCATCTCTACGATCGTCTCCATGGGAGAATAGCAGCCTGCATTGCTGCGAAAGGTGGATATACACTGTACTAGTGCCGACATTGTGCATGCTCTGTTGCCTGTGTCTATGTGCTTGTGGTTCTGTCAGTGTGATCATGTGATGTATCTGACCCCAGGAATGTGTCAATAAAGTTTCCCCTTCCTGGGACAATGAATTCACGGTGTTCTTATTTCAATTTCCAGGCGTGTATTTATGTAAAAAATTCAGAAACAATAATCTTCGAATTTATTTAGTTCAAACCAACCGTGAGGACCTGATGTTAGATTTTCAGATTCAAGAATCAGACCCCTAGACAAGAAGAAATGGAGCCATCTCAACATGACGAGCTAAGTAAGCTTGAAAGTTTATTGTAATCTTCGCTCCACTTATGTCTTCATAAAACACTTATTAATTACTTAGACCGGACATTGATTAATGTGGACAATCGATGAAGGAAGGTGTGAGGAGATTACAAGCCATTTCTTGTTTTTGCCGTGACGCGTCGTGTGTATTTACCATGGCTGTCTCCTTGATTCTGCCACTCGTATTTTGAATTCCATTCCTTTAAGGACATTCTAATACAACTGAGAGTGATCGTGGCCTCCAATAAAAATGTGTGTTTCACTGTAAACAATTTAAAATGTGCCCGATGATGCAACTTTAGGTTGAAAAACTGGTTTCACTGATAAATGATTATGAAACAGCTTCTTCGATTTTGTTTGACAAGAATAAACGTAGTAAATTTATTTCTCACTCTCTTGGGAAAAAAGCAAGCTGCTTATAAACAACGTAATCTTGTAGAACAATTGCAGCTGTAAAACACACTTGCAAATTTTTCGGCAAATGATGGTTAATTTTCCATCGACTATCGCGTTTTAATGAGAGTAATATCTTTTAGACACTTAGTTGTCTATCCTAGATGCGACGCGTTCTGTGAGACAAAGTGTTGAAGGGAGCGGGTACAGCCTGGACTGTGCGACAGAATTGTTTGTGCAGTAGCATAGGCAGAGGCAGGCGCATTGGAAAAATTTGGAAATAACAAAAACGTAACATACTCGTATTACCATGCCTTATACGGTGTAGGGAAACGATTGGCATTCATAAGTACGTCTCGGAACGGATGAGCAGAGCTGCTGTAAGGTTTTGAAGGAAATCTTTTACCATTCTTCATGAAAAATACTGGCAAGTTCAGGTAACGACCATAGAGGTGTATAGAGATCACGCACTCTGCAAAGTAGGTCACAAAGGCTCAATAATAATGAGATCTGGTGACTGTACTGGCCAGGCGAGATGCCACATTTCATCCTCGTTCTCACAAAACCAGTCATGAACGGCGTGAGCTGTGTGAATTGGGATCCTCCCGTCTTGGAACAAAGCATCGGCGTTGGTGAACAAACACTGCACAGTGGGATGGACCTTATCAGCCAAAATTGTCAGACAGTCTTTAGTAGTAACGCGACCTTGCGGAGTAACCATGAGGTCCAAGGACTACCACGATATGGCTGCCCAAATCATCGTGAATCCAATTTATGTTTCCTTTTTGGGACGTAAACCGGGCCAGAAGTTAGTGTCAAACAAGACCCATCCGTCCAAACGGCGTTCTACCATCGCTCCATAGTCCAGGCTTTATGGAGCTCCATTCGTGTTGTTTTGGTGCTGACAGGATTCGCTAGTGCGACATTCAGTTCCGCTATGACTTTCTCATCTGTCTTCCTCATACTTTTCGTCACAATCCTCTTCGACGACCGCCTGTCGCAACCACACAACACCCACTTTCCTATGCGTTGTCACTTAGTGGATGTTGTTTCCGCTTTTCCTGTATGCAGTATAAATGTTTGATACGTTGTTTCTTCAAACATAACGTTCGAAGTCATTCATCTCCCACATAGTGCACTCATAACTAACCAGAACACTTTCCTAGCCGTGACTAACATTTGCAACGTGTTGAGGATATCGTCCAGTTGCCTATCGGGGGAAAGACAACAGCGCAACCTGCAGACCTGGCTAGCATCTACAGCTGTGTTGAAACATGCATTTCTCGCGCTGTTTCGTTATTTTCGTCCACATATTATCTTCTTGTTTTAGATGAGAATATCTCGCTTCACATTAAACAACTTTACAGAGAAATAGAGGGTAGTATTCATTTCTTAAAGCCTATCAATGGTGAAGACTACGAAGCTGAAAGCTACACGCAACCCAGGAAGAAAGATTAGAGTTCATTGTTACGTCGACATCGAACTGCTTGAGATGGTACAGCACAGAGACGATGTACATGCGGTTGTGAAGCTTCGTGCTAAATTATGATCACTTGTATTGCCTCAAAAGTAGGGCAAAACTCTCGGTGTTCAGAAACTACCATTCAACAAGGGCGTAAGATATCAAAATCCTTTAACAATAAATCCTCGAACAAAAGGGCAAGGGAAATGTCGTTAATTATGTTACACACTTAAGGTGTTCTTGGTCAGACACACATTGATGATTTCTGTGTTAAGTAGAAACTAGACATCGACACTGAGCAGTATGTCCATGCGTCCTTACACTGAAGCGCCAAAGGAACTGGTATAGACATGCATATTCAAATACACAGATATGTAATACACAGGCAGAATACGGAGCTGCGGTCGGCAATGCCTATATACGACAACAAGTGTGTGGCGCAGTTGTTAGATCGGTTACTGCTACTGCAATGGCAGGCTATCAAGATTTCAGTGCGTTTGAAAAATGGCTCTGAGCACTATGGGATTTAACATCTGAGGTCATCAGTCCCCTAGAAATTAGAACTACTTAAACCTAACTAACCTAAGGACAACACACAAATCCATGCCCGAGGCTGGATTCGAACCTGCGACCGTAGCGGTCGTGCAGTTCCGGACTGAAGCGCCTAGAACCGCTCGGCCACACCGGCCGGCTAAGTGCGTTTGAACGTGGTGCTATGGTCGACGCACGAGCGGTGGGACACAGCATCTCTGAGGTAGCAATGAAGTGTGGATTTTCCCGTACGACCATTTCACGAATGCGCCGTGAATATCAGGAATCCGGTAAAACATCAAATCTCCGACATTGCTGGGGCCGGAAAGATCCTGCAATAGCGGGACCAACAACGACTGAAGAGACTCGTGCAACGTTACGGAAGTGTAATCCACCTCAGACTGCTGCAGATTTCCATGCTGGGCCATCAACAAGTGTCAGCGTGCAAACCATTCAACGAAACGCCATCAATATGGACTTTCGGAGACGAAAGCCCACTCGTGTACCCTTGATGACTGCACGGAACAAAACTTTGCGCCTCGCCTGGGCTCGTCAACACCGACATTGAACTGTTGGTGACTGGAAACATGTTGCCCGGTCGGACAAGTCTCGTTTCAGATTGTATCAAAGGGATGGACGTGGACGGGTATGGAGACAACCTCATGAATACATGGATCCTGCATATCAGCAGGGAACTGTTCAAGCTGGTGGAGGATCTTTAATGGTGTGTGGCGTGTGCAGTTCGGGTGATATGGCACCACTGATACGTCTAGATACAACTGTGACAGTTGACGCGTACGTAAGCATCCTGTCTGATCACATGTATACATTCATGCCCATTGTGCATTCCGACAGACTTCGGCAATGCCAGTAGGAAAGTGTGACACCCCACACGTCCAGGATTGTTACAGAGTAGCTTCAGGAACACTATTCGTAATTTAAACACTTCCGCTGGCCACAAAACTCTGCCGGAAATGAACATTACTGAGGATATCTGGGATGCCTCCACCCCCTCGTACTCTTACGTATTTATGGGCAGCCAAGCAGGATTCATGGCGTCAGTTGCCTCCAACACTACTTCATACATTAGTCATGCCCATGCCACGTCGTGTTGCGGCACTTCTGCATGCTCGCGGGGATCCTATACGATATTAGGCAGGTGTACCAGTTTCTTTGGCACTTCAGTGTAATATCAGATAAGAGGTATTCAAACGAGAGGCGTTCACTGTACAACTTTTTATACAACCTAGGTGATCCTAGTTGTTAACCGTAGTTGAGAATAAATTGAATTGTATGAACTCGTGGGTCTTCTTTTCGATCACTCGTATTTCTAATGCTGCATTACACATGCGATACAGCAGATCAGAAACATATCTTTGGAAATCAGTCCTGGAAGTTAAGTTCGAAAAAAATTGTATGCCCTTTGAGAAGTTTCCAATTCACTCTTGATTTACTGTTGCGACAGTGTATATGGAGTACATTATATGGCTACATTTACAGATCAAAAACACAAGCACTTCAGAGGTACCACATATCGATCCGTGTTGGAACACCCATATTAGTGTGTGGTTTAACCTCCATGGGAGGCAATGCAGGTGCTGACTCTGGCGTCCAGTCGATCGTACAGGTGGTGAATACTGTCCTGGGAAACGTTATGCCACATCTGCTCTACATGTTCACGTAGTTCCGTCAGAGTTGTTGGTTGAAGGGTCGCACGAGTCACTTCACGACCCTTCATAACCCACACGTGAACGATTGGTGAAAACCGTGGATATTGTGCTGGCTGCACATCTTGTAGAGCACATTTAGTTTCATAGGAAGTGTGTGGGCGAGAATTATCCTATTGGGACAACACGTCATTTTCATGTTGCAAGAATGGCAAAAGAAGGGTTCTAACAACATTCTGCACCTACTGAGCGCTGGTTAGCATCCCCTCCAGAAACACCAAAGGTGAACAACAGTCGTAGATTATGACACCACATACCCTAATGCTTGTGTTGGGACCAGTGTGTCTTGGACGAATGCATTTTATGATACAACACTCACCAGGTCAACGTCGTATGCGCAGACGGCCATCACATGCTTTCAACGCTGGAGACCACGGCGCCTCATTCAACCTTCCACGTGATCCTCTGACGGCACCAGTCAAGTTGCGCACGTCGATGCTGCGGTGTGAGTGGAAGACCAGCGGGAGGCCTGCGGCCCGTACTCCCGCTGCTAATAACCTGTTCACAACAGTTCGTGTTGACATATCTCGGCTCACAAACCTTCATGTGCGCAATGCTAGCTGTATGATCTGCCACTGCTGTCCTTACAATACGACGACTCTGGTGGGCGTCTGTGCTGCATGGATATCCAGAACTTCATCTATGGGTGTCAGTATGTTCACGTCACCATCGTTCCACAACTGATGAAGCACGTCCAATTCTCCGAACAGACCATCCCCTGACCGGGAAGGCCACAATCTGATTCATTTCTAAGTCTCTCAGTTGGCTGTAGGAAGCACGAGTGCCCCTCCGTGGCATGGCTGCGCGCTTGCTCCGGTCGTTTGTACTACACTGAGTCTTCTGGCTGTGAGCATTCACTATTAAAGGGTAGACACAGCTGGCTGCTGTCCGTAAACAGCTGGAAGCTGCGTTGGCTACCGTCGACGAGCTTCTAGCTAATGCTCGAAGTTGTGGTGACGTCACTAGATTCCCCTGGTGACTCGAACGTCACTACGGCTTCCGATACGCAACATCTGACCGGTCCGTCCTAACTCCAGAGTGGGTGGCAGACAGTGGTGGGTTCGCGTGTCCCTGGGCGGAAGGCGAAAGAGGGAGCAGGTCATGCGGCTGGCTCCCTACGTCTTAGCAACAGGTACGAGGTGCTTCCCATGTTGATGATAACTGTGAGCCAGCACGGGACGCCTCTCCTGTTGGGCCGGCGGTCGATTTTTCCTGCCAAGTCCGGACAAGTACAGAGGGTGGCTATGTTAGGTATTGGGGGCTCCAGTATTAGCCGGGTGATGGAGCCACTGAGGAAGATTTTTTTTTGTCATCAGTCTGCTGACTGGTTTGATTTGGCCCGCCACGAATTCCTTTCCTGTGCTAACCTCTTCATCTCAGAGTAGCACTTGCAACCTACGTTCTCAATTATTTGCTTGACGTATTCCAATCTCTGTCTTCCTCTACAGTTTTTGCCCTCTACAGCTCCCTCTAGTACCATGGAAGTCATTCCCTCATGACTTAGCAGATGTCCTATCATCCTGTCCCTTCTCCTTATCAGTGTTTTCCACATATTCCTTTCCTCTCCGATTCTGCATAGAACCACCTCATTCCTTACCTTATCAGTCCACCTAATTTTCAACATTCGTCTATAGCGCCACATCTCAAATGCTTCGATTCTCTTCTGTTCCGGTTTTCCCACAGTCCATGTTTCACTTGTTGTAGATTGGCCAGAGCGCCAACCCACAATGAGAGGAAGCCGAAAGGCACGCGTTAAAGCTCACGCAGGATGGCGTGAGGTCTGGAACAGGACAATGTCTTGAGACTAGCAAATAAAGTACGTATCTTCTGGAATACTTAACTTTAATCCATAATTGGTGAACATCGGTCTGACGGTACATGCATCACAAGATAAATAGCAAATGATAATGGCACCTTGCTAGGTCGTAGCAAATGACGTAGCTGAAGGCTATGCTAACTATCGTCTCGGCAAATGAGAGCGTAATTTGTCAGTGAACCATCGCTAGCAAAGTCGGCTGTACAACCGGGGCGAGTGCTAGGAAGTCTCTCTAGACCTGCTCTGAAGCGGCGCTCGGTCTGCAATCACTGATAGTGGCGACACGCGGGTCCGACGTATACTAACGGACCGCGGCCGATTTAAAGGCTACCACCTAGCAAGTGTGGTGTCTGGCGGTGACACCACATCACTACCATACAATGCTGTACTCCAGACGTACATCCTCAGAAATTTCTTCCTCAAATTAAGGCCAGTATTTGATATTAGTAGACTTTTCTTGGCCAGAAATGCCTTTTTTGCCATAGCTAGTCTGCTTTTGATGTCCTCCTTGCTCCGTCCGTCATTGGTTATTTTACTGCCTAGGTAGCAGAATTCCTTAACTTCATTGACTTCGTGACCATCAATCCTGATGTTAAGTTCCTCGCTGTTCTCACTTCTACTACTTCTCATTATCTTCGTCTTTCTCCGATTTACTCTCAAACCATACTGTGCACTCATTAGACTGTTCATTCCGTTCAGCAGATCATTTAATTCTTCTTCACTTTCACTCAGGATAGCAATGTCATCAGCGAATCGTATCATGGATATCCTTTCACCTTGTATTTTAATTCCACTCCTGAAACTTTCTTTTATTTCCATCATTGCTTCCTCGATGTACAGATTGAAGAGTAGGGGCGAAAGGCTACAGCCTTGTCTTACACCCTTCTTAATACGAGCACTTCGTTCCTGATCGTCCACTCTTATTATTCCCTCTTGGTTGTTGTACATACACTCCTGGAAATGGAAAGAAGAACACATTGACACCGGTGTGTCAGACCCACCATACTTGCTCCGGACACTGCGAGAGGGCTGTACAAGCAATGATCACACGCACGGCACAGCGGACACACCAGGAACCGCGGTGTTGGCCGTCGAATGGCGCTAGCTGCGCAGCATTTGTGCACCGCCGCCGTCAGTGTCAGCCAGTTTGCCGTGGCAAACGGAGCTCCATCGCAGTCTTTAACACTGGTAGCATGCCGCGACAGCTTGGACGTGAACCGTATGTGCAGTTGACGGACTTTGAGCGAGGGCGTATAGTGGGCATGCGGGAGGCCGGGTTGACGTACCGCCGAATTGCTCAACACGTGGGGCGTGAGGTCTCCACAGTACATCGATGTTGTCGCCAGTGGTCGGCGGAAGGTGCACGTGCCCGTCGACCTGGGACCGGACCGCAGCGACGCACGGATGCACGCCAAGACCGTAGGATCCTACGCAGTGCCGTAGGGGACCGCACCGCCACTTCCCAGCAAATTAGGGACACTGTTGCTCCTGGGGTATCGGCGAGGACCATTCGCAACCGTCTCCATGAAGCTGGGCTACGGTCCCGCACACCGTTAGGCCGTCTTCCGCTCACGCCCCAACATCGTGCAGCCCGCCTCCAGTGGTGTCGCGACAGGCGTGAATGGAGGGACGAATGGAGACGTGTCGTCTTCAGCGATGAGAGTCGCTTCTGCCTTGGTGCCAATGATGGTCGTATGCGTGTTTCGTGCCGTGCAGGTGAGCGCCACAATCAGGACTGCATACGACCGAGGCACACAGGGCCAACACCCGCCATCATAGTGTGGGGAGCGATCTCCTACACTGGCCGTACACCCCTGGTGATCGTCGAGGGGACACTGAATAGTGCACGCTACATCCAAACCGTCATCGAACCCATCGTTCTACCATTCCTAGACCGGCAAGGGAACTTGCTGTTCCAACAGGACAATGCACGTCCGCATGTATCCCGTGCCACCCAACGTGCTCTAGAAGGTGTAAGTCAACTACCCTGGCCAGCAAGATCTCCGGATCTGTCCCCCATTGAGCATGTTTGGGACTGGATGAAGCGTCGTCTCACGCGGTCTGCACGTCCAGCACGAACGCTGGTCCAACTGAGGCGCCAGGTGGAAATGGCATGGCAAGCCGTTCCACAGGACTACATCCAGCATCTCTACGATCGTCTCCATGGGAGAATAGCAGCCTGCATTGCTGCGAAAGGTGGATGTACACTGTACTAATGCCGACATTGTGCATGCTCTGTTGCCTGTGTCTATGTGCCTGTGGTTCTGTCAGTGTGATCATGTGATGTATCTGACCCCAGGAATGTGTCAATAAAGTTTCCCCTTCCTGGGACAATGAATTCACGGTGTTCTTATTTCAATTTCCAGGAGTGTATTTTATATGACCCGTCTCTCCCTATAGCTTACCCCTACTTTTTTCAGAATCTCGAACAGCTTGCACTATTTTATATTGTCGAACGATTTTTCCAGGTCGACAAATCCTATGAAAGTTTGATTTTTCTTTAGCCTTGCTTCCATTATTAGCCGTAACGTCAGAATTGCCTCTCTCGTCCCTTTAATTTTCCTAAAGCCAAACTGATCGTCACCTAGCGGATTCTCAATTTTCTTTTCCATTCTTCTGTATATTATTCTTGTAAGCAGCTTCGATGCATGAGCTGTTAAGCTGATTGCGCGATAATTCTCGCACTTGTCAGCTCTTGCCGTCTTCGGAATTGTGTGGATGATGCTTTTCCGGAAGTCATTGGTATGTCGCCAGACTCATATATTGTACACACCAACGTGAATAGTCGTTTTGTTGCCACTTCCCCGAATGATTTTAGAAATTCTGATGGAATGTTATCTATCCCTTCTGCCTTATTTGACCGTAAGTCCTCCAAAGCTCTTTTAAATTCCGATTCTAATACTGGAACCCCTATCTCTTCTAAATCGACTCCTGTTTCTTCTTCTATCAGATCAGACAAATCTTCACCCTCATAGAGGATTTCAATGTATTCTTTCCACCTATCTGCTCTCTCCTCTGCATGTAACAGTGGAATTCCAATTGCACTCTTAATGTTACCAGCGTTGCTTTTAATGTCGCCAAAGGTTGTTTTGACTTTCCTGTACGCTGAGTCTGTCCTTCCGACAATCTTATCTTTTTCGATGTCTTCGCATTTTTCCTGCAGCCATTTCTTCTTAGCTTCCCTGCACTTCGTATTTATTTCATTCGTCAGCGACTTGTATTTCTGTATTCCTGATTTTCCCGGAACATATTTCTACTTCCTCCTTTCATCAATCAACTGAAGTATTTCTTCTGTTGCCCATGGTTTCTTCGCAGCTACCTTCTTTGTACGTATCTTTTCCTTCCCAACTTCTGTGATGGCCCTTTTTAGAGATGTCCATTCCTCTTCAACTGTACTGCCTACTGCGCTATGCCTTATTGCTGTATCTATAGCGTTAGAGAACTTCAAACGTATCTCGTCATTCCTTAGTACTTCCGTATCCCACTTCTTTGCGTATTGATTCTTCCTGACTAATGTCTTGAACATCAGCCTACTCTTCATCGCTACTATATTGTGATCCCAGTCGATATTTGCTCCTGGGTACGCCTTACAATCCAGTATCTGATTTCGGAATCTCTGTCTGACCATGATGTAATCTAATTGAAATCTTCCCGTATCTCCCGGCCTTTTCCAAGTATACCTCCTCGTCTTGTGATTCTTGAACAGATTACTAGCTGAAACTTGTTACAGAACTCAATTAGCCTTTCTCCTCTTTCATTCCTTGTCCCAAGCCCATATTCTCCTGTAACCTTTTTTCTACTCCTTCCCCTACAACTGCATTCCAGTCGCCCATGGCTATTAGATTTTCGTCCCCCTTTACATACTGCATTACCCTTTCAATATCCTCATGCACTTTCTTTATCTGTTCATCTTCAGCTTGCGACGTCGGCATGTATACCTGAACTATCGTTGTCGGTGTTGGTCAGCTGTCGATTCTGATTAGAACAACGCGGTCACTCAACTGTTAACAGTAACACACCCTCTGCCCTACCTTCCTATTCATAACGCATCCTACTGCCGTTATACCATTTTCTGCTGCTGTTGATATTACCCGATACTCATCTGACCAGAAATCCTTGTTTCCTTTCACTTCACTTCACTGACCCCTACTATAGATTGAGCCTTTGCATTTCCCTTTTCAGATTTTCTAGCTTCCCTACCACGTTCAAGCTTCTGACATTCCACGGCCCGACTCTTAGAACGTTATCCTTTCGTTGATTATTCAATCTTTTTCTCGTGGTAACCTCCCCCTTGGCAGTCCCCTCCCGGAGATCCGAATGGGGGACTATTCCGGAATCTTTTGCCAATGGAGAGATCATCAAGACACTTCTTCAATTACAGGCCACATGTCCTGTGGATACACGTTACGTGTCTCTAATGCAGTGGTTTCCATTGCCTTCTGCATCCTCATGTCGTTTATCATTGCTGATTCTTCCGCCTTTAGGGGCAATTTCCCACCCCTAGGACAAGAGAGTGCCCTGAACTTCTATCCCTCCTCCGCCCTCATTGACAAGGCCGTTGGCAGAATGAGGCTGACTTCTTATGCCGGAAGTCTTCGGCCGCCAGTGCTGATTATTTATCAAAATTTAGGCAGTGGCGGGGATTGAACCCGGGACCGAAGACGTTTTGATTATGAATCAAAGACTCTACCCCTAGACCACGGGTACAAATCTGAGGAAGATAACAGACGAGAAAGAATTCCAGTGTGCATTTGGTATGTTTGCCGGGAGGTCTCATCCGTGATGTGGAGGAGGCCTTGCCGTCGGCTATCTAGCGCACTGGGTGCAACCAGCTGCATGTAGTGGCACATGTCGACACGAATGACGCCTGCCGCTTGAGTTCTGAGGCCATCCTCGGCTCCTACGGCGGCTCGTTGATTTGCTGAAGGCAACTAGCAACACACCCGGGGTGCAGGCTATTCTGTCTGTTTGTAACATCGTATCCATGGTTGATCGCGGTCCTCCGGTTTGGAGCAGAGAGGAAGCTCTAAACCAGAGGCTCAGACGGCTCTGCGACGGTATAGGACACGAATTTCTCGACCTCCACTATCGGGTGCAGAATTGTAGGGATTCCCTTAATAGGTCAGCCGTGCACTACACACAGGAAGCGGCTGCTAGTGTAGTGGCGTCATGTGGCATGCACATGGGGCTTTTTTAGGTTAGAGGACCCCTCCCCTGCCTGTTAAATCAGCCACAGCGACCTCAGAGAATCTTGGTCCTCGCAGATCAGAGATAGATAAGATTAATATGATTTTAGTGAACTGCAGGAGCATCGAAGGAAACGTCCCAGAATTAGTATTGCTTATTGAAGGTTATAATGCACAGATAGTATTGGGAACAGAAAGCTGTTTGAACCCAGACATCAATGACAACGAAATTCAGACTGGAATGTTTATCGTAAGGATAGGTTAGTCGCCAATGGTGGCGGCATGTTTATTGCAGTTGGTTGGTTGGGTTAAAGATGAAAGGGACCAACCTACAAAGGTCATCGGTCCCTTGTTTCATAAAAACACAGAGCACAGTGAAACTATCCACCAGTCAGGCGAAGCACTAAAAGAAAAATTCCGGGGGAAGAAAAGCCCCATAGTCCATTGTAAGACAACAAGGAAAACAGAACACAGCAACAAAAACAACATGGAGAACAAAGGCAGAACGAATTAAAACTGCACAGCAGAGGACTGTGGCTGGCTGATCACGAAAACAATAGGATGAGCCAGCCACTCTGCAACATGTTAAAACCTCCAGCCTAAAAGATTAGGGTGGAGTCGAATCACAACACAAAACTAATTAAAAGAGAGAGCTCAAATGAGGGTGATGTTAAAAAAAAATTTTTAAATGGACCTATAAAATCCGCTTGCGCCAATAAAACTTAAAACCCGATCTGCCATAGAGTCATTGTCACCTAAAAGAGATGATAAAACACCCTGGAGATTAAAAGTTCGCCTGAGGGCGGTCAAAAGAGGACAGTCCAACAATATATGGGCCACCGTCACAATCGCACCACAGCGACAATGAGGGGGGTCCTCTCGACGCAGCAGATGACCATGCGTCAGCCAAGAGTGACCAATGCGGAGCCTACAGAGAACCACAGAATCCCTGCGAGAGGCCCGCATGGAGGAACCCCACGCAGTCGTGGCCTCCTCTACACGCCGCAGCTTGTTGGGTACAGACAGAGTGCGCCATTCGTCTGCCCATATCCCAAAGACCCGACGGCGTAACACCGATCGGAGATCAGTTGCCGGGAGGCCGATCTCCAACGGCAGTTTGCGGGTGGCTTCTTTAGCTAACTTGTCGGCGTGTTCGTTGCCCGCTATCCCAACGTGTCCCGGGGTCCATATGAACACCACTGAACGTCCACGCTGTTCAAGAGCATGAACGGACTCCTGGATGGCAACAACAATGGGATGGCGTGGGTAGCACTGGTCAAGAGCCTGTAGACTACTGAGAGAGTCACTGCAAATGACAAAAGACTCTAGTGCTGGTACGAATACGCTCAAGGGCACGAAAAATGGCTGTTAGCTCTGCGGTGTAAACACTGCAGCCGTCCGGCAAGGAGCGCTGGTCTACATAGTCCGCATGAGCATAAGCGTACCCCACACGGCCATCAACCATCGAGCCATCGGTATAGATAACCTCAGAGTCACGGGATGCATCGAGGAGAGCAACAAATTGGCGGCGCAAGACTGCAGGAGGAACTGAATCCTTTTGCCATTGGGAGAGGTCCAGCTGAAGCTGCGGCCGACGGATACACCAAGGTGGTGTATGTGGGCGGACCTGAAAAGCAGATGGAAGAGGCTAAGACTCGAGTTCACTAAGGAGTGACCGAACACGGATCCCAATTGTGTGGCCTGATTGCGGCCGCCGGCGTGGAATATGGACTGCCGCATCGGCGAAAAGGAGACGGTAGTTAGGGTGACGGGGAGAACAACGGACGTGGGCAGCATAGTTGGCTAAGAGTTGTCGACGCCGAATGTGGAGCGGAGGAACCCCAGCCTCAGAAAGCAGGCTATTAACAGGACTGGTGCGGAATGCTCCTGTCGCCTGTCGAACCCCACAGTGGTGAATGGGGTCCAGCAGTTGCAACGCTGAGGGCGACGCTGAGCCATACGCCACACTCCCATAATCAAGCCGGGACAGCACAAGGGCTTTGTAGAGCTGCAGCAGCGTGTTACGGTCTGCACCCCAAGTTGTGTTGCTGAGGCAGCGGAGGGCATTCAGATGCTGCCAGCACTGACGCTTGAGCTGACGAATATGTGGAAGCCAAGTAAGCCGGGCATCGAACAGCAGTCCCAGAAAACTAAGTGTCAACAACCCTGAGCATGGCATCCTGAAGATAGAGCTCAGGGTGGGGATGGACAGTTCGACGCCGACAAAAGTGCATAACACAAGTCTTCGCAGGGGAAAACTGAAACCCATGGGCTAGGGCCCACGCCTGCGCCTTGCGAATGGCTCCCTGCAACCGACGTTCTGCAACACCAATGGTGGAGGAGCTGAAAAAGGTGCAGAAATCGTCAGCATATAACGTGGGTGAGACAGACGACCCTATTGCTGCTGCAAGGCCATTAATGGCCACAAGGAAAAGGGGCACGCTCAATACAGAGCCCTGTGGAACGCCGTTCTCCTGGATATGAAGTGAACTATGGGATGTGCCAATTAAAACGCGGAATGTCCGAACAGATAAAAAATTCTGAATAAAAATGGGGAGAGAGCCCCGGAGACCCCACCCGTGCAACGTGGCGAGAATATGGTGCCGCCACGTCGTGCCATATGCTCTGGAGAGGTCGAAAAAGACGGAGACGAGGTGTTGGCGCCTGGAAAAAGCAGTGCGGATTGCAGACTCAAGGAAGACCAAAGTATCGGCGGTGGAACGGCCCTGACGGAAGCCGCTCTGGCATGGAGCCAGAAGACCCCGAGACTCGAGCAGCCAACACAGCCGTCGACTCACCATGCGTTCCAGCAGCTTGCACAGAGTATTTGTTAAGCTGATGGGCCGATAACTATCCACAGTAAGCGGGTCCTTACCAGGCTTCAGCACCGGAATTATGGTACTTTCTCGCCACTGCGACGGAAAGACACCATCACCCCATATGCGGTTGAAGATGGCAAGAACACATCGCTGACAGTCCGGGGACAGGTGTTTGAGCATCTGATTGTGGACGCCATCTGGCCCAGAGGCTGTATCGGGGCACCGTGCCAGGGCGCTCTGGAGTTCCCACAAACTAAATGGGGCGTTATACGCCTCAGGGTGGCGAGAAGCGAAAGAAAGCCGTTTGCCTTCCTCCCGGCGTTTGAGCGCGCGAAACGCAGGCGGGTAATTCCCCGACGCAGAGGCCCGAACATAGTGCTGTGCGAAATGCTCGGCGATTGCATCGGCATCGGTGGATACCGCCCCGTTGATGGTAAGCCCTGGGACACCTGTAGAGTACTGCAATCCAAAGATGCGCCGAATCTTCATCCACACCTGGGAGGGGGAAGTACGGGAACCAATGTGGGAAATGTACCTCTCCCAGCACTCCTGTTTCCGCCGTTTGATAAGCCTCCGTACCTGAGCACGGAGACGTTTGAATAAAATGAGGTTCTCCAAAGACGGGTGCCGCTTATGTCGCTGAAGAGCTCGCCGACGTTCTTTAATGGCGTCAGCGACCTCTGGAGACCACCAAGGCACCGACTTTCGCCGGGGGCACCCTAGCGAACGAGGAATGGTACGTTCCGCAGCGGAAACAATCGCTGCAGTCAGTGTCTCAACCGCCACATCGATGGTACCATGGGGGAGAGATTCAACAGTGGCAGCAGAGGAGAACGTGTCCCAGTTTGCCTTGCTAAATGCCCAACTAGGCGAGCGTGCAAGGGAGCGACGCTGTGGTAGTGAAAGGAAGATCGGAAAATGGTCACTACCACACAAGTCCTCGTGGACTCTCCAGTGGACCGATGGTACAAGCCCTGGGCTGCACAACGACAGATCTATGGCCGAGAACGTGCCATGCGCCACACTGAAATGTGTGGCAGCGCCAGTGTTTAAGAGGCAGAGGTCGAGTTGGGAGATGAGATTCTCGACCTCTCTGCCTCGGCCAGTAACCTTCGTTCCACCCCACAGGGGATTGTGGGCGTTAAAATCCCCCAGGAGAAGATAAGGCGTGGGGAGTTGGGCGACAAGTGCAGCCAATTCGGTCAGGGAGACTGTACCACCTGGAGGGAGATAGACACTGCAGACGGTTATGTCCTGGGTAGTCCTTACGCGGACAGCCACAGCTTCCAATGATGTTTGAAGGGGCACAGGAGCACTATATACAGAGGCACGGACATACACGCAGGCTCCACCTGACACACAATTGTAGGTGCTACGGTTGCAGTAATAACCCCTGTATCCACGAAGGACAGGGGTCCGCATTGCCGGGAACCAGGTTTCCTGGAGGGCAATGCAGAAAGCAGGTGTCATGCTTAGAAGCTGTCGTAGCTCAGGGAGATGGCTAAAATAACCGCAACAATTCCACTGGAGGATCGTACAAAGCGTGTCCTGTAAGGGCATGAAGGTACTGAAAAAGCAAATTACTTCACAGAGTCACATGCTGCCACCGACTGAGTGACTGACGTCGCAACTGCCATCGTTTCTGAGACGGCGAGATCGAGGTCATCTGGGGACGCAAAGAGCTCGACCTCATCCTCAGAGGCTGGGCTGACAGGAAGCGTTCGTGCGGGAACCACTGGGTCCTTATCCTTCTTGGAGAGCTTCCTCTTCTCTCTCTTGTCTTTGGGAGGAGGGTTGGCATGCTGGGAGGGCTTTCCTGACGCATTATCGGGAACAGATGAAGAACGGGAAGCCCTTCGACCAGCAGCTGGTGGCTTCTTCAGCCACTGGCTAGTGTCTTGGGAGACACTGGGGAAGTCCTTGGAAGGGACTCCCCCAAGGGATCCCTTACAAACAAGTGAGGCCGGAGGAGGCTGTTGCGTCTCCGGCTGAGCAACCGGAGAGAGCTGTCGCTTCCCCGGCTGAGGAGCCGGAGAGGGCTGTCGCCGCTCCGGCTGAGAGGTGGGGACTGACGTCCCCGGTTGCTTGGGGCGCACTGCTCCCAAACTGGGTGTTTTGGGAGCAGTGGAAGAGAGAGTGGCCTGTCCCAGCGGTGGGGCAGACGTGACTTGAGTTCTCTGTGGGCCAACAGAGAAGGGAGTCTGTGCAGGAGCTGGTGGCGGCAGTGTGACGGTAGCATAACTCCTCAACATAGCTGTGGGGTTGAGTCGTTCTAGCTTCTTCTTTGCCTCTTGGTAACTTAAACGGTCCAAGGTCTTAATTTCTTGTATCTTCCGCTCTCGTTGATAGACTGCACAGTCTGGCGAGCAGGGAGAATGATGCTCCCCACAGTTAACGCAGGTGGGAGGCGGAGCACATGGAGCATTAGGATGCGGAGGTCGTCCACAATCACGACACGTGGGGCTGGCAGTGCACCTGGAGGACATGTGTCCGAATTTCCAGCACTGGAAGCATCGCATAGGGGGCGGGACATAGGGCTTGACATCGCACTGGTAGATCATGACCTTGACTTTCTCAGGCAAGCAGTCGCCCTCGAAGGCCAGGATGAAAGCACCGGTAGCGACCCTATTATCCTTCGGCCCCCTAAAGACACGACGGACAAAGTGTACACCTCGTCGTGCCAAGTTCTCACGTAGCTCGTCATCAGACTGTAGCAGAAGATCTTTATGAAAAATAATCCCCTGGACCAAATTTAAGGACTTATGGGGAGTGACAGTAACGGGGATGTCACCGAGCTTCTCACAGGCGAGTAATGCCTGGGACTGTGCAGATGAAGCTGCTTGTATCAGAATGGCCCCGCTTCTCATTTTTGGAAAGAGACGCCACTTCCCCAAACTTATCTTCGAGATTGTGCACAAAGAAAAGAGGCTTAGTCCCCAAAAACGAATCCCCATCACTTCTGCTGCATACAAGGTATCGTGGCGAATACGGCTCCTGCCTGTCTGCAGCCCGACGTTCCTCCCATGGTGTGGCTAGGGAAGGGAACGATTGCGGGTTATACGTCACAGCATTAAAGTCTGTCTTACCACGCTTAGAGACATTGGCGGTCGGGCGACCACCAGATTGAGATTTCACCCGCTTCATTGCGGGGCATCCGCCCCGATGCCACCCACTCCGACCAGGGGCTCTCCCCACGGGCGCCACCCAGCCACAGCAAAGGCCACCTGGCAGGATGGCCGTTGCCGGGAGTCCTGATGCCCCAGAGAGACGAGCATCGACTCCTTGGCTTACGTGGGGAGGTGTCAGCTCAGGCATCGGCAGTACGATCCCTGTGTTGTCAGGGGGCTACAACCTAGAGGGTACATGACGACCCCACCACAACGGGCTGGCTACCGTGCTGGATTTTGGGTGCCATGGGTAGTCCATAGTGATCGTGGGTGCAGATGGTGACGCACCAAGGGCGTTACGTACACAATCAATCAGGTGTGTATGCCCAAAATGACGGATGGAGGGTGCAGTTATGACGCAAAGACGATCAAGAGTGCCAAGGCCTTAGGGCACAGAGGACTGATGGTGCACCACGTAAGGTGTCCTTCCCCAAAAGGCTCGTACTTCTGTGGAATTTGGAAAAATGGAGGTCAAACCCTAACGGGGACCATCACATTAAGGCCGAAACGTTTGAGACTCCTTTTAGTCGCCTCTTACGACGGGCAGGAATACCGCGGGCCTATTATAACCCCCGAACACGCAGGGGGGGGGGGGTTTATTGAAGTAAAAAATTCGATAAAATCTAGCGAGGTTATCACGGATTCAGAATGTGAATTAATCTGGGTGATGGTTGGTTTGTGGGATTAAAGGGACCAGACTGCTACGGTCATCGGTCCCTTTTTCCAAGTACTAAAAACACCCACAGAGAATAAAAACGAGTAACAGAACAGAGCACAGACGACACAGAACAAGAGAAAATCAGACAAAGATCAGACAAAACGAACTAAAATCACACGGAGTGTGACGGTGGTTGGCCGACCATAGAAATAAAAAAGGAAAAGCCAACCACTTAAAACACATTAAAAAATCAGTTTAAAACCAGAGGCCAAAGGCCAGAATCAACACAAAACAATAAGATAAAACAGAAACAGATTAAATGATAAAAACCCCCTGCCCGAATAAAACGTAAAACGAAGTCAGCCGTAGCAGAGTCATCTGTTAAAAGGGCAGGGAGCTGGTTGGTTGGTTGGTTGGTTTGAGAATGAAAGGGACCAAACTGCATAGGTCATCGGTCCCTTGTTTCATAAACACACAGAGCACAGTGAAACCATGCATTAGTCATTCGAAGCACAAGATAAAAACTCCAGGGGAAGAAAATCCCAAGGTCAATAATAAAGAAACATGGAAAACGGAGCACAGCAATAGAAACAACAAAGAGAAGAAAGGTAGAAAGAATTAAAACTGTACAGCAGAGGATCGTGGCTGGCTGATCACGAAAATAATAGGATGAGCCAGCCACTCTGCAACACGTTAAAACCTCCAGCCTAAAAGATTAGGGTGGAGTCGAATAAAAACACAAAACTAAATAGAAGATACAGCTCAAAAGAGGGTGATGTAATAAAATTAAATGGACCTATAAAAGCCGCTTGCGCGAATAAAACTTGAAACCCGATCTGCCATAGAGACATTGTCACCTAAAAGAAATGATAAATCACCCTGCAGATTAAAAGCACGCCTGAGCGGTTAAAAGAGGACATGCCAACAACAGATGGGCCACCGTCATCGTTGCACCACAGCGACAATGAGGGGGGTCCTCTCGACGCAGCAGATGACCATGCGTCAGCCAAGAGTGACCAATGCGGAGCCTACAGAGAATAACAGAATCCCTGCGAGAGGCCCGCATGGAGGAACCCCACACGGTCGTGGTCCCCTTTACACGCCGCAGCTTGTTGGGTACAGACAGAGTGCGCCATTCGTCTGCCCACATCCCAAAGACCCGACGGCGTAACACCGATCGGAGATCAGTGGCCGGGAGGCCGATCTCCAACGGCAGTTTGCGGGTGGCTTCTTTAGCTAACTTGTCGGCGTGTTCTTTTCCCGCTATCCCAACGTGTCCCGGGGTCCATATGAACACCACTGAACGTCCACGCTGGTCAAGAGCATGAACGGACTCCTGGATGGCAACAACAATGGGATGGCGTGGGTAGCACTGGTCGAGAGCCTGTAGACTACTGAGAGAGTCACTGCAAATGACAAAAGACTCTCTAGTGCTGGTACGAATACGCTCAAGGGCACGAAAAATGGCTGTTAGCTCTGCGGTGTAAACACTGCAGCCGTCCGGCAAGGAGCGCTGGTCTACATAGTCCGCATGAGCATAAGCGTACCCCACACGGCCATCAACCATCGAGCCATCTGTATAGATAGCCTCCGAGTCGCGGGATGCGTCGAGGAGAGCAAGAAATTGGCGGCGCAAGACTGCAGGAGGAACTGAATCCTTTTGCCATTGTGAGAGCTCCAGCCGAAGCTGCGGCCGACGAATACACCAAGGGGGCGTATGTGGGTGGACCTGAAAAGCAGATGGAAGAGGCAAAGAATCGAGGTCACTAAGGAGTGACCTAACACGGATCCCAATGGTATGGTCCGATCGAGGCCGCCGGTGTGGGGTATGGACTGCCGCATTAGCGAAAAGGAGACGGTTGTTGGGGTGACGAGGCGAACAACGAACGTGGGCAGCATAGTTGGCTAAGAGTTGTAGACGCCGAATGTGGAGCGGAGGAACCCCAGCCTCAGCAAGTAGGCTATTAACAGGACTGGTGCGGAATGCCCCTGTCGCCTGTCGAACCCCACAGTGGTGAATGGGGTCCAGCAGTTGCAACGCTGAGGGCGACGCTGAGCCATACGCCACACTCCCATAATCAAGCCGGGACAGCACAAGGGCTTTGTAGAGCTGCAGCAGCGTGTTACGATCTGCACCCCAAATTGTGTTGCTGAGGCAGCGGAGGGCATTCAGATGCTGCCAGCACTGACGCTTGAGCTGACGAATATGTGGAAGCCAAGTAAGCCGGGCATCGAACAGCAGTCCCAGAAAACTGTAAGTGTCAACAACCCTGAGCATGGCATCCTGAAGATAGAGCTCAGGGTGGGGATGGACAGTTCGACGCCGACAAAAGTGCATAACACAAGTCTTCGCAGGGGAAAACTGAAACCCATGGGCTAGGGCCCACGCCTGCACCTTGCGTATGGCTCCCTGCAACCGACGTTCTGCAACACCAATGGTGGAGGAGCTGAAAAAGATGCAAAAATCGTCTGCATATAACGTGGGTGAGACAGACGACCCTACTGCTGCTGCAAGGCCATTATTAATCTGGGTGAAATTGAGTATAAATAAACGGTCAAAAATTGTGATTGGATGCTTTTATAGGTCATCTGGGTCAGGATCGGTAGTTGTAAAGCGCATCAGACAGAGCTTGCAGAATATCTTTAGTACTTTTCCTGATCATACTGTTATAATAGGAGGTGACTTGAACTTGCTAGGGGGTGTTATGCCATTAAAACTGGTGCCAGAGACAGGGAATCGTGTGGGATTGTTCAAGGTGTCTTGACCTAAAATTACCTTCAGCAGAAAGTTAGAGAACCAACTCGTGAGGTTAACGTCTTAACTTCCTGGCAACAGACCTGAGCGTATCGAATCAGTCAACGTAGACTAAAGTATCATTGATCATAAGGCTGTGACAGCATCTATGACGACGGGTCCTACAAGGAATGTTAAGGAAGGTAGGAGGCTTTGTTTGCTCAGCAAGGGTGATAGGATACAAATTTCAGAATATCTCAGCAGTCAGCATCAAATATTCGGTGGTGAGAACGAAGATGTTGAGAATAAATGGAAAAAACTCAATTGCATCGTTCAATATGCCCTAGACAAGTATGTTCCGAGTAAGGTTTTAAGGGATGGGAAAGATCCACCATGGTTTAATAGACGTGTTAGAGAAGCGCTACGTAAACAAAGAGTACTTCATCTCAGATTCAAATAAGAACCTAGCTGACAAACAAAAGCTGAACGAAGCGAAAATGGGCGTAAGGAGAGCAATGAGAAAAGCGTTCAATCATTTCGAAAGTAAGACGTTGTCAACCAACCTGAGTAAAAACCCCAAGAGATTTTGGTCGTATGTAAAATCAGTAAGTGGGACAAAATCATCTATTCATTCTCTCAGCGACCACACCGGCACTGAAACGGAAGATAACAGAGAAAAGGCCGAAATAGTGAATTCGGTCTTCCGAAGTTGTTTCACCGCGGAAGCTCGTAACACAGTCCCTCCTGTCAATCGTCGTGCGAAGGTCGAAAATTGAGATAACCGATCGCGGAATTGAAAAGCATCTACAATCACTTAGTAGTGGAAGGGCTTGAGGACCAAACGAGATACAGAATATGCGAAAGAACTTGCTCCCCTTCTAGCAGCAATTTATCGTAGATCGCTTGAGCAACGAAAGGTACTTAACGACTGGAAAAAAACGCACGTCACTCCCGTTTTTAAGTAAGACAGATCCACACAAGGACCTATATCGTTGACGTCAATCTGTTGTAGAATTATGGAACATGTTTTAATGCTCAAGAATTATGACCATCTTGGAAAACAAACAGCTCCTCTTTAAAAATCAACTTGAGTTCCGCAAACAGAGATCCTGTAAAACTCAGCTCGCTCTGTTCCTCCTTAAGGTCCACAGCGCAGTGGACAACGGCGCTCAGGCTGATGCCCGTGTTCCTTGATTTCAGTAAGGCATTTGATACCGACCTGCATTGCCGTTCAATGAAAAAAATACGAACCTACGTAGGAGCAGACCTGCGATTGGATTCAAGACTTTCTTGCAGATAGAACGCAACACGTTGCTCTTAGCGGACCTAAATCGTATATATATAGTAGAAGGCATCGGATGCTCTTTAAGGCTATTCGCACATAATGCAGTTGTTTATACCAAAGTAGCAACGGCAGAAGATAGTAAGAATTTGCAAATCGACCTGCAGAGAATTGATGAATGGTGCAGACTCTGGCAGTTGACCCTGAACGTAAATATATGTAACATATTGCGCATACATATGAAAAGAAATCCACTACTGTACAGCTACACTATTGATGACAAACAGCTGGAGACAGCGTCTGCCGTTAAATACCTAGGCGTAAATATCCTGAGCGACCTTAAGTGGAATGACCATATAAAACAGATAGTGGGTTAGCAGACACCAGACTCAGATTCATCGGAAGAATCTTAAGGAAATGTAACTCATCCATGAAAGAAGTCGCTTATAAGGCGCTTGTTCACCCGATTCTAGAGTATTGTTCATCTCTCCCGGATCCATAGCAGGTAAGACTGATAGAGGAGGTAGAGAAGATACAACGCAGAGCGGCGCGTTTCATCACGGGATCGCTTAGCTGGCGAGAGAACGTTACGTAATGGTAATCATACTCCACTGGCAGACGTTGTAAGAGAGACTGTGTGCATCATGGAGAGATTTACTATTGAAATTTCGGGACAGCGAGATGGAGAACTTACTCCTCCCCCCCCCCCCCCCCCCCACATACATCTCGCGTTTCGACCACGAGGAGAAAATTCGAGAAATTAGATTCAGTACAGAGGCTAACCGACAATCACTCACCCATGCATTATGCGCGAATGGAACAGGGTTGGAGGGATCAGATACTGGTACAGAAAGTACCCTTCACCTCACACCATTAGGTGGCTTGCGGAGTATGATGTAGATGAATACGTTTCAGGGGAAGGATTTCGCTTAGAGCAGATATACAGACTTCATATGACGTTGATCCCATGCATTTCAATGTACGAGGGGCATACAGTAAGTAATGCAACCCTTTCTTTTCTCGGCCACTTTCGGCTGAAACAATGCAGAATTTGTTGTAGGTCATAGTGTCATGAAGTTCCAATAGGTGGTGGTGTTATATGTAGCCTTCCTAATGGCGTCTGTAACGGAGATGCGGTCCAAACAGAGAGCTGTCACTGAGTTCCCTTTGGTGGAAAACTAGAGCACTGCAGAGATTCAGAGGGGTTTGCAGAATGTTCAAGGAGACCTAGCAGTGAACAAAAGCACGGTGGGTCGTTGGGCGAGGCGTGTGTCATCATCTCAACAAGGTCCAGCAAACTGTCCGATCACCCACAAGCCAGCCGGTCACGTGCAACTTTGACTACTGCAACGTTGGAATGTGCTAACACTAGCATTTGAGGTGATCGACTGATTCAATGAGACACCTAGCCGGTTAACTGGACGTCTCTGTTGCTTGTTCAGAACACTCGTTCCTGTTTGGTGTCCTCCCTCATCGTACAACGATTAACTCAGGCGCGTATTTTGCTTTCCTCTGGAAATTAAAGAAGCGATTTCAGCGTGTTGGTCGCCAAGAAACTGCAAACGAATTTCTCCTCCTCCATGACAACGCAAGGCCTCACAAAAGTACCGAAAGGAGTTCACAAATTTTCATTGAACTGTTCTTCCTCATCCACCCTACTGCACGGATCTCGCATCTTCAGACATCTATTTACTTGGTCCAGTCGAGAACGCACTCCACGGGAAGCAGTACATGGATGATGCGGAGGTTATTGGTTCAGCGTACACATCGCGGGAAATAGTTATTGGATGACGCGGAGGTTATTGATGAAGCAAGACGTTGGCTCCGACGTCGACGTGTTGGAAAATGGGGTATTCTAGCCAAGGGGTTGGGGAATAATATGGAGTATTGGAATCCTGAATAAAACTAAGCTGCTTTCAGAAAAGGAATGCGTTGCATTACTTATTGAATGCCCCGAAAACAGCACAAAATTCTCAAAGTACAAACGGGACGGCAGTAACTAGAGTACAATACGTAACAAGAATACACTCCTGGAAATTGAAATAAGAACACCGTGAATTCATTGTCCCAGGAAGGGGAAACTTTATTGACACATTCCTAGGGTCAGATACATCACATGATCACACTGACAGAACCACAGGCACATAGACACAGGCAACAGAGCATGCACAATGTCGACACTAGTACAGTGTATATCCACCTTTCGCAGCAATGCAGGCTGCTATTCTCCCATGGAGACGATCGTAGAGATGCTGGATGTAGTCCTGTGGAACGGCTTGCCATGCCATTTCCACCTGGCGCCTCAGTTGGACCAGCGTTCGTGCTGGACGTGCAGACCGCATGAGACGACGCTTCATCCAGTCCCGAACATGCTCAATGGGGGACAGATCCGGAGATCTTGGTGGCCAGGGTAGTTGACTTACACCTTCTAGAGCACGTTGGGTGGCACGGGATACATGCGGACGTGCATTGTCCTGTTGCAACAGCAAGTTCCCTTGCCGGTCTAGGAATGGTAGAACGATGGGTTCGATGACGGTTTGGATGTACCGTGCATTATTCAGTGTCCCCTCGACGATCACCAGTGGTGTACGGCCAGTGTAGGAGATCGCTCCCCACACCATGATGGCGGGTGTTGGCCCTGTGTGCCTCGGTCGTATGCAGTCCTGATTGTGGCGCTCACCTGCACGGCGCCAAACACGCATACGACCATCATTGGCACCAAGGCAGAAGCGACTCTCATCGCTGAAGACGACACGTCTCCATTCGTCCCTCCATTCACGCCTGTCGCGACGCCACTGGAGGCGGGCTGCACGATGTTGGGGCGTGAGCGGAAGACGGCCTAACGGTGTGCGGGACCGTAGCCCAGCTTCATGGAGACGGTTGCGAATGGTCCTCGCCGATACCCCAGGAGCAACAGTGTCCCTAATTTGTTGGGAAGTGGCGGTGCGGCCCCCTACGGCACTGCGTAGGATCCTACGGTCTTGGCGTGCATCCGTGCGTCGCTGCGGTCAGGTCCCAGGTCGACGGGCACGTGCACCTTCCGCCGACCACTGGCGACAACATCGATGTACTGTGGAGACCTCGCGCCCCACGTGTTGAGCAATTCGGCGGTACGTCCACCCGGCCTCCCGCATGCCCACTATACGCCCTCGCTCAAAGTCCGTCAACTGCACATACGGTTCACGTCCACGCTGTCGCGGCATGCTACCAGTGTTAAAGACTGCGATGGAGCTCCGTATGCCACGGCAAACTGGCTGACACTGACGGCGGCGGTGCACAAATGCTGCGCAGCTAGCGCCATTCGACGGCCAACACCGCGGTTCCTGGTGTGTCCGCTGTGCCGTGCGTGTGATCGTTGCTTGTACAGCCCTCTCGCAGTGTCCGGAGCAAGTATGGTGGGTCTGACACACCGGTGTCAATGTGTTCTTTTTCCCATTTCCAGGAGTGTATAATATGTAATAATTCTTCATAGGCTTCTGGAATTATGTAAGGCCAGTGCATAGCCTTAATGCTGTCGTCTAAAAATGTGTTGGAGTGTGTACGGCAGTATGGAGAGTGTTATACATATGTAATAATTCTTCACAGGCTGCTGGAATTATGAATGGCAAGTGTATAATGTTAATGATGTCTAAAAATTTGTTGTTGTATGGACGAGGGATGATTTAAAACTAATAAAACATTGCTAACGAATGCGTTAAACTATTACCAATAGACATCGTATAAAATAATTTTCAATTAAAAATTCAGAAATAAGATATAGGCTTCAAAAACAATGTTTACTTTACTACTTGTAAATTGCAGGACAGGCGCAAACAATTAATCAACAAAAAAAGAGAAAATATTTTAGTGACAATATTCGAAGAATGTTCGGAAGTGCAATGATTAAAGCACGTGATAACTGAGTGATAGCTACAGCGCTAATTCTTATAAAACCTTCAGAGGCGTATCGACGTGTATAATGGGAAGCAATGTTTCTGCGTTTAATCTGTTTGATATTTAACTAAAATGTATACAGTTTCTTCCTACCTTAGCCTGTGGTGTAATTATTATTATTAAAAGTAGTAAGAAGTGTTATTACACTAGTTTTTCATGGGGCATCAGAATTGCCATTCACAGCCGACTGATTCTTGTTTGCTGACTGCAAGTTTAATCTGACTCTGAATAACTGCACCAGCCAGAAGTTTTTCCTTGTCGCACCTAAGGCCAACCATTTTTTAGCCATTCATTATCGAGGCCATGCGTCGCTTAACTGCTCGAGAAAGACGTTATTGTTTCACATTCCGAGTAACTGTCATTTGTTTCTTCCCGCAATAAGATGTCGTTTCGTCGAACAAGCCTCTCAGTGCTACGGGTAATTAAAATTTTGCTACGAATTTTTCTTACAAGTGCATACATTGCCAATTTGTCCTGCTTTCATTGTCGCTTGCATTTGTTTGGCATTGCTCCCTTCCGGTACTCCACGTTTAGATGTTGGTGCACGAATTGTTATGCTTTACTATTTACTCACACTCGAGTTCATCGCGTTGTTTCTAAACATCTATATATAGACATTACGCAGTCGAAGAACTAGAGAAAACAAAGATGTAGTGCTAGCACGCTGGGATGCTTCTCCGAGCAGAACAAGTGAATAATTTCTCTGTTTCAAAATTACCGTCATAAGCTTTTCAGTTACTGTACTCGTAGTTTCTACGCACAGTGTCCATAAAGACCTGCTATCATTTCACAGAATCGTAACAGCTCCCGAAGTTGTTTTCCTTTGACTTTGTTATAGATTTGATTAGAAGTGCTTCAAGAAGACGACAGACCAGAAAAAGCGCAGTATGTCATCTGGTATGCAGATTCGAAGTCTGTGACACCGGTACTGCGTAATTATCGACGTCAGTTTGGAACGACACTAACGGCAAAAACAAGCAATATGAGGTGGTTCAAAGACAAGCAGTGTCAAGACATTCCTCGAAGTGGACATCCCCCGGTATCTCAAGCAAGTGTTGAAGCAGTACAAGCTGCACTTCAGCGCAGCACGAAAATTTAATTCTTCGCTCATCACACGAACTGTAGGAAGAAAGGTCAACTAGACAAAGTGTTACATAAGTGGTTACATCCTTTTACGTACGAACTACATATGTGGCAAGCATTGCAACCAAACGGTCGTCCTCTGCGGTATCTATTCGCAGTGTTCCATGCTGGCCTCCTTTTCTTTGAACCATCAGCCTTCTGACTGGTTTGATGCGGCCTGCCACGAATGTCTCTCTTGTGCCAAATATTTCGTTTCAATCAGCTACAACCAACGTCTTCAGTTACCTGCTGGGTGTGTTCCAAACACTGTCTTACTGTACTGTTTTTACCGTCTACAGCTCCTTCTAGTGCCATGAAAGTTATTCCCTAGTGCCTTAACAGATGTCCTATCATCCTGTCCATTCTTCTAGTAAGTGTTTCCCATACATTGCTTTCCTCACTGATTCTCCGGAGAATCTATTTCTTACGTTACCAGTCCAGTTAATTTTCAACATTCATATCTCAAATGCTTCGATTCTCTTCTGTTCCAGTTTTCCCCCAGTCAATGCATACATTGCTGTGCTCCAAACGTACATTCTTGGAAATTTCTCTCTCAAATTAAGGTCTGGGTGTTTCATACTTGTAGACTTCTCTGGGTCAGGAATGCCTTTTTGCCTGTGTTAATCTGTTTTCTACGTCCTCCTCGCCCCGTCCGTCGTGAATTATTTTGCTGCCTAAGTGATCATCAATTCCGATTTTAAGTTTATCGGTATTCTCATTTGTTACTTCGCATTAGTTTCGTCTTTCTTCTGTTTACTCTCAGTCCTTATTCTGTACTCATTAGACTGTTCATTCGATTCAATAAATCCTCCAGTTCTTCTTCACTTTCGCTGAGGATAGCAATGCCTTGAGGGACCATCACCATTGATATCCTTTCATCCTGAATTTTAATCTCAGTACTGATGCTTTCTTTTATTTCCATCGTTGCTTCTTCGATGGATAGATTGAACAGTAGGGGGTGAAAGACTAAATTCCTGTCTTACACCCTTTTTAATCCGAACACATTGTTCTTGGTCCTCTACTCTTATCAATCCCTCCTGGTTCAAGCACACATTATACATTACCCGTCTTTCCTTATGGCTTACCCTTATTTTTCTCAGACTTTCGAACATCTTGTGCCGTTTTACACAGGTCGACAGATCCTATCAACGTGAGTTTATTTTTATTCGTTTTCCTTCCTTTGCCAACAGCAACGTTAGCACTGTCTCACTGGTGCCTTTACCTTTTCTAAAGCATAAATGTTCGTCATCTAATAGATCCTCAGTTTTCTTTCCCGTACTTCTGTTCGTCAACAATGGATCCATGCGCTGTTGCCCTGATTGTGTGATAATTCTCATTCATGTTGCGTCTTGCTATATTCGAAATTGTGGCGAAAGTCGGATAGTATATCACCAGTCTCATACACTCTGCACATCGACGTGAATAGCTATTTTGTTGTCACTTCCCTCAGTGATTTTAAGAATTCCCATGGAATGTTATCTATCCCTTCTGTCTTGTTTGATCTGAAGTCAATCAAAGTTATTTTAAATTCCGATTGGATACTGGATTCCCCGTCTCTTCCCTGTCGACTTTTCTTTCCGCCTTCAGGTTATGAGACAATTCCTCCATCTCTTTCATATTTGATAAAGGTTTTCCGTAGCTTCTTTCATGGCTTGTTCTTTCTGAAAGCTCATCATCTGTCCGTTCCGTTTTAACGTTCATCGTAAGCAAAGATAACAGCATACGATACAAGCATTAAATAGCATTTATTTTGGTTTGCAAATTTTTATTTCCAACGAAACGGTATTCGGCCTTTTAGTCCATCATCAAGTGACCGCTGCCATCCTAAGAGGAGGAAAAATGAGCATAAGTTTAAGATAGAGAGAATAAATTCTGTAAGATCTGTATTCTCGTCTTTTTTTTCTCTGCAGTGGCGACTGTCAGTTTTCCTCGGACGATAGCCTAAGAAGCCAAATAAGGTTCGTAAGCAAATAAAAAAGTGAAAAACAAATTTATTCCGAGCATCAAGGCGAAATGGTCTGTGTTATCGTTCTGATATAACCCATTTCCTTTCTTTTGTGGCATTCCACATGTTATACATTTTGTGACAGTTTCAGTTGATTAATTATGAGGACAAAACCAGTGCTTAACACCGGTACTTTATTTTACTTAATTTTGTCCACTGCTGTGAGTGTTTCATCCGTGACTTCATTATTTAAGTAAAATAAAGAACAACCGCCTTCAGTCACAACCGCGATTTTATTTCAATGTGCTACGCACTTCAAGCCATAGGCGCTCATCTTCAGTTGCTTTGGAGTCTACATTAATTTCTTCTCCAAATTTAGTTTAATTCTGGTCGTGGTAAAATTACCTTGGTAAGTTACAAAGTGGCACACTGTGAATATAAGTTTACTAAACCAAGACAAATCGAAATACAACTTATTGTTTCCAGTAGTGCGTATATGGTTTTGATACACTGTAGGCGTAGACGTGTTTATATACATAAGCACAGTTTCCATTATGCAACAGATTTGTAAACATAAGTCAAATAATTACAAATTTAAAGATGCTGCATTTCTACAAATAGGCCGGTGTTATCATTTCAGAGAAGATAGAAAGCTGTTATGTTATTATTTACTCGTAGATATCATTAATAAAACAAATATTTGTGAATATGTCAGATGTGGCTGTATACTATGAAATGGTTGCACAATAAGATACGACCACACGGAGATATTCATAAATATTTGTTTTATAAGTGATACTTGTATATAATTAATAATATAAGAGCTTTTTATCTTCTCTAAAATAATACCTCAATATTTCTAGAAATTAAGCATCTTTACAATCAAAATTCTTTAAATTGTGTTTACAAGTGTGTTGCATAATGGAAAGCGTGTAAATGTAGATAAACATGTCTACTGATGGTGTACATTAAAACCATGTATCCACTACTGGAAAAAGTAAGTTATTTTTCGATGTGTCTTAGTCTTCTAAACTTAAATTAATAATGCCACTTGTAGTATACCAATGTAATCTTACCAAGAGCAGAATTAAGCTAAATTTGGAGGGAAAAAATCTTATATAGACCGTCAAAGCCCCTGAAGATGAGCCTCCAGCGTGATAAACGCATCGCGCATTAAAATGAAATCGCGATTGTGACAGAAGGGGGTTGTTATTTATTTTACGTTTAATTTGTTTAAAAAATTACACCCTTTTTTAATATCCAACTCTGCTGTATGTATTTTATTGCCTCCCATATTTTGCTTAACTTCCCTTGTGAGGCTGCCTCTAATTTTGCAGTTGTGTTTAATCTCGTTCCCTCATCATTTATTTTATCTTCACTTTATTCCTTCCCAGTAAAAACTATACACTATGCACTTATATCCAAAACTTCGTAGTTCAAATATGTGTCACCATTTTGGATCAGTAGTACTATTTAGTTGGAGAAAGATACGTGTGTTTGTGACTTGCTTTACCGTCCCCACTATCTTGATTCTTAGTTACTAGAATTTGTCGAATTCTTCCAGCTCATATCCAGTTACACATCTTCAGACTCTTCCTTTGTAGACCCATAGTGTCATATTATAACACCTGAATCTACACTCCTGGAAATGGAAAAAAGAACACATTGACACCGGTGTGTCAGACCCACCATACTTGCTCCGGACACTGCGAGAGGGCTGTACAAGCAATGATCACACGCACGGCACAGCGGACACACCAGGAACCGCGGTGTTGGCCGTCGAATGGCGCTAGCTGCGCAACATTTGTGCACCGCCGCCGTCAGTGTCAGCCAGTTTGCCGTGGCATACGGAACTCCATCGCAGCCTTTAACACTGGTAGCATGCCGCGACAGCGTGGACGTGAACCGTATGTGCAGTTGACGGACTTTGAGCGAGGGCGTATAGTGAGCATGCGGGAGGCCGGGTGGACGTACCGCCGAACTGCTCAACACGTGGGGCGTGAGGTCTCCACAGTACATCGATGTTGTCGCCAGTGGTCGACGGAAGGTGCACGTGCCCGTCGACCTGGGACCGGACCGCAGCGACGCACGGATGCACGCCAAGACCGTAGGATCCTACGCAGTGCCGTAGGGGACCGCACCGCCACTTCCCAGCAAATTAGGGACACTGTTGCTCCTGGGGTATCGGCGAGGACCATTCGCAACCGTCTCCATGAAGCTGGGCTACGGTCCCGCACACCGTTAGGCCGTCTTCCGCTCACGCCCCAACATCGTGCAGCCCGCCTCCAGTGGTGTCGCGACAGGCGTGAATGGAGGGACGAATGGAGACGTGTCGTCTTCAGCGATGAGAGTCGCTTCTGCCTTGGTGCCAATGATGGTCGTATGCGTGTTTGGCGCCTTGCAGGTGAGCGCCACAATCAGGACTGCATACGACCGAGGCACACAGGGCCAACACCCGGCATCATGGTGTGGGGAGCGATCTCCTTCACTGGCCGTACACCACTGGTGATCGTCGAGGGGACACTGAATAGTGCACGGTACATCCAAACCGTCATCGAACCCATCGTTCTACCATTCCTAGACCGGCAAGGGAACTTGCTGTTCCAACAGGACAATGCACGTCCGCATGTATCCCGTGCCACCCAACGTGCTCTAGAAGGTGTAAGTCAACTACCCTGGCCAGCAAGATCTCCGGATCTGTCCCCCATTGAGCATGTTTGGGACTGGATGAAGTGTCGTCTCACGCGGTCTGCACGTCCAGCACGAACGCTGGTCCAACTGAGGCGCCAGGTGGAAATGGCATGGCAAGCCGTTCCACAGGACTAAATCCAGCATCTCTACGATCGTCTCCATGGGAGAATAGCAGCCTGCATTGCTGCGAAAGGTGGATATACACTGTACTAGTGCCGACATTGTGCATGCTCTGTTGCCTGTGTCTATGTGCCTGTGGTTCTGTCAGTGTGATCATGTGATGTATCTGACCCCAGGAATGTGTCAATAAAGTTTCCCCTTCCTGGGACAATGAATTCACGGTGTTCTTATTTCAATTTCCAGGAGTGTATTTCCATCGTGCATCATTCACGTTTTAACCTTTTTTTATTTCTTCATTGTTTCTACAACGATTAAGAGAACAAAACTTAACTCGTTTTGCACTCATTTTAAAGTGAACAAACACCTTTCGGCATGAATTTTTGGCTCTCACGGCCGACACTCAAGAAGTGCTACATCCGTGACGAACTTAAAATCGACAAGATATTTAAATATAAGAAATTGAAAATAAAATATAAATGTCAGTTTTGAAACTTCGATGATTCTTGTTGTAACACTTCTTATTACCTTTTATTTATTATCTGAATGAAATTGCTTTACTGTGCTCTTGGAGGGTTGCAGGGATTCTGCGAGACGTGTATTAATAACGTCGATCCGCTCTGCACATTGTAAACATGCAGCAGAAGGAAATGAAATAATGAAAGCAAGTGACCGGACGTGATCGTGGAAAAAAATATTTGTTTTGTAAACAGGCAGCAGCGGAACGAAAATCTGGTAATAACGATGCGAGGGTCGCAGTGTGATGAAAGCAGGCAGCAGTGAAACAAATATTCCGCTGTATTGCCGACTGGGACGTAATGAAAGTGCTTGGACGCTACTTTTTATGACTAAAAGAATGCGAATGCTGAAAGGTTTATGTCTTAGTTTAATATGTGCCATTTCCTCCAGACTATCGCTCAGACGATGCTGTTATTTGAGATGAACGAATATGTAGAATGTGAAAGTTTCAACACCAACTTATCACCTCCGACGAAGTCTTCTGTTACTTGAAACGGATGGATTAAACGTTATGAACTCCCATCTAATATAGTGCAAGGTCATTTTCTGCATCGAAACAGCTTCAATTCTGCCACAGATCGACGTTTTTCGGTCGTGAATGGCATAAGTTCTTTTAACGGTTCTCTGCAAGAAGAATGGTAAACACATCCTATAACTTAAGAGGTGCTAATAGATCTTACCAAGCACTTTCGTGTTTCCAAAACAGTCAACGGTCAGTCAATAATGTTCGCTCTCTCACAGAGATCCGTACCTAAAGAGTGGGAAAGTTGTTCAAGTAACACCAATACCGAAAAAGGGAAGTAGGAGTAATCCGCTGAATAACAGGCCCATGTCACTAACGTCGATTTGCAGTAGGGTTTTGGAACATATACTGTGTTCGAACATTATGAAGTACCTAGAAGAAAACTTTTTATTGACACACAGTCAGCACGTTCTTGCGAAACAACTAGCTCTTTATACTCATGAAGCAATGAGTGCTATCAACAGGGGGATATCAAATTGATTCCATATTTTTAGATTTCCAGAAGGCTTTCGACACCGTTCCTCACAAGTGTCTTCTAACCAAACTGCGTGCCTATGCAATATCGCCTCACTTGTGCAACTGGATTCGTGATTTCCTGTCAGAAAGGTCACAGTTCATGGTAATAGACGGAAAGTCATCGAGTAAAACAGAAATAATATCCGGCGTTCCCCAAGGAAGTGTTATAGGCCCTCTATTGTTCCTGATCACCGGCCGGAGTGGCCGAGCGGTTCCAGGCGCTATAGTCTGGAGCCGCGCGACCGCTACGGTCGCAGGTTCGAATCCTGCCTCTGGCATGGATGTGTGTGATGTCCTTAGGTTAGTTAGGTTTAAGTAGTTCTAAGTTCTAGGGGACTGATGACCACAGCAGTTAAGCCCCATAGTGCTCAGAACCATCTGAACCATTTTTTTTTGTTCCTGATCTATATTAACGACATAGAAAATCTGAGTAGCACTCTCAGATTATTTGAGGATGATGCTGTCGTTTACCGTCTTGTAAAGTCATCAGATGACCAAAACGAGCTGCAAAATGATTTAGATATCTGCATGGTGCGAATAGTGGCAATTGACCCTGAATAAAGAAAAGTGTGAAGTTATTCACGTGAGTACTGAAAGAAATCCGCTAAATTCAGATTACGCGATATGTCATACAAATCTGAAGGCCGTAAATTCAACTAAATATTTAGGGATTACAATTACAAATATCATAAACTGGAACGATCACATAGATAATGTTGTGGATAGAGCCAACCAAAGACTGCGATTCATTGGCAGAACACTTAGAAGGTGCAACAGGTCTACTAGAGAGACTGCTTACACCACGCTTGTCCGCCCTGTTGTGGAGTATTGCTGTGCTGTGTGGTATCCGCATCAGATGGGACTGGCGGATGACATCGAAAAAGTACAAAGAAGGGCAGCTCGTTTTGTATTATGGCGAAATAGGGGAGATAATGCCACCAGCATGATATGTGAATTGCAGTGGCAATCATTAAAACAAAGGCGTTTTTCGTTACAACGGGATCTTCTCATGAAATTTCAATCACCCGTTTTCTCCTCCTATTGCGAAAACATTCTATTGGCACCCACCTACATAGGGAGAAATGATCATCACGATAAAGTAAGCAAATCAGTGCTCCCACAGAAAAATTTATGTGCTCGTTTTTCCCGCGCGCCGTTCGAGAGTGGAACGATAGAAAGACAGCTTGAAGGTTGTCCGCTGAACCCTCTGCCAGGCACTTTATTGTGAATAGCAGAGTAATCACTTAGGTGCAGATGTAGAAATCAGTTATTAGAGTTCACTGGAAAAATATTGCGTTATTGTCTTGAAAACAGTTCATATTATTTAGTGCCACGTGTTTGAATTAATCGTCTTGAAGGGCTCAACTGCCTAGCTTCACTGAATTCAACCCTTACTTTTAAAAGGCTGGGGGGCGGTTAGTCTGTATATCCCCCTTTATAGTTCAGTGGTCAGGGTGTGTAGCTGCAATGCGGGAGGCGCGGGTTGGATTCCCGAATTTCGGTACTGCTAGGGAGGGATTTTTCCTTGGTGAGAGGAGTGCACTCAGGTTCATGAGGCCAAATTGAGTAGCTGCTTCACTGATGACATTTCATGGTGATCTCTCCATTTGGGAAATGATTCTGGTCTAGTCCCCCCACGGAACTCTGTGAGGTGAGCATAAGAAAACTGAATAACCGACGAAGAGATAACGTTCTACAAGTCGGGCCGTGGAGTGTCAGAAGTTTGAACGTGGCAGGGAAACTATAAAATCTGAAATGGTAAATACTAAGGCTCAATCTAGATATAGCTTGCGACAGTGAAGTGGTATGGAAAGAAAGATTTCTGGCCAGATGAGTATATGGGAATACGAACAGCAGCAGAAAATGGTAGAACGGGAGTAGGATTCGTTATGAATAGGGAGGTAAGGCAGAGAGGGAGTTAATGAGCACAGCGACAAAATAATTCCGGTGTAGATTCCATCGTTGGAAGCAGAAGATGAAGAGATAAAGTATATGAGAACAATGAAAGAGTGATTCAGTAAAAGAGAGACGAAAATCTGATAGTCATGGAAGATTGCAATACGGTTGTAGGGGAAGGAGTAAAAGAAAGGGTTGCAAGCAATCGACTCAGCAATACAGGAAATTAAAAGCAAGGGAAGTAACATTCATAGTGCAATGGGAATTTAACTTTTAAATACAAAGGAGATATCGTATAGGTGGAACGAGTACATTGAAAGCCTATATGAGGGGAGGATTTGACTCATGACGAGATGAAGAAGAAACAGGAATTGAAAGGTAAGAGGTACGGGATCCAATATTGGAAGCGGTATGTAAAAAATCTTTGTAAGACATAAGATCAATAAGGCAGAAGGGATAGATAACATTGAATAGGAATTCCTAATATCATTGGGGGAAATGGCAACAAAATGACTGTTCACGTTGGTGTGTAGAATGTATGTGACTGACTATGTACCATCAGACTTTCGGGAAAACATCGTCCACACAATTCCGAAAATGGTAAGAGCCGCCAGGTTCGAGAATTATTGCACGATCAGCTTAACAGTCTATGCATCCAAGCTGCTCACAGGAATAACGTACAGAAGAATGGAAAAGAAAATTGAGGATCTATTAGATGACGATCAGCTTGGCTTTAGGAAAGGCAAAGTCATCAGAGAGGTAGTTCTGACGTTGTGGTTGATAATGGAAGGAAGACAACAAGAATACAATCTTTATAGCGTTTGTCTACCTAGAACAGCCAATTGACAAAGTGAAATTATGCCAGATATTGGGAATTATGAGGAATGTAAGGTACGCTGTAGGAAAAGACGGGTGATGTACAATATGTACAACAACCAAGAGGTAGCAATAAGAGCGGAGGACTAAAAACGAAGTGCTCGGATTTAAAAGGGTGACAGACAGAAAAGTAGTCCTTGGCCCCATTTGTTCAATCTGTACATCGAAGAGGCAATGACGGAAATAAAAGAAAAGATTGTGAGTGGATTTAAAATTAAAGGTGAAAGGGTATCAATGACAAGATTCGCTGTTGACATTTCTACCCTCAGTGAAAGTGAAGGACTACAGGATCTGTTGAACGGAACTGACTGTCTAATGAGAACTGAATATGGATTAAGAATAAATCGGAGAACTGGTGGTCACGAAGTAGATGATGTTAAGGAATTCTACCTAGCCAGTAAAACAGAACATGACGGACGGAGAAAGTAGGACACAAAAAGCAGACTAACACAAAAAGGGAATTTCTGGCCAAGAGATGTCTGGAAGCATCAAACATACGCCCTAATTTGAGGAAGAGATTTCTAATAATGCACGTCTGGAGCACAGCACTGTATGGTAGTGAACCGTGGATTGTGGAAACCGGAACAGAAGAGAATCGAAGCATTTGAAATGTGCTACTACAGACGAATGAGGAAAATTAGGTGGTAAGATAAGGCAAGGAATGAGGAGGTTCTCCGCAGAATTGGCAGGGAAAGCAATATGTGGAAAACACTGACAAGAGGAACGGGGCGGGATGATAGGGCATCTGTTAAGACATCAGAGAATGACTTCCATGGTACTGGAGGGAGCTGTAGAGGGTACGAACTGTAGAGGAAGACAGAGACTGGAATACAGGCAGCAAATAATTGAGGACGTAGGTTGCAAACACACCAAAAACAAACGCAAAATACGTCTACTTAAAATAGTAGATAAACGTTCACTTGACATATTTCTAAGAGACAGTCTTCCTTCTTTCCAATCTCTCTATGCAAGCGAAGACCAGAATTGGTTCAAATTGAAAGATATAATATCGACTACAATAGAGATGGTTCAAATGGCTCTGAGCACTATGGGACTCACCTGCTCAGGTCATTAGTCCCCTAGAACTTAGAACTAGTTAAACCTAACTAACCTAAGGACATCACACACATCCATGCCCGAGGCAGGATTCGAACCTGCGACCGTAGCGGTCTCGCGGTTCCAGACTGGAGCGCCTAGAATCGCACGGCCACTTCGGCCGGCTACAATAGAGAGATACATAACAAATAAATTAATAAGAGATGGTACTGCTCCCTAGTAATACATAAAACAGGTCACATCACTGTTACAGAAGAAACAAAAAATGCATGCTGAATTTAAAACAACGTAAAATCCCCAGAATTTGGTAAAATTTCACGGAAGCTCGAAAGTTAGCGCACACTTCAACGCAAGATGCTTATAATAAAAAACGAAACAGTGTCTCTAAATCACGCAGAAAACTCGAAGAGATTTTGGTCGTACATCAAGTGCACCAGTGGCAACGCGCAATCAGTACCGCACTGAGGGATAACAATGGTCCCGTTTTTGGTGACAGTCCCGTTAGAGGAAACTTACTAAACAGCGTTTTATCGGAATTCCTTCACAAAGAAGATGATGTAAATATTCCAGAAATCGAATCCAGAACACCTGCCGACATGAGTAACTTAGAAGCAGACATCCTTGGTGTAGCTAAGCAGCTCTAAATACTGAAAATGTGAAGTCGTCCTCATTAGCATAAAAAGTGCTAAAAGTTACACGATAAAACAAGAAAACTTAAGGCTATAAACTCAACTAAATACTCAGGGATTAGAGTTACGAATAACTTAAATTGGAACGTTGGCATAGACAATGTTGTGTGGGAAGCAAACCAAAGACTGCGATTTATTGGCAGAAAAGTTAGAAAGCGCAACAGTTCTGCTATAAAGACTACTTGCACTATGCTTGTCCGCCCTCTTCTGGAGTATTGCTAAGCGGTAGGGGATCCGCATCGGATAGGATTGACGGTGGACGCTGGAGAAGTTCAAAGAAGAGCAGCTCGTTTTGTGTTATTGCGAAATATGGGAGAGAGTTCCACGGATATGACACACGAATTTCGGTGGGAGACATTAGAAAAGGCGTTTTTCTCTGTGGCAGTGCACAGTACAATTGCACCGCAATTTGTGTGTGATTAACATGTGTGAGAAAAAGCACAAATGGACCATGAGAAAACTTACTCAGCAAAACAAAGCAGAACTTCACACATCGAAAACATTACGTAAAAAGGCATAGAACAAAGAATTACACGCTTGGAAATTGGAATCATTTCCCGAAACGCGTCGTGTTCAAAAATGTTCAAATGTGTGTAAAATCTTATGGGACAAACTGCTAAGGTCATCAGTCCCTAAGCTTACATACTACTTAACCTAAATTATCCTAAGAACAAACACACACGCCGGCCGGGGTGGCCGAGCGGTTCTAGGCGCTACAGTCTCGAACCGCGCGACCGCTACGGTCACAGGTTCGAATCCTGCCTCGGACATGGATGTGTGTGATGTCCTTAGGTTAGTTAGGTTTAAGTAGTTCTAAGTTCTAAGGGACTGATGACCGCAGGGACTCGAACATCCGGCGGGACCAGTCGCACAGTCCATGACTGCAGCGCCCCAGACCGCTCGGCTAATCCCGCGCGGCGTTGTGTAAAATATGAATAAAAGAAAATCGTGACTGGTAGCAAAAAAGTTATTTAGAAACAAACTAATTGTTTCCACAGACGCACGTTATAAAAAATCCTTTTGTAATGGATAAAAATCAGGACTTTTAGAGGTTGTGCAGTATGTTAATGGGATGCATTTATAAGTATTTTAGCTCCTTGGTCATCATGTACTTGGTTTCTTACTAGGCAGGATCCTGTTTGTGGCTGAATTGCAGTATACATTCCTGGAAGGCCAGCTTTTCCTCTTTATCATAATAATTACATTGGATGTTGGCTTTGATATTTCCTTTCTGTTCTAAACGAGAAAACTCAAAATTAGAGCAAATCCCGTTATTTCTTGTTCAAGTTTTATTTAAGAGGCCCATGGACCTGTTCTTAAATTTTTTTCAGTCTATTTTAAATTTATTAGGTAGCAATAGCCGTTCGGTACATGCAGGAAGTCTGCTACAGTAAAACTGGCTGTTTGCACTTTATTCACTTTTACGATACATATTTAAAAATCGTGAATGATGTTTACCCGAACCCTGGTCTAGTCCTTCCACGTGATTTATCCTGAGGGGCTTGGACGCCATTTCACAAAGTGTACTGCAACTACGATTTACAAACGTGAGCACATGATATATAATCAGCATGAATATCCCAGTCGACGAAGCAATAAATCACAAGTTTGCCTAACTATAATTCAGTGCTGAAAAATCAATTCGTTGTCCGTAATTTGAATCGAGACATATGAAAGTGCCGGATGTGGTGAGTGTTTGTAAATGTCTATACAGGTGATATGATAATGTACAGATATTTTAATATGAGGTCGCAAACTGACCGTGAATAAGTATCCTATTAAATTGGGTAGGCTTCCGCGGCCAGAGTCAGTCGACATAAAAGTTTTCTGGGTATGCTACAGCGTCATAATGGAAAAAAAACTACTGCTGCTGGAGAAAAACCAACGTTTCAGCCAAGGTTGCAGCGGCCTTCTTCTGGGTCTCATGGACCATAAGGCCCAGAAGAAGGCCGCTGCAACCGTGGCTGAAACGTTGGTAGTTTTTTTTTTTTTTTTCGTTATGACACGGTACCATACCCAGAAAACTTTTATGTCGATGTATTCTATTGTTCAAAACCGAAATGGTGGCCAGCTGTAAAAACCACGTAATGAGTGGGGTAGTAGTCACTTCAGCGAGTGGGTAAAGGTGCGTTCGGAGGCGGGAGCGGGTTCGTTTTTCGGCGAGCTTTGAGTTGGCAAGGTTGGTGAGACTTGGGCAGCCAGAGCGCCGCAGAGTTTAGGATATACGAGGTAATTCGCGGGACTTCGTGGGAGTGAGCTATAGACTGAATACTGTTGGGACTTAGAGATTGTCGTGTTGTATTGTCTGTTTCTTTTGCAACAATGCAAACGTCATCGTTATTTAAACAGTTTGGGCAGCTCTGAAGTCTGATATTTTGATGAGTTTTATTATTTCAGATTGTGTGACGAATTTGTTACATGTTTGTTAGGATAACATTGTGATTCAAGAAATGTATTTGTAGTTGCAAATATGGACAACCATCAGCTTCATAATGGAATGTCGACAACGAAAATTTGTGCCGGTCAGGGACTCTAAACCGGATTTCCCACTTACCGCGAGCGGTCGCCTTACTCAAAAAATGGTTCAAATGGCTGAGCACTATGGGACTTAACATCTATGGTCATCAGTCCCCTAGAGCTTAGAACTACTTAAACCTAACTAACCTAAGGAAGGCACACAACACCCAGTCATCACGAGGAAGAGAAGATCCCTGACCCCGCCGGGAATCGAACCCGGGAACCCGGGCGTGGGAAGCGAGAACGCTACTGCACTACCACGAGCTGCGGACGGTGGCCTTACTATTTGACTCACGACCAGACGCAAACTTCCACATGTCGTCAACCATGCGTCTACAACTTTTACTCCTACATCCATTATGTGCATTCTCGTACAGGTGAGACATGTTCGAAGGAAAAGGCGCTGCCGCGACTTACAGCCGTTATGGAACACAAGAAATGTATTCGCAGGTTTGAATATGAACAGCCATGAACTGTATAGTGGAATGTATGTCCGAAGGAATTTTGCGTCTTAATTCGTAGTGACACAGGCATTCCAATATCGTATCGCATTGTGATTAATGAGCTTTAAATTTCGATGTGAAAGTGACATTTATGCTCATGAACTTTAATATCTTGCTGCTGTTTGGAAAAGTTCTGCCTGGGCTACGTAACTATTTTGTACTACGTAACTGCGTTCTGCATTAAGTAACCATATTTTTCACCTCATAACTAGATTTTGCCCTGTGTAGCTACATTTTCCACTAAATAAGTACTTTTTACACTAATCGTTCAAATATTGTTGAAATGATTTATAAAATTTGTCTGTGTAACACCACCATGCATATATCTACGTGCAGATGTCTGAAATAAATGTTTGGCTTGACCTCTGAGCAATGTAGCTAAGTGAACATTATTGCCCTATGGGATTTAATCTTTTAATTTCAGCATTTGTCCTTATTTCTGTTATTTGTTACACATTTTTTCCCTAATATTGTGTCTTATAACAAAAGGCTTGAGGAATATTTGTGATAGGATTTGGGTGTTGAAAGCAACGATGCTCGGCCACAGCCCTATAGACTTTAGCGAGCCATTCTAAAGATTTAGGCCATGCGTTGGCCGCACACACGTCCGCATAGTTGCATTGACTTCATCGAGCCATTCTAAAGATTTAGGTCGTGCATTGACCACACACACACATCGGTACAGTTGCAATTGAGTTTGCTCGTCTGGATAAGAGTAGGAATCGCAAGAGTAACTGAACCGTATCTTATTTTCAAGGAATATTCTTAAAAATTTTATTTACTAGCGATTCATGAAGAACATTAACACATTTAATCACACTATGTGAACGTGGAAGTAGTTGCCAGGGAGTAACTGATGAAATCATAAGCAAATTCCTTTTTAACAAATGGTAATTTATTCACTTTAATGGTGCCTAAAGCATTTTTTAAAAGAAACAGATTTAAAATTATAATCAGAAACCACCCTCTAAATATCAAGTTACAATTTATTCAGAGGTGAAAGAAACAAATTTTTGACTGTACGAGCTTTCAGACTGAGAACCTTGCCACTCCCTTTTGACACGGCCATAGTTACTACCGCCCACAACAACCTCTGAAAGACTACACTGGTGCAAATCTGCAACACACCAGATTACTTTAAAGTAAAAGTTTTATCAATTCACACAAGCACACAAACTATGCACCCCGTAGGAGGAATGGAAATGGTACAAAACACTAAAATTAAAAATATTAACTTTGCCACCGAAGGTCCAACTTGATTTTAACTTCTAAGAAAAGTGTTACGGTGGAAGGGTAGCAATTTTATATACTAAAATGACCATTTAAATAAAGGCCCATAAAATGCAATCTTATATAAAATTATACAAGGTTGGCCAAACAAGTTAATATGCTCTACAGTACACAGATACCGCCTCTCAAGATGATAGGCAAGATCAAAACATATTTCAGGAATTAGGCCGTTACACTCCAAACAATAGATTCGTTAACACACCGAATCCGACAAACATGACAGAGGCAGCTACTAACGTACGGCAGATTGATAGGGAGATTACCGAACAACCCGAACCGCAGATTGCTCTAACCCGCCCCTACTCCACAGTGGAAAAACGGTCCACCCAATTCATAAACAACCACCTTCCCGCGGGTGGGCAAACGGAGAAGAATGGTGGGACGACCACAAAACAAAGCGGCTGGTGACCTCACCAAGAAACCAAGTAGAATTTAACAAGTAAATGAAACAACATATCACCAATCACTTAACTTCTAATAAACTGCGATTTCTGGAGAAGACCTGGCGCAGCACCCCCAAAACGCTCTCCCGAACCGTCCGTTGCACGCCGCTTAAACAGACGCAGGAAGGCGTGCCGATCTCCCATCTCACGGCGTCGCAGCTCGCACCGGCCAGACCGATGTCGTGGGTTGACTCCCGTTGCTCTCGGGTCGACCGCGAAGCCACTACCCCTCGCTATACGGCGCGGCCCACTGGACTCACGTGGCGACCTCACATGCGCCGACGCTCAAGGCGGACAAGCCATCTTGTGTCTCAGTGCGCGACCGACCAACCGATCGATCCAACCGCCAATGACCATTGCCTGAGAAACTCGAGCAGACTGGCGGCCTAACGCGCAGGCTCAGATGCAGTATCTAAGCCCCGACCGGGCGACCACTCGCTGAGTTCTCTTAATGGCGGAGTGGAAAGACTCTCATTCATCCGACTTTAAAGATTCACCCGAACGAAAGACATACTAGCACTCCGGACAACAGACATACTCTAACTGCCTCACAAATTCGGACGAGAGACAGACCCAGACTGACTGAGTGGCGAGTTTTTCTTTTTTCCTTTATCGTAATTTTAATCACCTATACAGGCGGGCTGTCAGCAGCATAGTACGCTGCTCTTCAGCCTTAAGTGGAACAATAACATGACATAGAGGTGATACAGACAATACGAAAAACGGCGGGCAAAAAATGGAGATACAAAAAACAATAAACAAGAAGCCGTTCACGTTGGACGATAAAAACACTAACACTTGTTGACACGGCGCACAAAACTCGGAGAACGGCGATGGCACATGTGAACAGTTGAGTTGTAACTACACGAAACACAAAACGAAGCACACAAACTAGACACTGATGGCGATGATCTCCGGAGCGCGAATGTTCACTATGCGTGTGCGAGTCCGGGGACCTGCCAAGAGAGGAGGAGGAGGAAGGGGAGTGGGAGAGTGAGAGGGGAGAGCAGCCACGGGCAGGGGAGAAAGGGGGGACGGAGGAAGGGGGAGGGGAAGCCCGGGGGAAGAGGGGTGGAGGGAGGGGACGGGGGAAAAGGAAGGAGAAGGGAAGGGAAGGGAAGAAAAGGGAGGGAGGGTGCCTAAAGGAAAGGACACCGGAAGTGGGGGGTGGGGCAGGGTCAAAGTTGATAGGAGGGGTAGATGGAGGGGAGGAGGACATCATCATGGAGGGGGAGCTGGCGGAAGCCACCTTGGGAGAGGGTAAGGAGGGTGGAGAGATGGAGACCAGTTGGGACGTGGGCATACAGGCGCGGCAGTGGGCGGGGGTGGGAGAGGATCGGGGAGACGAGTGGGTGAGGAGGATCGAGTTTACGGGAGGTGTACAGGATCCGTATCCTTTCAAGGAAAAGGAGGAGGTGGGGGAAGGGGATGAGATCGTAGAGGATCCGCGTAGGGGAGGGGAGACGGATGCGATAGGCGAGGCGGAGAGCATGGCGTTCAAGGATTTGGAGGGATTTATAAAAGGAAGGGGGGCGGAGATCCAAGCCGGATGGGCATAACAAAGGATAGGGCAGATGAGGGATTTATAAGTGTGGAGGATGGTGGAGGGGTCCAGACCCCACGTGCGGCCGGAGAGGAGCTTGAGGAGACTGAGTCGGGAGCGTGCCTTGGCTTGGATTGTCCGGAGGTGGGGAGTCCAGGAGAGGCGACGGTCGAGGGTGACGCCAAGGTACTTAAGGGTGGGAGTGAGGGCGATAGGACGGCCATAGATGGTGAAGTAGAAATCAAGGAGGCGGAAGGAAGGGGTGGTTTTGCCTACAATGATCGCCTGGGATTTGGAGGGATTGACCTTGAGCAACCACTGGTTGCACCAAGCGGTGAACCGGTCAAGATGGGATTGGAGAAGGTGTTGGGAGCGCTGCAGGGTGGGGGCAAGGGCAAGGAAGGCCGTGTCATCGGCAAACTGGAGAAGGTGGACAGGGGGTGACGGCGGCGGCATGTCCGCCGTGTACAAAAGGTACAGAAGGGGGGAGAGGACGGAGCCTTGGGGCACACCGGCGGAGGGGAAAAAGGTGTAGGAATCTACGTTATGGATGGTGACATAGGAAGGACAGCGGGAGAGAAAGGAGCCGATGAGACGGACATAGTTAATGGGAAGGGCGAAGGTTTGGAGCTTGAAGAGGAGACCGGAATGCCATACGCGGTCATAGGCACGTTCGAGGCCCAGGGAGAGGAAGATTGCGGAGCGACGGGAATTAAGCTGTTCGGAAAGGAGATGAGGTGAAGGAGAAGGTCGTCGGAAGAGAAGGATGGCCGAAAGCCACACTGGGTAACGGGAAGGAGGCGGTGCTGGCGGAGATGCTGGTGGATGCGGCGGGTGAGGATAGATTCCAGGACCTTGCTGAAGACCGAGGTAAGGCTGATGGGGCGGTAGGAGGAGACGGCGGACGGCGGTTTGCCAGGTTTAAGGAACATGAGGATACGGGAGGTTTTCCACAGGTCGGGGTAGTAACCGGTGGACAGGACTACATTGTAGAGCCTGGCCAGGGTGGAGAGGAAAGAGACAGGAGCTTCACGGAGGTGACGGTAGGTGACACGATCGTGACCAGGAGCGGTGTTGCGTTTTGTGCGGAGTGTAGCAATGAGATCCAGTGTAGTGATAGGGACATTGAGTTCCGTGTGTGCAATGTTGTCCAAGTACTGGAAACCAGGAGCGAGGGGAGGGACAGAGGTGTCAGTTCGATCGCGGATATCCGGGAAGAGGAAGTAATCGAACTGGGGATCATCGGGGATGGAAAATACATCGGAGAGGTAGGAGGCAAAGTGATTGGCCTTACTAAGGGAGTCAGGGAAATGGTGATCATCATGGAGAAGAGGGTTTAGTTCCGGTAAGGCGACGGAAGGCCGACCAGAACTTGGACGAGTTGATTGGTAGGGTAGCATTTAAATGGGTGCATGTCTGCCGCCAGTCCCGGCGTTTCTTAGCCGCGAGCAAATTACGAATGTGTCGCTGGAGTTGCCGGTGGCGTCGTAGTGTGTCCGGGTCACGCGTTCGGAGGAAGGCACGGTAGAGACGACGGGATTCACGGAGGAGGAGGACGGGCTGTGGGGGTAAGGTAGGATGGTGAGAGTGGACGGCGACAGTAGGGACGTGGGCCTCCACGGCCTCAGACAAGGTCTGCTGGAGAAAGGAGGCGGCATGGGTGACATCGTCAGGGTGGTGGTAGGTGAAGGCATGGCTATCGACCTGGGCGGAGAGGGTATCCCGGTAGGCATTCCAGTTGGCACGGGAATAATCATGGACATACTTGGGGGCAGGGTCATGATGGGGGTCGGGGAGGGGGCGACGACCGTCTGAAATGGTGAGGAGGACAGGGAGATGGTCGCTACCAATAGGCTCCAGGACATCCACCGTTATGCGGCCAAGGAGGTTGGGGGAGGAGAGGATAACATTGGGAGTGGAGTCGGATTCAGGACGGGTGTGCTGGGGGATGGGAATGAGGTCGCCTTGAAGGGAGGAGAGGAACCGATGCCACCACCGTAACTGGGCAGCGTATCGACTATGGATGTTGAGGTCGGCGGCGATCACGTAGGAGGAGAAGGTACGGTCGACGTGGGAGAGGAAGTCGAAGGGAATAGGGGCGTTGGGGCGGACATAGATGGTGGCGCAGGTAACGGTAAGGCCAGGGAAGAAGAGACTAAGGATCAGGTGTTCGGTGGGGTCGGGAAGGAGAGGTTGGAGCCGAACGGGGATCTGGCGATGGTGCCCAATGGCAACTCCGCCACGCGCAATTCGGAGGGGATTATCGGAGCGGTGGAGGAGGTAGGGCGAAGTGTGGACGGTGTGGTGGGGTTGGAGGAAGGTTTCATTAAGGAGGAAGGCGTCCACGCGGTGGGTGGCAAGGGTATGGAGGAAGAGGTTCTTGTTGGCGGGAAGGGAGCAGATGTTGTTGAAAAGGATACGTTGCTGTCGCGCCATGAAAGGGATTTAAACGAGGGTGTCAAGACGGGAGAAGGTGAAATGGGCCTTGTTGTTGGAGTAGGTGGCGTACATTTTGAGGTGGAAAATGGATTGGGCGGCGAGGGAGATCTGTTGGAGAGTGTGTGGGCGCTGAAAAGGATGAACATTCTGCAGGACAATGGTAAGGAATCGGATGATGTCCTCAGCGGTAGGGGGTGGGCGAAGGGAGTTGCCAGGAGGGGTGGGGGCGTCCAGAGGGCGGACAGGAACGGTGAGTTCAGGAGTGGTAGGAGGGGGTCGGGCCTTACACTTCTGGGAGTAGGTGGGATGAGGGAGGTTACAGGTATTACAGGAGGGGGGGGACTGGAGATTGGGGCACTGCCGTAAAAAGTGGGCTTGCCTACAGTGCGGGCAGGTGGGGGCCCTGCGGCACTCAGATGTTGTGTGCGCATTATATCGCAAGCACCTTTGGCAGCGGAGGGATTGAGGAGGGGAACGGGAGGGATCAATTTTATAACGCTGGTTAAAAAGGAGGGCACCCTCCTTCAGGAGACGGTCTATGGAGGGGGCGTGCTCAGAAAAAACGCGCATAAGGCAGGTGGGGCCGGCAGCATTATGGATGCGGCGAACCACACGCACCTCCAGATGAGGATTGGCCTGAAGCTCCGCCAACACCTCCTCCTCCGTGATCACTGGACTGAGCCGAGTGATCACGGCGGTGAGGGTCGGCAGGCGACGCGGAGGTTGGGGTTGGCGGGAGGGAGGTGGCGAAGGAGCAGGGGTGAGAGAGGCATGAGGGCCAAAGTGGGTGACAGGGATGCGGGAAAGGAGGTCTGGAGGGTAGGGCTGGGAGAGGAGATGAGTACCGAATCACGGCGAGGAGTGAGGAGGGAGATGGGGGCACCAGGACAATTCTGGCGAAGGAAGAGGGTGAGGTTCCAGGCTTCAAGGAGGGAGGGATCCGGACGGGAGAGGAGGTAGCGGTAGGAGGAGGGGGTAGAGGAGGAGGAGGAGGGGCAGGGACGGGCGGGGAGACATCCTCGGCATCAGGGGTGGGGGAAGGGGGACGAGGCGGAGCCTTTTTTGGAGCAGACGAGGCAGGGGTGCCACTGGGGCGCTTGACGGCGGCGGAGGAGGTGTGGGGGATGGGAACAACTGGAATGTGGCGGGGAGTGGCAGGTCCCAGGGCTGGAGTCGGCGCCGGAGATGGTGACGGTGACGGTGAAGGCGAAGGCGAAGGCGAAGGCGACGGCGACGATGACGATGACGGTGGCGGTGGCGGCGGTGATGGCGAAGGCGACGGGGAGAGCTGGGCATGGACAGTGGCCCGACGGGCCACCATCCTAGCCAGAGCTGCAGTGACAGACTGGGGGAGTGGGGGGAAAGGATTAGATCGAGAGGAGCGGGAGGAAGAAGCTGGAGAGGGGGCGACAAAGAGCGAGGGCGAAGGGAGAGTGAGAAGAGGTGGGATGGAAGGAGGGGGGTGGGACTGGGCACACCACGTTATAGTGGTGGAGGCGGCGGAAGGGGAAGTGTAAACTATGGCGGTGGTGGTAGTGGTGGCGGTGGTGGAGGGGGCGGACATGACGACAGGGAGAAACAATAACGCACAGAACGAAAAGGAAAGGACACAAACCGGGGCAGACGAAGACAAAGACGGAGGAAGACAAGAACGGCCGAAGACCAGGGTCGGACGGCGACGGCGGCGACGGCGGCGGCGGCGGCAGCGGCGACCAGGCGGCGGCGGCGGCGGCGACCAGGCGGCGGCGGCGGCGGCGGCGGCGGCGGCGGCGGTGGCGAGCACCGGCTGGCGGCGGCGGCGGCGGCGAGCACCGGCTGGCGGCGGCGGCGGCGGCGAACAGACGGACGGACGGACAGCAGGCAGCAGCGGTAGCGGCGGAGACGGACAGCGAGCAGGCAGGCGGACGGACGGACGAACGAACGAACGAACAGCTACAGCAGTAAGCGGCGGGCAGACGGGCAGACAGACAGACAGACGGACACAATCTTCGAAAGCGGAGATTCCAACCTGAGAGTAGCCCAGGCTTTGCAATCTGGCGCCTTCGAATGAGGGGATCCAACCCTCTGATGTGAGTGGCGAGCTCATAGCGCCCCTTAAATGAACGTGAACAGCAACCTTTACCACCAGAGGGAGACACCAAAGCTGCGATTGACACAGCTGCGTCACCGCCAGAAACGGAGGGCGACTGCTTCACACTACGCGCTACGGCGCGCTCTTCAAAACAGCAATTTTTACCACGGCTCAGTAACGTTGCACACTGTTGCTGTTTCACGTTACTTTCAGCAAGAAAGATTATTATCTTATGACATCCATTCAGAAGTTTTGAAACGTGATAGTGAACACCTTTGGGCGAAACAGGCCAAAACGTGTAATCCTTACCGACGACGATGATCATGACGATGGTGAAGACGATGATGGTCATTTCACATTAATAAATTGTTCTGTCTGCTTGGAAGTGCTAAATCCAGTCATGTTCTGAATCCAATCTTAAATCCGGTTATGCTCTCAGTAAACTTGCTCTTTGTTCACTAAACGGCAGTGTGTAGGTCATGGAACGTGGTATCAGTATGGTCGACGTTCTATGTAACACTCTGGATTTCATGGACTAATAGAGCACGCTGAGGTTCGCAAGATCTCTGTTTACAAAATTTATGATGATTTTTATAGAAGAGACTTATGTTCTCCAAAAAAGTCATAATGCGTGAGCATAAAATATGGGTCACAATTCTAAAACTGATTGCCGTCAGCGACATAACGGTCTGTAATACTTGGCCATCATCTCTAACCACTGAACTCACAGGAACTTATTGCTTTATCATAAGAACCCGTATGTACCTCCACCGAGACAAAGAACCACCTCACCGCTGCAGAACTGGTTCGAGAGTTACTCACTTGATACGAAACACCTTGGGTCCCTCTCTTTGATGTTCCTCATACATGTAAGAAGTTTAAGTCGGTGCATGGCCATCAGTTTTTCTATAGTAGTCCGATACAGTTCTTAAAAAAAAACTCAAAAAAATGAATTTAAAGTATTCCAGGTATCGTGAAGTAAGATGCATTTCACCGCAGTTTACTGAATCGCACATAACTGAGCGGGTAGCGTTCTAATCACGAGGTTGTAGATTCGAGAAAGAAAGAAATTCTCAGCTGAGTCACATTTTCTCGTCTTCTACTTGAACTCAGTATCTACGAGGGCATACTGAAACATAGCTCCGAATTTTTTATTGTGTTATGTCACGCATATTACTTGGTCGAGTTTTCGGCTTTTCGGACGCAAGTTGGAACTTTCTGCCGCTAGAGGGCTCTGAATTAAAGCGTGTAAACGCGTTGGTGTGCAACATAACTATCTAGGTGCGTGAGAAACAGCGTGCTGTTATCGAGTTTATAAAAGTAGAAGACGTACCTCCAACTGATATCCACAGAAGAATGAAAACTATGTACAATAATGATGGTATCGACGTAAGTGACGTGCGACTTTGGTGATGATGGTATTGGCATCAGTAATGTGCGACCCTGGGTTGCTAGTGCTCGTAATGAAAGAAACTGTGGTGCTAACCTCAACGTGTGTGACAGAGGACGAAAAGGGCAACCACGCGCGGCAGCCGACGAGACTCGTCGGAATCGCGTTTGTGGACTTAAAAGAGAAAATCGTCGGGTAACGCAGACACTGTTATCAGGTATTTTGGCATATCACGAGACTGCGTACAGACCATCAACGCAGACCTGCGGTACACATAACTTTGTGCATGGTGGTTACCTCGAATGCTCACTCCGGTATGAAAAGAGGAGACCGAATATCCGTCAATAACTTCTTTTGCGTTTTGAGTTTGAGGGTGATCAATTCCTCAACAATTCCTAACAGGACATGACAACTTGGTTCACTCTTTTGGCCCCGGAAACAAGAAATCCTCGGTGGAGTCCCGCCACAAAGGGTCACCAACGCCAAAAAAAGTTCAAAACCATGCCATCAACAGGTAAAGTCAAATACTTGTTCTGATATGTTCAGGGTGCAGTGCATTTGTAATTCACGCCTAAAGGCACGGCCATAAAATATGCAAGATACGGTGAGAACCTCAGAAAACTGATAGTACGAATTGGAAGAGTTCGTCCAAATATGGACTACCCTGTCCTTCAGTGTGAGAATGCCAGACCAAATGCGAGCGCTGCGAATCTGCAAAAGTGCCTTTGGTTCACTGTCATCGATCATTCTCCAAAACTTAAAGAACACATTAGAAGACTTCACTTTGATAGTGACGAAGCAGTGTAAGCAGAGGTGAGCCTGTGGCTCCATCAACAATGTCAAACAACTCTACAGAGACGATATCAACAAGCCGGTCTCTCGTTGGGAGAAATGCGTTCGTCGCCAGGGTGACTATGTAGAGAAATAAATATGTGGCCACGAAGAATAAAGATGCAGAATGCCAATAAAGTTTGTTTTACTTAAAAAGCTTTAAGGGAGGCATCACTTTTCAACAAGAACTCGTATTAGCAAAATGAAGTGTCAGTACGAACCATGAAATAAGGGTGGGTCGTGGACTGGAACAAAGAGAAATGAACAAAGAATGCAAGCACCGGAAATGAAATTTCTGAGAAGAGCAGATGGGCACACACTATCCGACAGGAGGAGGAATGGTGATATCTGAGAAGAACTGGCAGTGAAAAATATACGATCAGCTTAAGGAAAGCAGGAATAATGGTTCAAATGGCTCTGAGCACTATGGGCCATAACATCTGAGGTCATCAGTCCCCTAGAACTTAGAACTACTTAAACCTAACTAACCTAAGGACATCACACACATCCACGCCCGAGGCAGGATTCGAACCTGCGACCGTAGCGGTCGCGCGGTTCCAGACTGACACGCCTAGAACCGCTCGGCCACCCGGCCGGAGCAGGAAAAACTGGAAGAACCTCGTCAAAAGAATGGAGACGTCAGAATACCGGAGTTAATAAAGAAGATCTTTAGGAAGACAGAGGGAAAGATGGAATGGTCAAATAATTTCAACCAAGCGGCTTAACAGGTAAATGCAGGAAGAAGACAAAGACGAATAAGAAATGTGAACTAACAAATACTGGCCTCAATCTCCACTACAGGCCATTAAAATTGCTACACCACGAAGATGACGTGCTACAGACGCGAAATTTAACCGTCAGGAAGAAGATTCTGTGATATGCAAATAAGAGCATTCACACAAGTTTGGCGCCGGTGGCGACACCTACAAGGTGCTGCGATGTTGTACTCAACGACGAACCTGGGAGCACGAATGGCAAAACGTCAATTTTTCGGATGAATCTAGGTTCTGTTTACAGCGTCATGATGGTCACATCCGTGTTTGGCAACATCGCGGTGAACGCACATTGGAAGCGTGTATTCGTCATCGCTATACTGGCATATCACCCGGCGTGATGGTATGGGGTGCCATTGGTTACACGTCTCGGTCACCTCTTGTTCGCATTATCGGCACTTTGAACAGTGGACGTTACATTTCCGATATGTTACGACCCGTGGCTCTACCCATAAGTCAATCCCTGCGAAACCCTACATTTCAACAGGATAATACAGGGCCACATGCTGCAGGTCGTGTACGGGCCTTTCTAGATACAGAAAATGTTCGACTGCTGCCTTAGGCAGCACATTCTCCAAATCTCTCCCCAATTGCAAACGTCTGGTCAATTGTGGCCTAGCAACTGGCTCGTCTCAATACGCCAGTCACTACTCTTGATGAACTGTGGTATCGTGTTGAAGCTGCATGGGCAGCTGTACCTGTACACGCCATCCATGCTCTGTTTGACTCAATGCCCAGGTGTATCAAGGCCGTTATTATTGCCAGAGGTGGTTGTTCTGGGTACTCATTTCTCAGGATCTATGCACCCAAATTGCGTGAAAATGTAATCACATGTCAGTTCTAGTATAATATATATGTCCAATGAATACCCGTTTATCATCTGCATTTCTTCTTGATATAGCAATTTTAATAGCCAGTAGTGTACTTGTAATTTAACTAACATTTTTCATTTATAAATACTACTTTCTTGTTTTGTGATTTGGTACAGAAATGGGAAATATCGAATAAAATAATCATTTGTGATGCGCAATCAGATTATTAATCATTTCATTGGCGCGATCTGAAGTCAAACTTATTAACGACATAGGAGACAACCTGAGTAGCCGTCTTAGATTGTTTGCAGATGATACTGTCATGCACCGTCTTGTAAAGTCATCAGACGATCAAAACGACTTGCAAAATGATTTAGATAAGATATCTGTATGGTGCCGAAAGTGGAAATTGATCCTGAATAAAGAAAAATGCGAAGTTATTCACACGAGTACTAAGAGAAATCAGCTAAATTTCGATTACGCAATAAGTCACAAAAATCTGAGGTCGAAAATTCAACTAAATACTTAGGGATTACAATTACAAATAACCTAAATTGGAACGATCACATAGATGATATTGTGGGTAGAGCAAACCAAAGACTGCGATTCATTGGCAGAGCACTTAGAAGGTGCAACAGGTCTACCAAAGAGACTGCTTACACTACGCTTGTCCGTCCTCCGCCCTATTCTGGAGTACTGCTGTGCGGTGTGGGATCCACATCAGGTGGGACTGATGGATGACATCGAAAAAGTACAAAGAAGGGCAGCTCGTTTTGTATTATCGCGAAATAGGGGGGATAATGTTGCAGACATGATACGTGAATTGGAGTGGCAATCATTGAAACAAAGGCGTTTTTGGTTGCGACGGGATCTTCTCATGAAACTTCAATCACCAGTTTTCTCCTCCGATTGCGAAAACATTCTGTTGCCACCCACCTACATAGGGAGAAATGATCATCACGATAAAATAAGAGAAATCAGGGCTCTCTCGTTCTTCCCGCGTGCCGTTCGAGAGTGGAACGGTAGAGAGACAGCATGAAGGTAGTTCATTTGACCCTCTGCCAGGCACTTTATTGTGAATAGCAGAGTAATCACGTAGATATAGATGTTCTTCCAACGGCGAAATTACATGTAAGGTAAAATCCGATATTATGTATTTCGTAATTTTACCATTTTTTCACTCTACATGTTTTTGTTGACAATGAACAATTTACAGTATCCCGTTGTGATTCCTTTTAGTAGCATCCTGATAAGAAAGATTGGTTTGGAATGCTAAATTGAAGTGAAGTAAAACCACGACAAGGTAGTTCGTTTTCTGGAAACCCCTACGTGTAGGTTGTCAATGGAAGGGTTATTTTAGTCATTTTTAGGCGTGAGAATTCCATTGCGGAGACAGCGTTATACAGCCATACACAGACACGCTATGTATTATACACATCACGAGGTTTTACAAAACATAATACTGAAAATGCAAATGTGACACCAATATAGATATTCAGTCCATAACATAAACAAAAAATATGCAATAAATCGCTTGTTGACAATCTCAACAAACCTGATATAAATAATTTACTGTGATTACTCGCTTTTTCATTATATTAATAATTAGAAATAAAAGAACAATTATTTCTATTAATTGATTATGATTCAGAACAGTATTTGTCAACTAACATTTCAACTTGACGATATATATTGAACTCAAATATAAGCTAATAATCTATGTCACTAGCGAGAGTCAAACCAGTGTCCTCATGATTACGATACTAAAATGTTTCGTGTTCGTCTATGGGCAACAGCGCTCAGAAACATCAGATCTTCAGTCTCGATTCTTTTCAAGAGTTTCTCATAACTGTGTCGTACTGCTTTATAGCTTATGTAGACTGAGTAGATTAGGGTCTTAAGGCCATCTCTTATGTCTGACTATTAACAAGACATACCAAAGTCAGTAGAGAACCTCTCCAGTAATAATAATAATAACAATAACTGGCACTTGTAACAATAATTGTGAGAAGAACAGTAAAGACCAGTTAGAATGTTAAAGATTAGCCACGTTTAGTATTATGAGCAGCAGACAGCAGAATAGATAAAGGAAGAGGAGAAGATTGAAATAACAGTGACAGTGGCTGTTACGAAGTAACAAAATATAAAAAGCAACTCTGCCGACAAGGGGTAGGAAAAAGTTCTGGGGGACGGAGACTGACGAGAATGAGCTAGAATGTACGAGAGATAAATATTGTGATGGATGGAGGAAAATTAGCTGGAAGGAACTTAACTTCCGTGATTTTTGAGGAAGATAGTACCACAGCCGGGTTCCTGATACAGAAACTGATCGAGGAAACGTGGCAGTGCTATGTGATGGATTTTTTTTTCTTTGTTGAGAACAAGTATATCGGCTGTGCTGTTCAGATAGTAGAGTAAGTGTTGAGAAGACGATAGAGCAAACTTAGAGTATGATAGCGTGTATGCTTAGCGGCATGTAGTCATGATAATTGTTCGCAGGTTAGTGTGTGATATGGTAGGAAAATCGTGCGTCAGAAGTGTATAGCACACAAAGTTCATCGACAGTTCCAGCCTGCATGTGCTTTCATACCAAAGTCCTTGCAGAATAGCATCACCATAGTTAGATTTGTGGAGTATCAGCATATCTACGAACTTCTTTGTAAGTTAAAAAGAAAATATTTTTTTATAATTCTGGAGTGAGTGAAGTGGCACCTTCTCACAGACTGCAGTCGTATGTTCATTCCCGCCTAAGTGACGGTGCTGAATTATCCACAAGTTCTCTACAGAAGAAGAAGAAGCAGTAGAAGAAGAAGAAGATGATGATGATGAGGTTATTTCCGTGCTGTTTACGATTAATGGTGGAAGGGTTTCTCTGAACTGAGGAGTAACAGGTCTTTTGTGTGCGACTAAGTTTGCATTCGTTTTACTTGGGTTAAGTTTCAAAGCTATGCTCTTCATTCACGCTGAGAGGGCATTAAAATCGGCAGTTACATTCTGGATAGATGTGTACAAGTTTGCTGGACTTTCACTTAGATATAACGGAATTTCGTTAGCGTATAGGTGACATTTTCAGTAGGAGAGAATACTTCACACATGATTAACTTGTAATGAGCAGAGTAAACGGATCAATGCTGATCCTGCACCCGTGGTAACGTCCTCGGTCCAGGGTTGGAATGCCACCACTGCTTAAACTTCGATTAATAATCAGCATTGGCGGTAGAAGACTTCCAGCATAAGAAGTCACCCTCGTTCTCCCAACGGCCCTGTCAAACAGAACGCAGGAGCGGACAGAGGTTCAGGGCAGTCTCTAGTCGTAGGGGCGGGAAACTGCCCCTAAAGGCGGAAGAATCAGCAATGATCAACGGCTTGAGGATGCAGAAGGCAATGGAAACCACTGCATTAAAGACACGTAACGTGTATCCACAGGACACGTGGCCTGTAATTGAAGAAGTGTCATTATGAGCACTCCATTGGTAAGAGATTCCAGGCTAGTCCCCCATACGGAACTCCGGGAGGGAATTGCCAAGGGGGAGGTTAGTGAAGTGGCAAGGATTTTTGGTCAGATGAATATACGGTAATATCAACAGCATCAGAGAAAGGTATAACGGTAGTAGGATTCGTTATGAATAGGAAGGTGGGGAAGAGATTGTGTTACTATGAACAGTTCAGTGACAGTGCTGTTCTTGTCAGAATCGATAGCAAACCAACACCGACAACGATAGTTCAGGTATGCATGCCGATGTCGCAGCCTGAAGATGAATAGATAGAGAGAGCGTGTGAGGATATTGAAAGGGTTCAAATGGCTCTGAGCACTATGGGACTTAACTACTGTGGTCAACAGTCCCCTAGATCTTAGAACTACTTAAACCTAACTAATCTAAGGACATCACACACATCCATGCCCGAGGCAGGATTCGAACCTGCGACCGTAGCAGTCGCGCGGTTCCAGACTGCGCGCCTAGAACCGCTAGACCACCGCGGTCGGCTATTGAAAGGGTAATACAGTATGTAAAGGGGGATGAAAACCTAATAGTCATGGGGGACTGGTATGCAGAGAAAGGCAGAACAAAAGGTTACAGGAGAATATGGGCTTGGGGCAAGGAATGAGAGAGGGGAAAGACTAATTGAGTTCTGTAACAAGTTTCAGCTAGTAATAGCGAAGAATCTGCTCAAGAATCACAAGAGGAAGAGGTATCTTGGAAAGGGCCGGGTGGTACGCGAAGATTTCAGTTAGATTGCATCACGATCAGACATGCATTCCGAAATGAGATTCTGGACTGTAAGGTGTGCCCAGGAGCAGATATGGACTCAGATAACAATATACTAGTGATGAAGAGTAGGATGAAGTTCAAGAGATTAGTCAGGAAGAACCAGTACACAAAGAAGTGTAATAACGAAGTACTAAACGAGATACGCTTGAAGTTCTTTAAGGCTATGGATACAGCAATAAAGAATAGCTCAGTAGGTAGTACAGCTGAAGTGGAATCGCCATCTCTAAAAAGGGCCATCACAGAAGCTGGAAAGGAAAACATAGGTACAAAGAAGGTAACTGCGAAGAAATCATGGGTAACAGATGAAATACTTCATTTGATCGATGAAAGGAGGAAATACAAAAATGTTCCAAGAAACTCAGGAATACAGAAATTCAAGTCGCTGAGGAATTAAATAAATAGAAAGTGCAGGGAAGTTAAGACGAAATGGCTGCAGGAAAAATGTGAAGACATCGAAAACGAAATGACTATCGGAAGGAGAGCCTCAGCATACAGGGACGTCAAAACATTGTTCAGTGACATTAAAAGTAAGGATGGTAACATTAAGAGTGCAACGGGAATTCCACAGTTAAATGCAAAAGAGAGAGCGGACAGGTGGAAAGAATACATTGAAAGCATCTATTAGGGGGAAGATTTGTATGATGTGAGAGAAGAGGAAATAGGAGTCGATTTAGAAGAGATAAGGGATCCAGTATTAGAATCAGAATTTAAAAGAGCTTTGGAGGACTTAAGATCAAATATGGAATGGACAACATACCATCAGAATTTCTAAAATCATTGGGAGTAGTGGCAACTAAATGACTGTTAACGTTGGTGTGTAGAATGTATGAGTCTGGCGACATACCACCTGATTTTCTGAAAAATATCATCCACGTATTTCCGAAGACTGCAAGGGCTGATAAGTGTGGGAAGTATCGCACAATCAACTTAATAGCTCATGCATCCAAGTTGCTGACAAGAATAATATACACAAGAATGGGAAATAAAATTGAGGATTTGCTAGATGACAATTAGCAATTCTGACATTGTGGTTAATAATGTAAGCAAGACTAAAGAAAACTCATGACACGTAGGATTTGTCGATCTGGAAAAAGCATTCGACAATGTATAATGGTGCAAGATATTCGAAATTCTGAGTAAAATAGGAGTAAGCGACAGGGCGAGACGGGTAATATACAGTATGTACAAGAGCCAAGGGGGGACAATAAAAGTGGACGACCAAGAACGAAGTGCTCGGACTGAAAAGGGTGTAAGACAGGGATGTAGTCTTTTCCCCCTGCAATTCAATCTGTACATCGAAAAAGCAATGATGGAAATAAAAGGAAGTTTCAGGAGTGGAATTAACATTCAAGGTTAAAGGATATCAGTGATACGATTCGCTGATGACATTACTATTCTGAGTGAAAGTAAAGAAGAATTACATGAACTGCTGAATGAAATGAACAATCTAATGAGTGCAGAACATGGATTGAGAGTAAATCTAAGAAAGACGAAAGAAATGAGAAGTAACAGAAATGAGAACAGCGAGAAACTTAACATCAGGATTGATGGTCACAACGTAGATGAAGTTAAGGAATTCATCTACCTAGGCAGTAAAAAAACTAGCGACGGACGGAGCAAGGAGGACATCACAAGCAGACTAGCAGTGGCAGAAAGGGCATTCCTGGTCAAGAGAAGTCTATTAGTATCAATCACACGCCTTAATTTGAGGAAGAAATTACTGAGAATGTATGTTTGGAGTACAGCATTGTATGGTAGTGAAACATGGACTGTGGGAAACCTGGTACAGAAGGGAATCGAAGCATTTAAGATGTGGTGCTACAGACGAATGTTGACAATTAGATGGACTCATAAAGAATGAGGAGGTTTGCACAGAATCGGAGGGGAAAGGAATATGTGGAAACACTGATAATGGGAAGGGACAGGATGATGGGACATCTGTTAAGACATCAGGGACTGACTTCCTTGCTACTAGAGGGAACTGTAGAGGTATAAAACGGTTGAGGAAAACAAGAAATAAGAATACATCCAGCAGATAATTAGGACGTAGACTGCAAGAGTTACTCTGACATGAAGAGATTGGCTAAGGGGAAGAATTCGTGGCGGGCCAAATCGAACCAGCCAGAAGACTGACGACAAAAAGAAAATCTGATCTTTGCGCTACCCTGATACTAATGAGCTACCAATGTGCACGCAGTAGCCTTCAGGTTATGAGTATGAAGTAAGTCGTAGAGAAGCAGTTCGTAAGATCTTGCTAGTCTTTCTGTTGAAGTTTTGCAGGCGCAATTTTTTAAGTGTTGAGCAGACCCGCAGAAGGGTAATTCCCATTTTTCGGACTGTGTGACTTTGGAAAGAAAGCGCCGCATCCGCTTGACACCTCAGCTTCAATCACGGCGAGTTGGTGCGCGGCGTGCCAGCGCTGCGAGCAGACGTCTCCCTAACGCGCGGGGGCAGAAGTCTATCGACGGCAATTAGTTGCGTCAAAGGTGGCAGGCGTGTGCATTAGTGCTAACGAGCTCCACTCCATTAGGGTGCAGCGTAGCCTGCGGCTGGCGGCGCTCGGCGTGTGCGAAACGCGAGGTCTGCCTGCCGTCAAAGCGGACCCCGGCCTCCCGGCCGAGTGTGACATTGTGTTATACACTACACTGATAGTGCCGCTGCCGCAAAATACGAAGCAGAATTGGTTGCAAAGCTGATCGCTACAGACTTTATGAGAGACACCACTTTCTTTCCATTCTTGTATCATGACCTTTGAAAAACTGATATAGACAGTGCTGAGAAAGAGTGAAAAATGGGAATTGCAAGGTGGGTTGTGCTGAGCAATCGTCAGGAAGAAAAAATTCGAGATGCTGTGCCGTTTCTTATTTAATTAGCTTTGAAGTTATCCAATCAAGTCGTCGCGCGCACAAATTCAAGTAACCTGCAAGAGACGATGTTGCCAAACGTGTTCTTCGTTTAGTTTCCTAAAACTGAACGAAAGAGCGATACAAAAATCGGGTATTAGACGGTAGCGAAGATCGAACCAACGGCTAAACATCTCATGCTCTAGAATGAGAATTTCACTCTGCAGCGGAGTGTCCGCTGATATGAAACTTCCTTGCAGATTAAAACTGTGTCCCGGACCGGGACTCGAACTCAGGACCTTTGCCTTTCGCGGGCAAGTGCTCTACCAACTTTTTTCCCCACAAAAACAGTAGCAAAAATGGCTACAATGAAATGACATAAATAAGGAGACAGATAATTGCAGTCATAAATTACAGCAGAGCTACCCAAGCACGACTCACGCCCCTTCCCCACAGCTTTACTTCTACCTAAACCTCGTCTCCAGAAACATCCCCCAGGCTGTGGCTGAGCCATGTCTCCGCAATATCCTTTGTTTCAGGAGTGCTAGTTCTGCAAGGTTCGCCGGAGAGCTTCTGTAAAGTTTGGAAGGTAGGAGACGAGGTTTTGGCAGAAGTAAAGCTGTGGGGACGGGGCGTGAGTCGTGCTTGGGTAGCTCAGCTGGTAGAGCTCTTGCCCGCGAAAGGCAAAGGTCCCGAGTTCGAGTCTCGCTCCGGCACACAGTTTTAATCTGTCAGGAAGTTTCATTTCATGCTCTATTATCTACGTTATGAGAACAGCTAACACTAATTGCGTCTGGCAGGATGTTTGGTTAAATTCGCTTTTATGATTTTTTCTGATCACCTTGTGAGCTATCAATTTGATGCCATTCTTCTTCTGTTTGAGTCATCATCCATCTGACTGGTTTGATCCGGCCCACGACGAATTCCTCTCCTGCGCCAACCTCTTCACCTCACAGTAGCACTTCCGACCTACATCCTCAATTATTTGCTGGATGTATTCCAACCTCTGTCTTCTTCTATAGCTTTTGACCTCCACAGCTCCCTCTAGTACCACGAAAGTCATTCTCTGATGCCTTAATAGCCGTCCCATCTTTCTGTACCTTCTTCTACCAGTGTTTTCCACATGTTCCTTTCCTCTCCGATTCTGCGCAGGACCTCCTCATTCCTTACCTTATCAGTCCACCCAATTTTCAACAGTCGTCTGTAGCACCACATCTCAAATGCTTCGATTCTCCTCTATTCCGGTTTCCCCACAGTCCATACTCACTTCCATACAATGCTATACTCCAAAAGTACATTCTCAGAAATTTCTTCCTCAAATTGAGACTGATATTTGATACTATTAGACTTCTCTTGACCAGTAATGCTCTTTTTGCCAGTGCTAGTCTGCTTTTGATGTCCTCCTTGCTTCGCACGCCATTGGTTATTTCTCTGCCTTGGTGACAGAATTCCGGAACTTCATCTGTTTCGTGACCATAAATCCCGATGTTAAGTTTCTCGCTGTTCTCATTTCTGCTACTTCTTATTACTTTCGTCTTTCTTAGATTTGCTTTCAGTTCATACTTTGTACTCATTAGACTGTTCGTTCCATTCAGCAGATCATGTAATTCTTCTTCACTTTCACTGAGGATAGCAAGGTCAACAGTGAATCCTATCATTGATATACTTTCACGTTTATTTCCATCATTGCTTCTTGGATTTACAGATTGAGCAGTAGCGACGAAAGACTACGTCGCTGTCTTAGATTATTTTTATTTCGAACACTTCATTCTTGGTCGTCCCCTCTTATTATTCCCTCTTAGCTCTTGTAAATGTTGTATATTACCCGTCTCTCCATTCAGCATACTTCTATTTTTCTCAGAATTTCGAACATCTTGCACCATTTTACATTGTCGAATGCCTTTTCCAGGTCGACAGATCCTATGAACGTGTCTTGATTTTTCTTTAGTCTTGCTTCCATTATCAACCGCAACGTCAGAATTGCCTCTCTGGTACCTTTACCTTTTCTAAAGGCAAACTCATCGTCATGTAACACATCCTCAATTTTCTCAACATAGTCACTCTTGTGATGAACACTGTAAAATGTTTGACATTGTTGACGGGCGACAAACTTCAGCTTGGATCGTGTCATCACTATGAAAGTGAAGTCCTCGAAGGTGTTCTTTAAGTTATGGAAAGAGATGAAAATCGTTGGAGCGAACTCGGTGTTTTATGGAGAATTTCGATGACAGTGAACCCAAGGCGTCGGATTATGGCAGATGTAGTAGCGCTCGTGTGTGGTCTTGCATTGTCATGCTATAGCAGACGTTGCATCATGTGCGAACAAACACTTAGAATTCGAAATTCGATTACAGCATGCTGTTTCTCGTGCACCCATTTAGTTACCTAATAGACTGCCATGGTACATGCCCTTGGATGATTCTAGCGACAGAGGGCTGCAAATATGCAGACAATCAAAAATAAAGCTTAAAGAGTTACCACATAAAAATGCGGAGGCATTGCTTTTCAGAACGCCCTCGTAAAAAAACTATATTGCTGGTGCTAATTAATCGTCTTCATCAACAACGCTTCTTCATCAACAACGCTTCGATAACTACTGCTGCCAAAGTGCTTTTCCAGCAGTCTTCCGTCCTAAGGCGTCACCATCGTCCTCCCAACGGACTTGTCAAAGAGAGCTGACGAATGGACGGTGGAGCGCGACACCCTCTCGCCTTTAACTGCATGTCAAAGGCGGAAGACAGCAATGATCAACGACACAAAGGTATATAAGGCAAGGACAGACACTTAAACATGTATAATGTGCATCAATAGGGCATACAACCAGTGACTGAAAAAGTGTCACCTACAGGCAAATATAGATAGAAAAAAGGCAACTTTTAAGAAAACGTCGAAAAATGGAAATACAGTAATGTTAAGAGACGACAGAAAAACAGTAATAAAAGTCACATAGGAGCGAAATTAATAGGAAGCTCAGGCAAGTCTTGGCGAAGTGGCAGCAAGAAAAGTACGAAGAAATCGACTGATTAAGCGTAGTAGTCAAAATAATCTTTGGTGAAATTAACAGCAAAGACAATAAGGGTGCCAGAAGAATTCCACTATTTAGCACAGAAGAGAGACAGCGGATAGGTAGAGATCGTATACTGTAGGCTTCTGTTCGGAGCAGGAACTGTGTAAGACGATTATAGAAATGGGAAGCACTACGCAAGGCATAGGGGACCAGTATTACAATCACACTTAAACAGAGCTTTGTGAGACTTGCGATCGGAGATACTATCTAAGACAGTGCTGTCAAAGCAGAGTTACTAAACACAGTCTTCCGGAAGGCCTTCACAAAAGAAGACGAAGTAAATATTCCAGAATTCGAATCAAGAACAGCTGCCAATATGAGTAACGTAGAAGTAAATATCCCCGGAGTAGTGAAGCAACTTAAATCACTTAATAAAAGCAAGTCTTCTGGTCCAGACTGTATTAGGCTCCTTTCAGAGTGTGCTGAAGCAATAGCTCCATACTTAACAATCATATACAACCATTCGCTCGAAGAAAGATCCGTAAACAAAGACTGCAAAGTTGCACAGGTCACACCAGTATTCAAGAAAGGTAATAGGAGTTATCCACTAAATTATAGGTCCATATCATTAACGTCGATATGCAGCGCGATTTTGGAACGTATCTTGTGTTCGAACATTATGAATTACCTCGAAGAAAACGGACTATTGACACACAGTCAAGGTGAATTTAGAAAACAACGTTCTTGCGAAACCTCTTGCGAAACACAATTAGCTCTTTACTCGCATGAAGTATTGATTGTTACTGACAAGGGATTTCAGACTGATTCCGTATTTCTGGATTTCCAGAAGACTTTTGATACTGTACCACACAAGCGGCTTGTACTGAAATTGCGTGCTTATGGAATGTCGTCTCAGTTAAGTGACTGGATTCATGATTTCCTGTCAGGGGGATCACAGTTCGTAGTAACTGACGGAAAGTGATCGAGTAAAACAGAAGTGATTTCTGGCGTTCCCCAAGATAGTGTTATAGGCCCTTTGCTGTTCTTTATCTATATAAACGTTTTAGGGGACAATCTGAGCAGCCCTCTTAGGTTGTTTGCAGGAGACGCTGTCGTTTATCGACTAATAAAGTTGTCAGAAGATCAAAACAAATTGCAAAACGATTTAGAGAATATACCTGTATGGTGAAAAAATTGGCAATTGACCCTAAATAACGAAAAGTGTAAGCTCATCCACATGAGTGCTAAAAGAAATCCGTTAAAAATCGGTCAAAATTACAACTACGATCAACGTAAATTGGAAGGAACACATAGAAAATGTTGTGGGGAACACTAACCAAAGACTGCGTTTTATTGGCAGGACACTTAGAAAATGTAACAGTACTAAGGAGACTGCCTACACTACACTTGTCCGTCCTCCTTTAGAATACTTTTGCGCGGTATGGGATCCTTATCAGATAGGATTGACGGAGTACATCGAAAAAGTTCAAAGAAGGGCAGCACGTTTTGTATTATCGCGAAACAGGGGAGAGGGTGTCACTGAAATGGTACGGGATTTGGGGTGGACATCATTAAAACAAAGGCGTTTCTCGCTACGGCGGAATCTTCTCACGAAATTCCAATCACCAACTTTCTCCTCCGATTGCGAAAATATTTTGCTGACACCGACCTACATGGAGAGAAACGATCACCATGATAAAATAAGGGAAATCAGAGCTCGTGCGGAAAGATATAGGTGTTCGTTATTCCCTCGCGCTATACTAGATTGGAACAATAGAGAATTGTGAAGGTAGTTCACTGAACCCTCTGCCGGGCACTTAAATGTGATTTGCAGGGTATCCATGTAAATGTAGATGTAGATGTAGAAATGTGGGAGGCTTCTACATCTACATATTTCGTAAACCACCTTACGGTGCGTGGCGGAGGGTACCCTTTACCACAAGTAGTCGTTACCTTTCATGTTCCACTCGCAGGTAGAGCGAGGGAGAAACGACTGCATTTAGGGCGCCGTATGAGCACTAATTTTCCGTGTCTTATCTTCGTTGTACCTACGCGAAATTTATGTTGGCGACAGCCTGCAGTCAGCTTCAAATGCCGGTTCTCTAAACTTTTTCAATAGTGTTCTTCGAAATGAATGTCCACTTCCCTCCAGGGATTCCCACTTGAGCTCCTGTAGCGTATCCGTAACACTTGCATGCTGATCGAAACTACCAGTAACAAATCTAGCAGCTGGACTAAGTTTCTTCGATGTCTTCTTTCAATCTGACATGGTGTGGATCCCAACCACTCGAGACGTACTCAAGTATAGGTCTCACTATCATCCTAAGTGTCTCCTTTACAGATGAACCACAGTTTCCTAACATTCTGCCAATAAACTGAAGTCGACCATACACCGTCCCTTCCAAAATCCTCACATGCTCGATGCATTTCATATCGCTTCGCAACGTTACGCTCAGGTATTTAAACGATTTCGGAATCTCTGCCTGACCATGATTTAATCTAACTGAAATCTTCCCGTATCTCTCGGACTTTTCCAAGTGTACCTCCACCTGTTTTGAGTCTTGAAGAGAACATTCGCTATTAATAGCTGAGATTTATTGCAGAACTCAATTAGTCTTTCTCGTCTCTCGTTCCTAGTACCAAGCCCATACTCTCGCGTAACCTTTTCTTCTACTCCTTCCCCTACAACTGTGTTCCAATCTTACATGGCTATTAGATCTTCATCTAGGTTTACGTAGCGAATTACTCGTTCGATATCCTCACATAATTCTTCTATCTCTTCATCTTCAGCATGTGATGTCGGCATGTAAACCTGAACTACCATTGTCGGTTTTCGTCTGATGGTCTTTTATTGGGAAGCCATAACAGGAGGGAAGATATCCAATTACGTCACAGAATACACGAAAAACTGGTGCTCTAGGTATTAGAAACAGTCTGTGAAGACTAAATTGTTAGGACTCGGTCTTATTGAGATGAAAATTGCTAGAAATAGACAAAAGAGAGAACATTTGCTCAAAGAACTAGCTCTTTATTGCGTACTGACATCAACAGAAAGACGTATAAGTAACAAGGAACAGAGAGTCCCGGATTGTAGATTAATGATTCTATTCACTTGAATCCTCTAAGTTGACTACATAAATTTCCTCACAAAGTAGTTTAGCGGAGCGCTACGGATTGTCCACCCCTGTCGGCAGACCGTAATTCAAGCGGCTAAGAGAAGTTTTATTCGCGAACGGAGAAATTTATGGGCGACCGCAACTGGTGTTCATAAAACTGTGTGTAAACACGGCTGGTAGCTGGGACCACTGCGTGACACTGCGCTGCCCGGGGCTGACAGAAATAGATGGCCCAGCTGGTCACTTACACACACACACACACCTTGCTACCAGTTCACCATACAAGACTGTGTCCACACAGTTGGCCTACGCCCCCATCTGTCAGACAGTTCCCGGCGTGCGTTTAAAACGTGACGAAAGAAATTCCAGATGTAAACAATGGAAGCAATAAATTTTTCAGCATCAAGATTAGGTTATAACATCCTGTTGAGATCGTTAGAGACCGAGAATGATAGGGGGAGGATGGGAAAAGAAATCGACAGTCGTCCGTATACTATCTATATCTACATCTATCAAACAATGGAAAATCCAGAATGGAATGTAACAATGTTATGAAAAGTAAAGTTGCTGCTCACCATACAGCGGAGATGCTGAGTCGCAGATAGGCACAACAGTGTGGCTTCATTTGCCACAGACTGCAGTCATGTGTGTGTGTGAGTTGTGTTTGCGTGAGTGTATATATATATATATATATATATATATATATATATATATATATATATATATATATATGTGTGTGTGTGTGTGTGTGTGTGTGTGTGTGTGTGTGTGTGTGTCGTCTATTTTTGACGAAGGCCTTGCTGGCCGAAACCTTATTTGTGACAGTCTTTTTATTGTGCCTATCTGCAACTCAGCATCCCTGCTATATAGTGAGTGGCAACTTTCCTTTTCGTAATATACCGGGTGATCAAAAAGTCAGTAAAAATTTGAAAACTTAATAAACCACGAAATAATGTAGAAAGAGAGGTAAAAATTGACACACATGCTTGGAATGACATGGGGTTTTATTAGAACCACCCCATATTGCTAGACGCGTGAAAGATCACTTGCGCGCGTCGTTTGGTGATGATCGTGTGCTCAGCCGCCACTTTTGTCATGCTTGGCCTCCCAGGTCCCCAGACCTCAGTCCGTGCGATTTTTGGCTTTCGGGTTACCTGAAGTCGCAAGTGTATCGTGATCGACCGACATCTCTAGGGATGCTGAAAGACAACATCCGACGCCAATGCCTCACCATAACTCCGGACGTGCTTTACAGTGCTGTTCACAACATTATTCCTCGACTACAGCTATTGTTGAGAAATGATGGTGGACATATTGAGCATTTCCTGCAAAGAACATCATCTTTGCTTTGTCTTCCTTTGTTATGCTAATTATTGCTATTCTGATCAGATGAAGCGCCATCTGTCGGACATTTTTTTGAACGTTTGTATTTTTTTGGTTCTAATAAAACCCCATGTCATTCCAAGCATGTGTGTCAATTTGTACCTCTCTATCTACATTATTCCGTGATTTATTCAGTTTTCAAATTTATACTGACTTTTCGATCACCCGGCACATCTACAAACATACCCCGTAGGCCACCAAACGTTGCATGGCGAAAGGTACCTTGTACCACTACTGGCCGCTGTCTTTCTTGTTCCACTCGCAGATGGAACGAGGGGAAAAGAGTGCCTAAATACTTCAGTATGAGCCCTAATTTCTCGCATCTAGTCTTCGCCATTCTTACGCGGAATATACGTTGGTGGCGGTAGAATCGTTCTGCAGTCAGCCGCAAATGCCACCGGTTATCTACATTTTCTCAACAGTTCTTCGTCGAAAGAACGTCGTCTTCCCTCCAGTGATTCCCATTTGAAATCACGAATTTTCCCCGTAACATTCGCGTGTTGTCCGAACCCGTCTACAACAAATCTAGCAGCACGCTTCTAAATTGCTTCGATGTCTTCCTGTAATCCGATCTGGGGGACTGCCATATACTCGAGGAGTAGTCAAGAATGGGTAACACTACTGTTCTATGTGCGGTGTCCTTTACGGATGAACTACGATATTTTACCCATCTTAATCCCCTACTTGCTCGTTGCATCTCATATCCCGTTGCAACATCAAGTCTATATGTTTAATCAATGTGCATGTAGGAGGCAGTAACCACTAATACTGTATTTGAATGTTACAGGCTTTTGCTACTCATCTGCGTCAACTTAACATTTTTCTAAACTTAGACCAAGCTGATGAATCATCACACTATATAGAAATAGTGTCCAGTTCATACTCTGTCTTCATACAGTCACTCAACCACGACACTTTCCCATACATCTGCGCCATACATCTACATACACACTCTGCAAGACACCGCACGGTGCGTGGCGGAGGGTACCCCGTACCACTACTTGTCATTTTCTTCCGGTTCCACTCGCAAATAGAGAGAGGGAAAAACGACTGTCTGTATTCCTCCTTATGAGCCCCAATTTCTCGTATCTTATCTTCTTGGTCCTTACGCGCAGTGTATGTTGACGCCAGTAGAAGCGATCGGCAGTCAGCTTCAAACGCCGGTTCTCTAAATTTTCTCAATAGCATTTCTCGAAAAGAACATCGTCTTTCCTGCAGGGTTTACCATTTGAGTTCTCAAAGCATCTCTATAACACTTACGTGTTGTTCGAACCTACCGGTTACAGATCTAGCAGCTCGCCTCTGAATTGCTTCGATGTCTTCCTTCAATCCCACCTGGTATGGACCCCAAACACTCGAGCATTACTCAAGAATACGTCGCACCGGCGTTTTATATACGGTCTCCTTTACTGGTAACCACCCTTTCCTAAAATTCTCTCAATAAACCAAAGTCGACCATTCGTTTTCCCTACCACAGTTCCAACATGTTCGTTCCACCTCATAACGCTTTGCAACGTTACGCCCAGATATTTAAACGACTTAACTGTGTCAAGCAGGACACTAGTAATACTGTACCCGAACATTATAGCTTTGATCTTTCTACTCATTCACATTAACATTTCTCCATATTTACACCAGCTGCCATTCATCACACCAACTGGAAATTTTATCTTTGTATCTTCCTACAGTCACTTAGCTACGACAGTTTCCCATACACTACAGCATCATCAGAATAAAGTCACAGATTGCTGCTCACCCTATCCGTCAGACTATTTACGTATCCAGAGAACAACGGCGGCCCTGTCATAATTCCCTGGTGCACTCCTGACGACGCCCTCATTTCTGATGCACACTCGCCGTCTAGAACAACGTGCTGGGTTCTATAGCTTAAGAAGTATTCCAGCCACTCACATTTCTGGGAACCAGTTCGGTATGTTCGAACCTTCCTTAACGGCTTGCACTGGGACACTGTCAAAGGCTTTCCGAAAATCTAGGGATATGGAATTTGTCCTTCTACAATGAAGGATTCGATGAATATCTTGGTGTATTAGAAGACGAAAAGAAGTAGAAAATCTGTATGGCGATCGTGCGGCTCAGGATTCGTTTCTGTTTGATTGATCTCAGATTTACCGAAGCATAAAAACTTTGAAATTACGAGGAACAATGATGAATATAAGCCTGTTCTAATTTTACTTTAATTTTATAGGTGTGCAAACAAAATATTACATTGTTTGCAATTCATATTTTATGGCATAAAAAGGTAATAATCACAACAAATTTATTGTTTTTGTAGTGGAAATACACTGCTTTATTTTTTGTGAAATATTTTAAATAGTCCTTTCCCTCTGAAAGACTGAAGTACTGGCTGCATTTTATGCACTGTTTGTTCTCCTACTGCTGTTCCCATATTGACATGTTCGTGATGACAAAGTGTCAGTGATCATACCCATAGCATAACTTGTCGATGTCAGATTTGTTTATTTTCCCCGTTTCGAGAAATATGGCTCATCCTGTAACCGTATCTCACTCTCTTCTGCCCATCTTATTCTGTCTGGACAAGACAAATAATCATCTGCCAGAGAAATACCGAATTTAAGAACGTACATAGTACTCCTGTTCACAGCGTGTTTTCACGGTAGTGCTCTCTGTACAGAAACCAACAACTGACAGGTGAAAGGTCTGGGGAGTTCACTAAACCCTGGTGGAACGACACTCAAATCAGAATCCGCTAATAGAGAACAAATCTGATCTTTCTTTAAACCTACATATAGCCAAGCTAACGTGCATCAAAGCTTTCCCATAAAAATGTACAAAATTCTGTGATACAGCCAGCACACAACCGCCACCATGCAAGGCAAGAGTTGTGCAGTCAACGCTTAACCCACGCAATTGACCCAGAACAAATTTAACATAAAATTACTGTGCATAGGCATGAGATTACTAACAGCTGCCTATACTCCTTTCCAAATAATCATACACAGCGGATTGCCGAAACAATCCTGTTTAACGGTTTAACGTAACAACGAGCTACTGATCTAGCGAGGGGATAGTGTTTTCGTCTTGACGAAACTCAACTGCATCTTCCGGAGTTTTTTGGCGCCAAACGGCAGCATAAACAAAAGAAATACATAGCGCAGAACGTGGACAGTCGCTGTAGTCCGGCAGTAAAAAAATTTAAAGAAAGGAACTCACAGGACAGTGTGGGCTCGGGTGGAAAGGGTTACAGGAACTAACCTGGCGTTTACCTTAGGCGATCCAGGTAACTGGAGGAGAAGCTAAACCTGAATCGGTAAACTGATATTTGAACCGACCTTCTCCCGACCGCGAGTACATTACCATTTGTGAGTTGTTTCTGTAGGATTCTTATTGCGGGGAATGGCAAAATCCCTTCTTCTAGCACAGCTATCCTCGCAAGGTATGAAGTGGAACCCTGTGAAACTGGAAAGGCAGGAGAAGAGTACTAGCGGAAGCAAAGCTGTGGGGGCGTGTTGTGAGTCGTGTGTGGGCAGCTCAGTCAGTAGAGAATTTGTTCGCAAAAGACAAAGGTCCCAAGTTCGTTTCCCTGTCCGGCACACAATTTTGGTCTGCCAAGCAGTTTCAGACCAGCATCTACTCAGCTGGGGAGCGAAAATTCATTCTGTAGCCAGCAAACAATTTGCTGTAAGTCCTACTCTCAGATGATGAAGTTGTCACAAGATGAAATGTTGCCGGCCACTTTAGTCAGAAGGCTGATTTAAGAAAATATATACACAATAGAGACTGGTTCGTGTTTCACATCATGTACGTGGCTCACATGTAGTACCGATTTATAGCACTTGAGGTTTTCATTGGAGAAATGGATGGTGGCAACATCGGGATAGGAGCCTTGCCAGGTGCAGCGAGGGTGGGGATCTGATTTCTTTATCAGTATTATTAGATTTTAGCTACCTCGAGACCTTATAAAACAGCTGACATCACATTCTTTTCCTTTTTAGGGTTCTGTAAATCAATGGGTAAAAACGGATCCTTTACGGCATAATTTTGTTACTCTTCTGTCTTTCTACGAAAAACCTTCAGCAACAGGTGCACGTATTAAGTTAAAATTTACGACACGTCCACAGTGGAGGAGTAAAAAAACTGAAACTTCAAACTCAATGCAGTTCAAAGACGGCCATTTCTGTCGCATTCAATCAAACCTTTAGGGTACTTCCCGTTGAAGTAGAAACAAGAAATTTGGTAAGAAGGAAGAGTCCATATTACGACTTAAGGAAAAATTGTTAATTTGTGATTATATCAAACGAGAAAGATATTTTTTGTCATTCGTTACCCAACAGTCTGTCTGTGAAGACCGCTTTTTCTTAGGAACAGATAGATGTAGCAAATTGAATTTAATGTAGCATGCTAAGGCCTGTATTTCCTTGGCGGTGTAATAAAGCTTCTAAATCGATGCAGTCGAAACATACGGCCATTAATATCACATATTCTGATACTCGTAGACTCACACATCAAAATGTACAGGGTATTTCCCGTTGACTTAGAATCATTGAATTTGGCAAGAAGCAAGGTTTAATCGTACAAGTAAAGGAAAAAAACCAACAAACGTTAGTCTGTAATTATATCACACGAAGAAATATATTTCTTTTGATATTTGTTAACAGAATTCTAGCATAAAATTAAAACATTTCCGAAGGTCATGGAATTCCCGGGAGTGATATCAGTGTTGAAAACAGAGAAAAATCAATGAGATTCTAAATTACTGAGATGGATGAAGTGTCTACATACATAATTAAATTTGTGCATAACTCTTAGAGCGCAGTCCTACTCACATCTGCCCCTCCCTCTTTTTTTAGGCTTCGCAATACTTCTTCATTCTTACTCTCTGTTGGTCTCGCCTTTCTCCTATCCATCTATGTTTCGTTTTCCTCTGGAAAGCCTCGACGTTTTGGGCATTTTCCCTGAAAATATGTCTGTTTTCTGTGTCTTTGTGTGTTATTCCCGACTACTGGAGATATTACTCATCATTTATAAAATACGAAATTTGGGTTTTTGCACTTTTGTCAAACAAGTTTCAACAATTTCTTTGTCAGCTTCTTGTTATCCATTCTTTTCAAGTGTTCATAAAATGTAATCCTCCGCTGTGTCAGTGTAAGTTTTTTCACTCACCTCACAGTTATTTCTCAATTTCCAAATCTGATTTTCGTAGTGTGGCCCAAAATTTTTCGAATTGTTCTTCTTTCTTTCTTTTCCAAATTATTTAACTGTTTGGCGAGGCATTTTGAGACATAATGACACGTGGTTCTAATCTACAAGTGATAAAGCTTCAATTTTGTGTTAATAGATAAGAATTTTATATTGTACCTGTTCTTTGTTGAGTGGAGTGCGACATCCATTTTTCTGGTTCTGTTTATGTTAGTTTGTTTTGCCCAAAGCATTTGGCTGGATCATTCTGAAACGTTCTATATTTTCCCATATTCTGATTCCATATGTTTTGATGTCCCTTTGCCGTTGGCCGTGTATATGGTTTATTCAAACAAATTTTTAATTCAGTTTTTCTAATAACTTTCGAAAATCGTTATCCGTTGCTTCTTGTAGGCCCTTTGCTAAGATTGCTAAATCATAAGCGAAATTAGGCAGTCAGTTTTAAGGTTCTCTCTCTTTCTTCCATTTTCTACTTCATTCCTTCGTCCTCCGTTGTATTTCTCCGTTCTCACACTACTTTCCCCGATACAAAACTGAATAATAATTTATACAGTTCATCCCCATGTCTCACGCCTGTTTTAATTGCGAAAGGTTTTATTAATACTTCACCTAAAATTTTACCTTTTGAAATCGTTATAGTGAAACTTTGTTTTATTGTCAGTTCCAAATCCAGCTCTGTTTTCTTTATTCTAATTAACTTCGGGCAGTTGCCCAGTCAACCAAGCACAAAATTCATAAATATAAGACAATTTAATTAAATTGTAGTTTCTTGATGTGCAGGAAGTGAACATACTAAATTTTTAAAAATTGACATTTGCTCACTTTATTTCCGTGGGTATAAAGACATTGAACACTGTGTCATTCATTATTAGCAATTTTAATAAACTAACAAATCGTTGTGTTAATAGAGAGGCACGCTCCGGCAAAGTGACAGTCGAGTGTCCCACGCGAATGCCACCTACGGATGAAGTTACCGCTGAAAGTAAAAACAATTTTCGGTTACATCAGCTGTTTTCAACGCCAGTTTAACCAGACTGTTAAAATGGCTCAAAGTAACAGATTTCTGAAATAACCGATTTTACATTTTTATTTCTATTACTTCATGTAATAAACGTAGAAATCGAACAAAGACTGAAAAATTTTGACTCTCTCAGCTTCAAGACACATAGAATCAAGATATTAAATTGAATAGACAAGTGAAAGAAAACTTAGTCCGCCCACCATTCGCTGCTTTTCTCGTAATGCGATAAATGATACTATAAAAGTATCACCAGCATACTACTGTTGATTCTAATTTTTTGAAACCCTTCTCAAAAATTAAGTTTTACATAGGGATCATATCACTATTTGTGCGTCACGAAGAGTCAGTGCTAAAAAGAGGAAACAGGTAGAAGAACTCTATTTTTCGTGTTAATTTGTCCGTTTTCAAATTCTGCTAGTAGATAAAGTCATGTTATATAGATACAGGCCGCAGATCAGCTGCTCTCTGTTTTTATAGTAAATTGTGAATGAGCTGTTTAACCATTAAGTAGTGAAACGTTCATACGCTAATACTCTAATTGGGCCTCGGAGTGCCCAAATAAGTTAAACAAACTGTAATTAAAGAAATTTTATTTTGAATATTATAAACATTTTTACGCATTTGAGATATGATTACAAACAATTTTGCACACTGAAAATCTGTGACCGGGACAAACATGTTTTGAGCATTTTTCACATACTATTTTGGTTTTCTTGTCCGCATTTCTTGCACACATGTAGCATCTTGCTTTCTTCATGGGTTCTGGCTTTGAAGATGTTGAGGCAAGAGGAGTACCACCAAGTTTAACAACAACGTCTCTCAGTTCAAGAGCAAGGGGTAGGATTACTCGACGCTGTATATGGCGTTTTACTAAATTCATTCCAAGCGCGTGTAGCTATTCTCTTCATCAATTTGATCAAATTCTTTGGTGCACTCAAGTAAAACAGCAGCATTGACTCCTACTCTCTTTAAAATGGCATAAAATACAGACATGGGCCACCTACGTGTTCACCGTGATACCGAATAGTTGGCGCACGTTTGGTCCTTTGCGTCCACTCCTCATTTTGTGGCGTTGTAGTCGATGATCATTTCAGGTTTTCTCTTTTGAGTACTAATTTTCTGATCGTGGTGCATAGCTGAAAGCAACACAACAGGTCGACATTTTCGAGGAACATAAGAGCACATTGTCTTTCCCTCGATATGCCCAAATAATGCAGATTCTACTGGGCGCTTTCTGTTTGGTTTGAATTCTTCTGGGATCTGAAGTTTATTTATCTTTAGAGTGCTTAAGACAGTCAACTTTTTGGCTTCCAGTTGATCACAGAGTTCAAGTGACCTGAACCAATTGTCTACTGTTAGATTTCTATTGCTTCCCTCAATTGGTGTTATTAATTTCAAAACATCCTGTGTTGGAATTGATAATATACTTTTATTTGTCCCTTTGCCTGTGTAGACAAATGCATTGCATAAATAGAATGTTTGTGAATCACAAAAACACATAACTTTGAGGCCGTATTTGCCTGGTTTCTTAGGCATATACATGTGAAATTTGCACCTACCACGAAAGGGTACTAACATTTCACCGATTGTCAGGTGTCTCCTGGAGTATAATATTTTTGACGTTTGTCTATAAAGAGTTCCCAGATATCTCTAATAGCTGCAAGTCTGTCATCAGCCTTCCTAGCATCTCTTGTAGTAGCGCAATCAAAACGAAAACATGACAAAATAAATAAAAACTTATGATCGCTCATACTGGCTCGAAACACATCATGACCAATTCCATCATTAGCAAAGAGTCCAACAACATTTTCTTGATTTGATTTCATTACGCCAGATAAACAAAGCAGACCTAGAAACGGTCTCACTTCTATTATATCTAGCGGCTTTATGAATGCTGGAAGAGTACCTCTGTATTTGTTTGACATGTCATGTATCTTGACGTTTTTATTAGTTGTAATAAATCTTCAGTAATAAACAATTCCCAAGCAGATAATATGTCAGTTGAATAAAGCGTTTTTTCTTCATGTCTAGCGCCTGGAAGGCCACTAACTATATTGTGAGCACGGGTACGAGTTGTAGGAGAAGCTTCTTTTGACCACTTGTAGCACTTCTTTTTTCCAAAAAAATATTTGTCAGCGGAATGCCTAATACACGCCTCTTCATCTGATTCTTCACAACTACTTTCTCATGTAACTTCAGAGGTGGAATCATGATCACTTAGTACAAATTCATCTGCTGCGCTCTCCTCATCAGATTTCAAAAACGCAGGATCGTTCACTACTCATTCCAACTAGTCGTCTGTTAACGACTTTCATGATGCCATTCTGAAAAATAATGCGTGCATACTCACGTAAACTCAAAAATTGACATTATCATTGAAATTTTGATCTTTTCGAAGTACTCTAAGACTTCAGTCGCGTAAAACACTAATTCACTAATTTAGATACTGAAAAACAACTTACATAATACTCTTTACCTCTTTCTCTTTATCTCACAAAATATTACCGGAAACACGGCATCCAACACTCCGCATCAAACAGCATCACTTCACTGAGAACTACCAAGGACACAGGTGCCATCTGTTGTTCTGTTCACGTACTATTCATATCGCCTGGGGTTCTCCAGGACCCCAATGAAGTAGTTAAGGGTTAAGTTCTAAGTCTTCTCCTCACATTAGTCACAAGCTTGTTGTGAGCCTCTTGTTTTTAAATCTTTAAAGCAAGTGGAACATTATACTTAACTGATTCCACTCGTACAATACTTCCAGATTAGGAATAGTGCTATTCTGAATACAACTGATGTCCGACGACGTCAGTGAGAGACCAGATGGTGCAAGCCTTGCACACTGCATGTACAAGCGTACCATCTGATAGACCACGTCACATGTAACAGGTACATTATTATCTCGGCAGTGCTGTACCAGTTCCTGTCACATGTGTTTGTTGATCGTTAATGTCGGGATTGTCAAAAAGATAGAATTGATCGCTTTTTCCAGCTGCTATAATAACGTAATATTTCAAAGTAATGCAGATTTTAAGAATAAAAATTACTCGTTCTTTATAATAGGTTTATTTAAAGACGAATAGCTTTAGCACTGCTGCTGTGGCTAATTAATATTTCGGTGTTTTTACCCGGTTATTCGTAAAAACTGAAAACACCTGCTTTAACCGAGACCAAACAAGTTCCAAAAAAATCTGTTATTCAGAAGTAAAAGTACGGGGTTTAATCGGTAGGTTTTACCTATTCCTGATGCCACCACGTGCGCAGAAACATGCTGCGTCACGCGCACAATCTCAACAACTTATCACCTGCTGGCGGAAAGTACGCTCGGTACGTGCAGGCCCGAAGCACGAAATCGACACAAGAGGAGCCTAATCTTAGCTCTAGACACGGTGCTGCTCTTGGGTATCGCACAGAGTAACGGATTGACTGCGCACATGCGAAATTGAGAACGACTTTATGCTCTGGAAGTTGCCAACCGTGATTTGTCTCTCTCGCTGATTTAGTTTTCTTTTGAGCATTGGTTGTAGAGATCACTCTGCATAGTACTGCCGCAATATTGGACGACTTAAAAATCGAACAGCGCAGTAACCCTTAAAACCATCAGTAATAGAGGGTTTTAAGATAAAAGAGGTGTCTGGTGAAAATTCTACGTAACGTATGGGAATTTTTCAGAGGCGTAAACGTTTTTCTAACACTTCCACATGCTGGCCATCTTTAGCTGTACCAAATGCTTCTTCGCAAGACATTGGCGTCGGCGGCTCGTACTAAAAATGGCTCTGAGCACCATGGGACTTAACTTCTGAGGTCATCAGTCCCCTAGAACTTAGAACTACTTAAACCTAACTAACCTAAGGACATCACACACAGCCATGACCGAGGCAGAATTCGAACCTGTGACCGTAGCGGTCGCGCGGTTCCAAACTGTAGCGCCTAGAACCGTTCTGTCACTCCGGCCGGTGGCTCGTACTATAAGCGGCATTTAAATACTCGCTTGTTTGCGCTGAAAGCAACTTCCTCCATTGCTAAAACTTTCAATAAAATGATTGGACAAGATAGTCTCCTTCCTGATGGAAACATCACACTGCGATATCAAGATGGAACAACCCACAGAATAACTGGACTTGCTCAGAATCGTCATCACAGATAATGAAACATGGATTATTTAGCACGACATTGGAAACATGGAGTCACTTCTTTGGAACCTCTGGGCAGCCTATAAGGAAAAGCGTGAATGAGTAAATCAAAAATGAAGGCAATGCTGTCGTTTTCGCCATCAGGGCTGTACTCAAGAATTAAATAACGCCTGAGGGTCAAACCGTTAAGCAGAAATGCTAGAAATAATTCCTAATTAATCTGAAGAAAGGAAAAAGGAAGAAAAGACTAGATCTGTGAAACAAAAACTCACGAATTCTTGAAAAGGTCAACACGCCAGGTCACATAGCTGTATGTGTGAAGGAGTAGTGTTCTGATAACGGAGATGCACAAACAAATAAGTAGAGTCATTCATGTGATGTCAGTCTGGTTGAATGTTAAATTTTGCTGCTTGACATTATATTTATTAATGATTTCTTTAATTCGTTTGAATTATCTTCACGTTAAAAAAAGTGGGCAAGAGCATGCCTCTGCTTCAGCATCCTCCACATTTGCCAGATTTCACTCGACGTGAATTCCAGCCCATCCTAGCGAAAGTGAAAAACGCATTGAAGAGGATTAATTTTCAGTCTGCAGATCAGATAAAAGCAAAAACAGCAGATTTGGTAGTCAGGTTGATGACCGAAGAGCTGCATCATAGTTTTGAACAATGACAATATGCAGCCGTGTATAGATGAGAAAAATGTGTTGAAATGGATGAAAGTTGTTACTTTCTTTGCATCAAATCACATTACTTACAGTTTCTCTTTTTTTAAGGGTTATGCCATGTTATACTGTGGCCCAACAGGCACAATTTCACGATAATTAAGACTTATGAAGGACCTTCTTTCAAATCCCTTCAGATCATCCAGATGTAATTTATCCGTTCTTTCCCGTAATTATATAAGGGAAATTCGGGCCTAATTCATTTCAAAAGGACATGGCAATATTTCCTTATCATCCTCCCCCCAATTTGGAGTGATACTCATCTCTAACTAATTCGTCTTTTGCAGACAGTTAAACCCCGATCTCAGTTCCTGAATTTGGAAATACACACTGTACAAAGAAAGTAAAGAACCCAGAAGGCGAACAGGAAACAAAATGTTGCTTGAGGTGTTGAGAGGCTATGTGACGTTACTAAAATCATCCTAAAATCGAATTAAATTTACAAAAAAGTGACAGTAACTGCCCACTTATCTGCATGACGCTGCATTCCCTCTAGCCAGGATGCCTCCACTGACTCCACGGGGAAACGCGTCAGGAAGCCTTTGAATCCTCTTGAATCCTCTCCTGAGGCAAAAAAGTCCACAACTCAAAATTTTGGTGACTTTTCAGAGAATATATTTTGTAAGGTAAAACTGGTGAAAAACAGTCTAGATCGCAGTGGTTATTTTATTTGAGATGACCGGTTTTGTCCAAGTCTTAGGCCTTCTTCAGACTAGCACCATCACATGAAGTTGAGGATGTCCAGAACAATCAGTAGACCTCAGTCGCTGAAACTGCTGAAAACGTTTGAGCGAATAAGGTCTACTGGCTCTTCTGGAAATCGTCAACTTCATGTGATGGCGCTGTTCTGAAGGTAGTCTAAGACTAGGCCAGAACAATCAGTAGACCTCAGTCGAATGAGGTCTGTTGACTCTTCTGGACATCGTCAACATCAGTTGATAGTGCTATTCTAAGACTAGGCCAAAACTGGACGTTTTAAATAAAATGACCATTGCGATCTAGACGGTTTTTCACTAATTTTATAGGTCCACAACTCTTTTAACGGCTATTTTATATCCCGGATACTGGCGCTAGGACGGAGTTGACGTCCGAGTTGTCCTACCACATTGTGTGGTGTCATTTGAGCAGTTTAGTGTACCCCTAAGATGCTACAAGATCACTCAAATTTAAAAGAAACACTGCCACGCATTGGATGACGTTTTATTTAGTGAAAATTGCTAGGGGTGGCCCAAGTAATCATGAAAGTATTGGTGTCGTATCTAATTAGGAAACTCATCCAACCACAGAAGTTTACTATCAATCACTGTAACAATTTTGTTTTTTGCCTTAAATTATCAAACAAAATGATTTACCCTCGGAATCGAACGTACAGATAGTTAATAAAAGGGCGAAAGGCTGTAATTATGAACTATAGCCTTGGCACAAATGGGTGGGCATATCAAAGCGTACTCTGAAGCTGTATAATGGGTATGGCCAATGAATGAATAAATCGTTAGTGATTTACAGAAAGCATGACAGATGCAACTAGATGGCTGCGAATGACCAAACTGTACAATTAAACCATGTTGCAAATTAACAATATTAGCATCCCCCGCGGGTGCGACGGCTCTTGTTTACCAGTCCTAAGAGGTGGAAATTTAGAAAACGGTTGCAGTAGCGGCTGGAATTTCTATGTCCGGGTCGGGCTCTGAACTCTGCTCTAAGTCTGAGACATCTCTCTCTCTCTCTCCGATAATGCTCGCCAAATATTAAGTCTGTCGGTACCAAATGCAGTCACAGCTTTTAGCCATCGACCTGCTCAATACGCCTCGCAGAATTTATGTCTTTTCTCGTCACAAAATTCACTTAAAAATTTCGAAATTTCTACACACACTTTCCAACACTTTTGATGTATGAAACACTGCTAGATCCGGCAACTTATCGTTTCCATCGGAACTACTACTGCACACGTCTGAACTGTTTCATGGCTAGGCTCCCACTCTTCTCTAGAATACTCTAATTCTTCTCTACCAGCAGAGAAAGGCGCGCGAAGAACACTGCTTTACCATTTGTCACTTTACTCAACAGCCAATAGCAAAACAAAACTCTCCCGCGTCAGTCCGCGCTTTTCATCAATAGCCAATCGCAAAACAGTAAACCTTACGACAGCACTTTTTACCGACGTATGCTGAAGTTTTGCTTATGCATAAAGTTATTTACTATTGTTATTTATACCTGAACTAACTTTCCCTTTACCATAAACTTACTTTACAAATCCATTCTACAAAAATCCCCTTTGTTCATATCCATACTTCTTCGAAATGTTCCCACACTAAATCCTGCTACACAACTCGTTAAACAATTATTTTCATATTAACCTTAAACCACACTCACGCATCACTAATACTGCTAAAACACATTTATAACATTTTACATACACAAAAATACATAATAACACTTTATGAAAATACTAGAAGAGTTTATGAAAAACATTCTATTACTTTAGTGCACTCTTGTGGGCACAATCGAAACTAAAATCACGGTATCCCTATCCAATATTGTCCTCTATCCGCTGATACATAAACTACGTGCGCGTCCAGTCTCACGACACCATCTGTCACTATCCAGCTCTGAGACACATCTCCCACTTAACCGCCTCCAAGACAGGATCGTTATACGGCGCAACGCCTCACTGCCAACATACGAATCGTATCAGCCAACTGCAGAACTTGAGTTCCGATCAATAATACAGTCTACGACAAAGAAAACGATGCACTACGAAGGAATTATCCAGATCGGACGGAATTGGTAGATGTACTTTTACAGACAAACAAATGATTACAATGTCATAAAAAATTCGATGATTTACTCAAGAGAAAGAGCTTCACAAATTGAGCAAGTTAATAACGCATTGGTCCACCTATGGCCCTTAAGGAGTCTGTTATTCGGCTTGGCATCGATTGAGTTGTTGGATGTCCTCCTGAGCGATATCATACCAAGTTTTGTCCAACTGACGCTTTAGATCGTCAAAAACATAAGCTGGTTGGAGGGCCCTGCCCATAATGCTCCAAACGTTCTCAATTGTGCAGAGATCCGGCGACCTTGCTACCCCAGGTAGGGGTTAGCAAGTACGAAGACAAGCAGTAGAAACTCTCGCCGTGTGTAGGTGGTCATTATCTTGCTGAAAAGCAAGCCCAGGATGGCCTGCCATAAGGGTGCGAGGATATCGTCGACGTTCCCTCATGATGCAAGGGCGCCACGGATGAGAACCAAAGGAGTCCTGCTATAAAATGAAATTGCAGCCCAGAAGATCACTCCTGGTTGTCGGGCGACAGTCAGATTGGTTTCGTACCTCCATCTGGGGCGTCTCCGGAAACGTCTTTCGTGATCATCGGGGCTCAACTCGAAGTGGGACTCATCACTCAAAACAATTGCACTCCAATCAATGAGATACCAGACCGAAGACGTGTCTGTTTATTGACGTGAAATGTCAAAGACGATTTTTGTATTAGCGTGTTAATGTACCCTGTCATAAAGCAGTTTTTGTGAGGTAATAACGTGTGGACAGTAACATTACTGAAACGGATAGTCGTGGCCAGAGTGCTCACGTAAACCCAGTCGGGGTTGGGGGTTGAGTTAGAACGTCAACTTGGCTCCATTCCACAGCGTCCAACATTGTTATCTTTTATTGTGTTTTTTCTCTTGAGAAACAGTGGGTTGCCATTCGTCCATTAACAGACACCTCACCAAACGCTTCCCCAGTATGTTTCAAGCCCTCCTAAAGGAAAAGGCTGGTCACAACCCATATAAATCTCCAGAGGTTATTGATGAGATTGTGTACAGCAATACACGTGTTGTATGTTTTCTTCCTCTACGTGCATTGCAGATTTTACAGAATCATGAAGTGTCAACCTTTGATCTCTCGCTATCTTTGTAGAATTATTTTGCGTTTTTCAGCGCAAAATGCGAATGTTAATGCTGCAGACTCGGGTGATGTGGAGGATGCTCCACCGTGGTATCTGAAACACGCGTCCAGCTTTCAACAGCTCGCTTCCGGCGCTCTGGTGGGCGGTGTGTGTGTTGATTAAATTTTTTAATAGTGGGTGGACGCCAGGTCTTTTCGTGGAGCAGCGAAAATAGTCACTGCTCGCTAAATGCGGCGTGCTGTAGCCGTCTGAACTTCGGCCAAACTTACGCTGCCACGTTGGGAGGCTGGCAGTGAAGTATGTCGTCCACCTGTGAAAAACATACGGGCGACAGCTGCTAATTGGAGCTGTAGCTCGCTCTGTCTGTTGCGGAAGACATTTACTTCCTCACAAGCGAAACTGCTCAGGATATCTGGCTCTGTGACTCCATCTCCAATGTGTCCGCCAAATTGCCTGGAATTAGCACTGAGCTAGGGCGTCCTTTCTCTTAGCAGCAAGTAAATTCCTGTGCATGCGATAGTGATCTCATTTAAAGATTAGCCATAAAACGAAAGCCTGAATTTAAGATGGCAATTTAGGAGACGACCCACGTGTTTCATTGCTTCATTAGGAGCAGCAGCTGAATAGTGATGCATACGAATGTCAAATAAATGGTGGAGGAGTTTGTATAAGAGCATATGTAGCATTCAGTAGTAGAGGTGCTTGCTGACTGATTAGTAATAACAAAAAAGGGGAGCTATAGAACGCGTTCTACAATGGTTTTTCCAGGTAAGCTGCAAATAATCCTCAATTAAAATGAAATTTGGAAATTTGTGGTAAGTTCTATGGGACCAAAGTGATGAGGTCACCGGTCCTTAGGCTTACAGAAAACTTCATCTAACTTAAACTAATTTACGCTAAGCACAACACACACATGCCCGAGGGAGGACTCGAACCTCCGACGGGGGATAGCCGCGCGGACCGTGACAAGACGCCACAGACCACGCGGCTCAATTAAAAAGCACTAATGTTGAATTAGTATTATTAATTACTGATGATTTATGAAGTCCCATTTTCCTAATACAGCCACAACCATTTCTGTAACATGCATGCAATTCGTAATACGCGAAAGATAGTAGACAAACTATTTTCGAATTTTTTTCGAAAAAAATATAGCCATTCTTCAGACTAATCCGTTTACTATATCCACATGAAAAACCTACGAATCACAGTGAAATGCGTGAACAGGGCACTTGATTGTACCATGTATTGATGTTTGATCCCCATACATTTGTAAGCTTTTACTGTGTTGGAAAATTCTGAATAGCTGAAAGAATGTCTACAGAAAACTGCCGTGTTTGAAATACACACTTGTGACATGGACGTCTTTTGACCGATGAACAGTTTCACAAAAGGAAGACTTACTGTGCACAACATATTGATCTATGGACATAACCTAACATTTAAATGAACTTCAATAATCAAATTTTCTACCATCAAATTCATGAACTGACTCACGAAACATGTAAATGCAGACAAAGATAAGTCTTACAGACAAAGGTAAGTTAAGTGAGCATATGTGTCTCTCATGCTATCTCAACAGTTTTCCACACGAAGCCTGAAACTATAATGTACTACAACAAATGCTGAATGAAGCCTGAGGTATCGTCGACTACTGCGGAGATCTCGATGCAACTTATCTTCAAAAACCTGAAAGATCTTTCAGAGAAGCTAGAAATAACCTTCCCGCTGAACAAATAAATGTTGACTGCGAAAATAGCCTATATAAATAAATAAAAACGTTTGCTGAAAAGATATGATCGTAGCAGGGCCTCTACAATGCTTAACTGCGAAACGCAGAAACAGCTGTGATGTTGCCTCGAATTGCTATGTTTCAGCTGTCAGCTAGACAGTAGCGGGCAAGTGTACGAGGAAATAAATTCGGAGAGACTGTATTCAAGTCGGTGGTTATTTCAGATCCAGACACAGCTCATACTACAAGGAAACAGGGAATATTATTCATAATGGGTAAGAAAAATGACCCACAAATTGTTCAAGACCCTAAGAGAGTATGAAGAGTGGTTAGATAAATGAGAATCTGATTTATTTACCTCGGTAATGATTCGGATGTACTACCGAGAAAGCGATTTCTGGCCCACGTGAATTAAGACTGAGCATCTCACATACGATTACAAAGAATGTTAAATACTACCATTCATAATGGTTCGTTACATACCTGAAATCGTTGCATTGTATTAATAAGCAAGGTTGCCGAACGATGGGCTGTACCTCACAGTAACGCGTAGCTCGTAACAAGCGTTTGCAAAAGCCAATCCTATGACACTTTGCACACCAGTATCCTCCATTAAGAACGTGTCAGCACAGAGCCAGGCACCCAGCGCTGGAACGCACGCAAGCCTCTCCTGTCTCCCTTCGTCCTATTTGAACGCTGTCCGTGTGTTACAGCTACGAGACCTCACTGATACCTCACTGGCCAGAACTCTGCTCGCCAAAGAACGTGGACCAGTCACCCATTCACGACTGGACAAAGACTGTCTTCTAGGGGTAGGCTAAACAGTGACTTCCAAATATCAATGATCTATCCAAATCCTACTTTTTGGTAACTGCAAATTTTAGTTGCGGTTTACCACAGTTAAAAATTGCTGTTTACCAATTCACAGCTTGTATCATACGATTTATGATGTTTATCACCTTAGATGTCACACTGTCATTAGTCACAAAAATTTGTCCCTTACCCCAAATCAAACAAACAAACAACCAAGTCACAAGCAGCAACTAACAAGCACTGGCAATTGTATCTGCTAACTCTTATTTCTTGCCAGGAATTGGTATGTTCTCGCCTATAAACTGTGAAGACCACGTTTTCAACATTGTGTCGTTGAAGTCATTTTTTTTTAATCTTTATTCAATCCAATAATATCATACATAATAACCCACCACCTTATACATTAGTGGGTCTTAACATCTACACTACAATTCAATGATATTTAGTAGCACTTATTAATTCTAGTTTTGTCCTACTTACATGTAGCTACAGGAAACAATAAGTTAGTTGTTCAATGGGTAAGAACTATTCTCTACTCTAATCTAACTATTCTAGAAGCTACTTCCTGCAGCGTTACAGGCGTGCCAGTTAATGTATAAACCTACTTTTTTGGCCGTGCCCATCGAGCTAATCTCAATGGGCGTGCCCATGACACCGGGCTGGCAATCGCTGCAGGTTCGGTTTGGGGAACACCTGATCTACTTCCTACTGAAAATTATCTATCTACTAGGTCATTATCGGTGTGCAGTTGTCGAGATATTTGCGCACCTTCCCCCCGTTCCAGGACGTGGCGGATTCCTACCGTCACGGCGATTGCCCAATCCACGTCCAGGCGGAATGGGATAGGTCGCATTAAATCATGTCGTGATCAATAGTTCATATGTTTTCCCTTCGATATTCTCGCAGGACTTTTGCCGATACCTCGCTGGCAAGGCGGTTTATGATCTCAAATGTGGTCGGGTACATGATTAAGTGATAGGTGTCATTGTTTGGTAGCTGGTGTCTTAGATCAGTGGCTACGTCATCGAAGATTGGGCACTCGTAGATCACGTGGTGCGGAGTGGCCATTTCAGCTCCATGACCTGTGAGGAAGTGGAGCAGTCCCTTACTTGATTGGAAATGCGAGAGTCGGAGACGTTCTTTGATGTTCGGGAGCAGTTGGTAAGTCCTTCTACCCGTTTCCTCTCTGTCCCAGAGTTCTTGCCATAGCTCTTCTCCTCTTCTTGTAATTGCAAATTTATCCCCCACCCGCACCCCCAAAATGCTCTCAGTTATTTCTATTTCTCCCCTTTTTACCCAATACCAGGCCGCCTGTTCCCGAATTTTAAAATCCAGGGGACACACCCCCATGAATATCAGTAGTGCCCCTCCCGTAGATGTTCTATATGCTCCAATGGAACGTCGAAGCATGTTGCGCTGCACCCTCATTATGCGATTTGAGATGAACGATAAACAAATGTGTAATACTCTCTGAGTGTACGATGAAGATTCCATTTTTCCCTTCTTTAAGCCGTGCCACGCGCCTAAATTTTCTACCCTGTACTTATTGATGAAGACTTGCTAAGATATCTTAAGGCTGATGATATGCCAGCGAAAAGAGTGAGTAGCGCAGATCTTCCAGTTAAAAGTTGACAACGAGAATCGTTTAAGTGCAGTACTTGAAGATGTACACAGAAGTTGAAAGGAGTCTATTAGGGCACACTTGTATGTGGCACCAGAATATGATAAGAATATTAATATAAATTAAAATGAAACTAGTATACTATAGATGATGTATGTCTCTCATAGGCTTTATAAAGCGGATCGCTGACTGTGCACGAGCGCAGAGCCAAAGATACTGTTTCTGGTCTTAGATTGTAGTGTTCAAGTAAGAGAGCGGTTGGCCAACGGTTGTATGTAGCTGTCTGCAGGGGAAATATGATGGAGTAGGCAGGTTGTGTGGTGTGCTGTGTGAAGCCACAAAGTGTTAGATTAATTTAGGTATGTCACTATTGCCAAGAACTTGAGGAACTAGACCAGCAACCCAAGATAGCAGGAACTGCCAAAGCCAAACGAATGCAGTGGGCTGGCCATGTGGCCCGGATGGAGGATCACAGATGGCCTCGCAAGCTCCTGGATTTCACACCTACAGGAAAGAGACTCCCAGGGAGACCCAAGAAGCGTTGGAGGGATGGCCTCCATGAAGATTTAAACCAAGCATCAATAGATGTGGACGGATGGCGGATAGCAGCAATGGACAGTATACAGTGGAGAAGGAAACTTGTAGTAGCGTGCGGTCCAATGGGCCTGATCACGTAGAAGAAGAAGAAGATGTCAGTATTGTAGAACTTGGAAGCAGAGGTCCTCATGCAAGCAAGGTAAATATGTTAAATAAATATGATTTCTGTTTTTGTCAGCGCGTTAGTATTCATGAGCTGACTGATAATTTGCAATTTTTCCGTAACCACAGAATGTACGTAAACAGTTTTGATAAAAAGGCTTGTTAGATATTTCACTTCGTAATGTTTCTAACATTTGTTAACAGAGCTATATTTAATTTGATGGTTTGCACTTGTGTTGGAGTAATGAAGTTACATAATACTTACTGTTTAAAGCTCATTGTTTGTTAATCAATTGTGAGTAATGTAACTTCAATTGTCAGGTATTTTGAAAAGACAAACTTAACTTGCAATATAATTTTGCCAAAAAAACCTCAGTGTTAGTAATTCACCAAAATCAGCACCGCCTCCCTGTCCGGGTTACATATTTCTCAAAGAAATTGGATTTTTCATAAATGTTCTCGTTTATGAGCCAAATGAATTTCATGTGCATTTCAAGTATTATGGCCAGCATTGCACACTGCTGAGCCTGTAGCTAGCATATTTATATTTTTTTGTGAGAGACCAGAATATATTGCGTTGCACCGTTGCTGCTTTAGAGGTAAGACAATTTAATTTATTTTTTATATACAAAGGGACCAATGTTATCAGTTTTGAACAGGGCCATAGGATTCAGTGTCTAAGGTGCTGAATGTATTTTGCAGTGACTGTATTTCTTTATTGATATTGGGAGTTCCATTGCCCAATCGAATAGTATTAAGTTTTGCGAACAGTAACACAGTGTAAGTACACCACTTGCAGTTACAACACGCTACACGATAATTCGAGTTTTGTATCCATTCCACAGTTCAGACATTCAATCAACGTTATCTTAAAATGTTTATTTTATATAAAAAACGTCTCAAAGCTCACCTGTGCATTGTAGTGTTGAAAAAGTATTTTTCTTGTGAATATAGTGTTAAACATTTGGTAAAAATTTCACAACCCCTCTTCCCCTTCCCCCCCCCCCACCCTTCCACCACTCTATATTTTTCATAGTTTATGTACTCTAATTCTGGTTGCGTATTTTTTTTTTTTTTTTTTGAGGGGGGTGGGTCTGTGAGACTTTGGCTACGTTTAAATTTACGGTGATGCTCTCTTTGCTTTCGTAGAAGTTTCCTAATGCTTTCGTTAGCCGCAAATTCCGGTTCTCAGACTTTTCTCAATAGCGTTTCGCGAATAAATCTCCGTCTTCCATTCAGGGTCCCATTTGAGATCATGGAGCATTCGCCTAATACTCGCATGTTGATTGAATCTACCAGTAAAAAACCTAACAGCGTGATTGTAAATTCCTTGGATGTGCGCCTTGGATCGGATCTGATGGGCATCCCAAACACACGAACAGCACTCAACAGTGGATCATTCTAGTATGCCATACGCAGCCATCATAATATATGAGCTGTAATTATCTCAAGCCGCACGGAGTGGCCGTGCGGTTTGAGGCGCCATGTCACGGATTGCTCGGCCTCTCCCGCCGGAGATTCGAGTCCTCCCTCGGGCATGGGTGTGTGTGTGTTGTTCTTAGCATAAGTTAGTTTAAGTAGTGTGTAAGTCTAGCGACCGATGACCTCCGCAGTTTGGTCCCTTAGGAATTCACATACATATGAACATTATTTTGAATTCTCTAAATATAACGAAGTCCGTCATTCGTCTTCGCTACTACCGACCTTCCGGCCTCGAGCAACCTCATATCGCTTTGCAACGCTACGCTCAGATATTTAATCGACGTGCCCGCAAGCGCTCTCACGATTTATGAAGAAAAGGAGAAAATCGCGAATATTTGTGTGGATTTTTGAAAGTTGATTACTTTGTTGAAACATAATTCTTCACTTGTATCTATCATTTAAAATTCATGACCGTGGCATGTGTCTTACATGTCAGATTTTATTTTCAAAGAAATTCTATTTCTGACGAAATTTTAATGTAAGCTTTTTTTCTTCTTTTGCAGGTAAGTACAAACTGACCATCAGCAGCATAAGACCGCAGTACGTGGGGTGCAACAGGTAAGTAAATCAAACTCTACGAAGCATAAGGGGCAACGTAACAACGAAATCTGATATTCCAAAGGTCAGGCACCTGCACATGTAATCGACATAAAAACTTAATTACATTTCAAACGAACTGGAATTTTTAGGTGTTATTTCGTCATTAAAATGCATTCTGTTGCGAAGACAATGAATTTTTCTTTGTCAAAACCTGAAGTTGGCTGAAAATTCTCAATTAATGCCAACAATCTGACAGCCCTCATTTTTAGCAGTAGTAAGATTGTGGTGCAGTAGCTTAACAGACCAGCGGAAAAGAATGTTTATAAATGTTTATGCTTGTAGTTTTAAACAGCATTTAGGTCGAAAACTATCATCAAAAATATGCAGCGATTATCTTGAATTCGTGTATGGCGAACCGTTTTCTGAACAACGACGCTCCAAACGCGGTAAACATTGGCGCACATTATTTACACGTTACATTACCTATACAATGAATGAATTAACGTCTTTGAATTTTAGTAAAGTAGTGCGTATTATGTGTTACTTAATCAAGAAAACTATTCGTCGTACAGAAAAGCTCCCATAAAGCAGAAAGGTGAAATCATACAACAGCCTACAGTAGATCGTAAAGTACTTGGATACACTACTTTGATAATTTTCAGAGGAGGCAGGACTACAACAGATTTATAATTCTGAAGAAGAACGCCTGACTGAAGCGCTGAATGTACGAGTAAAGCATGGCTGCTTTCATCAGAAAATGAAACAGAGATTGCACGTCATCTAACATATTTTAAATTTTCGCTACAAAGATCCAAGAACAGCATAAAGATACACTCGTAAATTTTGAATGAAGTGTCACAACACCGTTGTTCGTTCTGCATCTTACGGAAGACAAATGACTAAATTCAACTTAAACCAATTCTTAATATACACTGACGGGAAAAAAAAACATAACACCAAAAAATAATTCATGTAAAGTAGTTTCGGGAAAAAAAATCAATTATCACTGCAAGATCACAGGTTAATAAAGCTTGAGATAAGCCACTGCAAATTAAAAATGTTGGTATTTCAATAACTGATGTAAGCGGCAGAATGCCGAATGCAAGCATGCAAACGTGCATTCATTGTCTTGTACAGGCGCCGGGAGTCAGTTTTTCGGATGGAGTTCCATGGCTGCTGCACTTGGTCGAGCAATACAGGGACGGTAAATGCTGTTTATGGATGGTGCTGGAGTTGTCCCATATCTGCTTATTGGAAACAGATCTGGTGATCGAACAGGCCAAGGCAACATGTCAACACTCCGTAAAGTATGTATGCTCAGTGGAATGCAGATCGCCGGCCGTGGTGGCCGAGCTGTTCTTGGCGCTTCAGTCTGGAACCGCGCGACCCATACGGTCGCAGGTTCGAATCCTGCCTCGGGCATGGATGTGTGTGGTGTCCTTAGGTTAGTTAGGTTTAAGTAGTTCTAAGTTCTAGGGGACTGATGACCTCAGATGTTAAGTCCCATAGTGCTCAGAGCCATTTGAACCATTTTTTGAATGCAGATCACAGGGCGAACGGAAAGTAACTGCCCTTGAAGTAATCCATTGGGTCGCTATTGTGCCAACGGCTGCTCAAATTGCTGCCACAGATGCAGTACTATACGCCATAGCCATACCCAGAACGCGGTGGTCTTCCCTCTCGGTAGTGCCACGTGGCCGTCTCGAGGCTGGTCTTCGTGCGACTGTACATTCTCATAACCACCGACTCCAGCAATCATGTACAGTGGCTACATTCCTGCCAAGTCTTTCTGCAGTACCGAACAAGTTTCTCGTAGCCCTACTACACGACCTCCAAACTCAGTGAGGTGTTGCTAATTGCGTCTTTGTCGCCTTAAAGATATTCTTGACTCACTTCAACTGAGCACGTCTAGTTTCAAAGATAAGTAGTGATTACGACCGTTCCAGCGCGTTTTTAAAGAAAACTTGATTCGCATCCTCATAGTGGCGCTTCTAGTGCCACTCTTATGCATCTGGAGCGAAATTTGAATAGAAATCGTTTTTCAGAACCAGAAACACGCCTACCAACTTCTGTTTATGTCGTACGACTCCTTCTAGGTGTTGCCACTTTTTTCTGTCAGTCTACATTGTGCAAGTGGTGGCCCACATACGAAAAAGCCATATTTCAGAATCACCAAGATGGAATGAAACCGTTCACTACATGAGCGATCAAGTGGGCATCAGAAAAAAGATTCTATCTCCACAGAACGTCAGTCTTAGACGTGTTACAATAATAGCAGTGAGTGCTGTAATTCGGAACACATTCAGACTTCGCCTGTAGCATTCGTGCTTCAGTCTTTTTCTGAAATTACAGAAATTACTCCGGGAAAGTAAGGTTTTTACAAACGTAAAAAATTGTTCCGAGGTAGAACATGCTCACGTACCTATGAAGAAATATTCTATTTAATTTAAAAGTGTTGCATTCGAGAAAATCGTGTCAATACCGTATTTAATAGTTATTATTTCTTTACTAAACACAAAAAATCAGTAGAGAAATCAGATTACGTAGAAGTATTATCAAAAACCAGTTACAGGTTAAAATATTTTGTAATAGAAGCAACTGGAAGCTAACAAAAATTTCCGTTTTTAGCACAGATAAAGTTGTTAAGACATATAAGAAACGCAGTTCATTCGCAAGTTTCACGCGCCCCACAGTAGGAGACCTTTCTTTGTTGCAAAGTAAAAGATGGTGCCCAACCGAGAAGTACACCTTAACCGTCAAGACGTCACTAGTTTTAAAAATATAACGAATTGGATCGAAAATTTGCCACAAAAGTCATTTTCCGTGCTATTTGTTACAATTAAATGTTAAACACACATCAGCGGTAAAGAGCCTATAGGAGATCCTAACTAAGGACAAGATTTGGGTGTAAACGGCACGGTCTTGTGGTTACCAATATGAGATTATGGTGTCGGAGGAAGAAGTCCTGCTAAATGAAAGTATTTTTCTCGTTTTCGCATTTGTAAGAGCTTCTGGTTCTTTCTCATTCATGTAATAGAAGTATTTTATACAACATTCGTGTTATTTATACATAAGAGCGTGCTCCCTCAAGAATGAATTTCGTCGATTTTTGTAGTCTTCAGTTTGATTAAAAAGCGAAAAAATGAAACTCTGCAAATAAAACGTCCACAAGCGAAATTTCCATTATAGTTTGTTACGAATACTGTGGTGTTTATTCCGAATACGTCGCAATATCCAAGCATCTGGTTAGGAAGGAACCTACGAGCACAGATTAAACAGCTGCAACTGCAACGAGCAGCAATAACATTTACATTCGTGTTTGTCACAAATGTTTAACTGCGACAGAACCATTAACAACACTTCCGTAAATTCAGCTGTCAAAACAAATAACGCACCTGACAGTGATAAGCAACTTTGTGCAAAATAGAGAATTGACATTCATTTTACGGTGTCTGTGTTTTGCATCATAATTTCCATACATCACGTTTACTCCTTAAAGATAAAATCTACACTTCCTTGTAGCAAGCAGTACTATTCGTCAAGATAACTATTCAGTGCATATTGTGCTATAAATTACAAAAATATATTACAAAATTGTTAAGGCTTTCGTGGCCACTTGTTGACAAACTGCCTATTGGCTTCTGTCTCGGGTTCTTCGGCCGACGTTCATCTAATGATTTTTCTGACGTTTCGCCAGCACGAGTGGCTGGCATTGTCAAAGCTTCACCCTCCATTGCCGGTGGTGAACTGGAGGCGAGCTCGCGGCCGCAGACTATATGTACCTGGCGCGCCAACGTCCGAGGGCTTCTCCGCGGTCATTTCCGGTGCGGTTCTCCTCTTGCTACCTGCGACGGTCGTTCGCTGCAGTACGGGAAGCCAGGATCCGTTTACCTTAAGGCTTTCCTCTTTCTTGTTGAAACTGTTCGCGTGTTTTTGGATTTCTACAGCTTCTCTGAACAAGCGCGTGTGATAGTGCTTCTCTACAGCCAGAACTTCCGTGTCGGCGAATTTTATTACGTGGTCGGTCTCATTCAGTGCGTGCTCTGCCACGGCCGATTTCTCCACCTGCCCCAACCTGCAATGTCGCTTATGCTCTTTGATCCTGGTGTTAATGGATCGTCCAGTCATTCCGACATAAACTTTTCCGCATGTGCAAGGTATACGGTATATTCCCGACATTGCAAGTGGGTCTCTTTTCTCCTTCGCCGATCTAAGACACTCTTTGATCTTCCTTGTCGGTTTGAAAATCGTCTTTACGCCGTGTTTGCGCAATATACGGCCGATTCTGTCCGTCACTCTGGGAATGTATGGCAGAAAGGCCGTACCCGACCTTCCTTTTTCTGGTTCTTTACTTCGCCGAGTGTTTAGCTCTGTTACACTTCTAATGTAATTTGTGGAGTACCCATTGCTCCTCAGAACAGTTTCCAGGTGTTGCATTTCTCGTTTGAGGTGTTGAGGCTCACATATTCGTCCTGCTCTCGTTACGAGCGTACTAATCATGCCTCTTTTCTGGCTCGGGTGGTGGTTTGACAGTTTGTGCAGATATCGGTCCGTGTGTGTCGGTTTTCGATACACGCTGTGTCCCAGGTTTTCGCCGTCCCTTGTGACCAGCACATCTAGAAATGGCAGTTTCCTGTCCTTTTCTACCTCCATGGTAAATGTTATGTTGGCATGGAGGCTGTTCAAGTGTCTCAGGAATTCACCGAGCTGTTCTTCACCATGGCTCCACACCACGAAAGTATCATCGACGTACCTGTACCACACCTTAGGTTTGCAAGTCGCCGAGTCCAGTGCCTGTGCTTCGAATTGTTCCATGAAGAAGTTGGCCACCACTGGACTGAGAGGACTACCCATGGCGACGCCTTCCAGCTGTTCGTAGAAATCGCCATTCCACGTGAAATAGCTCGTGGTGAGACATGCATGGAAGAGCTTTTTGATGTCTTGCGGGAACATGGAATCGATGTGCTCCAGAGCGTCGCTGAGTGGCACTTTCGTAAATAACGAAACAACATCAAAACTGACCAGGATGTCGTTTGGCGCAAGTTTCAGTTTCTTCAGCTTCTCAATGAAATGTCCTGAGTCCTTAATGAATGTGTCGGTCTTTCCCACGTGTGGCTGGAGCAGAGAGGCCAAGTGTTTCGCCAGTTTATACGTTGGTGAGCCAGGAGCGCTAACGATCGGTCTCAGTGGAACATTGTTCTTATGGATCTTGGGTAATCCATACAGCCGAGGTGGTAGGGCTTCTGTGTTGCGCAGGTTTCTCTGTATGTCCGCCGGCAGAGAAGACGCCTTGATTAATCGATTCGTATTCCGAGTGATACGCTGTGTCGGATCTGCGCTTAGTTTTCGGTACGTCGTCGGATCTAATAGGTCTCGGATCTTTTGCTAATGAAGACTCGTGCTGGCGAAACGTCAGAAAAATCATTAGATGAACGTCGGCTGAAGAACCCGAGACAGAAGCCAATAGGCAGTTTGTCAAAAATATATTAGATGAACTTTTACAATATGTCAATGTACCAGAAGCAGAAGCCAGCAACAGGAACGCTCACGTATTGAAAATACGGACCAAGTTTGACATATTAGTAATTATCGCCTAACAAACATTAATATACGCTCAATAGTACATGCCTGATGGCCTAAAGTTATCGAACAATTGTAAGGTAAAAGAAATGAACCATCGCATAGCAGCGACAGAATCTATTATTCTTTATCTTTGCCGTTCTTGCGCGGTGCCTGTAAATCTCCATGTACATGTATCGATTAATGATATAAAAAAAAGAATTCTGTTGTTTCAAGACAAATGAGGCATTTGGCGACTCACCTTTTACTGTTTTTTTGTTTTGTTTTTTTTTGTATTCCATGAAAGGCGGACGCGGACATGCTGCATTCCGCAAAGGTATTTTATATTTTATGTAAAAATATTGAGTGAATATGCTAATTGTTATTTTTCCAATCGGAAAACATGTAGTTTCTTGGAATTGATTACGAACAGACAGCATCAAGAGGACAATTTGACTGCTATGTATGAAGTATTTAACCACAATAGTCATCTATTGTAATTTAATATGAAAAGGTATGTAGCATAAAAAAACGTGTGTTAAAGATAAGTGTGCTTATTTTCGTAAATTAACCTTGATGATTTCCATCTCCTCATTTACATGAATGATAATTCTTTAGTGTTAGTTCATCACCAGAAATTACGATCACGCTGATGGGCCGAACGCAGCATGAGGCAGAAGGAACATTATCGTTTTCCTATTATTCCTGAATCAACTCTGTTTTTTAATTGTGTAGTGTTGCATTTTTTTTTAAAGTCTATAAATCTTCTGGTCCCTTAGTGTCGTTCTGGGTATCACTACATCGCGACTATAAAAATGCACAGAAACGATAATGTTTCTTCCGAAAGATCTCAAATAAATCAAACTGCTGCTCCTATTCAGGTATTTAATACTCAGCGTATGTTATTATAATAGTGTAATCAATCCCTGATTCTGCTGCCAAGTGGCCCACCAAAATATTCACTTTTTCGACATTTTTCAAAAAAATATAAAATAACAATTCTTTTTCTTTTCGCCCCCCCAAGAGCAACGCTACAAGTTTTATTACCCTCCCGTTTTCCACAAAAATAGCTCGAGTGGCAAAATGTATTATCCAGTGAATCATTTGCTGAAAGATTGTTCATCTAATGTTTCACATGTAAACATTCAGCTTTCATTACGTTTGCCACAGCACCTACGGTACACCAATCATAAAAATGTCTCTTACAGACTGTACAGAAGTGCATCCGAAGCGAAGTAATCCTAATGGCTCGCGCTACCCTGAAATGCTATTGGTTATCGCGTTTCGGGCCGAGCTTCTCTAACGAGAAGTCTTCTTTCTCCGCGGTTGCATCTATTACTGAGCGGCCATTTTTTCATTGCGTAATGCTGCTTTCCACCTCTGCTGTCCCAATTCGAGATTAAAACGTAGCACTCGGTAAACCGTACCTAAATTCCCCATAAGAGTGATGACTTCTAAATCACTAGTGATTGTACTGACGACACCGTATAATTTTAGGAAGTAGCGGCACTCTTTTGTACGTCTCTTTTAGGTGAACAGAATACCAAATCGCTTCCGACCCATGTCTGCTCCATTGTGTAAAATACCACTGCCTTCAAGCTTGTCTCAGAAGACTCAATCTGTTCCGGTGTAACATTAAACGCCGGCACGAATGCCTGGAACGTAACCGTAGAGAAGGCTGTGAGACGACGTCAGCCAATAGAACGCTGACTAGGACGACACTACGACAGGAGCGGTACCTATAGGAAAAGAATATACGCGCCGCTCCAGCTAACCTTGGCCACACTAGAAGAACCGCACTAAAAGACGAGCTCTCACCCTAAGTCTTTAGTCGTCACTTATGTTTTGCTCGATGGAAATTGTATATATCGAAGGACATTGATTATTTGATTATTTGCATGTCGCCAGTTATTTGCGACGCCTGCTAGTAGAAACGCAAGTTAAGTATTGTCAATTAAATTTACTGTAAATAACTCCATTAATAAGATTTGCTTGTATGTTGTATAGCTATCAGAGAAAACAGATTCCGGGGCACCCTATATTAGACCAGTGGGCAGGATCCCACACAATCGACAGACACCAATCTTCAGTGCGCTCTCATCTGACGTTTGACAAAAGAATTTACACACCAGTGTGATGTGTCGGCAGCTGGGCCAACACCTTGTAGAATGAAGTGGCTGAAAGTGCACGCTAAACTAACGCAGACGGGCGTGAAGTACTGGAACATGAGACTTATTAATGAATAAGAAGAAAAGTACGTAGCTGGAATAATATACTTAACTTTATTCTCTTGTTGGAATACACCTCTTGAATAGTAGTAAGCTATAAGCACTGATACAAATGGCGCCTTGCTAGGTAGTAGCTATGGAATAAGCTGAAGGCTATTATATCAGTCTCTCGGCAAATGAGAGGAAGACTTGGTAGGTCTGGTCGCAAGCTATGTCGTCCGTACAACTGGGACGAGGTCTAGTCCGTGTCTTGTGACCTGCCATGTGGTGGCGCTAGGATTGCGATTACACAGTGGCGACACGCGGGTCCGACATGTACTACAGGACCGCGGCCGATTTAAGTTACCACCTAGCAAGTGTGGTGTCTAGCGGTGACACCACACAGTGCATTACTACGTAGTGCCATCCATTGCAAAAAAAAGTTCCGATGCATGTAAAAATAGAGTGCAAAGCGCAGTTTCACTGCAGTTCCAACTAATGTGCCAATTGGAAAAAAGAAAAAAAAATGGAAAAAATATCCAAGTCACAGCATTTTTAATAAACTATCTTCAAAACCCTACTTGATGAAGGGAAAAAAACCTTGTGATTTGAAATCAGCGGGAGAAACCTGGACTACTAGGTATCTACAGTTTGATGATCAGCGTAATCACCACACGGAAACTTTGTCTATTGTCTGGATGGTGCTCGAAGATAAAATAGTTTGATCTTAATGTGGAACAATATAATCTTGTATGGATGAACGTGTAGGAGTTTAGAGTTGGTGAGGGACTGGCATGCATTTGAAGCTGCAACCAAATATAAGATTGACGGAAATAGTCAAATGAAATGGTAAGCAATTGGTACTGTGTCAATAAGTTGAAGCTGTGCGGTAATGTAGAAGTTACTTGATCTGAAGGAAATGCCTGTGCCAAATAAAGAGGCGGACAAAAGGGTTCAGACACAGGTCACATGCGTATCTCGCTGTCAATTGTGACTGATGCATACATGTAATGCGTAATTGTGTATGTGCTATAATGCAGCCGGCCGCTGTGGCCGAGCGGTTCTAGGCGCTTCAGTCTGCAACCGCACGACCGCTACGGTCGCAGGCTCGAATCCTGCCTCGGGCTTAGATGTGTGTGATGTCCTTAGATTAGTTAGGCTTAAGTAGTTCTAAGTTCTAGGGGACTGATGACCACAGATGTTAAGTCTCATGGTGCTCAGAGCTATTTGAACCATTTTTTCTATAATGCAGGGAATATTTCGAAAGATTGTGGGGCACTCAACTGCGCTGTTATCAGCGCCCATACAAATTCCCAACCATTGCTCAGTCCAATCTCGCCACTTTCATGAATGACGATGAAATGATGAGGACAACACGAACACCCAGTCATCTCAAGGCAGGTGAAATGCCGGCCGAAGTGGCCGTGCGGTTAAAGGCGCTGCAGTCTGGAACCGCAAGACCGCTACGGTCGCAGGTTCGAATCCTGTCTCGGGCATGGATGTTTGTGATGTCCTTAGGTTAGTTAGGTTTAACTAGTTCTAAGTTCTAGGGGACTAATGACCTCAGCAGTTGAGTCCCATAGTGCTCAGAGCCATTTGAACCATTTTGAGCAGGTGAAAAGCCCTGACCCCGCCGGCAATCGAACCCGGGACCCCGTGCTCGGGAAGCGAGAACGCGACCGCGAGACGACGAGCTGCCGACTAAATATTTCGAAAGGGGTCGACTAGGCGAATATCACCGAACCCTGTACGTGGAACGATTAGTCCTGTGTTACCTTCACAGGCGTGTGTTTCACGCGGGACAAAAGTAATCAGACAGTGCCCCGGTTGACAAGGTAACCGCAGTCTGAAGGCATAACCCGATGGCAGCAAGCAGTTAGTGTACGCAACGCGGCTGTACGTAATACGGGAAAGCACAGGTCTCGTCAAGAAAGACCAATGTAACGCCATGCCCTGTAAAGGTAGGGAAACGACAGTGGAAGAGCGAAGGCTTATTGTGCTGCTGCATAGTGAGGAAAAATCATACGCAGAAACAGGCAAGGTCGTCAACCGAAGCAGAAAAACTATATTTAGTATCGTCCAGAAATGGAAAGAAGAAAAAACTCTAGTCAATCATCCTAGACAGGCGCGTCCTCAAAAACTCACGGACAGAGACAAGAGGAAGATATTTCGAATGGTAAAAAATTCACGACCTGCGGACAACAGCCCCTGCTACTGCGGCAGAACTGGCAGAAGGCGTTGGTACCGAAGTTAGCGTTAGAACAGATGCCTGAACAGTGCTGGGTACAATGTATGAATGTCAAGGCGCAAACCGTTCGTCAGTAAGTGTAATGCAAAAACGCGGATAGTTTTTGCAGAAGAATTTTCAACAAGGTTGTGACTTTTTGAGACAAGATTCTGTGGAGTGATGAATGCAAATTTACTTTGAGCCACAGGGATGTCCGCAGTTTAGTGTGGCGTCAAGCAAACACAGTGTGGGAGCCCAAAAGCATGCAAGCAGCCATCAGACATGGAGGCGGCAGTGTGATGGTGTGGGGCGCATGTCTTCCAGAGGTGATGGCGACCTTGTCTTTATTGAAGGCACCATGGACAAATCTGTGTATCTCGATACACTCAAACGAAATCTGACAAAAAGTGCTACGAAGCTGGATCTTGAAGGTGGCTTTTATTTCCAACAAGACAACGATCCTAGGCATACGGCGGAAATTGTGAAACTCTGGATCCTATACAACACGCCTCATCGCCTCATTACCCCAACACATTACCCCACCACAGTCTCATTACCCCACCTCAATCCCACCCAAAACATCTGGAATGAACTAAAAACGAGACTACACAAACGACCTGTGAGCAGATTGACACTTTAGCGTGCGTTGATAGAAGAAGAATGGGTGAATATCGGTTCGCATACAACGAAAAAGGTTGTTTACTCCATGCCACAAAGCTTGAGGGCTCCAATACAGAGAAAGGGACGCATCACCAAATACTGACTGCTGAGTGTCTGCATATGTTCAGATTGACATATGTATTACACTTTTGTAAAGAACAAAATATATGTTAACACATTGAAGGTTTACTTCTGTGTTTACTCCCAGGACCTGAATACTTTTGTCCGCCTCTGTAGGTTGTTGCCATCGACAGTTACAACTACAGTCTGTATTGGCGCTGTTCGTGCAGTGTGTGCTTTATTAGTGCACAGTGCACTGCAGAGCCCGCGTGTGGTCGCCGGCGCAAAGTTTCGCTGTTCCGCGAAGCGCCGCGTGTGTCGGCTGCGTTGCGCTGCGCCCCTTAAAGCAGAACAATGGCCGCGCGACAGCACGCGGCGCGTGACGTCAGCAGACGCCGGAAGTCTGCACACCGGCGCCGTGCCTTAGGTCGACGACTCTCTCCGGGTTGCCGCTTGGTGACTGCCGAGCGCCGCACAGTGGCCGAAGAGCTCGAAAACGTGGCCAAACTTCATGAGTGCCGAGTGCGGCAACACCGAGAAGACAGCATGCAACAGACGTCAAATACGCGTGAGGTGCACAAGGTGCACTGATATGCAGATGATTTCAGCGCAACTGCAGGAGTAACGACGTATGCGTACCGTATGCAGGGTGGTGGTGATATAAATTTTCATTCATGGTTGGGGAGAATAAATGTATAAATTCGAGGTAAGAGACCCTAGCACGCAAACGATCGAGTCGAAAGTTATAAGCGAAAATTTACTGAAGTTCCTCCTTAAGACGGGTACGCACTAGACCAACGAAAGCCAATGAACGGCAAACAAACGCTTCGGTGACGAAAACTGCTTGGTGTATAAGGGCAGCAAATCGGAACCAACGAAGCGCTTGGCTGTGGTCGCGGTCCGGACTCCTGGTCACAACATCAAAGCTTTCAAGGTGAGCTGGGCCTGGGACCCTCCTACCACGGGCGCCGGGTCGAATGATTCTTGCTGTGGATGTAGAAATGACAATTATAGAGCTGTATAAATACACGTAAATTAGTTACGTGCACACACTTTATTCAAAATGTAAACGTCACTACGGATATTCGGATTTAGGTTATGATATGTTCAATATGCCTGCCGTCATTGGCGATGATGTGGCGCAGACGAATAGCGAAATTCTATACGACGCGCTGAAGTTTCGCAACATCGATGCTGCCGATGGCCACCTGAATAGCTGTTTCCAGCTCTGCTGTGGTTTAGGGGTTATTGCTGTCACCTTTTCTTTAATATAGCCCCACAAGAAGGAGTCGCATGTGTTCAGATCCGGAGAATATGGCGGCCAATCGAGGCCCATGCTAGTGGCCTCTGGGTATCCCAGCGCCAGAATGTAGTCCCCAAAGTGCTCCTCCAGCACTTCAAACTCTGTCCTGCTTCGATGGGGTCGAGCTCCATCTTGCATAAGAACTTAACATCTGAGGTCATCAGTCTCCTAGAACTTAGATCTACTTAAATCTAACTAACCTAAAGACATCACACACATCCATGCCCGTGGCAGGATTCGAACCTGCGACCGTAGCGGTCGCCCTCGAAATCAGGGTCACTTTGGATAATGGGGATGAAATCATCTTCCGAAAACTACACGTACCGTTCGTTAGTCACCGTGCCACCGAGCAATATCGCACCGATTATTCCGTGAGTGGACATTGTACACCACACAGTCACCTGTTGAGGGTGAAGAGACTTCTCGATCGCGAAATGCGGATTCTCAGTCCCCCAGATACGCCAATTTTGTTTATTGACGAACCCATCCAAATGAAACTGGGCTTCGTCGCTAAACCAAACCATGGGCATACTAATTCCCAAATGCCCCGCGGCCAACCGTTTAATTTGCACGTCCTAATGCAAACCGTTCAGAAGTTGTGACGATTTTATTTCATATAGTTCAATAACTGTCACCATGTATTTTATGTGTCTAAAGATATGGGTGTAGTGAGTGGAATACGGTGACAGTATTAAAGCCGATAGTTGTATCGTGAACGGGAGTGTTTTATGGGACCCCACGGGCTGCGATTGAAAAAATAGATAAGAAAGATAAGGAGCCTGGAGGGAAATAAATGAGCTGTTGGAAAATATTGTGCACTATGTGAAAAACAAAATGAATTCTTTATCGATATCTTTTCAGTGCAGATGTAGTTTTCCTAACGGAGCTACAGATTTAAAATGTTTATTGAATTGTGTAAACCCTAAAATTTCCAAAGGTGTATGAAGTAGCTCGTATTCTATATCAACTTTAAGGTCAGACGTAAATTTCGTCCCCTCACACTGCTCCCTATTTTTTAAAAGAGAGGTCGTCCTCAGACTTCGTTTCTTCCACTCCTTTTTCTGATTATCAGCTTCTAACAGTGAACTAAATGCTGCACATGCGACGAATGATAAACCCGCTTCTTCCCTCATAATATCGCCCAGTGAAACTGATACCAATTCGCTGGTTTATAACAATAACAAAATGAGAACAAGCTCCACAAGTTATCAGAGACTACTGCGATTCCACAAGAACGAATCCCTTGCTCTCATCTTCTTGGTTTGATGAGGATGACGGGTCGAACGCCAATGCGTTGACGATCGACGTTCGGCCAAATTCAATGGCTACGATTCGTTTGCCTTCGTTGGCTTAGTGTGTACGCGCCTTTAACCTTGCGCAGCCGTCAAAGTAAGCACCCAACTTCCGAACACTTATCATGACACGCAGACTTCCAGCGACTACTCCCCAGTGCCTTCAGGTAATTTTCCCTGTTGATGGACTAGTAACGTCACATATAATTTGCCGTTAGGGTGGCTGAAAATCGTCTACAGTAGAATAAAAGTGAATAAACATTTACTTGCACGAATTTTAGAAGTTGTTACATTTACAACAGTTGTTCAAAATGCCATCCTCCAGCATCACTGCAGGCACAGAATTGTTGCACAACTTTCTGTCATACCCATTCTAATATCCCAGTCACGTTCGATCTCAGGCAGCGAGAATTGTTGAAGGGGAAACCCTCTTCAGTCTCGATAGGCATCTCGTACACAACAAGACTTTTTCACATGCTCGACAAGATGAAATCAATTGGGGTGAGATCCGGTCAAAGCGCTGGTAATGCAACCGGACCATTTCTACTTACATACTACTCAGGGTATGTTTGTTCCAATTGTTCACGAACCTCTTCAGTCCTCTGTGAGATGGGGCTCTATCATGTCGGAAGCGCAACCTATCACGAATAACAAGTACACTCCTGGAAATTGAAATAAGAACACCGTGAATTCATTGTCCCAGGAAGGGGAAACTTTATTGACACATTCCTGGGGTCAGATACATCACATGATCACACTGACAGAACCACAGGCACATAGACACAGGCAACAGAGCATGCACAATGTCGGCACTAGTACAGTGTATATCCACCTTTCGCAGCAATGCAGGCTGCTATTCTCCCATGGAGACGATCGTAGAGATGCTGGATGTAGTCCTGTGGAACGGCTTGCCATGCCATTTCCACCTGGCGCCTCAGTTGGACCAGCGTTCGTGCTGGACGTGCAGACCGCGTGAGACGACGCTTCATCCAGTCCCAAACATGCTCAATGGGGGACAGATCCGGAGATCTTGCTGGCCAGGGTAGTTGACTTACACCTTCTAGAGCACGTTGGGTGGCACGGGATACATGCGGACGTGCATTGTCCTGTTGGAACAGCAAGTTCCCTTGCCGGTCTAGGAATGGTAGAACGATGGGTTCGATGACGGTTTGGATGTACCGTGCACTATTCAGTGTCCCATCGACGATCACCAGTGGTGTACGGCCAGTGTAGGAGATCGCTCCCCACACCATGATGCCGGGTGTTGGCCCTGTGTGCCTCGGTCGTATGCAGTCCTGATTGTGGCGCTCACCTGCACGGCGCCAAACACGCATACGACCATCATTGGCACCAAGGCAGAAGCGACTCTCATCGCTGAAGACGACACGTCTCCATTCGTCCCTCCATTCACGCCTGTCGCGACACCACTGGAGGCGGGCTGCACGATGTTGGGGCGTGAGCGGAAGACGGCCTAACGGTGTGCGGGACCGTAGCCCAGCTTCATGGAGACGGTTGCGAATGGTCCTCGCCGATACCCCAGGAGCAACAGTGTCCCTAATTTGCTGGGAAGTGGCGGTGCGGTCCCCTACGGCACTGCGTAGGATCCTACGGTGTTGGCGTGCATCCGTGCGTCGCTGCGGTCCGGTCCCAGGTCGACGGGCACGTGCACCTTCCGCCGACCACTGGCGACAACATCGATGTACTGTGGAGACCTCACGCCCCACGTGTTGAGCAATTCGGCGGGACGTTCAACCGGCCTCCCGCATGCCCACTATACGCCCTCGCTCAAAGTCCGTCAACTGCACATACGGTTCACGTCCACGCTGTCGCGGCATGCTACCAGTGTTAAAGACTGCGATGGAGCTCCGTATGCCACGGCAAACTGGCTGACACTGACGGCGGCGGTGCACAAATGCTGCGCAGCTAGCGCCATTCGACGGCCAACACCGCGGTTCCTGGTGTGTCCGCTGTGCCGTGCGTGTGATCATTGCTTGTACAGCCCTCTCGCAGTGTCCGGAGCAAGTATGGTGGGTCTGACACACCGGTGTCAATGTGTTCTTTTTTCCATTTCCAGGAGTGTAGATTATGTCCCAGGAACCTGCGTAGTATGTCTCTGATAAACACTGTGTACACTGACGTGGGGAGGCAGACGAAATGAGCCTAGTACGTAATCGTCGACTATGCCTGCCCGTACACTAACTAATAATCTGTGTTGATGGCAATTCACAACTGCAGTGCAGCGTTTCTCATCGCCCAGACATGACTATTACGACCATATAGTATTCCGCATCCGATGAAACAGGCTTCATCCACGAAAAATACGCACACAGAAAAGTGAGGATCAACTTTTAACACTTTGTGTTACACTTAGGAAACACTTGCGAGTGTGACCTATGAAATGTTGAAACAGGCCTATGACGAATGTCGAATAGATCCGGGCATTTTCTGCGTGAATGATTTCTAGAATTTTTCTGGATGCTCAAAGTGAATGAGTGCGATAGAGTTAAATGTTGTTCTTTGTCTGAAGATGTATTAATTAGCTTAAAGAACGTCATCTTTTATTCCTCAGAAACTTTACATCTTCAGTGATGAGTTGTGTCGTATATGATAACAATCACATTAAGCACAGTTAGCCTGCAGCTTAGTTTTCCTTCGATCCTGGCTGAAGCAACACTCTCTCCCTATAGTCCAATGCACAACCATTACGATCACGGTGACATCATTTAAAATATTATGGAATGAGAGCTTACACTAGGGAGAACACTAACCAGAAGGGAAAAATAATAGGGCAGACAAAGACTTGACAGTGAAAAATACATTATACAAGATGATGGCTGTAGTAATTATGTAAAAATAGGAACATTAGGACAATACAGCAAAAGAAGGTGGACAGCATCAAAGCATTCGGGAGATTTATGACTGCAAATAAACTCTACAGGCAGGACGTTTCAGGAGGAATCCATATATATTATAAAAATGTAAGTACGTATGTAGGTACCACATCTCCACCTAAACCACCGAACCGATTTCAATAAAACTCGGTTCAAATATTCCTTACCGTCAGGCAACTGTGACTGTTGGGGCAACAACCACCGACCTATCATGGTTCCGGAGATATGACGTCATGAACAATGAGATGCAGGAAATGGCCGCATCATGCATCACGTTTACGTTTATTACTGCTTTTCTAATACGTCTGTTCGTAACACGTTTTGCAGACAGTATCCACGTATAGCTCTGAATTTACCTACAAAATTACGTCATTGTGTGACACATAGATCAGAAGACATGACGTCATAAACACTGATATGCGTGTAAAAATGCCACATCATGTTTGAAGTTTGAATACCTTTGTTCTTTACTGGGACACCCCTTTAGTCGAATCAACTTAAGGAAATCCCTGACACCTGGCAGCTCTTTTGGAAGCTTATGATATCACTATAATCACTCAATGGTCAAATATGATTGCTTGGTGCCACAGTCACTAAAGGTGTTCCCGCAGTGGAAATGTTAGGAACGATATGTACGACTTTTAAAAAGAAACCCAAAGCGAAAACTTAATTCGTATATTGAACATACGGGGACTTTAGCATAACGAGGATAATGGAATGTAGTCGAATTAAATCGGGTGATGCTGAGGGTATTAGATTAAGAAATGAGACGCTTCAAGTAGTAAATGAATTTTGCTAATTGGGGAGTAACATAACTGATGATGGTCGAAGTAGAGAGGATATAAAATGTAGACTGGCAATGGCAAGGAAAGCGTTTCTGAAGAAGAGAAATTTGTTAACATCGAGTGTAGATTTAAGTGTCGGGAAGTCGTTTCTGAAAGTATTTGTATGGAGTGTAGCCATGTATGGAAGTGAAATTTGGACGATAAATAGTTTAGACAAGAAGAGAATAGAGGCTTTCGAAATGTGGTGCTACTGAAGAATTCTGAACATTATATGGGTAGATCACATAACTAATGAGGAGGTATTGAATAGAATTGGAGAGAAGAGAAATCTGTGGCACAACTAGACTAGAAGAAGGGATCGGTTGGTAGGGCATATATTCTGAGGCATCAAGGGATTACCAATTTAGAACTGGAGTGCAGCGTGGAGGGAAAAAACCATAGAGGGAGACCCAGAGATTCAGAAGGATGTAGGTTGCAGTAAGTACTTAGTGATTAAAAAGCTTGCACAGGATAGAGAAGAATGGAGAGCTGCATCAAACCAGACTGAAGACCACAACAACAACAATTATTAGTTGCTGGTACGGAGAATACCTGATATGAATGGTTGACAGTGTTCTACGTTCGTTGCAGGGTTGGGAACCACTGCTTTAGTAGTCGACAATGATAGAAAATGCTAGCCTTGACGCCGTAATTCTGCACTTCACGCTGGACAGCAGCCGGACAGTCACTGGAGTAGAGGTCCGCGATCACCAATTTAGTATTGAAGGGCAGCGCGGAGGGTAAACATCGTAGAGGGAGACCAAGGGATGAGTACACTAAACAGATTCAGAAGGATGTAGGTTGCAGTAGGTACTGGGAGATGATGAAGCTTGCACAGGATAGAGTAGCATGGAGAGCTGCATCAAACGAGTCTCAGGACTGAAGACCACAACAACAAACAACGGGGACTTTCAGGAAAAACAGTAATTACTTTAGGCCGTGATAGTAAATACTAATTGCAATAAAACGTTCTGTATAACGTGTGTCCAATTTTTATTGATTACAGAGAAACAGCTGAATGTAACCCGGACAGATACAGAAAGTACTAAGCAAAGGCAAATGATTGTTTTATATTTCCGTAAATTCCAACTTCCGAATTCTCCTAACAGCACCACGTGCAATTCCTCTGAGGTCATCCTGGAGTTCTTTTATGAGGCCAGCGTTATTGATAATACGATCAGTTCGTCTCCTGTATTTACTTTTTGCGTTGCAGTGTCCGTCTTTCAGTCAACCCTAGAGGCAAAATTCTAAAGTGTTAATGTCATGAGAGTTTGGTGGCCAAGAAGCTTATCAGTGTGAAGAGGAACACGTGGAAAACACTGACAAAAAGAAGAGGCAGGATCACTGCATGTGTGTTGAGATATCAAGGAATAACTATCACCGTTTTACTGTATGACTGTGGCTCTGTACCGTCGAAAAATACCATTGTATTTCAGAGGCTATAGATGGTAAAAGCTGTAAACGGTCCAGAGATTGCAATGTATTCAAGTGACTGACGACGCTGGATTCAAGTACCACTCTGAGGTGAAGAGAATTGTACAGGAGAGGAATTACTGGCGGGCAGCATCAGACTAATCATACATGCGTGACACTTACGGAACTAGTGAGGAGGGCCAAGCAACAGACTCGAACTTCCGTGGTGAGGGAAGGACAAGAGACCAGCATGTCCCCGCACCCCGAGTCGGTGACCTAACACGGTGCAGTACAGTGTCTGGCACTGAGGCATCGGCCGCCTTACGGCACGTGATGCAACTTCCGTCCGCTCCCACAAAGGTGCCTTGCGCGGGAGTGCAGGCAGTGGCCAATGGAGCCGTTATGATCTCGCGTGCCATGTCAGACACTCCTTTGTCGTGCTTCTGTCTGTCTAAAAATACGGCGGGTTACAGGGATTCCACCAAAATTCCAACAGAATTGGCAATCCATTTTTGTGTGAGTTGTTAACCTTTTCTCATTCGAAGAAGCATCACCGTTTGTGAGTAACGGCCACATTTCTCTTGGTGACTGGTTTAATTGTACTTCCTTTGTCACAGTGTAATTTGAAAAAACTCATCTCACAGCAACTATTGAGACAGAATTCCGAAACGGAGTGCCTCAAAAAAATGGTTCAAATGGCTCTCAGCACTATGGGACTTAACAGCTGTGGTCAACGGTCCCCTATAACTTAGAACTACTTAAACCTAACTAACCTAAGGACATCACACACATCCATGCCCGAGGCAGTATTCGAACCTGCGACCGTAGCAGTGGCGGTTCCGGACTGGGCGCCTAGAACCGCTAGACCACCGCGGCCGGCGGAGTGCCTCATTAAACAAGTAATTGGCAGTCACAGAGATCAATAGCTTACGAAAACCCTCATATTGTCGGTTTGCAGTAACATAAGAGAAGAAATTTCATGTTTATTTTCATACTAGGAAGCTCTTGTTTCGCTAGCTGTCGATAACTCTTTAAAAAACTACACTCACTGGACTGAAATAAATAAAAAGGGAAGTACTGATACATCGTCATAGATAAGAAAGTTCCGTGTGTTTAAGAATTGACAAAACACTCTCCTCTTTGTGTGCTATCATTCGCCAAACTTTCGTTTCGATGTCTCGAGCGGTTTAGGAGAAATGAGAGATGTTGCGAGTATTTCATTCTCGCGGGCGTGACATCGGAAGTGAGCGCGCTACATGGGATATATTTTCTCGAAATCGGAGGCAGATAGAGACCTCCTCCCAAATCTAAACAAAAATTCAGCACGTTAGCTAAATTTCATACGGAGCAACATATGGTGTAATGCGCACCAAACGCAAAATCATAGCGACCCCTAGTTTTCGTTGCAAACTTTTTGAGTTTTGCATAGTGTCTTACTAAAATGTGTACATCACAATAAGAATGGTCGTTAGCGAGTTGATGGGCACTTCGTCACGAAGCTGACACATAACGCTACAAATAAGGCAAAAATCAGATATTTTCAGTGAATAGTTTCTCTAAAATCGTTTGAGAAAGATAATAGGTTGCGCGCCCTTCGGTTCTGTCAGCGCAGAGCCTCGCCAGCCGGCGCGTGCGAAGGATGGTGTACGCGTCACAATATGCGCTGGACCCACGCGACTAAGTTTAAAATTTCAGCTTTCGTTTTGCTGTCTTCCGTTGCCAGGTCAGACTGATCAGTGAGTGACTGGATGGAAGCCTTCGACCCGCTTACCGATTTTACGTAAGACCAGAATTTCCTAGGGTTTTCAGCAAGATCTTTTGCTAAGGTATGACGTTGGTAGTGGTTGTATGCTTCGCGCATCGGTCTTTTTACAGCAGCACGAATCTCTACTAACTTTTGCCTGTCCTCATTCTCCCGATCTTTCTGGTACCGCGAGTGCAACTGTAGTTGCTTCCTGAGCATTCTCCGAATTGCGCTGTTAAACCACGGTGGGTCTTTTCCGTCCGTAACCCACTTTTTCGGCCCATACTTCTCCAATGCGTGATTTACAATGTGTTTAAAATTTGCCCATAATTCTTCCACGTCCATCGTACCGGAAGTAAATGACGTCGATTCATTTACTAAGTGGGATGCTAGCAAATGCTTATCTCCTCTTTCTAGTAAGAATATTCTCCTAGTCTTCTTGACCGACTTTTTAACTTTCGTAACCATAGTCGCATTGACAGCATCATGATAACTAATCCCTGTCTCAACACTGACACCGTCGGTGAGGTCTGGTCTCTTCGTGGCTACCAGATCTAAAATATTTCCATTACGCGTTGGCTGTCGATTTAGCTGCTCAAGACAGTTTTCGGATAATGTGTTCAAAAGTAACTCACACGACGGCTTGTCTGTACCACCTGTAATGAATCCATAGACATCCCAGTCTATAGTAGGTAGGTTGAAGTCGCCGCCGAGTAATTACGAGGGCAGTTCAATAAGTAATGCAACACATTTTTTTTCTGAAACAGGGGTTGTTTTATTCAGCATTGAAATACACCAGGTTATTCCCCAATCTTTTAGCTACACAACACTATTTTTCAACGTAGTCTCCATTCAATGCTACGGCCTTACGCCACCTTGAAATGAGGGCCTGTATGCCTGCACGGTACCATTCCACTGGAAGGTGTCGGAGCCAACGTCGTACTGCATCAATAACGTCTTCATCATCCGCGTAGTGCCTCCCACGGATTGCGTCCTTCATTGGGCCAAACATATGGAAATCTGACGGTGCGAGATCGGGGCTGTAGGGTGCATGAGGAACAACAGTCCACTGAAGTTTTGTGAGCTCCTCTCGGGTGCGAAGACTTGTGTGAGGTCTTGCGTTGTCATGAAGAAGGAGAAGTTCGTTCAGATTTTTGTGCCTACGAACACGCTGAAGTCGTTTCTTCAGTTTCTGAAGAGTAGCACAATACACTTCAGAGTTGATCGTTTGACCATGGGGAAGGACATCGAACAGAATAACCCCTTCAGCGTCCCAAAAGACTGTAACCATGACTTTACCGGCTGAGGGTATGGCTTTAAACTTTTTCTTGGTAGGGGAGTGGGTGTGGCGCCACTCCATTGATTGCCGTTTTGTTTCAGGTTCGAAGTGATGAACCCATGTTTCATCGCCTGTAATAATCTTTGACAAGAAATTGTCACCCTCAGCCACATGACGAGCAAGCAATTCCGCACAGATGGTTCTCCTTTGCTCTTTATGGTGTTCGGTTAGACAACGAGGGACCCAGCGGGAACAAACCTTTGAATATCCCAACTGGTGAACAATTGTGACAGCACTACCAACAGAGATGTCAAGTTGAGCACTGAGTTGTTTGATGGTGATCCGTCGATCATCTCGAACGAGTGTGTTCGCACACTCCGCCATTGCAGGAGTCACAGCTGTGCACGGCCGGCCCGCACGCGGGAGATCAGACAGTCTTGCTTGACCTTGCGGCGATGATGACACACGCTTTGCCCAACGACTCACCGTGCTTTTGTCCACTGGCAGATCACCGTAGACATTCTGCAAGCGCCTATGAATATCTGAGATGCCCTGGTTTTCCGCCAAAAGAAACTCGATCACTGCCCGTTCTTTGCAACGCACATCCGTTACAGACGCCATTTTAACAGCTCCGTACAGCGCTGCCAACTGTCGGAAGTCAATGAAACTATACGAGACGAAGCGGGAATGTTTGAAAATATTCCACAAGAAATATCCGGTTTTTTCAACCAAAATTGGCCGAGAAAAAAAATGTGTTGCATTACTTATTGAACTGCCCTCGTAGCATGATCCGCTCCACTATGCACACGCGCCGCGGGGCCTCCTCGGAAAACACCGCCTTGAGACTTTCACGGAGGTATTCAGAAATCTTGCCACAAAAATGTACAAGAAAACGAGACACTCTAACAATCCTTTCAACCTTAACCTGACTAACTACGATCACAATCACAGGTGGAAACGCAACCGCCCAAAAACACTACTGCTTATTGATAATTAATCACCTATGTGCAACACCAACATACAAACGTGACAAATACTGGTGAACCCCTGCAACGCAGGAAAATTAATTGGCACTGTCAGGTGTAAAGTAGCCGACCAACTGGCAATGGAGGGAAGCCACTCTGCATACTAAACACAAACAAACCCAACCAGATCCCTTACACAGTGATCGATTCACGACCAATCGACAATATGACAATCTTGGCATGTTACAGATACAGACGCTGCAGCTGGCCCAGGAGACTTAGCAGGTGACCAGCACAGCAGTACCCCTCTACCCCTCCTCGATAGGAATGATACTCTTTATGACGACCTAAGCTGTGACAACGGTACCGAACATTGCACTATACTACCCAACACTAACAACCACCCTACCCTTGCATCATCTGTCGCAGATGGCAAGAAGACCGCTACGGTGCTTTCTACACAGCCAGGCTATCGCTGAGATCTTTTTCCCTTGGCGCTTGCCTTAGCACTTTTTCCCCCTCTGCCCTAGAAACCATTACTCTTCGTCCGCTTTTCACCCACTATCTTTTTCCAAAATGCGACCGTGTTAGTGGGTAACCCTACCCAGACGCACGGATAACATCACGGCTCCACATTCCGTGAAATCCTCGATTAGGAACTAATCTTTTGAGATCTTTTGAGATGGTCACCTTGCCGGTGTGGGATTGGAAGGGCTCCACCCTTTTTGAACAAAAAGTATGGTCCTTGAAACTTCCTGGCAGAGTACAACTATGTGCCGGGCCGAGACTCGAACTCGGGCCCTTTGCCTTTCGCGGGCAAGTGCTCTACCAACTGAGCTACCAACCAAGCACGACTCACGCCCCGTCGCCACAGCTTCACTTCTGGCAGTACCTCGCCTCCTACCTTCCAAACTTTACAGAAGCTCTCCTCATTCTGGAAACATCCCCAAGGCTGTGGCTAAGCCATGTCTACACAATATCCTTTCTTTCTGGAGTGCTAGTTCTGCAAGGTTCGCAGGAGGTGCTTCTAGTGATCAGGTTGTGGTCGCCTTACTGTGTTTAAGAAAACGCTTAATACGGAAGGATATGAACTTCTTTTACAGTATCGATTTCTGAGTAGAGTAGAGGAAACGTTTCGAGATGATGACTATATCACCATGACAGTGCATCCTGCCATAAAGCAACATCTGAGAGGTAATGGTCTTTCGACAATAGCAGTTCTTAAATTAACTGGCCTGTCAAGACTCCCGACCTGCATCCAATGGAACTTCTTTGGAATGAGTTAGAAAGTCGACCTCGCTCCAGACCCCTACGTTCAAATGGTTCAAATGGCCCTGAGCACTATGGGACTTAACATCTGAGGTCATCAGTCCCCCAGAACGCAGAACTACTTAAACCTAACTAAGCTAAGGACGTCACACACATCCATGCCCGAGGCAGGATTCGAACCTGCGACTGTAGCGGTCGCACGGTTCCAGAGTGAAGCCCCTAGAACCGCTGGGCCACACCGGCCGGCAGACCCCTAAGTCCTACCTTCTCTGGTTTCGGCTCTTGAAGAGCCACATAAGTAAAAGTTCCCCCAGCAGAGTTCAGGCTAAGATGAAGAGTGGACACTTTCCATATTAATGTCCACTAACAGATGTCTGGATACCGTTGATTCAATAGCGTAGCTTTGTGGCATTTTATTGAAACGAACAGTTTCAAACAAGTCTGGTTGTTGTTTCTCCGAACTGGTAGTTCTGAGAAGGTGACTCAAATCTCTAGTGCAAAATCGTGATTTCCAACAAACAAAAAAAAAAAGTGAGATTGGATTCAAAAGTGCCGACCACGAAGACGACAGCAGAGTTGTAAGTATAATGAAAGAAACTAACCGTGTCTTTCATAAAGGAACCCACCCCACACGCACGTTAATTGATTCCGGACACCGTGGGAATCTTAAAATTTGGGGTTTGAGGCGTGCGAAAACGAGCCCAGTGTGTCGGTGACCGTGCTGCGTCGCTCGGTAATTTTAGCTTACTGTTCCGTGGGTGGATCCGAAGCGAAGCAGCCGCCAGAATCCACCGACGAACGACGGGTAGCGAGTAACACTGGAGTTATGCTAGGAGGGCTGCAGCTCATGAGCAAAGTTTGGCTGTGGGCAGGCAGGCTTACAAAGTGGAGCTGCCCGCAACACGTACGCCTCCAGTTAGTAACGCGCTTTGTGCGGGCTCATTCCACGAGTTCGGTGGTTCACCTGTTAGCACAGGCCAGTCCACTACGTGCTGTATTGGGCGTCTGAGGAGGAACAATAAATAATGTGGGAGGTGATGGTATAGAATAATTAGAATAAAACATTCCATAGAACACATGTCCAATTGTAGATGATTACAGAGATATTGCTCTCAGAATGTAACCTAAACAAATCGACAAGATTTTAAGTAAAGGAAAATTATTATGTTCAAAGTTAATTTTCATTAATTCCACCTCCGATACCAAAGAACTTTCCAATGCTCTTGCCAATGGCATGCTTAATTCTTCCTGAGATTTGCATGGCGTTCTTTTACAAGGGCAGCAATAAACATAATCAGAGCGATGAATTGGCCTCTTGTACATATTTTCTATCTAATGTCTCGCAGTACCTTCGTGGCTAGGAATCGTTACTGTTTCAGCCGATCATGCCCCTGCGAGGGTGATGTTTGGTTAAGATGATATGTCGACTGACGACTAGAGAGTGCAGGAATCCTGTCATGCTGGAAGAACCTACTCTTCATTTCTGGAAGCTCGTTTTCAAAAAAATCTACATAATGGAGCCGTAAAAGACGCTCGTTTACAGACAAGCGTCTGTGAAAATCTGTCTCCGCAAAAGTATGTCAGTTTTTATCGGACCACGGATGTGAGTTATGATCGTTACTGATATCGTAAAAAGTTAAAGTTACTTCGTAAGTAAACTGTGTTAACCGATAGCACCACCAACTATTCTGTAAAGGAAGGAGCTACAATTTATAAAGCAGGTAGTTTTGAGTTAATTCAATTTTTATGACGTCATATCTGCACAGGTAAATGTAATTCAGTGGTATAATTTTACAGTGACATGCAGTGGTTTATATGGATACCGTCTGTAAAATATGTTGCAATAGAAGTCACAAATTAAAGAGTCATTGCTGGTGCTGAAGTTTTACTGCATGAACAGAAAATGTGTAGTAAGCGATGAACTTTTTTCCTTTCATTATTTTGTAGAAGTTGTCAGTGAGACGAAGTTTTGAAAAGATTGGAAATTATGTGTGTGGGCAGTTGGACGTCGCTAAACGCTCTCATTCTCAAATACTGGATCCATTAGATTCACCTGGAAACGAGGACGCATCGCCAATAATAAAATTCCAACGTTTCGGGGACTATTGCAAGACCCCTTCTTCAGAGTGTATTGCAAACTGCTGAATGAACACTGGTTAGGTGACCTTCGAACTGTGGAGGATTGCTGTCATTGGATATGAGGGAGAGGAGGAAGGGTGTTAGGGGTCAGACAGGAAGGAATTTCGCAATCAGTCAGTGAACTTTAATGGAGATCTACGTTTCAGCTATACGATAGCTAGAAAACATAATAAACAGAAATGAATAAGGCAATGAGTAGCGTAAAACGAAATCTATACCATTGTGGTACGAAAGAGGAGACTCCATATGAATGTAATGTATGAAGAGAGTCAAAAAGACTCAACAGGATTATAAATGCTCAAATTATTACACGACCTCAGCTTGTACACACCTTAACTCGAATTGATGCTACTGTTGAGAGACCTATACAACCAGCCACAGTGTACATCATAATGGATTACCAACACCCCCACTACCAATGACACCTATGCGTGACTAGCAGCTCAAACTTATCTCTCAGTAAAATGAAAGCAGGTAAAAAACAATTGCAATAAAAAAGCAGTTTTGCATAAAACAGATGAAAAGGTTAAACAAGTACGAAATAATGACTTAGAGGAACAGCCGACTGATTCTGATGTGAAACATGAGACTTAAAATAAATGTTCAAATATTTCAAAACACTTATAACCATGCTAGCAGCTTGGCGTAAGCAAATCACAGTTATTACTTTTATTTATAATTTTATGTTACAATGTCTTGTATAAAACACCAAAAACTAAATGCTACTGCTTTACGTGATAAATCATAGTAATTTAGTGTCATTTCTGTTGAGAGTGACATAAAATAAAGTTTTCTGAAAAGCGTTTACTAACATTAAATTAATATTCTAATGGCCTGAATTGGCGCTAATGACATTATTATCAAAGATAATGCCAATATTTACAGAAAAAACGACATAATTTTGCAACCATAAATTTAGTTCTGATTTCATAATCTATAAAACATAGCTACATAAAGTAGAAAATGGTAAGCAGAACACGTCCGTACTCGATCATAGCTATCTGCGAGGCCAAGAAAATGGTTTTTAAAAACTATGTTAGGAAGAACTCCGCTAACAGCTTTACTATTCAGTGATTAATTTTGACTAGGAGCGATGGTTACACTTATGATCTTTTAACGTTGTTGCAACTGATGATGTGGCTTTAGACGGTGAAACCAGTTGTGTTTTAATAAACACAATTTCAGCAGCTGTTATTGGAGTTATTCCTAAAATCATGCCTTTCAGCAGCTGTGGTTGCCAGGAATATAAAATAATTTGGGCTTTTAAACAGTCCCCATAACCGCAAAGCAATGACATTATAGTTCTTACGATTTATGACTTAAGGTATTAGACTGTAGTTTTTGTACAGGTCACTATAAAATAAAATAAAAAATTAAAAATAGTAAATGTGACTTATTGGGGCAGAAGAATTGAAGACCTGGAAATCAAAGGACCAAGGAGAAGAGGAAGACCGAAACTGAGATGGAAAGACAAGGTAGCAGGGGGCCTACAGGAGAAAGGATGGCTCAGAGAAGAAGCACTGTATAAACATTTATGGGAGAGAAGGATCCAGCAAAGCAACGCCGACCCCACATGACGTGGAAAAAGGCTGAGCTGATGATGATGATGATGGTGACGACTGATACAGTGGATTGGAATATCTTTCAGATTTTTGGACGTCCGCTTAGTACAGACGCACGTCAAGGTCGACGCACTGTGCGAGCTGTGGTGGTCGACTGAACATAATCCTGGGAAGAAATTCGGGCACACGTTGCATATGCTGTGTCATCAGGGATAACTGGGAATCTCCAGCTTGCTGCCGGACTAAGAGCACCTGCGTCTCTGGCCAGGCTACCACCGACACCACAACACCGCCAGTTGGTCTGATGTCATGAAGGAGTCGACTATAGAGTGGGATGCCGTTCTGTTGCCTTCAGCTGTGAGAGTAGGTTCACTCTGTGTACTAGGCATTTACGTACATGTGCACGACGTAGACCTCGGAGCGGCCAATTCCGGCGTGATTCGACCAGAAAACACACCTTAGGCACAATGTTGTGGCGGCCCGTCGGGTACAACTCGCGGTCACATTTGCTGTTCCTGAAGGGTAAAGGCTAGGTGAAGTAACAATTCATAGGTTTTTATCCCAATGCTACTGCCATTTCTTGAATGGTGATCTGCTTTTTCAGAAAAACTGTACACGCCCACATACTGTTTCTGCGACCCAACGTGATCTTCGTGGCCAGCACGATCACCATATCTCTTACCAATCGAACGAATGGTACATGTGGAACATGGTGAAGTGGGAACTGACTTCAGGGCCTACGAGAACCACTACCGAACTGCAACAAAATGTACAAGATGCTTGGGACATCTAATGCAGGACGTCATTCAGCACCCTTATGATCGTTTCAGTGTGAGAACACACGCCTGCATTGCCATCTGGGGAAGGTACATGGTGTATTTGCAAACTGAAACGACGAAGAAAATTTGTACCAAGGACGGGATTCGAACCCTGGTCTTTCGCTCACTAGGCAGATGTCTTAACCACTATGCCACCTTGCCACAGTGCCCTTGCACAACTGGATGGACTACCATAGCACGTGTCCTTCCTCAATGCAATTTCCCAATCACACATCACTTGGTATGCCCCTTATACTAGAACAGCATTGCAGAGAATCTCCAGCTGTATACGAATAACACCTCACCATCGATTTGATTAAAATACCTGTTCCTGGAGAGCATAAGGGAACAATTGACAGGAATGGGGGAAAGAAATAAAGTAGAAGAAGAATGGGTAGCTTTGAGGAATGAAATAATGAAGGCAGCAGAGGATCAAGTAGGTAAAAAGACGAAGGCTAGTAGAAATATTTGGGTAACAGAACAGATACTAAATTTAATTGATGAAAGGAGAAAATACAAAAATTCAGTAAGTGAAGCAGTCAAAAAGGAATACAAAAGTCTCAAAAATGAGATCGACAGGAAGTGCAAAATGGCTAAGCAGGGATGGCTAGAGGACAAATGTAAGGATGTAGAGGCTTATCTCACGAGGGGTAAGATAGATACTGCCTACAGGAAAATTATAGACACCTTTGGACAAAAGAGAACCACTTGCATGAATATCAAGAGCTCAGATGGAAACCCAGTTCTAAGCAAAGAAGGGAAAGCAGAAAGGTGGAAGGAGTATATAGAGGGTCTATACAGGGGCGATGTTCTTGAGGACAATATTATGGAAATGGAAAAGAAGGTAGATGAAGATGAAACGGGAGATATGATACTGCGTGAAGACTTTGACAGAGCACTCAAAGACCTAAGTCGAAACAAGGCCCCAGGAGTAGACAACATTCCATTAGAACTACTGACAGCCTTGGGAGAGCCAGTCCTGACAAAACTCTACCTTCTGGTGAGCAAGATGTATGAGGCAGGCGAAATACCCTCCGACTTCAAGAAGAATATAATAATTCCAATCCCAAAGAAAGCAGGCGTTGACAGATGTGAAAATTACCGAACTATCAGTTTAATAAGTCACAGCTGCAAAATACTAACGCGAATTCTTTACAGAATAATGGAAAAACTGATAGAAGCCGACCTCGGGGAAGATCAGTTTGGATTCCGTAGAAATGTTGGAACACGTGAGCCATTTCTGACCCTACGACTTATCTTAGAAGAAAGATTAAGAAAAGGCAAACCTACGTTTCTAGCGTTTGTAGCCTTAGGGAAAGCTTTTGACAATGTTGATTAGAATACTCTCTTTCAAATTCTGAAGGTGGCATGGGTAAAATACGGGGAGCGAAAGGCTATTTACAATTTGTACAGAAACCAGATGGCAGTTATAAGAGTCGAGGGACATGAAAGGGAAGCGGTGGTTGGGAATGGAGTGAGACAGGGTTGTAGCCTCTCCCCGATGCTATTCAATCTGTATATTGAGCAAGCAGTAAAGGAAACAAAAGAATAATTCAGAGTATGTATTAAAATCCATGTAGAAGAAATAAAAACTTTAAGGTTCGCCGATGAAATTGTAATTCTGTCAGAGACAGCAAAGGACTTGGAAGAGCCGTTGAACGGAATGGACAGTGTCTTGAAGGGAGGGTATAAGACGAACATCAACCAAAGCAAAACGAGGATAATGGAATGTAGTCGAATTAAGTCGGGTGATGCTGAGGGAATTAGGAAATGAGACACTGAAAGTAGTGAAGGAGTTTTGCTATTTGGGGAGCAAAATAACTGATGATGGACGAAGTAGAGAGGATATAAAATGTAGACTGGCAATGGCAAGGAAAGCGTTTCTGAAGAAGAGAAATTTGTTAACATCGAGTATTGATTTAAGTGTCAGGAAGTCGTTTCTGAAAGTATTTGTATGGAGTGTAGCCATGTATGGAAGTGAAACATGGACGATAAATAGTTTAGACAAGAAGAGAATAGAAGCTTTCGAAATGCGGTGCTACAGAAAAATGCTGAAGATTAGATGGGTAGATCACATAACTAATGAGGAGGTATTGAATAGAATTGGGGAGAAGAGAAGTTTGTGGCACAACTTGACTAGAAGAAGGGATCGTTTGGTAGGACATGTTCTGAGGCATGAAGGAATCACCAATTTAGTACTGGAGGGTAGTGTGGAGGTTAAAAATCGTAGAGGGAGACCAAGAGATGAATACATTAAGCAGATTCAGAAGGATGTATGCTGCAGTAGGTACTGGGAGATGAAGAAGCTTGCACAGGATAGAGTATCACGGAGAGCTGCATCAAACCAGTCTCAGGACTGAAGACCACAACAACAACAACCTGTTCCTGGGTTTCAGGGAGGATACCTTGTCTCGTTCGAAGCAGAGGTGCTATTTCATTACATTTGGGGAGCATGTGCGATGCTGTTCGAGTTCAGAGGGAATACCAAGTGGGCTGAGGTTTGAATGGCAGTTTGTATTGAGGATGGAGATGTGCTACGTAGTCCGTGCAATAGTACAAAGCCACTGTGGCAGGATGGCGTAGTGGTTAGCGCATCTGCGTTGTGAGTAGAGACCCTGCTTCAAATCCCGGCTTAGGTCAAGTTTTCATTCGCCGCTTCAGTCTGCGTAAATGCATCATAGATGTACGGGACTTGGAAAAGTTTCTGGAAGTGTGTACTTTCATTTGACACTGTGTACTGATGCTACTGTGTGGACATCCTCTACTGTGACAAGCGTGTTTCATGCGGTGCGAATTTGTTATCTTCGATGATAAACTACCTGTCACGTCACTTATCAATAAAATGAGTTTGTTTTTGAGAGTTCTGCCTTTTTTTCGTCAGTATATTTAAGGTACCTCACTTCATTCAATGTGAGATAATGTTGGTTTTAGATACGATGTAGAAAGTTGTAGTATCCTCGGCCACATGTTGTAGAACGGTTTGTCGAGTACGTATGTAGAGGGATTAAATGATGACCAGGGAGTCGTATCGTCGTTTGAGACACGCAGCCAGTAGGTGGACGGACAGGTTGTGGAGAACACGCGACCGCAAATTCTCGGCAGCTCGGAAGCAATGCGCCGCATATCGCGGTGAGGCAATTTGCGATCCGCGGTTCTGCGGAGCTGCCAGCGGCACGCTCCGGCGTGCTCATCACTAAATGAGTTTCGATCTGTGCACGCTGCCTGCTTTGCATGACCGCAAACCATTCGTTACACAGCTTAAAGGCGACCGCGTCCAACAGGACCTTCAGTGGATGGCGGCGCGTGGTTCCTTCCACCACTGCCAAGGTGGCCTCGCGCAAGTCTCAACGTAGACCTGTTTTTGGGCTAAGGTCCAGTCTACTGAGTTAAAAAGTATGTGACACCAAAATAGTGGGTTCGATAGGGCAAATGTATCGTCTTACTGAAGAGGCAGCAGCGCCCTACCATGTTCATCATTCATTATTATAGGAAAAATTCAAAAAACTCCAAAGAAAAATATTTCCTACATCTCTTTATTACGCAAGCTACCTTGTTGTGGGCGACGGAGGGTTGATTGTGACCACTGTCACTTGGTCCATTTCCTGTTCTCGTCGCGAACGGTTCACGGGAAGAGCGATTGTTCGGCTAGGTACACACGTTAGTTTCACTCACAGAGAGCTTTTGCGTGTCGTGTAAACAGCACCGAGAGTCAGCTCGCTGAAAGTGTCCGACAGTGGGGAAAAATCTCAGACAGTCGTTCGCTGCGAGTTTAGATCTCTTGTGTAGACGGCAATCTTTATCTCTTGAGAGCTGCTCGCCGTAGCTCTCAAAGAGGAAAAACTAACCGGCTTTGTTGGGAGAGCTGAGAGTAATGGGAGATAGCTGAGTGGCGATATTGCGTCGCAGATTTGTGCTGTATTCCACCGCTTGTACACTACCACATTTGGTAATATATTTTAGCGTACTCTTGCATACATTAAGTAAAAGTATCCACGAAACTTGGTGTTTTGAACCATAAGATGCGGACGTGGCATGTTTATGAGAGAAGAAATCGCCAGTTTTACCTCGTAAACGAACAGCATGTGCATTTCTAAAACTGTAGACATAAGCAATGCTACGCAGTAGATAACATATGAAAACATCGTAGACATATTATATAGAATTAACAATCGAAAATTTAAAAAATGTCACTGAAGAGACTCGATCCGACGTTAGTACGAAGATATAACTCAGAGACTTGGCGCTACTCACTGCGCTACATCAACACTGCAACAATGTGCTCCATAAACATGTACAGCCATTGTCGAGCCAGTTGAGACTACTGCCACAACGGATGTGCACTGTTAATATCAGCGATGTGTCGGCAGAAAAAGTAATGAAGAAAGCTGCCAGGTAGTGGACTCAAGAAGAAGGTGTGCATTTAGTTAGTTTCCACAAGAAAAAGCCAGCATTATGGAATGTACGTTTACTGGGATACTGAAACTGAGATAAGAAGCAAGGTTGGTTGGCTGAAATGGCCACATAAGAAATTTACCAGAATATCCGCAGTTCAAGGAATCAGGCAAAGTAATTTTATCACATAGATTAATTAACATAAAGAAATAAGTGAATTTATGTTTGAAAGTAATATTTCTTGTAACATGTCAAATTGCCATTTAATTTCATATAATTCAGCTGTGTATATATTTAATTTGAAGTGGTGTTTAGGTCTGTTGATTATATTATTGTACTTAGTGTTGAAGAACAGACTTTCAATAAGTTCGGAGTGCTGCCATAAGCCAATAGAAGTAAAAACGTTGAAATAAATGTATATCGAGAAAAGCTTCGTTATCGGATATCCGCCCTATTTGGCTTTTAATCGCCTATGGGTATCAAGATGAAACGTCCGCCTCCGGTAGCTGAGCGGGTTCGATTCCCGGCTGGGTCGGAGATTTTCTCCGCTCAGGGACTGGGTGTTGTGTTGTCCTAATCATCATCATTTCATCCCCATCGACGCGCAAGTCGCCGAAGTGGCGTCAAATCGAAAGACTTGCACCAGGCGAACGGTCTCGGCTCTGAGCACTATGGGACTTAACATCTATGGTCATCAGTCCCCTAGAACATCACACAACACCCAGCCATCACGAGGCAGAGAAAATCCCCGACCCCGCCGGGAATCGAACCCGGGAACCCGGGCGTGGGAAGCGAGAACGCTACCGCACGACCACGAGATGCGGGCGAACGGTCTACCCGACGGGAGGCCCTCGTCACACGACATTTCATCAAGATGAAACTGGCGTAATGTTATTTCACAGCAATTGTTAATTTATGAAATATTAAACGTACCTGATGCTAGAAATATTAGTGTCACGAGCAGTCTGTTCTTAACACTAATGGATTTGAAAGTCTCTTCGTGTTTGCTGCCGGATTCTAACATCAACTTGACTCGATATTTCGGCGATCCAACTGGTCGCCATCTTCAGAAGAATACTGCTTCTGCTGATGAGTCGCCCTGAGAACTGACGCCAGGCTGCAAATCGACGTCCTATATAGGCCACAGTTCAGTGCACGGCACATGTGCCGCCCATCACGGTTGCTGCCCTCCTAGACAGGGAGGTGGCGCCGCCCTTGGTAGAACACTGCTGGTAACGATGTATCGCACTCAGGGCCGCACCGAAGAACGCTCAATTTTGATGCGAGATAAAATAGGATTGCTCGTCTTGCTAAGAGGAAACCCATTGTCTCTGTTGATTAAATTATCTGCCAACCTAATTTCAATCGCCTCTTTATAGACACTGTTCTAAAAACCGGAAAGGTTCATCAAATTTCATACCGTGTCTATCATGTAAGCAGCGTTCTGCTACTGCCGATTTTTCCGGCTCTTGTACCCTCGTATGACGGCGATGTTCCACACACTTGCCATGAACTGTGTGAATCGAATGGCCAATGTAAGCCTTCCAACATTGGCACGGAATTTTGTATACACCGGGTTTCCTAAGCCCCAAATCATCATTCACAGAACCGAGTAGTTCCCTAATCTTAGAAGGTGGACGGAACACACTCTCAATGTTAAAATTCCTTAAAATGCGTCCAATCTTAAACGATATGCCTCTAGCATAAGGAAGAAAGGCCACCGATCTATGTTCCTCTTCATGCACCTCCAGAGATAGTCCAAACTCCATAGCCCAACGAATCTGCTCCTCAGAGTATCCCACTCCTGTGGGGCACTACTAGGTTCTGTGAAAGATGATTTGGGGCTTAGGAAACCCGGTGTATACAAAATTCCGTGTCAATGTGGGAAGGCGTACATTGGCCGTTCGATTCGCACAGTTCATGACAAGTGTGTGCAACATCGCCGTCATACGAGGCTACAAGAGCCGGAAAAATCGGCAGTAGCAGAACACTGCTTACAAGAGGGACACGGTATTAAATTTGATGAAACTGCGGTAATTGACAACATATCCGGTTTTTGGAACAGTGCTATAAAGAGACGATTGAAATTAGGTTGGCGGATAATTTAATCAACAGAGACAATGGGCTTCCTCTTACCAAGAGGTGGAATCCTGTATTATGTCGCATCAAAATTGAGCGTTCTTCGGTGCGGCCCTGAGTGCTATACATCGTTACCATCAGTGTTCTACTAAGGGCGGCACCACCTCCCTGTCCTGGAGGGCAGCAACCGTGATGGGCGGCGCATGTGCCGTGTACTGAACTGTGGTCTATATAGGACGTCGATCTGCAGCCTGGCGTCTCCCCCACCTTCTCCTTTTCCTTGAACACATCTGCACACTATATATTGTCCGCCGCCTTGATCCCCCTAACCCCCTGGTGTCTCCCTTCCTCTCCGCCCCCAACCGGTTGCCGCGCCTTTACCGTTGTGTCCCACCCTCTCTCCATCTCCACACCCTCCATCTCGTTTCCCAACATAACTTCCACCATCTACCCCTCCCGGATGATGAGCTTCGCCCTGACATCTACCCTTCCTACCAACTCTAACCCCATCTTCCTGCCTCCTCCTCAGGGCTCCCTCTCCTCCCCCTTCCTCCTCCTGAGCAGCTTCCCCCTCCTACTCCCCCTCCATCCCTTGTGCCTCCTTTCAGTGTCTCTGCACTCCCTCCTGCCCTGTCTTCCTTCTTCATCTCCCGCCCCACGTGTCTCCTGCCTCTTCGTGTACCCACTGATGCCCCTCCTCTCTTCATCCCGCCGCTTCCCCTGCTGCACCTTGCTCTCCTCTACTTTTCCATCCTCTCTGCCCTTTCCCTCGGCAGGTCCCGCCTGGCAGTTTTATTCTTCGCCGTGTGTGCTCCAAGTGGGTTTTATGTGTGTTGTTCTGGAGTGTTTTTACTACTGTGGCCGACTTTTAACCTGTGCATGTCCATTCAGTGCCTTCTCCGAGTTTTGAAGAATCGCCAACTGTGTTTTTTAACTTTCTGGTGACTTTTTTTTTTACCTGTCCTCCATGAACGTCTCCGTGTTAGTCTATTTTTTACCTCCATTTTCTCCCATTATTCTGTTTTAAGTTCCCATTTATCGCATTATGTATGTAACATTTTATTCTTATTTTAAGTTGTCATGTCACTCGGCTGAAGAGCGGCGGATTGTGCCGCTGACAGCCCCCCCCCCCCTGCCCATATGGGGCAGGGGAATGAATTCACAATAAAGAAAAAAAAAAGCCTGGCGTCAGTTCTCAGGAGGACTCATCAGCAGAAGCATCATTGTGCTGAAGATGACGACCAGTTGGATCGCCGAAATATCGAGTCAAGTTGATTTTAGGATCCGGCAGCAAACCTGAAGAGAATTTCAAGACTTACTATGACGAAAAAGCCTACGTAGTCACTAAAGGATTTACTGATAATTTTATGGATCCCGGCAGTTTCGAGTCCAGTTATAAACCGTATATCTTTCATCTCCACACCTAACCCACTCTCTTATTCAACACGAACATGATCGTTTACGTTTTTTTTGTTTCTATTGCCTCTAAAAGTATTAAATACAAGAAATGTATTTGCATTTGCGAATATGGACAACCATCAGCTGTATAACGAAATGACAACAATGAAAATGTGTGCCGGACAGGCACTCGAACCCGGATTTACCGCTTCTTGGGAGTGGCCACCTTACCATTCGGCTGTCTTAGCACGACTCACGACCAGGCCATGCATACATGTCCGAAAGAACATTGCATCGTAATGCTTAATAACACTGTCATTGCAATATCGTATTTATCCGCTGACACTGGGCAAGCAACTTTTAAGTAAAATGTCTCCCCCCGTACGGGAATTATACGTAATGAACGTACGAGTGCAGGTTGTAGACACGTGGTTGACGACATATGGAAGTTTCGGTCTGGCCGTGAGTCGTGCTACCGCTCGCAATAAGCGGGAAATCCGAGTTCGAGTCCCGGTCTGCTACAAATTTTCACTGTCGTCATTCCTTTGTACAGCTGATGGTTGTCCATACTTGCAACTGCGAATACATTTTTTTGTTTTTAATACTTTGGATCGTAATTCGTAATAACACGGGCACTGCAATGTCGTAAAAAGTATTAAAAGTGCAGCTGCAGCCCGAAGCTCTGCCATAGCAACCTCTTCATGCACGTACGTAACTACGACAGAAAAATCTCACGGAGAGTGACGTCTCAGCTCTCAAGGACACTCTCGCCCTGCTGTGTATAAGCGTTTCCAACATCTGTTCTGACAAGACTCTCAGATACTTGCAGAAAATACTCGCAAGTAACTATCAAGCAGTAAGTATCAGCGAAATGTGACCGCTGGTGTAAACAGTTTCTGTGAATGCTATTTGAAAGTACCGAAATGTATCAGAGCGAAAACGCTCACGTGTATCCCATCACCTATAGGGTGATAGCGTCAAGGGAAAATTTAAACATCTCCAAAGAAAAAAATTTTGCTACATCTATATCTATAATCCGCAAGCCACCTTATGGCTTGTGGCGGAGGGTATTTGCGTACCACTGTCACTTGCCTCCTTTCCTGGAAGAACAATTGTTAGGGTACGTAACGGAGTGAGTTAGAGCGTGTCTAATTTTACCTTCATGGTCTTTGCTTTAGATATACGTTGGAGGAAGCAATATATTGGTTGACTATTCTAGGAACATATGTTTTTTAAGTTTTAGCAGTAAACCAGTCCGTAATGCAGAAAGCCTCTCTTCAAGCGTCTATCACTGGGCTCCACATCTCGGCGACGCTTTGGAGGTCACTAAATGATCCTCTAACGAAACGCGCTGCTCTTCTTTGGATATTCTCTATTTCCGCTGTCAGTCCTGTCTGGTACAGATAGCAGTCCGACGAACAATATTCAGGTATTTGTCGAATTACAGTGGGCTGCAATGTAAGCTTACTGATGTTAATAGTGTCAACTGATGTTAATAGTGTCAATCGAGATTTTATTTTATTTATTATTTATTTATTTATTTATTATAAGAATGAAAGATATTCTCTTTCAACTCTTCTTCGATTCGGCACTGTTTATTGTACTGATTTATTTGCAATCGATTTCGAAGGGTTTTCATCTTCAGGCAATTAAGCACTGTTATCAATGTGATACACCGTTGTATATCACGTATATCCTGTTAAGGTACCCCAGAATCTTCTGATACTGGTAATTGTACGAGGAAGACCTCGAGTCTTACAGGTCCTGCTCTGGATTAGGATGATAACTATGTTATTGACAACACTGTGTCGTCGCTCGCCGTTGAGGTAGTTATCGCCGTATCAATATATGACGACTGTGAATAAAACGGCTTGCATCTTAAAAAATACTTAAATAGAAAATAAAAAGCTCTTCGAAGATCTTTTGTAAAGATCTACAACTCCCCCTTCACACATACACACACACGGTACATATACTCACATACAAAGTAAAAATTTATTTCACGTCACTACTTGAAAGTTCAGCTTACAATAAACAAGTAATTAGAGTCATTGGCGTCTAACACCTCCTTCGATCACTTTCGATATATGCTCATGACATTGTCCCCCACACAGCTTCGCATACCCGAGTTGTTTCTCCAAGGCGCCAACCAAAACAATCTGGGACTTACGTCTACTTACTGGTTAGAAGCGTCGGTGTAGCACTTGCATCAAACGTTCGCAATTATTTTTTGGTTATACTGCAGCCTCTGTCTTGCCCTATCGTTCTTCCTCTCTGCAGCTCCTCCAAGTACCCTGAAACACATCTTCCATCATCCTTCATCTCTTTCTTGTCGGTGTTTTCCATGCGTTCGTTTATTCGACAATAATGCGGAAGAACTCTTCGTTCCTTACCTTATCTACAAACAAAAAACTTAACTCCGTCCGAACAGGCTATAATGGCCCAACGGCACCGACCGGCCGCCGTGTCACCCTCAGCCCACAGGCGTCACTGTATGCGGATATGGAGGGGCACGTGGTCAGCACAACGCTCTCCCGACCGTATTTCAATTTACGAGATCGGAGCCGCTACTTCTCAATCAAGTAGTTCCTCAGTTTGCCTCACAAGGGCTGAGTGCTGATGTTACTTATTTGCATCCGCACACTGAATTGCTGATGGTGCAGAAGACTGATAAACATCTGTTACATAATTCTGGAAAAAAACAGTGTTCACAGATATATCTTACTGTAGGCAACTACGTCTTGCATGTAGAGATAAACAATCAGGACAAAGAGGCTGTCTGTGATGATTTAGTTGAGATTGCCAACAGTGCTCGGCACACCGGATGGTCACCCATCCAAGTGCTAGCCCAGCCCGAAAGCGCTGAACTTCAGTGATCTGACGGGAATCGTTGTTACGACTGTGGCAAGGCCGCTGGCCTTCTTACGTTATCAGTCTATCTAAATTTCAGTATCGTTCTGTAGCACCACATCTCAAACATTTCGAGTCTCTTCTTTCGCTGTATAATTACATTCCGCGCATTCTCAGAAGTTTCTTTCTGTAATTGAGGTAGATACTCTTTACTAAAAGATCTCTTTCGCTCAGGAGTGCCTCTTTGACGTTGCTACTGTGTTAAAGGTCGTGTTTAAGTATTCCACCTCAGCTATTTTTTCACATCTACTCAATTTCTTATACCTTGTGCCACTGACCAACGTCTGCTTTACAGGTCATTTTCAATCTCAGTGGGTGTCTACGTGTTGTACAATTATTACCCTCTTAATAAACGGCGATATAGCCGATTAGAATACGTGCACAGAACGTGGGAGCATCACGTTTAAAATCAGAAAGACTATGTGCAGTAGTAGTCATCTTAGTAACTAATGCCACCTTATAGATCACTATATGTGCTCACTTTCGTTGTCCAACACCAAGGCCGAAATTAGCCAATCTTGCAAGGTATAATAAATTGAATAATTTGAAAAAAGTGCTGAGAGGGAATACTTGTCATTACGAAATATACGGCTGTTGTCCCCCACATCAAGACAATAATCGATTTGCTATTCTGCTTTTAATGTCCTCCTTGCTTCGTCCATAACGTCATAGTTTGCTTCCAGCGTAGCGGAAATCTTCGTCTACTTCTTTTATCACTACTGCACATAACGAATGTATCTAAGAAATCAGTGGATGTTCTTATTGACAGCCTTTTACCTGAACTTTTTTTTTCTTTTTAATTTCCTTCATTTATTCTTCGATCTGTATATTGAACGATAGAGGGGGAAAGACTAAATCTGCTTTTCCTGTAGGTTACATCTTTTTTCCGGCGTGTTTCGCACATGTTTACGCTGTCAAAGGTTTTTCTAGGTTGCCAAGTTTTATGTGTCTTGCGTACATTATGAAGTGCAACGTCGTAACCGCCTCGCTGGTGCTTTTACCTTCCCTGAAACCAAACTGATCTACTTCTAACAGATCCCCAACATTCTTTTCTATTTTCCTGTTACATTACTCTAATCAGAAACGTGCATACATGACATTTTAACCTTGCAGGTGTTTTGCGTTAGTTATCCCACTTACTTGCCCTTGCTGTCTTCTGTATTGCGAAGATGTCATTTTCCGAAAGATCATACGTGGAAGAAATCTGTAGCCTCAATTCAATAATAAAGCATTGTACGATAACGAAGTAAGACTGCCGTTAACCCCTGTGGAGTTTAAAATAGTTAATTGCTCTATCGACACATCAGCTCTATTCTCTAGACTATATGAATTTGAGATAAATAATAAACTACTCAGCTTGAATGAACAATCTTTCACCAACACCAAATCAAGAGTTGAATTTCACGGCGAAATATCAGAACCATTTGAAATCAGACCTGGAATCCGACAAGTAGGTGGATTCTCGCCTGAACTCCTGAATAGCCTTTAGGAAACAGTTGCTTGAGAAAGTGCATTGGAAGTAAGTGGATTAAATCAACTAAAAAGCTAGGAACGAAACACAAAAAAATCTAAATAAACTCCGAGGACTTTGTGAATGACCTTGCACTGTTTGCCAAAGATATAAAATCAATTAAACCGAAGCAAAACCTAATCGGAAGAATATCAGCAAATGCAGGTTTACAAACTTCTCCATCAAAACAGAATACATGACAAATATCGTAGGCACCCCCAAATCGTTAATAACAGATTTGGAGAAATTCAGTTAAAAAATTCAAATACTTCGGAGAGACCATTCAGGCCAATGCTCTGACCAAACAAACAGCCCCAGCTTTCAGAAGATGGAGATGGTCTATCAATTCTCCAAGGACACTTACAATAAAAAATCAGTCTCTATTAATGCAAAACATGTGACACTACAAAACAGATACAACACCACTCTATGCGTCAGAGTGCATTACTACATTTAAAGTGGGGGAATAGCTTAGAAAAATGAAAAAGAGAAGAAAGATGGGTAATGTACAATATTTACACGAACCAGGAGAGAACAATAGGAAGACAAAGAACGAAGTGCTCCGTTTAAACACGGTTTGAGGCAAAGATACATTCTTTGGCTTCTAATTTCAATCAATACATCTAAGAAGCTGTGACGGAAGTAAAAGAAAGCTTCAAGAGTGAAATTAAAATTCAGGGCTTAAGGATATCAATAATAATATTCGCAGATGACATTCTCAATGAAAGTGAAGAAGAATTATAGGATCTGTTGAATGGAATGAACAGTGTAATGAGTTTAGAATATAGATTGAAAGCAAACCGGAATGGACAAAAGTAATGAGAAAAAGCAGAAATAAGAGGGGTGAGGAACGTAACATCAAAATTCATGGTCATGAAGTATATGGAGTTAACGAATTCGGCTACCTTGGAAGCAAAATACCCCACGACAGAGGAAGCAAAGATGACATAAAAAGCAGACTAGCACAGACAAAAAGGGCAATCTTGGCCAAGAGAAGTCTACTGATTCAAAGACAACTCATAACAGGGGAAATAATTTCGGAGAATATACGTTTGGAGCACGTCATTGTATAACAGTGAATCACGGGCATTGGGAAAACTGGCACAGAAGAGAATCGAGGCGTTGGAGATGTGGTGCTTCAGATGGATGTTCAGAATTAGTGTACTGATAAGAGAAGGAATGAGGAGATTCTCTGCAGAACCGGCCAACAAAGGAACGTATGAAAACACAGACAAGCAGAAGGGAGAGGATGATAGGACAAGTTTTAAAGCATCATGGAAACCTCGACGGAACTGGTGGGTGCTGTAGAGGGGAAAAGCTGTAGGGGAAGACAGAGACTGGAATACGTCCAACAAATAAACTGGCAGCACCGAACGAGTCAGAAAACTGTTGACTAAAAGAATTGCGAGGAGGGAGGGGGAAGAATTGCGAGGAGGGGGGGGGGGAGGTGGATCGGGTGGCAGGGCAGTGAAGAGAAGTCATAGGGTGGTTAGCCATCATTGGTCTGCCAATGGTGTCACAAAGAACCTGTCCTAATGAAAAGAACTGTTGAAACTCTTTTCCATCGCCAGAGACGCAGAGATGAGAAGACAAAGCCCTGCGTGGTAGCATCCTCTTAAAGCCGTAACTGCTAGAGACGGTAAATTCCAGCCACTCACTTAAAGTTCTTGCAATTCATAACAGGCAATGATTTAGCGGCACACAGCACACTTCAAACTTCCTGGCAGATTAAAACTGTGTGCCCGACCGAGACTCGAACTCGGGATCTTTGCCTTTCGCGGGCAAGTGCTCTGCCATCTGAGCTACCGAAGCACGACTCACGCCCGGTACTCACAGCTTTACTTCTGCCAGTATCTCGTCTCCTACCTTCCAAACTTTACAGAAGCTCTCCTGCAAACATGGCAGAACTAGCACTCCTGAAATAAAGGATACAGCGGAGACATGGCTTAGCCACAGCCTGGGGGATGTTTCCAGAATGAGATTTTCACTCTGCAGCGGAGTGTGCGCTGATATGAAACTTTCTGACAGATTAAAACTGTGTGCCGACCGAGACTCGAACTCGGGACCTTTGCCTTTCGCGGGCAAGTGCTCTGCCATCTGAGCTATCGAAGCACGACTCACGCCCAGTACTCACAGCTTTACTTCTGCCAGTATCTCGTCTCTTACCTTCCAAACTTTACAGAAGCTCTCCTGCGAACCTCAGATGGCAGAGCGCTTGCCCGCGAAAGGCAAAGGTGCCGAGTTCGAGTCTCGGTCGGGCACAGAGTTTTAATCTGCCAGGAAGTTTCATATCAGCGCACACTCCGCTGCAGAGTGAAAATCTCATTCCTGAGCACACTTCAAGTTCCGCCCCGCTTACCGGGTGGCGCTGAGGTTGCAGCAGTTTTCGTTCCTTAGCGAGAGGGCGCTGGTGTCGAGTACGGAGCCCACACCGGTGCCAAATGTACCCAACAGGAAAGTACCCGTGGTGACTGGAGGGCAGTTTGTTGTTGAACAACGGGGCCGCCTGGTCACGGTGCTTGAGCCATGGAAGGCGAGTTACGGTTGGCGACTGGCAACACAACTGAACGGACCTGTATGCAGGGAGCATCGGCCGGCTGGTGTTGCATTGCTGTTCGGCAGTATGTCAGGCAGCTGCGGAGTAGCGGAGTCCCGAAGCACGCTCATGGGGAGAGGAGTGGCAGTTGGTTGATGGTAAGAAGCACGACCCCGTAAGCGTGGAGGATGGGGCAGCAGTCTTTATGTTGGTGTCTGGTGTAGTGCTGTAATGTTCGTGACAGAGAACATTCTACAAAATTATGTTCACAGTTAGCAAAGAACAATTATAGTTTTTTTAAGTCCATAGAACAGACTACATTTTCACAGGCTCTCCCGGCGTAACAAGTCTTGAAAGTTTCTTCGGGTTTGCTGCTAGATCCTAAGATGATAATGATTCAACTGTGGGACGCAACAGCAATGGTGTTCTCTTTAAGATGGCGGACAGCAATCCTTGAGCCCGTTGTCAGCAGTCAATGTACGGTGCTATAGGATGGATGAAGTCTGACGCCAGTTGTTGACAGTGAGTGTAGGGTGCTCGAGGATGGACGAAGTCGGCTGCTCCTTCGAGGCCATCGGCAACGGTGAGCGATAGAGTGCTCATAGATGGGCGCTGTGGTGAGATGCTCCTCATTGGCTCAGTGAAGTGTATCCTTATTGACCAAGATGGATGTTTCTTGTTTGCTCAGCGAGCAGTTGCGGTTGATGGACTGCTATGGTGCGATGGGCATAAAGCCCAGAGTGTGAACTGATGGGCTGCTAAGCTCGACTATCGGAAGCCATAGTTCCATTGGTGACCTGTTAGGCGTTAAGTCCAGGGTGTGAAGTGGCGGCAAAGTACAATAATACAACATATTGTAAGAGAAAATGCCCATATTATGGGGAACCCTTTTACATTAAAAACAGCGTAAAACACGATCTCTACAAATTGTATATAACTTGTACTAGCCGCATCGCATTATGATCGTCTTCAATAAACCACTGGGCTTCCATGTGCTTTTCTTTGCCTCGACACATGTAGCGTGGCTCACTCAGATGCCCTATAACGCGAATATCGACTGATTTGCGGTTGTTCCAATGCACGCAACCTACCTCCAGCCTACGTCTTGTGACACAACAATGAAATAGTGTTGGAGTAGGTCACAGTAACGATTTTATTTGGCTTAGGGCTTAAGAGGTCACCTACTCCTGACTATTACTACTTCACAATTCTGTGCTCTGACAAGTCCCAGTGCCCTCACATATTTAACATTTTCCAGTTAGGAGTATAGCGCAAGTTAAGACTGTCAGCTTTCATCGCCACTTCTTTCCATATTTAGGTGGGCACTAGCGGTCACAAATTTAAGTAAGGAAATCGGCATCTGTTTAGTCGAGGGATAGAGCTCATATACAAGCAGTCAATGGTAGCTTAAGATCCATGGCCTTCCCGCTTGATGTAAATACAGGATCAAAAATGGTTCAGATGGCCCTAAGCACTGTGGGACTTAACATATGAGGTCATCAGTCCCCTAGACTTAGAACTACTTAAGCCTGACTATCCTAAGGACATCACACACATCCATGCTCGAGGCAGGATTCAAACCTGCGACCGTAGCAGCAGGGCGGTTACGGACTGAAGCGTCTAGAACCGCTCGGCCAGAGAGGCCGTCGTAATACAGGTTCATTCATTTTAATTCAGAGCATGCGCAGGGTTTATATTCAGAATGAGTGACATACGTAAATATAGTTATCATTTATTCGAGCATCATTCATGGGCTAACTGTTCCAGCTCGCAGTTTCTCTTGTCAGTACCGTTACAGTACCGTTCTCCTTATGGCTGATATCGCTCCCCATGGTTAAAAATGGTACAAATGGCTCTGAGCACTATGGGACTCAACATCTATGGTCATCAGTCCCCTAGAACTTAGAACTACTTATATATAACTAACCTAAGGACAGCACACAACACCCAGTCATCACGAGGCAGAGAAAATCCCTGACCCCGCCGGGAATCGAACCCGGGAACCCGGGGGTGGGAAGCGAGAACGCTACCACACGACCACGAGATGCGGACTCGCTCCACATGGAAATCCCAAGTAAAGTAAATGATATGTTGTTTATAACAGTTACCATTTCTTATTATAGACACGTTATTGCTGACTTTGACAACTTAAGCCACTCTCAGTAATCTGTATCTAATAACACCTTATTACAATCAGTTCCTCTGCATTAACAGGTAATATCCTTCGTCTCATCACATTTCCTCTGCTCCACTTATTGTTTACATTTGCCTCACACTCTAAAAAAAATAATGTTTCTCTTAAAGCTGTTTCCCAAAATTCTGGCTGCTTTCGCTAGACTCCACCCACTATTTGACTACAGGAAAACGTAAACCATTGCTTTGTTGGAGCTACAGTGACAAAACATTTCAATCTTGCTATCAAGGAACTTGGACCCAGTAGGTATGGCACACTCATAAAATTCTAAGTGAGTTTTACAGTATTTTTATGAAAGCATAAGAACTCATTTTGATTAAATCTAATATTCTCCTTCATTGTCTTTCTCTCATCAGCGAGGTGAAATTGGATGTGAAATTATGAGCCAGCTGGGACCTAACTGATAAGGTAAGATGAAAACATGATCAGCAGTTCAAAAGGCTGCAAGAGGCTGAGCAGTGTCTCAGGAAAGATGGAAGTTACAGTAGAAAATCGTTATAGTAGAAAATCGTCCAGTACATGCTCCAAGACCATCAAAGTCACCTGCACGGAAGACAATGGGAGGAGAGAATCAATTCCCCACGAAACCAAAGCTGGGAAGGCTGGGTACCACTGTTGTTGGCAACCCACCCGTTGTTCCACCGAGGCAGGCAGCACTGAGAAACACCCAGGGCGAAACACCCCCCCCCCCCCTTTCTCCCTCGGAACGACCAAGTAGCCTTTCAGCGACAACCTCCATGAGCCTCCAGCCCAAGAGCCAATCACAGCTAACACGCCGTGCCACCGTCTCCAGCAGCTCTGGAGACGACCTCAGGAAGGGAGTTGTCGATGCTCTCCAGTGCCCCATCTGCAGTCAGCAAATGGTGCCACCTATCTTCATGTGGCCACAGCATTTGCAGTGCATGCAAGATCAACTGTCAGCATGTGTGCCCTACCTGTGATGTGCGCATCGAGTCATCTTGCAACCTAGCCCCAGAGAGTTTGGCAGAGTCTTCGTCGTTGTATGCATGTGGCTACTGCACACAAGGATGCCAACTGAAGCTATCGTCCGCACTGCTGTGTCGCCATGAGGCTGGCTGCAACTTCCGGCCACTGCCCTGCCCCTAGCCTGTGGTTGGGAAGGCCGTCGTCAGCTGCTACTATCCCACGTGAGTTGGTCGCACCCCAAACACTACTCATCTATCCTCGATGCCAGTGTCCCCCACATCCAGTGGGACCTCCCACTGAAGGCTTCCTTCCACGATTACCGCCACGCCGTGTTTGCCTTCGGGGAGTCTGTGGCGTACGTGAAGCACTTCAGTGAAGACGAGCGCAGGTTGTACTTGGCTGTACAGCTCCTGGGTGACCCTGCCAACACTCAACTTTTCAAATACAGGTTCAAGGTGGTGAAGAAGAACGATGGCGGCTGTTACGAATCCATGTCACGCACGCGCTCTGTGCTCTCCTGTGACGAGAACATCGACACAGTACTTCGGAGGGCGAATGTCTGCATCACTGTAGATTTCTCAACACTTGCCTACCCATGTGTCACTAAATTAAAAAAGAGTAGAGCGGCCTGCTAATGGATGTCGCTAGCTTTTCGCGTTTTACAACTGTTTGGAAAGTCATTATATGATTTTTTAAATGTGATAAAGAATCTTTGTTGTTCTTTTACACAAGGAATAACAACCATCAACTGCATAATATGGTTACACACAACTACCTCAAGCAATTGGCACACAATTTGACTGTTTTTTTCTTATGATGTCTCACACCATTCTGCTTTTTACTGAGACACACAGGTTGGAGATAAGCGATCGATGAATGTTTAAAGTTATGGAGTTTTATAAATATTCCTTTATTAGTCAAGATTGCAAAAATTATTTACTTTTTTTTGAGTCATCAGTCTTCTGACTGGTTTGATGCGGCCCGTCATGAATTCGTTTCCTCTATCAACCTCTTTATCTCAGAGTAGCACTTGCGACCTACCTTTGCTAGATGTAGTCCAGTCTTTATCTTCCTCTACAGTTTTTGCACCACTACAGCTCCCTGATGTCATTCACTGATGTCTTAATATAGCTATCCTACCGTCCAGTCTCTTCTTCTTGTCAGTGTTTTCCACATATACTTTTCCTCTACAGTTCTGCGTAGAAGCTCCTCATTCCTAATCGTATCTTTTCACCTAATTTTCAACATTCATCTGTAGCACCACGTCTCAAATGCTTCGACTCTCTTCTGCTCCATTTTTCCCACGGTCCATGTATCACTAACATACAATGCTGTGCTCCAAACGTACATTCTCAGAAATTTCTTCCTCAAATTAAGGCCTATGTTTGATACTAGTTGACTTACCTTGGCCAGGAATGCCCTTTTTGCCAGTGCTAGCCTGCTTTTAACGTCCTTCTTGCTCTGTCCGTCATTGGTTATTTTGCTGCCTACGTAGTAAAATTCCTTAACTTCATCTACTTCATGATCATCAATCTTGGTATTAAGTTACTTGCTGTTCTCATTTCTTATACTTCTCATTACTTTCGTCTTTCTTCGATTTACTCTCAATTTATGTTCTGTACTCATTACACTTGTCATCCCATTCATCAGATCATGTAATTCTTCTTCACTTTCATTCAGGATATCAATGTCATCAGCGAATCGTAACATTGATATCCTTTCACCTTGAATATTAATCCCGCTCCATAACCTTTCTTTTATTTTCGTCATTGCTTCTTCGGTATACAGATTGAACAGTAGGGGTGAAAGACCACATCCCTTTCTTACACCCTTTTTAATCCGATCCCTTCGTTCTTGGTCATCCATTCTTATTGTTCCCTCTTACCTCTTGTACATATTTTATTTATCCGTCTGTATTTGTAGGTTATCCCTATTTTTCTCAGAATTTCGAACGTCTTGCACTATTTTGCATTGTCGAACGCGTTTTCGAGCTCGACGAATCCCATGAACGTATCTTCATTTTTCTTTAGTCTTGCTTCCAATATCATCTGCAAAGTCAGATTGCCTCTCTGTTGCCTATATCTTTCCTAAAGCCAGACTGATCTACATTTAACACATCCTCCATTTTCTTTTCCGGTCTTCTGTGTATTGTCCTTGTCGGCAACTTGGATGAATGAGCTCTTATACTGATGTGCGATAATTCTCGCATTTGTCAGCTCTTGCAGTCTGCGGAAATGTGGATAATAGTTTTTCTGAAGTCACATGGTATGTCGCCAGACTTATACAGTCTACACACCAACGTGAATAGTCGTTTTCTTACCACTTCCCCCAATGATTCAGTTATCTGAAACCATGAATAAGTAGTTCCGTCCGAAACAACTAGTCACCTTCAGATTAAATACGACAGACACTGCTTTGGCTAATCAGCAGCCCAGTAGGTGGTACGTTGTCATCAATAATTTGTGCTTAACAGAATTCATAGCCGAAGCTAGTCTACAAACTATATGTGTACAAGAAGATTGGGCTCTAAATGTTAATAGACACAAGTAGGTAATCTATTATTGCCAGTGTATCTCCTACCGGCCAGATAATAAGACACAGTGGTGTTTTTCGTATTTGAGCTGAAGGGGGCTAGAGTATTGCCCATAACTAAATATCAATGATTATAAATAATTTCTTGTGATCTTGACTAATAAAGAAACATTATAAGAATCCATAACTATTAGAATACTGGTGAAAGGTACATCTATTTTCCCACAGTACTGTGGCAAAAGTCTATTTGCATCATGTGGAATACTGAATGCTTCAGTGATGCATCAAACTGTGTGTGTTGTTTCGAACGCTCATGGTAATGAGATGAAAAGTGAGAGAGAAGCCATGCGTCGACACAACGCCTAGCGGTCTTAAATGATTCTGAAGGGGCCAGCAAGCTTAACTACGTGTATTGTTAATTTAGTTGTAGTTCTAATGTTAGTTGTCCAGACATAAAGATTGTCCAGTGTAATTATTCCTCCTTTCTATACAATTATGTTCTCAATTCGTTCGAGCAATCAATCATTCATGATAGGAAACACAGTCATAGCTCAGTCACTCAAAATGATTCTGAAATTGTACTTGTTAGAATGAAATCAGGCGATGATTCTTCTTCTCTGCAGGCTCGTGCTTTGCGGCAGTCTGCTAATCTGTACAAATAAAATGCCTCGTAATTTTGGGAGCGTTGTATAATCAGTCGGGAAACCTCATATCAAGCGGATATTTGGCTTTGATGAAGTTTAACCTTCCGAAGAAGTAATGGAGCTCTTGGATTATTAAATGCAGGTTCGTATCCAGTCTTTCGGAAGTTCCCTTCTGATTAACAACTACGCAATGTATCGATAAATATCATTAATTCTCAAATGTCAAATACACACCTTTTATTTGAAGGAGCAATATATATATATATATATATATATATATATATATATATATATATATATATATACACTCCTGGAAATGGAAAAAAGAACACATTGACACCGGTGTGTCAGACCCACCATACTTGCTCCGGACACTGCGAGAGGGCTGTACAAGCAATGATCACACGCACGGCACAGCGGACACACCAGCAACCGCGGTGTTGGCCGTCGAATGGCGCTAGCTGCGCAGCATTTGTGCACCGCCGCCGTCAGTGTCAGCCAGTTTGCCGTGGCATACGGAGCTCCATCGCAGTCTTTAACACTGGTAGCATGCCGCGACAGCGTGGACGTGAACCGTATGTGCAGTTGACGGACTTTGAGCGAGGGCGTATAGTGGGCATGCGGGAGGCCGGGTGGACGTACCGCCGAATTGCTCAACACGTGGGACGTGAGGTCTCCACAGTACATCGATGTTGTCGCCAGTGGTCGGCGGAAGGTGCACGTGCCCGTCGACCTGGGACCGGACCGCAGCGACGCACGGATGCACGCCAAGACCGTAGGATCCTACGCAGTGCCGTAGGGGACCGCACCGCCACTTCCCAGCAAATTAGGGACACTGTTGCTCCTGGGGTATCGGCGAGGACCATTCGCAACCGTCTCCATGAAGCTGGGCTACGGTCCCGCACACCGTTAGGCCGTCTTCCGCTCACGCCCCAACATCGTGCAGCCCGCCTCCAGTGGTGTCGCGACAGGCGTGAGTGGAGGGACGAATGGAGACGTGTCGTCTTCAGCGATGAGAGTCGCTTCTGCCTTGGTGCCAATGATGGTCGTATGCGTGTTTGGCGCCGTGCAGGTGAGCGCCACAATCAGGACTGCATACGACCGAGGCACACAGGGCCAACACCCGCCATCATGGTGTGGGGAGCGATCTCCTACACTGGCCGTACACCACTGGTGATCGTCGAGGGGACACTGAATAGTGCACAGTACATCCAAACCGTCATCGAACCCATCGTTCTACCATTCCTAGACCGGCAAGGGAACTTGCTGTTCCAACAGGACAATGCACGTCCGCATGTATCCCGTGCCACCCAACGTGCTCTAGAAGGTGTAAGTCAACTACCCTGGCCAGCAAGATCTCCGGATCTGTCCCCCATTGAGCATGTTTGGGACTGGATGAAGCGTCGTCTCACGCGGTCTGCACGTGCAGCACGAACGCTGGTCCAACTGAGGCGCCAGGTGGAAATGGCATGGCAAGCCGTTCCACAGGACTACATCCAGCATCTCTACGATCGTCTCCATGGGAGAATAGCAGCCTGCATTGCTGCGAAAGGTGGATATACACTGTACTAGTGCCGACATTGTGCATGCTCTGTTGCCTGTGTCTATGTGTCTGTGGTTCTGTCGGTGTGATCATGTGATGTATCTGACCCCAGGAATGTGTCAATAAAGTTTCCCCTTCCTGGGACAATGAATTCACGGTGTTCTTATTTCAATTTCCAGGAGTATATATATATATATATATATATATATATATATTGAAAGGTCTCTGTTGGATTCCTTTCATGTTTAATTTCTCAAATTTGTTGTCTTTTAAGGAATAAATTCCTCTTCTAAATTTACTGTGGCGTTTCTGACTATCTGGGAGGAGACTGAGTAGTGGAACGTGTTACTTTTACACGTAAACAAGAACGATCTCTCACACTACTACACTTTAAAGCACAGTTTATATGTAATTCTTATATGTAATTCATGTCACACAGTCTCATACGGAACCTACATCCGCTTTCTTTTATATACTGTGTATGATAAGATACTGTCATCCCCCTTCCCTTCTGTGTGAGAGGATGAATGATCAAATGTGTTTGTAGCTGCATGCTTGAGGGTAGCAGACAAGGCTGTCTGCTAGAGAACAGTAGGACCAACGTTGAAACAGGTAGCTACGGTTCCTAAAAGCAGAGAGGTTTCCATTCTTAGTATGGTCCGGTCCGTCCCCTGTCATGTTGGTATAGGAAGCTGCCCCTCTGGCGCCTTCCGTTTGGTCTTTGTGAGCGACTCTCGGGAGCACGCTGGGTAGTTCAGTGGGAGTCTGGCAGTTGGAGAGTGGGCAGTTGGAGTCCAGTAGTAGCGCAGGGCAGTCCAGCAGTAGCAGTCTGGCGGTTGCGAGCGTCTGAAGTGGTAAGATCTCCGGCCAAGCGCGTGTCTGTTAAGTCCATAGGACAATGGATTTGTTAAGTTCAGGTTAACTGAGAATTTAATCATTTTATTTCGGGTTAGCTTTAAAATAGCTAAGGTTATCTTTAATTGCAGCGGAGTGTGATTCTCGTGTCCAGTTCAGATTATTTGGCGGTAGTTGCTTTGTTATTACTTTGTGAGTAAAGTGGAACCACGTGTTGGTCAGTAACTCTAAGTAAGATCAATCTTAAAGCCAAATGCTTGTGTGATTATAACGTATCGTCTTGAAAAGATTTTGAATATACCAACTTTTCTTTATGTTCAACTCACGTGGCGTGTACTTTGTGAGACCAGTACCACGTCCTTATATAACTGTTTGACCCATCAGGTTAATAGTAAGACGTTAGTAACCAGTTCGAGGTTTTTGTTTTGTAATTTGCTTTTTGATCTAATTTATTTTATTATCTAAATTATTGTGGAGTTATACGCTTTCTATAAACCAAGTTGACCACGTGAAGGGTAATTACAAGACGGACAGGATTGTGCTATGAAAGCAAATTCTTTAACTGAAAATTTGAATCTGTTTGTAGTGATTAACTTTCTGTTGCATGTGTTTCAATGTTCTTTGTGTGTTGTTTTATGAATGCAGTGTTGTACCCAGTCTCCCAATCTTGGCTCCATATTTTATGTGTTCCGTAATATTCCAATCTCACAGTCTCACAATCGTAAATAAGGCACCAGCTCAGTTATAACTCACGTATAATATGCTGAAATTTCAATGAACAATCTTTAAAATAAATTTGCAAATATAAACTGATTTCTTTCTTTTTATTTAAATTCTCCTTTTATATAGATATATTACCGGTTGTTGTATGACTGTAAAAGATTATAATCAATGTTAGTCTGATTGGTAATGTGGTAAACCTAGACTAGTTACCCAGTCGTGAAACAGTGGCCAAGTAAACGCACGGTTAACTTCTCCCAAGACAGCTCACAGTTTTAAACCGCTTTCATGGTCTAATTAGCACCCGATTTCAGCATACCAAATTCAAGTCACAATCTTACGCTATTCAGCAAAGCAAATTAGAGTTACAATCTTTCACATGGCGACCCTGTTCTGTGATTCCGCTAGACTCTGGAATCTCTGAGACGTTAGATTGCAAGCGTTGTATAATCTTAATTTTTTTTCCCTACAGCGCTCAAACAACTTTTGCATTGTTTCTGAGCAGACGTTCAAAAGATTCACGGCGTTGTTGAGCGGCGTTGTGTTGTTTGTCTTGTTTTGTTTTCTATATTTGTTTGTTCTATATATGTGTGTTTTTTTTTCTCTCGCTTGTAAATTCCACTGTTTCGAACAAAGATAAAAAATTTGTTTTGCGTATGAAAAAGTGCATACTAGGTTGGGTATCTTTCGTGTGACTGTCGTAATTTTTGGGGGACACATTTATTGTGATTAGTGTGTTGCGTACTGGGTGTGAATTGCACTAATGCTGACACGTAACCAAGCTAAAAGTAAGCGGTCCGACAACTTAAGCAACATGGACCAAGGGGATAATTTGATTTCCAATATTAACGCGTCGGGCGGTTCCGAAAATGCAATGGGGAATACTTCAGACGAAATGCAAAACAGCACGAACGGCCTCACATCAGAGCCACAAATTAATGTGCCTCCAACTAACCAAATTGATTTGGCAGAACTCGTGAAAGCCTTATTACAACAAAATAAAGAATCGTTCCGAGAACAAAAAGAATTATCAGAAAAATTGTTCCGAGAACAAAAAGAATCCGAAAAATCGATCCGCGAGCTAGGCGAACAAATAGACAAAAAATTAATCCAGCAGACAAATAAAGTTGACAAGTCGATGCAGAGAGTGTCCGATGATATCTCACAAAGAATAAACAATCTGGCAAGTGAAATAAAAAGTGACATTATGAAAGAATTAGGCCGTACATTTGAACAAATCGACGACCGTCTGCAAGCCCTAGAACAGAGCAAGCGCAGTGGCGAGGCCGAATCTAAAGAAAGCGAAGAACGGCTACTTAGGAATTTCCAAGAGCTGAGAGAACAATGCCAAAGAGATCGTCAGCAGGTACTCTCGAGGCTCCAAGAAGCTGAAACGCATTGTCCCACGGCCGTTAGCAACACAATAGCGGACAACAGTTTAGCGATCCACGCGTTGGAACAGGAGGTCGAACAATTGAAGCAGACTGGGGCGGAGGACAAGAGACAAATAGATGAGAAGATCGCGGCATTAGCGGACATTGTAGGCACGATGAAGCTGACGGAAAGCGAGAACAATATCACACAGGTAGCGGCCGCAGAGACCGAAGAAGTGCGTTCGCTTCTTAAATTCCAGAAGGGACAGTTTGAAGTGAACAGACAGCACAAAGCTGTAACAGGCGATTTACAAGAACGCGTGGCGCATCTGGAAAACCGCATGGCGTGTGATTCCGAACTCGCCAATAGCAATAAAAATAGCCGTACGAACAGTGCAGAGAGGGACTCCGGCCACGAGGGAGATTTTGACGACAGGGAAGAATGTAATTTAAGGGGCAGACATGAGACAAATAGAAACATTCAAGGGCCTCGCCAGGAGGAAATGCGGGGATTTGATTTCAAACATTTCCTTACGGTAAGAAAATTTGAGATATTCCGAAATTCTCAAAAAGGCATACATCCACGAGCATGGCTCGAGCAATTTGAGTTCTGTCTTCCTCCCGACTGGGCAAGTTCACATAAAATAGAGTATATGTGTGGCTATTTGGAAGGCGAACCGGCGAGTCGTATGAGGTCGGCAGCGCGTCACTGCAACTCCACTCGGGAGTTTCGACAAGCCTTTCTCTCCGCCTATTGGTCGGAAGCGGCACAAGATAGGGTCAAACATGGCATAATTATGCTACCAAATTTGAACCAGTCTGGTTTCGGCAGCCCTGCACGCCTATTCGACCACATGCTGCAGGCAAATCAATTTTTATACGACCCATACGGGCCTGCGGAACTAATTAGGATATGCATCACCAAATTGCCGATGCACTTGCGGCACGTCATTCTTGCGGGACGATGCAAAGAGGACGTGGAAACGTTTAAAACGCTTCTCCAAGAGATGGAATACAATACAGCAGAATGTCCGCCTAATCAGGCACAAAGTTATTACGGGGCACAGCAGCGCGATCGCAGTCGTGGCCGTATTACTAATCAACGGCGTGACTGGTCGTCGCGACGCGAACGAAACAATAATCGGGACAGGCCGTATAGAAACTGGGGTAACAGTCGCGAACACAGGTGGAGCAACAGAAATGATCGAGGACGTGGACAGAATCGTGAACGGAACAGTTACGGCAACCAGAATCGATACTACGGTGAACACGGTGGGAATAGGACTATAGGCGGAGCACCTCATGATGTTGAAATTCGGCCAGCTAACCCTAGACATAATCCAGCAAATGGAAATGAACAAAACCGGCAATGACAAACGATCAGCGCAGAAGGCGCCCAATCGGAACCAATGAACGACATGGCAAAGGAGTGCATACGGTATATAGAGAGGGAAGATATTAGAGAGGATCTGTTGCAAGAAACTACGAGTGCTAAAATTTCGGGAATAAATCCAGTCGTGACAGTTGCAGTAAACGAAATATGTTTTAAGTGTATCATTGACACTGGAAGCCCTTTCTCGATAGTGAGCGAGGCAGCATTTCAAAAATGCGAAGGGACTGGGACTTGGCCCGTTTTTCAAGTGCGAGGAATAAAGGTGAAGGGCGCAATCTACGGTAAGAGCGTAGAAATCCGAAGGCAGACTCGGCTTAATTTTACCTGCCAGGGAAGAGAGTTTGAGTACAATTTCTATGTGCTCCCAATGCTGAATGTGGCAATGATTTTAGGCAATGACTTCATGAATACCCACCATGCGGTAATTGACATGGGTGGAGGAGTAATGACAGTTCAAGTTGGGGATCAGCAAATTAATTTAGTATTTGATGAATGCATATTACGTGCCGAATCAGAAATTAGTTGCCTAAAATTTCAAGCTCAAACCGAGTCGCAACCCAGACTGGAGCTACTCGTGAACTATGTAAGTGAGTCGTGCTCTATGTCTGGTGAGCAGGGGAAAGATGTTGCTTTTGCTGATGCACTGAGAAAGAGCATCGCGGGTGTCAGAACCACGGACAGGGAAAAGGAGAAATTGTATTGCCTACTTAGGAATCATGAACGGGTATTTTCTGAGACTCCGGGGGCCATTAAGGGTTTTATGTACCAATTCAGAGTACGTGACCATCAGAAGTTTTCTGTTAGACCATACCCTATTCCCGTGGCGTATAAAGCACAGGTGGAGGAGGAAATAAACAAGATGTTAGAACAAGGAATAATTGAGCGGGCAGTAAGCTCGTACAACTCACCTTTGCTTGTCGTGCCAAAACGCGACAACTCAGTTCGTTTGGTGCTAGACTCGAGACAGATAAACACAATTATCATGTCGGAAACGGACAGGCCTGAGAGCCTTGAGGAACTCTTACAACGTTTCCACGGGGTAAAGGTACTATCATCTGTCGACCTCCGTTCGAGTTTTTGGCAAATCGTGCTACACCCATCTTGCAGATTATATACAGCGTTCCTGTGTTACGGAAATTGTTTCCAATTCCGGCGTCTCCCGTTCGGACTAAACGTCTCATCAGCTGCTTTTATAAGGGGATTAAATAGCATTTTACCTGATGATTTGAAACAGCGAGTGACAATTTACGTGGATGACATATTAATTGCGGAAAAGTCGTGGGAGGACCATAATGACGTTCTGAACAGACTACTGGATGTTTTTGAGAAGGCAGGTGTAACAGTCAACTTAGATAAGTCACAGTTCGGACGAGAGAACATAAAATTCTTAGGCCATATTGTCTCAGCAAATGGAATACAACCTGACCCGGAGAAAATTGCGGCGATAGCGGAGTGTGCAATGCCGACAAATAAAAAACAGTTGCGAGCATTCTTAGGCCTGTGTAATTTTTATAAGCGATTTATAAATTTTAGTGTACTTGGTACACCCCGTCTATGTGGACTAACAGGGAAGAACGCTTTGTGGGTCTGGGATCAAGAGGCACAGGATGAATTCTATAAATTAAAAAAGGCATTGGTAGAGGCTCCCATCCTCGTGCATCCCGACCTGACACAAGAATTCTGTTTAATGACGGACAGTTCCTTGTCAGGATTAGGTGCGGTACTGTTTCAAACGGAAGGAAATGATGATATTACAACTTGGAAAACAATCTCGTTTGGGAGCAGGGTGCTCTCTCGATGTGAAAAAAATTATTCCGTGACGGAACTCGAAGCACTCGCGATAGTTTGGGCATTCTCAAAATTTAGGTATTTTTTATTTGGGAGGACCACCAAGGTGTACACTGACCATCGTGCACTCCAATTTCTGATGAGCACAAAAATCACGCATGGGAGACTAGGACGCTGGGCACTATACCTACAGGAATATAACTTCACTGTAGAATACATTCCTGGACAGAAAAATGTAATTGCTGACGCTTTATCGCGCATGCCTATAGGTTTGGTTCACACAGAAGAAAGGGAACTCGGTGAAAATAATTTTAGCATCCTATACTTACAGAATGTAGCGTTCGAGAATTTTGTTACCACCTCTTTAGGGAGTATAGCGGACGAACAGGATAAGGACGCAGTATTGAAAGATATAAAGAAGAAGTGGGAGGACAAGGAGAATGTAGGAATACGCCAGTACTACTTAGTGCGCAACAGAATATTATTCAAGAAACGAGCCCCGGACGACTCCAGATGGGTGTTGGTGATTCCGGAGGAACTCGTAAACAAAATTATATGGTACATACACTTGAGTTATGGTCACTTCGGAGCACAGAAATGTTGTGAAAAACTGAAAGAGACATGCTATTTTAATAACATGCTACGGCGTATTCGTGGTGTACTTAGAGTGTGCGGACCTTGTCAGCGAGCAAAGGCGGCCACAGTGACTTATGCTGCATCATTGCACCCGATAATACCAAGCAAACTTTGTGACCTCGCGGCCGTGGATCTATTTGGGCCACTAATACGATCTAAAGCAGGTTTTGCATATGTTTTCGTAGCGGTAGAGCTAACCTCCAAGTTTGTGTGTCTGACTCCGTTGAAGCGAGCCACAGGAAGGGCAGTGGCAACTGCATTTGCAAAGCAGTTTCTGCATGAAGTTGGGAGCGTGAAAAGGGTTATCTCGGATAATGGACCACAATTTAGATCGCAATACTGGCAGCGGATGCTTCGAAGAAGAAGAATTAAACCTATATATATATCTCTCTTTCACCCCAGCTCGAACCCCAGTGAGCGTATTATGCGTGAATTAGGAAAATTATGTAGGTTATACTGCAGTCGTGATCACCGATCGTGGGACATACACCTAAAAGGGTTTCAGAATATAATTAATGAGTTGCCTAATACGTCAACAAAGCTTCCGCCAATCACTGTGCTAAAAAACAAGGAGCCCCCAAGCAAAATCAAAGAGGTGGTGCCTTGGCCACTAGAGCCGAGACTACGCCGGAACGCAATTGTTGACTTAGCTTTACGCAACATCAAGCGTGCAGCAGAAGCCAGAGTCAAGGCGTATAAGAAACACGTGAGAAAAACAGTGTTTCATGTGGGACAAAAAGTTCTTATCAGATCACACAAGCTGTCTAACAAACGGTCAGGTGTCTGCAAGAAATTTTTTAATCTCTTTAGCGGCCCGTATCGGATAAGGAGGATTCCCCATGAAAACGCCATAGAAGTGGAAACTCTTCGATCGAAGAAATCAAAAGGGCTACACCACGTGTCAAACGTAAAACCATACATTGAGTAGAAAGGACAGTGAGAAGTAGAGAGGACGGTGAGGAGAGAGAATTGATTAGTTTAAATTTATGGCGTAGGCATTTTGAATAATATGATGGTAAATATAGTGATAAAGATATTTTTATGTGATTGATTGAAGTGATGTTGTTAATTTGTTTTCTTTCCTTGTGCAATTAGGATTTAGTTTGATTCAAACGTAAAGATAAAAGGTTTCCTTGTGAACGAGTGAAATGCTGTTTTTTTTTTTTTTGTGTGTGTAAATTGAAAAGAGCCGCTCCTGAGAGAAGCAAGATCTGTGCTAAATTAGTGCAAAAACTCAGGGGAATATCCGATCTGTGGGTATTATGGGTCTGGCAAACCCAGGTCCCCAGCTGTTAGTAGCCTTGTTTCCGATTTTCTGCTTTCAGTGCTACTATCTATCTATTACTATTCTATATCTGTCTGTATAAATGAGGATCTCTTACTATAGTATGCGTGCTGTATGAATATTTTAAGATAGGAGAACTCTGAGAAAGGAATGAGTAAGTTTGGAATCTTGAAAACAGGATGCGATAATACGATTGTTTAACCATTGGCTTCTCAATATGCGATGATATGTTAATATTGATGATATATGTTTTTTTTTGTTCTTTATAGCTGAGTACGTAAAGTGCTGTCTGTGGATTTCGTAAGTATATTGATTCCCTTCAAGGTGAAAGAAGAATTGTGGTTTGTGTAATTTACGTGGTTCTGAAATATTATTGTGGTAGTCAAATACGAGCAGTTTTTCAGCAAATGGAGAATGGAACGGAAATATGGATCCTTTTTGTAGTCTTGATTGATGTTGAGCCAAAGCCCGAAAAATTATTCTGCGTGAATACTTGTCCTAGAAAAGCGACGTTTATGTGATTTTGCTGATGCTGTGAGCATTACAGCCTACTGTTTTCGCTGGTGCGGGATGCACTGCAGCCTATATGATTTGTACTGTGGAAGTTTCCCTCTTGAAGGTAGAGGATGATTAAATAATTTTGATTATGGGAACGAAGGAAAGCTTGGTTTAAGGTAATAAGGATGAAGCAAAACATTTGTCATTTAAACTACAGGAGGATTCGGATCTTTTGTGTCTGTTGTAAGTTCAATATGTTAAGATGATACTGTTTTACAGAATAGAGGTGACCACAATTTTGCCATTCATGAGAAATGAATCCAGAATAACCACCACAGGCGAAATAAATGATTTGGAAGCGAAAGGTAACGTAAAGAAGGAACGAAATCGAAGCAAAATGGGTAAGAAAATGTAATATAACCTGTATAATTAAAATATTTTACCTTCTCAGAGCCATCTGTGTGATTAATTCTTGTAATAACGTAATTTTAGGTGAAATTTTCTTACTGTGTTATGTGTGAATATATGAGTATGATAAATGTATAATTGCGAGTCTCTTTTCAGGTGTGCGAACTGGTATAAATGTTTTTGTGTGTAAATAACCATTGTTCTTTTTACTGTGTATGTTTAAGGAAAGTTTCTACATATTTATCATGTGACAAGACGTATGCCGCGAGCGTCAAGAAGAGTACGAAGTATAAAAAAATGTTGTAGTGGTGTAAACACTTTGTTGAAGTAGCATTGAAGTGGCTTGTGGGATTAATTAGTAGTGGATAGAAGTAGAATTTTGAGTAATGCATGTTTATGGGTAGTTAGTTTGTAGAATAGACAACAGGTGTGCATGTGTGTGTGTAAATAACATGTGAACCCCATGCTCTCCTAACCTATACTTGCGCAAGGCATAACCCTATTGATTTTAGTGGATTAATAAGTGGCATTTGATTTATTAAAACACAAGTGAACCACATTAGTGATGTGGATTTAAATATTATGTTGTCAATTCATTTAATTTTTATTTTTACATTGTAAAGTCATTTCACTTTTATTTTTTTATATTGTCAAGTCATTTAACTTTTAATTTTATATTGTCGATTCATATAACTTTGTTCTTAAAAATTGTGAAAGACAATACTAAGTGGTATTATGTATGACATTGTGTAATCACATAAGGATGATAAAAAAAATTTCTGTGAATGCAGTTGAGAACGTGAAAGCGAACCGGCAAAACTCTTAAGAGACAGCGGGAGCAGCCAGCTAGTTGTAAACTGGCGGGTTTCCCAGCGGGACACGCTGTCAGCCAGGCCACTTCGGGAGCGCGGCCGACTACAAAAGACGCGGCAAACACTTTCCCTGGTACCTGCTGCTAATGGGCGGCCGCCCCGCGCGACCCTTCCTGAAGGGAATGACCTGAGATGGGCGAGCGGTCCTCCGCGCGGAAATCCATCTCCTGGCAACGCACCTCACGCACGCGACCGTGACGAGACGGCTGCGGTGTAACAACACAAAGGGCGTGGAGCCTTTTTACAGGTACTGTCCAAAGAAACTTGCAGACGTCAACGACGCCTATCGACATTTCCTGACGGATGCCTACTGTCAAGCGACAGTGAATCATGGTTCGATGTTCTCTGGTCGCTAAGGGTGACACAAAGAAGAGCCATTAAGTGTCATCCTTGCCCAAGAATATCAACCTGGCATGTCAATCGAGGATACTGCACGAATTTGACAATACAAACATGGAACAAAATCGAGATGTACGTGACACAAGAGAAACTTCATGAGAGGGCAGAGACGGCGGGATTGCACGCAACAGATGGACAAAAATCCCTACTGACAGCTGCGGCGACGAACCCCCTCCCCCTCCCCTTATATTGTGCCACGGAACAGTGGAACTAGTGAGTGTATAAGTGAACAGTGATTATACGGTTCTTAGTTCAATGCATATACGTGTGTTTCTGTCACAGAAACTTTGACTCGTGTGTTTTGCAGGGACTCGATTTATTGATGTTTATTAAACTCTGACTCTTGTATTTTGCAGGTGTTCTATATTTTTGTTTTGTTTTGAAACTTTGACTCTTGTATTTTGCAGGTGTTTTATTTATTGGTGTTTTGTTTTAGATGTTGACTATTGTACTGTTTTATTGATCAATGTTTGTTCTTGTGTTAGGTATTAGATTTGTGATATTTTGTTTCATAAATTCATTACTGTGGCACTGCTTCCTTTATCAGTCAGATTGCTATTCATTCTCATTGGGCTGTGATCGATTAGCCTTTGCATGGGGCATATTTATTGTGAGGAACCCCTTAAGGGTAACAATCACACAATTATTGTACTTTCAGTATAATGACACAGTGCTCATTGTTTGCTAACTAACTGAAATATTGTAGAGTGATTAAATTAGTGCCACATAGTTAGGTTAATTCTACAGATTATTAGTTTTGTAAGATATAGAATTTTTTTGCGATAACCACTTAGTAAAACATGTTTTTTTGTCGATTTTTTGCTTTTGCGAATTGTGCATTGTAATGTTCTACTTTATGATACTGATGTTATTTGATGTTCTTTTTTTTAATTGCTGTGGCACCTTTGCTATTTTCATAAATTTTGCCTGTTAATAAACAGTCATAAATTTGCCTGTGATCAGTTGGCTCTTGCAATGAGCAAATACTGGTGAACTCCATAAGGGTAACAACCAGAAATTGTTTTCATATCAATGACACAGGAACCATTGTTTTTACTTGCTGACCGATTTAGGTCTACATGATCTTTTAAATAGGTGTCACAGATTGTGTGTTTTTATTTTTCTCTCTTTGAAATTGGTAGATTGTAAAGATGTTTGAAATTATTGTGTTTTAGCAAGTAGCTGGTGACCTTTTGCCTTTTTCTTTACACTTTTGGTTTAAGTAGGGTGTGAGAAGCCTGCTTGGGAATGTCCTAGCATGGCCAGAAAATTCCCTGCACAGTCTTTTCCCGGAGCGTTGGGGTTATGAAAGGTCTCTGTTGGATTCCTTTCATGTTTAATTTCTCAAATTTGTTGTCTTTTAAGGAATAAATTCCTCTTCTAAATTTACTGTGGCGTTTCTGACTATCTGGGAGGAGACTGAGTAGTGGAACGTGTTACTTTTACACGTAAACAAGAACGATCTCTCACACTACTACACTTTAAAGCACAGTTTATATGTAATTCTTATATGTAATTCATGTCACACAGTCTCATACGGAACCTACATCCGCTTTCTTTTATATACTGTGTATGATAAGATACTGTCATCCCCCTTCCCTTCTGTGTGAGAGGATGAATGATCAAATGTGTTTGTAGCTGCATGCTTGAGGGTAGCAGACAAGGCTGTCTGCTAGAGAACAGTAGGACCAACGTTGAAACAGGTAGCTACGGTTCCTAAAAGCAGAGAGGTTTCCATTCTTAGTATGGTCCGGTCCGTCCCCTGTCATGTTGGTATAGGAAGCTGCCCCTCTGGCGCCTTCCGTTTGGTCTTTGTGAGCGACTCTCGGGAGCACGCTGGGTAGTTCAGTGGGAGTCTGGCAGTTGGAGAGTGGGCAGTTGGAGTCCAGTAGTAGCGCAGGGCAGTCCAGCAGTAGCAGTCTGGCGGTTGCGAGCGTCTGAAGTGGTAAGATCTCCGGCCAAGCGCGTGTCTGTTAAGTCCATAGGACAATGGATTTGTTAAGTTCAGGTTAACTGAGAATTTAATCATTTTATTTCGGGTTAGCTTTAAAATAGCTAAGGTTATCTTTAATTGCAGCGGAGTGTGATTCTCGTGTCCAGTTCAGATTATTTGGCGGTAGTTGCTTTGTTATTACTTTGTGAGTAAAGTGGAACCACGTGTTGGTCAGTAACTCTAAGTAAGATCAATCTTAAAGCCAAATGCTTGTGTGATTATAACGTATCGTCTTGAAAAGATTTTGAATATACCAACTTTTCTTTATGTTCAACTCACGTGGCGTGTACTTTGTGAGACCAGTACCACGTCCTTATATAACTGTTTGACCCATCAGGTTAATAGTAAGACGTTAGTAACCAGTTCGAGGTTTTTGTTTTGTAATTTGCTTTTTGATCTAATTTATTTTATTATCTAAATTATTGTGGAGTTATACGCTTTCTATAAACCAAGTTGACCACGTGAAGGGTAATTACAAGACGGACAGGATTGTGCTATGAAAGCAAATTCTTTAACTGAAAATTTGAATCTGTTTGTAGTGATTAACTTTCTGTTGCATGTGTTTCAATGTTCTTTGTGTGTTGTTTTATGAATGCAGTGTTGTACCCAGTCTCCCAATCTTGGCTCCATATTTTATGTGTTCCGTAATATTCCAATCTCACAGTCTCACAATCGTAAATAAGGCACCAGCTCAGTTATAACTCACGTATAATATGCTGAAATTTCAATGAACAATCTTTAAAATAAATTTGCAAATATAAACTGATTTCTTTCTTTTTATTTAAATTCTCCTTTTATATAGATATATTACCGGTTGTTGTATGACTGTAAAAGATTATAATCAATGTTAGTCTGATTGGTAATGTGGTAAACCTAGACTAGTTACCCAGTCGTGAAACAGTGGCCAAGTAAACGCACGGTTAACTTCTCCCAAGACAGCTCACAGTTTTAAACCGCTTTCATGGTCTAATTAGCACCCGATTTCAGCATACCAAATTCAAGTCACAATCTTACGCTATTCAGCAAAGCAAATTAGAGTTACAATCTTACAATATATATATATATATATATATATATATATATATATATATATATTTCCTTTTTAATCGTACAGTTTCGTCTCAGTTATCCTCTGTCATAAATCTCAATAATCGGGTCACAATTCTTCAAACCAAGCTCAGGCTAATCGGCACGAAGACAATCCCGGAAGCTTTTTTTTTAACAACCACCAGAGAAAATACTACAAAGAATAATTATGCGCTCATGGCATAGCTATTGTATGAAACTATTTTGCGCATGGATTCTCAGAGTATGAAGATATAAAATCTGTAAACGTCATTCTAGGGTAGAATTGTGTCAGAATAATTCATCGAATATGAAGAGATATTACAATAGTAACATTAATTTATCACTTGCATTGAAACGACTGATGAAACTTTTAGATAAGTAGATGAAAACCTAAGCATATGCAAAGATACGTTTAATACAGGATGTCTCAAGTGTCAACCATCTGCGGTAGACAAAACATTCACACAATACATAATTTAACGTCATACCTTCTGTAATATTAGTGGCATCTCTAATTCAGTTCTTGTCTGACACTACAGTAGCTCCATATATGAAACACAAGAGGGAAACGTGCAACACTATCTAAACTAGGTGCATATGGTCACAATTGCAAAATATGTTACATCCCTATAAAAAAAGGGATATAATATTCAGTCATGATAAGTTAGGTATAAACATGGGAATCTTTTCTTGTAGCAGAAGTTAGATGCACTGGTTGGTATATGGACTGTATAAACATGTTGAATTAATTTTTATTTTTATTTTTTTAGCACATTGCCAATTTGTATGAAATTTATGCTGTTGAAAAAAATAAACATGCTTCAAGGAAACAATCAAATTTTGTGTGCCATTGAATAATGTTCACAAATGTGATGCTGTTATATTAAATTCATATTTATGTTAATTACCCATTGAAGACTTTGAATATGACACAATTCATAGTATCACATTTCACCTATTAATAAAGTAACTGATATTATGCCTAACATCTTTTCTGAAGAAGCTGAGTTAAAGCTATCCTTATAGATTGTCAGTATTTCAGTGAAGTCTGGATGTCCATTGAAACCTAAGTAATGTTAGTGTGGATATTTGAAAATGATGGATTGCCTGGTTTGTACTCTGCCACATTTAATAACTGTTCTTGCATTATAAAGAATCTAAACTGCCTTATGCAACAGCTTATCCTGATAGTTTAAGGACTATACAAATGTTGGGCCAAAGTGTAAATTTGTCTCTTGTCAGTTACTGGATTTCTAATAATGCTATAATATGGGTCAAATATGTTCACAATAGGTAATAATCTATTTAGTATCATGTTTCCGAATTCATAAGTGATAAATCAATGGACTGAAACGCACAGGCTTCAAAACAGCTTCACACATTTAACAACATATATTATTACATCACCACATGATGACATTTGTAGAGTTGTGACTGATACGTTTCCTATTACAAATTTGTGTCTTTTACATGAGATGTATTTGAGATAGAAATTTATAAGCTGATATTTTTAATTCGAAAACAATGGAGAACAGTGAATATAATTTGCTATTATATTTATAAGAATGGTTTTGAAAAGCAATTGACATCCACAAGGCTCCAGAACTGGAAGGGTTTGCTGTTAGTTTCCAAATGGATTTTATATTTTAGTCACTCCCTTGAATTAAATCTCCACCACAAACGAAAAATAGGGACACCATCACTTCAAACACATCGTTGATTTTCAGTGTATAAATGAGTCAACTGACCCAAAATTACCAGAGATGGAAATATTACAACCAGTGGAATATCTAAACTCACATGAAAATATATAGTACACAACATATACTCCATTCACAAGTCTGCTGCCAACTTATCAAGACCTGTCATCATACTAATTAAGATCACTATTAATTTACTTTGACAATGATAAGGGATAACAGAGTAATTTCAAACAGAATTTGGGTACCAAATTATAGGGAAGTCATTAAAATTCATCCCCACGTTTGCTAAGTATGCACAGTTATTAGCAATGAAGCAATTATTTAGCTCCAACAGTGCATTTATTGGTCTCACATTAAGTGGTCATTATTGTAGTGTTACATTTTGTGTAGCCTTCTAATGCATATCGGAGAGTTAGCTTTATGTCGCAGGGGTTATAGTAATGGTTAATCACAACGATGTGGAATGAATCATTTAAATTCAAGTTACATAGTCACGTGTAAATATAGTGTAATGCTGACAATTCACAATTTTTTTCTGTTTCATTTACATATCTGAGTTAGTAAGTCATACCAACACCTTTTACATATTACAAAAACAGAAATTCCTTTATAGAAGAGAAATAGCTGCGAAGGAGCTCATTTGTCAGTTACTTTTCAAACTTAAGTTTGTTGTCTGTCACATGTGTTGTATCATTGGGCAGGATCAAAACCTTTGGTGCTGATATTGTGCCATATTATTGCTGATATTTTGCCATACACTACCTTAATGTGGAGTAATTAATGTTATTTTGTCTTCTGATATTGTAATTATGTACGACAATGCTCCTTCTGGAGTGAAGTTGATTCCTTACAACAAACTTTGTCAGGACATAAATATACTCAGAAACATTTGTCAAAATGTCTAGTCCTTAAACAGATGTCTGCAACAGGAGGGTGGGTGAGCAACGCATGTTACTTTTACAGCAAGTTTCTGAGCAATAAAGACTTTCTTTTTTCTATATCTGTCACCTCAGAAGATTATTCTGTATGATGTTATTCAATGAAAATATGCAAAATATTTCAATTTACTGTTTCGTCTCTCCCCATGACTTGCATGATTAGAAGCGCAAATGTGACTAATGCAAATTTTTAGGAGTGACAAAATGTGTTTCGTTCTGCTTAAATTCTCATCAGTGTGGATTCCTGAAATGTTTAAAGTTTCCACCCTACGTATAACTTCTTACCATTAGTGTAAAACCCCTAAATGTGGAGAACTGAATGTGTTGTGACACTCTGAAACTGAGACTCAGACCATGTGCAGAACACTACTGAATAAAACTTTTAAGAACATTATTTACCATTTCTTGCGTTTCTGTTTGCAATTTTTCAGATTGATTACATTACCAGTATCATCATCAAAAAGAACCAATTCGGCTTGTTCTATGTTATAAGGCTATATATATATATATATATATATATATATATATATATATATATATATATATATATATTGATTTCTCCCCAATCAGAAGAATCTCGCCTGCTGCTCTGCTGAAGTAGCACACGTGCAAGAGCCAGTAAATAGGGTAGAATGCTCCAAAATTTCGTGTGTACATATTGATGAAAACTTGGAATGGAAGAAGCATATTACTGAGCTTCTCAGACAGTTTCAGGTACTTTTGCTCTTCATGTAATTGCTAATCGTGTAAAAAAACAATCCATATTGTGACATATTTTGCATATTTCACAGATGACAGTACTTACTGTATAACATCGAGTCCTTAGTTCAGTTGGAAACACCATCAAATCTATATGAGTTATTATTTTTGAGAGAATATGCAATTTTCTTAATTTGAGAAGTAGGCACATATTTGAATCAGTTTCATGGGAGTTGCTTTTTCAACATACTGCTTTAATTTTTCTCTTGACCTTATTGTCCCCATGTTTTCTACTGCTTTTAAGAAATGAGTATTAAGCATACCTGTTACCTTTAACTGATCATGCTTCCCACTTCTATGGTCAGTTCTTCTGTCTTTCCTTTCATTACTTTCCATGTGAACTCGAATCAGTCACAAAAATATTTCTTATTTGCGACATAATGTACAAAGAAGTTCTTGGTATGTTACGAGTTTCATTCTGCCTGGTGAACTCATTTGCCTCTTCACATTTCTTGACAATCAGTCAACTGTGATCTCAACCAACATCAGCTCATTGAGTCCATGTATTGTGCGGCAGTGTCTCGACCTGTCATGTCATCGACCCCAAGCTCTGATACCTGAAAATATACAAAGAAAATTAGTTTCTTGGTTTCACATACATATCAGAACATGCACAATAATAACTAATGAATATATATTGTCTCCTAAGATGGATGTCCTGTGTTACACACAAAAAGTTACGCTATTGCTTCACAGACTTTCCATACCTTTTAAATTCATAACAATAAACATGCATAGCATTAAGTAGTAATCTAATCACACAGCATCATAAGACAGGCTCATATTAAAGCCAAAGTACAATAAACAATATCCATGACTGATAAAATTATATCACTTTATACAGATGTAAATGAAATTGATAGTGAGTGTGGCTGGTCATGAACCCATAAACTTTTTAATTAACCTTCTTCCCACTTCATAGTTCATTATCACTATTGTTCTGTTTATTTATTTTATTGCTTCGTTTAGCTCTACTGTTTTTGTTTATATAATAGATTTCGTTTATTACCTTCTGTGAACTTGTCACATGGTTTGATTGATTACAAAGTAATATAATAATAATAGCAATAATAAAGCAATATAAATAATAATAATACCAGTAATGACAAAGATGACAATAATTAAGAAAAAACAATAGTAAAATGAAACAAATTAATATATATCCGTAAATGTATTATGAATCAGCACCAATATTAGTTGAGAGACTCCATGTGTAAGTATTGACTGAAGGTAGAGAAACTGAAAGCTTTAAAAGAAGAATCACTACTAGTCAGACAATATGTGACAGTAAAAGCCATTTTACACGAAATAACATTGGGGCACAGTACCACTGTATCTTTGCTGTAAGAGCTACTTTTTAATTTTTGTGTTTGTAAATTGTCTCAGAAAAACATCGTTACTTTCTACAGCACTGTATCACACTAGAAATGTTTTGCACCTCCCTCCGACGCTGATGTCCTCGCCACCTTGCCGAAATGGGAATGGATGCTGTACTTACGTTAGGCTGATGTGATACTGCGGGTTCCGCCTCGTGTGGTGCTGTGATCTTGGTTTTTCACTCACACTATGTAACTTACTACTCGCGTTAACGTCTTCCACAACACTAAATGAACTCGCTAGAACTTGGTTAATGATATCCATACTTACGTGGTGACGCTGTGCAGGATGGGAGGTATTTTGTAATTGCCATACCTTGACAAATTTACGTTTTCCATGTCAGAAAACGATGTTAACAAAATTGCCTCTTATTGTCCACCATTCGCAGTTTCTTAATGGTTCGTGTAGTGGTCGGTCAGTATCAGTTTGTTCTTTAATTTCATTCAAGGGTTCACAGTACAAGATAATGTGATCAACTGTTCCTGTACGACCTTGCTGATAGATTTAATATTTTATTTTCTGTTGAACCCGTACAGGGAAATTATATATGGGTTGTGTTCCAATAGACAACATACCATGCCTTGACTGGGGTTTACATGGCCAAGGGCACACACTCGTTCAGCAGAGAGTGAAACGTGCAAGTGAAGTACTGTAATAAATATGGGAGAGAAAATGCCGAAAACCGGTCATCTGGAGTATGGAGATCGATTAAACACATCTCCAGCTTGAGGCACGTGAAGTACACTATTGGAACCTGTCACTAAAGATGCTTCATAAATAAAAGAAGCGAAAAGGTTGTAGAAAATGCGAACTGCCTTTCGTTTAACTGTAAAGGCGGAACATATCTACATGAATTTTGAACCAACTAAGGAACCACGTAAAACTGGAAAAATGACGAAAATAAACGTTGTTACGTCAGTTCTTGAAAGTTTAGTTTATGATGTAGACAGATCTAATAAAGAAGTGGTTAGAGACATTGACAGATATAGGTGACCGAATGCTCATTAGAAAAGAAAAGGATGTAGCTGCCACTCAGCGATTCTTTGAAATTCGTCTCAGACCGTAGGCTTTAGTTCGGAATATTTTCAAAATTTCAAAAGCTTTATAATATTCCTCTAGTCGTTAGCTAAAACAGATGGGAAGGGCCACACTTACAATACCCTCTGCCCTCTGGTTCTAATCTAAAATACACTGTGTTGAAAGCTAGCCTGTGGGGAGTTACACGTCACAAGCGTTACAAACTCGGGGATCTTCCCACCAGAGTAGAACGCCTTGCGTTAATGGACGTAGCCGTTCTCCACAGATCCCTACCATCCAATCTTAGTTATCCCTCGTCCTTTGCAGTCTAAATTGGTGACTGCTTTGAGTGAACGTGGGATCACGTAGGGTTTGTCTACAGCAGAGTAAAACACCCAGAAGACATGGTGGGATGCCAAAGCAACTCTCTACTTGCACATATCATCGGTGGGTACGTGAATGATGAGAACTGCAATACTCTGCGACAGGTAAAATGGTCACCAGATCGCATTTGTGTTGTTTATGATTACTTTAGTCACGAGGCCTTGTAGGGTATAAGGGGCGACAACTGCATCAGTTATTTGGTCTCTGTGAAGGACACGAAGGTGCAACATACTCTTGTGAGACGATGTTATCGGCACCTGACAAAGTTTGGAAAGGGCCATACTGTGGATCTCCACTTGGCCTATTGGTTTAATAGTGCAATATTCAGATTTGTGGGACATTCGGATGTGTCAGTGGTCCGATGTTGCACTGCGTGGGAATACTCGTCATCAATATTACGTTTGACCACATCTGACCACCACAAGGAAGGACCGTCTTACTGTGCACCAAACACATCGTAACCCCTCCACATCTGCGCCTGCGAACCGAGAACAGGTAATGGACTTCCAGCAACATTCTGTCTTATCCCGCACCTTTGGTCGGGGACTAGCAGCAACCGGACTAGGGAATTACTGTCCCATGCGGAGGCTACTGTTAACCGCTTGGATGGTGCAATCACTCGGAAGCATCGACAGCTGATGAATGCATAATGTATCTGTAAGAGAAGAAGTAGCAGCTTGGCTCCTGTGTGAAGTAGATCTCTTTGGGCTGTTAGTGTTTATGTTGTTGTAGGTAGGTGAAGCAGTTTCTCCAGCTGTCTTGCTTCTCCTCGAGCGCGCCTTACTTTGGCTTGTACTGTGAGCTTTGGCAGTGGCGACACTCACTTTCGGGATGCTGTTTCTCCATCTCGGTGTTCCCTGAGTAAGGTAACGTTCGCCAAGGCATTCGCATTTGCTGTGATCACAAATATTTGAGCGATATTACTGGGGAAGGCTTTCATCCGGGAGTTATTATGTAGAAGCTCGATTCTTTGTATACAGAACAGTATCTGGGGAGCTGTTTCATGATTATCAGGCTAGTACTTAGGAAAACATTACATCACTCTTCATCCTTTCCAGTGCACTACATGCAGAAACTATAACTAGTTAAAACTGTTCAGTTTACTTACAAAGTTTTATGTTTTCGTACCTGTGACCAAGTGATTGTTTGTTCAACAGAGCTTCTCAGTTGAAAGAGGGCAAGTAAATTTGAAATAAGTTTTCGATTTATCTATTTCGTACCTTCGTATCCTTTCCTTGATTATTCAATCTTTTTTCTCATGGTAACCTCCCCCTTGGCAGTCCCCTCCCGGAGATCCGAATGGGGGACTATTCCGGAATCTTTTGCCAATGGAGAGATCATCATGATACTTCTTCAATTACAGGCCACATGTCCTGTGGATACACGTTACGTGTCTTTAATGCAGTGGTTTCCATTGCCTTCTGCATCCTCATGTCGTTGACCATTGCTGATTCTTCCGCCTTTAGGGGCAATTTCCCACCCCTAGGATATCAATGATACGATTCGCTGATGACATTGCTATACTGAGTGAAAGTGAAGAAGAATTAAATGATCTGCTGAACGAAATGAACAGTCTAATGAGTACACAGTATGGTTTGAGAGTAAATCGGAGAAAGACGAAGGTAATGAGAAGTAGTAGAAATGAGAACAACGAGAAACTTAACATCAGGATTGATGGTCACGAAGTCAATGAAGTTAAGGAATTCTGCTACCTAGGCAGTAAAACAACCAATGACGGACGGAGCAAGGAGGACATCAAAAGCAGACTCGCTATGGCAAAAAAGGCATTTCTGGCCAAGAGAAGTCTACTAATATCAAATACCGGCCTTAAATTGAGGAAGAAATTTCTGAGGGTGTACGTCTGGAGTACAGCATTGTATGGTAGTGAAACATGGACTGTGGGAAAACCGGAACACAAGAGAATCGAAGCATTTGAGATGTGGTGCTATAGACGAATGTTGAAAATTAGGTGGACTGATAAGGTAAGGAATGAGGAGGTTCTACGCAGAATCGGAGAGGAAAGGAATATGTGGAAAACACTGATAAGGAGAAGGGACAGGATGATAGGACATCTGCTAAGACGTGAGGGAATGACTTCCATGGTACTAGAGGGAGCTGTAGAGGGCAAAAACTGTAGAGGAAGACAGAGATTGGAATACGTCAAGCAAATAATTGAGGACGTAGGTTGCAAGTGCTACTCTGAGATGAAGAGGTTAGCACAGGAAAGGAATTCGTGGCGGGCCGCATCAAACCAGTCAGTAGACTGATGACCAAAAAAAAACCTTCGTATATTCCGCTTGTCTATTGAAGACTTACTGAGTGCATCAACGCTTATACGCATTGCTCTTTGCGTGATTTATTTGATAAGGATTGCTTAACAGCGTTTTTAGGGAAAGCCACAAGCTTTATTTCAGGTCAACGTGCAACAAATTTTTCCATTACAGATAGGGTGACAGAGCAGAGCCGACTTCGTTATATTGGTTGCACAGGTAAGAATTAATATCAGGGGCATGATAAAACATTGTTCGAAGTATTCAGGCAGTAGTGAATAATTACACAGCTCTATATCGATTCAGATTAACATGAGAAACTGCACGTGACTGTTATAGAGGGTGTCCCACAAAAACACCGACAGCACATAGTATGTTGTGTGGGAAGGAAAACTGATTGGTTTTAAAGAAGGAGCCCGTTCAGGAAACGCGCGGATTGGTCACTGGAGTGCGCCGGAGTCTGAGAACAAACGTTTGTGACAGTTTTCTCCAATACGTGTTGGTGCCTGAATACAATATGTATGCAACCCGTTAGCCATCTGTGTACTGAGGATGGACGGCCAGTGCCTAATAACATTCCTTACAAGGGAACCTCCCCATCGCACCCCTCTCAGATTTACGAGGGCTATTCCGAAAGTAAGGTCCGATCGGTCACGAAATGGAAACGACTATGAAAATCCGATAAAGCTTTGCACAGATGTGTTGGGTAGTGTCTCTAGTATAACCCCAGTTAGCATCACGTCGCTCTTCTCATTTCTGAGCTCGCAGTGAGTGCGTAAAGATGTCTAGAAAATAGTGTCTGCCGCCAAGTACGGGGGCCTGGTGAGAAATTTCCCCTGAAGCTATGCAGCTAACATTACATAACTGTCGTGCTGTTTCGTCTTCAAGACAATTCTCAGCCGCATTCTGCAGGGGCAATGAAGATGCTCCTGCATCGTTTTCAAATGGAAATGTGAGAGTACCCACAATACAGCCCGTAATTGTCTCCCTCTGAGTTTCAGCTCTGGTCACATGAACCGCTGGTTATGAAGACAACATTTCGGCACAAGACAACGAGCCGTAGGCCAGCGTAGAGAATTGGCGGAGAGCACTGTCGGCTGCCTTCTATAGCGAGGGTATGGGAAAGTTGGTACAACGCTACGATACACGTCTAAGTCGGGTCGGCGACTATGGAGATAAGTAGCTGCAAGGTGTATCTAACTGTTGCAAATAAAACATTTTTGATTTTTACCGTGGTTTCCATTTCGCGACCTATCGGACCTTACTTTCGGAATAGCCCTCGTAGTTATAAGTTGGCACAGTGGATAGGCCTTGAAAAACTGAACATAGATCAATCGAGAAAACAGGAAGAAGTTGTGTGGAACTATGAAAAAAATAAGCAAAATATACAAAATGAGTACTTCATGCGGAAGATAAGCAACATCAAGGAGAGTCTGCTCACAGGAGCGCCGTGGTCCCGTGGTTAGCGTGAGCAGCTGCTGAACGAGAGGTCCTTGGTTCAAGTCTTCCCTCGAGCGAATAGTTTAATTTTTTTATTTTCCGAAAATTTATTATCTGTCGGTCCAAAGTAGCGAACAGTCAACTGCCAGCCAGGGAGCCTCGTTAGCAGGAATACTCTCTCTTTCGCCCGCTGTAGTCGACTGACGTCGTGTGTTTCGATGTTTGTTTAGGTGTAGCGTCCCCATACTACGGCGCAGTTACCTCGCATCGGACGGACGGACGAACAGATAATAATTGTCTAAAAATAAAAAATTAAAGTTTTTACTGGAGGGAAGACTAGAACCAAGGACCTCTCGCTCCACAGCTACTCACGCTAACCACGGGACCACGGCGCTTCTGGGAGCAGACTGTCCATGATGTTGCCTATCTTCCGCATGGACTACTCAGTTTGTATATTTTGCTTATTTTTTTCATAGTTCCACACAACTTCTTCCTATTTTCTCGATTGATCTGTGTTCAATTTTTTAAGGCCTATCCACTGTGCCAACTTATAACTAAATCTGACGGGGGTGCGATGGGGAGGTTCCCTTGTTAGTATACACTACATTCCTCCACACAACCCTTGTGCGCATCCTACTGCCGGATCTTGTGTGGTCTGCCAGCGCAGTAACGTGGTTAACAGCAGCGCGATATGTAGCAGTACCCAGCTGCGCAAATAACAGACATGGTTGCAGAATGAGATTTCCACTCTGCAGCGGCGTGTGCGCTGATATGAATCATATCATACTCCGTTGCAGAGTGAAAATCTCATTCTTGAAACATCCCGCAGGCTGTGTCTAAGCCATGTCTCCGCAATATCCTTTCTTTCAGGAGTGCTAGTTGTGCAAGGTTCGCAGGAGATCTTCTGTGAAGTTTGGAAGGTAGAAGACGAGGTACTGGCGGAAGTGGAGCTGTGAGGACTGGGCGTGAGTCGTGCTTGGGTAGCTCAGTTGGTAGAGCACTTGCCCGCAAAAGGCAAAGGTCCCGAGTTCGAGTCTCGGTCCGGCACACAGTTTTAATCTGCCAGGAAGTTTCGACCGACACGGTGCTTGCATACGGCAAAACGGATTGCAGCGGTAGAGATGCTCCACGTTTCTATGCAGATCGTTTTCCAAACAGATGTACTCCACATCATTCCACGTTCGCGGCCATCGAAAGACGTCTCAGAGAAGCCGGGAAGCTGCACATGGATACTTTCAGCCTGAGGTGTGTCCATTGCAGAATAAAGTGGTAACACTTTGTGCTTGGTACATGCGAATACTTCTATAGTCTTCTGGTAGGTGATATAGGTTGTCCATGCTCGGCTCGAATACTTCAGTTGGGGGGAGGCGGTACTGACAATGTTCGAAGAGGACCCAGCCATCAGCTCTCGGCAGCTAGCACAAGCGTTGCACACGGGTAAAAACTCAGTGTAGCGTACTGTCCGTGAACACCGTCTCCATCCATACCATCTGCAGAAAGCCCAGGCGATACAGGAGGAGGACTACTTACGACAGGTGCGGTTTGCGCAGTGGTATTTGCAACACTGCATTCTCCAACTACAATTTTCTAGCTTGGTGCTATTCACCGATGAATGCACGTTTACTAGAGACGGCATATTAAACTTGTGCAATGTACATGTTTGGCGGACGAAAATACGCAGCTGATTCAAAATCGCCTACAGATGGCCGGTATTAACATCTGGGCTGAGACAATTTGTGATCAACTCATTGGGCCATATGTGCTCCCAAACAGACTACCAGGTCCGATCATTTATTAGAGAAGTTTTGCCTACCGTATTGCATGTAGTACCACTAAGTGTTCGGATAGATATATGGCTGCAACACCACGGAGCTCCGAGACACTTTGATGCCGATGTGTGGAATCACTTCGACGTCGCGTAGGGGTGGACCAATTCCATGGCCAGCACGGTCGCATCTGACATCTCTCGAATATTTTATGTAGGGTAGTATGAAGAGTATGGTGTATGGCACAGCGGTAACATCAGCAGAGGACCTCATTGCTCCAGCCCACGGAACCAGGCAGCTGCTACGGTCGCAGGTTCGAATCCTGCCTCGGGCATGGATGTGTGAGATGTCCTTAGGTTAGTAAGGTTTAAGTAGCTTTAAGTCTGATGACCTCATATGCTAAGTTCCGTAGTGCTTAGAGCTGATTACTTCAAACACAGCCACACATATTGGCTCCCGTGCGTGAGGCTCAGTATTGCCGATGTAGGCTCTGCATTGACGTAGGAAGTACGTAGTTTGCAATGTATACAGCGCAATGTTCTACAATGCTGTGTTTACTGAGGTAATGAGGAACGCACACCCATCTCAGACTTCGAAGCTCTCCACCGCTCAAGCTGTACGTTTCAGATATGGATTACATCTTGAAAATCGATCATTGTACCTTCCTGCACAACAAACTAACTTCCTTGTTTTTCTTGAGTCATCCTGTATGTGTCAACCAAAATGAAAATCTTGACTGTTGACAATTTATCAGTCACACGTGCCAGGTGAAACTTCCAATCAAATTGAGAACATCGCTCTCAGAAAACTCTGTATCATTCTAACTTCGTAGAGTTGCAGAGGCACATTTAATTTTCTTAAATCTGATCTTTCATAAAATGTTCATGTCACAGTATACTGTCTACACAATTTAAATATTCCACAGCAGTCACAATTAGAACCTTTCCTTCTACATACGGAATATAACGCCGACACATTCCATTACTAGTGTATTACACTGAATTATTACTTAATTAGAAGTTTAAGTAAAAAAGTTACACACATATGTTAGATGGTGATACACAAAGGTTTCAAATGGCGTCACATTGTGTTCAGTGGTGAATCGCGGTTCTGCACTACACTAGATGACGATCGTTGGTGCGTATGACGGCGAACGGCGGAGAAGTCCCATTCTTCCAGTGTTTCGGAGAGGCACACCGGTGTTACTCCTAGCATCATTCTGACGGAGGCCATCGGGCTATGACTTCAAGTCGCTGCTGGTAACTACGGAGGGAACTCTGATGACACAATGGTACGCTGTAGTCTACTTGCGCTCTGGTGTGTTGCTTCTCATGTGGCGGAAGGCAATGTGACAATGCTCGTCCACATAAAGGCGCATATCTCAGCTATGAACTGCCGAAGTGATATTGAGATGTTCCCGTAGCCAGAAAGATCCCCAAATTTGACCTAGTCCTTATCTGAATTCAACTCAGTCACTGTGACAGTATCAAGGAAATCAAGCACCTGTTACAACAGTTGTGGACCAGCTGGCTTTACAAGGAGATACGACCTTATGACACCCTTCCCAAGTGAATTAATACGTGCATCAAGGCCAGAGGGGGTTCAACCATCATATTGATCAGTGTGCCCATACAGCGAAATTCTTTGTAAACTTCACTCTATTTTCCGTGTAAAATGAATGTATACACTATCCAATCGAAGTACTCGGATACCCCTATGTAGTGCATAACTGACCACTAGATATCTCGAGAGACGAACATTGTAGTGGAAAAGGAGGCTGGGAGTATTACATTGCCAGCGGAGGAGGAATAAGAGCAGGATGGGATTGTCGTGAATGCTCAGCGACTTTGGATTAATCGTTACACACCACAAAGTAACAGATCCATCTCAGACATTTCATCCCTCCTAAACATGCACAAGTCGACTGTTGGTGATGTGATTGTGAAGTGGAAGCGCCTTGGAACATCCACAGCTAAACCAAAACCAAGAAGATCTCATGCAGGGAGGTCAGGGGCCGTCGAGTATTGGGCAAAGTGGTTGTAAAAAACGCACGCGGTCAGCGGCAGGCATCACTCATGAGTTCTAAAGGCAGCAGTCCAGCTACTACAGTGACTGTTGACAGGGAGTCTGGCGTAGAATGGCCGAGCAGTTCCTCATAAGCTACACTTTTTTTGTAGTTAGTGCTAAGCGACTGTTGAAGTAGTGTGAAGAGCAACACCAATGGACTTTGGATGACTGAAAATGAAGTATTTGGAGTGGCGAGTCACGCTACATTCTGCTACAATTGGACGCAAGGGTTTGGCTTCCGTTTTGGCGGACGGCTGTAGAACTTCACCTGCCGACATGTATAGTGCCAATAGTGAAATTTAGTTTCTTAATCGGTTTCGAGCACTTAGTGCCCTTCTTCAATAACGTATACCTATCGTATTATTTGCGAGTGTCAATAGTAAAATGCGTACGGCAAAATGCCGTGGTCACGTGGTTCATAGTGCCTGTACAAAAACGGTAGAAAGTATTTCAACAACAAGTGCAAACATCATGCCACAACAGCAGCTAACCAGCCAATGCGATGGGTATAATCTTCTCAAGAAGGGCGTTAAGGGCCCGTAACCGATTAAGGAATTAAATTCTTTATATTCAACTGGTTGCTGATTATTTAGATTTATACAACTACAGTTGCTGAGGATGGACAAAATACTAAACATAATATTTTTAGTATAGCTACTGTTGACTTCCATTATTTATTTCATAGTTACTTTTAAGTGTTGTATGTCATGGTAAGTATAAGTCTTTTCTGTATTAACTGTGTTACGCAACCATAGTACAAAATATGTAGAATGCCTCATTAGATGTAAGAGAAGACATGCTAACTAATTTTACCAGGGTATTTAAAAGAAAATTAATGTTTTCCTCGAAGGAGAATCATGTGCGGAACTTATCTACAGCCTCTGTTCAGTAAGAAGCCACCATGCAATAAGGAGGCGAAACTGTGTCATCTATGTACATTTTTAAAAGCTTATGAACCTATTGAGAGCTCAGTCCTATTTTCTACACTACAGTCTGGTTAAAGAATCTCTCACGAACAGTAAATCAAAAGTTAAATTCCAAGGTGAAATTTCTGAAAACATAACTGGAGTCCGAAAATCTGATGGATTTTCCCCTGTACTAGTTAGTGGAGTTTGGTGAAAAATCCTTAGAGAAGAGGAATGTTCACTATGGAAAGCTGGAATATATGAACTAACAAAACTACGAACGAAACACAAAGAAATCAAATTAAACTGCCTGGCCTTTGTAGATGACCTTGTCGCCTTTGCCAAAGATACAGAATCAGTTATCACCCAATAAACCTTCTGGAAAGCATATCAGATAACTCGGCCTACAAATCACGACATCCAAAACAGGAAGCAAGACAAATATCGTAAGTGACCCCAAATTGTTGAAAATTTTTTGTGGAAATTAACACAGTCACAATTTTACGTACCTTGGAGAAATATAAACAAAGAAGGAAACAATATCAGATCCCAGAAAATGGAGATGGTGTATCGACTACCCAAGAACACCTATAGTAAAAAATCGATGTCTATTATTGAGAAAATTAGACACCATGAAACTGTCATAAAACCACAGGCGTTCTGTGCAGCAGAGTGCATTGGCACCAGTAAAACATGGTCAATAGAATCGAAATGGAGAAAAAAGAAAGGAGAGTCCTTCGAAAGAGAATGCTTCGAGAGAAGCATAAGTCATAAGCGAGTGACTGCGTGTGAGATCGCTCTCTAAGTTTTCATATATTTTTGGGTTCCAGATACATATTTTATCGGTTTTTGTGATAATATTTACTATATAAGTGACGTATTAGTGGTTTCTTCATTCAGCTCTGCCTTTCTTCTGTTGTGACGTGATATTTGTGAGTGTTTCGTATCGAGCAACTTAACCTCTTGCCTGTGTTTACATTCCGCGCTGACCAGTTGCAGCTGTAGCGGCGCATCGAAAGCTAAGTACTAATTAATTGTTTGTGCATAGTGATTTATTTAGGAACTTTAGTAGTCTTCAACCGGTGTTCGTGGTGTTTTCTGGTGAAATAATTTCAGAAGAACCTTTTGGGAACTGTTTACAGCTCGTTACTGTGTGATTAGACGTTTGATTCTCTTTCTGTATTAGTCTTTTGTTATATTCACATTTGTTGTTTATTAATACTGTTAATAATAGTAGTTACTTCCCTTGTAGAGTAAGTTTGTGATTATTGTAGTCAGGTTTTAGCATCTTCTTATTGTAGTAGCGGAACTTAGAAAAAGTAAAATTTTACCATGAGTGAGAAGTGTGGGCTTTGCCGTAGGTTCGTGATTAGTGGATTGCGGTGTGACACTTGTTCGAAGTATTTTCACTGGGGGGAATGCAGTGGGGAAGCCAGTGGGCATTCTGGTGAGATCCTCTCCTGGAACTGCAGGTTATGTAGCAAGAGTAAACTGATAGAGGAGCAGGAGCGTAAGATCTGTGCCCTTCAGGTGCAGTTGAAAAACGCACAGGAGGAGCTAGATAGGATGAGGAGGGAGAAGGGGGTTGGGGAATGGGAGCTGGCTGTTGGCAAGAGATCTGCTAGGAGAAGAAGATTTTCAGATAGTTTTACTATTGGTGTTTACAATAGATATGACCAACTGTCAGAGTCTAGTGGAGAGGAATCTCTAGTAGCTGTAGATGTAGGAAGTATGCAGCAGACCTCAGTAGTTACTGTGCCTAGAACAGTTGCAAAGTCGAAGAGAAAGAAGAAGGTTCTGCTGTTAGGTAGTTCACATGGCAGAGGTGTAGGCCAGCAGTTGCAGGAAGTGCTGGGAAGTGAGTACCAGGTCACCAGCATTGTGAAGCCTAATGCAGGGTTGGCTCAGGTGACTGTTAACATAGGGGGGTTATGTAGGGATTTTACTAAAGAGGATCAGGTAGTGATTGTGGGTGGGGCTGGTAATAGTATTGGTAGGGATGGGGAGTATAACATAGATGGTGACCTGGAAAAGATAGCCACTCAGACTGGCAACACGAATGTGCATTTCGTGGAACTGTTTCAGCGTCACGATCGGCCTCATCTTAATACAGCCATCAGGCGTAATAACATGAGACTTGGGGGTGCGCTGATGACAGAAAGCATGGGTCACATTTCAGTGGTGTCGGTGGAGTCTATCAGCAGGACGGGTTTCACTAGACACGGCCTGCACCTCAACAGGTATGGGAAGGGGAGGTTGGCAAAGCTTATAGGTGATCACTCATGGGAAAATTCCTGCAGTAGTGTGTGTTAGATCTGCACCTTTTTTAGATTGAAGTCAGCTGATAGGTATTCCTGCTTAAGGGAAGTCTCTCTAACAAGGGAATCACTTTTGACAAAGCTTAGGTATCCGAGTAATGAGGGAATTAGTATATTTCATCAAAATATACAAGGTATTAGGGATAAAGTTAGTGAACTGCTTATAGATGTTGACTCTGAAATTATTGGTATATCTGAACACTTCTTAAATAAGGAGATAATTCAGAGGCTTCCTTTACCAGGATACAGGTTGGCTGGCTGCTTTTCGAGGAGCTCTTTGCGGTGTGGGGGAGTAGCCATGTATGTGAAAAACGGCATCGCATTTGAGTCAATTGATGTTTCAAAGTACTGCACTGAAAAGGTGTTTGAATGTTGTGCAGGTGTGGTTAAATTTAACGGAGTTAAACTTGTAACTGTTGTTATTTATAGATCCCCAGACTCCGATTTCACAGCATTTTTGCTAAAGCTAGAGGAGGTTCTTGGTTCACTTTATAGGAAATACAAAAAGTTAGTTATATGTGGTGACTTCAATATTAATTGTATAAGTGATTGTGCAAGGAAGAGGATGCTGGTAGACCTCTTTAATTCATATAATCTTATGCAAACCGTATTCTTTCCAACGAGAGTGCAAGGGAACAGTAGAACAACCATAGACAACATTTTTGTTCATTCCTCATTACTAGAAGGGCATTCTGTTAGAAAAAAGGTGAATGGCCTTTCAGATCATGATGCGCAAATTTTAACTTTAAAAGATTTTTATGCTGCAACTCGTGTTAAATATAGTCATCAGCTGTTCAGGAAAGCTGATCCGGTTGCTGTAGAGACCTTTGTAAACCTTATAAAGGAACAAGAGTGGCAAGATGTTTATAGCGCTGAGACAGTAAACGATAAATATAATGCTTTTCTAAAGACCTTTCTCATGCTCTTTGAAAGTTGCTTTCCGTTACAACGTTTAAAACAGGGTACTAGCACAAACAGGCAGCCTGGGTGGCTGACTAGAGGGATAAGAATATCTTGTAGAACAAAGTGGCAATTATATCAAAACGTTAGAAACAGTCAAAATCTAAATGCAGCAGCCCATTACAAACAGTATTGTAAGGTGCTTAAAAATGTTATTAGGAAGGCAAAAAGTATGTGGTATGCAGATAGAATAGCTAAGTCTCAGGATAAAATTAAAACCATATGGTCAGTCGTAAAGGAAGTTGCTGGTCTGCAGAGACAGGTCGAGGATATAGAATCAGTGCGTAGTGGGAATGTCCGTGTTACTGATAAGTCGCATATATGTACAGTATTTAATAATCACTTTCTGAATATAGCAGGTGAACTAAATAGAAACCTACTTCCAACAGGGAATCATATAGCGCTCTTAGAAAAAAGTGTTCCGAGACTGTTACCTGAAATGCTCCTCCATGATACTGACAAGAGGGAGATTGAGTTAATAATTAAATCACTAAAGACCAAGAACTCTCATGGATATGACGGGGTATCTAGCAGAATACTGAAGTATTGTTCTATGTATGTTAGCCCAGTACTTAGCCATATCTGTAACTTTTCCTTTAAGAGTGGTCGGTTTCCTGATCGATTAAAATACTCGGTAGTGAAGCCACTTTATAAAAAGGGAGACATTGATAATGTTGACAATTTTAGACCTATTTCTATGCCATCGGTGTTTGCTAAAGTTATCGAGAAGGTTGTATATACAAGGTTACTGGAGCATTTAAATTCACATAATTTGTGTCAAATGTTCAGTTTGGTTTTAGAAATGGTTTAACAACTGAAAATGCTATATTCTCTTTTCTCTGTGAGGTTTTCGACGGATTAAATAAAAGGTTGCGAACGCTAGGTGTTTTCTTTGATTTAACGAAGGCTTTTGACTGTGTTGACCACAAAATATTACTGCAGAAGTTGGACCATTATGGAGTAAGGGGAGTAGCTTACAATTGGTTCGCCTCTTACTTTAAGAACAGAAAGCAGAGGGTAATTCTCCGCAATATTGAGAGTGGTAGTGATGTTCAGTCCCAATGGGGCACTGTTAAGTGGGGCGTTCCCCAAGGGTCGGTGCTGGGGCCACTGCTGTTTCTTATTTATATAAATGATATGCCTTCTAGTATTACAGGTGATTCAAAAATATTTCTGTTTGCTGATGACACCAGCTTGATAGTGAAGGATCTTGTGTGTAATATTGAAACAGTAACAAATAATTTAGTTCATGAAATAAGTTCGTGGCTTGTGGAAAATAATTTGATGCTAAATCACAGTAAGACTCAGTTTTTACAGTTTCTAACTCACAATTCAACAAGAACTGACATTTTAATCAGACAGAATGGGCATGTTATAAGCGAGACGGAACAGTTCAAGTTCCTAGGCGTACGGATAGATAGTAAGCTGTTGTGGAAAGCCCATGTTCAGGATCTTGTTCAGAAACTAAATGCTGCTTTATTTACCATTAGAACAGTATCTGAAATAAGTGACACTTCAACACGAAAAGTAGTCTACTTCGCATATTTTCATACGCTTATGTCGTATGGTATTATTTTTTGGGGTAATTCTTCTGATTCAAAAAGGGTATTTTTGGCTCAAAAACGGGCTGTTCGAGCTATATGTGGTGTAAGTTCGAGAACCTCTTGTCGACCCCTATTCAAAAATCTGGGAATTCTGACATTGCCCTCACAGTATATATTTTCTTTAATGTCGTTTGTTGTTAGCAATATTAGCCTATTCCCAAGAGTTAGCAGCTTTCACTCAGTTAATACTAGGCAGAAATCAAATCTGCATGTAGAATGCAGTTCCTTGACTCTTGTGCAGAAAGGAGTGCAGTATTCTGCTGCATCCATTTTCAATAAGCTACCACAAGAACTCAAAAATCTTAGCAGTAGCCCAAACTCTTTTAAGTCTAAACTGAAGAGTTTCCTCATGGCTCACTCCTTCTATTCTGTCGAGGAGCTCCTGGAAGAGCTAAAAAATTAAGCAAATTCCAGTGTTACATTGTTGATTGTCTTCATTTAAACTTAAGACTTGTCACCTGAATATGTTTTTTTTTCTATATTTCATTTTATCTGTTTCTAATATCGTGTTATAATTTCATGTATTGACTCGTTCCATGACCATGGAGATTTCTCCTTAATTTGGTCCCACGGAACAATAAATAAATAAAATAAATAAAAAAGAGAATGGAACCTACAAATTAAGATGCAACAAATAACTCTATCAAAATACCCCCGAAGTCTTAGTCACAATCGGGAAAACGTGAGTCGATTTATTTGGAGACGTGAAATGGAATGATAAATTAACTATAAGATTCTTCGAGTGTTTCAGTAACAAAATAAATGGATCAGAGATATTCAAAAAGACGTAGATTGCTACATCTGGACATACAGCTCACCAACATAGCAGTAAAGGGACACGGGCTGCCTACACGTGAGAGTGCAGGGGCCAAGACAACGACAAACCAAACAACGCGAGCACGTTCGACAAGAATAATTAATACGAAGAATGTTACTAACATGGGAAACTCCCCATAGCAACCCTCTCAGGTTTAGTGGTACGATGTCCAGTGGATAGCCCGTCAAAAACAGAACACAGATCAAGTATTAAACAGGAATAAAATGTACTGAAGCGTGTAATAAAAGGCAAGACAGAAACAGCGAACGGTCCGTGCTTAACAAGTGCAGTATCAAGAGAAGAGAAAGAACCACGGCGTCGTGGTTGGGTGCTCACGGTGTTGGTCTACCAAGTGGGCAAGCTAGGTTCCAAATTCCCTTGTGCTATTTATTTTTGTTTATTTTCCTCAACATAATGGACGTCCGGTCATCGAGATGTTTTTTTTCTCTTTCTGTGGTCTTAGCAGTTATCATACCATGCACTGGTAATGGAATATGAATAATATGGTAAACATACATTACCATCGAAGGTAAATATGATGAATAGTGAGGGCAGGCGACATACCACATACACGTCTCACAGAAATGAATACAACAAATAAACGGGTGTGACCTATGTTACAACAATGGAATTCAAGTGTCAAAACGGAACGCAACTTCAAAAACGTTTAATACTCATGTTTTGACAAAGCACAGAAAAACTGAGTTATTGTGGAACTGTTGCGTTCATTTGTTGCAGCTAACTATTATGATTCCATGATTTCCGTGGGAGAGATCACATTCACATTCACACGGACACCTGTATCGGGCAAGAAAGTGTGTCTCACTCACTTACCAGTTGTACAAATTAAATGCGTCGATAAGAGATTCCTATCATACACTCCTGGAAATTGAAATAAGAACACCGTGAATTCATTGTCCCAGGAAGGGGAAACTTTATTGACACATTCCTGGGGTCAGATACATCACATGATCACACTGACAGAACCACAGGCACTTAGACACAGGCAACAGAGCATGCACAATGTCGGCACTAGTACAGTGTATATCCACCTTTCGCAGCAATACAGGCTGCTATTCTCCCATGGAGACGATCGTAGAGATGCTGGATGTAGTCCTGTGGAACGGCTTGCCATGCCATTTCCACCTGGCGCCTCAGTTGGACCAGCGTTCGTGCTGGACGTGCAGACCGCGTGAGACGACGCTTCATCCAGTCCCAAACATGCTCAATGGGGGACAGATCCGGAGATCTTGCTGGCCAGGGTAGTTGACCTACACCTTCTAGAGCACGTTGGGTGGCACGGGATACATGCGGACGTGCATTGTCCTGTTGGAACAGCAAGTTCCCTTGCCGGTCTAGGAATGGTAGAACGATGGGTCCGATGACGGTTTGGATGTACCGTGCACTATTCAGTGTCCCCTCGACGATCACCAGTGGTGTACGGCCAGTGTAGGAGATCGCTCCCCACACCATGATGCCGGGTGTTGGCCCTGTGTGCCTCGGTCGTATGCAGTCCGGATTGTGGCGCTCACCTGCACGGCGCCAAACACGCATACGACCATCATTGGCACCAAGGCAGAAGCGACTCTCATCGCTGAAGACGACACGTCTCCATTCGTCCCTCCATTCACGCCTGTCGCGACACCACTGGAGGCGGGCTGCACGATGTTGGGGCGTGAGCGGAAGACGGCCTAACGGTGTGCGGGACCGTAGCCCAGCTTCATGGAGACGGTTGCGAATGGTCCTCGCCGATACCCCAGGAGCAACAGTGTCCCTAATTTGCTGGGAAGTGGCGGTGCGGTTCCCTACGGCACTGCGTAGGATCCTACGGTCTTGGCGTGCATCCGTGCGTCGCTGCGGTCCGGTCCCAGGTCGACGGGCACGTGCACCTTCCGCCGACCACTGGCGACAACATCGATGTACTGTGGAGACCTCACGCCCCACGTGTTGAGCAATTGGGCGGTATGTCCACCCGGCCTCCCACATGCCCACTATACGCCCTCGCTCAAAGTCCGTCAACTGCACATACGGTTCACGTCCACGCTGTCGCGGCATGCTAGCAGTGTTAAAGACTGCGATGGAGCTCCGTATGCCACGGAAAACTGGCTGACACTGACGGCGGCGGTGCACAAATGCTGCGCAGCTAGCGCCATTCGACGGCCAACACCGCGGTTCCTGGTGTGTCCGCTGTGCCGTGCGTGTGATCATTGCTTGTACAGCCCTCTCGCAGTGTCCGGAGCAAGTATGGTGGGTCTGACACACCGGTGTCAATGTGTTCTTTTTTCCATTTCCAGGAGTGTATGACACACGTACGTCACTGGTGGCGTTTATGATACACCAGACGTGTTTTCCGGGGGAGGATTCGGCTGACTTGCCGCTTATTATCAAACGCTTGCGGTTCCCATTCGAAAGCCACTTCCTTTAGGCTGCTAATATAGTAGTGCGCAGAATCAACAGTCATTAAACATCGCTGTTGCAAACGGACTTTACACCACAGTACAGACACAAATTTGAATAAGGCGAACAGCAAAAAAAAAAAAAAAAAAAAAAAAAAAAAAAATGGCCTCCGCGCACAGATACAAATTTCTATAAACCGAACAGCGGAAAAAAAATGGGAAGACGGAGATTTGGACACAGCTCGTCCGCTTGGCAGTCCAACACCGCAACCACTTCTTTTGTTCGTTGAATTTTGTCATAGCACACGTCACATGACATCCGTTGAAGCTCGTTGTTGATGCATTCAGCCTTTTTTGTTATTACAGAGACCAGACAGCTATATGACCGTCCACGCTGATCTACCGTGCCGGCAGCCCATATGCCATTTCTCTGCCTTGCTGTTCTATAGAACACTACTTGTTCTTAGACCACTGTTTATATTTTGCTTTTTTTTTTTCACAGTCCAGTACAGTACACTTTCTTGCTGTGTTCGTGCTTGATCTGTGTTCAGTTTTGGAGGGCTGCCCACTGGACCCTGTTACTACTAAATCTGAGGAGGTTGCGAAGGGAATTTCCTTTGCGATGGCAGTTCAAGACACCTACATTGCGACTCAGGGCGCTTGCCTCGCCGGCAGGCGGCAGCAGCATAAGTACTGGAAGGCACAGCCATCGCCGACCTACACTACTGGCCATTAAAATTGCTACACCAAGAAGAAATGCAGATGATAAACGGGTATTCATTGGACAAATATATTATACTAGAACTGACATGTGATTACATTTTCACGCAATTTGGGTGCATAGATCCTGAGAAATCTATACCCAGAACAACCACCTCTGGCCGTAATAACGGTCTTCATACGCCTGGGCATTGAGTCAAACAGAGCTTGGATGGGGTATACAGGTACAGCTGCCCATGCAGCTTCAACACGATACCACAGTTTATCAAGAGTAGTGACTGGCGTATTGTGACGAGCCAGTTGCTCGGCCACCATTGACCAGACGTCTTCAGTTGGTGAGAGATCTGGAGAATGTGCTGGCCAGGGCAGCAGTCGAACATTTTCTGTATCCAGAAAGGCCCGCACAGGACCTGCAACATGCGGTCGTGCATTATGCTGCTGAAATTTAGGGTTTCGCAGGGATTGAATGAAGGGTAGATCCACGAATCGTAACGCATCTGAAATGCAATGTCCACTGTTCAAAGTGCCGTCAATGCGAACAAGAGGTGACCGAGACGTGTAACCAATGGCAACCCATACCATCACGCCGGGTGATACGCCAGTATGGCGATGAAGAACACACGGTTCCAATGTGCGTTCAGCGCGATGTCGACAAACACGGATACGACTATCATGATTCTGTAAAAAGAAACTGGATTCATCCGAAAAAATGACGTTTTTGCCATTCGTGCACCCAGTTTCGGCGTTGAGTACACTATCGCGGTCGCTCCTGTCTGTGGTTCAGCGTCAAGGGTAACCGCAGCCATGGTCTCCGAGCTGATAGTCCATGCTGCTGCAAACGTCATCGAACTGTTCGTGCAGATGGTTGTTGTCTTGCAGACGCCCCCATCTGTTGACGCAGGGATCAAGAGGTGGCTGCACGATCCGTTACAACCATGCGGATAAGATGCCTGTCATCTCGACTGCTAGTGATACTGTGCCGTTGGGATACAGCACTGCGTTCCGTATTACCCTCCTGAAACCACCGATTTCATATTCTGCTAACAGTCATTGGATCTCGACCAACGCGAGCAGCAATGTCACGATACGATAAACTGCAATCGCGATAGGCTACAATCCGACATTTATCAAAGTCGGAAACGTGATGGTATGCATTTCTCCTCCTTACACGAGGCATCGCAACAACATTTCACCAGACAACGCCGGTCAAATGCTATTTGTGAATGAGTAATCGGTCAGCACGTTGTCGGTGTCGCCACCGGCGCCAACCTTGTGTGAATGATCTGAAAAGCTAATCATTTGCATATCACAGCATCTTCTTCCTGTCGGTTAAATTTCGCGGCTGTAGCACGTCATCTTCGTAGTGTGGCTATTTTAATGGCCAGTAGTGTATTTCCTTCCCCCACATCATGTGGCCGCAAATAATACTCGACCAATAAATCCGCTCATCTGTACTTCAGCCATCGCACAGCCTAATTCTGGCAGTTGAAGCTAGCTCGCGAACTGGTGAACGCAGAGACTGGAGATACGTGGCATGGGCAGCAGTCTTCGTCTTTGATACTCTGAGACTTGGTCTCACGACGCTCAGCCTTCCGGACTTTGGTATCTCAGATTGTTACTGTGATTCAGAGTTAGTGTGATTGCTAAACTACGAGCTTTGTCCAGAAAGTAAGTACCGATCGGTCGCGAAATGGAAACCACAGTGAAAACCAGAAACGTTTTATTTGCAACAGCTGGTTACACCTTCCACCCACTTCTCTACACAGTCGCCGCTCCAGCTTCGAGTTTTGTCGTAGTGTTGTATCAACTTTCCAATATCCTCGTCATAGAAAGCAGCCTCCTGTGCTTTTGGCCAGTTATCTGCACTGGTCTGCAGCTCGTTGTCTGTGGAAAAATTTTGTCTCCATAGCCTGCAGAGCTGAGACTCAGGGGGAGCCAATTACGGACTGTATTGTGTGTGATCACTTCTCATCAGAAACGCTGCAGGAGCGTCTTCATTGCCCCTGCAGTGTGCGGCCGAGAATTGACATGAAGAGGGTACTGCTCGACAGTTGTGTTATGTGGGCTGCATGACACAGGCGAAATCTCTAACCAGGCCCTCATACTTGGCTGGAGACGCTATTCCCTACGCATCTTTACGTGCTCACTGTTCACTCAAAACTGAAAAGAACGACTCGACACGATCGACGGGCATAGTGGAGACACCGTCCAACACATCTGTGCAAAGCTTTACGGGATTTGCCCAGTGGTTTCCATTTCGCGACCGATCGGAACTTTACAACCCTCGTATTTTGTGTTCTTGTTCATTAATGCTGCAGGAAGGAGAAGAGAGTATTAATGTATTTATTAATAAATCTACTGTTTGTTGTCTACCTGGGTGTAAGTACTGGGAAGACAGGAAGAAGAATCTCATTCAAGAAAACGACTCCTCTGAGACCTTGTTTGGTGCTGTCTGCCGTCGGCCACATTCGACCCAAAAATTGAAGAATGATATTGACGAATGGAAATCAAAATTTGCTCTTAGTTAAGTGATTTTTTGTTTTAGAAGAACGCGGACCTAGCTCTTAAGCAGTATAAGCTTTCATTACAGAACGTCTCCTGTACGAGCTACTGTGCTCAATGGAGCAACATGTGAAACAGGAATTGATACTGACAATGCAGAGAAGCTATCTTACGGCTATCTTTGATCAATGATCTGCCTGGTACAAATGGACAGAGCTCCTACAACTAGGTTTGATCGTCATATGATGAAACAGGATCCCCCCTTAGTTAATATTCCTGTCAGCAACGACGGAGTTCATGCAAAAATCCTACAAAATTCATCTGACAGGTGAAATAAGGAAAGGGGAAGACACTCGATTCCTCATCAACGAAAAGATTACAAAATCTGTAGTACCTAATTTTTGCATAAATGAAACATGTTAATTATGAAATCTGACTGTTCCCAGAATTTACCGAATAGTAGGCTCACTTGAACTAGAGTAATCATTAACATTCATCAACACAAGCAGTTAAGTTCCCATAATGGCTCTGGAATACTGCAGTATAACGAATTTTTAGCTTTTCTTTATTCTTCACGAAACTGCCAATTTAAAGATTTCTTGTTGTCTATACCCTCTATACACTCCGCCAACGAAAATCATCCTACTCTGGTGTGACTGGACGGATTTAACTGGCTTAATGGTGAACACTTTATGATGTACATATTTTGCTAGCACTTCGAATGAAGTATTGTACTATACACTGCAAAATATCCCTGAATAAATGTAAGAAAGTGTAACAATCACAAACGCTACGACCAAATTATATATACGGTGTTTCAAAAATACCTTCACAAACTTTGGCGACCAGCAAACATGGACACTAAAATGCATATCTTAAGAGCTACGAGCACTTTTTCGTCACTATGAAACAGTGCAAGCTCTTTGCTTTCCCTATTTTAGGATGATGTAGTATGGACCAAAAGAAGAAAAAAAAGGCCGGTAAACAGGAGCTCTAAAATGTATGCCTTAAATGCCAAGAGCACTTGATCAATCGTTTCAAAAAGCCACGTGTGAAAATATGATTCTTCAAGCAATCATATTCTCACGTTCTATTGATCACACAGAAAAGGGGACAAGGGTTTTGAATAGCCATTAGCATATCGATCATTTGTTTCCCTATTGGAAGAACAGTTATATTGCAGCTACACTGCAGTACAGAGTCAAAATGCGAACTACACATTTCCTCCAGCTGAGGAAACAAGCAAATCGTCTGATTCTTGCGCATTAGATGTCTAGTACCCTCTTTGGAAGCTTACAAAAGTACCATTTGTTCATGGGCGATTCCTGGGGAAACAGTGAGAAACAATGATTTTTGGATACCAAAATTACCAGTTGTGGGCATGACCACTTTTATAACTCTGTTAATGGCAAGTCATAAACATTTCTTCCATATGTACTTAACGATGATGCTATCGGATACTTCGAAAGTTTTTCCGATATCATTATTCATTATCGGGATCCAGAGGTTGAAAGCTTATGTATATATAATGGCCTGGTGCTTCCTGTCGGAATATTCAAGTGACATGCTGGAGACAATTTCGCTGGTGGCTCAGAAGTCCGATGCGAGAGCCGAACTGGCACTCACAAGCGAGGCAAATATGAGTCACTCCAGCAGGAAGGTTAGTCGTAAGCTCATGTCTGCGCGATCATTTTGCAGCTAAGTTGTTAAGCCTTGGTTGATCGTGCATCTTGCTTCCATCTGCAGTCAGTTTTCCTCCATTTGCTGCGATCGTCGGCGAGTTGCCACCACTTGTCACTGTCAATATTAAATGCGCACATATCACGCTTGTCGCAATCCATAAAGCGTAGTGAAGGTCTTCCACGAGGTCTCTTTGCTCCTGCTATTTCACTGAGTAATGTGCGCCGGGGCAGACGGTAGTGGTCCATAAGATGCAGGCGACGTTGCTTGAGCGTGGCATTGATAGTGGTTTTGCAATTTCCAGAATAATATCATTTGCAACTTGATCCTTCCATGATATTCCCAAGTTGCTCCGTAAGCACCGCAGGTGAAAGGCTTTGAGCTTTCGTTCCTGTTTGGCATACGACGTCCAAGTCTCGGCTCCATACAGGAGAGCACTCAGCAATCATGATTGATACACAAGTATTTTTGTCGACAATGTAAGATGTTTGTTGTCCCATGCTCGTGTGCGGAACTTTCCGAAGGTGCTGGTGGCCTCTCTTGTTCGTGCATTTATCTCGTCATCTAGGGAGAGATCTTCTGTCATTGTTGAACCAAGATAGCAGAATTTATCGAGTACCTTCAACAAGGAGCCGTCCAGTTCGATGTCAGGCGGATCTGTGTATCCCTGTGCCATGACAATCGTCTTCTTAACGTTTATAGACATGGAGAAGAGCTTGCATGCAGTAAAGAAGGCCGGCTGGAGTGGCCGAGCGGTTCTAGGCGCTACAGTCTGGAACCGCGCGACCGCTACGGTCGCAGGTTCGAATCCTGCCTCGGGCATGGATGTGTGTGATGTCCTTAGTTAGGTTTAAGTAGTTCTAAGTTCTAGCGGACTGATGACCTCAGAAGTTAAGTCCCATACTGCTCAGAGCCACTTTTTGCAGTAAAGAAGTTATGCACAAGCTCTTGCAGATCGTCTTGAGTATGCGCTACAAATGCAGAATCGTCAGCAAATAAAAGGATATTTACAAGCAAGTCTTCTCGGAAGCGCTTGGATCTGAGTGGAGAAATGTTGTAGAGCTTCCCATCAGCTATGGTATACAGATGAATGCCCAGGTTAGTTTTACCAAAAGCAACTTTGAGGAGTGCTGGGAAAAGAATATTGAACAGAGTGTGAGCCAATACGCAGCCTTGACGAACCCCTCTTTTCACAGCAAACGGGTCAGATGTGATTCCACCGAAAACCACAGCACCTTCCATATCTTCGTGAAAAACCATTATCATCTTTAAGAGCTTTGGAGGACACCCTATCTTCAAAAGGCCTTCTCTGCTGTGCCGAAAGCCTTGTTTAGGTCGATAAAGGTAATGAACAGAGGGATTTCTGCTCGCGGCACATTTCCTGAATTTGCCGGAATGTGAAGATCATATCAAATGTAGATCGTTGGGGACGAAACCTACGTTGTTCCTCAGGGTATATGCTCTCGGCAAGCTTCTGAAGTCTCCTCAACACGACACTGGCAAATGTTTTTCCTCGTATACTCAGAAGTGAGATTCCACGGTGACAGTTGCAATCGCCGCGATCACCTTCACCTTTGTATGCCGCATGTCCTGCGGCACACTACCCTCAGACGAACATTTCAGTAAGAGGCTGAAAAGCAGCAGAAAAACTGGCTTAAGTTTTACAATTCCTGCTGAGATGTTGTCTTTGCCAGGACACTTACCACATTTAAGCTATGCAGTTGCTTTTTGAAGCTCCTGCATAGTAGACGTGACATCCAAGTCACGGTAAGGTGTCATCTGAGGAATGTCATCCATTGCGTTTGGACTTATGTTGATTGGATGTGAGTAGAGGCTGCAGTAATGTTCCACCCAAAGATGCAATTGACGATTTCGATCTGTGATGACTTTTCCATCTATTTCCTTGAGCGGCAAGCTCTTCTTTGGAATGGATCCAATGGCTCGTTTAATGCCCGAGTACACACCACCAATGTCGCCAGCATTGAAACACTCCTGTATGCCACTGCAAAGTTGCTCCCAATAGGCTCTGGCTCTGAGCACTATGGGACTTAACATCTGAGGTCATCAGTCCCCTAGAACTTAGAACTACTTAAACCTAACTAAGGACATCACACACATCCATGCCCAAGGCCGGATTCGAACCTGCGACCGTAGCGGTCGCGCGGTTCCAGACTGTAGCGCCTAGAACCGCTCGGCCACTCCATCCGGCCGCTGCCAATAGGAATTGATGCAGTTGCGGACTGTGCATTGAACAACTGCCTCTACTTTCCTTAGTTCCCTGTGTGTAGAATTGCATGGGTTTTCATGCCTGATGACAGTGGACTGACGCTTAGCCTCAAGGAGACGTTTCAGGACATCTACGTTCTCGATGAACGAATCCTGGGATTTTGCTTCCAGATTACCGAACACATTTCCAGCCGCAACTGTAGGAAGCGATTTTATCTTCTACCAGTCTTCAGAAATACGAGCGGTTAGGTCCCAGGGATCTACATTTTTTCGTATCTCGTCAATAAGTACTTCTACCGCAGCAGTGTTTCTTGTTTGGCGAAGATTAACTTTTGTTTTGCAAGGTGTTCTGGCAGAGTGAAACCTTTTAGTCACGAAGCGCACTAGCGCACTTTTGTCGCTATTAGTGCATGACCCGTGTCACAGTCTGCACAAAGGAATGAACGTGTATGAAGAAAGTAACGCAGATATTTCCTTTTACTTAGAATAAGATATAATTGGCGCCAATGTTTTGAGCGGAAGTGCTTCCAGGAACCCTTGTGGTTCCGTTTGCCTTTAAAGTATGTGTTGGTGACACACAACTGATACTTTGCACTGAATTCAAGCAACCGTACACCATTTTCATTCATCTTGCCCACTCTTTGTTTGCCTAGGTAGTCGGGCCAAGTGGCACAATCACTACAAATACGAACGTTAAAATCACCAACGATGCATAGACGGTCCCCGGAGCGCACTCCTTGTACCAAATCGCTGAGCTGTTCATAAAACTGATCCTTGGCATCTGCAGCTGAGGTAAGTGTTGATGCATATACAGGTATCAGCGTCAGTGGTCCACTATTTGTTGTGAAACGCAGAGTCATAATGCGTTCTGAGATCCCGATCGGGTTTTAGGTACAACACAGCAAGTCATTGCGGACAGCAATACCGATTCCGTGCTGTCTGGTGGATAGTAACATCTTTGCTCTTCCAGAAAAAAAGTGTAGTTTTTTTCCCGTAATGAGCCATTTTCTGGTAGCCTGGTTTCCTGCAGTGCTATTACAGCGATATTGAGTCTGACCAGCTCTAAGTTGGTAGCAGCCGTTATGCGTAGATATTGTGATCTTCTGCAGGTGTCCGGGAAGCCTTGCAGCTTACTGTGGATGTTCCATGTACCGATGCGTAATGAAATATCTTTACTTGTGAGCTCTGCAACATCCATGTACTAATTTATATTTACATGACAAACCCTATTTTTAGGGCTATATTTTAATTTGGACAAATGGATCTATGCAGACATTTGTAAAAACGGCGATGATACATCAGTCCATACTAATGTAAAATTGCCACCTTCTGAAGAAGACAAATTTAAATTTGTTGAAATCTAGGTAAAGATTTCTTTATCCATTGCAACTGGTCGGCTGTTTGTAATTTTATTTTATTTTACTTTTTATTATTGTTGCAGCAGGTATCGATATTATGGTGACGACTTCTAGCAGTGCTAGTGTTCCATACGCTGAGTGGAACAATCGGCACCAGGACGGACCAGTACCTAACCAACTGGAGGCTGCCCAGCTTCAAGCGGGCGGTGACTGGCGAATAGACTTACGATGGGGCCTCCCACTGTCAATACCGACCCCTGGCGCCCACTCCTACGTCCATTATAACAAGCTCATGACCGGTAACTGCCGCTATCCGTGTTGTTTTCACATGGATGGAGTGTCCTGTCCACGGATGCTACAGCGCCTGGACGCAGGTTTTAGGTGACGACGAGCTTGCCCACTACTCGTGCTACCCTCTCGGCCTAGCTGACTGGTTCCAAAGGTGCGAAAATACGCGACGTGCGGAGTCAGGTTAGCTGCAGGCAATTGTCGCTCATTTCCGGTTGGACCGTACTTGCGCGTAACGGAAGTGCCGATTCCGGGTTTCGGTTTGAACTCGTCCCTCTCCTATACGGATGGTATGCCAATGCTAACGAAGTCCGTATTTCCGAAGACAAGAGATGGGACACAGGATAGAATAAGGGGAAAGAAAGGGCGTTGTGACACATACGTTTTCTGTACTTATGCAGAAAAAAGCAGAAACCTATTTTAGCCGTTTTTGCACCTCTGGCCGCAGTTATGTAAATAATTAACAATAGAAAACGGCTCAAATTTTAATTGTACACACTTCAGACGTTTATGTAGAAACGGCATCTCCTGTTTTCGAAATTTCTCTACCCCTTGCCAAGATAAATCCGAAAACTCATGTTTTATGCGTACCATTAGTGCCAGTTATGGGGATGGATGAAGACAATAGCTGTGGGAGCCAGAGAGGAGATAGTGATGCTCTTTGATGGTGGCAGAATGAGTTGAATGCAAGTAGTTACAGTGGAGGAAAACGAAGGAGGAGACAGTGGAAATGAAAAAGAGAGATGAGTGGAGACCATACATAGGCTTGTGTGAGAGTGGGTCTGCGATATAACTCGAAAAAATTTGCCCTTTCTCCCCTATCCTCCATATCCACTTATTAAAGTTCCCTGGTCTATGGGTCAAAACCACGAGAAAACCATCCCCAAGGACGTGTATGGAGAGGAGACAATATTGGTTGAAGAAAAATATAGCAGACTGTAGACAAGAAAGAAACAGTGGCAGCGGGAGAGAAAAAGGATAGGGCGGAGACAATGGCATGGGAACAGAGACAGTGGAAGTGTCAGGGAAAGATACAGTGGTTGGAAGAGCAAGAGGAAGATATGAAGACAGTAGCAGCGGGAGATACAGACAGGAGAAAATGTGAATGGGGGAGATATATGGACAGTGACAGTGTCAAGGAGACGCTGAGTGTGAAGGCTTCACCACTACGAGAGACTGGGTAAAGGATTTAGAATGCTTCGTCTTAAAAAAGCGCGAGTATCTTCGCATGCCAAAATTTGGTGAGGACGGTGAATTGAGAAATGAGGCACTTTACCCTACTTTTCCGTCAGGGTCCTTTTTCTGTTTCGACAGGAGCATTTTGTAGTTGGGAGAAGAGATATGTTTCACAATATCCAAGATGAACATGTGCCCATAGCTCTTAGATATGCATTTTAGGGCCCAATTTTACGAAACATTTTTTCTTCCTTTGTTGTCAGTCACCTGACCCACAAAGTATGTGAAAGTATTTCTGAAAAACTTTGCACAGTGAGATAAAACAATAAAATAAAAAATACTATGTTTGATAGTACGATAGGAATTCAATAATAAGTAACACACGCAAGTGCATAAAGAATTTAACGTGGACGGATACCACTTGCATTAGCATTTAATTGTGAAATTCAGTTTTAGTTCCGTCTTTTTAATTACTGGAATCATTGTTTGAATGCCATTGTGACAAATTTATGTGAGATGGACAATAAAATGGAAAACCATGTATATGAATTCAAAAGAAATTTCGGTTTATTTAACAAATTTCTAAATGTCCGTAACAGCAATAATGTACTGCTGTGAGGAATTGTGAATGATATTCTTCGGCCCGAAAAAATATTTCAGTAATGCGGTCTTTCTCAAATAATGCAGCTGCAGCTTTCCTCTTGAAATAGATCAGGTAAAAGAGATATGGTAAAAACTGCGTACCGTATTCTCGTTGCATGAAGCGTTGACGGTTGACGATGCGGAACAAGTGTGATTCATACTGAACTACGTAATGTTTACTCAATTCAATGCATGTAATAAGCACTTTTAACGACTGTTCGAATGTAGTTCAATACTGAAGTCAGTTCACTCGGTAAACATGTCTTTTTACAGTCGCTGATGTCATATTACTCCACGATATATCAGTTCGTGATAAGAGGAAGTCCGTGTTGTGCCTAGAAAGCAGTCCTGTTAGTACATGCGTCACTGTCCCACTCTAATGTTGTAGTTTTTATAGTATCGCCTAGAAAATTAGTTCAAGACGTTTAAAATTTAAGTACAGCATGCCCTTTGTTTTCAAATTCCGCAATAAGAAAAAAAAACCAGCTTATATACCCGCAGTTACAAATACGGCACCCATACCGTGTTACTAATCAACAACCAACGCCCCTGAAGTCTGGTCTTCAGATTGTTATCAGAAATAAAAGTTGCAGAATACAGGGTACTGGGCTTAAAATCCGAAAAATGAAACTTTTTTAAAAAATCAAATATTTACAACAAAATAGAAATGAAAGTGAAACTCCTTTTACATACTAGTAGCGGTATCTTCCAAGAGTAACACTCTTTAAAACAGCGCTGTCCAGATTTGCGCCGGCATGCCCCGGGCATGGATGTGTGTGATGTCCTTAGGTTAGTTAGGTTTAAGTAGTTCTAAGTTCTAGGAGACCGATGACCACAGCAGTTAAGTCCCATAGTGCTCAGAGCCATTTGAACCATTTGAGCCCAGATTTGCGAATGCGGCTTCGATAGCGGTGCGTAAAGATGTGACATTAGGGTGTCTTGTCTTGTTGGTAACTCTTTGGACCACACTCCATAGTAGTCGAGGAGGTTGAAATCTGTGCTATTTGGGGGTTTGAACTCCTTTGACCAGACTATGTCAAGGTTATCCGAAAGCCAGTTTTGGACTAAATGGCTCGTATGAGGTCTTCCTCTAACATCCGACTCATTGTTCGCTCCGTGACATTCAATACAGACACCCATTTGCTTAGCGATTGCACCGGGTCTTCCGAAGATAGCGCTTGTGCCTTTTCGATGACTTCCGCAGTTCGTGACACGCGTTTCCTAGCTGGGTTATTCGGAACCTTCCCCAGACTTCCCAGAAACATTATTGTCACAATATCGTAAACAGTTGATCTCGGCCGGCCAGTGTGGCCGAGCGGTTCTAGGCGCTACAGTCCGGAACCGCGCGACCGCTACGGTCGCAGGTTCGAATCCTGCCTCGGGCATGGATGTGTGTGATGTCATTAGGTTAGTTGGGTTTAAGTAGTTCTAAGTTCTAGGGGACTAATGACCTCAGAAGTTAAATCCCATAGTGCTCAGAACCATTAGAACCATTAGTTGATCTCGGGTACCCAAAGAATCGAACTGTTTCAGTAGGCTAATGCTCAGCGCTAAGACTTTTGGTAATCGCGGATCTTCGGTTGTACTCCACACTTGTCCGTAACATCGCGGCTATTCTGCGGTTCTGACTGTTTACTAGACGCCTATGGCTTTCAAGAACTCCAATCGCTACCTCCCGCGGAACTACGATATTGGGGGAAATTAAAATTGGTATTTGTCCGAATTTAAGCTCCGCACCCTCTATTAATGTAATTAAATCTTGTTACACATTCTCAGTTTAGATGTATGCAGATGATTTTAAGATTAATAAAAGTCATTAAAAAAAACAGTAAGTACAGCAGTATAAACTATCCGTTCAGTACCTGATTCAAAGAGAATACACAAGATGTGAACTATTACGCGTACATAGTAGACAAATATTGGTATACGAGTTATATCTTAATAGCGACAAAACAATGTTCCCAATCTCCACAGTAATGAAACGTGAAAGCCTTGCATTGTAGCCGCCCATAAAACCATAACTGCTTGAAAACATAACTTCCAGCCACTTACTTAATGTTCTTGCAGCTAATAACTAGACAACTAATAACTGCGTTTAGCGTGATATGGTTCCTAGGTCATTTCCAGTGACAGACATGTCCAAAAAAAGTCAAGAGAAAAATCTTATCTCTCGATATCACTCGCTCTCTGATCGTGCTCTCTGCGAATGTTTCGCCAGACGATGTTCAGCGTTGTACACGATAAGATAAACCACTGCTGCAGACCTCTGCTTACGACACGATAGCCAGTTACGACGCAGCTGCTACAAACCGCCAACTAGCTGCAGTTTCCACTCCAAGTGAGTATGTGTGCTGCACGTGTTAACTGTGAGGCAGGTCCTCAAGCAGTTCCTGTTTCGTGTTGGATGTAATTATTCTGTGCCTGTTATGAGAGTATCACTGATATTCTACTTATATTGATAACCATATGGGGTGCAAGCTACATTGAAGTTTATGAATTTCAAATCGGAAAGGATACATGTAACTAAAATTAACTTCATACCAAGATTCAGGTACATGATACAACGCAAATGACGTGTTTTACAAAGCTGTACATGATCTCTGAATAAAAAGGTTTCCTTGTTCTGCAATCAGAGACACTAAACGTTATCGCAAAGATTCAAGGACGGCGTAGACATATTCTTGACGAATCTCTCTTCCGCCAGTTGTACGTCCATGAAGCATACTGTCCTTAGATGGGAAATTTCGCACAGATTTTCACCAGTCAGCCTAGCGAATGCTAGAAGTGCGCATTCGAAGCCAATGTCAGCTATTTTCGATTATTTTTGCGATCCATTCTCTTACAACCCCAACACCAACCAGTGGATTTAGGGATGTTCAGGTCCCGCAGTATGTGTTTACAATTAGCAAAATACATGGATGTATAATTTGTTTGAAAGCTCTACAAGCTTTCGTGTGTTGGATCAAAAACACAATGTCTGTAAATAATAAAGTTTTCCAGTAAAAATCAAAAGCGTCCCAGTTCTCGTGTTATCAGTCTGAAGTAATTATTAGTTCACCAGTGAAGTTTATCACATCATCGACTGCACACGAAACGAAGTGTGACCCATGAGACAATTGAAGATATTGAAGCGAATATATGTCGAATTTAGTTCAGTGGAAGGGAACAGCGTTTCGCAAGCTGTGGTCTATGGACACACTACCTAAAAGTCTACTTAAGTTGCCTGTAATATGAAATCCGAAACGTGTCTAGATATGAAACATTATTATCACACAGAAGAGAAAGGCGTTTAATTCAAAAACGAATATTTGTTTACCTTCTGCTTAAAATGTCCACATAAACAAACCCCTTGCGATAAAACTAAATACTGTCGAATTAAATGAGTTTCCATCGATCACCATTAATGATATTCAATGAGTAATTTATAAGGCTACACTTTTTCTGGTATAATTTACTTATGCTTACTGTTTTATTTGTAGTTCATCCACATATCCCCGCGCTGGGTAGCCGCGCGGTCTACGGGCACCTTGTCACGGTTCGCGCAGATCCCCGGTCGATGGTTCGAGTCCTCCCTCGGGCATGGGTGTGTGTTGTCATTAGCATAAGTTAGTTTCGGTTAGATTAAGTAGTGTGTAAGCCTAGGGACCGATGACCTCTGCAGTTTGGTCGCATAGGAACTTACCACAAATTTCCAAAATTTCCTTCAGTTATCTATTACGCATCGTATAAGCCCGTTTTGCTCAAATATATTGCTCTTAGTGAAGATGTTGGAAGAGAAAATTTCGTAAATCTTGGCTTTAGGTGTACAACGTTTTATGAACAGCGGGAAGATATCTATGTAATTATATATGTGGGGTTTTTTCTTTCGGACATGTTCGAAAGAACAGACACCATTATGATCCTGCAGGCACTATGAATCAAGACACAAGAGTATTAAAGACGTTAGCTTCCGGTGGGCTTTCATTTATACCCATGGGGCAAGTTGAAAATTTGTACCAGACTAGGATTCGAACCTGGGCCTCCTGCTTACTAGCCATTTGTGCTGACCACTACGCCATCCGGACACAGTGGTCATCACAACCGCCCAGCCTACCCTAACACACTTCCCATTTCCCATCAGACCCAACTCTGATGTAGGGCCCCTTAGAATTTGGGTCTGACGGGAGCCATGCTAGGGTTGTCTGGGTAATTATGGCAAACACTGTGTCGTGGATGGAGAATCTGCCTAGTAAGCACTAGACCCGGGTTCAGATCCCAGTCTGTCACAAATTTTCAGTTTGCCCCATAGACATAAATTAGTTCCCACCGTCAGCTAATGCCTTTAATAACTTTGTGTCTGGAAAGATATCTGTTTACTTCGTGTTATTAGAGTATAATGTATTACCTCACTTCAGTAGTTGATTTTGTTTACGTGAGCACATCTCAGATACATAAAATCTTGAAAGGTGCGCAGCGGGGTGGGGCCGATCGTCTGCATTTTGTTGACGCTACCGTTCAGTGCACTTACCTCGATAGGATCTTGCCGATGTCCCTACACTCTGTGGTAGCAGATACTTGCTAGACAGTGTAAAGCAGCGTTGAAGACACCACCACCTAATACCTACCACACAGAGGCCGCGTAACTCTAGTTGAAAATCAGTTCCTGAAAGTTCATGATTAAAAAATCGAGCTTTCGGGATCTTCAGTTTACTTGCAGAAAAGCGTTTAAAATTAGATTAACTCTGCTTTTTATTCGTATTGAAACACATGAAATAGCTATCAAATCCGTACTTAACATGGTAATGCTTTATCATTCAAAGTTCACTGTCTGTATAATAAAAATTCACTCGAAAAGCAGCCAGAATTTCAGTAAGTCCAACGAGACTAATTTTCACGTTCTACCAGTCACAGACCTACAACTATTCGCGAGTTAAACATTCGGTCGTTTCACTACTTCGTTGGTTGGTTTGTGAGATTGAAGGGACCAGACTGCGATGGTCATCAGTCCCTGTTTCACTGGTCTTCTTCGTAAGAGGTGTTCGCCAAAATATTCCGTACAGAGCACGAAACACGCAATGCGGAGTTATTACTACGACCAGAAAGTTCACATGGTCATTTCTCTCAAACTATGTAATTTAGAAACACCAAACTTTCATTAAAATTTTAGTAACTCTAGTCGCTTCAGTCACGATATGTCCGAACCGAAATTAGCTCACTATTTCCTCATCTTACAGAGTATTTTTAAGGAGCGATGTGACCCCGCATGGATTAGCCGAGCGGTCTAAGGCGCTGCAGTCATGGACTGTGCGGCTGATCCCGGTGGAGGTTCGAGTCCGCCCTCGGGCGTGGGTGTGTGTTCTTAGGATAATTTAGGTTAAGTAGTGTGTAAGCTTAGGGACTGATGACCTTAGCAGTTGAGTCCCATAAGATTTCTTACACATTTGAACATTTTTTGACCTCGCGTCATCCGTAGCCTGGCTAGCAAGCGACTCGTCTTAAGATACTCTATGCCCACTCCTCTTTTCGCATGGGAACAGCTTCATTCTGATTGGCTGTTGATCTAAACGACCAATCACAACGTTTCTTCCTGATAATTCTCGCAGCAAATATTGCCTTATCCAATCACTACTTTGATAGTAATTAATGTCAGTTAAACTTCAAATTCTTTTATTTTGTTTAATCAAAATAAACGAAGTGCAAAATATATTCTTCAAATTGATGAATAAACTTATTTCGCCTCTAACCTCCATTCTGGCTACTTTTATACGAAAGCGAGCACACACCGAGAAACGTCACCTAAACCGTGATTGCAACATAACTTTCCCACGGTTCGTTTGTACAAGGTTTTACGTGAAATGAAATACTAAATTTTAACGCATGTCCCACATACACTCAATCATTCTCACGCACTCAAGTGGCAAAATATAATCAAATAATAATTTTGACCGATTTTTGTATTACGTAATGCATAGTGACTAAAGTTTTAAAAAGAAAATTTTGATTAATTTATGCACTGATAACTTTGCAATGGCTTCAAATGATAATGAAAGTCAATCTGTTATTGTTCCTAACTTGGTTCTAACAAACAACCGTAGGTTTTAGGAGTTTTAGGTAATTCGCTTTATCTCCAAAACTGTAATAAATAAAAATCTGAATCGCTGGAGTTGTCACCATGCCTGTGCACGGTTGGTGACTATACCTAGCTACCAACCGTGCACAAGCAGGGTGAGAACTCCAGCGAGCGACCAAATGGCGTAAATTGCCCTGAAGATAACCCCACCGCGGGTTGAAACCGGTTGGCGACAAAATAAATAACGCGGTGGTGAGTGTCATTTTGATTGATTAATTATAAGTAAACCAATCGCTGCTATCTCCACGCAACTATGTTGTCTAAAAATTCGCAGCTCCACTCATTACGCCCAGATAGCAAAATGACAATATGTGCACTCAAATAGCAACAGTGAGCTTTTTTATTTTTTATTATTTTTGGGGACCAAACTGCTGAGGTCATCGGTCCCTAAGCTTAAGCACTACTTAATCTAAGTTAAACTAATTTAAGCTAAGGACAATACACACACCCATACCCGAGGGAGGATTCAAACTTATGACGGGGAAAGCCACGCGGACCTTGCCAAGATGCCGTAGACCATGCGGCTACCCCGCGCGGAAAGTGAGCTACAAATAAAAAATGACAATCGATAAATAGACGCACAGCAACCGGAATACCAACATGCAAAACAAAAACGCTTCGAACTTATGCATCAACTTAGTATATATTTAAATGGGGGCGGGAGGGAGTGGGGAAGAGGTTGCATAAAAGTCAGCACAGGAAGGCTAAGGGGCTGTGACCGTGTGCCTAGTGTACATTGTGTGTTCCCATTCGATTTAAATATAGCTTCATTGATTTCGATTCACAGTTCATTTAAAAAATACCACATGCATAATTTATAGTCAGTGATTCAGAACGAACAATTTACGTAAATATAGCTACTGTTTATTCGAGAAGCCAAACAGCTGCCGCTTGCAATCTCCCTCGTCAGTAATGATGAAGCACCATAGCTTTAGGCGAAATATAGTATTTTGCAGTTACTGTTTCTTATCGTTCACATATTTCGTATTTAGACACTTTTTCTTAAAACTACGTCTTTAATAATTCCTTATTACAATCTTCCTCTGCAGCAATAGTTAATATTCTTCCTCTGATCACGTTTTACTTGTCATTGTCATTAATCTCACATTTTACGTCCATTCATATTGTAAAAATGTATGTGTGTATGTACATGCACTGAGGTCACATAATTCACGGGATAGCGATATGCAAGCATACAGATGGCGGTAGTACCGCGTAGACAAGATATAAGAGGGCAGTGTACTGGCGGAGCTGTCGTTTCCACTAAGGTGAGTCATATGCAAAGGTTACCAACGTGATTATGGCCGGACGACGGGAGTTAACAGAGTTGCGCCGTATGGTAGTTGGAGCTACACGCATGGCGCATTCCATTTCGGAAATCATTGGAGAATTCAAGAGTGTGTGAAGAATACCAAATTTCAGTCATTTGGAAAACACAGTGGCCGACGGCCTTCACTTAACGATTGAGAGCAGCGGCGCTTGAGCAGAGTTGTCAGTGCTAACAGACAAGCAACACAGCGTGAAATAACCGCAGAAATGAGTTCGGGACTACGACAAACGTATCCTTTAGGACAGTGCGTTGAGATTTGACGTTAATGGGCTATGGCGGGAGAGGACCGACGTGAGTGACTTTTCTAACAGCACGACGTCGCCTGCAGAGCCTCTCCTGGGCTCGTGACGATATCGGTTGGACCCGAGACCACTGGGAAACCGGTGCGTGATCAGGTGAGTCCCGATTTCACCTGGTAAGAGCTGATTGTAGGGTTCGGGTATGGCGCGGACCCAAGTCGTCAACAACGCATTGAGCAAGCTATTGGTGATTCTGGGCCACAGTTGTTCGCGATCGGTTTGAAGAAGGTTGTGAACAGTTCGAGTGAATTATTTCGTCACTCAGATCACCCGACGTGAACCCCATCTAATATTTATGGAACTTAATCGAGAGGTCAACACCTTCGCATTTATGGACGGCTATAGAGGCAGCAATGCCCAATATTTATGCAGAGGAATTTCAACGACTTGTTGAGCCCAAAATGTGGCCAGTTGTTGTAGTATGCGGGCAAAAGGAGGTCCCACACGATAGTAGGAGCTATCCTATGACTTTCGTAATCTCAGTATATGTGTGTACGTGTGTTGCACATCTCCTCCTAAACCACTAAACCGATTTCAACAAAACTTGGTACAAATATCAATTGCTGTGTAAAAAGAATCGCTGTGGGGTTAAGAATGACCTACCTATCAAAAGGGTTGGGGTGTTGTGAAAAACAAGTATAGCTTGCCTCACGCGACTACCCAGAGTTTCTTCATAAGTTAAGTGAGAACGAGAGCACTTAGTGACTGGCAACTAACTTTAGACATACTTTCAATCTTTTACGATACTTTTTCTTCCAGGCAATCCACACAAAATGATAAAATGGAAATAGTTTATTGCTACTTTATTTTTGCTGTTCATACAGTAAAACTGGTGCATAAGGCATGACGTTTATTCATTACCTCGTCACTACTAAAATTTATTGACGACGCATTTTGGTACAGTATTCGCATATATCACTGAATATACGTGCAAAATTATGTCATTATACGACACATACGTCAGTAGATTCGACGTTTCAAACACTGAGATGTGTGAAAAGCTGCCGCATCAAGCGTGGCGTTCGAATTTATTATTTTTCTGCTACCGCCTCGATTTGATACACATTTCGCAGATTGGTTTCACGTATACCACCGAATGTACGAGTATCTCCAAAATTATATCACTATACGGCACATATTTCAGGAGATATAACATCACGATCAATGAGATAACTATCATATTATGGATGACGTTTTGATATGAAACTTCCTGGCAGGTTAAAATCGTGTGCCCGGCCGAGACTCGAGCTCCGAACCTTTGCCTTTAGCGGGCAAGTGTTCTACAGGTTTTTTTTAACTTACAGTGCGTTATGCACCCACACGTCAACGAACTTGCTGAAAATTTAAACATAGTCCCTATGAGAATACAAAAGTGCGTTGAAGGCACGTATCTTCCTTGTAAGATTAGAACCAAAACTAAACTAAACTACTCCCGAACAGACCATGAAGGCCAAACGGTACCCACAGGCGTCACTGGATGCAGATGTGGAGGGGCATGTGGTCAGCGCACCGCTCTCCCGGCCCGTTTACGAGACCGCAGCCGCTACTTCTCAATCAAGTACCTCCTCAGTTTGCCTCTCAAGGTTTGGGTTCACCCCGCTTGTCAACAGCTCTCGGCTGACCGGATGGTCACCCATCCCTTCGGTGACCTGGCGGGAACCGGTGTTACCCCCGCGGCAAGACCGTTGGCTAAGATAAGAACGCTTGTATTAAATCACATTCCTTCTGCAGTGCTAGAGAGCAGTAGGATACGACTACAAGAGTGGAAGGCGCTCTTTTCATTTTCACGTTAAGTTAAAAACTGTTGGCAAACGGCCGTCCATATTTGCTTTCCATTTTCGTTGTAGGGAGATTTGCGTATACTCCTGCGTGATGTCGAATTGAAATTCTAATAGACACTTGCTCTTCCTGCCCAAGCAGAAATCAGCGAGCTTACCCATTAACCAGTAGGCTGAATGTGGTTTCCGATTTGGATCAGGTTATCTTGTAGGAGCTAGCAGTGTTTCGAGAGTGATAGTGTTATCATGTGCAACGATGGCAAGTTTATGTCGTGTCCATTGCCACACCCCGTTAGCGGCGCCGCAAGTGAAACGGTGAAGTAGAGTATCAGTCAGCTGACAGTCAAAGCATTGGTCAGTATTTGACATGCCGATCCCGAAGAGAAGCTCATCTGCGCTTATGGAGTTGTATAAAGCGCAATACCACGTAGCTCTCATGTGTGACGGTAAGGTTTTAACATGAATGTTTTGCCAAGCAACAATCCAAGTGATTGTGTGGAAGCCTTTTGTCAATTTGCTTATATACTTATCTTCTGTCAGCATTTTATAAACTTTCTTGCTTGTATAGTTCAGTACTCTTTGTCTTGTTAACCATGCTAAATAATATATAGGTTTTAAAATGCGACAACCTATAATAATATGGCCGACCATAACTTGCACCCTGTTGTCTAGAGGAGACTCTGCGTTCACAGTGAATGCTGTGAGATTTCCATTACTTGTTATTAGGGCCTTTGTCATCGTAGATATCAATAAGGCTCTGCATTTATCTCTAACGCTGGCGAGACTTAAACCTCCTTCTGTTTCAGGTACAGTCGTGGTTTGATAATCAACCCTAAGGACTCGCCCTGTCCATATAAACCACACTAGAGCAGATTCAGTTCGCTCCCCTATTGTTTGATGCTAGGGGAAGGCACTTGCGAGGTAGTACACCTTAGGAAGTATAACAAGATTTATCAACGCGATTTTTTTATCATATGTAGAGAACGGGTGGAATTCTCTCTTAACACCGCTCGGAAGCTGTTGAGCTTCATTTTCCAGTTCCGGGGAGCTGTCTTAGTAGGACATTTGCTAAATCGTATCCCCAGAAGTTTGATGTTATCTGATTGTTCTATTGGTCAACTTTCAACGAATCCTATTCGCCTGCCTAACTGTAGAATGTAAGATTTACCGGAGTTGATTTTAGCTCCAGTACAGTAAGTAAATTTCTGAATCATGTCCTGTACCTTCATAAGACAGGGTGGATCAGTCATGTACACAGCCAGGTCGTCAGCGTAACATCAACATACATATCTGCTGCCTTCATTTTCAATTCCAGGGAGCTTGACATATAGCAATTGTAGAAGAGTCTCGTTTTGATAACGAGAACAGCAGCATCGAGAGGAGGCAGACTTGCCGTTTCGACGCTGGGACAGGAATTCTTTCTTTGCGCTGTCCAGTGACAAGAATTCTGATGATTTAATTATAAAAAAAGGCTTCATTCCCATCTTCGACATGACACGTAGCAGGTAGTTGTGATGGATCCTGTCAAATTATTTGTCCATGTCGATCGACACGATGGCCACTCTGCAGTTGGATGCCGAAGCGACAGCCGTTACGTCCCGGTATTCCTCCAGCGCTTGCTCTGTTGTCCTTCGGATGGAACACGACCGTTACTGACGGAAGAGGCGACCAGCAGTGACGTTCAATCGATGAAGTAATACCCTAGAAAACAGTTGGAGCGATATAGGACGCATGTTTTGCAGATCATTAGTGTAGCCCTTTTTAGGAACAAATACTATGAGCCCTTCTAAAAACTCACAGGGGATAATGGCAGACGTACGTATTTCGTCGAACACTGCAGTGAACGCACTGGCGATTAAATTCCAGTATATGATGCTAAATTCTACTGGTAGCCCAAGACGTCCAAGGGATTTGTTCCTCGGGCTTCGTTTCAACTCCTCGCACAGTTCCTCTTCAGTCACATGAGCTTCCAGTTCTGCATTTTCGGCATCCGTCACAGCTGGGTCAACGCAGTTTAAAAAGGCCGCACAATTGTCGTCGTCGTCAGTGTCCGCTTCAGCATACAGTGCCGTGAAATAATCATGGGCAGACCTTTTGATGTCCTGTTGGTGGATAAGTTGTCTTCCATCATCATTTCGAAGTGAACACACTTGCAGTCGGCTTCTTTTGAATTCGGCCAGAAGATGGAAAAGCGCAGTTTTTTCATCCACGACTCCACTGTTGTCTCTCAATATTATTTTAACTCTCTCTATTTGCTGGCGTTTCAGAGCCGTTATTTTGGCCTTGGTCCGTTTTATTCTCATGAGATGACGTGACATTTTGATTGTATCTGTGTGTAGTTCTCTAAGACATAGTTCTCTTAGACACTAAAAGTAGACATTAGTTTTACAGATCGACCACGGCCTCTCAGCCCGGAAGTTTTAACTAATGAAGACGCCGGCCGTCAAAGCCTACACGTTATGACTGAAAGTAGAATTCCATGGTGTGTCTTTCGAAGCGTTACTTTTCAAAAGCGTAGCTTTTTAGTAAAGATGGTGTTTTAGGTTTCGCATTTATTAACCACCGTCCCAGCTTAAATCTGTAGTACCTTATGCTCCTTAAGCACACTTCCCAACGCCGCTTTAACTTGAGCTCGAGCTCAGCATCCATTAGGTGTGAGATACTGGATTTCCAGACACGCCTACCCCTAAATATCCTTTGCCTTGGCGTGTTAATCCTAGCCACAACTGCCAAATGGTCAAAACAACTGACTGCACATGTTTCGGCTGTGAGAACACTATTTTTCAGCCTACTAGAGGCGCAGATTCGATCTAGCCTACTAGTGGAATGGCTAGGGACACAGGTGAACTCTGGATATCCTCTTGGCTATCTGTGCCAGGTGTCGACGAGGTGCAAATATTTCACTAAGTCTCCCAGTTCCAGGCATATGTTAGGATTCGGTGTTTGGGCGGTGGCAGAAAGGACACAGTTGAAATCACCAGAGACAATGGCGTCCTCTTTCACGGGATTGATTAACTCCACTACACTTTCCTGAAACAAGGTAGCTCCATCGAGTCTGCGGACTGAGCTGCCCAAGTCTGATTCACGACCTGTCCTCAAAACTTTATTTCTGAAAGCGCCTCTCTCCTACCTTCCAAACATCACAGAAGCTCTCCTGCAGGACAGCTAGTTCTGCAAGTTTCGGAGGAGAGCTTCTGCGAAGTTCGTAACGTAGAATATGAGGCTCTGTCGGAAGAAAAGCTTTAAAGACGGTAGTGAGTAGTGCTTGGGGAGCTCAATCTGTAGAGCAATTTCTCGCGAAAGGCAAAGGTCCCGAGTTCGGGTGTTAGTTCGACACAGAGTTTTTATCTGCCAGGAAGTTTCAGTTCAGCACACACTCCGTTGCAGAGTGAAAATTTCATTGGGGATGTTTTTATTTATTACGTCTTTACTACCTTGTCTATTCACAACAAATTTTGCAGACAGTATCGAAACATACCAATAAAGCGACCTGCAAAATTATGTCTTTGAACGGCCGATTGTTCAGGAGATATAACGTCATAAACATGGAGTTGCGTTAAAACGAAACTGCAGAGGAAAATTCGCTTCAGATGCAGTTGAAATATATGTATATGTGTGATATATATGAAATGCATGTGAATTGTAAGTACTTTGGCAACGTCGCGGGAAAAAAGCTCCTCTTAAAGTCAACCAGACTTAGTATAAATCTTATTTACCATCTGGAAAGAAATTCCCTGGGAGTAAAAACCACCAGCCTGCTATTGTGGGAGGGATGATAAAGTGGTAAGAGAAGCTGTGGAGATGAGATTTGACAAAGACGGAGAAGGACGACATGGACGCAGACAAGTGGATGAGATGGACAGAGGGAGAGGTGAAAAAGGACAGAGAAAGAGAACAGTTTGAGATGGAGTGAGAGAGGAGAAAGGAGGAGATGTACAGAGAGAGGGGGAGGAGGAGGTTGACTTAGGGGGTGAGTAGATTGAGGAGAAAAAGGAGATGGACTTAGAGGCGGGAAGGTGGTGGTGGGCAGAGAGAGACGGTAAGTAGCAGATGGTCAGAGAGAAGGTGGAGAAGCAGATGAGTCAAATGACGGGGCAGGAGCACAGAACAGGGAGAAGGACGGGAGGAGATGGAAAGAGAGTGGGGGAAGGAAAAGATGGTTTGATAGAAGACTGGAATACATACATACCCAGGCAATATGGGGTACTCCGCTAGTTCTGTTCCCCAAACTTATTGCTGCCTCCACTAGACACCACCAACCCACTGACTACTTGAAAACATAAAAATCCTCGCATTGTCAGCCCCTGCAGTGATCTACGGATTTCAGAGTGACCACCAACGAATTGTCTGCTGATGAAACAGTGCGCTTATAAACATCAAAGTCAGTTTCACAGAACTGGTATGAAAATATAATTTATTTGAAGGGTAAATAGTAAAAATATTGTTGTCATTTCAGTTGCACTGATTTGCTACATTTAGTACCTTGCAAACTAATGGAAAGCGGAATCATACCACGTTGTATTCGTTTATCCATTGCACTCATTGTACCCTATGGAATGTAGTGTATCAGTAATTACTCTTTTTGACTGAACCTAATATTACACTTGCATTTTTTTCTGTCATCAGCAAGCTGAAAGTGGAACCGGCATTACAAGGAAGTTGGGAACTGATGGGTGCCAACAACGAGACTTGAAATCATGTTTAGCAGACCAACAAGTTCAAAGAGGCTGAGTAAGATTTTGGGCAACAGGGAAATAACAGAAAATCAGCCGGTGCCTCTTCCAAGACGACCAAAGCCTTCTACATTGAACAAGACTGGAGGCGAGTATGAATCCCCCGTGCCAGCGAAGCTGGGAACACCAAAGAACGCTGTTGGCGATGCTCCACCACCACTTCCGTCGAAACCGGAAGCACTGAAGGACCAAGACGAAATTCCACCCGTACAACTGCGAACAGGCCTCACGGCGACAGCCTCCATGAGACTCCAGCCTCAGCAGAGACTGCAGTTGGCTCGCCATGTCACCATCTCCAGTAGCTCTGGAGGTGATCTCAAGAAGGGTGTGCTCGACGCCCTCCGTTGTCCCATCTGCAATCAGTACATGGTGCCGCCCATCTTCATGTGCGCCAGTGGCCACAGCATTTGTGACACATGTAAGGCCAAGTGCCAGGATGTGTGCCCTTCCTGTGGTGGGCGCATCGAGACAACTCGCAACCTGGCCCTGGAGCGTCTGGCGGAGTCTTCGTCGTCGCTGTACCCTTGTGGCCATTGGGAAAGGGGCTGCCGACAGCAGCTGCCGTCCAAACAGCTGCGCAGTCACGAGGCTAGTTGCATCTTCCGGCCACTACTCTGTCCCCTAGCATGTGGCTGGCACGGCCGTCGCGACCACCTGTTGTCCCATGCAAAATGCGCACACCCTAGCCGCTACTCTGCTGTCGTGGACACCAGTGTGCTCCACATCCAGTGGGACCTTCCGCTGAAGGCGTCCTTCCACGATTACCGCCACGCCGTCTTTGCCTTCGGTGAGTCCTTCGCCTACGTGAAGCACTTCAGTGAGGAGAAGCGCAAGATGTACCTGGCTGTGCAGCTCCTGGGTGATCCTACCAACACTTCGAGTTTCAGGTACAAGTTCGAGATGGCCAAGGAGAAAGGAGGCTGTTATGATTCCATGTCTCGTACGCGCTCTGTGCACTCCTGCGACGAGGACCTCGACACTGTACTTCAGTCGAACGCCTGCATCACTATAGACTTCGAAACATTAGTCTATTTTGGGAATGGACCACGTACCTTCATGATATTCAAGGTACAACAGAAGGACGCCAGCAATAGCAAACTGCTCGTGATTTAATTCTCACAGTCATTACTTTTTGTCTTGTGGGGCACCTCAAACTCCTATTGCAAAAGGTTGCAGCACTAACTATAAACTACAGTAACTGGAGAACTACTATACAAAACATATCAAATTTCACATAATTTTTGAGGAGCTATGCAATGTAATATCTTTTAGCAACCTGACACAACAACCAAATATCCTAGCTGGACATGGAAGATATGTGTAACATAGAATACAAAGTGGACCAGAGTGAGGTGCTGATGTCTGTTGTAACTTTTCGTGTTGTACAGTAGTTGAATGATCTTAGGGAATACTTATATGTTATTTATTAAAACATGTAATAAATAATTTTTGCTATTCTATATACAAAATAAGAACCAGCAATATCATAATTTGGCTACCTACCATTTAATGTGTAAAACTTTCAAGTGTGTTTGTACGATGCATTTAACACATAGACATGTGGCAAGAGTGGATTTACGTAATGTGGTGCAATGAATGCTTCAGCCACGCATTTAAGTATTGATGTTATTATGGATGTTTATGGTAATGAGAGTTGAGGGAGAAGCCTGATATTGGTGCACAGGCTACTCCCCTTGAATGATGCCAAATGGGCCAGTAAGCTTAATTACATGTATTCCTAATTTAGTGGTGCATCGTATATACTTATCTTACTTGTCGACAAATAACAAATTGTCAAAATGACTATAACAGTAACGCAAATTATACATTTTGCACTGAAACGACTGTTGCAACCTGTAGATAAGCATATGCAAAACTTGGACATATGCGAAGATACATTTAAAACATGACGTCTAAGGTGTCAACCATGTGCTGTAAACAAATAACTCACACAGTACTTAGTTTAACATCACATATTAGTGGTGTGTCTAACTCAGGTTCTTGTATGAATTGTTGCCACAATAACGTCATATATGGAAGAGAAGAAGGAAACATGTAAGAGTATCAAAATCAGGACCCATAGGTGTGGTAAAGCAAATTTAGAAAGTATATCACAATCTAGAAAATAGTATAAAGCGTTCTGGGCCCATAACCCAGAGGTGTGTGGATCAAAACTGTGCTCTACTATCATTGGTATAGTAGGAGCTATTAAAGTGTAGTGAGGTGCCGGGCTAACATGAATTCAGACATACTTTGCAACAAATTTATTAACAAACAATCCTTACTCTACAGTTACTAGAAAACATATTGTCTGACCCCTTTATTTTTTTTTTGTTAAAAGGTACCTATCACAAAACTTACTCTTAATAATATTTACATTGATACAACATAAAGGGTTAAATACTGTTCATGCGGTAGCGTCAAATTTGAGCTTACACCAATTATAACATCAATTAGATGTTTCAATTCAACCCAATAACTATTTGTGATAAAGTTTGAAATGACCAAGGCGACATCAAAAATGCTTGTAGAAACCTTTAAACAGATTTATAATGACAAACTAACTGGAATTCAAACCTAAAAACAGTATTCACATAAATCCAATTAAACAAAGCACTTGAAATACACAACAAATTACAGCAGGACTACCTTATCACAGGTTTCATACACGCCATTTTTTTCTCGTGCCACAGTTTAAAATTTGCTCAGTTACTCTACAGGAGCACAGAACAATTTCATACAAGTTTAGGTGCAGACATCTTCAGATGAACACCAGATTAAGAGGCCTGAATAGTTCAATTACAGGTCATTATGTAACTCAAGAACAAATCTGAAGCTTTAGAATACATCCGCTGCTACCCCAGTGGGTTTACAGAGCCGCAATGTTGCAAGTTTATTTTATTTGACACTTCAGTATTGCGCACACTTGCTGGCAATACATTACACATATCATTAAATTGGCGTGAGATGACCTGACACATAAATGTTGCCACTGGTCCCACACATGCGTACAAATAACTGGCCCCACCAGGGCAAACTCAGTGACAACCTTGTAACATGAACAGTTAACAAACAAATGACCAGTCACGAAATAGTGGAACTAATGGCTCCCTACAAGAACACGTTGATGTAAAATTTTTCAAGATGAAAGTATGAAGCACACAGCTGGGCAAGTACTCAATGATAAGATTGCTCAGCTCCACGTGGATTTAACCAGTACTCGTGTGTCAATGCAACCAGGGGCAGTAACAGTATAGAGACGTCTGTACAGCCCACCAACCGTTGCTTTAACCTCCGATCTCCTTCGGGCAACACCAGTATTGCACAACCGAAAAGCTCTTTCATGCAAAAGGAGAGATCTTTTCCAAATTACAGCTTCTCAAACAACGGCTCCCAACTACAACTAGAGCGCGCTATCACTCCAAGTGCGGCCAAGTCTGTTTCCGTCACATACACAGGCTGCTACCAGCACAGGGCTCCGCTCGCCACCTTACTCGTCCCGCTGCTACTCAAAACTCCTTCCCAGCCCGAGCCACGCCTTCTCGCGGACCACTTTCACACCACAAGCTTGTCTGGCAAAGAGATTGAGAGATTGTAAACAACCGGCGATTCCACCCGAGAGGCATAAAGTCGAAAAACACCAAACTTCGAGGAAGAATTTGACGCACGGTACAGATACCAAAGGGGCCAGCAAGTTTAATTACATAATTCCTAATATATTGGTACATCTTACATACTTAATTTACTTGTCGAAAAATAACATTGTCCAAAAATGACTATAACAGTAATGCAAATTATATTTTTTGCTCTGAAACGACTGTTGAAACCCATAGGTAAACACACGTAAACTTTATAAATACGCAAAGATACATTTAAAACATGACGCCTAAGGTGTCAACCATGTGCAGTAAACAAATTATTCACACAATATTTAATTTAACATCACACTTTCTGCAATATTGGTGGTGTCTCTAATTTAATGGTGTTACACTAGCCCCATGTACGAAACACAAGAGGAAAACATGTAAGAGTATCAAGACCACGACACATAGATGTGTTAAAACAACTTTATAAAATACATCACATCTCTAGAAAAAAGTATAAACTGTTCAACTGGAACATTGTTACGGATATCTGAATCTATAAAAGTGGAAATCTATTTTGTGTAATAACTTAGACATGCTGGTTGATACTTGGATTGTCTAAACTTGCTACATCAAAAATTCTTTGGTTTTGTCAGCAGGCTGCCCATTCGTAGGAAATGAAGCCTGCTCAAAAAATAAACGTGTTTCAAGAAAACAATTTTCTAAACAGTCGTACTTAATATGCCACGGGAGTGATGATGACGAATATAAAAATTCGTATGGTATTATTATCTTAAATTTATATTTATGTTAGTTACCAATGGAACACATTGAATTTGACAAAATTCACATTTCACCTGCTAATAAAATCATTGATTCGTCTTTTAAATATGTTTTCTGTAGAAGCTGTGTTGGAATTATGATCGCATGGTCTCAATAACTCAGTGTAGCCTGAATCTCCTATGTAATGTCTGTAGTATTATTGTGGACATACAGAAATGATGGATTACCTACCTAGTGTTCAGCCATATATTTTAATATATGTTTCTGTGTCATAAAGAATTCAGACTGCCTTACATGATATCTTACCCCAGTAGCTAAAGTTCTATAAAACTGTTGAGTCCTGGTGTAAATTTGCTTGTTGTTGTTAATTACTGGATTCCTCATAGAACAAATAATAATATAATATAGTTCGATTATGTTGATAATACGTAATTAACTACATATTTTGACATATGTTCCAAAGATCATAACAGAGATAAATGCAATACACATGCTTGACAACAGTTAACATATATATTTTAATGTAAGTTGTATCGGCATATGACTGATATTTATAGACTAGTAAATGATAACTTTTTCTGTTCAAAAGGTCTTTCATTTTACAGAAGGTGTAGTCGAGAATGAAAACTGAAATATGATTTTTGTAACTTAAAAACAACGAAACAGAATGAACAAAAATGACTATTTGGTCTGTGTTCTTTTCCCAATCTTTTCTAATGAAATTCTTCTTATACTGTGGTCGTATCATAGCGTGAGATATTCCAATGTTCGACAGTTATTGCAGGTATACGTTATCACCCCGATAAAGATCGCCTGCCGGCCGAGGTGGCCGTGCGGATCTAGGCGCTTCAGTCCGGAACCGCACGACTGCCACCTTCGCAGGTTCGAATCCTGCCTCGGGCATGGATGTGTGTGATGTCCTTAGGTTAGTTAGGTTTAAGTAGTTCTAAGTTCTAGGGCACTGATGACCTCAGATGTTCAGTCCCATAGTGCTCAGGGCCATTTGAACCATTCTGAACCAAAGATCGCCTGTAACAATGGCTGAAACATTAAAATATTACACACTCAAAAGCGATGAAGAATTGTGATTAAACTTCCTTCTTGGTTACATTCTGTTCCTTTTGTGGTGAACTATACCCCCAGTTATTCATTCCCACCATCAGAAGTGCTTTGAAGTTTCTCCTGTCGTATATCGATACCAGGGTGACGGAATCACACTTGCCTTTCAGATCATTATTGATTAGAAACTGTGTATTTGTTTTGAGGTGGCGTAACTGATGGCCCACAGATATTCGGACTTCATTCATCTGGTATTTAAGAACAAACTTTACACACGATTTCAAACATTTACAAAACATTTTATCGGTAACACCCCACTCAAAATGATGAAAAGGCAAAAGTTTATTACTTACTACATTTTCGCTGCTCATGCAGCAAAATTTTAGCGTCAGACGTGATGTTTTACCCTATTACTTCTTTATTACTTACTCCATTCGCAAGACAGTTTTCACACAATATTCACATTTACACTGATCAGCCAGAACATTATGACCACTTACAAAGAAACCGGTATATCCACGGCGACGCGTCGGGGCATGTAAGCAGTGAGGCGTTGGTAGGTTGCTAGAGACACCTGGCATCACATATGCACGCACAAGTCACCTTATTCCCGTAAATTCTGGGGAGCGGGTGATGAGCTTTGATCCCACGTTCAGTCACATCCCAGAATAATGTCTTCGACCGGGTTCAGATCTGGTGAGTAGAAGGGCCAGCACATCAGTTAGAACTCAATACTACACTCCTCAGACCACATCATCACACTCCTGGCCTTATAACATGGCGCATTGTATTGTTGAAAAATGCCACTGCCACAGGGAAGCATGAACGCCATGAAGGGTGGTCTGTAACCAGTGTGCGATACTCCTTGGCCGTCACGGTGTCTTGAACTAGCTTCAGTGTATGCCCAGGTGAATGTATCCCAGAGCATAGTGGAGCCGCCGCCAGCTTGTCTCCGTCCCGCAGTACAGGCGTCAAGGAGCTGGTCCCCTGCAAGGCGACGGATTCACGCCATCAGCATGATGAAGAAGGTATCAGGATTCATCAGACCACTGCGCCAGCGTACAGTGCCGAGCGTCACGTGCCCATTTCAGTCGTAGTTGCCGATGTCGTGGTGTTAACATTCGCACATGCATGGGTCGTCGGCTGTGGAGGCCCATCGTTAGGAGTGTTCGGTGTACTGTGTATTTAGACCAACTTGTACTCAGCCCAACATTAAAGTGTGATGCAAATGCTCCACAGTTCGCCGCCTGTCGCGTTTTACTATTCTGCCCAGCCTATGACGTCCTACATCTGTAATGAGGGGTGGCTGCCCATCCTACGACGTCTGAACGTGGCTTCACCGTGGTTTCGCCACGTGTTGAAGGCACTCATCACACCACACTCCTTGAACACCCGACAAGTGGTACCGTTTCCGAAATGCCAGTGCCGAACCTCCGGGCCATTACAATCTGTCCTCGCTCAAACTCAGATAAACCGCATACTACACACGGACAGCAGACAGCACGCTCACTGATACTGCATTCGTCGTGCGTGTGTCTTACCAGCAGTCATTCCTCGCCAGGTGACGCTATTATCGCCTGGACGGGTTTATATCAATAGTAGGTTGGTGGTCGTAATGATCTGGCTGATCAATGCACAATTGAATGAACCCGCGAATGTATATCATTGTACACCTATTGTTTAGGCTTTTTTCAAATACGTGAGGAACTAGTTTCTGCTTAAAATGGCGTGCGGGAAAACTTCAACATCGGGTCTGACGTTTTAGTTTGTTATGACTTTACTACTAACTGTATCCGCAACACACTTTGTTGTCAGTATCTACATATAGGGTGTGCCTCCTAAAAGCCGCCAGGGGCATTTCCTCTGGCGTTCCAGCAAGTATTTGCAATTTCATTATTGCACAAGTGCCCATCACGTCTCCTACGAGGGTTGTCCAGAAAGTAAGTTCCGATCGGTCGCGAAATGGAAGCCACAGTGAAACCCATAAACGCTTTCCAGAATGAGATTTTCACTCTGCAGCGGAGTGTGCGCTGATATGAAACTTCCTGGCAGATTAAAACTGTGTGCCCGACCGAGACTCGAACTCGGGACCTTTGCCTTTCGCGGGCAAGTGCTCTACCAACAAGTTTGGAAGGCAGGAGACGAGATACCGGCAGAAGTAAAGCTGTGAGACCGGGCGTGAGTCGTGCTTCGGTAGCTCAGTTGGTAGAGCACTTGCCCGCGAAAGGCAAAGGTCCCGAGTTCGAGTCTCGGTCGGGCACACAGTTTTAATCTGCCAGGAAGTTCCATAAACGCTTTGTTTGCAACAGTTAGGTACACCTTCCACCTACTTCTCTACATAGTCGCCGCTCCAGCTTCGAGTTTTGTCGTAGTGTTGTTACAACTTTCCAATATCCTCGGCATAGAAACCAGCCTCCTGTGCTTTTGGCCAGTTATCTGCACTGGTCTGCAGCTCGTTGTCTGTGGAAAAATTTTGTCTCCGTAGCCTGCAGAGCTGAGACTCAGGGGGAGCCAATTACGGACTTCACTGTAAGTGATCATACACTTCTCATCAGAAACGCTGCAGGAACGTCTTCATTGCCCCTGCAGTGTGCGACCGAGAATTGGCATGAAGAAGGAACTGCTCGACAGTTGTGTTACGAGGGTTGCATGACACAGGCGAAATCTCTAACCGGGCCCGCATACTTGGCCGGAGACACTATTCTCTACGCATCTTTACATGGTCACTGTTCATTCAAAAACGAAAAGAGCGACGCGACACGATCGACGGGCGTACTAGAGACACTGCCCAACACATCTGTGCAAAGCTTTACCGGATTTTCCCTATGGTTTACATTTCGCGACCGATCGGATCTTAATTTCTGGACAACCCTCGTATGTGATGCTCAGGGTCGATGGAAAGCGTCGCTTTTTTTCGCGTTACAAACAAAATCATTTTTAAAGTGGGATTTTTCATGTGAATTCGATAGATTGGTCCGAGATTAGTCGTATTAACAGTGACAGTAGAGCTCTATGGAGAACCGGAGAACCGGTACTCCACCAGCGACTACACTGCGCTGACTCGCACTGATTGCTACAGCCAAGCATACAGCGCTACTGTGTCTCTGATGGATTGCTGTTTATGCTTCGTGTTTTAGTTTTCCTGTTAACACATACTAATAAAACAAATATCGGTATAGACTAATCTGGGCGTACTCTATCGAATGAACATATAAAATAACGATTTAAAAATATTTTTGTTTGTAGTGAGAAACAAATTGATGCCTTCCGTTGACACTGGGGGTCACATGAAAGACACGACGACCAGTAATTGAATTGTTTGGGGCGACGCCAACTACACAATGCAAAAATGAATTTGCAGGTATCTGCCGTAACGTTGCACGATCACAGGTTAATGTTAACGTGAGAGAAGCCATTGAAAATGTGAAATGCTGGTACATTAATAACCAAAGTAACTACCAGAATGTTGAATGCAAGCGTGCAAACGCCCGTGAGTTGTGTTGCACAGATGCTGGATGTCTGTTGGATGGCTGCAATTTCTTGCCTGTAACACTTGGTCGGTCAGACCAGAGACGATTAATGCTGTTTGTGGATGACGCCGGAGTTAGCGTCCGATGATGTCCCGTGTGTGCTCGATTCCAGACAGATTTGGTAATCGAACAGGCCAAACATGTAGGCACCATGTAGTGCGTGTTGGGTTCCGACAGCAGTAGGCAGTGGAGCGTTATGCTGTTGGAAGGCTCCAAGGAATGCTGCTTCTGAATGGCAGCACAACAGGTCGATTCGCCATATTGAGGTACAAATTTCTAGTCAGGTTGTATGGGGTAACCATCAGAGTTGACCAGCTGTCATACGAAATCGCACAACAGACCATAACTCCAGGTGTAGGTCCACTGCGTATAGCACGCAGACAGGTTAGTTGGAGGTCCTCAACTGGCCCCCTTCTAAGGAAAACATGGTCATCACTGGCACCGACGAAGAACCAGCTTTCATCAGAAAACGCAGTATACCTCCACCCTTCCCTCCAATGAGCTCTCGCTTGACACCACTGAATTCGCAAATAGCGGTGGTTTGTGGGTCGGTGAAATGCACGCTACAGGGCATCTGGCTCGGAGCTATCCTTGAAGTAACCGATTTGTAACAGTTCGTTGTGTCACTGCGGTGCCAACTGCTGCTCAAATTGCTGCTGTCGATGCAGTGAGTTGCGCCAGAGCCATACGCTGTAAACGATGGTCTTCCTTCTCGGTAATACCACGTGATCGTCTGGAGCCTGGTCTTTTTGCGACCGTACATTCTAGAGACCGCCGCTGCCAGCAATTATGTTCAGTGACTGCGTTCTTGCCAACTCTTTCTGCTACATCTCAGAAGATACATCCGGCTACTCGTAGTCCAACTGCACGACCCCATTCAACCTCAGTGAGGTGCTGATAATGGCGTCTTTATCGCCTTAAACGCATTCTTCCTAACGTCAACTCACCACGTACCTAATCCTCGAGACCGTTACAGCGTGTATTTAAAGCAAATCTGATTTACATCCTCATACTGGCGCTAATAATGCCATTGTTATACGGTTGGCGTGAAATCTGAGTAGACATCATCTTTCAGACGCAGAAACACGGCTACCAACTTTCGTGTATGTCGCACAACTTCTTCGTGGTGTTGCGACTTTTTTCATCAGTGCAGTTTATTTAGGTATTCCCCAGAGAGTTAGAACATTATTTTTTCTGTCATGCAATCCATGTATTTAAACCAAACGTGTAAAAAGCAATTCAAATCAAATATCTACGAATTTTATTTATAGAAACTCCGTGGTTTTAGGGGTGGATGCAACATGCCGTACGTAACTGTCTGTGTATAGGCGCATCTTCTGCTGCCGAAATGGTCGTTCAAGGCAGATTTCAAACGAGTGGCAGTTTCACTATCGCAAACTCAGTACGCCTTCTGTACGACCTGTGAATGAGATAAAAAGCTTCTGCTGTCACGAAACGACAAGCTTCATAGATGCGCTGTTCTAAGTCACTCTCGATAAGTTTGTAGAGTGTATCAGTACCATGCCGTTTACAAGGTACTTTGGAATGCACAGACAGACGACTTTCGGTTTGCCACACATATTGACTTGGAATACACATAGCATATAAGTTCAAGGGAGAAACGGTTCACACTCAGCTTACTGGGAAGTTACGTCAAACTGACGTGCCACTCAGTGCGACGGAAGCCACGTTGAGTTCGTCGTATTTCGCTGTTTTGTGTTATTCGCTGTTTTCGTATTATTGCGGTATGCAGTTTCAAGGCAAGGGGGCAAGAAGGTTTATCGCAAACACACTCTTATAATCAGATCCCAGTTAAAGACACAACGACTGTAAAAGCCATCAAGAGATAGTATGAAGAAAATCACTTAAGTCCAAACGTCCATGTTTTCGTCGTAGCATAGTTGTTAAGGACGTGAATGATCGAGTAGAAGGAAGTAGCTTTGCGTCTTACTATACACTTGAACGTTTTAACAAATTCTGGGACTTCGTCATGCATCTAATACAAGTGTGTTCTACAATATTCTATTTCATTTACATGTAAGAGCGCGCCCGCTCGGGAATGAGCTTCTTCGATTTTGGGACTTCTGTCTGACTAGCAAACGAAATATGGAATTTCTGGAAGAGAAAAACGAATAGCAAGGACATTTATATTTCTTGCTTGTCGCAAATATTTTGCTGTTTCCTCTGGATACGTCGCGATTTCCCAGAGTGTGGTTAGGCAGGAACCTATGAGGACAGCTTAAATTATTGCTGCGAGTGAAATATTTAGCTGTGCTTTCTGCGTTGCGAGGGTCCAAACACACACTGGAGTAGCTGGTGTCAGTGTCACGCACTGCTTACTCGAAATGTGCTGCTGGACACGTACACATCATGCTGACGTCACTTCTGAGAAAGCTGAGAATCTGAATAGCTGCTGCCCTACCTTCAACGAGTACGCTGAATTGTTGCCGATGCTCGGTGGATGGCGACACGAAGCCAGGGAAGCGGCCATGGCTTGTGCCGCGAGATATTCTGGTCGAACAGCACCATTACCTTTGACTTTCTTATATGCAGTTCTACAAAAAAGTAGTTTGAGAAGGCGCAGCAGTAATAGAAAAAGACCAGCAAGAATTGAGGATAAGGAAGTGTTTGTTAAAGGCAGCACGTTGCTTCCACCTACAAAATACTGAACGTTTGTAGCTAGATGGAAGGACAAGACAGACAGCATGACATACAAACTTAAGTGGAATGTGTTTAACTCTGAAGAAACCTTGGGTAACATATGAAATACTTTAACTGATCAACGAAAGAAATAAGACACGCATAGATCAATGTAAGGTACTTAGGAATGAAATAAACGGGAAGTGCAGGGAAGGCAAGGCGAAATAGCTACAGGAAAAATCTCGTCAGAAAGAATGATTCAGAATATCAAAATAAGCTTCGGTGAAGTCAAAAGCTAGAGCGCCAATATAATGTGTGCAATGGGGATTTCACTTTTAAACGCGAAGTAGAGAGCGGTTGGCTGCAGTAAATATTTCAAAATCTTCTACGCCGGGGAAGACTTGTCTAATGACATAACAGAAGAAGGAATGGAGTCGATAAGTAAGATAAAAACGATCTAGTATTACAGCCAGTTTAACAGAGGTTGGAAGACTGGCGATCAAATAAGAAAGAAGGGATAAATAATATTCCATAAGAATTTCTTAAATAGTTGGGGAAAGTGGAAGACAAAATTCTAATCCAGCAGGTGTACACAATTTATGAGACTGTCGATATACCATAGCATTCTCGTGAAATATCATCAACACCGCTACGACAGCAAGGGAAGATAAGTACGAAAACTATCGCACAGCCAGAAGTTGACAAGAATAATATACAGAGAAAAGGAAATTGAAAAACTGTTAGGTAACGATCAGTTTTACTTTCGGAAAGGTAGAGGCACCAGAGAGGCGGTTGTGACGTTGCGATTGAAGGAGGCGGTTCTCAGAGCTCTATCTACTTTGCACAATTTAGACCGTGAATTTCGATTATTTAAATGCAAAAGAACCTGTTTTACTTCCAAGCTTAACGAAAGTAACCACGTCAGAGTATTAATCTAGAATAATCCACATCAGTGTACTCGAGAACTGGCAAATATGATGAATTGTTGTAGGGGTTTTGTTTTATACAGAAAATTTTAATTTCGGTAATATTTTGGATGTCACGTGGAAAAGTAAAGCTTCCAATAGCATCTGAGTAATTGCGGGCAACATCTCTGCCAAAGATGTTGCCCTGCGAGAGACTGTTAGTAGAACCTTTGGTTGTGAGTGGAGTGCAGTTTGGAGAGAGTGAGAGGAGGAGTCGAGTTGTATCTTGAGATGGAGTAAGAAGTGTTTAGGCCGTGCTGTGTGTCAGCAATAATTTTCTTCTATTATTTTTCATTTAGGAAGAGATATTTTGTAAATTCCATCAGAAGGCTTCAGCAGGTACTGTAATAGTACATTTGCCGAGACAACCAAGCTAGTAATTAATTTGACCAGGAATTAAGAACTGGAGATTTTCATGGTAACGTATCAATGTGTGATTTGCTGATTTTTCTTCAAAGATGGATAGCACAGAAAGTAAAGAGAATCTGTTCAGGTTTTTCCACTATTAATGTAAAGTGAATTTTTAATATTTCAAGTGTTAAAATATTTTTCCTTGGTGATATGAAGTTTTATTAATACCGTTACATTAGTGTTTCTCCACCAGTCAGCATTCTTCTCTTTATTTTTTTATATAATTTTACTGTCCTGAGTTTATCAGTACCAGTATCAGTATCAATGATTATTGCAGTAATGAGATTTGTTTGCACAGAATTTTTGTGGTTGCCTCTATAGTTTAAAGCATACATTTCACATTGCGTTACTAGTAGTCTGAATTTTTATTTTTCAACTAATGTAGCAGCACCAGCCTCAGTAGTTTGGAGACAGCAGCAGAAAAGCATTTATTCATTGTGCAAACAGGTAGCCCGTTTATAATTTACGTGTAACAAAATTAACATTTCAGCAGTGACATATTTTACAGGCAGGGCATTTTTGGTGGTTATTTTCATATTTTTCTCGCTTTTCTTAAATTAAACATAATAGACTGTACTCACGGCACGAGCGTTGCAGTACACAGTTTAGTGTTCCATTTCTAACTTTCGCATTGCAGATCACTTTTCAAGAATTTGAAGATTACTTACGAACTTAAATACGGGCTTATCTGTGTCCCTAATCACGAGTTTAACTTAGTAAATATAACTATACATTACCGTACAACAAAAACTAATAATCACTTTCACCGTGATCATTGTACCATCGTGGGACATTTACATGCAATGAGGAAGGTTCAAAAATCAGGTGTATAGGTACACCATGGTCTAACCCAAAATTACAAAAATCAACAAGTGGCCATATATGCATCTCTGTTTGTTCATCATCGATTGGCTCGCGAGCAACACTGACCATCCCTATTCTGGATCGTTACTGACGACGACAAATGGTATCTTTATGCTGACATAGAGAAAAGAAATTCCCCTTTCAAAGACCTGTGTGTACCCACAAAAGATAATTTTACGCATCTGATGGAACAGCGACGGTGTGGTGTACTACAAATTGCTTCGCTGTGGTGTTACCATGCTGAAATTTACTGTCAACAAGTAAGGTGTCTTCTAGACACAGTCCAAGAACAGTTACCAGGAAGACTGCGTGAAGTGATGCTACTCCACGTTAACGCCCGCTCACATTCTACTAGAATGACAAGAAAGACTACACAGTAGATGGGTTGGGAAGTTATTTCACACCCTTCTCATTCACCTGGTGTTCCGCCAAAAGATTTTAGCTTTTTCCTTTCTTTATCGAACATCTTTCACGAAACTTTCTTTCCGGATGAAAACTCGCTCCGAACAGGGCTCGACGAGTTCCTCGCCTCTGAACCATGTGGCTTCTACAGTCGCGGAGTCGAAAAGTTACCCCAGCGTTGGCAGATTGTTGTAAATACTGAAGGAAAATGTATTATTGATGACGGAAGTCTATTCTGGTGGTGGTGGTGGTGGTTGTTGGGATGTTTAAGGGGGACTAAACAGCGAAGGTCATCAGTCCCCCAGTCTATTCTGTATACCTGTTGTTAAACTTAGGGAAATACGCTTAGAACTTCTGCACCAACCAAGTATATTAGCTCGACTCCATTGGAAACAGTACAATTGCAGTTACGTTTCTGCAGCATACACCTGGTTTGGGGTTGATCGGTGCTGTAGCAGCTGCAAATAAAACAAATCGGGCAGTAGGGAATATTGTCAGTCCTATTACGATGGCCGTTCAAAAAAATGGTTCAAATGGCTGTAATCACTGTAGGATCTACCATCTGAGGTCATCAGTCCCTAGAAGTACAAATACTTAAACCTAACTAATCTAAGGACATCACACACATCCATGTCAGAGGCAGGATACGAACCTGCGAACGTAGCAGCAGTGCGGTTCCGTACTGAAGTGCCTAGAACCGCTCGGCCATAGTGGCCGACACGAGGATCGTCATAATAAAAATCCTGGTAGCGCCATACAAGTACTCACACGCTGCCGTGCAAGGAGTCTCCCATAAATGAATTGCTTTAATAGGTGACACGATACAATAATGGCATGTCAGATGTTACCACTTTTTTTTATAGTTTCCTCAACAACTTTCTCACTGGCAGTTTCTACGAGGTCCAACAGATCGCAAATTCATCAGCGATGACATTCTTCCTTACACAGGTGAAACAGTTTCATACCCATTACAATATTTTATTTTTTATCTCGCTATACTTTTATCTTTCCACAGTAAAATATATAACGCATACATCTATAAACTGTGAGAATGTTCACATACTTTTACAGTCCAAGTATGTTATTGTCTCAGTTTTTTTCCACGGTTTAAGGGAAAAATTGTTTTTATGGAAAATTTCTTGTAGCGTTAGTTTGTATTTTTGTTTTTTTTTCGTAAAGACTGGCAAGAATTTAGCCCTGGAAGGTATTCCATCATATTCTAGACTAGGAACAGGGATGTCACTGGACGCTCGAAACGGCACATTCTTAATTAGGTCTACCTGGCAAACAGCTCGTTTGCAACCCATATTTACTGGAATACTTTTGTTTCCATCGTCCTATACTTTCACAGGTGCCAGTTTTCACCGTTAATTAAGGCACATCCTGTTCATACAGGAATGATGTGGAGAAGTTTACGTTTCACCCGAGCTGCAGAATACGCGTCTCAGAGAGCCGGTCTTCTTTATACAGATGATAATATCCACCACGAAAATGGTTGTCTGCTATTACGTGAGCTCTGGATGAAGACAAGTTTGATCAGTTCCAGCACGTCAAAGGACGGGTAAAGTGCAATGTGCCTAATAATCTATGTTTTCGCAACTGGTGTTTACTTATTTAAAATTTCCGAGCTCAGAGTGCGTGGTGAATATAAAGAACTATTCCCCGACGTTCCGTCTCCGACTGCGAGTGACATCTTCGGCGGTAAAGTGGCAACTGCATCACGGGCTCGAGGCTCCTTCGAAACTACAGAAATGTATAAGGGGAACGACCTTTCGTCACATGATGTTGAGATGCGCCATTATCTGTAGCAGGAGTCATCGTTCTCCATTGATAGTAATCGATCCACATTCTTGGTACGAAGTTGGCATATTTAAATGAACTCCCTGTCTCTAAATAGCCTTTCTGCCTGAAAAACCCGTTTTCTCTAGCTTTTTCCCCACTTTTACTCAACGTTTGCTACTACTCGAAAACTTGAAATTCGAAAGCTGTTTAGGACTGTCGCATCCTCTATAATTTCTTTATTGTACCAGCCGTTATATAAGCAACATAGTGGGGAATGGAAAAAAAAAGCAAATTGAGCATCTCGGTGCCATCCATATAAGCTACTCGGACCTGCTAATCCCTGTTGGCTAAATGAGTTACAAAAGTGACTATCCTGTCGCTGCGCCTTATCGATACCGAGAATCTTGAAGCGCTTTTGAAGATAGTGCTTATCTGTGACAGCGGAACCGCCGCAGTCCACTGTGTTCGCAGCTGTCGCGGAGTTCAACCGCCTGAGGCCGCCATTTTGTTGTTTCAGTTGATAGCGTAAACATTCTGCAGGTGAGAGATAGAGCTACAGTGATGACCGTGTGCTTTGTTATTAGTCACATGAAGGTAGTTTCGTTCAGTTCACAGTAACGAACCACTTCACTATTTTAAAGAATTATTTTGCAGAATGACTTAACTTAGGGAAATTTAATATTTTTACTGTATTTCTGAGATACTGAAACAACTGTGGTGTTTATAGCACGATGAAACTCTGTGGCGACTTACGATGTATTTCGATACTTGCTGTAAACAATTCGCAAAAACGCTACTAAATGCCTTGAAAAGTTTGCTGGCAAAGGACATTTTTACATATATTTCTCATAAACACAAAAGATATGTGCGAGAATTTTGCAACTGCTTTTTAGAAAGTGTCGCCGTTGTCATTGACAATTTAGTACTGTTCTACTTAATTCACTATCTATTTATGACCATTTATTCCATTTAACAAGACTATCATTTGATTGTTTTGAGAGTTTAAAAAAGTCAGGTACAGTAAATGATCAAGTTCATTGTGGACCTTCACTTGTTTCAGTATTTCGAATTGTTGACACAACATAGTGTGTTAATTGAATATGGCGAAGATCACGACACTACTGTTCTTCTTTGTCAAGCGTCATAACCGTCAGAACTATACATGGTTTATTAATTTTAAGTGTAGGATGATGTGAATGGCACTGACGACTGCAAAGAAAATTCCAGTTTTTCCCCACTAGGGTCTAAATATAGATGTTTGAAAGCATTGATAATAAGAATATTCTACCCAGAAACCCCCACATTCCAGCGAGAGGGAGACACCACCGTGTCCAAATACTTCGATAGTCACAGCATGTGTGATTGTATGATTCACTCGTCAAAGTTGTGAATATTGAAGGGTTGTATCTGAATCTTCTCTATTTTTTGACTAAACTGTGCAAGTTCGGTTTACATGGAACGTATATTTGTGTTTGTTTTAAACAGAATTACGCCGTTCTTTATTGTACTGTATGGAGTCTCCTAATGTCTTCCCCAAAGTAGCAACATGCTGTGGCCTTTTATTTTTAATAATTTGGTATTAGTCAAACTTACTTCGTTCATGTTAGGATGTAGTCTTGAACTTGCACCTGTTTACGGTATAAAAGACAAATTAAAACAATTAATTATCTCTTTCTCTCTCTCTCTCTCTCTCTCTCTCTCTCTCTCCCTCCCTCCCTCTCTCTCACTCTGTGTCTGTGTGTGTGTGTGTGTGTGTGTGTGTATGTGTGTGTGTGTGTGTGTGTGTGTGTGTATGTGTGCAAGAGTTAAGAGTTTGTTTTATGTCAGTATCGAACATTCCAATCGGTTGACTCACAGTGACAGTGTGATCTAAAGACCAACAGTGCAGAAAGTGGTCTAGCGGTTCTAGGCGCGCAGTCCGGAACCGCGCGACTGCTACGGTCACAGGTTCGAATCCTGCCTCGGGCATGGATGTGTGTGATGTCCTTAGGTTAGTTAGGTTTAAGTAGTTCTAAGTTCTAGGGGACTGATGACCACAGATGTTAAGTCCCATAGTGCTCAGAGCCATTTGAACCATTTTTTAAGTGACTTCGAAGCTTCAATTTTTTACACCACCAAGGAGCCATAGACATTAGTACAAGATGCAAATTTCAATTTGACACGTCTGCCTGTTCCTGAGGAAAAGGGTTTATAACAGTCAGATAGAGAGGGAGCCTGACAGACAGACAACCACAGAGATATCCTGTAAGAGTTCCGTTTTTACTTTTTACCGATTGCGGTACGGAACCACGAAATATATATTGCGAAGCATGTGAAACAACTGAAGACAATCCCCTAGGATAATGATGTTGGTTAAATTAGATAAGTAAAGTTCAAACCAAATAACTACTTATTAAATAAGGTTTACACATTTGAGAACGGTGGCTTCACATAGATTCGTGAATTCAAATAAAAACAATTACAGATTGATTAACTTCTGCAGTTCGAGCAGACATGAATCCATGGACGCTGCATGTCAGCAGGGGACTGTTCAAGCTGGTGCAGGCCCTGTAATGGTGTGAGGCGTGTGCAGTTGGAGTGATATGGGACTCCTGATAAGTCTGGATACGACTCTGACAGGTTGACACGTACGTAAGCATCCTGTCTGATGACCTGCATCCATTCGTGTCCATTGTGCATTCCAATGGAGTTTGGCAATTCTAGCACGACAATGCGACACCCCACACGTCCAGAATTGCTACAGAACGGCTCCCGGTACACCCTTCTGGGTCTAAACACTTCCGCTCGTCACCAACCTCCCCAGACGTGAACATTATTGAGCATATCTGGTAAGTGTTGCAACCTGCTGCTCAGAAGAGATGTCTAGCCCCTCGTACTCTTAGGAATTATGGACAGCCTTATGCAGGATTTATGTTGTCAATTCCGTCCAGCACTACTTCAGACATTAGTCGAGTCCATGCCACGTCGTGTTGCGGCATTTCCGCGTGCTCGAGGGGGCTCAGAGGCAGGTCTACCAGTTTCTTTGGTTCTTCAGTGACTAAATGTCAACAGAAGTAAATGCTCAGAATTGACAACCACCTCAAATGCCGTCAGTAATGTGACAATTGGAGTATTCGAACAAAAGTCAGTCACAAAAAAAACTCAGTAAAATATTCTGTTCCGTGAAAAGTTAGTCCATAATTAGAGCTCACGAAATTATTACAAGTCTGGAAAAATTGTAGCCTATTTCACTTGCAGGTGGCTCTTTGGCCTTCACAGCCTCTCGACAAAAATCCATTCTCAACATGGACGGAAGCTCACTGATGAAACACCTCTTGGGCCTTTCCTTTACCGAGCGAGGTGCCGCAGTGGCTAGCACACTGGACTCGCATTCGGGAGGACGACGGTTCAATCACGCGTCCGGCCATCCTGATTTAGGTTTTCCGTGATTTCCCTCAATCGCTCTAGGCAAATGCCGGGATGGCTCCTTTGAAAGGGCACGGTCAACTTCCTTCCCCGTCCTTCCCTAATACGATGAGACCGATGACCTCGCTGTCTGGTCTTCTCCCCGAAACAACCCAACCCTTTCCTTTAGTGCGTAAAACCTCTCTTTTACGTCACACACTGTTGAGCCCAAACTACTTATCTAATGACCGCATATACACATTATAGTAATAGGCATAGAACACAATTGCAGTGTCTTTGAAACCTCGTATTAAAATTTCAATGCAGTATTAAACAAGTTACTAACAATATTCGTGACTCCATGCTTACGTCCAGCCCTTCACCGTGGCAGAACTTACTAAATACACTGATGGAAAAAAAACACAAAAAAAGAGGTCGTGCGACATAAACAGGAGTTGGTTGGCATGTTTCTGCATCAGAAAGTAACGTAAGAATGGCGCTGGTAGCACCACTATCAGGATGCAAATCAGGTTTGCTTTAAATATACATCTAATAGTTGTGACCGTTAGCTACATCTGTGATTAAATGTGGGGAGTTGATTTTAGTCAAGAAGAAGAAGGCGACAAAGAAGCCATTATCTGAGTTTGAATGAGGTCGTGTAGTGGGGCTACGAATGGTTGGATGTTCCATTTGCGATATTGCAAAAAGACTTAACAGGAACGTAACCACTGTACATGATTGCTGGCAGCGATGGTGACGAGAATGTACGAGCGCAAGAAGACGGAGCTCTGGACGGCCACGTGACACTACCGAGTGGAAAGACCATCGTGTTCGGTGTACGGGTCTGGCGTATCGTACCGCATCTGCCGCAATAATATGAGCGGTAGTTGGCACTACAGTGACACAACGGATGGTTACAGATGGATTACTTCAAGCCAGCTCCGAGCCAGAAGCCCTAGAACGTGCTTTCCACTGACCCCAAACCACAGCCATTTGCGACTTCAGTGGTGTCAAACGGGAGCTCTTTTGAGGGAAGGGTGGAGGTTTGTTGCGTTTTCTGATGAAAGCTGCTTCTGCTTGGAGCCAGTGATAGCCGTGTTTTGTTTGGAAGGACGCCAGTTAAGGACCTGCAACCAACCTGTCTGCGTGCTAGACACACTGGACATACACCCTGTAGTTACGGTCTGGGGTGCGATTTCGTGTGACAACAGGAACACTCTTGCTGTGATTCCACGTACCCTGACAGCAAATTTGTACGTCAATGCGAAGCTTCGACCTATTGTGCTGCCTTTCACGATCGCCCACATACCGCTGTTGAAACCCAACATGCTCTACAGAGTGTCGACATGTTGCCTAGGCGTTCTCGATCACCAGATCTGTTTCTAATTGAGCACTTATGAGACACCCTGGTGTGACAACTCCAGCGTCATCCACGACCAAAACTAACCGTCCCTGTACTGATCGACCAAGGGCAACGAGGACGGAACTCCATCCACAGACTGTCATCTGACACCTGTACAACACAACGCGTGCACGTTTCCATCATTGCAGTCCACATTCCAGCGATTACACCGGTTATCAACGTACCAGAATTTCATATTTGAAATGGCTTATATCGCGCTCACATTTACCTCTAATCTTGCAATGTTAATCTCTTACATACCTTTCCTTACTCTACAATAATTTTGTTGTTGCTGCGATTTTTCCATCAGTGTATTACAAATACGAATGAAATAATAAATTGTGGTTAATCATCCATTAGGAATATTGGTTAAGGATCTGGGAAACTCATGCTGCTTTCATGTTCATGTTATACTGTTCAAAGTCAGTGGCTAATATCATTTTATGGGCAGTCGAATTCACAATGCACCTCTGATCCCGGTCTTTGAGAAAACACGGAGTCGACGCATAAACAGAACGTTACAATGAAGTACACAGTTGTTTGAATCTCACCTACTAGTTGCCGTATTCTTCTCTATGAACACCTATATTTTGTGCATGATTATATGTATTCACTGGACTTAATCTTGCACTGAAGATGATCACTCTGAGATTGAAATCGATATACAATAATAAAATATCAGTTTGAGCTTATACGATCAGTGCTGCAGCTTCCCTTGCTTGCGGTACACAGTAGTTACAGACCGTGTAGTCAGCCATAAAATTTGGATGATACCGCCACTCGTCTATTTTTCCATCCTCTCAGATATCTTTTTCAGGCGAATGAGCTGTTATTGCCGGTCTCAGCATTCTATTCAAAGCAGTTTTCAGGATAGATAAACAGTACAACTCACTTTAGTCGCAAACATACCTTTCTGCCCAGCGTCCCGTCTTCTACTCTTTTTGTGAGCAGTGCGTTATCAAAAGACTGTTTTTAATCGACGATACTACTTGAGTACTTATAACGAGACCATGATTTTATACGCGGGTTTCTAGGTTTTTACTGGTCCAAGTTATCCACATTGATAAAAACAGTATTTATAATTCATCTTCTGCATTTTACTTCTTAATTATAAACAAAAGAATTGCGTGCTAAAGAAAATAGAAATTCTGGTTAATATCACACACAAGGCATGTGTGAGATAATTAAATTCTATACCAAACAGTATAAACAGGGAAAAACCTGCATTATATCTGTAAAAGTTCTATTACATGTTCTGAGTGCAGTGGGCACCGCCAGGTTGTGATACTTAGTTTTTTTTAAAAAAAAAAAGTAAAAGAATATGTTCTCAGAACGTCACCTAAACTAAAGGAAGGATTGTGGGTGTTGAATTCTGAATATTAGCGAGATTTGCATTTTTGAGAGAACTTGAAACAATTATTCAATGGAACGACGTACTTCTATTGGCATTCGATGGCTTGTCAGAAATGAAATGACAAAATAAGTATCAAACTTCTGACTGGAGCTCTCTTCAAAGAGCCAGAAATATGTACAGCTTTTTATTGTCATACACGACGTGTTACAAACAACCGATGTACACGAGCAGTTAGATAACGATTTCCTGAATTTCCGAACGACACTGTACTACATCGTCGACGAATAATCAAAAGACGAACATAGGGAGAGTGTTAGCAAGTGTGGCTGCCTTGGCGAACATTGAATAAGACAGCTTTTGGAGAAAATGGTATCACCGCAATACTGCTGAAAAATCTTGGACTAAATTCCCTCAAAGATCTCACAGAAATCACGATAGAGATTTGGCAGAGAGAAGAACTTCCCGAAGGTTGGAAAAGTGCCCTAGTTCTCCCACCACACAAAAAAGGCGAAAAAATCGGATTCAAATAACTGCCGAGGACTCTGCCTTCCGCTAGTTACAAACAAAATTCTGTCAGCATGCTCATCTAAAGAGTTCAGGAGCAACTTGGTCACAATATTGGCGAATACCAAGCCAACTTTCACGCTGGTAGAAGCTGTGTGGAACAACTATTCAACTTAAAAATAACACTAAAAACAAAACGTACAAACATTTTAAAAATTTACAAAACGCTGTGAAACTGAGCCCGATCATAGGCTTCTTTGTGAACTTCAAGAAAGCATATGATTACATCGATCGGCATCGCTTTTATTGTCCTCGAAGAACAAGAACTAGCCCCAAAAACCATAAATCTCATCAAACAAAGTTTGCCCAACACAGCGTACAAAGCAAAATTCATGGGAAGGAGTAAAAACAGTTTCTGACCAAAACCGGTATCCGTCTGGTTTTGGATAAAGCCGTCGGAGAGTAGTAAAAACTATTTAAAAACCGAGACTACTGGAAACCTATACGTGTTGGCAGGTCTAACAATAACATCCAGATTTGTTGCCTAGATTTCGCAGATGATCTGGCAATACTAACAGACGGCGAGCCAATAGCAGCTACACAGACTCTCGAAGAATGCGGTGAAAGAGTTGGCTTTCAAATATCCCAAAGAAAAGAAAAAAAAGTGCTTCTACTCAAGACAGACTACTCAAAAACTGATCAGAAAATATGGACAAGTCGACAGTCTCCCACATTTCATGTATCCAATCTTGGGCGAAATTATTGAACCTACAGAGAGAAAATTCGTATGCAAAAGATTAGACCTTATGGTAAAATAAGCAGTGTCTACAACAAAAAACATATAACCATGAGACACCATAGCACATTTATCAAGCCTGAAGTCTTATACGCTGGCGAAGCGCTTACACTTCACAGAAAAGGTGATCTGGAAGGTACCCAATAAGAAGAACGTAAAATTCTTAGAAAAATACGAGGGCCAAAAGGACAGAAGATGGATACAGACAACAATCCCGGCAAACAACCAAAAAACCATCAAGAATCGCTGCACACATCAGAAGAAAATATTGAAATTTTATTTCCATATCCACAGATTCCCAACAATGTGGCTCAAATAAGTTGGACATACGTAGAAAAATGGTTCAAATGGCTCTGAGCACTATGGGACTTAACTTCTGAGGTCATCAGTCCTCTAGAACTACTTAAACCTAACTAACCTAAGGGCATCACACACATCCATGCCCGAGGCAGGATTCGAACCTGCGATCGCAGTGGTCGCGCGGCTCCAGACTGTAGCGCCTAGAACCGCTTGGCCACTCCGGCCGGCACCTACGTAGAACTCAAAGCCATACCTTAGATAAAGAAGGTCGGAAAGGACTTAGAAAAGTCTGATATAAGTTCATCAGACATTTGTAACAGCCAAAGGCTGAGCCGTCTCGTGCGTTTTCATATCCCCTGTAAGAACAACTCACACTAATTTTATCTGGCGGGTCACTTGAATTGGCGCGTTGCAGCCTAATTGGTTAACTTCATTGTTAATTGACTCGCAAAGGGCACAACGTATCGAAGGTTTTCGTTAACGTTTGTTTCCCAGCACACCCTACTGTGCAACACTTTAACAATTTTCAGGCTGTTTCTGATTGTCCTATGTGTTATTGTTGCACAGTTGTAAGGAACTTCAGAAAGATCTGATCTGGCTAACATTTCCACTTGCTGTAATGATTGGCAGCTCCTTTCAGATGTGGATAAATGTAAGCTAATGCCTTTACAAAGGTAAAGGAACCGACAGTATCTGATTACAAGCTTAGTGGCGAATATCTCTATCACGTCGCATCACATAGGTATTAATGGGTAATGATGTGAAGCCATATAGAATGGGATGATCTCGTAAAATCTCTATTAGGTGAAGGATGTGTAAAAGTTTGTTGTACGGGCTCTGGAAAATGCTGCGCATCTACAAAGGAAATAGCGTAAAAGACGTTAATGCAGCCAATTCCAGAATATTATTCGAGTGCTTGGAATCATTATCAAATGGTCATGCTGGCAGACATCGAGAGAATTTAGAGAGACGTTGCTACAATCGAAACGGGTCAGCAAAACCCATACGAAAGTGTAACAGAAACGCTCGTAAGATGTAAATGGGTGAAGAAAGATGGCTTAGTTCTCACGATACCCTGTTAGTAAATTTGGAGAACCAGTATTCGAAGATGACTTCCGACCATTGTGCTGCCATCAACGAATATCTCGCGTAGCGCTCATGAAAAAAAAAGTGTAGAGAGATTAAAGTGCCAAAGTACATTTAGAGACTTACAGTACATTTCCCTCCGTCAATACAGAAATGGAATAGAAAAAGGATAATATTGGTACTATGTACCCTCCACCATGCACTGTAGAATGATTTGAAGAGTATATATCTAAATGTAGATGACGCATTATTACGACATGTATATCGGGTGATCCGGGGGAATGTCAAGTGTACAGGGCGAGATGTCAAATCTAGTATGGCCAAAAAGGAATAAATAAAATAACTGTTACAACGAAATTCTCCAATATCACGATTTTTGCTATTGTGGGGACAGATGTCTGTTTTCATAGCAATGCAAAAGTCTCATTCCAAATTTTTAGTTGCGCGGTTTAGCCGCGTGGTGTGAGGCGTCTTGCCAGGATTCGCGCGGCTTCCCCCGTCGGAGGCTCGAGTCCTCCCTCGGGCATGAGTGTGCGTATTGTCCTTGGCGTAAATTAGTTTAAGTCATAGTAAGTATTTTGTAAGCCCAGGGAGCAATAACATCAGCAGTTTGGTCCATCAGGAATTTACCACAAATTTCCAAATTCTTTCGCTAACTGGAACATGGGAGGGATTGCTTGCTTGTATCTTCGATTATGCACATTTTGAAGCAGAATAAACCATTAATAAATATAAATGAAGCCTCTGTCTACTACAGCTGATAGAACATTTTTAGAGAGGTTATTCAAAGATATTAAATACACAACATTCCATAGCTGCAATATTAGATCGATATGTCTATAATCTCGGTTGTACTTAGGCACCACACAATATTTTTCCATCTTCTTCTCCATTTGCCCCATAAGACTCTAGAACAAACCATCCGTCTATGTGTCTTGTCGTAAATCTAGCTTCATCCGAGCATAAACCAGCTTTCCCTCCAATTATTATTAGTGGTAGAAGCAGTATATTGTTATTTTAAATTAAATCTTCCAAGTAAGTGATAAGTAGTTTTATAGTATTTCGTGCAATAGTTCTGTTTCAGCAGTACTGCATTTTTCAAGAATACCCGTGAATATTATAGTTAGTAAATTCCATTTACTTTTGTGTTCGTTCTATATGGAGTTTAATGCATATGTCATTTTGTCAATTTGACAGCTAGTTGACGGTTCTAAATGATGCTGTATATTTACAAAGTGGTTATACCTACTCAGCGGTATTGTTTGAGTTACAGAGAATTCAGTTGTTTGTGTAGTCATTGGTTGTTTATGTTTTATACGTTGCCATGTTTCAGAATAGCAATGAAATTTACTTGGTAATGTTTCAGAATGGCAATGAAATTTGCTAGGTAATGTTCGTTTAAAATTTCATGCAGATAATTTTCCATGTGTATATAAATTTTCAGTTCTTCCACTGCGTTCATGGCAGCTCCTTTTAGTATTATGTTTAAGATTTGAAGTTCAGTGTCTCCTCTGTCTATATAATGGTGTAAGTAGGGTGTTTACCTTTTATGTTGGTAACGCCACGTAACGCTCTGTATGAAAATCACTGACTGTGCTGTGTGCAGCCTGTGGCTGGTTTGCATTGTTGGAATATTTGCTATTGTAGTGTGGGGCAGCAGGATGTGAATAGCGCGTAGCGTTGCACAGTTGGAGGTGAGCCGCCAGCAGTGGTGGATGTGGGGAGCGACATGGCAGAATTTTGAGAGCGGACGATCTGGACGTGTGTTCGTCAGAAAGAGTAAATTTATAATAGTGTATATTGTGAACTGATATATATATATATATATATATATATATATATATATATATATATATATATATATATATATGATACTTTTTAATATTATTAAGGTAAATACATTGTTTGTTCTCTATAAAAATCTTTCATTTGATAACTATGCCTATCAGTAGTTAGAGCCTTCAGTAGTTAGAACCCTTTATTTAGTTGGCAGTATTGGCGCTCGCTGTTTTGCAGTAGTTCGAGTAACGAAGATTTTTGTGGGGTAAGTGATTCATGAAACGTATAGGTTATTGTTAGTCAGGGCTATTCTTTTTTAGGGTTTAAAGTCAGATTGCGTTGCGCTAAAAATATTGTGTGTCAGTTTAGTGATAATCAGAATAACTAAAGAGAGAAATGTCTGAGTACGTTCAGTTTTGCTCAGCTGTTTGAAAATCAAATAACGTAAGGAGTTTACCAGCACAGTCATTCATAAATTTTTCTATGGGGAGGTTTCAATGGTTTCGTTTTTAGTTTTTTAAATGCATAAGAGACTCGATTGATTGTTGTCACTGTCCTTAGTGTGTTCTCGAAATCTGATGTTAAAGCTTTGTTCTATTTGTCCAGTGCGACAACTATAACAAATTTTACTTTGAACAAACAGGACGAAATTTTAGCAACAGATTTAGAGAACATACTACAGATAGTGATAACAATAAATCGCATCTCTTCATGCATTTAAAAAACCAAAACCATAAAGTCTACAGTATCGGAACTGCACTTCCAATCTTACACGTAATACCAAAAGGGATCGCCATGAATGTTTAAGAATATTTAGAAATTTATATATGCATAAAAAATTATCTATATGACATACTAAACGAACAGACGAATTTCAAACATAAAATTACCTAGAGAATTTTATTGACCTTCTGAAACATGACAACAGATAAAAAATAAAGAAACACAAACAACCAAATTATCTGTAACTCAGACTAGCTGTAACCACTTTGTGAACTATTAACTAGCCGTCAAACTATTATGTGACTTTATTTTACCATCATAAAAACAGCGACAACTGGCAAAAGAACTTTTTAGTGATGCATTATGTACATCTCGCCCAGTGAGACATCAGTATACACGTACAATTAACTCCATTTACAAATATCGCAAAAGTAAACGAAATTTACCAACTGTAATATTCGCAGGAGTACTTGACAATGGCAACATTGCCGAAATGGGCCTAGTCTACGAAATAAAATAAAACCTTTAGCAGCAAACTTGGAAGATTCAATTTAAAATGTCATACAAGGATATATTTCATGCTATGAGCCCAACTGTACAAAAAGTATATTGTTGTTGATGGTACTGTTGGTATGTCCTTTCTTCTTGTTACTATACATATTGTTTATACTGAGTCACTGAAGATGTTTGGATAGATGTATAAGATAATATGAAGGTTCTCAACTTACCAGGATAAATAACAACGTAGACAATAGAACATAACTAGTTACTCTGTGTGTGTGTATGTGTGTGTGTGTGAGAGAGAGAGAGAGAGAGAGAGAGAGAGAGTTGCTGATTTACAGCAGACAATTTATTAATGCTGTCTCATAGTTAGCACTTATATTTTGTATGTTCTGCTCGTATCTTCCATATTTGCACTTTTTAATATGTATTCCTCCTCTCTCATCGGATAGCATAGCGTCTATGAATGGATATTTGTAAGTTAGTATTGTAATTCAATACAGTGTCACAAATTAACTTTCAACAGTGTGTAATATACTTTAATTGGAGTTTAACTGATGCAGGTACTACCCCCTATGTGAACCGAGGTGTTGTCTGGCTGTATCAAGCGGCATGTACACGAGCTAGTTGCTCGCCATGGATGGACGGAGCCCAAGCGCTGGACGCCCCAAAAGCCCAGATACTGGAAAGAAGCCACCGCCAAAACCAGCGCGGTTGGTCCAGGATGTTCGAGGCGACACCAAAAGGAGTAACCTGTCGACGGTATCCAAGACTGATACGACAACAAAAGGTGACACAAGCAAACTGGAGAGGCACCTTCAGACTGTTCTCGAGTGCCCTGTCTGCTACGAGTACATGGCGTCGCCCATCTTTATGTGCCCTAACGGTCACAATTTGTGTGGGTCCTGCCTGACTAAGTGCAACGAGTTGTGTCCGACGTGTGACATGCGCATCGACTCGAGGCGGAACCTGGCGCTCGAACAACTGTCCGTGACGTCACTGTACCCCTGCAGCTACTCGAACCGCGGCTGCCCACAGAAGCTGCCTGCACATGTGAAGCTCTCCCACGAAGCTGGCTGCGCCTACAGGCCGCTTGCCTGTCCCCTGGTCTGTGGCTGGCGGGGTCGCCGCGACCAGCTGCTTTCCCACGTCACCATGGCGCACCCTGGCCGCTACTCCATGAAGAACCATGACCTCCCACACTTCTGGCAGAGCATCACCCAGAGTGACTGCTTCCAGGACTACCGTCACGCGGTATTCGCCTTCGGCGAGACTTTCGCTTACGTTAGGCGCTTCAGTATGGAGCGTCGGAAGATGCACCTGGCTGTGCTGCTCATGGGAGACCCAGCGCGGGCGTCCAACTTCCGGTACAAGTTCAAGATGGCCAAGGACGACAGCGACCGCCACAAGTCAATGTCGCTGGCGTGCTCTGTCCACTCATACGATGAGACCCTGGACGCAATCTTCCTTAAGAACAGCTGCATCACTCTAGACTTTGAGACATTAGTGTTTTATGGGAATGGGCCACGTAGCCTAAAGATAAGTAAAGTGCAACAGACAGGCCACAATGAAAGCAAACCCATTGTCGTCTGATGTACTATAAGAACTTTTGTTCAGTCTATGTTTAAAACAATCAGATAAATGTAGTACACTGCTCAGAGGCATTAATAAGTGAACACACAAGAATCTGTGATTCTTGAGTTTCTCCCGGCGTATTTGATAAAATATCCACGGGTGTGCTGCCGGTCTATAGTGTCCAACGGGCACAATATTTCGGCGATCGTACATGTCGCCATCATCAGGTGAACTGACGGACTGAGCTCTTGTGAACGTGCCGGCACGGAGATCCGTACGCTAAGGCTGCTCAGAGGGAACTGGGTTCGGTCGCGGCGGCGGCCGATTTAAATGCCCTCCGCCCGCGGCGCGCTCCCTCCGCCGTCCGCACCCCGCGCCACGGTCGCGCGTTGGAACAGATTGCGACGGCGTCTGAGATGACGTCGGTGTGATGGCTCTGTCCGCCGTGGTCGTCACAACTGTACGTTTGCTCGATGTACTCTTGATTAACCCGATCGCTGGTTCCCAAGCCTTGCTAAGATTATAGCCACAGTCGCGGTTTATGAGGCCGTCATTGGTGCGAATTTCGATGGCCTCTCTAACAACGCTGTCCCAGTATCTCGACGTCTGTACCAGAATCCTCGTGCGGTCATACTCCATGGCGTGATTTTCCGACAAACAATGTTCAGCGACCGCCGACTTGCTCGGATACATCAGTCGAGTGTGCCTCTGGTGTTCACGGCATCGATCCTCGACGGTACGCATCGTCTGACCAGCGATCGGGTTAATCAAGAGTACATCGAGCAAACGTATAGTTGTGACGACCACGGCGGACAGAGCCATCACACCGACGTCATCTCAGACGCCGTCGCAATCTGTTCCAACGCGCGACCGTGGCGCGGGGTGCGGACGGCGGAGGGAGCGCGCCGCGGGCGGAGGGTATTTAAATCGGCCGCCGCCGCGACCGAACCCAGTTCCCTCTGAGCAGCCTTAGCGTACGGATCTCCGTGCCGGCACGTTCACAAGAGCTCAGTCCGTCAGTTCACCTGATGATGGCGACATGTACGATCGCCGAAATATTGTGCCCGTTGGACACTATAGACCGGCGGCACACCCGTGGATATTTTGAACACAAGAATCTCATTAGATACCAATTCAGAAAGTTTACTCATCGTCTCTCTGCGTGTATGTGTGTGTGTGTGTGTGTGTGTGTGTGTGTGTGTGTGTGTGTGTGTGTGTGTCTGCCTGCCTGCCTGCCTTTCTCCATTGGTGAAGATGTGACCAGCCTATCAGCACTAGCAGCTAATATCAGTACTTGATCTGCATGCAGTAATGCTATCATGTTTTGTGTACTATTTTCTAACTTTACAAATTCTAGTTGTTCTTTCATTATTCGCCAAGAAGAAATTATTGATAATGAGTCTTTAGAGACCATCTGAGAGGAGATATGTGAGAGCAGTTGCATTGTTTTGATTTCTTGCCATAATCATCAGCCGCCATAGCATGTGACATCCAAGTACATTGAAAGAAAATATTTTTGTCTTGTGAGAACTGACTGCTAATGAAGAATTGACAGACTAAGTTACTGTAGGGCAGAGATTAGAAGTTTCGAACCTTAGTGGAGTTGGGTAAACTTCACCTCAGTAGATAAATATTTCCGCTGTGAAATTTGCTACGAAAGGTGGTTCAAATTTTTATTACGTCACACACTAAAAGATGAATTTTCAGACCTCAAACGTATTCTTTAAACGTTATCATTAGCGGTCACACTGAAATATACGTTAAGCTAATGGAAGTGGTAATTTAAGGCTGCTCTTGAATCACTATCTAGATGACGATTGCCTCATAGTAGACTGGGAGTCACCAAGTTGTGACACTCATCCTCATCCACTCGCTAATCCAAATAGATAGCGACTACAAATCAGATTCGTTGATATGGTTCGCGAAAAACGGTGCCACTACTAGCATAGCTCGTAAAGGCAGACAGAAATAGTTTAAAATTGAATACATGAACAGTGTTACAAAAAAGTGATGGTTTGTGCCTGAATGTGTTTGTAACAAAAAACCAGGCTTTTTTACTACAATCTCTTTTTTTTAGTAACTGTTTATCTATTATGAATGAAATATTGTTTTATTGTACTGAAATTTCACTGTCTTAAACAATGGTCACTTGTAATTTAAATTTTATTTATTTTGTTTGTTTGTACTTTTCACTTCAATAGAAAGCGAAGTACATCTCAGTATTTAAAGCAATAACAGTAAACTGTATCTACAATAAACCAATTTAATGTAATATGCTTTGTTTCATTGTTAGTTAAGACATCTCACATACATGAATGAAATTCCAACAGTATAACAGTAAACGGCGTCCTGTCGTGAATTAGTTGAAAGATTCACACCCTGTGCAGGATTGACACTCCAAGACTGAGTTAATTTTTGATGAGAGTAACAAATTAAGGTATCTGCCAACGTTAGTGATCAGTCATAAATCAGCACCTCCCCCAGTTTCGTCAGGCTACCAGACAAGCCCAGATAGCTTCGTTGGCAATAACTGCAAACAACAAGGTTCCGTATAAATCTCTCAAAAATGTCAGTCCAGTCAGTTGAAAAATTACGGTTTGTAGTTTGCGCTTTTCACAGCATAACAACCCTGTATCGCAGAATGTAAATCTTGCTGCTCGTTGGACAGTTTAGTTTTGTAACCGATACAGTCAATATGGAGAATGGAATTCGAAACCAGGTCTACTGCTCACTAGGCAGGTGCGCTAACCATTACGTCATATTGGCACAGGGTTTTGTACAGCTGCACAGGCTACCCTAGCATCTCCCCCACTCAATCCGTATTCCCATTCATGCTACAGCCGACTTGGTATTCCCCTTAAACTCAAATAACATTGCAGATGCTCACCAACTGAAATGAAGTAGCACCTCAGCATCAAACGAAATGGAGGATCCTGCTTGAAACCCAGGCCTATGTACTTTGATCAAACGAAACTTTGTAGTTGCAGGAACCTTAACAGCAATTTGAACTGAGAGGCAGACTGCGTATGTACATCACAGATGTTTGAGGCTTGAAGTCTCTGGAACAATAAAGTTTCATTTGATTAAAGCAAGACAGAATCCCCAGAATCGTTTGATGTTGAGGTACCCTTGCAATACAGTTCTCCAGCCTATGCAGTTGAACACCAATTGGGCTGAAGTGTAAATGGAAATTAGGACTGAGGAGGCAGGCTCACTAAGGTGTGACATGGTGGCGTAGTGGTTCGCACGCCTGCCTTGTGAGCAGGAGGCCCAGGTTCGAATCCCAGCCTTGGTAAAAAAATTTCATTTGTCGTTTCAGTATACATATATACATCATAAATATTTGACACTAGATAAACGTCTCTGGCACTATATACTTTCCTTCGATACAGTCACTTCTGGGAAAGGTGTTTGATGAACTGACAGCACTCACTTAAAAAAATTAAAGCACTCAAGATGGACAATGATAAATCTGTTTTGAGAAGTGTTTGTAGCTTTCCACCATAAACATGATGTCAATTTCTGTAAATCTCTGGCCTGTAGTACACCCTTTAGACGCTGGGGGTTAATCACTTCATTGTGCTGCCCGTCCACTGCATCATTTGAAAAGAGAGAAAACCACTCAATTCACGACTCACCGGACAACATTTAATTCCATCTTCGGGCACTGTACAGTTGTTGAGCTCACTAAAGACGTGCAGCCTTCAGCCTCCGTAATCAAACGGTTTTTGGGAGGTACCTGGCTTCAAACTTCGATTTATTTTCGCAATATTCTGTCGGAAATTGAGATGAGCATCTAACGAGTGACTGCTTCACTCACTGTCGGGTTTGAAACAGACCGTAATTGAGAGGACGTGACACTCGTCTTCGGTCGCTGTCGGTAAGAATATTTGCACAACCACTTGTCTCACGCCACATTATATGGCTGTGAATGGTACTCTGTCCGTGTAGACTCACTGTACGGTCTACGATGATACAACAATAAACTGGCTGACTTTATTCATGTTGTGGTCATGGATACGTCCATACATGACAGCTCTTTTCTGCCACTGATGACTATTCCTCACCTCCCACCATTAAAAATATTTAATAAGAAAAGGAAAAAAGAAAATTTCATCTAACTTAAATGGCGACTGTTCTTTAGGTTCTTTGTCAATCAATTTCATTGTTTGTAGCCACAGGAAGACGGTAAGTTCTTATGTACATAGGACTTAAATTTTATGTGGTTAAAAGTCGTAACGTAATTTCATTTTGAAACATGTTCATTTACTTGCAATTTGTTCGTTACGCTTTCCTCCCACGGTTTGAAAGTAAAACTTGTCTGTGCCGTCTACGTGTGATCAGCTCGTTGCATTCATGGCTCTGTATCAGCCCTTCTCGGCAAGCAGTTAAAGTAAATATCAAGGCTGTCAGCCGTGCAATGATTTCTTTCAGGGACCTGCAGCTCAGCGCTTTAATTTAGTCATTAAAGTAGAGGAGAACGGTTTCCATTCCGTAGATGAGAATCAACTGTAGGGCTAAGATGAACTTTGTGAGAAAGAATTAGGGAACAGTGATCATTTGTGTATTTTTCAAACAACCCAGAAGTAGTATCTTCTATCGGCAAACGGATTTAATACGCCGCAATTGACCATTGCAGTTTTCGGTTGGTGAAGAAGAAGTTATTCATCACTTGAAGATTGATAATTTTAATTTAGAGTACTTCAGTCTCACATACATTAACACAGTTACCGTTTACATTCAGAAGTAGTATAATTACGGCACTTAAAAGTAAGTCATGGGATACTGGCGACATTCCAATCAGAATTTAGAACACTTCCTTCCGCATTCCAAATAGTACATAAAGTTACACCACACAGTCAGTCACACGGATAGGAAAGTTGAAACTCGTAGAAACCTTACGAAGTAAATCTGGATAAAGACTATTTACAAGAACATGGTAGTAAAACTGCAACGTAACTGTGTTAACCTTCCACCTACCTCATTCTTTGCAAAATGCTGCTTCAAAGAAGCTCTGAAAACCAAGTTGGTGTCTGATCATGCTATTCAAGCATCTCATGCACCATCACATGTCATTTACTCTACGCATGTTTTTTCAGTCAGTTTTTAAGAGCAAATTCCCTTTTCATTGTTTTTTTTATTCCAAAAATAAACAGTTTACAAGGTAGATATTTTCCTCATTTAAATCCAAGAGCTTGTTAAGGTGGTAAGATTTGATTAATGAAAACTAATAATCATGCTGATACTCAAATTTATTTATCATTGTGAACAAGAAAAATAATTCAATAAAAAATTAAATTTTAGCAGAATTCAATCACTTCACGTATCATTTTTTATGGAAATTCGCCCCCTGATAGGTTTATAATATTCTTGATACACAGGAAGAAAGTACTTAAATAAGTCATCGATATCTTTCATCTCATATTCTGATAGTAATTATTTAATATTATTCAGTTTTTTTGTTTAATTAACTGTCCCTCAATTCTCTACATTTCTTATCTGAGGAAGTGACAGTTGTACCTGCACGTCTTGTCGCTCTTTGGCGAAATTTAAAGTTAACCCTTTCCACAGTGTTTTTAGTGAATGATGTTTGGTATGAAATACGAGTATTTGCCAGGATTTGTGTAAATTCTAATGATTTTACTTGTGCAAGTGGGGTAAATTGGAAATTAAATTTCTTCGACACCGGTCTAAAGTCATGAAATCATCATTGCAGATCTGCGTTGGTAGAAGAAGATTTTTTCGATCCATACTTTTCCAAAATCGTACGAATCCAACAGGGGAGAATAAATCAGCTCATTACTCACAATAATATCCAGAAGAATGGAAAGCAATGTGTTATTTAAGTCAATGAGTTCGGCTCTAGGGAAGGTAAAGGCACCACAGAGGCAGCTGTGACGGTGCGCTTACTGCTGGAAGCAAGACACGTACAAGAGATCTGTCGACCGAGAAAAAGCGTTCGATACTGTAAAATAGTGTTAAAATGTACGAAAGTCTGCAAAATTTAGTAGTTTCTTATACCGAAAGTAGGTAACATACAATATCTACCAGAACCATCAGCGAAAGATAGAACTGGAAAACCAAAAACCATGTTCTAGAATTTGAAAAGGTGTAAGATAGGGATGCAGTCTTTTGGCTCTACTTTTTAATGTGCACATCGAAGAACCAATGCCAGAAGTAAAGGAAGGGTTCGAGTATGGGATTAAATTCAGGATGAAAGGATATCGATGATAAGATTTGCTGATGACACTGATGGTAAACCGAAGAAAGATGAAAGTAATGAGAAGCAGGAAAAAACAGAAGAACTGTAAACTTAGTATCAAAATTCTTGACCACGAAGTATGAGAAATAATAAATCAGGTACCTTCGCAACAAAACATATGTGAGACAAAGGAAGGAGGACATAGAACATAGACTTGTACAGGCAATGAGCAAAAGGAGCCTGTTAGTATCAAACGTACGTCTTAATTTGAGGCAGACTTCTATGAGAGTGCATTTGGAGATTTGGAGCACAGAATTGTATGATAATGACTCACGGATTGTGAAACAGCCACAGAGAATCGAAGGTTTTGATATGTAGTGCCACAGAATGATTTCGAATATGAAGTGTACCGATAACGAATGAGTAGGTTCTCTGCAGAGTCGATGAAGAAAGGAAAGTATGGGAAACACTGACAAGAGAAAGGGACACGATGATGGTGCATGTGTTAAGGCATCAGGGAATAATTTCCAAGTTACTAGAGGGAACTGTAGAGGGTAGAAACTGTCGAGGAAGGTTGGAACACATCAAAAAATAAATAAAAAATAATTGAGGATGTAGGGTGCAAGTGCTACTCTGAGATGAAAAGGTTAGCACAGGAGAATATTTCGTGGCAGGTCGCGTTAAACCAACGAGAAAACTGATAATCCAAAAAAGCGTACAAAGACCGTATCAGAATATTCATTTGAGGATGTCTTTTCTTAATACGCAGAGTACATAAAACAGGAAAACGTTAGATACCAGTACTGCAACAGTTATACTGCACTTTATTTTCATCGTCAAGTTTTAATACAGTACAGCAATCCATTTTCCCTCAAAGATTTTTCTTGTAGGTACACACTACATTGATAGTTATATTCAACAATTTATTTTTCCTTGAGAAAAATCTATTATTGTATACTCTGATTAAAAAGTTAATCAGTGAACACAACGGCCGTCATTCACCTATCAAGTTTCGCAAAAGATACAACCAGTAATATTCTTACTTTTTTTCTGAAAACCTTAGTTGTTTCCTACCAACACCGAAATTCTTCCCAAAAAGATTCCCCCTCCCCTCAAAACTTAAAAAGTAGTTTTACTGGAGAAGAAATGGTAAATTAAATTGGTTTCATCAACGTTGAAGACGCCTTCCACGTCACATTGTTAATTTTGAAGCCAAAGTAGACTGTACACATTCTGAAGTCATAGTAGGTAAAACTTGATTATTTTCATTGCAAACTTTACTAACACTGTTCTGTTCCTTTTGCTTAAAATACTGTATTCCACCCAGCCTAGATATGCAGAAAATTCATTATCCATTTGTTCATCAGCTCTTAGTAGCAATAAACATCATAGTATGGGAGCATTCTGATATCTATTTTATTTGAACCAAACCAAGCAATACCGTTTCCAAATCTTTGTACATGGTCTTTTCTTACGTCTTTCTATCTGGATCGAGCATACTTCTCTCAAACATTACCGAAATTTAAACTCTATTTTTATGTGTCACTGACAGAATAAAGTTAGAAAGTCATACGTTTCATGAATGAACATGACTACTCCAATTCGCACTCTCCAAAATTGCGATGAATAACATTCAAGTACTTTTTAGGAATCTAACTTCAAAATTCTCCTTTACATTAAGCGTGAAGTGTGACTTGTTATGACACACACATACAATACCAGACTGACAAAGACGCAGCTTTACTGAAGCCTGACGTTTGGTTCAAATGGTTCAAATGGCTCTGAGCACTATGGGACTTAATATCTCAGGTCATCAGTCCCCTAGAACTTAGAACTACTTAAACCTAACTAACCTAAGGACATCACACACATCCATGCCCGAAGCAGGATTCCAACCTGCGACCGTAGCAGTCGCGCTGTTCCGGACTGAAGCGCCTAGAACCGCACGGCCACCACGGCCGGCTCCTGACGTTTGGTGAGGTAAGATGGCGGCGTCAGGAAATTTGTGTATGGTAATAATGTATGTTTCTGAAATGAAATGGCGCTGTAAGCTTTACGATATGGTCTAAAGAAGTTCTGAAGTTGAGCAAATATTTGGCTATTATTTCAGTTTAACACGTACTTTGTAGAGTCGTGTTACGAGAAAACATCAAGTTACCTACCTACACAGACATTGAAAGCAGGCTTTAGTTTTCGTAAGAACACTTAAATGAATAAAGGTACTTGTTATCAACGACAAATAGCACGCTCTGCTTGCAGGAGCACTTTTATAACGAGCATACTATTCGAACAGAAGCCAAAGTTGATCAAAACTGGTTAACAACCTATCATTAAGCTGCGTCTGTTAACATTAGATTATTAAGCACCTTAAAGCAGTGCTCTATTTCTGATAAGACAAATTGTAATGTAATTATCTAGGTTTAAATACTGCACAAAATACAAAGCAAAACTATGTGTCTTGTCTCTGGTTATGATGCTTGTGTCTTCTGTCTGCTGTGCGAAAAATTACAGCCAAACACGACGCATGTGTTGAGCGTTATGTGAAAACTCTAACTACTGTTATTATAACAGTTTATTCCCATTTCTTATGACTGTCCTATCAATAAATAAACATCTGTTTGTCCTTTGCGCTCGTCGCCATGTTACGATTCAAAAATGCATGCTTCAGTGACACCAGTGATACTGTATACTTTACTGCCAGTCTATGTATTTCTGGGAATTATGCAAAGTTGCGCTTGAGAGAAACCTTGTGTTCTCGCTGAATCTCACTAAACCTTCCACCATTAAATCTCTACTTGAAATGTTAACTGAGTTTCGATAACTAAGTAATAACTGTCACTATGGTAAGTAACAGTAACGTTTTGTCAGTATAGCAACTGTCACTAATGATGTTATCCGCTCACCTTGCTGACGTCACCAGCGGCTGCGACAGAAAACTGGGTTATCTCTGCTCCCCTCCAGTCACAGCAGCCGAATGTCGTTGTTACCGCAAATGGCGGCCCTGGGCAACCATGTTAGAAAAAATACGTTTAACAATATTGCATAGGAAATCTAGCTACTGAATGTAGTGTAGCTGCAAATTGGTATTGCATAGGAAATCTAGCTACTGAATGTAGTGTAGCTGCAAATTGGGTAAGAAACAAAAATTTAAATGACTCTATTGAACTGATAGATTGTATTTGTTGTGTGGTTTTAAGGAAAACAAAATATGAGGGCACCGAACAAACCCCGCCGTATGGTATGTAATTGTCTGAGGATGTGCACATTTATTACCAATGACAGTTCACTTAAGGCTTTGTACTATGCCCTTGTAATTCAAGATAGTTCTAACCTAGCACTAGAATCTGAATGATCACCAATGAGTCTTGTACTGCAAGGAAGCAAAGGAGAGTATGTTGTTATGGGAGGCCAGTATCCTCTTTTTATAACACAAATGCACACGTGGATTAATACTGTTCTTTATTTACATGAACTGGAAACTTAACTTGAATAGAGTCCTTGTGTTGTGGTACAATCTTATCAGTAATAGTCCTCTTGCAGACTGATGTAAAGTACAATTCTGGTTGAGGTAAAGTAGTCCTGCTATAGTCTCTAACCTGGTCGCTACGTACTCTCGTAGCCTGCGACGAACTAAACCTGTACTGCGAGTAAACTGACAAACGCCAAACTGGAAGAGTGAGTCAGCGAGGCCCACCTGCCAGCGGCGGCGGCCTAAACACATGCTATGAGGAGGTGTTGGTGGCGTGTTGCTTGTGGGTGTGTCTCTGGCCTCACTCGTGATAGGCGTGCTTGATCGAGCGCCTACTTAACCGATGTTTGTGCTTCATCTTTGCTGACTGGTGTGGCTGGTGACAGCTTACACCTGTACAATCACGTACTACTTTTGTCTTCTGAACTGCCTAGTTCATACACAGTACACAGTCAGTACAAGTAACGTTCTTTCAGCTAAAGTATTGTTAACTCTTCATGTCGACAGTTTCTTCACACTTCTCCACTCTGTCTTGTTACTGGTATGGCGCATAAATTTGGAGCGTTTTTTTATAAGTTTAAATAATGTGACAGATACACATAACAGATACCATCTTCAGATATATAGTTAAGGCTCACTGGCCATTTGATCATCTTCTGTGCGGATGCACAAACAGTGCCCAAACTCTTACGGGAATCATTAAAGCCGTGCGTAATGAGTGTAATGGGCAGGGGCACTACGAACATAGTGTAGGACAACAAACTGAGAATGTGGGTCTCACGGGAGGCGTGCCAGAGATAAGTCCCTCCAGTCGCCCTATTTTCTGTGTCCTCGGTGGCTCAGCTAGCCGGCCTGGTAGCTCAGCGTGTTCGGTCAGAGGGTTAGCTACCCTCTGTAATAAAAAAAATGAGTTAATCGACCAACGACGAACTTAAACGAGTGTCTTACGACGTCCGCCCCGAACAGATGCAACGAACGAAAGCGAACAACATGAGATTAAAAAAAATAAATAAATGAGTAAAAAGCTGGATAGAGAGTCTGTCATGTGAACAGGAGATCCCGGCTTCGAGTCCAAGTCGGGGCACACATTTTCAACTGTCCCTATTAACGTATATCAACGCCTGTATGCAGATAAATGCATTCATTTCATTGTATTGATTTAACTGTAACTTCATACGTAACTGACACTTTAGAGATCAATAGGATATTCTCTTTCACTATTTAAAATAGTCTACCAACGCTGGGATAACTTTTAGATTCCACCACTGTAAAATCATGTAGTTTTGAGGCTAAGAACTCGTCGAGCCACATTCCGAGTGCATTTTCATCCGGAAAGAAAGTTCCGTGAAGGTTGTTCGATAGAGCGGAAAACATGAAAATCTGAGGGTACAAGATCAAGTGTATAAGGCTGTTGCAGAATGACTTCCCGATCCAACTCCGGGGCTTACTCTTTCTGTCAGTCTAGCAGGATACGGGCGGGCGTTATCGTGGAGTATCATCACTTTACACAGTCTCCTTGGTCGTGGTTCTTGGACTGCGCCAACAAGACGTCTCAGCTGTTGACAATAAACGTGAGCAGTGGTGGTTACACCTCGGGGGAAGCAATTCATACTACACCACACCATCGCTGTTACATTAGATGCAGATTATCTTTTGTGGATGCGCACACGCCTTTTTACGGGTAGCTGCTGCTTTGTTTGGGCTCAACCATTCCTTTCTTTTCCTTATGTCAGCATAAAGACATCATTTTTTCGTCACCAGTAACGATGCGGGATAGGGGTGATCTGTGTTGTTCACGAGTCAAATGATGACAAGCATGCAGAGATGGACATATGGCCACCCACAAATTTTTCTGGTTTTTGCTTAGAACATGTAGTCTCTGTACATCCAATTTTTGAACCTTCCCTAATGCAAGCAGATGTTGTACGATGCTAAGATAGTTACATTTCGTCACATCTGCCAGTTCTCGACTACACTGACGTGGATCATTGTGGATTAATGTGATTAAATGATCTTTATCAAACCCCGAATGTCTTCCTGAACGTGGTTAGTCACTAATGTCTAAACGATCCTCCTTAAAGTGAGAAAACTATTTTCTTGCTGTGCTCAGTCCACTGGCATTATATCTATAAACGGCGCATATGTGTATGGCTGCCTCTGATGTTGTCACCCTTCTATTAAACTCAGACAAAAGAATATGTCTGAAATGTTCCGATTCCTTCATTTGGCACTCCACTGTGTAGAGCCTACAGCTGCACACACTATCTCCAAATGACAAAATGTAAACTCAAATAGCTACAGTGGATCACAAGTAAAAACAAATGACAATCAGTAGATAAACCCATAGCAGCCGGAATACCAACATGCAATACAAAAACGCTGCGAACTTACACACCAAACTAATAAAGACCTTCTGCCTCAAAATCAGAATTAATCATTGGCATTGAGGTAATATGAAGCAATTTTCTTTGGTAACAATTATTCTGACAAGTTTTTCATACCTATATGAAATGTGTTCGCATCTGCGAGTACGAACAACTATCAACTATATAATGGAATGACGATAATGATAATTTGTGCCGGACCGGGACTCAAAACCGGATTTCCCGCTTTACCCGGGCAGTTTCCTTAAACCATTTGGCTGCCCGTGCACGGTTGACGGGCAGGCCCAGACTTTCGCACGTTGTCGTTCCTCATCACAACCTGTACTCGTACAGGGGAGGACGTTTTAACTGGAAGTCGCCCCTGATACGGTATCTGCTGCTAAGGAAAACTGAATAAAAAATGTTCACATGTGTGTGAATTTCTAAAGGACCAAACTACTGAGGTATCGGCCCCTAGAATTACACGGTACTTTAACTTATGCTAACAACGACACACACACCCATGCCCAAGGGAGGACTGGAACCTCCGGCCGGAGGGGTCACGCAATCCGTGACATGGTGCCTCTAACAGCGCGGCCACTCCGCGTGGCAAAACTGAACTGTTCCTCTTAACAATACAGGCACTACAATATCGTATACACTGTCAATCAACTACGAAGCTTTTTGAATTTCACTCGAATCTTCATCAGGAAAACAACTCTGTCCACTCTTCAGTATTGTTTCTCTAGTTTTAGCTACATTTAATACATTCACTACCCTTATGTCCAATAAAGAACCGAAGACGCCATGTACTGTTCCATCAAACTGTTCTACAGCACCACCATTACCTGATGACACCACAACAATTTAAAACACAAGACAGTTTCTTTCAAAATCAGTTCACTTTCTCACAGCATCGGCAAACATTTCGTTTAATGCTCCCCTTTACGATTCCCATTTAAATTACTAGTCCATGACGTTCCATCGTTGACGACTTTCACAAAACTGCGAAATGCACTTCTATTACTCTTTATACTCAACTGTCTCCTTCTTCCTATTATGCTTAGAACACAGATTATATTTAACCTCAACCGCGCGTATTTCGTGTAAATTACTTTACACTGATTTATTTTATTTTACAAATTGTCGAAGTCACAAACTTTTAACAAAGAACATTGTTATGAAACAGAATAAACTCATGAATTTGTCACAATTGTGTGAACCGAAATAAATCAATGAACACGAAAAAGAAGTTAAGCAGTAAGAAATCTAATCAGAACAGATAATCGCAGGTTAACAAAACTACCTTCTCAGACTTTCCTGTAAGTTCTAAAGTGCAATACAATGATACGACACAATTGTAGTGAGAGCCAGATATGGCTTATCTTGAATACCACAAACATCGACGGCACACTGCATAGCTTGGTGCCCTGTCTTGAGTGTGCTCCTGGTCACAGTATTACGATTTTCTTCTGGGAACAGTGTGGACTGATTCTGCAGGTGAGATATTATATTATGACGATGCTCAATACATCTACATCTACATTTACATGGTTACTCTGCAATTCACACTTAAGTGCTTGGCAGAGGGTTCATCGAATCATTTTCATACTACTTCTCTAACGTTCCACTCTCGAATGGCGCGTGGGAAAAAGGAACACCTAAATCTTTCCGTTCGAGCTCTGATTTCTCTTATTATGATGATCATTTCTCCCTACGTAGGTGGGTTTCAACAAATAATTTAAGCATTCGGAAGAGAAAGTTGGTGACTGAAATTTCATAAATAGATCTCGCCACAAAGAAAACCGCCTATGTTTCAGTGACTGCCACCCCAACTCGCGTATCATACCAGTAGCACTCTCACCCCTATAACGCGATAACACGAAACGAGCTGCCCTTCTTTGCACTTTTTCGATGTCCTCCGTCAATCCTACCTGTTAAGGATCCCATATCGAGCAGCAATATTCCAGCAGAGGACGGACAAGTGTAATGTACGCTGTCTCTTTAGTGGGTTTGTGGCATCTTCTAAGTGTTGTGCCAACAAAGCGCAGCCTTTGTTTCGCCTTCCCCACAAAATTATCTATGTGGTCTTTCCAGTTTAAGTTGCTCGTTATTGTAATTACTAGATATTTAGTCGAATTGACAGCCCTTAGATTTGTGCGATTTATCGTATACCCAAAATTTATGGGATTTCTTTTAGTACCCATGTGGATGATCTCGCACTTTTCTTTGTTTAGCGCTAATTGCCACTTTTCACACCATACATAAATTCTCTCTAGATCATTTTGTTATTGGAATTGATCGTCTGATGATTTTACTAGCCGGTAAATTGCAGCGTCATCTGGAAACATTCTAAGGGGGCTGCTCAGATTATAATCTAGGTCATTTATATAAATCAGGAACAGCAGAGGGCCTATGACACTGCCGGCCGCGGTGGTCTCGCGGTTCTAGGCGCGCAGTCCGGAGCCGTGCGACTGCTACGGTCGCAGGTTCGAATCCTGCCTCGGGCGTGGATGTGTGTGATGTACTTAGGTTAGTTAGGTTTAAGTAGTTCTAAGTTCTAGGGGACTGATAACCACAGCAGTTGAGTCCCATAGCGCTCAGAGCCATTTGAACCATTTTTTTAGCCTATGACACTACCTTGCGGAACGCCAGATATCACTTCTGTTATACTCGATGATTTACCGTCTGTCACTACGAACTGTGACCTCTCTAAGAGGTACATTGACCATTTTCTGTATGTAGAATCTTTACTGTTCTGCATTTGGTCCCGTTTATATTTCAACACCTGGGTGACTTAAGACTTTTAAAATGGTGTGTACCACGTCTCCATAATTTTAAAATACGATACATATCTATATAATATGTTATGTATTTATATAGCGCTATGAAGGTAAGTAGACTTCAGCTTTGGCAACGATAGAAACTGGTATTATTTTGTAATCCGGTCATTTGTTGTTAAAATGTATGCTCTTGATGCATTTTGCTAATTGTAACTTATTCTGTATCTAGCTCCACCAGCTGAAGTCCATAAACTGTTCTGCAACTTTAGTAAATAACGTCTTCATGCATAGCCACAACATAGCAGCTAAAAACTTTATTGATCTGCTGATAGTTTCAACAAGGTGTCGTCATGTGGCGTTACCATTCTATTATCGTCTTACGTTGCCATAAACTATAATAGCTGAAGTGCTTCTGATTTTAGAAATTTACACCTATTTTTGGAACTGTCGCAAGAACTGAGAACGAATGCAATTGACCAACAGAAATAGACGGCCCTTTTTTTATTTCGGCTAAGGTTGGCGTTTTCTAGTGTGTAATTCGATGTCATTTCTCCACAATGTACGATTAGCTTTTCTCTAGGTTGTTGGGTTGACTATTACCTACAGATGTTGGAAAAAAATTATGGGAACATCACGAAAAACGCATCGATGAACATAAATGCAGATGGTATCCGTGCCTGTAAACTGTGCTGTTGGATTTGACCGAGCATGTGTCCTTAATACGTCACAAGTATCGCTTATGGTAAGAACAGTGTCGTGTGTAGTTGTGAGTGCATTATGTCGGAGCTAAATGAATTCTGTCGTGGCCGAATAGTTAGCGGTCACACGACGGGTGCTATCGTACCCCAGCTGGCCGAACCAAGAGACACCTTAATGCTAGATGTATCAACAGATGTAAAGGTAATTTCCGGAGAACACCAAGGAAGCGTGACAGGACCGTTAATGTACAAATAATCTAGTAGAAAGCGTCGGGTGCTCTCTAAGGCTGTTCGCAGATGATGCGGTTGTCTGTGACAAAGAGCAACGCCAGAAGATAGTAATGATTTGCAGAATGACCTCCAGAGAACTGATGAACGGCGCAGGCTCTGGCAGTTGATCCTGAACAGAAGTAAGCGTAACATGTTGCGCAGACGTAGGAAAAGAAATGCACTACTGTTCAGCTACAGTATTGATGACAAACCGCTGGAAACAGCATCTGTCATAAAATATCTAATTATCCAGAGCGACCTCAAGTGGAATGATCACACAAAAAAAAAAAAAAAATGGCTCTGAGTACTATGGGACTCAACATCTTAGGTCATAAGTCCCCTAGAACTTAGAACTACTTAAACCTAACTAACCTAAGGACATCACACACACCCATGCCCGAGGCAGGATTCGAACCTGCGACCGTAGCAGTCCCGCGGTTCCGGACTGCAGCGCCAGAACCGCTAGACCACCGCGGCCGGCGATCACACAAAACAAATGGTGGGAAAAGTAGATGCCAGACTCAGATTCGCAAGAAACATCTTAAGGAAATATAACTCATCCACGGGGGAAGTGGCTTGTAAGGCGTTTGTTCGACCGATTCTTGAGTATTACTCATCCATCTGGGACCCCAGCTAGGTAGGACTCATATCAGAGATAAAGATCCAACGAATAGAGCGTGTCGTCACGGGAGGAGGCGGACAACATATTACTTCTCGTCACATGCGTCTCGCTTAATGATCACGAGGGCAAAATTCGAGAAATTAGAGCCAGCACACTGGTTTACCGACAATCATTCTTCCCATGTGCTATTCACGAGTGTCAAAAAAAAAATCTTAAAATGTGTGTGAAATCTTATGGGACTTAACTGCTAAGGTCATCAGTTCCTAAGCTTACACACTACTTAACCCAAAGTATCCTAAGGACAAACACCCACACCCTTGCCCGAGGCAGGTCTCGAACCTCCGCCGGGACCAGCCGCACAGTCCATGACTGCAGCGCCTTTGACCACTCGGCTAATACCTCACGGCTATTCACGAGTGGAACAAGATTGGAGGACTTAGTTAGTGACACAGAAAGTATCCTTTGCCACACACCATTAGATGGCTTGCGGAGTATGTAGATGTACCGTATACGGGAAAAGCGGAAAAGTATCATCTGCTTAGACACAAAGCGGACGAAAGTGTGTGTTAGGTTATAGTGACCGACCGTCATTAAAGAGGTTTGTGCTGACAATTAAGAGGACGATGTCTTCGAAAGTCACTGCGGAACTAAATGTCGCAGTTGTAATCCCAGTCAGCACCAAACAAATACGAAAGGAGCCCGATAAGCAGGGAATAGCAAGGTATGCTGGAATGCCAAAATTAGTCATCAGTATCGCAAATGCTTGTAGCAGGAAGACGTGGTGCCGAAGCATTAAAACCTGGACCATGAAGAACGGAAGAAAATCATGAGGTCGGATGAGTCTTGTTTCACACTGTATACAGCTTGTGGCCGAATTTACGTCCCAGCGAAACGCGGGGCGCGTTCGGTAATGATTAGGGCAGCCATGCTGTGGAATTTCATAGGCCCCTTTTTTACCCTGCAAGATTACATCAGTGTCGAAAGTTATATGACTGTTTTGGCTCATCACGTACATCCCATGTTTTTTGTCCAATGGGAATGCTGTGTTCCAAGACGACAGAGGTCCCGTCTACACGGCTCGCATCTTTCAGGACAGGTTTTCGCACGAAGAATAGTATAGGGTTCCCTTAGTAACAGTAAACCGACCTGTATCCATCAGTTACGAGGCGAATAGTAGCGGTTTCGAATGACAACTGTTTTCTACATCTTATTATTCATGGCAGTCTGTTCTGTTTTTGTTACTCCCATATTTTCGTTCGATCCCGGAACTTATACACCGATTTTGTTGTTTTAAATAGACGCTAGAGAACCGAAGTGGACCACTCTTTTTTTTCGGCTTTTGAGTTACAGCTTGCTTCATGTAGCGAAGACAGAGGTCTCAAGAAAATATCGAACTGTATTCTACAGCGCGTCTTTCCCCGCCATCTGTTGACAGCTTTTTGTACTATGCAGTGAGGTGTGTCTGCTCGGTCATGTAATTAGCCAGTTCTGTTCGGCGTCGAACATTGTGTCCTGTAATTTGGAGTTTCAAGCTTATTGAGATTTTGGAGATGATCAAGATGTGCTGAAAATACAATAGTGCCCTTTATATACTTGGACATTTTCGTTTTTTATTTATACGTTTGTGTATTGATAAAAGATCCTTCCCCCTACTCTCTCCCTCTCCTTCCCCCCCCCCCCCCCGCCAAGGGCTTCCACACCGAACCCTACACTCTCCTCTCCCCCTCACTTTTCTCTCCCAATAGTGTCCTCCCCACCTCCCTCCTACCCTCCCCCATTCCCTGTGTCAGCCACGCCCCCTTTTTTTCGTGCAACAGTGTTTGCAGTGCGTCTAAGATCATCATCCATGTTTTCTGTACAGTGTTTCTCCGTTCCAGTGCAGTTGTGTCTCTTAGTCTTCCATCGTTCGACAGTGTACTCATTGTGCCTTCTTGTACGGTTGCACTTGCTTATGCAATTCAGTGTCTTCAGTTCGAACGTCTTCGTTATTATCATTATGTGTGTCACCTGTTTTTTCATATTCACATTTTCTGTATATCTGTCCACAACTTATCTGTTCTCTCGTTTTCTACGGCCGAAGATCGGCGTAGATAGGCCGCTGCCGGCGTACCTTTTGTACAAGGTTTTAAAATAACAATAAAGGGAATAAAATATTGATAATACAAACAGCTTCATGATGTCCATCCGTCACACTTATTACCCAAACGTGAAGCGGGATGCTGTGTATGTAAGCATATTCCTATCCCGCTTTACGGCTTGGACACTGTTTGTAGTCTCTTCCCGTTAGGACTAAATGTTGTTTATGCCTGTGTGTATATTTGGCTTTGAGACTTATAAGTACAGATCACAAACAGTTTCTTCTCTTAAATTTATGCGGATAGAACGCTTACTTTTCTAATCCGCTTTATGGATTCCGGCTATCTGATAATATTTAGTATTACTCGAATTTTCAGTTGCAATAAAAATAAATATATTAGCTGAGAGCTGTAAGAAGAAACCACCGTTTCCAATAATTACATGAAGTCTGTGGACACAACCAGCATAAGATTATGGTACAGAAAAGTGTGTAGTATTTAACGGGTTCCATTTTCAACAGGCTTCCAGCAGAACTGAAAAGAAAAAAAAATGATAAACCCCAAGTTTTCAGATCTGAGTTGAAAGGTTCTCTTGTGGCACAGTCGTTCTAATGGGTACAAGAGTTTATCACAGTAGTTAAGAGCTCATTTCTGCAATGTGAAATTGATGGTTCTGCTCCCTGGCAACTTCTTTTTCGTGATTTATTAATTCATTACTTCGTTTCTAATCAGCGTTCTGTAAACTATATACAGACAGTTAAATAACAAAATATCTTCGGTTCACACGGACCTTCGGAATATGACAAATGAATAGGGCTCTACAGATGAGGTAGACTGAGATGGGACATAAGGTCTGACAGGCCAATGCTAGAAGACAAATCGACCAAGTCTTTTTCAAAGGAACTTGAAAATACCTGGGCATTCGCCACAATCGTATATCAGAAATAGACCGAATAACATGAGAAGTTCAGGATATGGAAGAACTCAACTCTCTCTTGTAACGAACATGTTACAAAATAACCTAGCCGTAACACATTTTTTATTTGATCAACTGAAACTCAATCCATTTCGTAATTCTTTCCTTGGAAATACACGCTTCTCGTAACTTACCCCACCAACTCCGCCATTTTAGAAAGCATTTCTGGAAAGGTACTTACTTAGACTCTCTATTACGCATATCTCTGGTAAACGGCGGAAAAATCAAGTAAGGAGCTTGACAAACTACAGAGACATGGTAAGTCCAGAAATATCTGAAGCGTATGCAACGAATCGACAGCTGCGTTATCGAGGTGAAGCTGATAAGATTTAGATCAGCAGAACCGACTAGTTTTCCTTGTACTGTAATGCGGAGTCTTAAACCTGTCGTATTTCTTGCTTATGATGTGGCTTCGTAGTCATTATAGCTAACTAACGACGACTCGGGAGTGATAAAGCCCAATCACCATGATCATGTTACTGATATAGGTGCAGGGCATCAACTCCTTTAGTAGCCCTTATGACGTTAAATCATCTTGTAGTAACTGCACGATTTTTGAGGGAGGTAGAGGTGTAGGAATTTGACATGAAGTAGTCAAACTGTTTTCAGAAAGTGACGCAGTATTGTCCCCCACATAGTTCCGCTGTTTTGAAACAATCGATTCCTAACAAACGATGTTCTCTGCGGTCAGAAAATAATATTCGAGTCAGCCTACAGAAGTCCAAAACTAATCTCCAGTGGATGACGCTTCGGGTGCTTCAATTGCTACCGCTGGAAAAATTTAAGTTTAATAGATTTATAACAGCCTTTCTATGTGAAAATTCGGCTTTCAGCATTAATAGAGAAATAAAATATTCCAGCATTTACAGCTCCAGTAATGTAAACGCGTAAAGAGACCGTAACTTCGAGATAGAAACCACTGTTGTTCGCGAATTGCGGGTGTCTAGCAATTCCAGGGCAATAACTAAATAAAACGTTTCTTAATTGTCCAATACACTGCTAAGTCAGCTCTGTCACGACTGAGATAGCGCAGATATATTACAAAGAAGTTTTTCCCTTGAACACCTTAGTCATGAACTGTAATCAAACAGTGCATGTTCCCGCTACGGTCGCAGGTTCGAATCCTGCCTCGGGCATGGATGTGTGTGATGTCCTTAGGTTAGTTAGGTTTAAGTAGCTCTAAGTTCTAGGGGACTGATGACCTTAGAAGTTAAGTCCCATAGTGCTCAGAGCCATTTGAACAAAGTGCGTGTTCCCAACTCAGAATAGTACGTTGTATAAGCGTCAGGGATCGCTTGTATCAATTTTATGATGGAAAACAGCGATGAATAGCTTAATTCGTGGCATGCAGTATGCCCGATTCCCTAGCTTGCAGTAAATTTGAAGACAACAGACGACCGCCTCAAGCTACGAGACAATGGAAGACATAGATATGCGTATTAAAATATGCACTTTAATTTATATTCGTATGGGTATGAACAGGTAAAAATATAAAAATCTAACAAGGAGTAAAACCTTATTATTCTATTCACTATGTAATGAAATACACTGAAGAGCCAAAGAAACTGGTAAAACTATCCAATACTGTGTAGGGCCCCCGCGAGCACGCATCAGTGCCGCAACACGACGTGGCATGGACTCGATTAATGTCTGAGGTAGTGCTGGAAGGAACTGACACCATGAATCCTACAGGGCTGTCCATGAATCCATAAGAGCGCGACGGGGTGGAGATCTCTTCTGAACAGCACATTGCCAGGCATTCCAGATGTGCTCAATAATGTTCATGTCTGGGGAGTTTGATGGCAGAAATGTTAAAACTCAGAAGAGGGTTTCTGGAGCCACTCCGTAGCAATTCTGGACGGTGGGGTGTCGCATTGTTATGCCAGAAGTTCCCAAGGCCGTCGCAATGCACAATGGACCTGAATGGATGCTGGTGATCAGACACGATATACGTGTCACCTGTCAGAGTCGTATCTAGACGTATCAGAGGTCCCATATCACTCCAACTGCACGCGCACCGCACCATTACAGAGCCTCCACTAGATTGGACATTTCCCTGCTGACATGTAGGGTCCACGGATTCATGAGGTTGTCTCCATACCCGTACACGTTTATCGGCTAGATACAATTTGAAGTGAGACTCGTACGACCAGCAACACGTTTCCACTCATCAACAATCCAGTGTCAGTGTTGACGAACCCAGGCGAGGCGTAAAGATCTGTGTAGTGCAGTCATCAGGGGTACACGATTGGGCCTTCGGCTCCGAAAGTCCATATCGATGATATTTCGTTTAATGGTTCGCACGCTGACACTTGTTGAGGTCCCAGCATTGAAATCTTCACCAATTTGCAAAAGGGTTGCACTTCTTTGGACGATTCTCTTGAGTCATCGTTTGTCCCGTTCTCGCAGGATCTTTTTCCGCCAACAGCGATGTCGGAGATTTGATGTTTTGCCGGATTCTTAATATTCACAGTACACTTGCGAAATGTTCGTAGGGGACAATCGCCACTTCGTCACTACCTCGGAGATGCCTTGTCCCATCACTCGTGGGTTGACACCACGTTCAGACTCACTTAAATATTGATAACCTGCCATTGTGGCAGCAGTAACTGATCTAACAACTGCGCCAGTCACTTGTTGTCTTATACAGGCTTTGCCGACCGCAGCGCAGTATTCTGCCTGTTTACATATCTCTGTGTTTGAATACGGATGCCTATACCAGTTTCTGTGGCGCTTCAGTGTAGTTGTCTTTCTTATTGTTCTTGTAAACAAGTCGGATTAAGCTTCTGATTCCGTCTTGCTTGCAGCCACCCTCTCATCTTACTGTGAGTTTGCGGGAAGCATGTTTTTTCAGTGTTACGTAATTCTTTCTTAACACGACAGTCACTTCTTTTGGTAGTTATGTACTTCATTGCTCATTTTATTAACATAAAAGTCCCGCAAGGGTATCATCACTTCTGACTGTATCTCATACAGCCACGAATGAATCCTGTTCACATATTAAAATAATGGATATGAAAGTTACCAGCTTTTAGCTTGAAAACAAGATGGTAATAATCGGACGAACCAAGGAAAAAGTGAATCAAGGATTAAATGAATATTAAACGAAGAAAATCTTACTAAGCTGACTCGCGAATAAACAGTTGTGCCGACTGTCTCCGTCATGGAGATAGGTGCAAAAGGCCTCACCATATCATAAGAAAGTTTCAGAATTTGACAGAATCACGATTGCAGTCTTTTGATTCTTTGTTAGTTTCTGTTCTTGCATACAATCTGCGCCCTGTAAAATATTGCAGTCCACGTTAAAGGCAATCGAAAGATCGAGCAGAAGATTTCTCGAGCTGTGACGTAAATTGCTAGCGCTGTTCGAGTCGTGTTCGAGCACAGCTTTATCACCTGAGTTTGTAAAACAAACAGAAGAGTCGTTGGCTGCCAAAGTTAAGCGTTATCTATCGAAAGAAGCAGGGACTTACCTACAAGCAACCTGCCCTGGGGATTCATACACTTCCTCGTAATTCCCCGTGCATTACAGATTACGTAGTTTCCCCGCTATTCGAGAACTGAAAACACCTGTTCTAAGACTTAAAATACGAGCTAGCCAATTATTTATCTTTCTTATTTTCATTCAGTTTACAGCAGACAATAAACCAATGTTAAATACGCAGCGAAGTGTTCTCAACTTCTGGCTACCCTTCTTAAGGTTTTTAATAAGAAGTACTTGAATTTTCAAAGTAGTAGTCATAGAATGCACTATACAGGGTGAGTCACTAACTGTTGCTACCTAGAATAACTCCAAAAGTATGATAGGAGCTGCAAAGTTTGTGAGACAAATGTTGCATGGACAACGCCATAATATGACGTTGGTTTTTTGTTGCTAATGGGATGCTGTAGTTTGGTACTTATTTTCTGATAGCAGCTATCGAGACGAATCCAATGATGTGTAACAGTAAGGTCTTTGAAGATCAACGAATTGATTGCAGTACTGCATTGATACCAATGGTCATCACTTCGAACATCTTCTGTAAATGGACGTTCATGCACCTTTGTAGCCCTCGTTGACCTTCAAAGACCTTACTGTTAGACATGATTGGAATCGTTTCCATAGCCTCTATCAGAAAATAAATACCAAAATATGGCATCCCATTTAACAAAACAAAGTTGACCTTCAGATCTCTGAAGCGACGCACCTAGCAACAGGAAACCAACGTCATATTAAGGCCGCAGTTGTCCCATGCGACTTTTGTCCTACAAACTTTTCAGCTCCTGTCATACTTTCGGAGGTATTCAAGGTGGCAATAGTTAGTGACTCACCCTGTATATGGTACATTTAACTACTGTTTTTGGTGTGACACACTGTATTGATTTTTCGCTTGGGTTTTGATCCAATGGTGGTGGTCTGTCGAAACGCGTAATCTGTGTGTATAAGTAAAGTGCGATGTAATGAGGTAGTTTTGTATAAGTATTTCGTTATGGTCACCGATCTCTGTTAATGACATTGTCTCCTTTATATAATAAATCAATGTGAACAGAAAGTGTTCGTCCTTCCAACTTGTATCCCACAATTTCGTCACATTACACTAACGTTCTGAGTTCCTTTTCTTCAGCAGCGTCTTTGACCACATCCTCTTGCTGTCAAACTAGCAATTTCTAAGGACATCCATGAGTGATAGTCTGGTGTGTCATTTGTTTTCATAGCAAAATCCATTTGGTTGTTATCCATAGCACCCTTATAGTACAGCGTTACTTCGACGATATTCTACGCCTCTCTTTGTTGTCGTTCATGGAGAACCATCCTGGGATTACATTTCAGCACGATAATGCGCGCCCGGACAGGGAAAGAGTTTCTACCGCTTGTCTTTGTGCTTATAAAACCCTCCCTTGGCGAGCAAGGTCAACGGATCTCTCCCCGATTGAGAACGTAGGAGCACTATGGGCACAACCCTCCATCCAGCTCGGGATTTTGGAGATCTAAAGCGCCATTAGAACAGAATTTGGCATGTCATCGAAAAACTCTATCAGTCAGTGACAAGCCGATCAACTGCTTGCATTAGGTACAGAGGTGGGCTAACACGTTATCGATTTGCTCAGTTCGTGAAGCTATTTCTCTTGTATAATTCTTCCTATTTTCCTGAAATTGTACACATTTGCTTTTCTGTACATGTGGATCAAATTTACCGATTTCCATCCAATTCGGATAATTCCTTCGTTGTACGTCGTTTTCTTGCCTTAGAGTGTATTTGTATTACATCTCTGTCGAAAATTTGTTATTTTGTACTGTACGCTTAATAAAGATAAAGATGGAATTCATTACCAGTATCTCTGGTCAATAATATGGATAATATTAAAAGTCACTCACATCCAATCATGATAGAGAAATTACAGCTCTTCAAATATGAATAAATGCAGGATAACACCTTTCACAAAAAAGATACAAGATACAGGATTAATAGTGAATATTTACATCATGTCACACCTGATGAAATTGAAAAATCTTGTAACATCATTATCAGCGAAGGTGATTGGAAGGTTCATATTTTCTGAAAGGGTCCTGGGAACATTCATTGATGCATAGGAAATCTGATAAAATACCCTAGTCGAACAAGTCTGAAGCATTATTCCATCGTTTGGGGGCACTTATCGAGTAGCCGTGATAACAGACGTCGATAAATTCATAGAGGAACCGTTAGGATCTTAACAGGTGTAAATATCCCATATGAAACTGTAGCAGACATGTTTGGGGAATTTAAATGGAAGTCCTTCGAGGAAAGTCTCCATAGTCCTCCCAAAATACTGTTAAATAAATTTAAAGAACCTCTGTTTCAAACATAATGTGCCAATATCTTATATATTTGCGTAGAGATTCCTAGAACATACGCAAAATAAAGAGCATGCTGAGGCATGAAGACTTGCTTTTCCTTCGCTCAATATACCTCTGAAATAGGAGATAAAATCGATAACATTCGTATTAACCAGCCTTCACTCTTCACTTTACAGTGGCTTGTGACGTATATGCAGATGTTGATGAAGATTCCTTGTAGCTCATGCTACAGGGTCATCCCGCAATCCACTAATCACGTTGTTACATACTTTCCAACATTATGCTGCAAATGTGTAAATGGTTAGTTTCCGACCGAGAATGATTCAGTAAGTCAGAGCTGATGCACGGCGATACAATTTCCCCATACAGCAGCAACCAAAGAGAAAATCTTTCCATCCAACCGCGGATATACATAACCAAAATAAAAAAAAATGATAACAAGAGATGGTTTAAGACGCTGGACTCGCATACACGAAGACCAAGGTTCAATTCCGTAGCCATGGGTAAAGATGTAAGTTTCCCTTAATTCGCTTAAGGCAAATGTCAAGACTGTCCCTTTGGAGCAGAGCCGGCCAGTTTTCTTCCCCATTCTTCTCCAATCTCATCTAATGTTCGGTCTCTAATGACTTTGACGTCGACAGGATGTTGAACATAGTCGCCCGTCCTTCGCTTTAGGACTTTCTCATGTTCTATTCTTCTTGACAATCATTAAAAAGAATTAACTTGCAAATCATTTGTTTGAAACATTCTGGTATATTGCGTACCCGTCTGGGTCCCTTAACATACGAGATTAACAGAGAAGATGAAGATACGCACAGTTGAAAATATTTTGGATAAATAATCTAAAAAAGAGGAGCAGGAAAATGTAGCCTGGGTGGTTGACTAGTGGGATAAGGATATCATGTAGACCAAATAGGGAATTATATCAAAATATTAGAAGTAGTCACAACGAAGCTACAGCAGCCCATGACAAACAGTACTGTAAGATGCTCAAAAATGTTATTAGGAATGCAAAGAATATGTGGTACACAAATAGAATAGCAAATTCACAGGATAAAATTAGAATCATATGGTCGTTTGTGAAGGAAGTGTCTGGTCAGCAGCACAAGGTCGACGATATAAAGTCAATTCGTAGTAAAAGTATTTCTGTTACTCATAAGTCAAATATATGTACAGTATTTAACAATCATTTTCTGAAAATCTGCTGATGAATTAAATAAAAACTTTCTGCAGGCAATCATATAACACTTTTGGAATATGCCTTTCCGAGATTGATGTCTGAAATTCGCCTCTGTGATACTGACAAGGGGGAGATCAGTCAATAATTAAATCACTGAAGACTAAGGACTCTCAGGGATACGATGGAGTGCCTATCAGGATATTAAAATATGATGGAGTGCCTAGCAGGAGATTAAAATGCTGCTCATTTTAGCCCTGTACTTAAATATATTTGTAATTTATCCTTTGAGAATGGTCAGCTTCCTGAACGAGTAAAGTACTCAGTAGTAAAGCTGCTTTATAAAAATGGCGAAAGCTATAATGTAGGTAACTGTAGACCTATTTAGATGCCGTCAGTGTTTGCTGAAGTTATTGAAAAGGCTGTGTATGTAAGGATAATTGATCATTTTACATCACATAATTTGCTATCCAACGTACAGTTCGGCTTTAGAAGCCGTTTAACAACTGAAAAAACTATATTCTCTTTTCTCGCTGGGGTACTGGATGGATTAAACAAAAGGTGTCGAACGCTAGGCATAGTTTTAGATTTAACTAAGCCATTTGACTGTGTTGATCACAAAATTTTGCTCCACAAGTTGGACCATTATGGAATACGGGAAGTACACTCATGCTCATAAATTGAGGATAATGCTGATATATGGTGAAACAACGCTATACATGGTGAAACAACGCTCTGGTGGTGGGTTTGCGGGTGTAAATCACCTCCGTTTATGACCATGAGGTGCATTTGACCTGCAGTCGTCGCACGGCGGCGCTGGCAGCAGTCCACATACGCAGAGGTGTGTTGGTGCATGTCAGAGTATGGTGCAGCGAGTAAGAGTGCAGAGGTTTTCAGACGTTTTAATAGTGACTGTGTGTTGAAAATTGCTCAATGAACACATATTGATGACGCTGTGAGGGGCAGAATACTAGGGCGACTGGAGCCTGGTCAAAGAAAACAGGTCGTAGCACGGGAACTCCCAATGCCACAAAGTGTGATCTCAAGATTATGGCAACGATTCCAGCAGACAGGAAACGTGTCCAGGTGCTACAGTACGGGACGTCCACAGTGTAAAACACCACAGAAGACCGATCTCGTATCATCAGTGCCTACAGTCGGTCACACAGTACTGCGGTAGCCTTGCTCGGGACCTTATCACAGCCAGATACACAGTCTACAGACGACTGAACAGACATGGTTTATTCGCCTGGAGACCAGCAAGGTGCATTCCACTGACCCCTGGTCACAGGAGAGCCCGTAAAGCCTGGTGTCAAGAACGCAGTACATGATCATTGGAACAGTGGTCCCAGGTTATGTTCACGGACGAGTCCAGGTATAGTCTGAACAGTGATACTCTCGGGTTTTCATCTGGCGTGAACCAGGAACCAGATACCAACCCCTTAATGTCCTTGAAAGGGATCTGTCTGGAGGTTGTGGTTTGATGCTGTGGGTATGGGATTATGATCGGTGCATGTACACCCCTGAATGTCTTTCACAGAGGAACTGTAACAGGTCAGGTGTATCGGGACTTCATTTAGCACCAGTATGTCGGCATTTTCAGGGGTGCAGTGGGTCCCACCATCCTCCTGATGGATGATAACGATCGGCCCCACCGAGCTGCCATCGTGGAGGAGTACCTTGAAACAGAAGATATCAGCCAAATGGAGTGGCCTGCCTGTTCTCCAGACGTAAACGCCATCGAGCGCGTCTGGGATGCTCATGGTCGAATCGCAGCACGTCTTCAAACCCCTACGACACTTCAGGAGCTCCGACAGGCACTGTTGCAAGAGTGGGAGACTATACCCCAGCAGCTGCTGGACCATTTTATCCAGAGTATGTCAACCCGTTGTACGGCCTGTGTATGTGTGCATGGTGATCATATCCCATATTGATGTCGGGGTACATGCGCAGGTAACAGTGACGTTTTGTAGCACTTGTGTATCGGGACGGTTTTCTCAACTTATCACCAGTACCGTGGACTTACAGATCCGTGTGTGTTCCCTAAGTGCCTATGCTATTAGCGCCAGTTTTGTGTAGTGCCACGTTGTGTGGCACCACATTTTGGAATTATCCTTAATTTATGAGCATGAGTGTTGCTCACAATTGGTTCACCTCTTACTTTAACAACAGACAGCAAAAGGTCATTATTCACAGTGTTGAGAAATGCTGTGATGTGGGGTCTGAGTGGGATACAGTCAAATGGGGGGGGGGGGGGGATGCTCCAGGGATCAGTGCTGGGGCAACTCTTGTCCCATATTTACATAAATGATATGCCCCCTCTGGTATTACACACGCTTCTAAAATATTTCTGTTTGCCGATGAAACGAGCTACGAGCTTGATAATAAAGGATGGTGTGAGCAACATTGGCACCGTTTCAAATAATTCAGTTCGTGACATTAGTTCATGAGTTGTAGAAAATGAACTAACGCTACATGATAGTAAGACTCAGCTTTTACAGTTTAAATTCTGAGATTGGGCATATGGTTAGTGGAACGGAGCGGTTCAAATTTGTAGGTGTTCACGTAGATAGTAAACTGTCTTTGAAAGCCCAAGTTTAGGATTTTGTTCAAAGACTTAATGTTCCCATTTTTACTATTGAACGGTAACTGAAGTAAGTGATCATTCGACACGAAAATTAGTGTACTTTGCTTATTTTCGTTCGCTTATGTCGTATGTTATTAAATTTTGAGATAATTCTTCCCGTTCTCAAATGATATTTTTGGTTCAGAAACGGCAGTTCGGGCAATAAGGGAGTCTGCGAACCTCTTGTCGACCCCTATTAACTAATTTGAATATTCTGACATTGGCCTCTCAATATATATACTATGTGATCAAAAGTATCCGGACACCTGGCTGAAACTGACTTACAAGTTCGTAGCGCCCTCCATCGGTAATGCTGGAATTCAGTATGTTGCTGGCCCACCCTTAGCCTTGATGACAGCTTCCACTCTCGCAGGCATACGTTCAGTCAGGTGCTGGAAGGTTTCTTGGGGAATGGCAGCCCATTCTTCACTGAGTGCTGCACTGAGGAGTGGTATCGATGTCGTTCGCTCAGGCCTGGCACGAAATCGGCGTTCCAAAAGATCCCAAAGATGATCTATAGATTCAGGTCAGAACTATGTGCAGGCCAGTCCATTACAGGGATGTCACTGTCGTGTAACCACTCCGCCACAGGCCGTGCATTATGAACAGGTGCTCGATCGTGTTGAAAGATGCAGTCGACAACCCCGAATATCTCTTCAACAGTGGGAAGCAAGAAGGTCATTGAAACTTCAATGTACCCCTGTGCTGTGATAGTGCCACGCAAAACAACAAGGGATGCAAGCCCCCTCCATCTAAAACACGACCACACCATAACACCACCGCCTCCGAATTTTACTGTTGGCACTACACACGCTGGCCGACGTTCACCAGGCATTCGCCATACCCACACCGTGCCATCGGAATGCCACATTGTGGCCGCGCGGGATTAGCCGAGCGGTCTCAGGCGCTGCAGTCATGGATTGTGCGGTTGGTCCCCGTGGAGGTTCGAGTCCTCCCTCGGCCATGGGTGTGTGTGTGTGTTCTTAGGATAATTTAGGTTAAGTAGTGTGTAAGCTTAGGGACTGATGACCTTAGCAGTTAAGTCCCTTAAGATTTCACACACATTTGAAAATTTTGCCACATTGTGTACCGTGGTTCGTCACTCCCCACACCGTTTTTCCATTGTTCAGTAGTCCAATGTTTACGGTTCTAACGCCAAGCGAGGCGCCGTTTGGCTTTTACCGGCATGATGTGTGACTTATGAGCAGCCGCCCCACCATGAAATACAAGTTTTCTCACCTCCCTCCTGTCGTAGTACTTGTGGTGGATCCTGATGCAGTTTGGAATTCCTGTGTGAGTGTCTGGATAGGTCGGCCTGTAAGCTTTTGCCCGTACATGTCCTTTCACGTTTCTACTTCACTATCACATTAGAAACAGTGGACCTAAGGATGTTTAGGAGTGTGGAAATGTCGCGTACAGATGTATGACACAAGTGACACCCCATCACCTGACTACGTTCGAATTCCGTGAGTTCCGCGGAGCACCCCATTCTCATCTCTCACGATGTGTAATGACCACTGAGGCCGCTGATTTGGAATACCTGACAGTAGGTGGCAGCACTATGCACCTTGTATGAAAAACGTATGTTTTTGAGGGTGTCCGGTTACTTCTGATCACATAGTGTTTATTCTTTACTGTCGTTTATTATTAACAATATGAGCTTATTCTCAAGTGTTAGCAGCTTTTATCCAGTTAATACTAGGCAGAAATCTAATCTGCATTTGGATCGCACTTCCTTAACTCTAGTGAAGAAATGTGTGATGTATATTGCTGCATCCATTTTCAATAAGCTACAACAAGAAATCAAAAATCTTTCCAGTAATCCACGCGCTTTCAAATCGAAACTGAAGAGTTTTCTCATGTGTCTCTCCTTCTATTCTGTTGACGAGTTCATTGAAAAATTTATTCCTATGTTATAATGTTCACTGCGTGTACTTAAACTTACGGCTTGACTTTTTGGATTCATAAACATTTTATTTTATCTGTTTTTACTTCTACGCTGTAATTTCATGCTCTGACACGTTCCACGACCTTGGAGATTTGTTCCTCAATTTGGTCCTAAGGATCTTGCGGATCTTGACGGGTAAATAAAATAAAATAAACCATTTGCTTGAAGACATTACACATATCTGTGGATAACGAAGAACTCAAATTCAGTGAATGAAGTAGCTACGTAATTACGTCATCAAATATCGCGATTATGGCAAGTAGAGGACTTGTAATCATAGCCCCAGGTTGCGGGACAAAAATTTATCAAACTTTGATAGTGGCGAATAGCGTCTTCCGTGAATCAACTCATTATAATAATATTTTAAAGGACGTTACTTACCTCTCTTGGTCTCTCCGTTCATCATTAGTTTCCGTATCTCAGCAATCTCTTTTAGCTTGTATTTTACCTCCAACAAGATTACTAATCCATTTATGTATATTGGTACATAGCCTGCATGGGGTCTTAATTAAAAAGAATAATGAATTCAATAATTTTAGTAGCTGTGTGTCCGATTACGAAGTCTAAGTAGTATTAGTAAGCAATCTGACTGCATAAAATAACAATAAAGAATGACAAGAAGTTTCCGTTAACACAATTGATTAAGTCCCCTGCAACTATAAAAGCTACTAAACAACAAAGCACAAGTGTAACTGTCCTGCGTGTGGTAGTGTGATTCAATGGACATGTATCTGGCACGGTTCTTCCTCAATACGACAAGATATTTTAAACACCATTTACAATGAACTAATTGAGAAACCGGAAATACCATAATTGCACATAGAAACCAGAATTACAAGTCTGATACATGAACACGAGCCAGATGCTTTGTTGACTGAACCTGTGACCAAGAGGCATTGTCATTCAAGAAATGTGAAATAATTTTTTTACCTCATTATATATTGACGAAAAATACACTGTGATCATTGCAACAACTTCCATCTATACATTACACCAACCGAGCAGCATCTACTCTCTCGCCCAACAGAACAACAACTGCACTCGACATCCTCTGAACTAGTACTGCCATCGACATCCCCTCAACAACTACTGCCCACGGCAACCTCTGAACTACTACTGCCCCAGTGGAGGCGGCGGAATAATAATCTTTGGCGCAATCTGTGGCGCTGTGACTCAGTGTAGCCACCTTTCAAGCCTACATATTGCACACCGCTTATATTTCCTCAAAAAGAAGGCGATTATCACTTCATTTCCTGTTGCTGATGAACTCAACAAAGACGTGCAACATCTGCTTGGTGGAAAATCTCCTTCATAATTTTTGTACTGGGACCTACTTTTGTCTGCATATTATAATGAGATTGTGGCAAGGAAATCCTTTGTAAAGCTAAAAAGTTTGTTTCAGTAAATACTCACATAACGGTTTAGTGGCTGTACCTATCAATATTGTTTGACCGATGATCGTCTCAAAACAAGCCGGGAGTCAACACTTCGTTGATGATTCTACAAGAAATCCGTTAATCACAGTCTCAACGAAAGGTTACTTCCCATCTCGTTTTCGCACGGTCGTCAGCTAGGCAGCTGAGATACTGTCTACGACTAGGCAACAGAAAATGGAATAGTCTCTAAGAAATTTTGTGTGCATTTACTTAAATAAACTACATGGCGAAAAGTGGCAGAATGTAGAGCTCAATAATAACATGAAAAATATGAGTTCATCATTTATGTGATTTATGATTCAACAAGACACAGAGTGCACAGATTATGAGAAATGTTAACAAGTTAAGCATCATCCTCGAATGGCTTGGAATGATCAGTTTTTGGTAAATGTTTGGATTTTAGTTTGGTATCAGAGGTCGTCACATTGGAGGATCGAAATTTTATTAACTAGCTATTCTATTGGCAGGACAAAGAATCCAAACTGGCCAAACCAACTTAAGTCTCAGTAAAGGCTGGGCAGACTGTCGTTCGACCATTAGAAGAACCTGCTTGTATTTAGTACGATGAAACCACACTACACAAAAATTCCCTCGAATAGTGTTAAAGTTAGCTTTGTTGATCACAGCCATAGGAGACGGCAAAGAATAAATAACTTGCATGGGACAAAGCATGGGAGTTGTCTCGTAAATATTCACGAAATAACTATCAGCATAATCTGAGAATAACAAAATCAAAACAGACATATATATAAAACACAGTGCCTTTAGTGGCTGGCCCAAAATCTTTGACGGCGCGATTGTTTATAAACACCCGCACACCACACGCGCGATACAACACTACGTAACTACGCGTTGTCCCCGCAATAAGAAAGACCCATGATGTTTTGTTATCTGGCGAGATGTTTTATTCCTTGCACCCACGTTTACTGCTGTAATAATATTCACAATTCAGATCAGATCGGTTACAAGATAAATCACACAAATCTAAACGCTGTAAAGTCAACTAAATACTTAGGGATTAAGGTTACGAATAATGCTGTTTGAGAGTTGAACAATAGAGAAACAGCTTGAAAGTGATTCTGCGGACCTCTGAGAGGCACTTATTTGTGAATTTCAGAGTAATCATGTAGATGAACATAATGAACACTCTTCTTCCTTATATTATATTTATTATAAGCTCCCTTGTTCTCCTTTCTGACTGATGTTGAAATGAGACCTTTTGTGGTAGATATGAAGGAGGTGGTGTGGCTGCTACCATCTCCTGGTGTGGATGGCGGTGGTGCCACTGAGAAGCAGCAGCAGCAACTGGTGCATTGCCAGGAGTGCAGCTTCCTCAGATTGGGACCTGTGACCTGCTGTTCCAACAGCTGCTCCACCTGCTGCTTGCATGGTGCCAAGTGCCACGTGTGCAGCAAAGTGTTGTTGTCGCCACTGGTCTTCTCGCTGAACCCGCAGCAGGTGACAGCTGCTGTGCCCTTAGTGCAGGGTGTGCAGCCCGGCTTCCACGACGGTACACCGCTACTACAGCTGGCCACACATGACCACACCTGCGAGCACCACCTGCTGCACTGCCTCGTTCAGTCAGGCACGTGTTCATGGCACGGCAAGCGTGCCGACCTGGAGGCGCACACCCAGGCCAAACACCCACAACACTTCGTGCGCTTCCCCAGCACCGTGGGCAACAGTGTCTCGTGGCGCATCTCTAAGAATGGCTGCTGCATCGACCTGGTGCGCCATCTTGTTGTGGCCTTGGGTGAGATGTTCGTCTACCAAAAGCAGTTCAGTTACCAGGAGCGTCAGCTGTTCATTGCCATTCAGCTGGTGGGCCCTCCTGAACGTAGCAGGCTCTACCGGTACAAGTTCAGGCTCACCCGCAATGAGGGTGCCCACTGTGTGACTTTCGAGCATGCTGTCCATTCACAGAATGAGAACCTGCAGCGAACATTCGGCCTCGGTGACTGCATCAAAGTGCCCTATGATACTATCTCTCAGTTCTGCCATGGCGAGAGGGTGCTTATACTGTGTAAGCTTGACCCGCCGTATGAGCCAAATGTTGAAACCACACATTTGTAGTCCTCCAATTACTGTGATGCATAGTTTTGATGCTATGGTTATCACAGACCTACTAATGTCTTGTTAATACATAGCCTGACACAAAATCGACACCGCTTATCACATATCAGTGAAAATTTAAGGTGTAAGAAGATTAGTGGCAGAATCCACAACGCCGGCCGAAGTGGCCGTGCGGTTAAAGGCGCTGCAGTCTGGAACCGCGAGACCGCTACGGTCGCAGGTTCGAATCCTGCCTCGGGCATGGATGTTTGTGATGTCCTTAGGTTAGTTAGGTTTAACTAGTTCTAAGTTCTAGGGGACTAATGACCTCAGCAGTTGAGTCCCATAGTGCTCAGAGCCATTTAGAATCCACAACACCCTCTAAAATCTGTGCGAGTACATGCACAGAGAGAATTATGTCACACTTTTCTGTTATTCATTCATTTGACCAAAATGTGCCCTCTAGTCACTGGTTTATGGTGTGTTTATACTGAGCAATGGGGCTCAGTACTAAGGCAGTGGATTCATACACGCATCAAAAAATGTTCTGCATCACCCAAGTTACGAGAGTTCCGGAACCTGTACAGAAAATTGGAAAAGAGATCAACGTGAATATCATTTTCGCCCTTTTTATTGCTCATGAAAACCACGCATTGCATGTTGTACCACCATACAGTGGGACCTTCAGAGATGGTGGTCCAGATTGTTGTAGACATCGGTCCCTCCATACCCGGTAGCACGTCCTCTTGCACTGATGCTCGCCTGTATTCGTCGTAGCATACTATCCACAACTTCATCAAAGCACTGTTGGTCCAGATTGTCCCACTACTCAACGGCGATTCGGCGTAGATCCCTCGTAGTGGTTGGTAGGTCACATCGTCCATAAACAGCCCTTTTCAATCTATCCCAGGCATGTTCGATAGGGTTCATTTCTAGAGAACATGCTGGCCACTCTAGTCCTGAAGGAATTCATTCACAAGATGTGCACAATGGGGGCGTGAATTGTCGTCCGTGAAGACGAGTGCCTCGCCAATATGCTGCCGATATGGTTGCACTATCGGTCAGAGGATGGCATTCACGTATCCTACAGCCGTTACAACGCCTTCCATGACCACCAGCGGCGTACGTTGGCCCACATAATGCCACCCCAAAACAGCAGGGAACCTACGTCATACTACACTCCCTGGACAATGTGTCTAAGGCGTTCAGCCCGAACGGGTTGCCTCCAAACACGTCTACGACGATTGTATGGTTGAAGGCGTATGCGACGCTCATCGGTGAAGAGAACGTGATGCCAGTCTTTAGAGGTCCATTTGGCATGTTGTTGGACCCATCTGTACTGCGCTGCATGTGTCGTTGTTGCAAAGATGGACCTCGTTATGGAAATCGGAAGTGAAGTTGCGCATCATGCAGCCTATTGCGCACAGTTTGTGTCGTAACACGACGTCCTGTGGCTGCACCAAAAGCATTTTGCAACAAGGTGGCGTTGCTGTCAAGGTTCCTCCGAGCCATAATCCGTAGGTAGCGGTCATCCACCGCAGTAGTATCCCTTGGGCGGCCTGAGCGAGGCATGTCATCGACAGTTTCTGTCTCTCTGTGTCTCCTTCATGTCTGAACAACATCGCTTTGGTTCACGCCGAGACGCCTTGACACTTCCCTTGTCGAGAGCTCTTCATGGCAAAAAGTAACAATGCCGACGCGATCGCACGGCGTTATTGACCGTCGAGGCGTGGTTGAACTCCAGACAAATCTAGCCTTGTACCTCCTTCCTGGTGGAATAACTGGAACTGATCGGCTCTCATACCTCCACCGTCTAAGAGGCGCTGCTCATGCATGGTTGTTTACATCTTTTGGCGGGTTTAGTGACATCTCTGAACAGTCAAAGGGACTGTGTCTGTGATACAATATCCACAGTCATCGTCTAGGAACTGGGGTGATGTAAAACTTTCTTTGATGTTTGTAATAAGGATGGTGTTTCAGATCCCTATCTGGCCATCCATATATAGCTTTTCTGTGTTTTCATTGCCCTTCCATCCCCGACTCGGGCTTCATCACTAACGAGCTCTTCATCAATGGGAGATTAAACCTTAATATATTCTTACCTAGCGTGTTTGTTATATATAAGTGATCAGTGAGATTTTTCTGTGGCGGGATGATCTTGAACTGCCCCATTCAGCAGAACAAAAGCTGCTTAGAAGCTTTGAACGTATCCATAATTAGTAGGTTTGTAACTGTTTAGGTACCTCTATCCTTCCACTGTTATGCACATGATGGTAATGGAGTAAATGTACGGACAGATACACAGTAAGTGAAGGCTAATGTTAATAAAATACCGAGAGACTCACAATAATTCAGGGATCAAGAAATATTATTAAATCAAAGCATGTATGATGGTGAAGACAGTTCTGCTGATTTTTTCTTATGGTTTGACATTATTAACCTTTGTGATAGATATGACTTGTATCATCAGCATTCGTTCGCCAAACACATATTTTTAAGAAAGAAGGAGCATTATCTGGGTTATAGAAGGAAACTGTTCTCACAACCGTTACTGTCACATTCAAGGGACACCATGATAGCTGACAGAAACTGATCCTTCACATCCTTGCAGATAAATTTCAGGACAGTAGAAAGAAAGTAGAATGAACAGATAACAAAAAAAGTTACTACAGACAAACAAATATGTGGTACTTTCGTCATGCACAGAATCAGCTTGCAAATTTTCTTCATCCTGTGATCAAGGCCTCATTAGAAATATTAAATACACAACAGTTTTACAGTAGTAAATGCTGTAATTTCTTCTCCAAGTAGTTCACCGTTTTCATAGTCAGCCTGGGTGGACCAAGGTCTGGTTTGTTCCTTAGTTTTACAATAACACGCTGGTGGTTTGCATGAGTGTCTGCTAAGCCACAGAGATAGACTGTGTGGTACATTACAATATTATTTTTACGAGAGGAAGAATTTGCCAGTCATTACATTTCATCAAAACTGGTAGTACTTGTTTTTGTATTTCACAGTAATGAAGTCTGAATTAATGATGTATACCATTCATTGTCATTAATAAGTGTAATGAATTGTTACTGCCTTGTAACTGTCTTCAATTTCACCAGAATAGAGTGATGGGAGGTAAAATGGACTATACACCTAGCTATCTGGTGAAGAGGGCAGTTTGACGGTGAATCTAATGCTGCTTCACAAGATCAAATATCGTGCATATGAATAACTGGTTCATTACCGTAAGAGTTCCAGGATGTTTAGCATTATTAGTAATGCATGATTGCAGACATTTACATCTACATCAACGTACATACTCCACAAGCCACCGTACGATGCGTGGCGGACGGTATTCTACACCACTACTAGTCATTTTCTTTCCTGTTCCACCCGCAAATAGAGCGAGGGAAAAACAACTCTCTATATGCCTCCGAATGAGCCCTAATTTCTCGTATCCTATTTTCGTGGTCCTTGTGCGCAGTGTATGTTGACAGTAGCAGAACAGTTCGGCAATCAGCTTCAAATGCTGATTCTCTGTATTTTCTCAATAGCGTTTTTCGAAGAGGACGTCGCCTCCCTTCCAGGGATTCCCATTTGAGTTCCAGAAGCATCACTAAACACTTACATAACGTTCGAACCTACCAGTAACAGATCTAGCAGCTCTCCTCTGAACTGCTTCAATATCTTCCTTCAATCCGACCTGGTGGTCCCAGACAATCGAGCAGTACTCAAGAATAGGTCGCACCATCTTGCTATACGCGGTCTCCTTTACAAATAAACCACTCTCCCAATGAACCGAGGTCTGCCATTCGCCTTCCATACCACAGTTCTCACACGCTCATTTCATTTCACATCGCTTTGCAAACATGATTGCGTTAAATGGGAATTCCCGTAAACTTCACTTTTTTGTGATGGAAATATCTCATATAAACGTCTTTTCTGGTTCTAAATCATAAAACTGTAATGCATAACACTCAAACATCTACACATATTTGTACTGTATGCACTTAAAACGGATCTTTCTTTAATTCTATAACTGTTCAGTTGTTGCAGAATCTTTCTGAACGGTCCTTTAAACAGTTTATCATTCAAAATGACAGAACAGGAATGCTTTCTGGTCCTGCTTCCAAAGTTTACAGTTTGAAAGATAGAAAGACAATAAGAGTTCCCATTATTTACATTGTTTAGTTACCCTTAAATTCTTCACTTATTTTTACTCATTCATTTAATCGAAGTATTCAGTCTGACACTTCTGTTCCTATGTTAATTACCAGAAAATGCAAACTACATGTTACATTTTAATATTACTATACATTCCTGTACACTCAAAGTGCTCAACATTCTAACTAGAACTCAATTTCTATTGTCGTCTTTCCGCCTTCAGTCTTCGAGTATGAACCACTGTCTAACAGCAATTATATAACATTGCCGAGAAAGGCAACAACGAATAAGTGTTCATACACAAAAATCACCTGCATTGCAAGAAGAAAAAAAAAGATTAAACAAGTGCTATACTCTGCCTTGAGTCATATAGGTATATGTATAAACTTCGCGAAATGTCTTAGTCGGAAAACATCTATGGACTCCACCTTCATGGCTTCCTAGAACACAACATATCATCCAGAAATGACCTCTGTTCTTAAATAATGTCATGGCTCAGGTCCTCAGGAGCAGCACTATGGCTTGCTCCAAACAATGCTATTTTTTGTACTTTAAGTTTTTTATTTGTGTTAGACTGTGTAACTAACGTTCGATAAGAACAATAATCACAAAACAATGCCTACTTGAAGTTGTTACACTGTATTTCAACAAGTTTTTCTTCACACAGTAACCACCACACATAATAATTTCAACATATCTGGACATTATAGTGGAAGACTCTTTTTCAACATGTAACAATACTTCATTTCATCGAATTCATATTCCTTTACTTATTAGCAACTGACATACAGCTTATGACTTTTTTCTTAAATGTGACTGCAAGAAACTCTGCCTCTCGTCATTCTATCACTTTTCACGTGTAAAACAGATGTAGATTAATGCATTAATAATTATTATATTCATAACCAATGCATGATTTACTAAACTAATAAACTCTTTTCACTTAAACCGGGAGTCTGTAAGGACCTACGAAAATACAAAAAAATCATTCATTATTTCTCTTTTTTTCTTACATGGAAAACACAATAATTTCTCTCATTAATCCCTGTTTTTCGTAATTTCTTTCTCATTTAGAAAAGACGATATTCTCGTATATGTTTAAACAGTTAAATTCTTTCATATCCAGTGTTCGTGTATGCCTTAACCTTACAGCTTTCTTGCGAGGTTGTTCTACAATCCCTCATGGTCCACAAAATTTATAACAGAATTTCTCCAACTATTTATTATGCTTGTAACTCTGACCACATGTGTTATTCGCAATTAACTTGCCACCTCAGAATTGCAACCATCACTCATAAGTGGAGTACACGGCTGATCTATCATCATCACTATAAATTACATCCTTTAATATACTCCATCTCATCTGCCAACGGATTAAACTTCACAACTGGTTTCCATTTTCTCAAAAGATTCAGAAATATCCATAAGGATGTCAAAAAGCACGTTCCACATGAATTTCCTTGTACTTTGTTCACCACTATTAAGGTTGTCACACGCATTACATCCAACGTTTCAGATTTCTACCCTGATCTTTAAGCTTATTCTCCAAATTACATCCTCCTGTTTTGGTGCTCCCTAACGCGAGTTTCAGTTTTTTTTGTTTAAACTGTCATATTTGGTCAAAACAAATCTCCATTTTTACAGTTTCACTCCACAGGTTACCTTTGACGTGAAGTACTCTTCCCTATTACTCCTGGACTATTGAATCTCTGATTGTTTGCCTAAATATCCAATAGTCTATTTTACTCGTAAAGATTTTAATCTACTGTTCCTCTGCTCAAATTTATGATTTAAATCTGCAACTCTACACTCTAAATCAGGCACCTGATGATCAAATATACGATAGTATAATAATCATCATGTGCTGATCAGTTTTACATTCTAAACGTTAAAGATTTTAAACGTTAAAGATTCTCTATAACGTATTAAATTTTGAAAATTATATCCTATAAATATTTTCCCACTAATTCTTGTTAACCCCTTTTATACATTTACCACTGCACACATTCTTAAATCGTCACACTTAGTGCAAAATAAACACTCATATGTCACTCACTACTTAACCCTCACATGATATCAGCTCTGGAAAAACATAATACATGTATGGGGTATTTTTTGACCCTAAAGTAATTCAAGCAACTATATGTCGGTAAAATGTAAAATATTTCCACAAAAATTATAGTAATAACGATATGCTGCAAACTTCTTAAAAAATATCAGTGGTAATATTCATACTACTTCCCCACAAGTGATAATCTAAATCATATACTACTCGTTTTCCTTGATTTATTTCCCTTCCTTTTGCAGATTTCCTTCATGTAGTTGTGCACAATCTATAGCAGCCCGAACATTTATCCTATACTTTCCAGGATTAAGGGAATGTGCGCCTTGAATGGACACTGTCCCCTGCAAGTACACAGGTGCTTATCAACTAAAATAAGGTCCAACTAATATAAGATGAAATGCACGAAACAACGAAAAATTCAAATACAGTCCGTATAGGTTCATATGTCTATCGAGAAACGGCTTTTCTTGCTTCTTTTGTAAGAGTATCAAAGAATTGGAGGCACATCAGCATATCACGAAATCTTGGAAAGCTTATTTTGGCTCAAAAAATATGTAAGCCATACTCATCTGGGCAAAATCCACTCAAAGGTGACCCACATACCTTGTGTAAACCAGCTATTATTAGTAGACCAGAGAATCTAGCACTGAAGAAATGGGTGTGCGCAACTATTGGTATACCTCACTATTTCACGTGATCAGTGATAGAAAGTATGATAGGATCAGCCATTGTCTGTAATTGTCCTCTAAGGCGGTGTGTAATATTAGCAGTTCATTCGTGTGCACATTTGCTCACATCAGGTGGTACTGGTGTCATAATGCCATCTGTCCACTTCTGTATGCAAGAATAGGGGCACTAGTTTTCTGAATACCATTATCATCTCCTTCACATTCATTCACATCCACCTCATCTCTGACCTGTGTATCTTCCTCTCTCACATCTATATCAGTGTCATATCATCCGCATTCCCAAAAATTGATTCATTGCCACCATCACTCGTATGTGTATCTGCTAAAGCCTGCTTGAGTCTTTAACCCCTTTCAAAGCGCATCCATTATAAGTGGAATATAATACCGGATCTTACTTCAACGTAACGTAATTCCTAACTGTGAATTCGTTCCAAGAAATCATGTGTACGTATTTTCTATGCTCTGGGCGCAATGATGGACGTATTTATTTGTTTTCGTAATGAAGGTGAAATGTAACACTGAAAATCGTATATTTTATGCCTGAGGTATTATCTGACCACCACTCCAAAAATTTCAAATTATTGTATTAGGAACTGTGATATATCCATAAATATTTTGCCAATTTATAATAAAAGTCCATGAAAACCATATCGGTAAGACGAAAAGCCTACATCCACGATAAAAGTGTTTCTTTGTAGTTAATAGAGCCTTGGGTTCCTAAAGGACCCCAGACATCAAGCAAGAGTTTATGGAACGACTCACCGGATGTACGACTGTCTACTGATACCGATGGGTGATGCTTCGGTGTTGGCGGCAATGGCAGCAACCAGAGAGCTGAGGTACTTCGGTAGCTGTTACAACAGCAGCGGCAGCCACTGGAGAGATAGCTTCAGCTGCGGCAACTACGGTGGCAACAGCAGCGGCGGTGACAAAGATGGCAGAGATGGAGTCGAATGGATATTAACACTAGCGTCGAATTTTGGTGCCGAACGGCACAACCGGCGTAGCCCAGTAGTTTTATCTTTGCACTTAAACATTCTTCTCATCTCTTATTTTTCCTCTTCTCAGTTCTCTTCTGCTTTTTTTTTCTTTTTTTTTTTTTTCTTCCACACCATCCAGTCATATCGGTGATTTTAATTAAAGTGCAACTACTCACGGAAGTTCAGTGTGGGGTGTAACTAACGTATGGCAGCGAAACTTGCTATATATGCTAATACCTTCACGTGTAACCGATCTACGCTGCAAAAAAGTTAGGTGCAAATCTGGCGCAGTACAGCATCTCGTCTACGTCACCAGTGCTCAAACTGAACGAACTGTGTAAGTGGCTGTCATTAAAAATACAGTAACGGAAAAAATAGCAACACCAAGAAATAATTAATGTTGAGTAATAAAATTTGGGGATTACATTTCACTAGGTAACATATTTAGGTGATTAACGTCACCAGTTCACAGCTTAATCTAGGTGCGAGAAAAGCCATTCCAAATCTGGAATGCTGGTGCATTAATAATTGGTGAAACCGCCAGAATGCTGAATGCCAGTTTGCAATGATGCACGCATTGTATCATACAGGTACCGGATATCAGTTTGTGGTATGTCCCAAACACGCTCCATTGGAGACAGATATGATCGAGCAGGCCGAGGCGACATGTCGACACACTATACAGCATGTATGGATTCAACGGCGGAATTTAGGCGAGCGTTATCCTCTTGGAACCCCCCCCCCCAGAAATGCTGTTAATCAATGGAAACACAACAGGTCGAATCATCAGACTGACGTAAAAACTTGCACTCACGGTGCGTGTGATAACCATGAGAGTGAACCTGCTGTTATGAGAAATGGTTCCACAGGCCATAACTCTAGGACTCAGACAGGTTTATTGTAGGATAAGGCAACACACGGCCACCACCGGCACCGAATCAGAACCATCTTTCTTTAGGAAACGCAACACATCTCCACTTAGACCTCCAATGGTCTTTCGATTGAACCCACTGAAGTCACAAATGGCAGTGGTTTCTGGTCAGTGGAATGCGGCTACAGGGCGGTTTATAACAATTCGTCGCATAACTATGGTGCCAACTGCTGCTCGAATTTCTGCTGCATAAGTAGTATGATGGGCCGCAGCCATACGCTGACAGATTCTCTACACTATCTCGTTCAAACTCAGTGAGCTGTTGATTATGGTGTCTTCGTCGTCTTAAAGACACTCTTGACTAACATCAAAACCTGGTTTGCATCCTCAAAGTCACGTTGCTAGCGCCACTATTGTGGGCCGCGCGAGGTAGCCGCGCGGTCTTGGGCGCCTTGCCACGGTCCGCGCGGCCCCCCCCCCCCCCCCCGCCCCGTCGGGGTTTCGAGTCCTCCCTCGGGCATTGGTGTCTGTGTTGTTCTTAGCGTAAGTTAGTTTAAGTTAGGTTAAGTAGTGTGTAAGCCTAGGCACCGATGACCTCAGCAATTTGGTCCAATAGGAACTTACCACAAATTTCCAGTTTCTACTCTTATGCGACTGGAGCGAAATACGAACAGACGTCATCTTTCAGATGTAGAAACACACCAACCAGCTTTCATTTATGTCGTACTTCTCCTCCTTAGTGTTTCCTTTTTTTTTTTTTTTCGTGTATCAACATAATGCCTTTCTCATTTCTTTGACCTTTTACCCCACGTCCTATTATTACTCTATTACAGATGGAAATATTTCTTAACGTCTTTCCTGTACACACAGCGCCAGATCTGCAACTGACAGACAAATCTGGAACTTTTTTTTCAGCAAAAGTCGATTTCGTATTAATGCTGTAGAACATGTACACCATTTTGGTGCCATTCTTTAATTACAGCTCACACTTAACCTCTGTGTGTAGCTACACATTAATTATAGCCACCCAATACTACTCACACACTTTAACTTGGCCTTTCTCTGTTCGATGAAAGACGGCTGATTTCGTCTCACTCCGGGATATTTATGCTCATTGCCACCGTTGTCTACGAAACCGCGTTGTGCGCCATATCTGTCAGTAACCACTGCGAATATACTGTTGATTCGTGTGAGGCGTTGTACCTATTGGATGTCAATATCATTTAGAAAAATGATCCAAGAGACTGTATCTAGCGACTTCTCACGACTCGTAACCAGCGTCCGTGTCACTTATGTGGTGCATTAGTCCATTACATGTTGTGCTGTGGTAGAAGGAAGTGGGTCTTTTCTCAGCAGCCATTGTGCTAGGATTGTAAGAAAATTGAAGTCCTACAGCCGACCTTATGATCTTATTTATTGCGTAGCTTCCAGATTCGGCGCTTCAATGCGCCATATTCAGGCTGTAGTTGATGCTGAAGGGGTTATTGCGATCCATATATACACTGCATCATTGGCTAAAATAACTGGTTTACGCAGACTATATTAACTGTGGTATCAGCACTCCAACTATCAACTGCCAACCACTCCCAGCACTAGAGTGCTGACACCAAAATTAATGCCGGGATGGTTTCTTTGAAAGGGCACGGCCGATTTCCTTCCCCATCCTTCCCTCCCCCGAGCTTGCGCTCCGTCTCTAATGACCTCGTTGTCGACGGGACGTTAAACACTAATCTCCTCCTCCTCCGACACCAAAATTACAGATAGTCTGTGTAAACTAGTTAGGTTTACCACTGATGCAATATATATATATATATATATATATATATATATATATATATATATATATATGTGTGTGTGTGTGTGTGTGTGTGTGTGTGTGTGTGTGTGTGTGTGTGTGCGTGTGTGTGTGTGTGTATGTGTTTTTGTGTGTGTGTGTATTGTGATAACCCTTCAGCATCAACTATGGTCTGAAGATGGCGTATTGAAGCGTCGAAACTGGTAGCTACACAATAAATATAAATAAGATCACAAGGACGGCTCCAGGCGTTTCATTTATTTACATTAGTGAACGGCCGTGATCCCCAAGACCTCTTGAGTCTAAAAGGATGGGCATAAAAAAAAAAACTAAACGTGCTAGGTGATCGCTAGCTTTAACTTCCAGCATCCTCCATATAGGGACAACTTAAAGTGAGCGATTAGTGTGGTGTTTTGTCATCGTTGAAACTTAAATTTGAATTTTTCTTCGTTTGTAGGTTCGACTTTAAACAGCTTGAGAAGGGAAAGAATTTAGGATACATAGAGAAGGGACGATTCTTTCCTGCTTTAAATTGTTTTGTGAAGACTCCTTCTCACTTAAAAGCTCGTAAGGAAAAGTATTTTACGTGGTAGAAATAATTTTCCTGGTCTCCATAAACCACTACATTCACTTGATGAGAATAATCCACCACAAATTCTCGCTGAACTTTCATTCTCCTCAAACCTCACAGTCTAAGCATGACATTAATAACACTATTGAAAACGATTCTCAGTAAAGTAAGTTACAGAAATTACCATAAAACAACCAAGGAGAAAATATGAACAAAATGTGTACATTACTCTGAGGGGTGAACGGCCTTGCCGCGTTACGACAAAGCGGCACGACTTCAAAAGGACCACACATTGTCCCCGTGATCGGCCTTTACAAGGAAAAAAACGGTACAGTTTCTACAGTCACATCACAAAGACATATTTTAACACACAGAACAACTTATAAAACTGCTTGTGCATATAACTGGTCGTCGATTTAACATATAGTTTCACAAACAATTTGTGAGACTACAAGTGTCATTGTGAAAAAGAGGCTATTAATACAGTCCAACGAAAAAATATAGTTTTCATTCTCTTTGGAGGGTAGTAGCTTAACATCCTTTTTCCTTTTGAAGTCAAACTTTAATTTGGTACCATCCGTAATCTGACTTGTTATCCTCTAGCCAATTACCAAATCACACAAATTGTAATTAACAATAATTTTTCTATATGAAAATGTTATGGAAGTATAAACATAAAACACCTTTATTACACAGAAATTATGTATCAATTGTCTTCCCTCTCATCCAAGCACGTAATATGGTTTTTTCTTTGAAGAACGGTCTGTTGCACGCCTCGGTAAGTTGAAACTTCTTTATTTAAATGAGTGTGGCTGTACTCAAATAGCTGAATGACCGAGACTCACAATATCCTAGCAAAACGCAGTTTGACTGCTCGAAAAAATTACAACCTGACTTCAAATAATAATTAATTCAAAAGAATGTCCCTGACAAAAAAGAAATCTTAACAATAACATATACATTTCATTAAGCACTTATCTCACAAAAATCTTCATTACGCGAACTACTGCAATACAGCGAGCGTCAATACTGCCAGATAAATAAAGTTTCTGACTACTAAAGCCACTAACAACTAATAGGCATGTGGTTAGCAAAGGAAAGATTTTGCTGCAAACCAAATAATCTATTTTTTACCTTCATTATCTGACATCCAGTTCAAACACGAATATAAATCGTCATTAATATCTAGTACAAAGGTATATAATCATGAATAACATTCATTCTCCAAGTCGAACATGTACAGATCGTTAGCCGACGTTAACACTTCAGACCTCTACCATCCATCAATGCAAACTTCTCACATCTAACATCCATCACTGTTGGCTGTTCACCTCCAAGTGCCCAACAGTACTTCCATCACTGCTGGCGACTAACTTCCAGCTGCCCAACACTACTGGCGATTAACTTCCAACAACGAGTCCAATCAGCCACACAGTCTCTTACAAAGAAAGCGCAGTCAGAGATCCAATACAAAGCGCTACACAGCGCTGCCAACACAGACGCAGCACACTTACAAAGTAAACAACAACAATACCCCATCACATTGTTATTTCCAACGACTCTGACACAGATTTCCCATGATGTCTTGATGAAACTGGTCACCTTGTTCCTAAACAGCACAACGCAAATTTATTTTCGGAAAAAAGTCAAGATGACTGTTAAAAAAGTGAATCGAGATACTCATAAGACAGCCTGACAGCTTGAACTGTTCCAGCTACTAACGACACTGTGGGGCGTCGGGTTAAATAAAAATATTATAAATATATTCGTCGCCGTGTTTTACAAGAGCCTGAAAACTGTTTTTGCCGTCATCCACAAAACGATGGAGAACATACTGACCATAGATTCAAGTCTGCAAGTCCACATTCTTCTTGTTGTTGTTGTTGTGGTCTTCAGTCCTGAGACTGGTTTGATGCAGCTCTCCATGCTGCTCCATCCGGTGCAAGCTTCTTCATCTCCCAGTACCTACTGCAATCTACATCCTTCTGAATCTGCTTAGTGTATTCATGTCTTGGTCTCCCTCTACGATTTTTACCCTCCACGCTGCCCTCCAATGCTAAATTTGTGATCTCTTGATGCCTCAAAACATGTCCTACCAACCGATCCCTTCTTCTAGTCAAGTTGTGCCACAAACTTCTCTTCTCCCCAATCCTATTCAATACCTCCTCATTAGTTACGTGATCTACCCACCTTATACTCAGCATTCTTCTGTAGCACCACATTTCGAAAGCTTCTATTCTCTTCTTGTCCAAACTGGTTATCGTCCATGTTTCACTTCCATACACGGCTACACTCCATACAAATACTTTCAGAAACGATTTCCTGACACTTAAATCTATACTAGATGTTAACAAATTTCTCTTCTTCAGAATCGATTTCCTTGCCATTGACAGTCTACATTTTATATCCTCTCTACTTGACAATCATCAGTTATTTTACTCCCTAAATAGCAAAACTCCTTTACTACTTTAAGTGTCTCATTTCCTAATCTAATCCCCTCAGCATCACCCGATTTAATTTGACTACATTCCATTATCCTCGTTTTGCTTTTGTTGATGTTCATCTTATATCCTCATTTCAAGACACTGTCCATTCCGTTCAACTGCTCTTCCAAGTCCTTTGCTGTCTCTGACAGAATTACAATGTTATCGGCGAACCTCAAAGTTTTTACTTCTTCTCCATGAATTTTAATACCTACTCCGAATTTTTCTTTTGTTTCCTTTACTGCTTGCTCAATATACAGATTGAATAACATCGGGGAGAGGCTACAACCCTGTCTCACTCTTTTCCCAACCACTGCTTCCCTTTCATGCCCCTCGACTCTTATAACTGCCATCTGGTTTCTGTACAAATTGTAAATAGCCTTTCGCTCCTTGTATTTTACCCCTGCCACCTTCAGAATTTGAAAGAGAGTATTCCAGTTAACGTTGTCAAAAGCTTTCTCTAAGTCTACAAATGCTAGAAACTTAGGTTTGCCTTTTCTTAATCTTTCTTCTAAGATAAGTCGTAAGGTTAGTATTGTCTCACGTGTTCCAACATTTCTACGGAATCCAAACTGATCTTCCCCGAGGTCCGCTTCTACCAGTTTTTCCATTCGCCTGTAAAGAATTCGCGTTAGTATTTTGCAGCTGTGACTTATTAAACTGATAGTTCGGTAATTTTCACATCTATCAACACCTGCTTTCTTTGGGATTGGAATTATTATATTCTTCTTGAAGTCTGTGGGTATTTCGCCTGTCTCATACATCTTGCACACCAGATGCTAGAGTTTTGTCATGACTGGCTCTCCCAAGGCCATCAGTAGTTCTAATGGAATGTTGCCTACTCCCGGGGCCTTGTTTCGACTCAGGTCTTTCAGTGCTCTGTCAAACTCTTTACGCAGTATCTTATCTCCTATTTCATCTTCATCTAAGTCCTCTTCCATTTCCATAATATTGTCCTCAAGTACATCGCCCTTGTATAAACTCTCTATATACTCCTTCCACCTTTCTGCCTTCCCTTCTTTGCTTAGAACTGGGTTGCCATCTGAGCTCTTGATATTCATACAAGTGGTTCTCTTCTCTCCAAAGGTCTCTTTAATTTTCCTGTAGGCAGTATCTATCTTACCCCTAGTGAGACAAGCCTCTACATCCTTACATTTGTCCTCTAGCCATCCCTGCTTAGCCATTTTGCACTTCCTGTCGATCTCATTTTTGAGACGTTTGTATTCCTTTTTGCCTGCTTCATTTACTGCATTTTTATATTTTCTCCTTTCATCAATTAAATTCAATATTTCTTCTGTTACCCAAGGATTTCTATTAGCCCTCGTCTTTTTACCTACTTGATCGTCTTCTGCCTTCACTACTTCATCCCTCAGAGGTACCCATTCTTCTTCTACTGTATTTCTTTCCCCCATTCCTGTCAATTGTTCCCTTATGCTCTCCCTGAAACTCTCTACAACCTCTCGTTCTTTCAGTTTATCCAGGCCCCATCTCCTTAAATTCCCACCTTTTTGCAGTTTCTTCAGTTTCAATCTGCAGTTCATAACCAATAGATTGTGGTCAGAATCCACATCTGCCCCTGGAAATGTCTTACAATTTAAAACCTGCTTCCTAAATTTCTGTATTATCATTATATAATCTATATGATACCTTTTAGTATCTCCAGGATTCTTCCAGGTATACACCTTCTTTTATGATTCTTGAACCAAGTGTTAGCTATGATTAAGTTATGCTCTGTGCAAAATTCTACAAGGCGGCTTCCTCTTTCATTTCTTCCCCCCAATCCATATTCACCTACTATGTTTCCTTCTCTCCCTTTTCCTACTGACGAATTCCAGTCACCCATGACTATTAAATTTTCGTCTCCCTTCACTACCTGAATAATTTCTTTTATCTCGTCATACATTTCATCAATTTCTTCATCATCTGCAGAGCTAGTTGGCATATAAACTTTTACTACTATAGTAGGCATGGGCTTTGTGTCTATCTTGGCCACAATAATGCGTTCACTATGCTGTTTGTAGTAGCTAACCCGCACTCCTATTTTTTTATTCATTATTAAACCTACTCCTGCATTACCCCTATTTGATTTTGTATTTATAACCCTGTAATCACCTGACCAAAAGTCTTGTTCCTCCTGCCACCGAACTTCACTAATTCCCACTATATCTAACTTTAACCTATCCATTTCCCTTTTTAAATTTTCTAACCTACCTGCCCGATTAAGGGATCTGACATTCCACGCTCCGATCCGTAGAATGCCAGTTTTCTTTCTCCTGATAACGACGTCCTCTTGAGCAGTCCCCGCCCGGAGATCCGAATGGGGGACTATTTTACCTCCGGAATATTTTACCCAAGAGGACACCATCATCATTTAATCATACAGTAAAGCTGCATGTCCTGGGGAAAAATTACGGCTGTAGTTTCCCCTTGCTTTCAGCCGTTCGCAGTACCAGCACAGCAAGGCCGTTTTGGTTAATGTTACAAGGCCAGATCAGTCAATCATCCAGACTGTTGCCCCTGCAACTAATGAAAAGGCTGCTGCCCCTCTTCAGGAACCACATGTTTGTCTGGCCTCTCAACAGATACCCCTCCGTTGTGGTTGCACCTACGGTACGGCCATCTGTATCGCTGAGGCACGCAAGCCTCCCCACCAACGGCAAGGTGCATGGTTCATGGGGGAAGCATTCTTCTTGTGCTCACTGAAAGAAAATGTTCCTACTTGCTATTTACTCAGCAGGATCAGGTACTACGATCGTAAATAAAAGTTCTGAGTCTAACTCATTAATATATTCAGTAAAAGTTTACACGCACAAACATGGTAATATTCCTGGTAATAATAATAATAATAATAATAATAAACCCCGTGGAGGCCCGGGAAAAGAATAGGCCTCCGGTATGTTCTGCCAGTCGTAAAAGGCGATGAAAAGAACAAACCACTAATAGGGCTAACCCCCCTTTTAGTGTGATTACTTGGTTCAGGACAGAACTAAAGAAGCCTCGGACAGGCGCCGTCATGGTCGGGGACGACGCTTGAACCCTATGCCCGCCCACAATGGTAACGACACTGCTAGCCAACTGGATAATGATTTAAATCCAAATAGAGGTGTTTTGCAGGATATGCTTCCTGCAACCACCCTAGAAGGAAAACAAAGACAGAGGATGAGATGGTCAGATGAAGTTAATCGACACCTCATGTTCTGTTATTACCAAGCAACAAACCTAGGAACCAACACAACTGGATACAGATCACAAGTATACACAACATTTATTACCAGATACCCAGAATTAAAATTTTTAACAGAACAACGACTAGCTGATCAGATCCGTGTAATAATAAAAAATAACAGGATACCCCAGTCAGAATTAGAAAACATCAAACAACAAGTACAACAAATACTAGAACAAAATAATGTGCAATCAGAAGAAGAAGAAGAAGAAGAAAATACAGTAATGGACTCAAACATCCCAGAGCAAACAAACAAAGAACAACACACATCAATTAAACAATCAGAGGAAAACGACATCTTAAGACAGCCACCAGAACAAGCACAAATAGAACACGAAGTGACACACATGTTAGATATAGAAGAGAAATTTCAGCTGACATATATAGAATACAAAGACACAGATACAGACATTAGACCAATCTTGCATACACCACCAAATAACCCACAAGTCGAAACAACAATAACAACTATCAACACAATCATACACAACAAAATAAATGAAAATACAACAATGGAAGAGTTACAACTACTGGTTTATGTAGGAGCACTCACTACACTAAATATACACACTAGGCAGAGATCAGAACCAACCAACACACAGAAGAAACCCACAAAACCAGCATGGCAACACAGGCTACAGATCAGAATAGAAAAACTGAGAAAAGACATCGGACAGCTAACACAATTTATAAGAAATGAAATATCAGACAAAAAACGAAAAAGGTTAGGTAAAATCTCACAACAAGAAGCAATAGAGCAATTAGATGAAAAGAAGCAGAAATTACAAGCATTGGCCAAACGACTTAGAAGATACAAAAAAAGTGAAAATAGAAGGAAACAAAACCAAACATTCAACACAAACCAAAAGAAATTTTACCAGACAATAGATAACACACACATTAAAATAGACAATCCACCAAACATAACAGACATGGAACACTTCTGGAGCAACATATGGTCAAACCCGGTACAACATAACAGGCATGCACGGTGGATACAAGCAGAAACAGACTCATACAAGATGATACCACAAATGCCTGAAGTGATAATTTTGCAACATGAAGTCACCCAAGCAATTAATTCTACTCACAATTGGAAAGCCCCTGGAAATGATAAAATAGCAAATTTCTGGCTAAAGAAGTTCACCTCAACACATTCACATCTAACTAAATTATTTAACAGTTACATTGCAGACCCATACAAATTCCCTGATACACTTACACATGGAATAACCTATCTGAAACCTAAAGATCAAGCAGACACAGCAAACCCAGCTAAATATCGCCCCATAACATGCCTACCAACAATCTACAAAATATTAACCTCAGTCATTGCACAGAAATTAATGACACATACAACACAGAACAAAATTATAAATGAAGAACAAAAAGGCTGCTGCAAAGGAGCACGAGGATGTAAAGAGCAACTGATAATAGATGCAGAGGTGACATATCAAGCTAAAACTAAACAAAGGTCGCTACACTACGCATACATTGATTACCAAAAAGCTTTTGATAGTGTACCCCACTCATGGTTACTACAGATATTGGAAATATACAAAGTAGATCCTAAATTGATACAGTTCCTAAACATAGTTATGAAAAACTGGAAAACCACACTTAATATCCAAACTAACTCTAATAATATCACATCACAGCCAATACAGATTAAGCGTGGAATATACCAAGGAGACTCATTAAGTCCTTTCTGGTTCTGTCTTGCTCTGAACCCACTATCCAACATGCTAAATAATACAAATTATGGATATAATATTACTGGAACATACCCACACAAAATCACACATTTGCTATACATGGATGATCTAAAACTACTGGCAGCAACCAATCAACAACTCAACCAATTACTAAAGATAACAGAAGTATTCAGCAATGATATAAATATGGCTTTTGGAACAGACAAATGTAAGAAAAACAGCATAGTCAAGGGAAAACACACTAAACAAGAAGATTACATATTGAATAAGCACAGTGACTCCATAGAAGCGATGGAAAAAACAGATGCCTATAAATATCTAGGATACAGACAAAAAATAGGAATAGATAATACAAATATTAAAGAAGAACTAAAAGAAAAATATAGACAAAGACTAACAAAAATACTGAAAACAGAATTGACAGCAAGAAACAAGACAAAAGCTATAAATACTTACGCTATACCAGTATTGACCTACTCATTTGGAGTAGTGAAATGGAGTAACACAGACCTAGAAGCACTCAATACACTTACACGTTCACAATGCCACAAATATAGAATACATCACATACATTCAGCAACTGAAAGATTCACATTAAGCAGAAAGGAAGGAGGAAGGGGATTCATCGACATAAAAGACCTACATTATGGACAGGTAGACAATTTAAGAAAATTCTTTCTAGAACGAGCAGAAACTAGCAAAATACACAAAGCAATCACTCATATAAATACATCGGCTACACCACTGCAATTTCATAACCACTTCTACAACCCTTTAGATCACATAACATCAACAGATACTAAGAAAGTAAATTGGAAAAAGAAAACACTACATGGCAAGCACCCGTATCATCTAACACAACCACACATCGATCAAGACGCATCCAACACATGGCTAAGAAAAGGCAATATATACAGTGAGACGGAAGGATTCATGATTGCAATACAGGATCAAACAATAAACACCAGATATTACAGCAAGCACATTATTAAAGATCCCAATACCACAACAGATAAATGCAGACTTTGCAAACAACAAATAGAAACAGTAGATCACATCACAAGTGGATGTACAATATGTGGTGTCACCGCTAGACACCACACTTGCTAGGTGGTAACTTAAATCGGCCGCGGTCCTGTAGTACATGTCGGACCCGCGTGTCGCCACTGAGTAATCGCAATCCTAGCGCCACCACATGGCAGGTCACAAGACACGGACTTGACCTCGCCCCAGTTGTACGGACGACATAGCTTGCGACAAGACGTATCACGTATTCCTCTCATTTGCCGAGAGACAGATTAAATAGCCTTCAGCTAGTCCATCGCTACTACCTAGCAAGGCGCCATGTGTATCATTGCTAATTGCTTACTACTATGCAAGAGATGTATTTCAACAAGAACAAGACTACATTAAAGTTAAGTATATTAAAATCTCTCTTCTTTTCTTTATAGTTTTCATCCAGTCTCCTGTTTCAGAATTTACGCCCGTCTGCGTTAGTTTCGCGTGCACCTAGCCACTCATTGTGTCGAGACCTTAGGGAATCGACACAACAATATTTTGGCGACGAGGATGGGATGCCGCGCCCACGTTGCAGTCTTTGTGTTATACTTGCTCTAATTTGCTTGTGTCATGGCTTCGCCGCATTCTCCAGATGTACTGTCCGAATTTTTTCGCTTGCAGAATCAGCAGACGCAGGCGTTATTGGAAGCCCTTGGACAGCTCGTCCAGGGTCAACGTGCGCTGCAAACCGATGCGGCGGCAGCCGCTTCTTCGCTACCGCAGCCACACAACGCTGTCGCACCGCCATTTAGGCCCTTTGAGGCCCATAACGAAAGCTGGACTGAGTGGGCCGATCAGTTCCGGTTCCACCTCACTGCTTATGGAATTCAAGGTAAAGAGCGGCAGCCGTTTTTGCTTTCTTGTGTAGGTGTGTCTACCTACCGTGTGATAGTGAAATTGTTTCCCCGACGCGACGTCGCAACTCTGTCCTACGAAGAAATTTTGTCTGCTTTAGATGCCTATTTCAAAGAAACAGTAAATGTAGTTGCCAAACGGTATACGTTTTTTCGTACAAAACGTACGGCCGGTCAGACTAACAGGGAGTGGGTTGCAACTTTGCAAGGCCTTACTAGAGACTGCGCGTTTGCCTGTGAATGTGGCCTCCCATATTCAGATACTATGGTGCGTGATGCAATTGCACAGAACGTTTCTGATGTTCGCATAAGGGAACAGATTTTGAAACTCGTTAATCCCTCCCTGCCACAAGTGATAGACATATTGGACAGGCAAGACACACTTGACTTTGCTCAGGAATCATTTGAAACTTCGCCAGCAGTGTGTCACATTAATCGGCCCGCCCGGCCCGCTGCACGGGACGCTAAGCGGCCCTCGCGCCCGACTTCGCTGCGGCCGCCTAGCTTGCAACCACGTGCGCCGCGTAAGCAAGCAAATGCAGTGAAATCATGCCCGCGGTGTGCCACTAGACATTCGCGTGAAAATTGCCCGTCACGCCAAGCTATTTGCTTTTACTGTCAAAAGAAAGGACATGTACAAAGTGTTTGCCAGAAAAAGCTTAGGTCAGACAATCACACAAATTCCAGGCCCTTTGCTTCGCGCCGGAATCGAACCCAGGACAATCAGGCACGTGGACCTTCACCCATGGACATCCATGTAGTACATTCCCACCCGTCCAGTGACACTTTAGCTAACAGTGACTGTGTTCGTCCCACCCAAAGTGTGCGTCGACGTCGCCGGAAATCCCGTAAAGTTGCAAGTGCTTCTGGACCTGTATCAGTTCAAATTGCACGAGACAGTCGCTCTTGTCGTCAACAAGACAATAAACTTTTTGTGGACTTAGACTTTGCAGGAAAAGTGATCCCATTCCAGCTCGATACCGGAGCTGCAGTTTCATTGCTCAATCACGACACGTACAAACAACTGGGCGCCCCGCCATTGCGTGCCGCAAATGTTACGTTAACTAGTTACTCAGGACAGCATATACCTGTGTTAGGACAGTGCAGGCTTCTCTCTGGGCCTCACCCTTAGTAATTTTGCCAAAACCTTCCGGAAAATTGAGACTTTGTGTGGACTTCAAGGCAACTGTGAATCCACAACTTGTGACTGCTACTTTTCCTTTGCCCCGCCCGGAAGATCTTTTTGACAAACTGTGCCCGGGAAAATCTTTTTCAAAATTGGACCTAGCAGATGCGTACTTGCAAATACCTGTGGACGAAGAATCCCAGCGCGTCTTGGTGGTAAACACGCATCTTGGCTTGTATCGCTTCAAAAGACTGCCATTCGGGTGTGCATCCGCCCCTGCTTTATTTCAGCAATATTTACAAACTATTTGTGCGTCGGTCCCTACGGCTGCGAACTATCTGGACGATATTGTAATCTCAGGAAAGACAGAAGCAGAACATTTGCAAAATCTCCGAACATTATTTCAGGTATTGCGTCAGAATGGTCTTCGCTTGAGAAAGGACAAGTGTGTGTTTTTTGCTCGTGACTTACCGTACCTGGGGCATGTCATAAATGCCCAAGGTATACATCCGAGTCCAGAGCACCTTCGTGCCATTCAGGACTTGCCGTCACCGCAGAACTTAAAACAGCTACAGAGTGTGCTGGGTAAGGTCACTTATTATCATAGGTTTGTGCGCAATGCTTCTTCCATTTCAGCTCCGCTTCATCGCTTACGCCGTAAAGGTGTTCCGTTCGTCTGGACGACGGAATGCGAACGCGCCTTTCGCCAGTTGAAATCGGCGTTACTTTCAAATACTTGCCTTACGCCATTCGATCCCCGAAACCCCTTTTGTTGATGGTCGATGCATCGGATTTCGGGATCGGTGCTGTGCTTGCGCACAAACATGGCTCGCATGATCGCCCTATTGCCTTTGCGTCCAAATTGCTCTCATCTGCGCAAAGAAATTATTCACACATAGAGAAAGAAGCTTTAGCTCTCGTGTTTGGTGTTTCAAAGTTCCATGATTTCTTGTATGGTCGTCACTTTACCATAATCACGGACCACAAACCTTTGACATCGCTTTTTCATCCGAACAAGCCTGTACCTCCACGTACAGCGCAGAAATTCATTCGCTGGTCACTTTTTCTCTCGCAGTACCGCTACGATATCTTGTATCGGTCCACTGCTAAGCACGGCAACGCTGATGCGTTGTCCCGTTTGCCTGTTGCTGAGGATAAGGCATTCGATTCTTCCGAACTTGCTTGCATGTTCATTGATTCGGAAGCCGATGACGTGGTCGCATCGTTTCCGATTGATTTTCGTCGTGTAGCTACAGCCACAGCTGCTGACCCTGTCCTTGCTCCCGTTTTGCGTTTTGTTGCTACGCAATGGCCCTTGTCAAAGTCACGGATCGAGGATCCTTTGGTTCGCCGTTTTTTTGCTCACAAGGAGAGACTTTTTGTCCGACGTGGTGTTTTGTTGTTGCGTTCTGATAATGATCAATCCAGAGTCGTGGTCCCACGTTCGTTACAGTCCTCTGTCTTAAAGCTTCTTCACCAAGGACATTGGGGTATAGTGCGAACGAAACAACTTGCTCGACAGCACTGTACTTGGTTCGGAATCGATGCTGCGATTGCGAATATGTGCTCCTCTTGCGTGGCGTGTGCCGAACAACAATCCGCACCGCCGCGGAAATTCTTTGCTTGGCCGAAAGCCACTTCCCCTTGGCAACGATTGCACATCGATTTTGCTGGTCCATTCTGGAATGCTCGATGGTTGGTTGTGGTCGATGCTTTCAGTAATTTTCCTTTTGTTGTCCGGATGTCTTCCACGACGTCTTCTGCCACCATCCAAGCCTTGTCTGCTATCTTTTGCATTGAAGGTCTTCCGCAGACTATTGTTTCCGACAATGGCCCACAATTCATGTCCGCAGAATTTCAGTCGTTCTGCAAGGCCAATGGTATTCAACATCTGACATCCGCGCCGTTTTCGCCTCAGTCAAACGGTGCCGCTGAACGATTGGTCCGGACTTTCAAGTCACAGATGTTGAAGTTGAAAGAGTCGCATTCTCGGGAGGACGCTTTGTTGCTCTTTTTGTCTTCATATCGCTCTCAGCCTCGCGATGGTCGCTCGCCGGCTGAGTTGCTCCACGGTCGTCCTCATCGCAACCTGATGTCTTTGCTGCATCCGCCACATCCGGTTCCTGTGCAGCGGCAGTCTCCTGCTTTTGCTCCTGGCGCCGTTGTCTATTATCGCAACTATCGCGGTTCACGGCGTTGGCTCGCAGGGCGCATTCTTCGCTGCCTCGGCCGCGCGATGTATTTGGTTTTGGGGGCCTCTGGTGAGGTGCGTCGGCATCTCAATCAGCTGCGCCTCTGTCGTCGCCTGGGTTCTGCCGCTCCCCGTCTGCTTTCAGCGACGGAGCCGTCAGGTCAGCGCCCTGGGGACCCATCTACTGGCTCGCCTCATCCCCAGGTGTTCCCGACGATGCCTTCCATTTTGCCTCATGGCGTCGCGCCGCCGCAGCCGCCGCCGGCGCCGCCAGCAGCGGACGCTTCGCTGCAGCCGCCTCGCGCCTCCCTGGGTCACGCGCCGCCGCTTGCTTCCCGTGACCAGCCGTCCTCCGCCATGGACCTCTTGCCCGCTCCGGACCAGATGTCGTCTTCGCCCGTCGGGTGCTCCGACCACATGGAGGTCGACCCCGCGGCTCCTCTTATATCATTCCGTGCGCAAACACCTCATGTTGACGTGCACCCTGGACTAGGTTTGCAGGCGTTTCCTAGCTCCCCTCGGACCGAATGGCCGGGTGCGGGTGGCACAGCCTCGCCTGTTGTTAGGCTCCCCACCTCATCGCATACGTCAACATGGGGTCCTCCCCACGGCGGGCGGAAGCCTTATCTCACGACCGTTCGCCGATTTGCGGGGGAGGAATGTGGTGTCACCGCTAGACACCACACTTGCTAGGTGGTAACTTAAATCGGCCGCGGTCCTGTAGTACATGTCGGACCCGCGTGTCGCCACTGAGTAATCGCAATCCTAGCGCCACCACATGGCAGGTCACAAGACACGGACTTGACCTCGCCCCAGTTGTACGGACGACATAGCTTGCGACAAGACGTATCACGTATTCCTCTCATTTGCCGAGAGACAGATTAAATAGCCTTCAGCTAGTCCATCGCTACTACCTAGCAAGGCGCCATGTGTATCATTGCTAATTGCTTACTACTATGCAAGAGATGTATTTCAACAAGAACAAGACTACATTAAAGTTAAGTATATTAAAATCTCTCTTCTTTTCTTTATAGTTTTCATCCAGTCTCCTGTTTCAGAATTTACGCCCGTCTGCGTTAGTTTCGCGTGCACCTAGCCACTCATTGTGTCGAGACCTTAGGGAATCGACACAACACAATACTAGCAAATACAGAATACCCCAGAAGACATGACAATGTAGCAAAAATAATACATCAACAACTTGCCTTACAACATAAACTTATAAAACAACACGTTCCCACATACAAGTATGAACCACAAAATGTACTGGAGAATGATGAATACAAATTATACTGGAACAGAACCATTATAACAGATAAAACAACACCACATAACAAACCTGACATCATACTCACCAATAAAAAGAAGAAATTAACACAACTAATCGAAATATCCATACCCAATACAACAAATATACAAAAGAAAACCGGAGAAAAAATTGAAAAATACATCCAACTGGCTGAGGAAGTCAAGGACATGTGGCATCAGGATAAAGTTGACATTATACCAATTATACTATCAACTACAGGAGTCATACCACACAATATCCACCAGTACATCAATGCAATACAGCTACATCCAAACTTATATATACAATTACAGAAATCCGTAATTATTGATACATGCTCAATTACCCGAAAGTTCCTAAATGCAATATAACATATACCGTACAGCAAAAAGGAAGTGACGCTTGATAAAGGTCCGCGTAACTCCATTCTTAACCAGACTTCTAAAAAGTCTGAGAAAGTAAAGAAATAATAATAATAATAATAATAATAATAATAATGTCCCTATCATAAACAGCACTATGAGCATTTCAGAGGCTACATCTACTGTTAGGTTCCAATTAAAATAGTCTTTCGCCCTGACTATTAATCATCAGAGTCCACTGCTGACCACATCCCCAAGTGGAAAATAATCTCACCAGTTGCCACGCGGTTTTGTCAACATTACGGGCGACACACAGACAGTTATTTACGTGAAATCTAAGCCATACAGGACGGTCTACAGTCCTCACTAGTTCACTTCCAATATGTACCGGAAACATGCATTTGCTAGCGGCCTGTCTTGTAACATATGAACTACATATTTAAGAGATCTTGTGTTGATTATTACTTGCGTTAAAGTCTCAAAAGCCAAGCGGAGTGGCCGCGCGGTTTGAGGCGTCATATCACGAATTGCGCGGCCCCTCCCGCCGGATGTTCGAGTCCTCCCTCGGGCATGGGTGTAAGTTAGTTTAAGTAGTGTGTAAGTCTAGGGACCGACGACATCAGCAGTTTGGTCCCATAGGAATTCACACACATTTGAACATTATTGAAAGTCTTGACACTTGTTATTGCTTTATTATTTAATGGATGTAATCGAAACTTTCTATCATTAACGTAAATGATACGTAATTCATTACAAATAAGGTTGTTTTTCTTCCAAATTTAGCTTTTAGTAAATTACTTGAAAACAATTAGTGGTAGCTTAGTGAGGTCACTCAGTAGATGTGCCTTTATATCAAACTGAAGCTTCATATGAATCGCCATCTTTCTGAATCTAATTTTTAGCGCCTTCAGTTTTTAATAAAAACACCGATTTTGGCAAAATATTGTTCCGATCAAGGTGAGACTTTTAACAGTTGATTTGTGATATACATTTGCACACTCTGAACAACTTTTGGCTCCTAGCTTTATTATTCATCGTCACATGTTTCTTTCTTAAAACAATGCATTTAGTGAAACATATCCATCTGATCAGTCTGATATTTCACAATTTTAACATTAATATACTGAAGCATGTATTGAAAAAATTCTGAAAAGCTACTTCAGTTTTTAATTTCATCCTCAGATTATGGCGCAATACATTGTATGCTATGCAGAGCGCGTTATGATGACGTGGCGCTAGTCGCAGTGAACTGGGGGAAGTCCCGGGTCACTCGCTCGCCCCTGTATCTCTCAAATGATACAGTGCTTGTTTCGCCACAACACATTACATGAATCTTTTTTACTGCTTCAGAAATCTAGTAATAGCTCCTCGAACGATTGTCAGGCCTCGTAGTCACTCACCTATTAAACTCAAAGTTGAAATCGAATATCATTTTTTGAATATCGTGTCCAGTAACCACGTCTTCCTTCAGTTTTGCATAGGACGGATGACCAAATGCCTTGTCAAGATACTTGAAACACATCGACATCTACGCCTATACTCCGCAAACCATCTTGCGGTACGTGGGGGAGGGTTCTTCAGGTGCCACGATCCGTTTCCCCCTTCCTTATTTGATTCAAATTGCACGGGAGAAGAGTTATTGCCGGTGAACCGCCGTATTTTCTCGTTGTAGTCATTTCGCGGGACGTCTATTGGAGGAATGTATTGCTGCCCTTCTCTTCCCGGAACGTACTCTCCCTTGAAATTTCATTAGTAAACAATGGAGTTTTGCTGAGCATTTCTGTAGTACTCTTGCGCCGACTTACGAAACGCGCAGCTCTTTCTTGGATCTTGCGTATCTCTTCTGTCAATCAAACACGGTAAGGATCCCAGACTGACGCGCAGTACTAAAGAGAGTCGGTCGAACAAGTGTTCTGTAAGCCACTTTTTTCGTGAATGACTTACATTTCCTTAACATTCTTCCAGCTGAACTCATCCCGGTGTCTGCTTTTCCTGCAGTTTATTTTGTGTGGTCTTTCCACTTGCTGTCGCTCCAGATGATTAATTCTAGGTATTTTACTGCAGTTATTGTTTCCAAGGGTCCGCACAATATTGTAATCGTATAGCTGCGGGGTTCTTCGCTTATTTATGCACAATATTTTACATTTATTTAAGTTCAGGGTCCGCCTCTTGTCTCTACATAAACCATCGATCCTCTGTAGCGCTTTCCACAATTGGCTGTGATCTTCTGGTGTTTTTTCCGTTCTTGTAAACAACTAAACCGCATAGAGATTCCGCCGTTATCTACGTCATCATTTGTGTATTGTAAACAGTAACGCCCCCACACGCTTATTCCGGTACTCCTGAGAGTACCTCTCCATCAGTTAGTTCTTTATCGTTAAGAGCGACCTGTTCGGCTCTATCAGCAGTGAAGTTCTGAATCAGTCACATATCTGGTTCGGTAATCAGGAAGCTCGTATTCTGTCAATGTTTGCTACACAACGAGTACATTTTTTTGGAAGTATTTCTGCATTTACTACATTTACTACCAAACGACTCCATTTCCCTAGTCCATTATATCGAATTGGGTTTGGTTTGCGTGCGTGTGTGTGTGTGTGTGTGTGTGTGTGTGTGTGTGTGTGTGTGTGTGTGTGTGTGTGTAAGAGAAAGAGAGAGAGGGGGGGGGGGCGGAATGGGGAGTGAGGGAAGGAGAAAAATATTTCAGGTCGATTGCCTTAATATTATGGACACTGATTCGCAATAACGGTCGTATTTTATAAGTCTTCCCACTCTGTGGTTATGATACAGCAACCGTGATATATTTCCAGTCGGAAAAAATAGTCTAGGCTACAAAAACAGGATAAGCTTTATTGATGCGTTTCGCTCTTTTGAGGCACCTTTATTCCTACACCTATGGCGAATGTGGAACGACACAGCCGATTGTTATTTCGTTAAGATCATCAATTAAACTTTTCTTACCGTCGATTACTTCGTTCTCAGTGTCACTGTTACGTAAGATTTTTCTAGTAACATCAATAAATAAGTGTTCAACTTATTAAACGACACTACTTTATCAGCAAAAAACTTAAAAAAAATAGATTCATATTCCATCATTGGTTAGTTTTAAGTACTTTGCCATTACTGAGTGTGCGATAGTTGCACCAACGTGCTGTATCCCACAGCTGTGTGGACGACGTTTTACTTTAAAATTTCAAAAATGTCAAATTTTCAACATTCCTGTTGAATAAGAAAAAAAGGTTTCTACAAGAAAATTATTTCATTTAGATGTATTCGCACATTTTCAGTGATGCATTTTCTCTTTTGGATGTTTACAAATAGGAAATTGTTCTGACCTCATGTATGTGTGCTACTAGCACAACTCAAAATGAATTGTTTGCATTGCAAGTGATGCTATTCTATTTGGAAACCGGTCTGAAAAATAAATATGCACTGAAAATCGAATAACGGGTTCTGAAGAGATGAAAATCGTTTTAGTTTTAAAGGAATTTCGTCGTGAATGGGAAAAAATATATTAGTGAGAATTTATTGGGTGAACGCAGCGGTCACATTTGTCTGGTGGCGTCCTTACATGTTTAAAACACTATGGTTGTAAACGTAGTTTATCACGTCTATTCAAACTGTATCCTACCAATACCGTGATTCTTTACGTAAGAATTTTTAAAAAAATCGTTTAATTGCATTACAATGAAAAAATAATTATTTTCGTTGACGCTTAAGACATCTTCCGCAACTCATTGTTCAAGTATTGAAGCGAAAGTAGAGTGCACATAACCTGGAAACATAATCGTCAGTACGTGGTTAGATTCACCGCAAAATCTTTTGCGGTCTATTACCTGAAATGTTCCATCCAACCTGGAATTGAAGATATAATAATAGCCGTTTGTTTTTCATCAGCTCTTTCCAGCAATGAAGCTCATTATGTGGGAGTATTCTGACACCTAACATTTGGAACCAAACAAGCAACGCTGTGTACACCTCTTCGTATTTAACCGTTTTCATACGTTTATTTCTTGCGGCTCCGTTCGGATATTGACGTAATTTGACCCCTAGTTTTAATAATTATCGATAGACTGCCGAAGTTAGTAATAGCTAGCTGTTTACGACTTCCGTTCGCCTTGAACTGCCCTAAGAAGCTCCATCTTCATTTTATGCGAAATAACATTGTTCCTTCCCGATTTCTAGGTTGTTAAGAGTTAAAATAAGAAATATCAAATACCTATAATCTACACAATTCCATTGATTTAGATAAACGTTTGACCAACTTCAGGACACCCATCATTTTATCAGAAAACTGAAATGTTTGACAATGGCGGTACCCAAAGACAACCGATAACAATTGTAGTAACAACCTTTGTTTACTTTGTGCCGACTTACGGATGAAATAAGCCAATAAACCTGGGTGACGTCGCAACACAGGAAGCAGGTATATTTATTCAACCTAGTGAAAGACATAAATATCTTTACAGGTGTTGTAATTTGCGATAAAAACAAATTTCTTTTTCGTAAGGCGAAACATTCGATTTTCGCCATTTTCTTACCCTCATAATTTTCACAGAATTGAAGATCAAACCTCTAATATCCGGTTAGTGTATAGTTGATAGTGTCCTGCTTCACACAGTCAAGTCGTTTAAATATCTGGTCGTGACGCTGCAAAGCGAAATGAGATGAAACGAGCAAGTGAGAACTATGATAGGGAAGACGAATGGTCGACCTCTGTTTATCGGGAGAATTTTAGGAGAGAGCATATAGGACGCTGGTTCAACTTATTCTTGAGTACTGCTCGAATGTTTGGGATCCGTACCAGGTCGTATTGAAGGAAGACATCGAAGCAGTTCAGAGGCGAGCTGATAGATTTGTTACCAGTTAGTTCGAACAATACGTAAGTGTTACGGAGATGCTTCGGGAACTCAAATGGAATCCCTGGAGGGAAGGCGACATTGTTTCCGAGAAGCACTACTGAGAAAATTTAGAGAAATGGCATTTGAAGCTGCTTGCCGAACGATTTTACTGCCGCCAACGTACATCTCGCGTAAGGACCACGAAGATAAGATATGAAAAATTAGGGCTCATATGGAGGCATATAGGCAGTCGTTTTTCCCTCGCTCTATTTCGTAACGGAACACGAAAGGAAATGAGTAGTACTGGTACAGAGTACACTCCGCCAAGCACCTAACGGTGGCTTGCGGAGCGTCTATGTTTGATGTAGATGTAGAACAAAGACAATACACATGACTTTCGCATCTCAAGTGTACGACTGGTTCTTTTCCAGTGTAGCAGATGACCAACTCAGATCAAAACGCAGTAGAGTTGACGACAGAGATGGGTTTTCTTATTACTAAAGTGCGCCGTATCGATAACTACAGCGTGTGAGAGATATGGCTTATCTGCGATAGCGGTAACATTGACGACACATTGCGTAGGTTGGCGCCCTGCTGTGGATGTGCTCGTGGTCGCCGTACTGCGGTTTTCTTCTGGGAAGCATGCGGACACAGTCTGCAGGTGAGGTTCCGTATTACGTAGATGCTCCTTGTGTTGAGTTTGTTTGTTTGTTTGTAGAGTCTCCGTGGTTCTGCAAATAATTACGACAGTAAGTCGTTACCTAGCACAATCATATTCACAATTTGCATTGCCGTAAGCCATAATACTTGAACTGCTCGAGATTTTAGAAGTTTTTTGCATTTGTTGTGAAGTGCGCCAAGAGATGAGAATGAATCTAATTGTCCGTCCGAGACGGTACTTTTATCTAAAGCTTAAGCCTGGTGTTCTACAATATCGAATTTGATATCAGTTATGACAGTTTGTAGTGTCAGGCACTGTAAGATTAGTTTTTCTCTAATTTGGAGGGTTGTCTGTTTCATACATACTTATCGATTTTCTGGTTCAGATGGACACTTGAGTACAACAGTAAATCTTCTCCATTTTATTTTTATAGTGTGGCACGTCTCGCCACCTGTTGACATATTTGTGTGCTTCTCTGAAGTAAAATCTTCTTGTTTTTGTAATGTTCATAGCACAGAATAGAGAGTACACAGAAAGGAAAGCAGAGGGCATCTGCTTTGATTTGTATGAAGTCAAGCGTTGCGCTGGACGCCATATTGAAACCTAGTAAACGCGAAGCGGTAGCTGCTTACTACTGCAGCTCGGAAAGGACATTCTTACAAAACGGAACCAACCGAACGGCTTAAATGGGATCTTTTACGAAAGGAGACGCTAATGAAACTAGTTACGAAAACATTTTCGGTTAAAAACTTATCACCTAAGCTTTTAAATTCATTCCTGTTCACATGCCCAAGCGTGAACTGCCACATATAATGTGTGTGCCTATGTTTTTGTTTCCACCTATCAGCTAATTTCCAGATACCAGCGGCAGTCCTTGAAGGACATACAGTTCATTCCTCTTGTCATTCGTATTTACCGAATCAGTAGTGTCACAAAATGTATTTGTCTACTCCACAGTATCGTTCCTGTAAAACGTATTTAAAGTATCGTGACACCCACTTTCGTTTGCACTAAACTCTTAGCCAATATTTTGTAATACACTCAGCAGGTAATTTGCGTCATAGGTTGTATTTAATATGCGCACGTAACAGCGAAGATAGACAATAATAAGCAAACTTCAGTCCATGTAAGGTCTTACAAACTGGATTTGCAGTGACCTTGTTTAATAAAAATTTAATTTCTAGTTTGTCATAAATACGTTCATATCTTGCGAGCTAAGCTAAACTAGGCTTCTTGAAACTGGTCTCATATATACTGTCCCAGTTTCCTCCACCACTTCTGCCATTTTTGGAACCCGTTCTGGAAGGCTACTCGGCTAAACTACTCTGATGGAAAAAAATTGGCACGAAAAAATAAATAATGCAGAGTAATGAAATTGCGGGAACACATTTGTCTAGGTAACATACACTCCTGGAAATGGAAAAAAGAACACATTGACACCGGTGTGTCAGACCCACCATACTTGCTCCGGACACTGCGAGAGGGCTGTACAAGCAATGATCACACGCACGGCACAGCGGACACACCAGGAACCGCGGTGTTGGCCGTCGAATGGCGCTAGCTGCGCAGCATTTGTGCACCGCCGCCGTCAGTGTCAGCCAGTTTGCCGTGGCATACGGAGCTCCATCGCAGTCTTTAACACTGGTAGCATGCCGCGACAGCGTGGACGTGAACCGTATGTGCAGTTGACGGACTTTGAGCGAGGGCGTATAGTGGGCATGCGGGAGGCCGGGTGGACGTACCGCCGAATTGCTCAACACGTGGGGCGTGAGGTCTCCACAGTACATCGATGTTGTCGCCAGTGGTCGGCGGAAGGTGCACGTGCCCGTCGACCTGGGACCGGACCGCAGCGACGCACGGATGCACGCCAAGACCGTAGGATCCTACGCAGTGCCGTAGGGGACCGCACCGCCACTTCCCAGCAAATTAGGGACACTGTTGCTCCTGGGGTATCGGCAAGAACCATTCGCAACCGTCTCCATGAAGCTGGGCTACGGTCCCGCACACCGTTAGGCCGTCTTCCGCTCACGCCCCAACATCGTGCAGCCCGCCTCCAGTGGTGTCGCGACAGGCGTGAATGGAGGGACGAATGGAGACGTGTCGTCTTCAGCGATGAGAGTCGCTTCTGCCTTGGTGCCAATGATGGTCGTATGCATGTTTGGCGCCGTGCAGGTGAGCGCCACAATCAGGACTGCATACGACCGAGGCACACAGGGCCAACACCCAGCATCATGGTGTGGGGAGCGATCTCCTACACTGGTCGTACACCACTGGTGATCGTCGAGGGGACACTGAATAGTGCACGGTACATCCAAACCGTCATCGAACCCATCGTTCTACCATTCCTAGACCGGCAAGGGAACTTGCTGTTCCAACAGGACAATGCACGTCCGCATGTATCCCGTGCCACCCAACGTGCTCTAGAAGGTGTAAGTCAACTACCATGGCCAGCAAGATCTCCGGATCTGTCCCCCATTGAGCATGTTTGGGACTGGATGAAGCGTCGTCTCACGCGGTCTGCACGTCCAGCACGAACGCTGGTCCAACTGAGGCGCCAGGTGGAAATGGCATGGCAAGCCGTTCCACAGGACTACATCCAGCATCTCTACGATCGTCTCCATGGGAGAATAGCAGCCTGCATTGCTGCGAAAGGTGGATATACACTGTACTAGTGCCGACATTGTGCATGCTCTGTTGCCTGTGTCTATGTGCCTGTGGTTCTGTCAGTGTGATCATGTGATGTATCTGACCCCAGGAATGTGTCAATAAATAAAATTCTTCTCGGGTATGCAGCCGGATCATGACGTCTTCAAGACACAATATTTCTGCGGTCCAACTGGCCGCCATCATCAGGTGAGAGCGCTGGTGCACAATCTCGCCGGAACTGACTTCCCAGCGCAAGCGGCAGCCCATATATAGGCCGCAGAAGGCCCACAACGCGTGCGCGAAAAGGTGCCGTAGCTGCCCTCTTGTGCAGTAAACATGCCGCGCCGCCGGTGGTGGAAAGAGGCGAAATCGAGATATCGCTGTCAAAAATAAAAGAAAATTAAAAAATTCTATTCCGACGATTGAGACGCAGACCGTTGTTTTTTAATGTCGGATAACACCGGGTCCCAAGTCTTACTTAAAAGATAGCCCTTGTCTCTATTAATAAGATTGTCAGATAAACGAATCTCTATTGATTCTTTTAAAATACAGTCCCAATATCGAGATGCAGGGGCAACCATTTGTGTCGCATCATATTGCATTCTGTGTCCCTGGGTGAGACAGTGCTCCGCCACTGCGGATTTCTCGGGTTGAAGCAGCCGTGTGTGCCGCTGATGCTCAACACATCGGTCCTGAATGGTCCGGATCGTCTGACCAATGTAAGCCTTCCCACAGTGGCAAGGGATCTTGCATACACCGGGCTTCCTCAAACCCAAGTCATCCTTCACAGAGCCAAGAAACGCTCTAAGCTTGGCCGGCGGACGAAAAATACTTTTGATGTGATATCTTTTTAGAATTCTTCCTATCTTCGAGGAAATGCTCCCAGCAAAAGGCAGAAAAGCCACCGATTTGCAGGTATCTTCTGGTGGTTCAGGCGATGGTCCAAACTGGAAAGCACGACGGATCTGTTTATCTGTATAGCCATTCTGCTTGAACACAACCTTAAGGTGGTCCAATTCTTGTGTCAAGCTTTCTCCATCTGAAATGGCATAAGCTGTTCTCGCCAACGTTCGCAGGACCCCTGTACGCTGGAACGATGGATGACAGCTAGAAGCATGCAGGTAACGGTCCGTGTGCGTAGGCTTTCGATAAACACTGTGTCCCAGTGTCCCATCATCCTTTCTGTACACCAGAACATCCAGAAACGGAAGTTTTCCATCACTTTCCACCTCCATGGTAAACTTGATGCTAGGATGCAGGGAATTAAAATGATCTAGGAGGCGGTCAAGAGCCTCTCTCCCATGAGGCCACACCATAAACGTGTCGTCAACGTACCTCCAAAAACAGGTTGGTTTTAAGGACGCCGTCTTCAGCGCCATGTCCTCCAAATCTTCCATAAAAAGGTTGGCGACTATTGGGGACAGTGGGCTCCCCATAGCCAGTCCGTCAGTCTGTTCAAAATATTTGTCATTGAATAAAAAGTACGTTGACGTCAGCACGTGGCGACAAAGCCTGGTTGTGTCCTCATCCAGTTTCTCACCAATTAATTGCAAGGATTCTTCCAGAGGAACCCGGGTAAAAAGCGACACGACATCAAAGCTCACAAGCAAATCGCAGGGACTAAGAGACAAGGACTTCAATCTCTGAATAAACACCATAGAATTGGGAATGTGATGTTCGCATTTACCGACGTGAGGGCCAAGAACAGATGCTAAATACTTGGCTAGATTGTAGGTAGGAGCACCCAAGTTACTCACGATCGGACGAAGCGGGACCCCTTTCTTATGAATCTTGGGTAGGCCGTATAGTCTCGGTGGCACGGCAGCACCAGGACGAAGTTTTTTGAGAACGTCGTCAGGTAAAGAACTCTTCTTCAACAGTGAAAGCGTCTTCCGTTTTATCCGTTCAGTTGGGTCGTCCTGCAATGTTCTGTATGCTGAGTCCTCAAGTAAGAGATCCATCTTTCCCAGATAGTCATCACGTGACAGAAGAACCGTTGCGTTGCCTTTGTCGGCTGGTAGAACTATCAGATCCTCGTCTTCTCTAATGGATCGGACGGCTGCCCTTTCGAGAGAGGAGATGTTACTCCGTGGAGGCGGCGCCCGCCGCAATGTATGTGAGACCTCTTGCCTAATCTCTTCAGCTTGGCCCTCCGAAAGGTTGGACACTGCTTGTTCGACTGCACAGATGAATTCGGTGATAGGCACATTCCTCGGTGTAGGGGCAAAATTCAGGCCTTTCTCCAACACTGACAGTGTAGCGTCGTCCAGTTCTTTACTCGTGAGGTTAATCACTGTCCGTCGACGGGTGTCGTCATCAGATATCATAGGTTGAGAACAAAGCCGTTGAAACTTAGAAGACTGTTTCCTGACGGAGCTCCTATGCGTCCAATCTGATAGTGCCCAAGAAGAACTATCCACCCATTCCCAGGATGCATCCGACAGCAGCGACGATAACTCCAAGTGCACGAAGAGTAAATCCTTGGATATGAGATCCAGTTGTCTTCGAGTGAAGCGAATACGCTCCTTGACTAAGGCGAAACTGGCACGCTTCTTGATGTTGTTGGCCGTTTTCGTATCAATAAAATGCACAATTGTGGCAAACTTAGGTATCACTCTTCCATCGCGGCATCTCAGCAAAAAAGGCGAGGGCACTCAGCAACTTGCCCTTCTTCTTACGAAGTTTATCAAACTTCTTCACGAGTTCCACCATCTCCTCCCCGTAGAGGCTTCTGATGTGACTACGAAGGCTTTCCCGGCGTAATAATTTGTAAAATTCTTCTCGGGTATGCAGCCGGATCATGACGTCTTCAAGACACAATATTTCTGCGGTCCAACTGGCCGCCATCATCAGGTGAGAGCGCTGGTGCACAATCTCGCCGGAACTGACTTCCCAGCGCAAGCGGCAGCCCATATATAGGCCGCAGAAGGCCCACAACGCGTGCGCGAAAAGGTGCCGTAGCTGCCCTCTAGTGCAGTAAACATGCCGCGCCGCCGGTGGTGGAAAGAGGCGAAATCGAGATATCGCTGTCAAAAATAAAAGAAAATTAAAAAATTCTATTCCGACGATTGAGACGCAGACCGTTGTTTTTTAATGTCGGATAACACCGGGTCCCAAGTCTTACTTAAAAGATAGCCCTTGTCTCTATTAATAAGATTGTCAGATAAACGAATCTCTATTGATTCTTTTAAAGTACAGTCCCAATATCGAGATGCAGGGGCAACCATTTGTGTCGCATCATATTGCATTCTGTGTCCCTGGGTGAGACAGTGCTCCGCCACTGCGGATTTCTCGGGTTGAAGCAGCCGTGTGTGCCGCTGATGCTCAACACATCGGTCCTGAATGGTCCGGATCGTCTGACCAATGTAAGCCTTCCCACAGTGGCAAGGGATCTTGTATACACCGGGCTTCCTCAAACCCAAGTCATCCTTCACAGAGCCAAGAAACGCTCTAAGCTTGGCCGGCGGACGAAAAATACTTTTGATGTGATATCTTTTTAGAATTCTTCCTATCTTCGAGGAAATGCTCCCAGCAAAAGGCAGAAGATACCTGCAAATCGGTGGCTTTTACATCGAGTGGATGAACGTGTACATGTATGGAGACAACCTCATGAATCCGTGGACCCTGCAAGTCAGCAGGGGACTGTTCAATCTATTGGAGGCTCTGAAATGGTGCGGGTCGTGTGCGGTTGGAGTTATGTGGGACCTCTGATACGTCTAGGTACGACACTGACGGGTGACACGTACTTGAGCATCGTGTCTGATCACCTGCATTCCTTCATGTCCATTGTGCATCGCGATGGTCTTGGGCGATCCCGCAGGACAATGCGACACCCCTTACGTCCAGTATTGGTACAGATGGCTCCAGGAACACTCTTCTGAGTTTAAACACTTCCGCTGGCCACCAAATTCCCTAGACGTGAACGTTGTTGAGCATATCTGGGATGCCTTGCAACATGCTGTTCAGAAACGATATTCACCCCCTCGTACTCTTAAGGATTTATTTATTTATTTATTATGTATTTATTTATTTAACCTGATCAGATTGGGGCCATTAGGCCCTCTCTTACATCGGACCAGTGCTTCACACATGCAGCATTTCACACATCAGAGTTACATCATGACAATAGTTTAAATAAGAAAATTAGATTACCCTAGTGACAATATGAATAAATAGTAATGACTAAGACCTAAAGAAAAAAGTGCTGGCAGTAGTTTTACAACAGGTGCTATACATACAAATTATGATAAAAGCAGTAATAGTAACAGTAAAAAAATCAGACAATAATGATAGACATGAGAAAAATTGGCAATAGTAATGAAGATTTGTGCAGATGTACATTAATATCTTGGTGTGCAAAGTAGATGTTTACTAGTATAGCGAGTTTTGGGGAAGGGAGATTTAAGGAGGGGGAAAGAGGGAAGTAATGAGGTGAAGTGCATTCATATACAGAGGAAGGCATTACTGTTGCTTAAGTAGATACGTCATTAACTGTTTTTCGAAGCCGGACATGTTTTTAAGTTCTCTAATATAACGAAGGAGGTTATTCCAAAGTCGGGTTCCCGCTACTGTAAAGGACTTGGAGAAGGTGACAGCGATGCAGTGGAACAGAGAGGATTTTATTATGATAGGAACGTGTGTTTCTGTCATGTTGTTCCGACATAAGCGTTAAGGACGAGGAGTGAGGGACAGTGTACATTTATAGGGTAGTAGATGAGACAGAGTGTATGGAAATCTCTGCGTTTGTCTGCACGCAGCCAGGACAATTTTGCATATGCTGGTGAAATGTGATCAAAAAGTCGAACGTCACAGATATATCGGACGCAGGCATTCATGACCACTTCCAGACATCGCGAATTTTCCTGAGAGAGGCCTTGTGGGATAATATCGCTGTAGTCAATGATTGGGAGTATAAGCGTTTGTACTAATTTCTTTTTCAGATCGAAAGGGAAGGGTTTTTTTATATTTTTGTAGGACATGAAGGGATACTGATGCTTTTTTGCACACTGCAGTTACGTGCTCTGTCCACTTTAGATTTTCATCTATTATTACTCCCAAACTCTTTGCTCTGGGAGAGAAGTTAATATTTGTTCCATTTAGGATAAGAGATGGTACGGATTCCCGATGTTTGGGCTAATGAGCTTAGAGTGACCAACAAGTATCGCTTGGGTTTTAGGTGGATTTAGTTTTAGTCCTATGTCCTGTGCCCATTTTGATAGTGCATCGAGATCAGTATTGGAATTTTCAATAGCTTTCTTAAGATTGCTTGGTTTCGCACTTAGATACAACTGAATATCATCAGCATACATATGATATTTGCAATAGGTCAGAACCGATGACACATCACGGACATACAGAGAGAAGAGTATGGGACCTTGGGGAACGCCTGACACTACCTGTCGCCTTTGTGATTTTATATTCACAGACATGACGCGTTGCTGACGAGACGTCATGTATGAGCGAAACCATTGCACTGCACTTGGTGAGAAATTTAGGCCGCTAAGTTTGGTTAGTAAGATGTCGAAGTCGACAGTATCAAACGCTTTGCTGAAATCTAAGAGCAAATGATAATCGCTTCTTGTCTGTCCATGGCAAGTTTCAGGTCATCTGTCACCTTTATCAGTGCGGATATTGTGCTCCGACGTTTACGGAATCCTGATTGGTATTCGTCTAGTAGGTTGTTAGTAGTTAGGTAGTTGGTGAGCTGGTCGTGGACTATATATTCTAAGGCCTTTGATAGTGCAGGAAGAAGGCAGATGGGGCAGTAGTCAGAGGGTGCTGTGGCGATGTCCTTTTTAGGCAGTGGCTTAATTTGTCCCAGTTTCCATGCCTCTGGGAAAACACTTGTGATTAATGAATCGTTGAAAATGTCTGTTATAGAGGGCAGTAGTTGATCAATAATAAGTTTTACCATCTGGATAGTGATGCCATCATGTCCAGTAGATGCTGATCTAATCCGCTTTATGGCAGTATTGCAAGTGACGTTCTGTAGATAGAATTTTTATTTGCTACAGTCGTTCATCCCCATGAAGTAATCTGTAATTGTCTGTTTTTTTTTTTTTTTTGTTCAATTGTGGTTGTAATGTGAAGAATCGGTTTAGTTCTTCAGCTGGGACGATGGGATTCTCTGCAACTTTTATTTTGCCTAAACCGAGACTACAGAGATTTTTCCACAGGATAGCTGGTCGGTCTACATCTATTCTCAGCCCTGTAGGATTCATGGGTTCATTCCCTCCAGCACTACTTCAGACATTAGTCGACTCCCTAACACGTCGTGCTGCGGCACTTCTGCGTGCTCGCGGGGACGCTACACGATATTAGACAGATGTACCAGTTTCTTTGGCTCTCCAATGGAAATGCGAAAGCGGATCGAAAATTCAAGAGAAAAACCGCACTTGTTCGAGAAATGCTGTACGTGGCGACTGCACAAGAGCCACAACTAAATAACATGTTTCCCAATTGTCTGTGACACTACTAGGTGAATAATGGTACTGGCTTACTTCCTACAAACAGCTCCGTCCCAGTTAACACAATGATGGTTAAGTACAGAGAAGGGACTTTCTCCAGCCCCTCCTGTTCGTAAATTGTTAGCGAACAGCGCGTCTTCACGACTGTACAATTAGATGAAAATGCTATAAAAGCGTCTGGAGTGTTTGTTGTGATACGCTGGGAAACAAAGGCCTGAGTAATAAAAGATGCTCTTTCACTTGTATACCGGTGTATCTGCCCGCGATCTGCACATATAAAATTATAAAACTAGCTAGGATTAAGTACATATTATTCTCTTCAATATGCAGTACACAGTTTCTCCTCCTCTTTCTTCTTCTTCTAAACAAGTTTAGTTAAAAAATCCCTCTGGCTTCATCTTGCATGCGGCCGACATCTCGCCTTACTTTCAGTTTGCGGTAAGCATATCTGTACAACGTTAGGCATCCACTGTAAATGTGATAGCCATTGCTTTCGGTAGTTGCGTACTTCATCGGTCATTTTATCAACATAAAATACCACACGGCTTTCATCACTTCTAAACTTATCTCGTGTAGACACTCGTTTGGTTTGTCGTAAAATGTCTTTTTGATATTTCTATCTTATCTTGTTGCCTTAATGTCCATGTCTCACTTTCATAAAACAGAGTAAGTTTAGACAAGATGTTCAATCTGATCTAAAGATCTTTCCTCCAAAGTGCCTTTTAATGCATGCATTCAGTCGTATATGTAGATACTGCCCTCTACATCGGCGTTAGATCTGTTAATGATTGTATTGCGACCGAAATTTTAATAGGAAAGTACATGTTATTTCAATTCTCCACTTGCGACTTCTTCAGCCGTTGTTAAATATTTTTCTTGGATAGCCATTGTTTTCTATTTACTGTTCGATATTTTCATCTTACGTTTTCCAAACAGTTTGTTCATTTCTGTTACATACCCTTCCAAGGTCCTCTGTAAATCTGCGCTAGAACCCTGTATTCTACAGTGCAAATATGAATGTCCAAATATCCTTGTTACTCCTAACTATACTACACGTGGGTCTTGCTCTTGCCAATACTGCATAATGTTGTTTATACAAGGGACAAACAATGAAGGTGACAGGTTAGAATCCTGCCTTAATCCTTGATTGAGGACATGAAGCTACCAATCAATACTCTACCCTTTCGATCCAATAGTAATATCACATTATCGATAAAATTACGTGTTATGTTCTATTCTAGAGCGTCTTGAGCGTAATATTAGATACGAAACACTATCCTGAGGTTATTCTAAAAATCATCACGAACCGACTTTTAGCTACTTAGGCCATAGTCAGGTGACAGTTACGAGTAAACGTCACAGTTATAAATGACGTAGATATAATTGATACACACGCGGAAGATACATCAAATGATGAGATTTTACAATGGGAAGTATTAATTTCCTAGTTTATGCAGGAATCATTACATTAACAAACGCTGAACAGTATATTTGTATCTCACGTGGGATTTAACAAATAAATGAAAAAAAAGTGTTAAACTACGATGGTAAATTCAACTTTATTTTTCATCGTCTATTAAAAGTAACATTTTCGACATACATGAAAAACTTTGTTTAAATTTTTGTGTTAAATCTAACGAGTTCTGCTTGACATGAAGAAAGTAATAGTTTCCTTTGTAAAAAGTCTCTCATTATCTCCTGTGTCTGGATCAGTAATATATGTGGTTACTTCATTCGGTCGCACCTAGAGACGGTTTCGTGACCAAATAAACAATATTCTAAAGGACATTTCCTATTTAATATTATTTCTCTGGCACATTAATTCCTACAGTGAGTGTTAAGTTATGCACTATAACTAATTTTTAATTTTCATTGTGCAAATTTTATGTGTGATTTTCATTAATAAGAATAAAATGCATTTATCACCCCGCTTATGCACATGTGTGCTGATCGTCTTTCTGACTTTCCATATATCTGGAGTCTCCCTATGTGCCATATTTCATTGGAACTTTGTAACAACTATCTGGGGTCTATATTCCAAAAGTTCACTTTCTGTGCGTTACATTGCGGAGTATTTATTTTTATTCAATACTCTCATGTTACTTCTAACTCAGTCCTAGAATTCCCCCCCCCCCCCCCCCCTTCTTGTGCACTGTTATTTATGAATGTGTCTGGGTGACAAGATTACGTCAGCATGATGTGCTTGCATTTTTATGAAATGTTCACGTACCTCAATAACGTCGTGACATTCTGCCGCCTGATCTACAGCTACACACAAAGCACCTCAGCCAGGGAGAGCTGTGAGAAACAGACTGCATTGCATGTGTTCCTAGACTGCATCTACTGAAAGTTCACACTACACCTTGGGATTAGCTTCTCTACCTAGTGTTGTATGATCTTTGAAGACCAACTGATTTCCAAACAGTGAAGTAACGAAAGCTGCTATGCATTTCATACTGCAACTATAAACACAAGTTTCTGTTGCGCTGTTCAGAATACAATTCTATTTTCTTTCACCCTTTCATGTCTCACATGATTTCTCCATCTTTTAATACATCACGTCATTCATATGACTGTCATAACAACAGTCTGCACATCTATTAAAACAACAAGATGAGTCATTTTACTAGTAGTCTAAATTTCAAACGATTTTGATTAGTTTGTTATGTTCACCAAAATACCACTCATTTGATTACTTAATACTGAACTGAAGTTTCTGAACGAAGTCTTCATAATATGTCATGCAACACGAGAGTCAAGTTTCAATTCACCAAAATAAATTCTTATAAAAGTAGTCTGAATCGGATAGAACTGCGCATGTCCACTTTATATTGTCTGCGATTACTTTATTCGACACCAAAACACGTTTCCACAGTACATTACGAAAAATGTGGGACCAACTGCAGATACATTGTACCATCTAGGTTAGGACCTCTCAATACTTCAGCCTACGCAGTAAATGTCCTGTCTCCAGCGATTTCCATTGAGGATTGTACACTCCTGGAAATTGAAATAAGAACACCGTGAATTCATTGTCCCAGGAAGGGGAAACTTTATTGACACATTCCTGGGGTCAGATACATCACATGATCACACTGACAGAACCACAGGCACATAGACACAGGCAACAGAGCATGCACAATGTCGGCACTAGTACAGTGTATATCCACCTTTCGCAGCAATGCAGGCTGCTATTCTCCCATGGAGACGATCGTAGAGATGCTGGATGTAGTCCTGTGGAACGGCTTGCCATGCCATTTCCACCTGGCGCCTCAGTTGGACCAGAGTTCGTGCTGGACGTGCAGACCGCGTGAGACGACGCTTCATCCAGTCCCAAACATGCTCAATGGGGGACAGATCCGGAGATCTTGCTGGCCAGGGTAGTTGACTTACACCTTCTAGAGCACGTTGGGTGGCACGGGATACATGCGGACGTGCGTTGTCCTGTTGGAACAGCAAGTTCCCTTGCCGGTCTAGGAATGGTAGAACGATGGGTTCGATGACGGTTTGGATGTACCGTGCACTATTCAGTGTCCCCTCGACGATCACCAGTGGTGTACGGCCAGTGTAGGAGATCGCTCCCCACACCATGATGCCGGGTGTTGGCCCTGTGTGCCTCGGTCGTATGCAGTCCTGATTGTGGCGCTCACCTGCACGGCGCCAAACACGCATACGACCATCATTGGCACCAAGGCAGAAGCGACTCTCATCGCTGAAGACGACACGTCTCCATTCGTCGCTCCATTCACGCCTGTCGCGACACCACTGGAGGCGGGCTGCACGATGTTGGGGCGTGAGCGGAAGACGGCCTAACGGTGTGCGGGACCGTAGCCCAGCTTCATGGAGACGGTTGCGAATGGTCCTCGCCGATACCCCAGGAGCAACAGTGTCCCTAATTTGCTGGGAAGTGGCGGTGCGGTCCCCTACGGCACTGCGTAGGATCCTACGGTCTTGGCGTGCATCCGTGCGTCGCTGCGGTCCCGTCCCAGGTCGACGGGCACGTGCACCTTCCGCCGACCACTGGCGACAACATCGATGTACTGTGGAGACCTCACGCCCCGCGTGTTGAGCAATTCGGCGGTACGTCCACCCGGCCTCCCGCATGCCCACTATACGCCCTCGCTCAAAGTCCGTCAACTACACATACGGTTCACGTCCACGCTGTCGCGGCATGCTACCAGTGTTAAAGACTGCGATGGAGCTCCGTATGCCACGGCAAACTGGCTGACACTGACGGCGGCGGTGCACAAATGCTGCGCAGCTAGCGCCATTCGACGGCCAACACCGCGGGTCCTGGTGTGTCCGCTGTGCCGTGCGTGTGATCATTGCTTGTACAGCCCTCTCGCAGTGTCCGGAGCAAGTATGGTGGGTCTGACACACCGGTGTCAATGTGTTCTTTTTTTCCATTTCCAGGAGTGTATTTGTTCCCATATACACTACTGGCCATTAAAATTGCTACACCAAGAAGAAATGCAGATGATAAACGGGCATTCATTGGACAAATATATTATACTAGAACTGACATGTGATTACATTTTCACGCAGTTTGGGTGCATAGATCCTGATAAATCAGTACCCAGAACAACCACCTCTGGCCGTAATAACGGCCTTGATACGCCTGGGCATTGAGTAAAACAGAGATTGGATGGCGTGTACAGGTACAGCTACCCATGCTGCTTCAACACGATACCATATTTCATCAAGAGTAGTGACTGGCGAATTGTGACGAGCCAGTTGCTCGGCCACCATTGACCAGACGTTTTCAATTGGTGAGAGATCTGGAGAATGTGCTGGCCAGGGCAGCAGTCGAACATTTTCTGTATCCAGAAATGCCCATACAAGACCTGCAACATGCGGTCGTGCATTATCCTGCTGAAATGTAGGGTTTCGCAGGAATCGAATGAAGGGTAGAGCCACGGGTCGTAACACATCTTAAATGTAACGTCAACTGTTCAAAGTGCCGTCAATGTGAACAAGAGGTGACCGAGACGCGTAACCAATGGCACCCCATACCATCACGCAGGGTGATACACCAGTATGGCGATGACGAATACATGCTTCCAATGTGAGTTCACCGCGATGTCGCCAAACACGGATGCGACCATCATGATGCTGTAAACAGAACCTGGATTCATCCGAAAAAGTGACGTTTTCCCATTCGGGCACCCTGGTTCGTCGTTGGGTAGACCATCGGAGGCGCTCCTGTCTGTGATGCAGCGTCAAGGGTAACCGCAGCCATGGTCTCCGAGCTAATAGTCCATGACTTCGAAAAAGCCTGAAAAATATGTGAACAGAAAGAGACTTTGAGACATAATGCCTAAACAGGTATATCCTATACTTTCACTGAAACTATAAAAGTAACAACCAAAGTTGAAATTATTTTAACTGTTGAACTGAAAAAATCACTACCAATAAATGATTTAAAGAAATATATAATCTGTCACCAACCTTGTTTAATGTGATGTGATTAAGAACTGAAGACAAGAAATTAGTTTGGGTAGACAGGTTAGTAGGAATAAACATGTTAATAACCTTGCATATGCAGATGATGTAAGAATTTTAGAAAAAATGAAGATGATCTACAAAAATCAGTGTATAAGCTACATCATTTACACAAAATATAATCTAACATTTGTATGTCATTAAAGAAAAACCATACTCATGGCTTGTCACAGGAGCTATCCCACACATTCAAAAATAATAATGGATAATACCCCACTTGAGCATATGTCCAGTTAATTTTTTAGCATATGATACAAGCTGTGATTTGGACAAGGATATAGAAAACAAGATTAATAAATATTAGTCACTATATGGAGTGATAAACGAAATATTCCAAATCAAAATATAGAATGACACAAAATTAAAATTTTATAAAACCTTGGCTACACCTATATTGCTGTTTGGAAGTGAGTCATGAATCCCCAACAAAACATAACGTAATCTACAAGTGTCAGATAGGAGACTGCTCAGAAAAGTTAGAAGTGTTTAGCAGAGAAAACCTGATAAAGAATTAGTATGTTAGGAATGAAACAAATGTTCATAATATCAATGAAAATTTGCAGAAAATAGAACATAATGGAAGCAATACCTGCAATGAATGAGTGTAGAGAAAATCACATGTCAAGCCATGCTTTACCAGCCAAGAGGAAGAAAGTACATAGGAGAACCCAGAATGAGAGGGCAATGAAAAGTGAAGAAGGAACAGGTGCAAGTGTCTAGACTTTGAAGTGCAGAAGGATAAGATGATGGATCAAGATGATATTAAGCAAGTGCTCATAACGTTTCAGGTCATCTGTGTATTACTTTTGCGCTATAAATACCAGTACTTTTTACATCGCATCTTCCACTCAGTGGAAGTGATCCACTCCTTCATTGGACAGCATTATGCGCAGACTTAAACATTCTTAATAGCACAAGTTTCAAGAATGGTTCTTTATGTAATTTTCTGAGTCACTCCACACATAATCTAAGAAAATATAATAGCTATTTAATAAAATCGCTTAAAAGTACTAGTAATGTTATATGTTTCGAAAACTATTAAACACATACTACTGAAATTGAAATGGTGAACTATTATTCCATGTAAGATTTTTATGTAGCATTCCATTAAAATTGATTCTTGAAATGGACAGAAGTAGAATCACAGGCTAACATATGATTTAGCATCTTAATACATCTCACATGGCACTTCTCTCTGCATAGCATCTCACAGACACACAGTACTCCCTCTAAAGACTGAATAATACTTGTTGCCACGATCCAAGCAGTCTTTCATGATGGTCTAACCATTCCACAGCTGTGATATTTTGTTCCTAATTTTTCTCTATACTCAGAACACTTTTCACATCTACAACTCCCAAGATATTAACGATACACTTCAGATGCATAGCCATGTTTTTTGCATGCAATCCCCTTACCAAATGAGCTGGCTAGTGTTGCCTCTAGATACAATACGAAACTTCAATATGCTCAGTGTCTACTAGAATTTCGAAAACAAACAACAATATGGTTGGTTGCCAGACATAAGACTTGTCTATTGAAGGAAGCAGAGGGAAACTAACAAGTAAACTGTACTGCCGATTCATCCTCTTCACAGTAATTCCACATGCAACACGTATACAGTACGCAGTCTCAGCGTTTTTGAAGAGTTGTGAAACTTGTGAAACTTAAGGAAACATTAACTAGACAATTTGTCTTTCTTCTTTTTATTCATGTCATGACAGAAAATAAAGCAATATTAAACCAAAGCAAAGTGTTTGCAAGTCGCTGCCTTAACTTATGTCTGCCCATTTTTAAATTATGCCTTAAATATTCTAGAATATGCCAAGTACGAGTTATAAAATAAATTAAGGCAAACGACGAGCCCACACCTTATTTTGAAATTTGTAACATGTTTCATTACATGGCACTATGGTTTACTAGCGCTACTTCTTCTACAGCAGTGTCTCTGACTTTGTCCATTTGTTACACCAGCATTTCTACAAACATTCCTTTTACAGTACACGATGCCACATGGGTGCTACTTTTTATGAACCGTTGCCGTTTGAATGATAAAAACATTTGGTGTACTGGCAGATATGTTTACATCATTTCTTCGTAGAAAACATGTTATTGGGTTTCTTATGTGCTTGAAAACATGTATGCCATGCACGCTTCACCTTTTACTGACAATGCTTGTGTATCATCATATATTCTCTAAGACATGGATATAGATCTAAGCTCGATTCTGCTTAATATTCAGCCACAAGTCAGGAGTTTCAGCTTAAGTCATTCTGTGCAACTCCACAGACTGCTGTTGTGTGCAAAAACGTGTGCATCAAACGTGCCAGCTTTTACCCTTCAAGGTGCATGACTGTATTCTGTTTTGCATCCTTTATGCACTTCATGATTCATGTTTTGATTCAGCTGATCTTAATCCCTCACTTCTGTAGTGAAGCTCCTCCTGTAAATGATTTTAATTTACACCCACGAAGGCCATGCCATCAGAAGAAACGAATTAATTTGAAGCACTTAGAAGCATTTTGCAACACAAAACGTCAAATGCTGAAATATGAACAGTGATTATCTAGTGCTATTACGAACGCATGTTTTTAAGATTTTTCTAATAAATTTCGCTATTTAATATGCAGGGTGTCGCACCTGATTCTGCCATTTCATATATTTCCGAAATGAAACAAAGTTGTGGAAAATACTACTGGCCAGGGATGCATATATGTCAGGGACTCACACAATTGGCAGAAATACGCAATCTATAAAAGAAACAAACGTCAGGTTCAACACGAAATGACACGTGCATGTTTTTTTCTACAGAAAGGAAAACTAGAAGTACAGTTAGTGACAGCAGACTTCGTTTCACTGACCTATACCTCAAACCTTCTGATACAGACTTTAACGGATGAGAATGGCGCTCCAGTTTCAGCTGTAATGCCATAATGCTCTAAAATACGTTGTGTACACTGTCCTGAAGCCTGGTGTAGGCAACCCTTGTTCTTCGTATTACAGCAAAAACTGAAGCACCATCGGTGTTCTTTAAAGTTTAAGCATTCCTGAGGGTGTGCGGTTTAGACCAGTGGCACAAAATCTGCCATTACTAATAGTTTCCATTTTGGTACAAAAACATATATGTGCCACTTACACTGAAGAGCCACAGAAACTGGTACACCTGTCTCATATCGTATAGAGCCCCCGTGATCACGCAGAAGTGCCGCAACACGACGTGGCATGGACTCGACTAATGTCTGAAGTAGTGCTGGAGGGAAATGACACCATGAATCCTGCAGGGCTGCGCATAAATTCGTAAGAGTATGAGGGAGTGGAGATCCCTTATGAACAGCACGTTGCAAGGAATCCCAGATATGCTCAATAATGTACATGTCTGGGAAGTTTGGTGGCCAGCGGAAGTGTCTAAACTCAGAAGAGTGTTCCTGAAGCCACTATGTAGCAGTTCTGGACATGTCGCATAGTCCTGCCGGAATTGCCCAAGTCTGCCACAATGCACAATGGACATGAGCGGATGCAGGTGGACAGACAGGATGCTCACGTATGTGTCACCATTCAGAGTCGTCTCCAGAAGTATGAGGAGTCCCATATTAGTCCATCTACACACGCCCCACACCATTACACAGCCTCCACCAACTTGAACAGACCCCTGGTGACATGCAGGGTCCATGGATTCGTGAGGTTGTCTCCTTACCCGTGCACGTCCATCCACACAGTGTAATCTGAAACGAGACTCGTCCGACCAGGCAACATGTTTCCAGTCATCAGCAGTCGAATGCCCATGACGATGGGCCCAGGCGAGGTGTAAAGCTTTGTGTTGTGCAGTCATCCAGGGTACACGAGTGAACTTCGGCTCTGAAAGCCCATATCGATGAAGTTTTGTTGAATAGTTTGCACGCTGACACTTGTTGTGGTCCAGCATTGAAATCTGCAGAAATGTGCAGAAGGGTTGCACTTCTGTCACATTGAACCATTCTCTTCAGTTGTCGTTGGTCCCATTCTTGCAGGATCTTTTTCCGACCTCAGCATTGTCAGAGATTTAATGTTTTACGGATTCCTGACACTTACAGTACACTCGTGAAATTGTCGTGTGAGAAAAATTCCCACTTCATCACTACCTTGGAGATGCTGTCTCCCATCGCTCGTGCGCCGACTGTAACACCACCGTCAAACTCACTTAAATGTTGATAACCTGGTATTGTAGTAGCAGTAACCGATCTAACAATTGTGCCAGACACTTGTTGTTTAATATAGGCATTGCTGACTGCAGCTCCGTATTCTATCTGTTTAAATATCTCTGTATTGGAATATGCATGCCTAAACTCTTCAGTGGCGCTTCAGTGTAAAAAACGTAACTTTGTATTGAAAATGATGTTTGTTTATTTTATGGATTGTGCATTCCTGACCATTGTGGGAGACCCTGCCATAAATGCATACCTGGTCGATTGTATTTTTCACGTTTTGTTTCATTTCGGAAATATATGAGGTCCCAGATCTAGGTGGGACACACTGTACAATTTAAAAGAGATTCACATAATATGCAAAAAACTGGTGATTTCTCAAACTGGGGAACAATCAAGAATGGGGTGCCGCAAGGTTCTGGCTTGGGTTCCTCTGCTGTTCTCAATATATATTAATGACTTGCCATTCTATATTCACAAAGATGCAAAGCTGGTACTTTTTGCCAATGATACAAGTATAGCTATCACACCCAACAGACAAGAATTAACTGGTGAAATTGTAAACGATGTTTTTCAGAAAATCATTAAGTGGTTCTCTGCAAATGGGCTCTCATTAAACTTTGACAAAACACAGTAAATGGAATGACCCCATTAATAAATATAGACTTCGATCAGAAATCGGTAGCTAAGGTAGAATATTAAAAATTTCTAGGTGTATGCATTGATGAGGGATTGAACTGGAAAAAACCCACTGAGGGGTCACTGCAAATTTTGGCGATATACATTTGAGTAAATTAGCTTACCACGCCTATTTTCATTCTCTGCTTTTGTATGGCATCATAATCTGGAGTAACTCATCATTGAGTAAAAGAGTGTTCATTGCACAAAAGTGTGTAATCAGAATAATTGTTGGAGCTCATCCAAGACCATCCTGCAGACACTTATTTAAAAAGCTAGGGAGCTTCACTGTAGCCTCACAATATATATATTCACTTATGAAATTTGTTATTAACAGTCCGAACGAATTCAAAAGTAATAGCAGTGTACATGGCTACAACACTTGGAGAAAGGATGATCTTCACTACTCAAGGTTAAATCTAAGTTTGGCTCAGAAGGGGGTAAATTATGCTGCCACAAAAGTCTTTGGTCACTTACCTAATAGCATCAAAAGTCTGAGAGATAGCCACATAGCATTTAAAAGGAAATTAAAAGAATTTCTTAATGGCAACTCCTTCTACTCATTAGAAGAATTTTTGGATATAGTAAGTGGGTAATTTTCCAACCTACACAAAAAAAAATTAAAATGTTGAGTGTCATGTAATATTTTGTCTAATGTAATATCTTGTACAGACACCTTTTATTAACCTGACGCATTCCACATCATTACGAAGTGTTGTATTCATGATCTATGGAACAAGTACTAATCTGATCTAATCTAATCTAATCTGCTTTCTGAAATGTCATCAAATTTTACACTCCCCTTGTTGCCTTTCTGAACGGTTCCTAAACGGGATGTGTTATGGCAGACATGACGCAGGTGGTAAGGTTACCTTCATCGCCGAGAGCAAACGACAGCGGCGCTCTGGAACAGCGACGGCAGCAGCTGGCTCGGTGCCGGGCGTGCAGCTTCCTCATGGTGGGGCAGGTGTCCTGCTGCCCCAACAGTCACGCCACCTGCTGCTCACAGGGTGGCAAGTGCCGGGTCTGCGGTGAGCCGCTGCTGCCGCCCTCCACCTACACACTGAACCTGCAACAACTGGCAGCTGCAGAGCCTGTGGTGCAGTGCGCCCAGCCCGGCTGTCCCGAGCGCGCGCCGTTACCACAGATGGCCGCGCATGAGCGCATCTGCGCGCACCGCCCGATGCGCTGCCTCGTCGAGCCGGACACCTGTTCGTGGCATGGCCGGCGCGCCGACCTGGAGGCGCACACCCAGGCCCAACATCCGCACCACTTCGTGCGCTTCCCCAGCACAGCCGGCGCCAGCGTCTCGTGGCGCATCTCCAAGCAGGGCTGCTGTGTCGATCTGACTCGCCACCTCGTCATGGCACTGGGCGAGACATTCGTCTACCAGAAGGAATTCTGCTACCCGGAGCGCCAGCTGTACATTGCTGTGCAGCTGGTGGGCCCACCCGAACGCAGCATGCGCTTCCGATACAAGTTCGAGCTTACCCGCAATGAGGCGGCCCACTCTGTGACTTTTGAGCGAGCCGTCCATTCGGAGGACGAAGACTTAAAGCGGGCTGCTGGCCTTGGAGACTGCATCAAGGTCCCCTACGACACCATTACACAGTTCTGTCATGGCGAGAGGGTGGTCGTGCTGTGCAAAGCCAAATACCCATATAAACATGAACTGCCAATTACACATTTGTAGTTCCAGTGATTATGACTCAACTGATTCATAACACTTTCATCATGTGATTATTACAGGCCGCCTCTTGTCATTAATGTGCAGCCTTACTTCAAATCTACCCCACTATTAATGTGCTAAAACTCACTGAGACTTTAAATTCTAAGAAAAGTATTCACATAACCAACAATACTCTTTGAAATCTATACACACACTGTGACAATTACGTTACACTTTTCTGTGTATCATTAATTTGGCTAACTTCTGCATTTATTCAGAGCAATATGGCACAGTGGTAAGGCACTGGAATTTTACTAAGGTCAGTGCCTCAAATCCCTATCTGACCATCCAGATAAGACCTCCTGTGATTTTCCCAGTACACTTAAGTCAAATCCAAGAATGGCTTCTTTGAGACAGACACAGCCATTTTCGTTCCCCATCCCTCCTGACTCCAACTCCACCACTATTGACCTTGGCATCAATGTGAGGTTAAACCCTAATGTCTCCCTTCCTCCATTTTCATGATGTTTAGGACTTGTATATAATTGCAAGTGAGCATTGAAATTATTTTGTGGTGGAGTAATTTTGAAACTGGTCGACTCAGTCTGTCAAGGGTAACCTAGAAGCTTTGAACACATCAAAATGTGTTGGTCTGAAAATGTTTTGGTATCTCGCATCATCCCACTGTTATGGGATATAGTACTAATGATGTAAATGTACATACTGACACATGATAAGTGAACTATAGTGACTGTCATAATACTGAGAGACTCGCAATAGCTAATATTTAAAGAGTTTGTGCATATGACATGAAGTGAAGACAGGGAGATCTATAAACCTTTAAGTCACCAGAGCAGTGACGAATCTCTCTCTATGATTCTGAAGGCATCTCTGAATTTTCTATTCGGAATGCCCATTGTTCTATGGAAAACAATACTTTCTTGTCTTTGTGACAGAGATTGTTGTTACACCAACAGTATTCGTTTACAAAAAGTATACTTTTGAGTGAGAAAAGATACGCATTTGGATCAGCAAAGGAAATTATTCTCTCATTCCATAGAGTGTCCGTCATTACAGTGACACATCATATGGCTGAAAGAAACAGAATCTCCATATCCTTGGAAATAAAATTCGGCTCAGTAGAAAAAATTGTAATGAACATGTAATATAAATTACTGCAGACAAAGAAATTGGTGCTTTTATCCTATAGGGCATCAGCTTGTCTATTTGTTTTTTCATCATTATTCATCATTAGAAAGCATTACTGAATGCACAACAGTTTTAAAACAGTAAATGCATGTTATTTCCTCTGCAAGTAGTAACTCACTTTTATTGATGAGGCTGCGTGGACTTTACTCTGGATTCCCACCAGTTTATATTCCTCACACCCTCGTGGTTCATGTGAGAGATAACACAGGTGCTTGCTAAACTACAGAAATAGATTGTGTGTTTTATTACCAAGTGTTTACGTGTGACACTTTCCATTGTCTGCATTTCATCACAATTGGCAGTATTTATTTTTCCTTAACTAACTATGTACACTATCCATTGTCATTCTTCATCTGCACTGTGCAGTAATTCTCCAACTGTATTTTTTGATTTCCCTAGAGTACTAAGATATGAGGTAGGGAGTACTTTGGTAAATACAACAGCTTCCAAGATAGTTTTTATTATTGGCAATGTATGTCTCTCAGTAGACTTCAGTTCTGATTGACTTACATAGCAATGTCAGAAAATTCCACTTTTTTTACAAAAATGTCTTGTTTAAAAGTCTTTTGTGGCTACAATGGAAATAATTGTAATGCATTATACCAAAATGTCTACAAGTTTTTGTACTGTATCCAGAATGAGCTCAAATAAATTACTGTTTTTTATATTAAGTGAGACCATATTCAGCACTGCCCTTAGTGCTCGAGTCCCACTCGCGCATCTTCAACAAACAAAACTTTTTCAGTTTGGCATCTGACAGATGAGGAACTCTCTAGCAGAGGTACTTGAAGTATTAGATCGACATCTACGCCTACACTGCGCAAGCCACTTTATGGTGTGGGCCGGGCCGGAGTGGACGAACGGTTCTAGGCGCTACAGTCTGGAACCGCGCGACCGCTACGGTCGCAGGTTCGAATCCTGCCTCGGGCATGGATGTGTGTGATGTCCTTAGGTTAGTTAGGTTTAAGTAGTTCTATGGGACTGATGACCTCAGAAGTCAAGTCTCATAGTGCTCAGAGCCCTTTATGGTGTGTAGCAGAGGATACTTCAAGTGCCGTAGAATGTTACCTTTCCTATTTCATTAACGAATGCCGCATGCGACGAATGATTGCTGGTAAACTTCCGCGTTTTCTCGTTCTGCTCATTTCACGAGTCTTAGGTGGAAGGAAGTATTATTTTGGCCAACTCTACCAGGAACGCACTCTCTCGAAATTTCAATAGTAAACACTGACATTGGAATTTGTTGAGCATCTCCGTAACACGCCCGCACCGCCTTTAAACGATCCCGTAATGAAACGCGCCGGCATCATTCGGACTACGGCTAGCACTTTCGTTAATTTAACTGTTAATGGTTCCAGATTGGTGGGCAATAAAGGAGAATCGGTCGAACAAGTGTTTCTTTCGTGGATGAATTGCATTTCTTTAAGATATTTCTGGTGAATTTCGGTCTGAATGTTTCCTACAATTTGTTTCATGTGATCATTCCACTTTATTTCGCTACCGATGGTCACTCGCAGGTATTTTATGGTAGTTACTGTTTCCAATGATTTGTCATCAACAGTGTAATCGTACAGTAGTCGATATCTACGCCCATGTATAAGCGCTACGTTACGTTTATTTACGTTCGGGGCCAACTGCTACATTTACTTATGTTCAGGGTCAACTGCCTGCCAGTGCATTAATCGTCAATCCGGTGCATGTCTTCCTGCTATTAGCTACAGTCTTCTGGAGCTGCAACCATCTTATGGACCACTGCATCATCTGCAAACACCCACATGGATCTTCCTTCGTTACTCCCTTATGTATATTGTAAACAGTAACGCCATTATCGCACATCTTTCGGGTTCTCCTGAAAGTACCTATCCGCATACGTATTCTGTTTCGTTAAGAGCGACGTGTTCAGCTCTGACTGAAATGATATCGTGAATCCATTCATAAATCAGACGCCATACTCAGAAAACTCGTATTTAGTTGACTAAAGAACAGTGAAGAATTTTCTAAAATGCGTCCCTTAAGTCAAGAAACTTTGGATCGACGTGGGTGGTGATGTCTACGAAGCTCCTAATCTCAACGACGAATAGATCGAACTGAAACTTGCGAGACTTCTGTTAACGAAATCCTTGGGTAAGTCTTTCACAAAGTCAACTTAATGTACAGAAGTCGAATTTTTTTCGGATCCACTAGGTTTTTCTACAGAAGTTTCTTCTTTATTGTCTTCAGATATTGTCTTGCAGATAAGTAACTATATTAAACCCTTGCCCTATGTGGTGTCACCGCCAGACACCACACTTGCTAGGTGGTAGCTTTAAATCGGCCGCGGTCCATTAGTACATGTCGGACCCGCGTGTCGCCACTGTCAGGGATCGCAGACCGAGCGCCACCACACGGCAGGTCTCGAGAGACGGACTAGCACTCGCCCCAGTTGTACGGACGACTTTGCTAGCGACTACACTGACGAAGCCTCGCTCCTTGGCCGAGCAGATAGTTAGAATAGCCTTCAGCTAAGTCCATGGCTACGACCTAGCAAGGCGCCATTAGCCTTACATAGCTTGTATCTAAAGAGTCTCACTTGTATCGTCAAGAGCGATGTGCAACAATGATGGATTAAAGTTAAGTATTCCAGCAGCTACGTACTTTTCTTCATAGCATTCATTACGTATCCTGTTTCAGACCTATCTCTAGCCTGCGTGAGTTTAGCGCGTGCCTTTCGGCTACTTCCGAGTGGCGTGGCTGTCTTACTACGCCACAACACCCTACTTTCTCATTTATACAAGAAACAGAAGATTTAAATACGATGGTCACTCAATAAGTAATTCAACATTTTTTTTCTCAACCAATTTCCGTTGAAAAAAATGCAGAATTTGTTGTGGGACATCTGGAATATTCACGCTTTGGCTTCTATAGTTTCATGAAGTTCCAATAGGTGGTGGCGCTATTTGCAGCCTTCAAAATGGTGTTGGGCCGGAGGTGCGTTCCAGGAAGAGAGCTGTCATTGAGTAGCTTTTGGCGGAGAACCGCAATGTCTACAAAGATCTGGTAGTGAACTAAACCATAGTGAGTAGTTGCGAGAGGCGACTGTCATTGTCGCAACAAGATCGCGCAGGTGAGCCGCCCACAGATGTGTTTCCTACATTGTTGGAACATGCGGACATTCTCATTCGATGTGTTCGCGGGATCACAAACACCGCGCTGCAAAATTGGACGTCTCTGCTGGTAGTGATGACACACTCGTTCTCCAGTTTGGGGCAGTACATGAACAATGGGGAGGTTATTGATGCGGCAAGTCGTTGGTTCCGACATTGACCGATAGAGTGGTACCATGCCTGCATACAGGCCCTTCCAGTACAGTGTCGTATGACCATCGAATTGAAAGGGAATTATTTGAAAAATAGGGTTTTGTAGCGAAGCGAGTAGGGAATAATATAGCGTACTGGAATTCTGAATAAAAACAGCCTGATTTCAGAAAAAACTGTGGTGCATTAATTACCGAATACCCCTTGTTACTACAAGAAATAAACTTCCTGTGAGAGAAAGGAATTAATAGATTTGAGAAATTTGCCGGGATTCTAGCTCTGATCAGTGGTTAAAACTTTGCTTATTGTAATGTAGTCTATCTACATTAAGACAGATGTTCGAATGGTTATACAAATGGCCGCTGATCAGGGATAAACCAAAAACGTTTCACCCCAGGGTCCGGATTCTTCGCGCAGCGCCGAGCGAGGTGGTGCAGTGGTTAGCACACTGGACTCGCTTTCGGGAGGACGACTGTTCAATCCTGCGTCCGGCCATCTTGCTTTAGGTTTTCTGTGATTTCCCTAAATCGCTCAAGGAAAATCCCGGAATGTTTTCTTTGAAAGGGCACGGCTGACTTCCTTCCCCATCCTTCCCTAATCCGATGAGACCGATGACCTCGCTGTCTGGTCTCCTCCCCAAACAGCCAACCCTTCGCGCAGCCTTTTCACATATATTTCACATTGCTGTATTAATAAAAAAAATCAGAGTAGGTTACAGAATATGCCGCAGATTAATAAACATACAGTTTAAAGACTGTGAAAATGTGGTTAATTGAAATAAAACTTCTGGAATGCGAAACCAGTTTGTTGATCGTTTTTGGGAAGCTCTTTGCTCCGAAATGACTGCACTTGTTTGAGTTCAGCACGGTTTTCATTTATATCAATCCGCTGCTTTTGTATATCTTAAAATGCTGTAGCAAACATAGTTGCCATAAGAGAGATATAACACAGTGCAACTAAGCTTCGTGGTCGGTAACAGCCTTCCTGACGCTTTTAACAATATTTGGGAGAACCACACAAACATTTTGTTTTCAGACACTAAATTGGTAGCTCGAACTTTATTATGAATAATCGGCTTCCAGCTAATGAAGCGGTATTGACAGCGTGAAGCCCTGTGTAAACTTCACTAAGCCTGCGTATTAACATATCTTATCTAGAGATATCCATTATCTGTTTTGCATGCAGAGTACCAAAATCTTACGGTGCCATTTAATGTGAAGTGCAAAGATGCTGTTTCTCATATTCGTTCAAGCAATTAGCCTTTGTCCGCTCGCATCCGCAACAGCGCACAAGGAAAGAGGAACCGCATTTTCGTGCTTTGAGGCTACTACCTCACCGCCACAGTTTTTCTTGGCAAAGATCGACAAAACCTGAAACGCCTACTAAACTTTATTTGTACTCGTCAACTAAAGATATAAAGTCTGTAAATAAGTCATCGATCATATTGTGGCACTAAACGAAAGACTTCCGCCAATTCAGGCGAATGTCGGAAGACGGAGTGAGCAAACATTTACTATGCAGTGCACTTATTGGGACGTCATTGCAGTACATACACTGATGACCGGAAACATTGTGACCACTACCTACGACGAAGTTAGATGACGCCTGATGAGCGGTCGTAAAGTGGTGAAAGATATCACTAACAACTTTTAAGAATACAGCTCGGACACCTGATATAGTCTAACCTGTGACACTGTCCACCAGTTTTCTTTCATCGGAACATGATCTGTTCACAAACACAAAGTCATGCTACTGTTACGTATTTGCCTCGTTGGTGTAATAATCAATTCTGCATTTTCAGTTCCCGCTGTTTCATACGTTCTTCACCGATCTGCATGAGTCACCCTCCATTACCAAACGTCTAATTAATTATCAGTGAGTTACCGTCCGGTATCAAACATCAAATTAATTATCAGTGGCACAGACGTACCTATTGTTTTTCAGACGCTTGCATGTTGTTTTAATTCCTGCCAAATGCACGTAATGGGAGCTACAACGACGACATTGTAATCTAAGGTAACAGAAAGGTGTTTAAATCTTTTAATTTATGATGTATGATTTAAGAATTGTGCGTCATACAGTTGTCTAGCGACGAAATTTTCATTCCTCGAAATGTTTTGAGACTTGAAACTGTCCTCTGAACTGAAATTTGAACCATGGCAAATGTGTGAGCTGTAATCGGAAAATTACAGATTCGATCATCTCCAATGCTACGAAACGTCTTTCATTGTGCTGAAATAAAATGAGATGCTTCGTTGTACAAATACTGATACAAAGCTTAACCATTACCAACACATCCTTGAAGCTATTTACATTAAACAGACAAGTAAAGAAGAAAACTCCAATGTCCATTTTTACAACAAAAAGCCTAATTAATTTTATCTAATTCTTGCAGATCATTTTCTCTGCTATATGCGGATCTATCTTTTAACTAGTTCTCGATGTAAATTAGAAAAATTACACAGACGAATTAACACAACTGGCACAATTATATATTATCCAAAAAATGGTACACCCAGAAAGCTAAAATACGATATTGATGTTGATGAGTGTTCTTTTTTTTTCAATTTTCTTCTAAATCAAAGTCATTATAGCAAATTTTATCAAATACATTGATTAAATAATAAAATGAATACATGAAATATAGCACCTGTTATTTTCAAACTCATCTTAAAAGATCCAATATTACACAATAATACTTTTTGCTCCATTACTTTGTCATTTGTATTCCAGAAACAATCTTCGTTTCAAGTCTACTTTGAAAAGCATTTCACAAAAGGATCTCCCAACTGTCTCATTCCATCAAGTCACAGGGTAACTGACTTCAACTTCGACTCTTTATCATCAGTTTCAGTTCTGAACGAGTCTCAGCAGTCTCACAGAGATAGCTGTGTTCTGCCGGTCAGTCTCTGACTTCTAGATGAGATTTAAGACTCCAGTGTGGCATTGACAAAGACTGCAATGGATTTATTTGTGTCACTGCCCTTGAGTTTAGCGAAAAAAGGTCGAATGACCGAAGAGTCAAAAAAAGCCATTGTGTTTAGCGTCTGCCCGCAAAATGTCGTCGACATTTACCCTGTTTATGGTGCTTCTCGTGTTGGGATAGAGATTTTTTTCTACTCAATCCCAAATACTAATCCTTTTCTTGTATAGGTATATGTGTGCCACATCTAACATTACTCACTTCAATTCAAGGTGCGGTCGTCAGTTTAACTTTAAACTGAGGCCACAAAAGTCATGGCATACCTACCACTACCACGTCGGGCCTCGTTTTGCACGGTGTAGTGCAGTATGTTGTCGTCGCATGTACTCAAAGAGTCGTTGGAAGTCCCCTGCAGAAATATTCAACATGCTGCCTCTATAGCAGCCGTCAATAAATGCGGAAGTGTTGCCGATGGAGGGTTTGCGCACGAACAGACTGTCGATGTATCTCACAAATGTTCAATGGGATTCCTGTCGGGCGATCTGGGTGGCCAAATCATTCGCCCAACTTGTCCAGAATGTTCTTCAAACAATTCGCGAATAGATGTAACCTGGTGACAAGGCGCTTCGTCATACATAAAATTCCCATCGTTGTTTTGGAATATGGGTTCCATAAATGGCTGCAAATGCTCTCCAAGTAGCCGAACATAACCATTTACAGTCAATGATCGGTTCCATTGAAACACAGCCTACACCACTTGGAATCACCACCAGATTGCACAGTGCCATGTTGACCGGTCCATGTCTTCGTGGAGTCTTGGAGGCTCTGCGCCACACTCGAACCCTACCATCAGCTCTTACCAACTGAAATCGGGACTCATATGGCTAATTAACTTCAAATTTCGCAGAACTGTCCTAACGGATACGTTCGCCATACGTCCCACATTGATTCCTGCGGTTATTTCTCATTGTGTTGCTTGTCTGTTATCACTGACAATTCTACGCAAACGCTGCTGCTCTTGGTCATTAAGTGGAGGCTTCGGCCACTGTGTTGTCTGTGGTGAGAGGTAATCATTGAAATGTGGTATGCTCGGGACATTCGACAATGTGGCTATCGTATTATTGAATACTCTAACGATTTCCGTAATGTAATGTCCCATTTGTCAAGCTCTAACTACCAGCCTGCGCTCAAAGTCTGTAAATACTAATCATTCGGCGAGAATAACGTCGAAACCCTTTCACTTGTGTACAATAGACAGCTCTGCCAAAGCACTGCCCTTTTATACCTCGTGTACACGATACTACTGCCAACTATACACGTGCATATCCTTATCGCATGACTTTTGTCACTTCAGTATACTTATGAAACAGAACTGTGTAGGTGTTGATAGTTGCATCTAGCCAAATAAATCAAAATTATCGTGGTTAATGTGTTCATCTGGATATTTCCCCAAGAGTGTGACCAATTGGTGTGAATATGCAATTACCAAAGAATACTTAGGAGCACATTGGATAAAATGGTGGCACGCTCTTCTCTCCATAATTGAAGTTAGATAAAATACAATAATACACGCAATTCATCGTTGCTAAAGCCCTCACTACACCGGCATAAATAAAGTGTAGGAACAAATCAATGAATTAAATAGAAAATTTTAAGTTCTTAGATGTTCTTGTTGGTAAGAAAGTGGCTCTGCATCTTTTGCGTCACGGGTATTATCAGATTTTGGAGATGAAAATTCCGAATAGTCCTTCTACTTTCATCCACTAATATCTTATGGTATCAAAAAAAGAATGTTCAGATGTGTGTGAAACTTATGGGACTTAACTGCTAAGGTCATCAGTCCCTAAGGTTACATACTACTTAAATTATCCTAAGGACAAACACACACCCATGCCCGAGGGAGGACTCGAACCTCCGCCGGGACCAGCCGCACAGTCCATGACTGCAGCGCCCTAGACCGCTCGGCTAATACCGCGCGGCACTCATGGTATCAGATTCTGGTGTATATTGTTAAGTGTTTGTTGCACAGACGATTGTAATAGGACTAATATGTGATGGCCACTCTAGAACACCTTGTAAACAGATGTTTCAACATTTGGGCATGCTGGTAGAAGCGTCCACGTACATTTACTGCTTATGAAGTTTGTTATCAACGATCAGTCGGGTTTGAAGACAACACTAGCATTCCTGAATATAATACTAGAAAGAGAAATTTACGCCAACCATCACTCAGTCTTAGTGTGTCACAGTAAAGAGTGAGATACTCAGCACACAATTTTTTGACCTCCTACCCGATGACAGAAACCAGGTGGCAGTTACAAGAGTCGAGGTCATGAAAGGGAAACAGTGGTTGGGAATGGAGTGAGACAGGGTTGTAGCCTATCCCCGATGTTATTCAATCGGTATATTGAGCAAGCAGTAAAGAAAACAAAAGAAAAATTCGGAGTAGGAATTGAAATCCATGGAGAAGAAATAAAAACTTTGAGGTTTGCCGATGACATTGTAATTCTATCAGACAGCAAACGACCTGGAAGAGCAGTTGAACGGAATGGACAGTGTCTTGAAAGGAGGATATACTCGTAAGATGAACATCAACAAAAGCATAACGAAGATAATGGAATATAGTCGAATTAAATCGGATGATGCTCAGGGAATTAGATCAGGAAATGAGACATTTAAAGTAGTAAATGAGTTTTGATATTTGGGGAGCAAAATAACTGATGATGGTCGAAGTAGAGAGGATATAAAATGTAGACTAGCAATGGCTAGGAAAGCGTTTGAAGAAGAGAAATTTGTTAGCATCGAGTATAGATTTAAGTGTCAGGAAGTCGTTTCTGAAAGTATTTGTATGGAGTGCAGCCATGTATGGAAATGAAACATGGACGATAAATAGTTCAGACAAGAAGAGAACAGAAGCTTTCTAAATGTGGTGTTACAGAAAAATGCTGAAGATTAGATGGGTAAATCACATAACTAATGAGGAGGTATTGAATAAAATTGCTGAGAAGAGAAATTTGTGGCACAACTTAACTACAAGAAGGGATCGGTTGGAAGGACATGTTCTAAGGCATCAAGGGATCACCAATTTAGTATTGGAGGGCAACGTGGAGAGTAAATATCGTAGAGGACGACCAAGAGATTAATACACTAAGCAGATTCAGAAGGATGTAGGTTGTAATAGATACTGGGAAATGAAGAAGCTTGCACAGGATAGAGTAGGATGGAGAGCTGCATGAAACCCGTCTCTGGACTGAAGACCACAACAACAACCAGATGGCATTAATAATTTAGTGAATGGCAAAATGAACCTTAAGTACAAATTGAAATCCTATTTGCTTGGCATCTCCTTCTGCTCCATAGCAGAATTTCTGAATGTGTTATCGTATGATTTTCTGCGTGTGTTTAAGAGAGAGAGAGAGAGAGGGATGGAACATACACCGATGGAAAAACAATCACAGCACCAAGAAGGAAAAACAAAACATAGCACCAAGATGGGTTTGTGAGACATAAACTAAAGTTAGTAGGTGTGTTTTTGTACATCTGAAGGATGGTGTCTATTCAAATTTCGCTCCAGTGGTGCTAGTAATGCCACTGTGATGATGCAAATAAGGTTTGCTTTACATACACACTGTAACAGTCATGAGCGTTCGTTACGTTCGAGATTGAACGTGGTGAGTTGATGTTAGTCCAGAATACCTTTAAGGCGACAAAGTCTCCATTATCATGACCTCACTGAGTTTGAATGAGGTCGTGTAATAGGGCTACGAGAAGTAAGATGTTCCTTCTGCCATACTGCAGAGAGACTTGACAAGAATGTAACCACTGTACATGATTAATGGCAGCGGTGGTCACGAGAACGTACGGTGGCAAGACGACGTCTGCAGACAGCCATGTGTCACTGCCGAGAGGGAAGACCATCGTGTTCGGCATATGACTGTGTCGCATCGTACTGTTTTTGCAGCAGCAACAGTTGACACCACAGTGAAGCAACGAATTGTTACAAAGTGGTTACTTAAAAGAGAGCTCCGACACAGCTACCCTGTAGCGGGCATTAAACTGACCGCCAACCACCACCATTTGCGACCTCAGTTGTGTCAGTGGAGAGCTCATTAGAGGGCAGAGTGCTAATCTTTTGTGTTTCCTGATGAACGCTGGTTCTGCCTCGGTACCAGTGATGGCGTGTGTTGATTAGGGGGAGGCCAATTAATGATCTACACCAAAAATGTCTGCTTGCTAGATACACTGGACTTATACCTGGAGTTATGGTCTGGGGTACGTTTTGTTATGACACCAGCAGCACTCTCGTGATTATCATACACAACCTGGCTGTAAATTTGTACGTCAATCCGGTGATTCGATATGTTGTGCTGTCATTCATGAACAGCATTCCAGAGGGTGTTTTCCAACAAGTTAACGCTCGCCCACATACCGCTGCTGTAACCCAACATGTTCTGCGGGGTGTTGACATGTTGCCTAGGTCTGTTAGATCACCCGATCTGTCTCCAATTGACCACATTTGGGCCATCATCTGACGACAGCTCCAGCGTCATCCACAAATAGCATTAACCGTCCCTATATTGACCAATCAAGTGCAACAGGCATCGAACTACATTTCACAAACTGATAACCAGCACCTGTAAAAAACCATGCTTACATTCAATATTTTGGTGGTCACACCGTTCATTAATTCACCAGTATTACACATTTTTTTATGGTGTACCTCGCGCTTAAACATTAACCTGTGATCTTGCAAAGGTAGTCAATTAAATATTTTACCTAGACAAATGTATTCCAGAAGTTTCATTACTGTTCATTAATTATTTGTTGGTGTTGCGATTTTCTTCCATCAGAGTACTTAAGTGCAAATTACTGTACGGGAAAAAAGAAAAAAAAGCCTTAGAAATTATGTTAATTGGTCAGCTTCTTCCTATAATTCCCACTGAGAGCATGAGCTACTTGATGACTCAGTACACGCAATAATTACAATCAAGACAATTGGACGAGAATGATACTCAAGATATGAGTTTTTAGATTTTATAGACTCATAATTTGACACCTGTTGCCAAAATTCTTATTATTAAACCAAGTTGTCTTAAAGTAGAAAGAGCAGTAATCTTTTTCAAATCAAACTGAAAATTAGCCTGAAAACCAGAATGTTTGATTATTATATAATTTTTAAAATATGTTCTTATTTCTTGATAAATGATTGAATTATTAATGTTTATGCTATAACCAGGCCTAACTATGAACTATATATGATTAAAGATCCAATTTTCAATTATATTTATTGAAGTAAAGCTAACCTTCTTCCACATCGAAAACTGTCTTGCTCCGTATCTTAGAGCGAGATGGCAATTATGACCCATGGTGCATGGAAGTAACTAACTCTTGCATAGGATTACCTTATTGTTTTCTTTCCTATCCACCTCATCTCTATGCTGTACATGAACGAGCTTGAATAATACATAGACACTGCTGTAGAAGGTCATTTGTATTCTGTACAGACTTCGACCCCCCAAGAACCAAAACTTTGCAGAGGTGGTGTATCTTAAGTACCTCTAAGAAACAGGTACGGTAAGTGTGGCCATAGCGTAAGGGAAACTGTGGAAAGGCCAGTTGGTTTCTGAGGAGAAGCAGCAGCCTTTTCAGTATTTTCAGGGACAACAGTCCAAATGATTGATTTTTCTGGCCTTGCAATGTTAGTTAACAAGGCTTTGCTGCAAATGGATGAAATTAAAGGGCTACTACAGTTGTTATTTCTCCCGAGACAATGCTGGTCTATTGTATGGTCACATGATGGTGACGTCTTGTTGGGTGAAATAATTTGAAGGTAAAGTGGTCCTACATGGCATTCGGAGCGTGGAATGATAGGTAGCTTAATTGGGTAGGTAGGTCATAGAATTTAAAAAGGGAAATGAGTAGGTTAACGCTAGATCTCGTTTGAATTAGTGCATTGTGATGGCAGGAAGAACAGGACTTCTGCTCAGGTGAGCAAACATTGTCAACCGTCAGGTGTAATAGTGAATAAGAAAATAGGGATGTGCTTTAGTTACTGCGATCAGCAGAGAGCTTTGTCGTTGCGAAGAAAGAGACACGAAGCCCACACCCAGCACAATAGTACAAGTGTATCTATCACCTACTTCCGCAGATGCAAATGAAGTTAAAAGAATTTGTGACGAAGTAAAAGAGATTACTCAGTTATTGCAGAAAGGGGAAAATTTAATTGTGACTAATGACAGGAATTCGATAGCAGGAAAAGAAAGGGAACGAAAAATGTTGGGAGAATATTGACTGGGAGAAGGGAGTCAAAGAGGAAGCCGTCTGGTAGAATTTTTCTGAGTTTTTTTTTTTTTTTTTTTTTTTTTTTTTTTTTTTTTTTTTTTTTTTGTCATCTGTCTACTGACTGGTTTGATGCGGCCCGCCCCGAATTCCTTTCCTGTGCTAACCTCTTCATCTCACAGTAGCACTTGCAACCTACGTCCTCAATTATTTGCTTGACGTATTCCAATCTCTGTCTTCCTCTACAGTTTTTGCCCTCTACAGCTCCCTCTAGTACCATGGAAGTTATTCCCTCATGTCTTAGCAGATGTCCTATCATCCTGTCCCTTCTCCTTATCAGTGTTTTCCACATATTCCTTTCCTCTCCGATTCTGCGTAGAACCTCCTCATTTCTTACCTTATCAGTCCACCTAATTTTCAACATTAGTCTATAGCACCACATTTCAAATGCTTTGATTCTCTTCTGTTCCAGTTTTCCTACAGTCCATGTTTCACTACCATACAATGCTGTACTCCAGACGTACATCCTCAGAAATTTCTTCCTCAAATTAAGGCCGGTATTTGATATTAGTAGACTTGGCCAGAAATGCCTGTTTTGCCATAGCGAGTCTGCTTTTGATGTCCTCCTTGCTCCGTCCGTCACTGGTTATTGTACTGCCTAGGTAGCACAATTCCTTAACTTCATTGACTTCGTGACCATCAATCCTGATGTTAAGTTTCTCGCTGTTCTCATTTCTACTACTTCTCATTACCTTCGTCTTTCTCCGATTGACTCTCAAACCATACTGTGTACTCATTAGACTGTTCATTCCGTTCAGCAGATCATTTAATTCTTCTTCACTTTCACTCAGGATAGCAATGTCATCAGCGAATCGTATCATTGATATCCTTTCACCTTGTATTTTAATTCCACTCCTGAACCTTTCTTTTATTTCCATCATTGCTTCCTCGATGTACAGATTGAAGAGTAGGGGAGAAAGGCTACAGCCTTGTCTTGCACCCTTCTTAATACGAGCACTTCGTTCTTGATCGTCCACTCTTATTATTCCCTCTTGGTTGTTGTACATATTGTATATGACCCGTCTCTCCCTATAGCTTACCCCTACTTTTTTCAGAATCTCGAACAGCTTGCACCATTTTATAGTGTCGAACGCTTTTTCCAGGTCGACATATCCTATGAAAGTGTCTTGATTTCTCTTTAGCCTTGCTTCCATTATTAGCCGTAACGTCAGAATTGCCTCTCTCGTCCCTTTACTTTTCCTAAAGCCAAACTGATCGTCACCTAGAGCATTCACAATTTTTTTTTCATTCTTCTCTATATTATTCTTGTAAGCAGCTTCGCTGCATGAGCTGTTAAGCTGATTGTGCGATAATTCTCGCACTTGTCAGCTCTTGCCGTCTTCGGAATTGTGTGGATGATGCTTTTCCGAAAGTCAGATGGTATATCGCCAGACTCATATATTCTACACACCAACGTGAATAGTCGTTTTGTTGCCACTTCCCCCAATGATTTTAGAAATTCTGATGGAATGTTATCTATCCCTTCTGCCTTATTTGACCGTTAAGTCCTCCAAAGCTCTTTTAAATTCCGATTCTAATACTGGATCCCCTATCTCTTCTAAATCGACTCCTGTTTCTTCTTCTATCACATCAGACAAATATTTCTCCTCATAGAGGCTTTCAATGTATTCTTTCCACCTATCTGCTCTCTCCTCTGCATTTAACAGTGGAATTCCCGTTGCACTCTTAATGTTACCACCGTTGCTTTTAATGTCACCAAAGGTTGTTTTGAATTTCCTGTATGCTGAGTCTGTCCTTCCGACAATTATATCTTTTTCGATGTCTTCACATTTTCCCTGCAGCCATTTCGTCTTAGCTTCCCTGCACTTCCTATTTATTTCATTCCTCAGCGACTTGTATTTCTGTATTCCTGATTTTCCCGGAACATGTTTGTACTTCCTCCTTTCATCAATCAACTGAAGTATTTCTTCTGTTACCCATGGTTTCTTCGCAGCTACCTTCTTTGTACCTATGTTTTTCTTCCCAACTTCTGTGATGGCCCTTTCTAGAGATGTCCATTGCTCTTCAACTGTACTGCTTACCGCGCTATTCCTTATTGCTGTATCTATCGCGTTAGAGAACTTCAAACGTATCTCGTCATCCTTAGTACTTCCCTGTCCCACTTCTTTGCGTATTGATTCTTCCTGACAAATGTCTTGAACTTCAGCCTACTCTTCATCACTACTATATTGTGATCTGAGTCTGTATCTGCTCCTGGGTACGCCTTACAATCCAGTATCTGATTTCGGAATCTCTGTCTGACCATGATGTAATCTAATTGAAATCTTCCCGTATCTCCCGGCCTTTTCCAAGTATACCTCCTCCTCTTGTGATTCTTGAACAGGGTATTCGCTATTACTAGCTGAAACTTGTTACAGAACTCAATTAGTCTTTCTCCTCTTTCATTCCTTGTCCCAAGCCCATATTCTCCTGTAACCTTTTCTTCTACTCCTTCCCCTACAACTGCATTCCAGTCGCCCATGACTATTAGATTTTCGTCCCCCTTTACATACTGCATTACCCTTTCAGTATCCTCATACTCTTTCTCTATCTGTTCATCTTCAGCTTGCGACGTCGGCATGTATACCTAAACTATCGTTGTCGGTGTTGGTCTGCTGTCGATTCTGATTAGAACAACCCGGTCACTGAGCTGTTCACAGTAACACACCCTCTGCCCTACCTTCCTATTCATAACGAATCCTACTCCCGTTATACCATTTTCTGCTGCTGTTGATATTACCCGATACTCATCTGACCAGAAATCCTTGTCTTCCTTCCACTTCACTTCACTGACCCCTACTATATCTAGATTGAGCCTCTGCATTTCCCTTTTCAGATTTTCTAGTTTCCCTACCACGTTCAAGCTTCTGACATTCCACGCCCCGACTCGTAGAACGTTATCCTTTCGTTGATTATTCAATCTTTTTCTCATGGTAACCTCCCCCTTGGCAGTCCCCTCCCGGAGATCCGAATGGGGGACTATTCCGGAATCTTTTGCCAACGGAGAGATCATCATGACACTTCTTCAATTACAGGCCACACGTCCTGTGGATACACGTTACGTGTCTTTAATGCAGTGGTTTCCATTGCCTTCTGCATCCTCATGTCGTTGATCATTGCTGATTCTTCCGCCTTTAGGGGCAATTTCCCACCCCTGGGACAAGAGAGTGCCCTGAACCTCTATCCACTCCTCCGCCCTCTTTGACAAAGCCGTTGGCAGAATGAGGCTGACTTCTTATGCCGGAAGTCTTCGGCCGCCAACGCTGATTATTTATCAAAATTCAGGCAGTGGCGGGGATCGAACCCGGGACCGAAGACGTTTTGATTATGGATCAAAGACGCTACCCCTAGACCACGGGTACTGAGTATAATTTAGCAATCCGTCATAAAATTATTGCATCTGGTGTACAAGACATACGAGACAGGCGAAATACCGAGAATTTAAGAGGAATGTAATAATTTCAATTACAAAGAACTCAGGTGCTGACATTTGTCAATATTACCTAACCATCATTTTAATAAGTCACGCTTGTAAAATACTGACACGAGTTATTTACTGAAGAACGGAAAAAACTGGTTAAAATCAATCTTCAGGGCAATTTGAGTTCTGGAGTAATATAGGAACACTTACCGTACAAGGCAGGTTGAAGAAACGCAAACCTGCGTTTATAGCATTTGTAGACTTAGGCCTTTTGACAATAGTGACTAGAATAAACTCTTAGGATTTCTGAAGACAGCAGGGACAAAAAAATACAGTCAATTCCCCAAGAAAGTGTACTCCGTTATCTGAATAAAATAAAAGAGAATATTATAAATATATGTTTACATGAAAATACATGTTATTACTAATTGCACAATTACCTAATAGTTGGTCCAATCGCCACCATTATCGATTACAGCTTGGAGCATTAGATCTCTCTCCGGTCAATCATCTACGTTTTCAACATCTAGATTTCGTTTGATCTACTTCGCAACCAATGTTTTGGCTTCCTAATAATAGCAGCAGGTCCACATGAAAGATTTTGTCCCTTTGGATGATTTACAAGGAACACTGTCTCGTGGCGCTTCAGATATTTTGCACACATTTTAAACCAGAACCGACAAGACAAAACATTCATCTCTCATATTGTTTATCTATACACAGTGCAAAAGCGCATTTATTACAGATTCGAGACCACTGCCAGAGATGTCGCTGCGGACGTTACTTTTAAAATTATGACGTACACTTTCTTCTGGAACTGACTGTACTTGCACCAAAAGATTATTTACAGCTTGTGCGGAAACCAGATTGCTGTTTCAAGAATCAAAGGAGAAAAGAAGGAAGCAGCAGTTGAGGACATGAGACACGGCTACAGCCTATCTCCCATTTTATTCAATCTGTGCGTTGAGAAAGTAGTAAATGAAATGAAAAGACAACTCGGAGACTGAATTAAATTAATTTCAGGGAGAAAAATAAAGTTCTTGAGATTTGCCGATGGTGCTGTTCTATTTTTATCTACTCGACATCTTGGCTTGAAGTCAGCGTAAAATAAATATCTTAACAACTAAACAGATCGCCTTTCAGTTCTCGCAAAATGAGAAAATTCTAGTATTTATATTGCATGTAGCCTTGTTCGAAAGTGAAATATGGGCAACAAGCTGTTGATCCAAAAAGAGAATAGAAGTTTTTGTAATGGGTTACTAAAGAAGAACTTTCCATAGGTAGATCGCGTAACTAACGAGGACGTGCTGTATTGAATTGGGGAGTACTGCATCAGACCAGTCCTCAAACTGAATACCACAACAACAACATTCACTCCCATTGTTTTGGCTCCTTCATGCCGTTTTTATTGTTTCCATCTTCCCGTGATGATCACGCTCAGAATATATCATATATAAAGGACGTAACTGACAGAAGAAAATTTAAATATAGGGGTCAACTTACGTATTTTCAAATCATTTACAGGTAAATACTGAGCGCACTGGACGTTCCTTCATATTCAGTCAGGCTGTAATAAGTCATCAAAATAGTGACGAAAGTAAATATTAAATCAGGTGGAATGAAGAAGACGGTCTCAGAAGGAAGTCACTTCTAAAAAGAACAATAATATTCTAAAACCAGAAAAAGCAGGGTGCGGCCTACTGATGAATGCGACATTAAAAAGCAATCGTGACAAAAGGTGCGACGCAGTGAAAATCACCAAAAAGGTGCCATAGAATAAAATTAGAATGAATAAAGGAACAGTAAAAGGATGTGAAATAAGACTTGTCATTTTAACGTCTTACTAGAAAGGATCTGATACATGTCGGTGAGAACTTACAAGGACGAGATGGACGGCGTGTGAAATTATTGTAAACAATCTGAGTACGAATTTTGGGAGGCGTCCTTAGAATAGACATATAATGTTAAAAGGAAAGTGCAGCAGAATGACAAAGTATAACAAGGCTCAGTTTATTAAATTGTAGGCCGTCAACATTGTAGAGTACATTATAGTACTCAACTCAGTTTGATTATTTAGTATCATTCTGTATGATTCTTCATATTTTGCAGAATCTCAATTTGTTCCAATGTATTTAAAGTTGGTCTTTGGTCTGGCGATCGGTCACATAAACTGACAACGGCCGGGAGAGCAGTTTGCTGACCACATGCCCCTCTGTATCCACCTCTGATGACGGCTGAGGGCTAAGGATGACACGGTGGCCCGTCGGCATCGTTGGACCTTCAAGGTCTGTTCCGGATGTGATTGTTTGTTTGTTTAAGTCTGGTGATGTAAAATTTTTAAGTTACATGACAAATTAGTGATTGCATGTTTCGTAAATGGATACTTAACGCTGATCTGGAATTTGTCACATTTGGGTACTCTCGGAATCTTATCTCGATACTCCTATCTGTGCGTCCTACTTCATTGGGCATTTGTCACAGCGAATTTGGTATGAGGCGGTAGTTGAAAATTTGGGAATTATGGCGGACTCTCTATGGCTGCACATGTCTCCTACCTCACTAGCAAGGAAAAAAGCAGGGGTTACACGTTTCTTTTTTAAAACAGAATCGATCTTATCACATGCCTTGCAGAGATAGTGGAATTTGTGTTAATTGGCTTCATCTTTATCTTTGTCAGTACATCTCAGTGTGACTGAATGCGTATTGTGGGAAGTTAACCCTTTTTTTTTATCATTGTTGGTTCATGTTGACAAAATCAGAATCGTATCCAGTGTTGTAAGTGATACATTGCATAGTACGATATTCGTCTTAAGTCGTCTTTAGGTAGCGCAAGTTGACTCATTCTATAAAGTAAAGACCATGATGCCGCCATTTTGTATGTCACAGGATAATTGGAAGTATAATGAATAAGAAAATCTGAATTACAATTTTTTCTATATATGTCGAATTGAACCGCTGAGTTCTGTAATGTGATCCCTAAATCCTAAAAAATTTTCAAATTTGATATACTTGTATTTCAGAGTGACATCTAAATTAGCCAGTATTTCATTAATTTTATCAAGCGATCTGTCGCTAAGGGTGTGAAAGTGTTACATCCGCAGAGTTTGACAGGACATATCAGAATTTTGCTCACGTTTTACTAGACCTTAAAGACTAGCTCAAAGTTCAGAGATTGGAAAATGAACCTTTTAGGAAACGGTCTCTCCTGTATTATACACGGAACTCGCACACAACGACAAATAAGTATGCTTACGATACATGCTGCTTCGGCTATATATAGCGGTAAAATTTCAACTGCTGAGCGTAGTGAAGTAACAGTTCCAGTGAACAAACATACTGTGAGGCCCCAAATAGCACACACCTTTCTAAGCCAAGTCTTCCTATTGCCACTGATGCAGAAACAGTGCATAATTATAGATGCTAAATTCGAGGAACATCACGCCCTGATCGTTCAGGCAGATAAAGGCAAATCTGATGTCGTAGTTAATGAAGCTCACTGCGTTCAAAATGTTGAACAATGTTTTTTACTGAGAATCATATACGAGGGTTGGAATTTAAATAGTGGCAACTGTTTATTCACAGCCGATACAAAAGAGTTACATCTTTGCATCTGTTACTGTCCTTCAAAGTAGTCACCAGCGTTGTGTACAACCAGTTGCCAGCGATGTGGAAGGAGTCGTATACCGTTAGCAAAGCCTGTTCTGTTGATGGTGCGAATAGAGGGGTCTACTGCCTGTCGAATCTCTGGAACAGTTCTGAAGCGAATGCAACGAAGTGGTTCCTTCATCTTCGGAATCAAATCAAAGTCACAAGGACTTAAGTGCGGGAAGTACGGTGGATGGTACAGTACTTCCCAGTCTCATCGACCGAACAGAGCAGCCACAGCTTGCGCTGTATGCACCCGCACATTGTCGTGCAAAATGATGGGTGGGTTGCACAGAAAGTGTCGCCGCTTCTTTCGCAAAGCTGGTCGCAGGTGATGCCCCAAAAACGAACAGTAATACTGTGGATTGACGGTCTACCGTGGAGAAACACAGTCGTACACGAGATCATCATAACTTTCACCATACTGAGTCTATGACGCACTTTCGACTTTCGCGGCGACCCATAATGACGCCATTCGTTGGACTGGCGTTTCAGTTTTGGCCCTTACGATGTGGTCCATGTCTCATCCAGTGCTACTATACGGCATAAGAAAGCCTCTCCTTCGCGCTCATTGCGTCTGAGCAGCGTCGTAACGCATCGATTTTTGCATTTCCGTCAAGTCATGCAGAACCCATCGTGTTGCAATTTTTCGCATGCCATGGAGTTCCTTCAGGATGCGAAGCACAATCGTATGCGCTAATCCGGTTCAGTGGGCGAGCTCACGAATCGTATGGCGTCGATCACTGTCCACTAACGAGGCAACAGCATGCACTTCTTCTTCAGAGACGCTAGGACGACCTGTCCGACGCATGTCTGGCACAGTTTGCCGACCTTCGTTGAAGGCTTTTACCCAACGTGCCACTGTTCTGTACGGCAATGCCGATTCCTGGCACGCCTCTTGAAGACCTTGATGACACTGTCGTGCTTTACGACCTCTGGCACATTCAATCTTGATCCAATTCTTTGTTCCTGTTTCGAAAACATAGTGACACCGTTACGTTACATCACTCGCTCACAAGTGCGATTGTGCGCACGCCGAAGACACGGGACGGGCGAGTCCATTTGCTCGGAGGTAAGGTAGTTATGTGAACAACGTGTGCTGTCAGCGACAATAGTAGATTTCATTGCATAGTGTCTCCATAGCAGTGTTGCCACTATTTAAGTTACAACATACGTAGTTCAGTTTAAGTACGCTCCCACTTCTAAATATATCGCTACTTCAAAAGATACGCTCAATAAGAATAGTGGTTTCTTCAATAAGTTCCAAATAATGCAAAAAAATGAACATTATTCCAAAACCTTGAGTCACTGTTGAGCTCCATAAAAATAATTTTCCCGCAAGACTAATATTTAATGCGACAGAAGGGGTGCCTACTTCACTAAAAAGAAAAATTACTGAATATCTAAACTGATATTATCAGCACCCTATCAATTAAAACGTACATAACAGAGATTATTTTACTGAGAAGTTTAAAAAAATATATCTATCCCATGTTGATCACAAATTGCGTCGTTAGACATTTAAAAAGATTTCAAATAACTTCCGGGAATTCAGCCAGGTAACACTTTCAGCAACCGCCGATATTTCGGCGGGAGAACACCCCGCCATTTTGAAGGCAAACTGCAACGGACAGGCGGCGTACATGCAAATTTATTACCTCGGTTCTCCGACAGAAGCAGGAAAGATAACACACACACACACACACTGAACACTAGTGCCACTAAAGATGACCAAAGTCAGAGCTATCGATAGTGAGACTATGAATTCGCAGGTGAGGCAGCATTGACTCTGTTCCTCTGTTTTTTGACAAGGGAGAGAGCCGGATCCCAAACAGAGTTTAAACAGAAACCTCCATCCCTGTTAACGAGGTTGCTCGCTAATTTAATCTCAACTGCCTCCCTAATGACACTGTCCCAATAGCTGGACGTGCATGCCAATATCTCGGTGTTATTATATAACATGGGGTGACCAGTATCCAAGCAATGTTCGGCAATAGCAGATCTATTTGGCTGCTGTAATCGTGTGTGCCGTTTATGCTCAGTACATCTGTCCTCCACGGTCCTGATAGTTTGACCAATATATGCCATGCCGCAGCTACAAGGAATACGATATACACCCGCCTTACGCAGTCCAAGATCATCCTTAACGGAACTCAAAAGTGCTCTAATTTTAGATGGAGGTCGGAAAACACATTTCACATCGTATTTCCGTAAAATACGACCGATCTTATTGGACGTGTTTCCTACGTAAGGCAAAAAGGCAGTAGACTTAGGTGTTGACTCAGAATTATCATCAATCACCCGATGTACAGTTGGTCGATAGCGCAACGCACGTTCAATCTGTCTATCACTATAACCATTTTGACGAAATGTAACTTCAAGATGCGACAGCTCAGCTGGCAAAGTCTCAGCGTCAGAAACGACATGTGCCCTGTGTACCAAGGTACGAAGTACCCCTTCACGCTGAGCCGAATGGTGACAACTATTAGCTTGTAAGTACAAGTCGGTGTGAGTACGTTTCCTGTAGACTGCATGTCCCAATGATCCATCATCCTTCCTCCTAACCAACACGTCGAGAAAGGGAAGGCAACCATCCTCTTCCACCTCCATCGTAAAACGAATGTTCGGGTGGATCGAGTTCAGATGTTCTAGAAAGACTTTCAAATTCTCCCTACCGTGAGGCCAAACAACGAAGGTATCGTCAACGTATCTAAAGAAACAGGCGGGTTTTAAAGGCGCCGACTCCAATGCACGTTCCTCGAAGTCTTCCATAAATAAATTTGCGATCACAGGAGACAACGGACTACCCATCGCAACTCCATCTGTCTGCTCGTAATACTGGTCATTAAATAAAAAGTAAGTTATTTGAAAGTTGTATACGCCAGGAGAAACTCAGGTCTCACATTTAAAAAGATGTGTACCAACATTCCCTTAGACCAAGTAGCAGACATTATCTTTTACAGCTTATGTATCCTTACCAACAAACAGCTTGAAATTAGTGAAGTGCTGGCTGTTTTAGATATCTCTTTGAAATATAACCATTTGTAATTTGGAAATGATACATATATTCAAAAAGACAGATTACCAGTGGGATCCACACTTGCTAACTGTCTTGTAATATGTATTTATGACTACACCTGAATACTATTAACAACCAATTTTCCTCATTACGCTAACAAGATTGTACTGTGGTGCTGATACGTCGATGATGTTCTTCTTGCATATCAGGGTGCTAAAGAAGAAAGTAATAATTCTATTGAAGAGATAAATGGACTTCATCACAAAATTAAATCCAGCATGCAAAGTAATGTAGAAGGATCCCTTCCTCTTATTAGGATTGAAGGATCACATTCCAAGACTCAACAGCTGAATTTGATGTATGTAGGAAAAATTACTATTCCAAATCACGTTATTCACTGTACTTACAATCATCCCACGACGTATAGAATAGTGGCATTCCGGTCTTTACTTTATTGAAAGTGTCAAGCTTCCCTGTATAAAGACGCCTTCGAAAAAGAATGTCGTACTATCCGGTACATCGATTACAACAACGGATTCGCTACTGATTTTGTCAACAACATGAACAACGATATTTTTAAAAGTTTAGGGCCACCTTTCCACAACAGGCATTCAGTCACGCGACATGTACTGACAAGGATAAAGTTGAAGCCATTTACCATAGATTTCACTATCTCTGCAAGGCTTCTGATAAGATCGGTTATATTTTAAAAAGAAAACTATAAGCACTCGTTTTTCATTTCTAAGGTAGGAGAGATGTATAGCCATAGGGGGCCCGTCACAATTCCCAAATTTTCAACTATCAGCTAATAGCGAATTCGCTGTGACAACTGCCCAATGCCGTACGTAGGACAGGCGCTTCGAGCTGAGATTCAAAGAGTACCTAATTCTTACAAATTCCAGATCAGCATTAAGAAACCATTTACGAGAAAAAATACCATCACTAATTTGTCACGTAAATTAAAAATTTTACATCCTCACCCCAGGGGCTAAGTATAAAAACATTGGAACAGATTGAGATTCTGAGAAATACGAAGAGTCGTACAGATGGTATACAAAGTAGACAAACTGAATTGAAGCACTTCAATGTATTCTCCAATGTTGATTGTCTACAATGCAATTAAAAGATCCTTGTTATACTTTAACGAAGATTTTGCTTTCTTTTTATCATTTTATGTCTATTCTAAGGACGGCTCCCATTATTCTTATTTAGGATATATACAATAATTTTACACGCCGTCCATCTCTTCCTGGAAAACCGTGCCTGCCTGTTTACTTGTTACTGACGTATATATACGAGCTCAGTACTCTGCCGGCATCTGCCCAGGACGGTTCTCACCGACATGAACCATAACCGTTCAGTGACACTTTAAAATACCAAGCCTTATTTTGTATCTTTTTGCTATTCCTTTATTCATTCCAATTTTATTCTGCGGCCCCTTTTTGGTGCCTTTTCACTGCGTCCTGGCTTTCATCGGCAGCCCCCGGTTTTTCTGGTTTTAAATTATTATTGTTGATTTTAGAACTGATTTCCTTCTGAGACCATCTTCTTCATTCCGCCTGATTTTTTACTCTTCTCACTATTTTGGTTATATCACAACCCTACTGGAAATGAAAGAACCTCCATTGCGCTTAATTTTTGCCTGAAAATGATCTGAAAATAAGTAAGTTGACTCCTATATTTAAATTTTCTTCTGTCAGTTACGTCCTTTATATGTGATGTTATCTCCTTCTCCCTAGATTCTTGCCGTTCAAAAAAAATATTTTATAATTTTCTAATTGTTTTATAATTCGTAATTCCCTCGTCTGCTATTCTTTTTTCTTTAGATGTACCTGAAGATGCAATTCTAACGTTGTGAAACCGGTTGTACTATTAAAAGATCATGCATCAACTGTTTGCGGTTTATTTTTCAAGAACGCAAACCTTCAGCTGCGGATGCTGATATTATGAAGTGCGATTTCTCCACGTTAATTCCTACTCCACTAGATCTCTGATATGCGCTGAGTATACGTTAGCTGCAATTATCGATTCTGGCACACTATTTCAAATTGGACTAAGGTCATCTGCTTACGTGTTTGCTTGTAAATACAGCTTGTGGCCAGTGCGGTCAGTAACCTGCAGAGTGTTAGTTCAGACCCTGTTGCATATTCGGAAGCTGACAATGGGAACACCTGACGGAGGGTATCTGTAACTTCGTCTACTCGGAAAGATTATCCTTAAATTGTAGTCGGGTGAACGCACTTAGTACACATACATGGATGATTTCAACTAATTTATCAAATTCCGAATGAAGCGACAAGATTACTGGTAGCAATCACTATTTATTTGCACAGCACGTTTCGAAGCTTTAAACCTCTATCATCATTTGGATTTATGTGGATTAACATAGCGTGTGTGTACGTTGTATTACGACTTTGTAGTAACCTGTGGCGCTGTCTTGTAGAGAAGTAAAGCAAAATACCATTTCAGTACAGTTCTCGTAGGTTTTTGGAGGTCCACTTTAAGTAAAAGACTTCCACAAAACTTCTGTAAATACGTAAACAGTGATTAGTAGCAGTAATCTTGTGGTTTCATGTATATCAGTAACAGTCAGGGTACAGCCTAACCCAAATGTTCGCATCAAACGCTTTTTTGAAAATCGAGAAATGTAATCGTAAAGTTTATTGGACTTCACACGTAAGGTGGACGAGGTCTGGACTGACTATCAACATATCAGTTTGGTAACATCCAGGGACCGTGGATTTGTGGTACTGTCTTAAAACTCTTGGCGATCCAGATATGACTCACAAAGCGTCCTAGCATCAAATCTGCCACTATCACTCTTCTTCTCACTGCCACCGAAATTCTATAATCTGAGTTCGAGGCCCGACTCGAATCACAGTGTTAGTCAACCAGGAAGTTCATTAAGAGCGAGCCTGCCACTTGTTTGACTGCTGACGTCAGCTGCAACACAGTGCGAGGCGCCGCTGCCGGCGTCGCGGAGTGCTGTGCTTTGTTAGCGAGAACAGGTATCTCGTTATCGCGCCAAGGTCAGCTCAGTGATAAGTAGTGGCAGAAGGAAGGAGGCCCGCGCACTGTGTGGTGGGAGGCTCAGTGAGGCCGCGCTGGCAAACGTCTGCTGCCGGAGGCGATACAGGTAACGGCCGCTCGTTCACACACTCCACTAGTGGCCACGATAGTTTTACTTCTTATGGGGGTATGACAGTCATGTACAATTGATTAAATAATAACACAATCGCAATCTGACTATTCTTTTTTTTTGAGTTTGGGCACTATTAAAATTTCGGCACCATAATATTTTCAAGTCGTAGTATAGTTGTTGGATCACTTTAAAATACCTGTTGTTGTTATTGTCTTCATTTCGAAGATACCTACACCTACGTTGCGATTCCCCGATGATGTTACCAACTTTCAAGGATGATAGACAGCCGGCCGCGGTGGTCTCGCGGTTCTAGGCGCGCAGTCCGGAGCCGCGCGACTGCTACGGTCGCAGGTTCCAATCCTGCCTCGGGCATGGATGTGTGTGATGTCGTTAGGTTAGTTAGGTTTACCTAGTTCTAAGTTCTAGGGGACTGATGACCTAAGATGTTAAGTCCCATAGTGCTCAGAGCCATTTGAACCATTTTTTGATGATGGACAAGGGTAAATGTATCAATTTGAGGTGACGAACCCTGGTCCGGAAACGATATAGTCGAAAGTCATACCGAAAATCGTACTTGTACCACTGACAGTGGAATACATGTACCGGTAATGTTGTTGCTAAGATTATAGCGTAGGCAGTAGTATGGACCAAGCCAAGAAAAAACGTTTAGTAAATATGGGCTCTAAAATGCATACTTTAGGAGCCAAGGGTACTTATTCGTTTTAGATACTGGGAAAAACATCTCTTCAACTGGAAAGTCTTTGGTTTCCATTTATTTAAAGGACTCAGTGTGGACCAAATCGAGAAAAAAATGCTCAGTTAATCAGTACTTTAAATGCTATGAGCACGTGTTCAACTTCGATGCTGTTAAACACATCTCTTCTGTTGAACGAGTGCCCATAGCTTTTAAAATGTTCATTTTAGAGGCCATGATCAAGGGATTTCTTTTTTAATGTTACTTATCATCCGTCTTGATTGCAAAATTTTATTTATGTATATGACCGGTTTCGGTTCGTTCAGAACCATCTTCCAATCTGATATTTCATTTATACAGGAGTAACCCGTCCAAATCCAGCAACTTTCACATGCTGTGTCACAGTGTAAGTCTACCAGGACATGTGACACAGCATGTGAAAGTTGCTGGATTTGGACGGGTTACTCCTGTAACTGAAATATCAGATCTGAAGATGGTTCTGAACGAACCGAACCGGTCATATGAAAAAAAAATTTGCAATCAAGACGGATTATAAGTAACATTATACAATCACTGATTGCTGCTATCCCATCAGACATTATGTCTGTTTTTGCAAAGGATGTCTTTTTCTTGTTTTTGTCTATTCTGCCTAAAAAAAAAGGAGGTTGCAGTACAAAAGAAGTGTTTCACGCTGTCGGAGATGCACAAGTGCTGATAGCTATGAAGGCCCACTTTTTACACCCCAAATTTAGTACACTTTTCTCCTTGTTTTTGTCCATACTACCACCGCTGAAAGTTGACGACCCTCCAGTCATAGCAAAAACAGTACCAGTATTTATATTCCACTGTCAGAAGTGTTAGAAAAAAATGGCTCTGAACACTATGGGACTCAACTGCTGAGGTCATTAGTCCCCTAGAACTTAGAACTAGTTAAACCTAACTAACCTAAGGACATCACATACATCCATGCCCGAGGCAGGATTCGAACCTGCGACCGTAGCGGTCTTGCGGTTCCAGACTGCAGTGCCTTTAACCGCACGGCCACTTCGGCCGGCAGAAGTGTTAGAACCATTTTCGCTTATAACTTTGCACTCGGTCATTTCAGGACCAGCATCTCATTTACCTGAAATTGATGCATTTACCCATCATCCCTGAAATTTTGTAACATCACCACGGAATCACCCTGTATACTCCGCAATCCATTTTTCGCTGTGTGACGGAGGGTACTTCGTGTACCACTCACACTTCTCCCCTTTTCTTATTCCAGTTGCGAATGGTTCGCGATAAGAACGATTGCTGATAATCATACATTTGGGTTCTAATGTCTGTAATTTTACCTTCACGGTCTTTTCGGAAGATATACGAAGGATGAAACAATACATTGGCTGACTCTTCTAGCAATGTACACTCTCGGCAATCTGACAGTAAATCACAGCAGGATGCAGAACACCTATCTTGCAGTGTCTGCCACTGCAGTAGGCTGAGCAACTTCGTGTCGCTTTCGCGCTTACTAAACGAACTTGAAAATAAACGCTCTTGTCTGTTTCCTCTATCAATGCTATCGTATCTGGCATTCAAGTATTGATCGATTCTTCCCACGAATCTCTGTCATCCGCCTTACCTGCGATTAGTTTCATGTGGTCTTACCACATTAAATCGTTCCGTACGTATTTTCCTAGATATTTTATCAACATAACTGCTTCCAGCAATTGTTATAAAGTCGCATAATCGTACAATAATGGGTTTTTCTCAGTATTTTTGCGTCTTATATCAGATTCGTCTATGATGAGATCAGTTACCACTTCTTGCACGCGATACGTTACTTGTGTTTATGTTGAGGATTAGCTACCCTTCCCTGAACCAAGCGTTGATCTTCAGGTCTTCCTTTATTTCGCTAGTCTTCAAGCTTTACTACAGCACCACCCGTGAAAAGCCTTGTGGAACTTATGACCTTATCCTCAACGTCATTTACATATACTTGGAAAATGCTCTCACTACACTCCATTGGGGAGTTACTTTTACGTCTGAAGATTTCTCTACATCTACATCTATATGGAGACTCTGCAAATCACATTTAAGTGCCTTGCAGAGGATTCATCGAACCACCTTCACAACAGTTCTCTATTATTCCAATCTCGAACAGCTCACGGAAAAAACGAACACCCATACATTTCGGTGCGAGCTCTTATTCCCCTTATTTTATTATGATGACAATTTCTCCCTGTATAGGTCGGCGTCAACAAATTATTTTTGCATTTGGAGGAGAAAGTTGGTGGTGAAATTTGGTGAGAAGATTCCGCTGCATCGAAAAACGCCTTTGTTTTAATTATGTAGGCTACACCCGAAAATCCTATATCATGTCAGTGACACTATCTCCCATATTTCGTGATAATACAAAACGTGCTGCCCTTCTTTGAACTTTCTCGATGTACTCCGTCAATCCTATCTGGTAAGGAACCCAAACCGCGCAGCAGTATTCTAAAAGAGGACGGACAAGCGTAGTGTAGGCAATCTCTTTAGGAGATCTGTTACATTTTCTAAGTGCCCTGCGAATAAAACGCAGTCCGCTGAGAATGACATGCTGTATTTTGTAGGTTAAAAACTCTCCAGTCCAGCCACACATATGATCTGTTATTTCCTATGGTCGTATTTTGTTCACTGGCCGGCTGTGCTGGACTGTAGCGAACACCTTATTGAAGTAAAGGAACACCGCATCAGTCTGGGCGACGGAACGTATTCAATGCTTTCTGGCTTTCATGTAGGAACAGAGCAACTGGTGTTTCCGGAACCCATGTTAATTCCTACAGAGATTTATGGGCTCCAGAGATATCATAATGCGCAAGCATAAAATATGTTTCAAAATTCTACAACAAACCCACGTCAAAGATATAGGCCAACAGTTTTGTACATGAAACTACTTGCCAGATTAAATCTGTGTGCCCGACCGAGACTCGAACTCGGGACCTTTGCCTTTCGCGGGCAAGTGCTCTACCATCTGAGCTACCGAAGCACGACTCACGGCCGGTACTTACAGATTTACTTCTGCCAGTATCTCGTCTCCTACGTTCCAAACTTAACAGAAGCTCTCCTGCGAACCTTGCAGAACTAGCACTCCTGAAAGAAAGGATATTGCGAAGACATGGCTTAGCCACAGCCTGGGGGCTCCTGCAGGAAATGCCTAAATTGCCTAAATTGCATTATTGTCCAAAAGGGAATAAAGGAACTTTGAAATGGAGAATGTGTTATCATTTAGAGGCTTACAGGGAGGCTCTCATCTAAAAGTGTCCGCAGCTCGTGGTCTAGTGGCTAGCATTGGTATGTCTACTTTTTCGGGTCGCGTGTTTGATTCTCAGCCGTGTCGGGGATTTCGTCAGCTCGAGAACTGGATGTTAGTGCTGTCTTGTTAATGCCATCTCGTCATGAAAGCGTAAGTCGCCTGCGTGACGTCAAATATCGGCCCAGTTACTTTAATGTGGTCACAACCTACGTTCGACGTCAACGTTCAATAACCACTCATAGATGGCAGCTGGCAGCCCGAGCAACGGAGAGTATCTGGGAGAAGCGGAAAACAGTGCAGTCGATGTCGTAATGCGGAATTGGAGAGATTTATATAACGTCCGACAGGGCAATGTCATTGGGTTACGGATCAAGGGCTTAAGCATTTCCTAAACGGCTAAGGCTATAAACTGTACTAGTGCCGTCGTGGTTAAAGTATACCACAAACGGAAAAATCGCGCAATCGGAAACCGGCGTCAAGGCAACTATGGTACAACATAACAAGGGTGAACGACGGATTCTGAGATGTGAATGGGCCAATAAACGTGCAACTGTTGGGCAGCTTCTCGCCCAGATGAACCAAGGGGCTGCCAACATGTCTCCTGAATGACCGTTTTCCGAACGTTGCTGTCTAGGGCCTCTGCAACAGGCGCCTGATTCGTGCACTCATGCTGACTGCTGTTCGTCACCAACTAAGGCTCGAATTTTCACGCCAACACCGCAACTGCATTTCCACTGAGTGATGACAGGTGGTCTTTCCAGATGAATCACATTTTATGCTCCATCGTTCAGATGACCGTTGTCTTGAACGGCGTGAAACGTTTGAAAGCAAACACCGTGCGACATCGGAAGTGTCCCGGCCGGACGAGGGGACGTTCGGTCTGCGGTATGTTTTCGTAGCATTCCCTGGCTGGTCTCGCCGCACTGAAAGGCACATTGAATCACGCAAGTACGTATCTATCCCTGGGGACCATGTCCACCCCTGCATGCAGTTTGCTTTTCCTCAGCGCGATGGCGTCAATCAGCGGGTCAATGCAACGTGTCACACAGCACGCAGTGTACGTGCGTCGTTCGAAGATCACCAGGATACGTTTACCTCACTCGTCTGGACACCAAACTGCCCGCATTTAAACCCAATCGGGGTTGGTTGGTTGGTTTTGGGGAAGGAGACCAGACAGCGTGGTCATCGGTCTCATCGGATTAGGGAAGGATGGGGAAGGAAGTCGGCCGTGCCCTTTCAGAGGAACCATCCCGGCATTTGCCTGGAGTGATTTAGGGAAATCACGGAAAACCTAAATCAGGATGGCCGGACGCGGGATTGAACCGTCGTCCTCCCGAATGCGAGTCCAGTGTCTAACCACTGCGCCACCTCGCTCGGTCACCCAATCGGGAATCTGCGGGACCACCTCAATCGAGCCTTACGGGCCATGATCCTTAACCGACAAACCTAGGCTAACGGGCCACGGCACTGGTGGCGTCATCGCTCCAAATCCCAAACTTCCAGAACCTCATTGACTCTCTTCCTTTACGTCTCGCAGCGGTCCGCCCTGCAAAAGGTTGTTATCCCGGCTTTCGACAGGTGACCGCAATAATGTGACTGGACGATGTAGAAAGACTTGCAGTAGGCATCTGAATTACCCCAGACGGCGTTTCCCGGCCAATGATGCCATTTGATCATTTCATTTAAAAATTACCGAACAGTTAACGAGACTGCTGGCATTGACTATTTCAAGTAATATGTACTTCCTCAATACTGCCACGTTGTCTTTCAATTCTCTGGGTCATTTTGAGAGCAGAGAAATCCCAAGGGCGGTCACTGCCTCACAAGTGCTTTAACCTTACAATATTGTTGAATATGAGGTGATCTCTACACTGATCTAAAATGTTTTGTAATCTGTGCTGAAGCTTAGTGCCAAATTTGTTTATGTTTACAGATGACTCATCTTTTCCTGAGTTCTTGACTAGACCGTTCTAAGAAATAACACAATAGCTGTTCTGAACGGTTACTACTTACGTATCTTAGTGAAACTTCCCCTTTAGAAAAATTTATACACGACTGTCCTTAAACTGACGCACAATATTTTTAGCGCAACGCAATCTGACTTTCAATAATCTCTACAAGAGAACGGCCCTGACTAACATTAACCTGTACTTTTCACAAATCACTTACCTCACAAAAATCTTGGTTACTCCCCCTACTGCAATACAGCAAGCGCCACTACTGCCAGCTAAATAAAAGATTCAAACTATGGAAGGCACTAACTACTAATAGGGATAGTTAGCAAATGAAAGATATTAATAGAGAACAAACAATGTATTTACCTTGATATCATCATATATATATATATATATATATATATATATATATATATATATATATATATATATATATAGCAGTTCAAGACAAATTTCAAAACTCCCCCATCTCTCTCCCCACATCCACCACTGCTGGCGGCTCACCTCCAACTGCGCAACGCCACGCGCTGCTCCCAGCCAGCTGCCTAACACTACAATGGCGAGTATTACAACAATGCAAAGCAGCCACAGACTGCACACAGCACAGCCAGTGATTTTCATACAGAGGTGGCGTTACCAAAAAAAACCTAAACAGCCTACTTACATTAGATTTAGGGGCCGTCGATTAATTGATTCCCTCCCTGGTCCCACCAACACCTACTACATACCAAACAGCCATCCTTACACAAATTTTTTACGTCTCTAAGCAGTAATGCTTAAATATCATAGAGAAAAGGTCTGCTTTGACCCATTTTTAATGAACATTTGCATCTATTGATGAATTGCGTGAACCATTGTTTATCTAAAGTGTTACTGTGCGATCAAAAAAGGACGAAATACGATAATTCGCGAGTAAGCTACTCATTTAAACTCTATATGTGTTGCACATGTTGATATTTTTCTGATATTTGGTGATAAATAAGAATTTTTTGCAGCCAAGACCATCTATTGAAATATTTTTATTTCTTCAGCAGCCGGTTTCGACGGAGTCTTGCTGTTATTTTCGGATCTTCTGGAAATTATGTTACTGTGCGTAAATCGCAAGACAGGAACACACTCCACTTATAAAATAAAGCCGGCACATTGACTTGTTAAACAAAGGAGTCAATAAAAAGTTTATAGCATCACTTTCTTAATGGGCATTAGCTATAATGTCTACACGGACGAAATCGCCACCACTCCGGGACAAATTGTAGACTTCTTATTTACTTCGTTTTATGTTTTTGGTTTTGTTTTATTAATGGAGTATGCTCTCGATATGGTTGTGCAATTTATGCACAGTAATATTATTTCCAGGCGATCCGAAGATAACAGCTATACTCTGTCGAAACGGTCATTGAGAAAATAAAAATATTTCAACACGCAATCTTGGGTGCAAAAATTCTTATTTATCATCATTTGAACTCGGTACGATCACAAACTCCTCTCTTTCGCAGTCGGGACATTTACAGGCAGTCAACACGGTATGGATGAGTGGCTAAGAAATGAAGCCTACTCCCATTATCAAGAGGAACTTAATGTATTAGCCTTTGGGGGTAGATACTGAGACGCAGGCACAACAACGCAAATTCGTAAATAATTATCTTCTTTGCAATGACAAGCCCAGTGCTCACTAAACTTTAACGTTGGTTCGGACTTCCGCTAAGGTATAACTCCTGTTCAGTGTGTTCATTGATATAGTACCTATAGTTTTTACACTTTGTTAGGAAACACAGGTTATTTCTTTTTTAGAAGGCACGTAGTTACTTCGTTCGCATGTGATCAGTTCCGCCACGAAGCGCACACCGTTATCGCAAGCACAGAGATCAAGTTGTCATGGTGTCGAGTGCCAAAAGCAAATCAACAACTATTGCCTTCTCTTCCGCCGCAGTCTTATATGCAGCGACAGTGAATAATAATACGAACAGAAAACGTCCGTTGTAAGTGGAACAAAAACGGTTAAACAGACGATAGTTCTGCGTCGGACACACAGTTTTAATCTGCCAGGAAGTTTCAGACGATAGGAAAGATTAAGCTTTACATTTCGTCGAGAAATATTTCTTTTCCAGGACGTATCACTGAACGTAATAAAAATACTGTACCAAATTTTCTTCCGTGAAAATAAATAACGCCGGCCGCTGTGGCCAAGCGGTTCTAGGCGTTTGAGTTCAGAACAGCGCTGCTGCTACGGTCGCAGGTTCGAATCCTGCCTCGGGTATGGACGCGTGTGATGTCTTTAGGTTAGTCAGGTTTAAGTAGTTCTAAGTCTAGGGGACTCTTGACCTCAAGTGTTAAGTCACATAGGGCTTAGAGCAATTTGAACCTTTTTTTTTAAATAAATAACAGTTTTCCCGTGAAAACGATAGTCTGTGTTTATTCCGAAATCCCATGATAACTGTATGTCAGACGCACTGCTCGTATCTGACAAGCTCGTGTCCACAAAACAAAGTCTGTCTGATGTGCAACCATCCTCACACTGCCAGTACCACTCCTGTATTGCGCCTCAACGGCACGTCTTTCGCTGCACTGCTGTGGTAACAGAATTTCTAATTCCCTCCTCTGCTGTCTACAGCTTCCCCTCCTTTAACATACTGTACAGCATATTTCGTTGTATCACCTTCCATGGTGTCGTAATTACCCCTACTTTTTCAATTAAACCACTCACGTGATCTTTGCAAAAAATCGCGATATTCCGTCTTCTTTCCCCTCGAAATCACATTGACGGCGCGATGCAGAAGCTCTGTAGTGGCCAAGTGTGGACTATCTTGAAAGCATACGTGTGAATGAATACCTCAGCTTGTATCGGCAGCGTTGGTATAACATCGTAAGCGCTTTCAGGCATGGATTTCCTAACCTACCGTTCCGCGCAACGTACAAAAGCAAGGTTGGGGTAGCGTCTTTAGGAAAACAAAAGTAGCGGAAAGTGGTCGAAATAAATCAGGTGATGGTGAGGCAATTAAAAAGTGTAACACAAAAGCAGTAGATGAGTTTTGTTATTCGAGTAGAAAAATAGCTGATAATGGTCGAAGTACAGAGTATATGAAATGCAGACTAGTGATAGCAAGGAAACCATTTCCGAAAGAGAAAAATTTGTTGACATCCATTATAACTTCAAATGTTAGAAAGTCATTTCTGAATTTGTCGTTTGTGTGGAGTGTACCTTTTCTGCAATTGAAACGTCGGCAATAAACAGTTCTCAAAAGAAGAGAATTGGAGCTTTCGGAAAGGGTAGTGCAGAAGAATGCTGAAGATTAAGGGGGAAGATTGGGTAAATATGGAGGAGACACTGCATCGAACTGGAAACAACAGAACTTTGTGGTATAACCTGACTAAAAGAGTGGATCGGTTGATGGGACACCCTATAAGGCATCAAAGAATCTTTAAGTGTGGGATGTTGGAGGTATAAAACTGTTGGGGGAGGAACTGGCCTCGATCAGAGTAAGGGAGGTTCAAATGGGTGTAGGTTGCAGTAGCAATGTGGAGATGAATAGGCTTGCACAGTACAGGGTACGGTGGAGAGCTGCACCAAACCGGTATTCGGATTGATGACCCCCAACAACAAGTAGACATTAGCTATTCATCCACGACCAATGTTCATCTCAAGGTACTCAGTTTAGGATCCTGTACCATCACGATTACTTTGAGTCTGAAGGTTTTGGTGACGCTGAAGATGAGCGTCTAATGCATCAGGTGACAGCGTTCTGTCGCCCAGGTCTCTGTGTCTCCTATATGTTACACCCCTGCCGGCGTTTAAGTGCACGCGAGCTGTCGTCAGGTATACGACCTTAATCTCCGCGCCAGGCGGAACACCTCGTAAACAAGATTATCTGTAACGCTCCTCGCCGTCTTTCGTCATCGCGAAAGCTTAGCGCAACTCGTGTTACACCGCAGAAATCTCTGTGAGGAACAACACTTTAGATCATGCGAGCCACGGCATTACACTATTTAAATACTGCAATTACTTTTTATAAATAATTAGTATTTTGATTAATTTGACTGTCATAAATATTTTCCTGCTTCGTACTAATCATTCCATGGCTTCGTATCGTCGGGGAAGAAACAATACCACGTAAGTAGCAAAACAGAATTTTCCAGGAGAAAGAAAAAAACTGTCTAGAATACCTGCTACGTTTCGTAAGGACATGAAATTTGCATTGTTGCACTACAATGGTATTCCGGATCGTAACAAAAAGTGAGACAAAGAAAATGCTCTTTATAAAGCATAATTACGGCAAATACGTGGGACTGTCCCGGTATTTATGAAAGAGGAACATTACTGACACGGTATTGGTTTATGAGTCTCCTGTACGACTTACCACTTTTACGTTGTTTTTTGGTGCTGAAAAAGACTTTATTGAAAGACTACATGGAAAAACTTCAAATATACATCCGGTTCACATAGGTCTGATAATGTCAACAGATTTCTTCAAGAAAAAACTGCCGAAAAGAACTACACCGCGCTGTCACTCCTGAGACAGTAACGTCCAACATGATGATCATTCCTAAGGAATGCTGTCATAACAGCAATGACAGTGCTTAGCATCAACGGCTTTAAGTTCTTGTAAATGATCCCATTTGGCTTTCCTGATTTCCAGTCTTCCTTTCTACAGTTTCGGGAAGCAAACTTCTGCAGAAATTTTTCTCGGTCGTCTTGGTATTTCTTGCCGCACTTCGTTGAAAGTGCGCTTGTAGTAAATAATACCATCTGGACGTTACTGCATCGCTCTCAGTTCCGTAACTGTTGGCTCATTCTTTGCAGCTCTTCCAGACCTAATTGAGTCACACAGCCACAAAATTATCTTTGCATACTTAGTGAAAAATTAATAATCTACGTAATGAACTTCGTAAGGTCGTAGCTTTCTTCTCACCTCTTTAGATATCAAGGCATGTTGCCTAGGAAGTGTAACTTCAGTCTTCTGAACATGCACTCTATAGAACTGTGGACTGAGTCACATTCCATTTGAGTATGACCTTTCTCCAAAACCTTTTGCGTAATCAATACTCCTGAATCAATTACTAATATTAAAACAGCGTTTGATAATATCACGTTTCTGGTCAGAGATCTGCAGCCATCAGAATGCAAAATGACTGGGACAGGATTTTCCTTAATCGTTTTCGGTAGTGTATCCACGATACGCGAGGCAAAACTTGATGCAACCAGTTCACCTTGCGTTTCATGGAACCAGTAACAAACTGCATCATGATTTTCTAAATTATGCATTGTAAAGTTATGGGCAGCCAAATTTGTTTTGTAATATACTACACTTGCCTGTAAAAATGCTGCTACTTTCACGCCCTGTAAGTCCATGTTCTAGACTAAGCAGATCTTCTTACTACCTAATTCTTTCCGAAACCTTAGCCGCTCTTTACGTTGTATGTGCTGCTTTCACAAGCCTTCACTCAAGTTTCCGAGCATGTAACTACAACACAAGTCGCACTGGTCTTTCTTGAAGAAAAATAAGCTAATGTTACTCTCTTCGAAAATCAAGTTAAAGGCGGTCCGTTTTAATGGTGCAACCTATTCCTTATTACATTTTTTGGTGTTGAGTCCATATAGCTGTTGTTTGCTTTGTACAATAGGCTCAAGATACAGCTTCGAGGAGGACTTTCTGCAGTAATTTGATACGGAGGACAGGCCAGGAATTCCTTTACGAAGTTCTTCTCAGCTTTCTTCTTCGTCTGTTTTATTCGGGAACATGCCAATCTGAATCAGGGGTCATCTCAGTACTCATACCATGTGTGAAATTATCCAGCCAATATCACTGTCTATACTTTAATGTCAAGAGTATTGAGAAGCATTTTATGGGTACTTGATTACTTAATGTTTTTCAAAATTTAGATTCAAATGGTTGCAAGCACTATGGGACTTAACATCTGAGGTCATCAGTCCCCTAGACTTAGAACTACTTAAACCTAACTTACCTAAGGGCAGCACACACACCCAAGCCCGAGGCATTATTCGAACCTGCGACCGTAGCAGCAGCGCGGTTAACGACGGAAGCGCCTAGAACCGTTCGGCCACAGCGGCCGGTTGATGTTTTTCCTTTTTTTTATGCGGCCCGCCACGAATTCCTCTCCTGTGCTGACGTCTTCATCTCAGAGTAGCACTTGCAACCTACGTCCTCAATTATTTGCTCGATGCATTCCAATCTCTGTCTTCCTCTACAGTTTTTGCCCTCTGCAGCTCCCTGTAGTACCATGGAAATCATTCCTTCATGTCTTATGTTCTATCAACCTATACCTTCTCCTTATCAGTGTTTTCCACATATTCCATTCCTCTCCGTTTTTGCGTAGAACCTCCTCATTCCTTACCTTATCAGTCCACCTAATTTTCAACATTTGTCTACAGTACCAAATCTCTAATGCTTAGATTCTCTTCTGTTCGGCTTTTCCCACAGCCCATGGTTGACTACTATACAATGCTGTACTCCAGACGTACGAGTATATTCTCAGTAATTTCTTCCACAAATTAAGGCCTATGTTTGATGCTAGTAGTCTTCTCTTGTCCAGGAATGCCCTGTTTGCCATTGCTGGTTTGCTACAGTTACACGTTCAGATCTTTGTTAGTCTCGAGAAACTTCCTAATACTCCTGCTAGTAATAACTTAACTGCTCGCTGACTCATTAGTCGGTGTTTCTATTGTAAAAAAGACAAATGAAGTAGTACATTTCTTTCCTCGTTCACTGTTTAAAGGAATTTTGTATCAAAGCCGTGAAGATATCTACAAAGTCTCTGCCTTTGTAAACAGCCTTTGTATCTGTGCAGTCTGTTTACCAGCTAGCTGTACAGGGACCTCACCTGATTACAGCAAAAAGGTATACTCGTTGCTTAAGAACTAATAGCCCACTGATGAAGATTAGCTGCACTATTCAGGAATGCCAGGACGAAATCTTCCTGGTAACTTTGCATATGTCAGCTGTGATTTCAAGAAGCTGTATACTTTCTTTCAATAATATCGTAATGATACTACTGTGCCGTAAGACCGAACCAACGACGCAAATTGTGCAGCTTTCCGAATGCTAAATCTGCCGAGTGTATTATGAAGTTTGAATATACGTCATTAAAGCTTTTCCAGTACGACGTGCAGTAGCCTAAGTTTTTAATATTTTTCTTAATTGAACTGCTAATAGTAGGTATAAAAATCAGACTTATTTGCCCATGGTAGAGTGTAGCGATAATGCCGAAGAATCGCAATTTGAATGCTCCAGAAAGCGACGTCTAAAAGTGATCTTGCAAGATTTACTGACAAAGTCCTAAGTATTCGTTTTCCAGATTGGAATCTATGAACATTCACACCCCACTGTGACAGAATATGCATTATAATATTCAAGAAGGAACTGCTTACACAGAGGAAATTAAGCAGTCACTCTTCCCATGCTCAAGCTGTGAATAGAACTGGAACAATGGACAGTAGCATCTGGCTTAGATTTTATAGTGGCTTGCAGAGTAGGTTAATGCATTTTTTGATTCAACTTCGCGCCGTTTTTATGTGACTAGGACAGTTCATTATCCTTCTTTAGAGTGATCTTAAGAACATCTTCATTGCCAGACGGGCACAAACTTCTCAATGCAGTATCCATACTGAAGGAAGTAAGAGGCACCAAAAGAAAAGGCGTAGGGAGTATATAGAAGATAGGAAAGATTATCTTGTGTTCTTGTAACTAATATAAATTATAATTTAAGCTGAAAGTGTTGCTCTGAGGCACTACGTACCCACACTTCCAGAAACAAACAGTGAAGCATCCATAACACATGGGCGGAAGCCAGTTTCATACACTAACACATCATAAATGATTAAAGCTGCAGTTCTATATGACACTGGGAACGGCCACTAGAGAGCATTAGTGTTGATCGATAATGTTGTCACCAGGCTCGGTACGTCTCCGGCCATCCTGATTTAGGTTTTCCGTGATTTCCCTAAATCGTTTCAGGCAAATGCCGGGATGGTTCCTTTGAAAGGGCACGGCCGATTTCCTTCCCAATCCTTCCCTAACCCGAGCTTGCGCTCCGTCTCTAATGACCTCGTTGTCGACGGGACGTTAAACACTAACCACCACCACCACCACACCAGGCTCGGTAGCGCATATAAGGGTTGTGAACATCGTCAGATGTTGAGTGATGACTGTAAAAGGCCCGGAGATACCACTTTATCAGCATTTGACAAAGTTTGAAAGTGGCCTAATTGATGGTCTCCATTCGGACGCCTGTCGCACCGTGCAATATCCAGATTTCTGGAGCACGATGTTGGACTGCATGGGAATGCGAGGGCAGGTATACCACAAGCCAGAGTTCCGGCTGGCCAGGTCTGACCACCACAAGGAAAGAGAGCTATCTTGTGCATCAAGCACATCGTAATCTCTTCCCATCTGTGCCTGCCATCCAATAACAACCAGTGAACCTGAAACGCCCCACGCCACACCGTTAGTGTGTATAAGGCTGACTTAGGAATTACCGTCTAATGCGTAGGCTGCCCTAATACGACAGCAAAACGACAACACAAACGGCAGCGTTTGGAGTGGCGAGATGATCTGGAAGAAAGGACTGCCGATGAATAGCCTCGCAAGGTGTCCAGCGATGAAACACGTTCCTTCACCTCTAATGACACTTGCCGGCGAATATGGCGACGAGCTGCAGAGAGGTCCCGTTACCACAGTGCTTTGCAGAGGCACAGCATTTGTTATTCCTTGCGTCATTGTGTGAAGAGCCATCGGGTAGTGGCTATTAGCTGGTGGCGATTGAGCGTACGCTGACGACACAATGGTACATCTTGCTCGTCGTCACATGTCACGCGTCTGTATGATGTTAACGTACTGTTGGCCAGAGAGATCACTAGATGTGTCCCTGACAGAACACGTGTGGGAACAGCTCTGACGCCCGTCCCAGCGCCAGTATCCAGGAGATCAGGGACCATTGGCAACCGATGCCTCAGGACAAACACCGGAAGGTATACGTCGGAGGATGAAAATGCGTGTGGGGCAGCATGCCTGTCGAAGACCACCAACTGCGACAAGGGTTATTGCTGCTTTGTAATAACGCACGCCCCTTATTGCAAATACCCTAACGAAGAATTGGGAGACACTCGAGCACCCGTCCTATAGCCACGGTCTCCACCAAAGCGATTATCACTACTTCGGTCCTTCAAAAAACGCCTGGAACAGTCGACGATTTCTGTCGGACGAGGATGTGCAGCACACGGTTACGCACTTCCTCACGCGGCAGCCCATGGTGTTGTAGTAAACGGTTATCTTCAAACTGGTGCGTCACTGGGATGATTGCCTCAATGCTCACGGCGATACCTGATTGGCTTACCGATGCTGGACTGTAAAGCCTTCGAACAGACAGCTAGAACCGATGAGTCCAATAATAAAATTTATTAAAGAAACTGACTGTGAGCTTTGTGTTGAGTTTATAGATGAAGCCGTAATATGGAGAGAAGTGGAGGAATCTATACTACTAAACCACTAAAGGTCGCTCGGTCAACCGATCTCAATCGCATTTCTATATTGTCTAACAGCTTCCAGGGCCAAAAAGATTTTGTTTTCGGATATTTCGTATAACTATTGAACGAATTTAAAAATTTTAAATGCGACAACAATCTGCTCATTAGGACGTATAATCTGACATTGAAGGTTACACACAATAAGTCAAGTACACTACTGGCCATTAAAATTGCTACACCAAGAAGAAATGCAGATGATAACGGGTATTCATTGGACAAATATATTATACTAGAATTGACATGTGATCACATTTTCACGGAATATAGGTGCATAGATCCTGAGAAATCAGTACCCATAACAACCACCTCTGGCCGTAATAACGGCCTTCATACGCCTGAGCATTGAGTCAAACAGAGCTTGGATGGCGTGTACAGGTACAGCTCCCCATGCAGCTACAGCACGAAACCACAGTTCATCAAGAGTAGCGACTGGCGTATTGTGACGAGCCAGATGCTCGGCCACCATTGACCAGACGTTTTCAGTAGGTGAGAGATCTGGAGAATGTGCTGGCCAGGGCAGCAATCGCACATTTTCTGTATCCAGAAAGGCCCGTACAGGACCTGCAACATGCGGTCGTGCATTATCCTGCTGAAATGTAGGGTTTCAGAGGGATCGAATGGAGGGTAGAGCCACGAGTCGTAACACATCTGAAATGTAACGTCCACTCTCCAAAGTGCCGTCAGTGCGAACAAGAGGTGACAGACGTGTAAGGAATGGCACCCCATACCATCACGCCGGGTGATACGCCAGTATGGCGATGAGGAATACACGCTTCCAATGTGCGTTCACTGCGACGTCGCCAAACACGGATGCGACCATCATGGTGCTATAAACAGAACCTGGATTCATCCGAAAAAACGACGTTTTGCCATTCGTGCACCCAGGTTCGTCGTTGAGTACACCATCGCAGGCGCTCCTGACTGTGATAAAGCGCCAAGGTTAACTGCAGCCATGGTCTCCGAGCTGATAGTCCATGCTTCTGCAAACGTCTTTGAACTGTTCGTGCAGATGGTTGTTGTCTTGCAAACGTCCCCATGTGTTGACTCAGGGATCGAGACGTGGCTGCACGATCCGTTACAGCCATGCGGGTAAGATGCCCGTCATCACGACTACTAGTGATACGAGGCCGTTGGGATCCAGCACGGCGTTCCGTATTACCCTCCTGAACCCGCCAATTCCATATTCTGCTAACAGTCATTGGATCTCGACCAACGCGAGCTGCAATGTCGCGATACGATAAACCGCAATCGCGATAGGCTACAATCCGACCTTTATCAAAGTCGGAAACGTGATGGTACGCATTTCTCCTCCTTACACGAGGCATTACAACAACGTTTCATCAGGCAATGCCGGTCAACTGCTGTCTGTGTATGAGAAATCGGTTGGAAACTTTCCCCATGTCAGCACGTTGTAGGTGTCGCCACCGTCGCCAAACTTGACTAAATGTTCTGAAAAGCTAATCAGTTGCATATCACTGCATCTTCTTCCTGTCGGTTAAATTTCGCGTCTGTAGCACGTCATCTTCGTGGCAAATTTAATGGACAGTGGTGTAATAAGGTGAAAAATAGTGTGTATGTCTAAGATAAGTGTAGCGCACTGCATGCAAACTGCACAGATTATATTCATCCAGTATTTGGGAATGAGAGCATTTAGCGATTTCGAACTAACTTAACACATAATTTCAAATCCTTTCTGAACTCTTTCTCGCTTACAGACCCATGAAATAATGAAAACAGTTTATCGGTTACTAAATGTTTGTTGTTCATGCGGTAAAACTTCAGCATGAAGCAAGACTTTTTAATATTCGGAGCCGTCCTAAGATCGCGGAACCACACGACAGTCGACAATGAACATCGATACTACAGAAAAAGGAGAAGTTGAAGAAGACGTCCCCTCTCTCTCAGCTCACTAGATCCCTCACACGGAAGTTAACACAGAGCAGAGCATGGAAGCATTCTGCCCAGTTCATGATTTCAACTGAAACGGTCAACATCATGGACTATCACGAAAAGGTTATTCAGGTGTCAGATAAAAGTAGTACATTTGAGTGCATGCAATCAGGCTGGAGTGGATGCAATGTATTATTGATACGTCGTTTCAGATTGCCAAACTCTTTGTAAATTTGAGTCGATACTGAAATCACTGACATGACATCACAGATCCTCTCAATCCGTAAGGATTTATTACTTTTCTCCTCCCTTTTTGGGCACTTCACAGTTTTTAGCCAGCATATTACTGAGGAAATTATTAAAATAGTATTCGTAGACCGCTAATCATGCAATTAATTGAATATTGTTTCACTGAAAACAAAATTCAGTTCCTTTCAACAAAATTAGTTTTTCATATACGTGAGATTAACAACATATCTCTCTTCGTGTTACACTGAAATCTAAAACTAGCTCAGAATTCCATACTTCATCTTTTATTGTATGTCGGTGAGTATCAATAAACACACAACTTCAGTCGATGTGTGGTACAACACACTACCAAGTGAATTTGTTTCTACTTTTATTATGTAGATTTCTTTAAAATTGTCGAGAGGCGGTACTGTCCTGAAGGAAACAGAATCGTCAATGAGCAATCCATCCGGATCTGTCAGTCACGCTCGCAATCACATAAGCGGCTGGGTCACGCATTGTTTCGGAAGAGGCAACATTAATTTACCTTCAACCAACATTCAAGCATCAGGCAAGTACACGTTGTGGTTTCATCTTCTCAAGCCTACCTCTGATGGGCTTACTATCTTTTCAGCTTAGAAGTTTCCTTCTTTACGCCAGTAGCTCATTTTCTACGCACCATCCTGTCGTAACCTTTCTCGTTTATTTCGTTTTTCTATGTCTCCTAAGCTATGGTTGTGAAGCCCTTATGACACGGTCCTCTCTTGTCGGTAGATGGCTCATGTAATTCATTTGGATAAGAATACTTTCTTGAACTGCAGCGGGTATTTATAAATACAAGTCTTAAATACTACCAGCATTCAAGAATAATTTCCGTAAGGCACGTGTGCCTTTCTGTGCTGACTGGCTGTCACCAAAGGAAGCCGTGAGTTAATATTAATATTTCTTTTGTATATGTGGTAATCCTCACAATACACTGACAGCTTGCTGGATTGTCATACATTGCTGAACATGCAGTCTCTTCTAGTAGCAATACTTTTATGTAGGTTCATTCTTTCTCTCTATCGTCTCAAGTCCTCCGTGTTGGTTTGTTGAACCAATCACAATATCTTAATCGTTCTCTGCCAGCAACACAATTAGAATACCACTTGTCTCTATTGCTCCTCCGTCTTTTCGGATAAAATTTAGTGATCAGATGCATATACTATTTATTATATGTTACTGGTTTCGACAAATTAGTTTATCACCGTCAGACGCTTAGTATTGGTTTAGCAGATTTCAATATTTCCTCATGAAGCATATTGTCATGGTATGTTCAGAACAGCACATATTGTACGCGATTATTTTAAACATTGATTGACAATTTACAGTAACTGAATCACATCTATGTATCTGTAAACTGACAATCAGTGTTTAAAATCATCACACATAATACGTACATCTCTCTACATACCATTGCAGTACGCTTCTATGAAGAAGATATTTACATGTGCTAAAACAATATTAAGCTTCTGGAGATCACAACTTAATCTGTCGAAACCGGTAATTCATAACAAAATTTGCAACTGCTGATTGAATTTTAGCCTGAAAAAAAACATGTATTATTATTTAAATTTGTTGTTATCATTGTCTTAGTAATTGTTGACTTACGTACGATGTTGTTCTAAATATACCTTTTTGTAGGTATTTTCACTACTTTCAAAATAAACCAAAAACGTAGAGCTGATTAGTTAATCTAAATGTGTATGAATTTAGATAAAGACAGAAAATACTTCTCAAAATTTGCAGCCTGAAATATTTTGGGAATTTAGTAACATCAACATTTTTGAAGTTGTTTTTAGTATCCTAGTATAATAAAACCTCTGTCCATTATGAATGTGAACGCTGTGACTGTGAAAAAATTCTCCAGAGATGTCTGCAACCAGTCTCCTCTCATGATGATACAATTCTTATTTTCCCACGAATAATAAATAGACAATAGCAGTCATTTTTGAAAACTGCTTAGTTTAATGTTGATTTAAAGAAATGATTTTCAGTAGTGACCACAGCTTAAATACCAACAAAAAAATATGAATTTAAGAATAACATCATTGGTAAAAAATTTGGATATGTGCTAAAAATAATTTAAATTTGATTTTTTAAATTATTTTTACTGCACAGACTTTGAGTGAGTGTAGTTTATTTTTAGCGTATACCATTATTAACACTAAAAAATGAAATGTGCTTTCCTACAGCATGTTGCAGGCGGACTAATTAAAACCAGGAATTTGCTACAAGGTCATTGTGAAATTCGTTACAGTTTCGTAAGCTTTTCCTTCAAGAAATCTTATTTTGACTCTCATCTCAAATGACTGCTAATTTTACTAAAGGTTTTACGAATTTACCAATCTCTCTAACATACCATATATCGAAACGACAATAGTAATCTAAACTCTTTATTTTTTTTTTAACTGGGTATATGATAAATAGCGATTGCCTTCATTCAGCATCAAATAAATATCTACAGAAAGCACAGTTATGAGAGCCTGACACACTGAGGAAATGTATCGACACTTTTCTGATAATATTGATATATTGCTGCCTTCACTATCCGTGTACTTTTTCATGAGAGAGTAAATTTTAATATCCTAAGGTCGATGATACCGTTAGAGACAGAAAATAAGTTGCGTCTAAGTTTACACTTCATTAATCAGTTCTTGAACAAATTTTCACTAGGCGTCATGTAGGCTTATACAAATAAGTAGTTTATTAAGTCCGAGAATTTTGTAGGTAGAATAATTATCTTTCGCTACCGAGCGCTGTTGTCTCGCCAGGAAAAGCTGGTCCTACGGTTTCCTTCATATCTGGAGTTTGGGTTTTTTCATGGCAGACGAGTAAACGAAATTACATGCTTTTCGCAACTCTTAAATTTTTTTCGTTGCCTCAGTAACAGACGCTAGACGTCGTCTGAAAAAATAAACATGGCTGAAATCAGTGTTACCAACATAAAAGCATAAAACGCCCCACACACGTTGTGCCTCTGTATTCAAGTGCGTTTCACCCGAAATACACTTATAATTCATGACTCGTAACTTCACCGTTCCAGAATCATATGACCTAGAAGCCGTAAAGGTGACATGTCTCCTTACAGACTTTACTGTAATACTCGTAGAATAAAATTACTTGGAATGTCGTCATTTTTCATATCTTATCACTTATCTGTGATCTCGTGAATGTCAACTTGATATATTTTGTATAGGTAAACAGATGTAGCTGTTATGAACCGGAAGGTTGATGAACACCACAGGCATGATACTATGCTGTTGTCTCCCTTCGACCTATGAACTGACTTACCATCCTGTTTAACATGAATTTCGAAGCGTGATCCGTGGATGCCCAGTCCCTCATCACGGTACACAGGCAGCGGAAACGAGTTCTGACCTTAGCGTTGTACAGGAAACGATGGCGTGGGCAATGTTGCGACTACTCTACATGGGATTCTCATTTACGTTCTCTTCAAAGTCTAGAGTGAAGTGCGTCCTTGGAGCACTGCAGTCAACCCTACTAGTTGCGAACGTACAAGTTTTCACGGACGTTACTGTGGTGGGACGAAAATTGTATGTGAAGCAATAATTAGAACAGGAACTGACGTAGGTATCCTCTTCTCATTTCTGTGTGTGCCGTGAAATGGGAGATTTGAATGTGATCCGATATTCAGACTTAATGTATACCTAACCAGTATATTTCCGAACAGTGGTTCCTTATTAAACTTATATCTGCTAACAGTAAGTCCCTCTACAGCCTCTAGAGGTCTATAATAGTAGTTGTTAAACATCTTGTAAATCTTGTTATTGACGGGGAAGAGATGGTACATAGATTAGGAGTCAGTTACCGACCGACTGAAGGGATTTGCTCCCGGAACCCTGTTGCGTCATCCCTGAGGCTTGCTGACATAGCGCACACACGAGTTCATTAACGTCAGTCACTATGACGCACGGCTCCAATTAGCATTGTTGCACAAAGGGCAACACAGCGCCATAGTTCCGTCAATATAGCGCAATAGAATCTGTTTACACTAAACATGTACACACGACTTACATAGAACGTGGCGTTTCGACTACACTAGGGTCTTTGATATGGGGCAGTAAATAAGAAGAAAGATATCGGAGCTTTTATCAGCGATAATACGGAAGGTGGTTTTGATTTCGTTGGTATTATTATTACTGTTACGAATGAAACACATACAACATTTGTGTACAACATTTATTATTTACTACACGAAGCGGTTTCCGGCTGCTACAGCGTAATCAAGTACAAAGATAGGCAAGTGGTGCAGTGAATTTTTTTGTATAAAACATCTTAAACTAATGCATCTAAAAAGTATCTCCATTTATAGGGTTGAAAAATGTTAAAATTAGAATTAGGAATAAAACAAGAGCAATTATTTCATTATAAATACGATGAAAGATTTTTTAACTAAGATAAAATATGTGACACAATGGAGTTTGGGTTGACTGCATAAATTATTTAGATCCAACCCTAGACATCAGTGACCGTATTCATACATTCAAGATATGCAGGAAAACTACCACCAAAGATATGGTAATGCAAGTCAATTCTCAACACCCAGTGACGCCTAACATGCTGCCTTTCATTCAGTGATAAATAACCTAATACCCAACCCCATGACTAAAGAACGGAATTAAATGCAGTCAAACAAATAGCATCAAATAATGGCTGTCCTCCTATCTTAGTCCATAATGCACAAAAAGCAGAAACAACAAGTGTACTCTATTTAGCCTCTCCTTGACCCACCACCTCAAGAACACAGGTAACTGGTGCACAATTCCATACTTCGAAAAAGTCTCACTGTTGGACACTTTTTGTCTGGCGGTAAAGAGAGCACTCCAGGTTTGGAAGAGAGTGGAATACATAAAATTTCTTCTAACTGTGGCAAATTCTATACAGGTCAGTCTCACAGGGCAATATGCACCCACCTGAAGGTTGGTTGGTTGATTTGTGGGCGTTGAAGGGACCAGACTACAAAGGCCATCGGTCCCCACCTGAAGGAAACTTAAAAAAAAAGACTCTTTATTTCCACACCACCTGCTTAATGAAGGCCATAGTTAAAAGATGAAAATGAAATATTACAGCACGTCCACAGAGGAAGGAAGATGAAATATTTTGAAATAATGGAAATTAATAAACACATATCCATTAGCCAGAGACAGTTCGCTTACTCGCCACTTCTAACTGCAGATACTACTCCTAATTCCATTCAGGCCATGATATAAATACACCTCTTACTCACAAGCCATACATTCCTTTATTTCAGTTAAAATAATTTCGATCGTCTTGTTAAAAAAATTTGCTTTGTATATTCATAGATGCTTCACTAAATCGTTTAATATTACTACTATATCTTATCTGTTTCTAATTTAGGACCTATTAAAGACAAGACTATTTTCAGAATGAGATTTTCACTCTGCAGCGGAGTGTGCGCTGATATGAAACTTCCTGGCAGATTAAAACTGTGTGCCGGACCGAGACTCGAACTCCGCACCTTTACCTTTCGCGGGCAAGTGCTCTACCAACTGAGCTACCCAAGCACGACTCACGCCCCGTCCTCACAGCTTTACTTCTGCCAGTACCTCGTCTCCTACCTTCCAAAGGCAAAGGTCCCGAGTTCGAGTCTCGGTCTGGCACACAGTTTTAATCTGCCAGAAAGTTACAAGACTATTTTGTTCACCCCAGCTTTACAAGAAGTCACCAAAGTTTATTGTCCAATTATTTTCTTCTCTGTACAACTGTTGTAATTGGTCCATAGTTCATTAGTTACATCCCATTTACGCTGAAATAGTCCCTTTGTTTTATTCCAAATCCTATCGTTAACACTTTTCATCTACGGAAATAGAGGTACTCTGTAGTTACTATAGTTTAAATCTTTGGTCCAGCAAAATTTCACTGCACCACATACGTAACTTTGTACCTGATAATGGCGTAACAGCCGAAACCACTTCGTTTAAGAAATAATAAATACTGTAGAATATTACACCAATGTTGTGTGTGTTTCATATCACATAAAATATTTCACCAAGAACCGAGGAATAGGCAATCAATACAAATATTATTAGTATTTATTGGGGTTTACAAGGTCTTTTTAATGTTTTATAAAGTCAACTAACACCAATCAACAGTTTACAATTTTTTACCAGTTTGACACAACATTGCACACATCAAAAAAAGTTTTGCATCACCTCAGTTCCCAGACGTTGACTGTGGATATTGTATCACAGACACTGACTCTTTGACTGTTAGAGATATCACCTAACCCGCCCAGAGATGTAAAAAACCATGCATGAGCAGCGCCTATTAGATGGGGGGGGGGGGGGGGGTCCGACAGCCGACTAGTTCCAGTCATTCCACCAGGAAAGCTCGTGTTGTCTGTAGTTCTACCACGCCTTGATGGTCAATACCACGGTTCGATCGCGTCCGCACTGTTACTTTGTGCCAGGAAGGGCTCTCAACAAGGGAAGTGTCCAGGCGTCTCGTAGTGAACCAAAGCGATGTTGGTCGGACTTGGAGGAGATACAGAGAGACAGGAACTGTAGATGACATGCCTCACTCAGGCCGCCCAAGGGCTACTACTGCAGTGGATGACCGCTACCTGCAGATTAAGGCTCGGAGGAACCCTGATAACATCGCCACCGTGTTGAATACTGCTTTCCGTGCAGCCACAGGACGTCGTGTTACGCCTCAAACTGTGCGCAATAGGCTGCATGACGCGCAACTTCACTCCCGACGTCCATGGCGAGGTCCATCTATGCAACCACGACACAATCCAGCGCGGTACAGATGGGCCCAACAACATGCCGAATGGACCGATAAGGATCACCGATGAGTGTCGCATATGCCTGATCGCCTTAGACACACTGTTCAGCGAGTGCACAAAGGTGGAGGTTCCCTGTTGTTTTGGGGTGGCATTATGTGGGGCCGACGTAGGCCCCTGGTGGCCATGGAAGGCGCCGTAGCGGCTGTACGATACGTGAATCCCATCCTCCGACCAATAGCGCAAATATTGGCAAGGCATTAGTCTTCATAGGCGATAATTTGTGCCGTCATCGTGATCTTGTGAATGACTTCCTTCAGAATAACATCACTCGACTAGAGTGGCTAGCATGTTCTCCAGACATGAACGCTATCGATCATGCCTGGGAGAGATTCAAAGGGGCTGTTTATGGACGACGTGACCCACCAACCACTTTGAGGTATCTATGCCGAATCGCCGTAAAGAAGTGGGACAATCTGGACCTGCAGTGCCTTGATGAACTTGTGGATAGTATGACACGACGAATATAGGCATGCATCAATGCAAGGGGACGTGCTACTGGGTATTAGAGGTACCGGTGTGTACTGCAATCTGGACCACCACCTCTTAAGTTCTCGCTGTGTGGCGGTACAACATGAAATGTGAGGTTTTCATGAGCAATAAAAAGGACAGAAATGATTTTTATGTTGTTCTGTATTCCAATTTTCAGTACAGGTTCCGGAACTCTCGGAACCGAGGTGAGGCACAACTTTTTATGATGTGTGTATATACACTCCTGGAAATGGAAAAAAGAACACATTGACACCGGTGTGTCAGACCCACCATACTTGCTCCGGACACTGCGAGAGGGCTGTACAAGCAATGATCACACGCACGGCACAGCGGACACACCAGGAACCGCGGTGTTGGCCGTCGAATGGCGCTAGCTGCGCAGCATTTGTGCACCGCCGCCGTCAGTGTCAGCCAGTTTGCCGTGGCATACGGAGCTCCATCGCAGTCTTTAACACTGGTAGCATGCCGCGACAGCGTGGACGTGAACCGTATGTGCAGTTGACGGACTTTGAGCGAGGGCGTATAGTGGGCATGCGGGAGGCCGGGTGGACGTACCGCCGAATTGCTCAACACGTGGGGCGTGAGGTCTCCACAGTACATCGATGTTGTCGCCAGTGGTCGGCGGAAGGTGCACGTGCCCGTCGACCTGGGACCGGACCGCAGCGACGCACGGATGCACGCCAAGACCGTAGGATCCTACGCAGTGCCGTAGGGGACCGCACCGCCACTTCCCAGCAAATTAGGGACACTGTTGCTCCTGGGGTATCGGCGAGGACCATTCGCAACCGTCTCCATGAAGCTGGGCTACGGTCCCGCACACCGTTAGGCCGTCTTCCGCTCACGCCCCAACATCGTGCAGCCCGCCTCCAGTGGTGTCGCGACAGGCGTGAATGGAGGGACGAATGGAGACGTGTCGTCTTCAGCGATGAGAGTCGCTTCTGCCTTGGTGCCAATGATGGTCGTATGCGTGTTTGGCGCCGTGCAGGTGAGCGCCACAATCAGGACTGCATACGACCGAGGCACACAGGGCCAACACCCGGCATCATGGTGTGGGGAGCGATCTCCTACACTGGCCGTACACCACTGGTGATCGTCGAGGGGACACTGAATAGTGCACGGTACATCCGAACCGTCATCGAACCCATCGTTCTACCATTCCTAGACCGGCAAGGGAACTTGCTGTTCCAACAGGACAATGCACGTCCGCATGTATCCCGTGCCACCCAACGTGCTCTAGAAGGTGTAAGTCAACTACCCTGGCCAGCAAGATCTCCGGATCTGTCCCCCATTGAGCATGTTTGGGACTGGATGAAGCGTCGTCTCACGCGGTCTGCACGTCCAGCACGAACGCTGGTCCAACTGAGGCGCCAGGTGGAAATGGCATGGCAAGCCGTTCCACAGGACTACATCCAGCATCTCTACGATCGTCTCCATGGGAGAATAGCAGCCTGCATTGCTGCGAAAGGTGGATATACACTGTACTAGTGCCGACATTGTGCATGCTCTGTTGCCTGTGTCTATGTGCCTGTGGTTCTGTCAGTGTGATCATGTGATGTATCTGACCCCAGGAATGTGTCAATAAAGTTTTCCCTTCCTGGGACAATGAATTCACGGTGTTCTTATTTCAATTTCCAGGAGTGTACATCACTGGTAAAGGGGGACATCAATCTGAAGAGCGAGGTGGCGCAGTGTTATCACACTGGACTCACATTCGGAAGGACTACTGTTCAAACACGCGTCCGCTGATCCTGATTTAGGTTTTCCGTGATGTCCCTAAATGTCATCAGGAAAATGCCGAGGTGGTTCCTTCTCCATCCTTCCGTAATCCTATGGGACCGATGAACTCGCTTTTTGGGTCCCACCCCGAATCAACCAACCAACCAACCTTATAAGTGTTTTCCAATAATAACGACATTGTGGAAAGTTTTACGAGACATTTAAGGTTCATGTGATCTCTAGATGAGATATTTGTGGGTTCGCATCGATTAATATAACTGAAAAAGATGTGCCTGGCGTACTCCTCTCCACCATGCACCACCTAGTAAAAAGTGTCCAGAATGGTTAGGCCAGGAGAGCTCAGTGGCTTCGAACGTGGAACTAGTCACTAGATGTCACTTGAGTACTTGAGTAACAAATCTTTCAGGACGTTTCAACCCTTCAAAATCTCGCCAAGTCGACTACTGATGAGGGGATTGTGAAGTGGAAACACGAAGCAACAACGACAGCTCAGGCAAGACCAGGCAGACTACATGAACTGATGGACAGGAGCCTTCGAGCATTGCGGACGGTGGTTATAAGAAATCGCAAGAAACCAGCTAAAGGAATCACTCATGAGTGCCAAACTGTACCAGTAAACTAGGTAGCACAATGTTTGCGAGTATTGAATTAAAGAGAATGGGGTAGAATGGTTGAGTAGCTCCTCGTCAACCACACATTTCTGTAGCCAGTAGTAAGGGACGCTTGATGTCATGTAAAGAGCAACGCCACTCGACAGTGGATGACTGGAAACGAATGATTTGGGGTGATAACCCACGCTGTACCCTGTGGACATCCGATAGAGGGGTTTGAGTTTGACACAGCCCTTAAGAACTTTAAAAACCAACATGTATAGTGCCAACAAAGTACGAAGGAGGTTGTGCTACGGTATGTGGTCCCCTTACTACGTTTTAAAAATCTAAATTCGGAAGGATATGTACTTAATTTAAATTGTAATGTACCATGTACAGCGGAGGAATGGTCAGGACGATGATCATATCAGTACGACAGTCATGGAGCAGCACCTGTGAGGAGATGGTTTTTCGACAAAAATATTCTTGAAATTAATTAGCGTGTTAAAGAGTCCCGATCTGAACCTAACGGAACCTCTTTGGGATGAGAGCGTCGACTTCTCTCAAGACCCCAACGTGTAACATCTCTATTTTATAGGGTTTTGGCTCTTGAGGAAGATACACTACTGGCCATTAAAATTGCTACACCACGAAGATGACGTGCTACAGACGCGAAATTTAACCGACAGGAAGAAGATGCTGTGATATGCAAATGATTAGCTTTTCAGAGCATCCACACAAGGTTGGCGACGGTGGCGACACCTACAACGTGCTGACATGGGGAAAGCTTCCAACCGATATCTCATACACAAACAGCAGTTGACCGGCGTTGCCTGGTGAAACATTGTTGTGATGTCTCGTGTAACGAGGAGAAATGCTTACCATCGCGTTTCGGACTTTGACAAAGGTCGGATTGTAGCCTATCGCAATTGCGGTTTATCGTATCGCGACATTGCTGCTCGCGTTGGTCGAGATTCAATGACTGTTACCAGAATATGGCATAGGTGGGTTCAGGAGGGTAATACGGAACGCCGCGCTGGATCCCAACGACCTCGTATCACTAACAGTCGAGATGATGGGCATCTTATCCGCTTGGCTGTAACGGATCGTGCAGCCACGTCTCGATCCCTGAGTCAACAGATGGGGACGTTTGCAAGGCAACAACCATCTGCACGAACAGTTCGACGACGTTTGCAGCAGCATGGACTATCAGCTCGGAGACCATGGCTGCGGTTACCCTTGACGCTGCATCACAGACAGGAGCGCCTGCAATGGTATACTCAACGACAAACCTGGGTGCACGAATGGCAAAACCCCATTTTTTCGGATGAATCCAGGTTCTGTTTACAGCATAATGATGGTCGCATCTGTGTTTGGCGACATCGCGGTGAACGCACATTGGAAGCGTGTATTCGTCATCGCCATTCTGGCGTATCACCCGGCGTGATTGTATGTGGAGTGTCATTGGTTACACGTCTCGGTCACCTCGTGTTCGCATTGACGGCACTTTGAACAGCGGACGTTACATTTCATATGTGTTACGACCCGTGGCTCTACCCTTCATTCGATCCCTGCGAAACCATACATTTCAGCAGGATAATGCACGACCGCATGTTGCAGGTCCTGTACGGGCCTTAATTGATACAGAAAATATTCGACTGCTGCCCTTGCCAGCACGTTGTCCAGATCTCTCAGCAATTGAAGACATCTTGTCATCAACATGACGCTAAGGAAGTCTTCCTTCTTGTAACTTCCATGATAGAGGATAAGGGGGACTTCAATTGTAAGTTATTTTGTTCCAGAGCAAACAGCCTATTTTCTTCGAAGGCATTTCTTCTGACACTTGAGCGTAGTTACTGAGAGACTCTGATAAGGGTACTAACATATGGACTGCTCTGCATTCTTCGATTTTCATAACACGACTTGGATTTGAAGATCTGTGCACAGGCATTAATTTCCTAAAGGAGCATGGCAGCATTATTACCAAAACGGCTTTGAGGATTAGATTACCGAGCGGTGTTACGCAGAAAACATTTCAAACTTATTAACATAGTTGGTAGTGGCTGAGTGCATAGAATATATGTTGCATTCATGAAGATGTTATTTAAATTCTATACTTACCGTCAGTAGATACGCTAATTAACAAATTTTGAATATTTTCAGTAATTAAGTTTTTACTGTCAACCATTGGTTGTATAAGGTAAATTAAAATTTCATAGTGATAAACGAAACACTTTACTGTTAAATGAAAGTAATATGACCTTATACAACACTTTCCAACCAGAAATTAAAAAAAATATTTTATTTCTATATGATGTCTCACATTTTTACAAATTTTCATTTCTTGTGAATACTTGCATTTTTATTCAGTTAGTAATCAGATGTAAAAAGATATTTTTATTAAAAAATTGTGATACAATATTTATCAGTTAACTGTTCCATTTGTTAATAAATATGGAATTTGAAGAAAATAAAGTGTTGCTGCCGGCAAGATTCGAACTAGTAAAGTCACAATTACAAAACTCTTGTCCTAACACTTCAAGTGCAGGCAAGTATGTAGTGTAAAAGAAAGGTTCTTTACTTTTAGTACTCAGAAATCAAATCTTCTAAGCGAATTTTATCGATTCTTTTTGAAAACTGCCTCATATTATTCTGAATAATTGATGACTGGACACTGAGACTGACTTCCTGTTTTCATGAAGAAAATCGGAAAGGGTCTGTATGTAAGGTCCCCTCGCAAGACTTACGTTTACTACATTAGAGAATGCTGTTGTAAAGCAATGAGATATTCTTGGGAGTGCTCTTTACTTCAATAGCTGTTTCTATAGCCCTGAAAATGAAAATATAAAAGGCTTCAAAATCGATTGCAAATATGAAGTAAACTACAAACAAAGATGAGTGAAAATTAGTGCGAAAATATCCTTACAAGGAAAGTGTGCGACCTCAAATGCTCGAAACCTTAGGAAAATGTACATGAAATACAAATTTCTCATCCCAAAAGCAGTGGTAGCCATTAGCATCCAAAGCTGCGTGTCGTACTGCGAATGACCACCTATTGAATGTGTATGAAAGTCACATTCGATACTCTTTAAAAACTTTTTAACTGTTACACCTTATTTCTCTTGAAGTGAGCTTGATATCGAATTTGGCTAGTCACATTGTCTAATATTACCTTGCAATTTGATTTACTCTGAATGCACCTATAGTACAACATATACTTGCTATAGATGTTAAACTCATTTTAATAAATTTTCTCCAGTATGTTGTCATTGTTTGCCTCCATAGCTGAGGGGTCAGTGCAGCTGGCTACCCTGCAGGGGTACTGGGTTTAATTCCCAGTACTGCTGGGCATTTCTCCATGGTGAGAGGACTGGTAGAGGATGCAGCAACGTAGTGCTAAAAGAATAGTAGCAGTTGCAAGGGCAACAAATCTGACAGCAACGAGGAGAGTAGTTTGCTGACCACATGCACCTTGATACTGCATCCGATAACATGATTGGCAGAGGATGGCACTGAGGTTTATCGTGCCTAATTGGCCTGTCTGGAACCAGAACACATAAGTTAGACTTTTTTGTGTTGTTATTAATATAATGTACTGATTGGCAATATTTTGGGTTGATATAGTTCATACTTACTCCCACCTGAAGGTTCCTCTTACTCTGATTAAGAAATCTTGTACTGCTGAACTAGCCAACTTGGGTACATGGTTTTCCTGTCCTCCAAAATCGTTATACCAATCCAGTGTGTGTTCATGCATTTCTGCAACATCTCCATTGTGTTTGTAAGTTATTACACTTCATTAAATACCCATGAAGTCTATATCCTCTACTCTGATTGTGTTAACTTGTTCAGCATGTCAAAATCTGCCTTTAAAAATTTGACAACAATCTTGACATCAAGTTGCTCATAAGACTAAAGAAAACACAACTGAACACTCAAAATGACAGTCTCCTACTGCAGCTATATTAATCATACAACTAAGTAAATGTCTGTTAGTGGAGGAACAATGTGCAAAGCTGCATTTTGCAGGCAGGCAGCTCATACCGCAGATTTCAAAGTGAACGAGTTATACAACGTGTTCAAAAATTCCTGTTACAGACTTCTAGGACTCGTAGAGGGAGAGAGTAGATAATATTTTGAATTGGAAAGCATGTCCAGAAACATACCATTTACTTGCTACAACCATTTGAAAACATGTTGGTATAGCGACAACAAAAGGGTATCCGATAGAATCAGATGTTGGGAACAATGTACATAAAGGTGACTTGTTCCACAAATGTGAATTTCACCATTCAGAAGCATCATGTTTCAGCATTCTGCGAACATGTACTCAGCCATGTTTCTCTAACACTGACAGACACATGAATGTGGTTGGACCAGATCAGAGAGGTATGACAGATGTCAAATGATATCCGCTGATCTGATGTAACCACCACTCACCATAACTACCCATTGAATACCTACGTAGCAAACATCATTTGAAGTGGTTGTAACATGGAAATGGTAGATTTCGGATTAAAAATAGTACATAGTCACTCCCCTTTACAGGTCCTAAAAGTCTGTAATGAGACTTTCTCAACACTCAGCATTGAAAGAACATTCTGATGCAGTTCTGAGTATCCAAGGTGCTCCAAAAAGAATTCACCTTTTTGGGGGTGAAGTATGTAAACTCAGTTGTCATTGGAGCCCTAACTGACGAGTTGCATTTCGTTCAAAGGTAACGGATCTGAAGGCTGAGAGACTGTGTTCAGTTATGGGCGACGGCGCAGTGGATGTGACAGAGGAGACGCCAGAGTCCCTGGAGACGGTGCTGCAGAGCCTGCGGTGCCCCGGTTCGTGCGGCCGGCTGATGGCGGCGCCCATCCGGCTGTGCACGGAGGGCCACAGCGTGTGCGCGCGCCACCACCGCGGCGCCTGCCCGCTCTGCGGAGACCTGGTGCTCGAGCTGCGCGACTCGCGGCTCGAGGCGGTGGCGCGCGCGGTGCGCGACGCGCCCTGCCAGAACCGCGCGCGCGGCTGCCAGTACCGCGCGGGCCTCGACGCGCTCGTGCGCCACCAGCGCTGCTGCGACGCGCGCCTCGCGCCCTGCGCGCTGCCCGGCTGCGCGTGGCGCGCGCCTCCCCACCACCTGGCCGCGCACGTCGCCGACGCGCACGCTGAGCGCGCACTGCCCGCCGGCTGCCACCTGGACGCGGGCGCGCTCTTGCGCGTCGACCGCGGCCACCGGCTCATCGTCGCCGACTCGGGAGACGTCTTCGTCTTCCGCTACCGGCTCGACTCGGGCGGCGCTCGCCTGCTCGCCGCACTGCACTACGTCGGCCTGCACGAGAACGCCTCCAACTTCCGGTTCAGCTTCGAACTGACGTCTGCAGCGGGCACTGTGAGGCAAGTGCTGCCTGTCGCACCGGCGCCCGAAGACGAACCTCTCCCGGAGGACGAACCCTTCTGCCTGGAGAAGAGTGCCATAGTGGAAGGTGAAGAGCTGCACAGAATTCTCAATGACGCCGATGTTAAATGTGTTGTCAGAGTGAGGCAGGTGAAATGCCTCAGTGCTCTTCCCAGCAGAAGGACTTCTGTGCCCTGGTTCTGACGACAGTGATCAAAGACCGAATAACTTTTGAATTCATTATGGGAGTGACAGTGGTCAATGTGTTATAAATATTTACTATCAAAAACAGTCTTGATCACAATTTATATGTTATGGTGAATGGTTCGACCACTACTGTGGTCATCTTCAGACCAACAAGTAAGAACCTCCTTCTGCTGGAGAACCACTCACCATAATAAATAAATTGTGATCAAGACTGTTTTTGATAGTAAAGACCTAATAACTATCGGAATGAGTGACACTTCTGATTCCAGTATGTCACCTGGAATTATTGTACCAGATGACTTCTCAATGAGTAATGTCTCAAATAACAGCTTTCCTGTACTCTTACAACATGAATGATGCTCAGTTATCTGGTAATGCACCCAGTTCGAGGTCTGACATACAATTATGTATTTATTAGGGATATTAGCAGTAGGAATAATATGAATGAATGATGTGAAAGATCTCCTCCTTTTCCTCGCTACAGGATGATTCATTTGCTGCTACCCATAGTTTTTATGCAAATCGCAATGTCTTCAAGTACCATGCACAAAATTTTCATATTTTCTCCCTTGCAGCATCCAAACTATTAGTGCTGTAGGACCTTTTTTGTAGCAAATTTAGTTTAATCAAATTCTGTACTGTGATACATTGTGCTAATGGTTTCTGAATCATTCAATAAAAACTTACAAAAGTATTATCAAATGTGTTTCCCTTGTATAACTTGACAACAGAGGCCTCCAGCGAAAACATATCTGAATACAAAATTTAACTAAATTAAATTTGTTATAAAGAGGTCCTGTTCATTTTTTCTGCAGGACTATTACTTTGCACATAGTGGGCAAGAGAGTATGAGAAACTCTCTTGTGTGGTCTTTGAAGGTGTATTTTGCATAAAATCTATCAGTGGGGTCAGCTGAATCCCCTTGTATACACAGATCAGGCACAGCACATAGTTTTCATACTGCGGAAGTTTGTGACATTTATCAATATGAACTAAAAATTTCAGACATTGTCTCATTTCGCAATCAACTACTAACCAATAGTAAAAACGAATTTCAAGATAAGATCTACACAAAGCATTTTAGCACCAACATCAAGTTTCCTGACATCGTTCAGTCACCAGTCTCATGACACAGCGAAATGTACTAAAAATTATGCCATTTGAAGAGCTCTTTAAAGCAATGTATCGCTTAAGCCGCACATTTTTGCAAGGCACAAGAGTAAATACGAAAACCACCAGATAGGGCTTGTTAACTAAACTACATGCTTAATTTCATTTTTTTTTTTTTTTGCAGTTCTCCACTTGAAACTTAATGTTTCTCACATGTCCAATATAAGGAATTTATGTGTTCACGCTATGGTACACTAACACTATCAAAAGGTTGTTACTGAACATTGATTAATGACACATCAAAGAGTAATAGAGATAAATCGAGACAGGTATTCCACAGTGAAGGTTCAGTCACTGGGCTGGGTCACTTTCATTATGAGCAGCTGAATGTGAAAATTGTGGCGGAAGCCACACCTCCAAATCACTACTTCAATGAGCTAAATGGCATTTCAATGCGCAACCTACAAGTTCGAATAAACATCACCCATTATCGATAGTCCTAAACATGGTGAAAACTGTTATTGAAATCCGTTCGTGAAATATTTGAAATGTATCCTGATTGTTGAGATTCTGTAAAAAAATATTGAAAAATATAATTTGCGGCGATTTGCTTGGATCCTTTAACTACGAGCTGTGTCTGATGTAGATATAATCTCATAGAATCTTCTTACCAACAGATGAGTGTTGTCATCACAGGTAAGAAAACAGTTTGGCCTGCAAGATTTTCATTGATGTCACAGAGTAATACATTCTCAGGGTGAGGTAGCTGATGTGCATGCAAGATGAATCTTTCTCTCAGGGTTGCCCTGCTGAAGTCTGCTAGCACTTATACCTGAAATGATTGTAGATTAATGACAGCATGATGTGGTCTCACAAACACAGAAGAAATATGTTGGAGTGGGCTCCAGATATGAAGCTTACCTTCTTATAATCTTCCAGGTCGTATTCAAATAGAATAAGCAGACATCATTTATGATAGATCAGTGAAACCTATAATTTATCTTTCATCAGTGTACATGTTTTCCTCTAGATGGCATAGGCAATAAAATAACCACTTATATTTTAAAGGAGATGGTAAGAATATATATATATATATATATATATATATATATATATATATATATATATATATATATATATATATGTGTGTGTGTGTGTGTGTGTGTGTGTGTGTGTGTGTGTGTGTGTGAAGATATAGCCATATGAAGTCGTTAAATTATTGTAAAAAATCTTGTTCTCTGCAAAGAAAATTAAGAATTGTTTTCCTGAAGGAAAAATTTCTTTTTTTCTTTTTTCATATCTATTTTGTTGGTTAAATATATTTTTGCATTGTTCATACTAAATATGTATGATGTGTAATGTAAACAAGAATAAAATGGAAGAGGAGAGATCGTACTCTATTCCACTGACAAGCCTGTAATTAGATATCTATTTGTGTGGTAAATATGAAAATTATGTGGAACCCACCGATATTTGTACAGTAATATTAAATAGCAACTGCAGCGTTGAAAAACGTAGTTCACAAGAGCAATCTCATATTCAAGAATTTGTTTGGCTTTGTGAAAACTTTTTATGAAATTGTATTTCTGCTGTTGTTGGATAACAAATCGGTATTACACTTTATTTTTCAGATCACGGATTACCGTTCCATAAAAAAAAGTATTTTAGCAGGTATGTTTCCATCTTAGATGTCGGTCAACCTACCCCAAAAGATACAATCAACAGCTCATCACTTTCTGTGTATGGCATTTGACAAATCAATAGCAACGTTGTAATTATAAACTTCTGAGCCAGGTACTGGAGAATTATTTAAATTCTCAGTCACTTATGCCCAATAAAATACTTCTAAGTAAAATTTGAACAAAACAATGTATTACTTCTTAGCACTAAAGACGTTAAAGGGTCAAGCAAATGTATTAAGGTTGTGCATAACTTCGTGTTTGTTTTGCATAATAGTATTCCGGTTGCAGTGAGTTTACTCGTATTTAACGACCATCATTTTTTATTTTTAGTTCACTGTTGCTGACATATTGACATTTTGTCATTTGGAAATAGTGAGTAAAGCTGATGACGCTAGGAAATGGAGTGCCAAGTGGAGAAATCGGAACATTTCATATACATGCTTCTGTTTGAGTTCAGCAGAGGGGTGACGACAGTGAAGGCAACCAGAAACATTTGCGGCTTGTATGGGGATAATGCTGTTGCGCAGATTAGGGCAAGAAAATAGTTTCTCTTTTTAAGGAGGATCGTTTTGATGTTAGTGACTCTCCATATTCAGGAAGACAGTCGGGGTTTGATGAAGATAGTTTAAACGCATAACCGGGAATGATCCACTTTCAGTGTTCTCTAGAACTGGCTGATGTGATCATTCCACTATTGTGCGACGTTCACGTGCAGTGTGGACTGCTCAAAAGTCGGGTGTGTGGATACCGCATGCTCTGAGCCAAAATCACAAAAATCAACGGCCGGCCGTATGTGCACCTCTGCTTGCTCGTCATCACTCGGCTCGTGACCGGTGCCGACCACTTCTCTCCCGTATCGTTACTGGTGTCGAGAAATGGTGTCTTCATGTTAACATAAGGAAAAGAAGGGAGTGGTTGAGCCCAAACAAAGCAGCGACTCCCCGTCAATAACCTGAGTTCATCCACAAAAGATAGTGTTATGCATCTGGTGCAACAGCGACGGTATGGTGTACTACGAATTGCTTTCCCCAGGTGTAACCATCACTTCTGACATTTATTTTCAACAACTGACGTCTTGCAGACGTAGTCCGAGATCAACTACCAGGAAGGCTGCATGAAGTGATGCCACACCACGATAACGCCCGCCCGCATTCTGCTACACTGACAAAAAACACTATACCGCAGTTGGGTTGCGAAGTCTTTCAGCAACTTCTTTATTCATTTGATCTTAAGCACTCATATTTTCACCTTTCCGCCTCTCTATCAAACATCCTTCAAGGACATTCCATTCCAGATGAAAATGCGCTCCGAATACAGCTAGATCAGTTCTTAGCCTAAAAATCACATGATTTATTATAGTCGCTGAGTGGGAAAGTTGTCCCAGAGCTGTCAGACAGTTGTAAATAGTGAAGGCAAATATATTATTGATGCCTTAAGTGTCTGCTATATGCATCTGTTGTAATAAACGCATGCGAAAAAGGTAGGAACCTATGCACCAACCCAGTACCATAGAGATATCTTGAAAATTCAAACAACTTACAGGAATAAAGCCAGGTGACGTTGTCGGCAATCACCGATATTTGGAGAGGAGCACACCGTGCCATTTTCAAGTCATTTTCAGTTATGTCTTGAAAATGGGGGGGAGGGGGGGGGTGTTCTTCTGTCGAAATATCGGCGGTTGTCGACGTCACCGGCTGCATTCCCGTATTTTATTTGATCATTATGTAAGCTGGGAGAAACTCAAGTCCCACATCTTGAACGTTTTCGAGGAATGTGTATTTTCAAAGCACTGGAACTAATATGACGCGTCGCTACTCTGAGAGTCACTCATTGTCAAACATTTGACATGTTCGAGTGCCTAATACAATACATAAAACATTTTAGATGAAAATGGTACAAAGATTTAGACGCAATGGACGATTTCAGTTAATCTAAAAGGTAAACTTCACGCTACTAACTTGTATAAAACATTCTCGCTTAGGATAGGTTTACCAATGGTTAGGATACTGCACTTCCAATTGCATGGAATGTGATTCAAACACCTATCTGACTATCCAGGCTTAGGTTGTCTGCGGTAGCTCTAGAATGATAAAGGCAACAGTTACGTTGTGGTGCATCTGCCACAACATCGTCATAGATGGGACGTTATTTACCAGTCTTCCTTCCCTTTTTTTCTTTCAAGTAATTCCGAACGTAAAAAGCAAATAATAGTTATCTGTGTGACATAAAACAGAGGCTCGTCTACAGTGAGATGATTCTCAGAAGCATTCAGTTCTTGAATCTCTCTAGCTAGAAAATTGGTAGAAGTGGCTAATAAGGGGCAATATTAATTTTGTTTTGTATTTACAGGTACTTCGATTTGTTGCCTTATGCTTCAAGGGAACTGGTGGAAGACCTTTGCACTACAATACAGAATGTAATATGGAGCCTAGGCATAGTGGCAGACTATACACGTAAACTGTTAATGGACTGTGTAAATCACAATTTAATTGATATTTATTTTTACCATTAGATACAGATGTCAGTGATGATTAAATGTGTAGATAACTTAATATGAAGAAGCAGAGATCTCTCTAGAGGCCTCTATAAATCTAATTTGGATGGTTTTAATGCTTGCATTTTGTAAATAATTACCTCATTTACTCTATACAGATTACCTCAGATGATATTTCTGTACCACAACATTCTCAGCTAAAGAACAGGTTCGCTAACAAGAAGCTCACAGTCTACTCTGACGATGGGCCACTCAGGCACAGCAGAAACCAGAAACATCCTGGGGTGGAGTGTCAGGCTTGTTAGAGCACCCAGTCACAAACAACATTTATAAAGAACTGCTGCCCAAATCAAAATCAAAGTAATATTCTGTGGGACATCATGGGTATCCTTTGCCTCGAGACTCCGTACTGTGGCACTGGGACTGATTACCCTGTTGCGAAATACTTGCTCCGCAGCTGGTATGAATAGCACACTTACACAACATTTGTTGACACACAACTCAGCCATACCGTGTTCCTTGTATCTGGTTCAATCACCCGTACACCTATTTCCTAGTTATACATAACCACATATCATCTGAAACTCTGTGAAAGGAAACTCCACTTGTACAGGAGTGCAAAAAACTATACAAAAATGCTCACCTCCCCGTTCACGGCAGACATTCCAAGCACCACTAGAGAAAGGCTTCGCTCTCGTCACCTATTGTCCGGAAACTGCGAAGATATTAGTTAGCAACGGCAATGAAACCAATGACTGCTGGAGAAACGTAGGCAGCTCAGTGTCACTTCGAGAAAACTTAAGGCGCAGTGCATTCGTCCAAGCAAGATCTGGTCGGTTCTTAACCGAATAACAACCAACAATGGCAGTTGTGCGGATTCTCTGCACAAGAACAAGAAAACAACTTCTCCAAGTTGTGAGTGTGGCGCTAAAGCAGACTATTCACCACGTAGTTCAAAAATGTCCTGCGAGAGCTTCCCCTGGCGGTCCAGCAGAGTTCCTGGACATTGCGGAGACATCAATAGATTACAATCCTAGACAGGATATTAGTTTGTAATTTGAGATAATTCTAAACAGTAATTGTTAGTGATGTAGCAAAACGCTAAACAAAATAAGTAGGAGTAAATGTATTTAAAGTACTAGCACCCTTTTCTACAACTGAGAGGTATTTTCAGATGCAAAATACAAAGAGGCCAGCTTCGTGACTGGTATTGTATGTCAAATTATTGACTCCATTTTAATTTGTTTTAATTTGTCTCCCAACTGGACCCTAATGTTTCATTTTGTGTGTGTCCTTTTCTGGTGGGGAAGTGTAACAGAAAATTGACCAAATAGATTTTAGAACTTCAACAATAAAGTAGATATTATATTTTATATTCCTTTTCTTTATAGTTATAAACAGCATTTCATCATCGTAGCAGATTACTTGTAGAAACCGCACACGGGAGGTCGTCCTACTATATGCTCAATTTACGTCAGTCAAATTTATTCTCTCATTTCTGTGTACTCAGTTGTGTCAACTCACATGAACGAAAATCGGGGTTACTGCGTACATGGTATTAGAAGGGGTCTACACACGTCGAGTATTGTTTGCCAAGGATCACTTTCCGATATGTACCAACGCTCAAGGTCAGTATGCTGAATACTTGCTATTACAGTCAGAATAATACTAATCACACGAACCTTACCTCAGTCATTCGTTTACTTACGTTTGGTACATTACTTCACACGTCTTCTTGTAAGGCTGTCTCCAGTGCCACTGCAAAGAGTATATGGCCCCATTTAAGAAACAAAACAATCTCTGCCATAATCACCAGTAATAAACTTTAAAACTACTTGCGTACGTCAAAATTTTTGTCGCATTGTTGACCATAGCTTCATACAAATTGCACATCGCTGTATTTACCTGTTCTAGATATATCTGTTGTAGCATGCCTTAGATGCCTCCAGTGTACTGTAAGAATACTACTTATTTTAGAGCCGCTGTTCCTCTGTGCAATTTTAATGCAATAATATTTTGGTAACATTAGTCATAGCTAGAGTAAATGTTATCGTAGTTAATAACATAAGATTGTACATTATAAACGTAGCTGGATCTCGAGAGTCAAAAGAGAGCTAGCTTACATAGTTTAAGTCGAGAAGCGATTAATTAAGATGTTGACACATGTTCTTCTTCGCTTGGTTGCCATCTTGGGAATCATATGTGCACTGGACAATGGACTAACAACCCTGTACCTAGATCGTATCAGAAACATAAAGTTATGTGAAACAACCCAAAAAAGTGTTTTGTTTAGCTGATACAATATGCACTGTGTTACCAAGAAATCACATTTTAATCAGTGAAAATGATAGCTAGAGTGTTAGTGGCCATAGGCTCCCCGACATTATCACTTATTTACAGATAACAGCGTGTTAATGCTGTAAAACTAATTCAGATGTGATGAGCATCAGTATTTTAGCCGATTCACTTAGTAATGTATAATTTACTTTATTTACCTGTGCGTTAATTTCACCTTGCAAATTACGCCTTTTCGGCCCTCTATTACATTTATCTATACAGCTGTGCAGAATGAACACTGCAAAGTGCACAGTCCATGAGCTAGACGTAATAATAATAATGATAATGATAATAATAACCATTATTATTATTATTATTATTATTATTATTATTAAATTATTGTAAGAAGAAGAGTAGCTACAGCAATTATTATACGGAATTACAGTAATTTCAGTCCACTTATCATTGTATTAAACAACTTTCTCGAAGCATAATGTTGCTCTCGAATTGGAGTATCGGTATAATAATAGTAGTTCATCGTAACAGTCCTGAATCAGGTCTGGAGAAGAAGTTTACCTATCTGGGAATGAGGAAGGAAAGAAAGTAACGTTATCAAAAGAAACGTAAGAAGAAACAGCAATAGATAGGAAGGAGGATATCCAGTGCAGTGTCGTTAATGTCACAGAAATTCTCGTTCCACGTATATTGTAAAAACGCAAACGCCTAACGCAGTTTCACATTTTCATACAACTGATGGTACCTTACAAAATTCACACTTGTAATTTACGATGTATGGGTACGCCTGTAGACGTAAGTGCCAGTTTTTCCGACAACCTTCTTAATATAATCTGTATCATGGTAGTTAGGCAACAGTGCTCTGCAAAATAGTTCGTGTCGAAGCCAGATAGATAATAATTCATGAGGCGTGTATAATAGATGCTGTCGTGTATCAGAACGTACATATAAAGCGTTTCAGGTTATCGCGTATCGCTGGCACTGAGCGCGAGATAAGATTACCAGGTACTGGCTGCAAAGAGAAGGGACTGATCTCGTCCCGCCACAAAGCACAGAGTCCTTTGTCTGTTAACTCTCTAAAGGGCGTCGAGTATTTGTGTGTAAGAGCAAATTGAATGTCATATTACATGTTAGTATAAAGTATTATGCTGTATAAGGAGTTCCTTCTTCGTCAGACAGTTTTGTAATTAACACAGGTTTAGCTCAAACTGCTCGATATGGGGTCAAGGTGAAATTTTCTTTGAGTATTGGAATGCCGTTACTTATATTGTGGCAAAAAGTGGACTTCTTTTCCACTATTAATTCCCTTTCTGATCAAATTACAGAATTACAGAACAATATCACTTACATCTATCAATTGCAGCATCCTCAAATACTGTGATTTCTGAAAAAAAAGCGTCTCTCAAAGATTCAGCAAAGCCAATAGATATGAAACGCAGTTTACTTCAGTCATACACGATACCCTGCAAGAAACAGATTCAGGCGAACAGTTAGTTTTCAGCTACTTAGAGTTCTGAAATGCGTTGGATGCTTTATCACGTACTGTACTCATTAAAAATGATACGATCATAGAGAGTATCTTCACAGATACGAGACAATAAATGAATATTTAATGCAACAGAAAACAGCAAAAGTTGCAAATTCCACTTTTCTTTACTTGATGACTAGTTTCGGGTCGGGACCCACTTTCAAATCATCCAGAAAGTCAAAATGGTATTTCCCAAAATATAAGAACCACATCAAGGTAACAAATATAGATGTGCAACGAGTGCAAATGAACAGTTACTTAGCACACACTGTGACTGTTCATTTGCATTTTGTTATCTTGACATGTTCCTTATATTTTGGGTTTCACCATTTTGACTATCTGCATATTCTGAATGTAAGTTCCGATTCCCAACTAGTCATCAAGTAAATAAAAGTTAAATTTGCAACTTTGGCTGTTTTTCCGTTTTTTGACACAAATTGGTGACCTTCGGTTACTCCAGCATGCTGGAAGTTCGCAAATAAATGTTTGATTAAGAGAATCTGATGTATTATTCTAGACGGCGCATGCTCTATAGTAATAAAGTTAACATCGGGTGCACCCCAAGGTAAGGTAATAGGACTTCTAATGTTCACAGTACATGTGAGCGATTTATCGGATAGGATCAAATGCTCTAAAACTGTTCGCTCACGTTCGTCTTATCTTCCAGAAAGTATTGATTTTAGACGATCTTAAAAAGATACGGTAACACTTGGCCAAAATTCCCAGTTGGTGTAGTGACTGCTCGCTCTCTTTTCAATGTGTGTAAATGCAATATAGCCGCCCAGATGAACTGCAATCATATGTTCGGCCACATTACCAAGCAACGTTTAAGTCAATATATTTGCAAGCCAGAAATGTTTGCAAGAGCCTCGTATGGCCGTCAAAGCCAGCTAGTGAAAGTGACTGCATTTCTTCTGTGTTTGCTGTTCACAAAAAAGTAATTGTATTCTTTTTTAAGAGCAATAGAACATAAATAAATGTCAAAAAATTCGATTTCGTAATTTTTGTCATTAAAAATTCTCTTTCGTCTTCTGAACAAGAAAAGATTACGTCGAGAAAATTGTGCCGAAGCAAGCCACAAAATTAGATAAATTCATGTCACGCTTAGAGTTCTGTTAAAAAGAGAACTTTTTTGTCAATTGCTTGTTTTTTTATGGCCTTTTCGTTTCTAATGTCTTAGTGACACTAGATCATTAGAGAAGTAATTACATGATAGGACTCAAAACCGAAACGAGCGCTTTTAACAACTGTATTTGGGAACTTATACCAAAAATTGTTCTGGTAAGACTAAATACTTTGAAAATAATTATGCTGGATGCTCTGTTATGTTTCACTAATGATGTAGAGTCAAGGTTTAAGGTTATGGAATTGATGGTAGTGCCTGGTAGACTAATAACGCAGAAAACTTTTCGAAGCAGGGATATCAGTGCTGGAAGCCACCAAAGAAGAATAAGGAGAAGAAGAAGCTGAAAAAGAACACGGTGGGAGAGCAACATCAGAAACGAGATGAGAATGGACCTGGGATATGTTAGTGTTATGCCTAGTAGTTGAGAAAGAGGTATTAACTTTAAACTCAGTTTCCCAGACGTTCAAATTTTTCAAGTTAAGACACACATTGGTTAAAAACTATTGAAGGTAGATGGTTGAAGTTTTGCATACTGTCTTGAAATATACTGAAATAAAACATATATTAGCGCATGACTTAAATTTGAAAATTGAAGAGTGTTTCCGACATAAACTATTGGTTATTTACTGAATTTTGTGAACAATCATTCGTGACAGAAATATCTTTCTAAAATACTACTTTAAAGGATTTACAGAAAAAAATCAAGCTTCTGCTTTGTTTTTATTTCGTGATTTGTGTACCTGTGCTGTGCATGAGTAAGTAATATACTTTATTTCACTTGCTACACAATACACAATTCAGAAAACCAGTTTGAGATCAAAAACTAAGGTTCATATATCAAAATATTCCCAAACGAACTGTTGAGAGATAAGCATTACATGGGCTTGCAATTGTTATTCTTTGACCTACTGATTAAAAAAAAAGAGCGATACTTTTCTCGTGTCTTCACTGATCACCCCTCTTAAGTAATAGAAATACGAATGTTGCCTAGAAAGTAATGAACATCATTTTTTCTTCAACAACTCTTTATTGAATATAATGAGAATTGCACACACGAAACAATGGTGTTTTATCCACACATTCTATTTTCCCACGTAACCTCCACCCCGTTCTATGGTCTTCCTCCAGCGCGAAACAAGGGCGTGTACGCCCTGTCGGTATCAATCCTTGTCCTTGTGGCGGAGTCAGTGCTTCACTTTGTGAATCACCTCCTCATTGTCCTCAAAACTTTTTCCACGAATGGCATCATTTTATGGCCCAGACAAGTGGAAGCTCGCTGCAACGTCAGGTGTGACAGCCGTGGATGGTCTTTTAAGGGGTCCGTAGGCCCTTACTATAAGTTTGCACTCGGCACAGGTCGACAGGGCAAACAACCGATAGTGTCGGGTTGCGAGAGCGAGTGTGAGTTGAGTTCAGTTTCCGGGTTGCAGGCCGTGCCGTGTGGAGGCCTGTCGATGTAGTACAAGGCTGACCGACAAAGGGAGTGGCCATCGCCGCGGTTTAACCCCTTTGTGTTAGAATAATACGGGAAAGTGGAAAAGTATAATTACGAGAGTGATCAGTGATATTTCTGTGCCAATATTTGTGGTTTCGCGTCTACCGCGCCGGCATCATTTGGATTGCAGCGTTGGATTGCAGTGTTGGATTACAGTGATTGAATTTGCGTGTGACAGTAATGAATAACGAAGAGGCCTGTGCTGAGATTAGCCGTTATTAAATATGTATGACGAAGGCAGTGGCTGTCTCCTTTTTCTTGTGTTTTTGAGACGAATATAGGTCTTGATTAGTGAAGCTGTGTTGTTGTTCTTCTTGCCACCAGACATTTCATTATTACAGCATTTGGGAAGGCTAAAAATAGAATGTAACAACTCCGTAGCAGTCAAATCCGATTGCCAGCCCCATTAGGTACATGGTCACATTAATTAATATTTATTTGGGCTGCTATTCAGATCCCGATCGAGCGGGATACATAAATCGGAGGTGTTACAGTCTCTCCGACCGATGCAAATCGTGGAACCCCGCCGAACCACCTTCTGATGACCCCACCCTCTGTGCCCAGCGACTAGTTATACTTCTGTCGACAGCAGATGCTCCATAGACTTTGCACAAGCGTTTGTGAATTTTCCCCACAGTTGAGAAATTCGGTCACGGCACATTCCCTGTAACGTACATCACCAAGAGACGCTATTTTGAAACTGTCCTGAAGCTACGCTATCTTTCGGAAGTGACGGAAACTTGGCACGCTCACTCAGAAGACTTCAAATAATACGTACATAACGTTTCGCATTCGTAGCATTGTTTTCGGCTAAGGAAAAACTGCGGTGAATTACTTTCTAGACAACCCACGTACTTTCGAAACTACAGGGCGTTGCACATTTATTACTATAGGCTTCAAGGGGTGTAGAGAGTACTTCGTGAAAATAAGCTTAAAGATCCAATCATTACCAAATCTTCCTCTTAATGATAGACACACAGAATGAGAGGAAGGCGCCTCGTCTATCTATGTTGCTACAACAAGGGCCGCCTGACACTGATGTGTGCGTAAGTGGGAGGGTGGACTGTGGTGCTCCACGGATGCGCCGCATAGTCGTCACTGAAGAGGACCCGACGGCGAGTGCTCGAAACACTGCCCGTGCCATGGCCTCCTGTACAACACACAGGTCAGAGCTCGCTGTCTCCGCTGTGAGAATACCGTGAAGCGGGACATTTGAATGTGATCCGATCTTCAATCTTATTTTACATCCAGACGGTACATATCCGGCATTTGTGACGACAGCCTTCAGTGCTTACTTTCTGTGAATGAGTGTGACACCAAGTGCAGCTGAACCCCGTGTCTATGTGTGTGCATAACCTGCAAAATTTACATTATGAGAATTAATTTGTCGTGGATATCAGGAGACGATGCAATCACCATGACCATAGCATCCAGCCGCTCCCGGCCTAGATGATGATGCCGTAAAACCGTTATCTGATGAGCAACCAGCAGTGGCTTCAAAAGTAATTAATGATACCGGACATATATTGTTTTTAAATGTGACATGATTCCACCAGACTGTGTTTTAAATTACTTTGTTTGTACTGTTAGTTTCAGAAACTGTCCATTTTCAAGTGCATCTGAAAAACGCTCAACACGCCATAATGGTAAAAAATAAAAAGAGAGCAAGCACATGAAGGTCATGTAACTGCACTGACTACAGCGTTAAATAAGCATAATAGCTACTACCTCTGTAACAGATGTGGATACATTATTGCCATTTCCTTAAAATATCGCATGCCACGCATATTTATACATCGACGTCACACTCCGCAAGCCAGGTGTGTGGCGGATGTTACTTTCGGTACTACTATCTGATCCTTCCAACACTGTTCCACTCAAGAATAGTGCTTGGGAAGAATGATTGTCGATAAGTGTATTGGCTCTGATTTCTCGAATTTTCTCCTCGTGGTCAACATGCGAGATGTTTGTTGGGGAAAAATGGCTCTGAGCACTATGGGACTTAACATCTATGGTCATCAGTCCCCTAGAACTTAGAACTACTTAAACCTAACTAACCTAAGGACAGCACACAACACCCAGCCATCACGAGGCAGAGAAAATCCCTGACCCCGCCGGGAATCGAACCCGGGAACCCGGGCGTGGGAAGCGAGAACGCTACCGCACGACCACGAGATGCGGGCGTTTGTTGGGGAAGTAGTATGTTCTCCGACTCCTTCTGAAAACTGCTGTCACCAAATTTCAATAGTATATCTCTCCGTGATGCACAACGCCTCTCTTGTAACGTCTGCCAGTGGAGTTTGTTTAGCATCTCCATAACACTACCTCGCCAGCTAAACGATCCCGTGACGAAGTGCACCACTCTTCGTTGGGTCTTCTCTATCTCCTCTGTCAGTCCTACCTGATGGGCATCCCAGATAGATGAACAATACTCAAGAATCGGGCGAGCAAGCGCCTTATAAGCCACGTCTTTCGTGGATGAGTTACATTTCCTCAAGACTTTTCCCTCTGAATCTGAGTCTGGTATCTGCTTTTCCCATTATCTGTTTTATGTGGTCATTCCACGTTAGGTCGCTCTGTATTTTTACGCCTAGATATTTTACGGCAGACGCTGTCTCCAGCTGTTTGTCATCAATAGTGAAGCTGTATAGTATGTATGCGCAATGTGTTACATTTATTTACGTTCAGGGTCAACTGCCAGAGCCTGCACCATTCATCAGTTCTCTGCAAGTCGTTCTGCAAATTCTATCTTATGGCGTTGCTGCCGTAGTACAGACAACTGAATCGTCTGCGAATAGCCTTAAAGAGCATCTGACGCTTTCTACTAGATCATTTATACATATTGTAAATAAGAGTAGCAACGGTCCCATCACATTTCCTTGTTGTACCCCGGGTATTATCTTTACATCTATCGATTTTGTTCCGTTAAGAGCGAGTTGTTGAGTTCTATCTGCAAGAAAAACTAGAATACAATCGCAAGTCTGCTTCTATACTCCGTAAGCTTGTATTTTTTTCGTTAAACGGCAATGCGGGATGGTGTCAAATGCCTCACTGAAATCAAGGAACAAGGCATAAACCTGAGCGCCGTTGTCCACTACGCTGTGGATCTCGTGGAGGAACAGAGCGAGCTGAGTTTCGCAGCATCTCTGTTTGCGAAATCCATGTTGATTTTTGTAGAGGAGATGCTCATTTTCGATGTGCACAACATTATCGTCAGCAGACATCTTCTGAAATATGAGGTCCATGATATGCAAAATGCTCTCGAGAACGATAACATTACTATTTTATTAAAATGTTACATCTAGAAAGAAGCACCATCGGAACAAACGAAGAAATATTCTACACTATGAACCCCAATATATACAACTGTTAAAATGATTGTCAAATGCGCATGAATGCGCAAAAAATCTAAAGTGTCAGTCAGAGAATAAAAATACAAGGATCCTATTGTACTATCGATACGATTTCAGAATATAACTGTGCCTTATAGTAACAGAGACATGTTCACTTGAATATACAAATAGGTGTCACACGTAAGCACACATAAAGAGGTTATTGGTATTACTGTCAAAACACATATCATCGACAGAACATAAATATTTATATCATATATGTTCACTATACTATTGATAAGTGACACACACATGTAGTGTCGATTCTCGAACACAACATCTTAATGCAAGACGTCAAAGAATGTGTTACATTATACCTATACTATATGATCAAAAGTATCCGGACACCCCTTAAAACATACGTTTTTCATATTAGGTGCATTGCGCTGCCACCTATAGCCAGGTACCCCATAGCAGCGACCTCAGTAGTCATTGGACATCGAGAGAGAGGAGAATGGGCCACTCCGCGGAACTCACGGACTTCGAACGTAGCCACGTGATTGGGTGCCGCTTTTGTCATACATCTGAACGCAATATTTCCACACTCCTAAACATCCCTAGGTCCACTGTTTCCCATATGATAGTGAAGAGGAAACGTGAAGGGACACGTACAGCTCAAAAGCGTACATGCCGACCTCGTCTGTTGACTGACAGAGACCGCCGAATGTTGAAGAGGGTCGTAATGTGTAATACGCAACATCTATCCAGACCATCACACAGGAATTCGAAACTGCATCAGGATCCACTGCACGTACTATGATAGTTAGGCCGGAGCTGAGAAAACTTGGATCTCATGGTCGAGCGGCTGTTCATAAGCCACATATCACGTCGGTAAATGCCAAACGACGCCTCGCTTGGTGTAAGGAGCGTAAACATTGGATGATTGAACAGTGGAAAAACGCTGTGTGGTGTGACAAATCACGATACACATTGTGGCGATCCGATGGCAGGTGTCGGTATGGCGAATGCCTGGTGAACGTCATCTGCCAGGGTGTGCAGTGACAACAGTAAAATCCGGAGGCGGTGGTGTTATGATGTGGTGGCGGTTTTCATGGAAGAGGCTTGCACCCCTTGTTGTTTTGGGTCTCACTATCACAGCACAGACCTGCACTGATGTTTTAAGCATCTTCTTGCTTCCAACTGTCGAAGAGCAATTCGGGGATGGCGATTGCATCTTTCAACGCGATCGAGCATCTGTTCATAATGTACGGACTGTGACGGAGAGATTACACTACAATAACATCCCTATAATGAACTGCCCTGCACAGAATCCTGGCCTGAATCCTATAGAACACCTTGGGGGTATTTTGGAACGCCGACGTCGTGCGAGGGCCTCACCGACCGATTTCGATACCTCTCCACAGTGCAGCACTTCGTGAAGAATAGGCTGCCATTGCCCAAGAAACCTTCCAGCAACTGGTTGAACGTATGCCTGCGAGAGTGGAAGCTGTCATCAAGGCTAAGAGTGGGCCAACATCATATTGAATTCGAGCGCTAACGATGGAGGGCGCCATGAACTTGTGAGTCATTTCCAACTAGGAGTCCGGATACTTTTGATCACATAGTGTATGTCTTTCTTCTAAATCACGTGTTCAGAACTACAGAACATCATAATATGAACAGACATCAGAAGTGAAATGCAGGGGTTGAAATTGCTCTGAGCACTATGGGACTTAACATCGGAGGTCATACCTCCCATAGACTCAGAACTACTCAGCTCTTTCGTGAGCCGTGGGAAACATGCTTACCACTACAATTAACTCGCTCCTAGTCCCGTGGGATTCACAGTTCCCACCTCTGTACGGTTTTACCACCTAGTGAACAGTATAGTGTACTACTTCCAATCGGAAGTTCCCGCCGTTTTACTGTACCTTCGCGCAGAGGCATTGTATAGCTGTTTGCGTGACATTTTGTGACTTTTTCCTCAAAGCTATAGTATAAGCTAAATACTTTTGATTTACTAAAATTTATGAAGGAACACGTAAAATTGGAACGAGGAGAATTCCAGTTTGAAACCATTCAGTCACTTTCCTGTCCTCAATTCATGACCCATGAGAAACAGCCACAGTGAAAAGGAAAAACAAGGATGGTACTAGTACAGAGATTTCTTGTCCTGAAGTTGTGGCAGAATACAGCAGAATAATGGGTGGTGTCGATAAGTTGGATCAATTCCGAGAAAGGTATGCTATTGGCAGACGTTCTGTAAAAGGGTGGCACAGAATATTTTATTTCCTGGTGGATGTTGCTGCAGTTAACAGATTTATCCTGTGGAAAATTAGTAAAAGGGAAAGTGGACAGCATGATCAGCTCACATACAGGATCCATCTAGCCAGACAATTGATCGCTGGCTTCTCATCTCAAAAAAGGCGTGGACAAAAACCTGTCTTTCTGGCAAAAAGGGGTAAAGTACCTGAAGATTTGCGTCATGTGGCTGTAGGGGAGCATCAACCCATTTTAGGGAAACCTACTGGATGTGCCGTCATTGTAGTACCAAAGCTACGGAAAAGAGCACTCGCTGTGTTTGTACATATTGTGAAACACCATTTTGCATAGACCCATGTTTCAGAAAATTTCATGGCAAGTAATTGTGGAAAATAATTGTAACAGGAGAAGTAAATTTATCAAATAAATATGACATATATTGAAAAAGTTGTTTTTGTCATTTAACTCCAAGGAAGGGCAGTGGGAAGAATGCTTCCCACCTTGTTGTGTGACTTCACTTTCACAGTTGGAGTAAATTTGATATTCAGTATGATAAATACACCTATCTGTTAACTACTATCTGATCATTCATTAAAAAAAAACTGCTCAATAATTCTGCCCACGGAAGGGTTAAACCTAACTAACCTAAGGACATCACACACATCCATGCCCGTGGCAGGATTCGAACCTGCGACAGTAGCAGCAGCGCGGCTCCGGACTGAAGCGCTCGGCCACCGTGGCCGGCGAAAACACACGTGTTAGGTCCATAGATAGCCGATGCCCTTACAGGAAATAATAACGGTATGGTTTCTATAGGTAAGTATGATTTTTGTTTAACGCTTTATCAAATGTAGTTACATGAATTTCATGATTCTGTTCCCTTTTTTATTTTTTATTTCATTATTATGGTGTGTTACATAATAATGAACACTGTTCACTTCAAAATGGACAGTGTTTGAAACTAACAGGGCAGGTAAAGTAATTTAAAACAAAGCCTGGCGGAATCACGTAGTTTTCCAAACATATTGAGGTAGTAGATCCTACCCAGAAGAAAATAAACAAAATAAATCATATCAGATAATAAAACTTCAACTTTCAGCACATTATACGGAAATAAATCGCCAAGTGAATACTGTGTAAGGATGATTTATAACAACTAAATTTTTTTGAAAACAGCTGTTAATTGCCAAAGAAAATGGATTAGAAAGTAGTCCCTCGTGGGAAACGATTTCCGTCTAACTCACCTCAGCTTCTTGCTCTGCCCCTCAATTTTCAATTTAAATTACACAGTATCGCTTAGAGAAGAAACAGCCTCAAGTTTTACATAAAAGTGTAAAGTGTAATTTTTGTTCGATGTGCCTATCATTTGTGATGTGGCAAACTTCCCACGGTAATCAGTTTCTTCCCAGACTTGTTGCAGCAAATCGGGCGTAACTTGTGCAACGGCAGGGTAGACCCGATTTTTCAGGTCCTCTAAATTATTTGGCAGGGGAGGACCATACACACCGACTTTAATGAAACCCCAGAGAAAGAAATCCAATGGTACAAACCTGGGGAGCGAGGGGGGCATACGATTGGCCCATCACGGCCAATCCACTGACCTGAGAAGCGATTATCGAGGAAACTTGGACTTCCGTAAGGAAATGAGGTGGTGCACGGTCTTCCTGGAAGTAAACCATCCCACCTCAGTCACCTTAATCCTTATCGTTGCAGAGTGCGTTTCATGAAACCAAAACACATACTAGCACGCTCTGCACCAGTGAAAGCAGCCGTTTTAACTCTGCAATACTCTAGCGCTCCTGTTGGCGCGATGGGTGTACTAATGCACTATGTCAAGGTACAAGCTGTGAAGGGAGATGAGAGCGGCAATTTCCCGTCGCAGAGCACGTGGATGGCGGTTGCTACGGGGCCGTGGCGAGCGACTAGCATTTACGCGGCCTTGGAAAAATCCGAGCAGACGCTTGGCAGGGGCGCGTATAGCCACGTTGGCGCGCTTGGATAAATTTATATGCCAGAGAAAAATTGATAAAAACAGAACAAACAGTGACACGGAGGTGCGAGTTGGCACTCATTGACAGAAAAATATGTAAAGCTAAAGTATCTAAACGTGCCACAAAACATATAATACTTTAAAAGTTATTGTTGTCTTAAAAATTGTAAATTTATGGAAGTTTAAAAGCTAATATCTCGGCAACGCTTTGGCCGATAAACTTAAACGAAGTGCATACGGATGCGGCTAGTAGAGCTGCACCGAGCAGTCATAGCCGATTTAGAGGAATCTGTACCATTTTTGAATGAGTGGTTGGAATATGGGATTCGACTGAGAGAAACTGTGTTTTTGGTAACAAATAATTTTAAAGAGACGAAAATAACGGCAGAAATCTAAAGTTTAAAGAGGTAGATGAGTAATTAAGTATGTATTTTTATTTATCTTTAGTATAAAAAATCTGGGAGAAGCAAAATCGCGCCACAAGATCATTATTTGTGAGAAAACGGTGGCAGATATAAAAAAAATGGACTTTAGATTGTCATTGGCCGGAAAATTTCCATACTTTTCAGTGTATCATATGTGTTTAGAATACTCGTAATTTTATTCTCAAACATTCTTTTGAGCTAGGCATTCGATTCCAGGGTGCATAGGGCAGCCATCTTTGTCGAGAGGGGAGTTGAGTTTGAGCGACGCTAAGAGCCGGACGTGCCGCGCATCTTGAGGTAGTATATATATATATATATATATATATATATATATATATATATATATATATATATATATATATTTTTTTTTTTTTTTTTTTTCGTGCCATAGCATGTGGGGGCTCGAGCCAAACTATCCAGTCTACAGTGCGTAGTGTCCAGTACAGTTGTAACTACTTGAATCAAACTTGACGTCGTTGGCTACAAAATGAACATCTACCGTTTCTGTAAGTTATCTCAATAAATTTCTGTATCATCCCAGAGTTTTAAAGTCCTCTTTGACTCACCCTGTATACTTTGTTTTGACCATATTATATTCCGAATTCTTGCAGAATGGTGATACAAAAGAGAAACAGGTACCGTAGCTGAGTCTGTTATTAGCTGGTGTCTTGATACTGCATAGGATGCCAAAATTTTATTGTATAAGCTCTGCAAACTGTTGCCTTTTTACGCGAGACACAGAATATTTTGTTGCACGTAAGTGTCTACTGAGCCACACGCAGCTGTTTTTTATTGTTAGTTCGAAATATATGTATTTAGTACATACCTGATGACACAAAACAGGAGAGGATAAGATGTAAGAGAAAGAGGTCTTACATTGGAACATGGAACACTAAAAATTCCCATCTGCGTTTGTATTAAGTTGGTGCGTCAGTTTGTAGTATTTTTGTTTTTCATGTTGGTATTCCGTTTGATATTGGTTTATTTATCGATTGTGATTTTTTATTTGAAGTTCACTGTTACTACTAGAGTTTATATATTGACAATTTGTCGTCTGGAGATAGTAGATGGAGCTGTGGACGGTAGAAAATTGAGTGCCAAGTGGAGAAGTCGGAACATTTCCGACGTACTGTATTCCTCCGTTTGAGTTCAATAGAAGGGTGACGGTAGCGGAAGCAGCCAGAAACATTTGCGCCCTATGTGGGGATAACCCCACTGTCAGAGCACGGCAAGAAAACTGATATTTATTGTCAACAACGTTCAGGTAAACCTTCGGGATTTCATTAAGATCGTTTAAACGCATTAATCCCCAATGACCCAAGTCGGTGTACTCGAAAACTGGCAGATGTGATGAACTGTGATCATTCCAGCATCGTGCGACATTTGCATGCAGTAAGGAGGCTCAAAATTCGGCTGTGTGGGTACCGCATGCTCTAAGCCAAAATCTCGAAAAGCAGCAGGTGGTCTTCTGTTCATTTCGGCTTGCTCCTCGTCAATTGGTTCGTGAACAACCTGTATCGTTACTGGTGACTAGAAATGGTCATTTATGCTAACATAACGTAAAAAAGAAATGGTTGAGGGAAAAAAGCAGCAAATCCTCATCCAAATACTTTCCCGCGCATCAGCAAAAGGTTATGTTATACATCTGGTGTAACAGCGACGGTGTGGTATACCACGAATTGCTTCCTCAAGGTGAACCCATTACTGCTGATATTTATTGGCAACAACTGAGACGACTTGTAGTCGCAAATTGGGAACAGCAACCATGAAGACGCAGTATACACGAGTTGGGCTGCGAAATCTTTCCGCACCCACCTTATTCGCCTGATCTTGCCCCCTAGATTTTCACATTTTCCGCTCTATGTTGAACAACCTTCAAGGATCTTCCTTTCCGGATGAAAATGCGTTCCGAACATGGCTCGACGAGTTTTTCGCCTAAAAACGACGTGATTTCTACAGTCGGGGAATAGAAAAACTGCCAAACTGTTGTCAATAGGGAAGGAAAATATGTTGTTAATGACTAAAGCCTGTGTTATGCGTATCTGTTGTGCTTAATATGTGTACGGAAGAACGTTACGAACTTATGTACCATACCATTAATATCCCTCATTCCCAAGCGTCCATATATTGCACTATAAAATACTTTCATATTTCACTCCTAAGTCTCCGTTCGGATGTAAGTTTCGTTTAAAACAACATGCTGGAAGGTCTACAGTGGTTATCCCCCAGTAAAATACGCTATTTTGTGATCCTGTAGCACGGCAAGAAACATGCTTCTGATATTATACTTTGACACAAATAATAAGCTACACTAACACTTTCGTTGTTTTCACCAGACCCAGCAGCTAAATAAATGTGTTTCCAACATGGCTGAGCATTGAATGGGACTGAGCGTGAATGACAGATACGTGTATGGACCAGCAACTTTTCAGTTCGGTGACACGGAAGACAGACTCTTATGTAGATCGTCTTAACAATTTCATGCAGAAAATCACAGGAAACGTAAGTCTATGTGAACGTTCCAAGATTTACACCCACTTTCGAATACCACACTAATGTCTTAACTGTGTTGCCACTTCTCTCAATGATTCATTTAATACTTACATTTGCTATCGCTAATATCATTTCACTCTAAATTCATCTATGGTTTTAGCAGTGTAAATTTATAACTAGTAACTGCAAAACTCATAAATTTCTTACTTTTTGATGATTGATGTGGAGATCGTGATCAAAAGTATCCGCACACTTGACTGAAAATTAATTACAAGTTCGTGGCGCTCTACATCGGTAATTCTGGAATTCAATATGGCGTTGGCCCACCATTAGCCTTGATGACAGCTTCCACTCTCGCAGGCATACGTTCAATCATGTGCTGGAAGGTTTCTTGGGGAATGGGAGCCCATTCTTCACGGACTGTGGAGAGGTATCGATGACGGTCCGTGTGGCCTGGCACGAAGTCTGCGTTCCAAAACATCCCAAAGGTGTTCCATGGGATTCAGGTCAGGACTCTGTGCAGGCCAGTCCATTACAGGGATGTTATTGTCGTGTAGCCACTCCGCTACAGCCCATACATTATGAACAGGCGCTCGATCGTTTTGAAGGATGCAGTCGCCATACCCGAATTGCTCATCAACAGTGGGATGCAAGAAAATGCTTAAAACATCAGTGTAGGCCTGTGCTGTGATAGCGCCACGCAAAACAACAAGGGGTACAAGCCCACTCCATGAAAACCACGACCACACCATAGCACCACCGCCTCCGAATTTTGCTGTTGACACTACACACGCTGGCGGATGACGTTCACCGGGCATTCGCCATCCCCACACCCTGCCATCAAAATGGTTCAAATGGCTCTGAGCACTATGGGACTTAACATCTGAGGTCATCAGTCCCATAGAACTACTTTAACCTAACTAACCCAAGGACATCACACACATCCATGTCCGAGGCAAGATTCGAACCTGCGACCGTAGTAGCAGCGCGGTTTCGGTCTGAAGCGCCTAGAACCGCTCGGTCAAAAAGGCCGACCCCTGCCATCGGATCGCCACATTATGTACCGTGATTCGTCACTCCACACAACGTTTTTCACTGTTCAATCGTCCAATGTCTTGCTCCTCACACCAAGCGAGGCGCCGTTTGGTATTTATCGGCGTGATGTGTGGCTTATGAGCAGCCCCTCGAACATAAAATCCAAGTTTCCTCACCTCCCGCCTAAGTGTCATAGTACTTGAAGTGGATTCTGATGCAGTTTGGAATTCCTGGGTGTTGGTCTGGATAGGTGTCTGCCTATTACACGTTATGAACATCTTCAACTTTCAGCGGTCTCTGTCGGTCAACAGACGAGGTCGGCCTGTACGCTTTTGTGCTGTATGTGTCCCTTCATGTTTCCACTTCACTGTCACATCGTTAACAGTGGACCTAGGCTTGTTTAGGAGTGTGGAAATCTCGCGTATAGACGTATGACACAAATGTCACCCAGTCACCTGACCAAGTTCAAAGTCCGTGAGTTCCGCGGAGCGTCCCATTCTGCTCTCCCACGATGTCTAATGACTACTGAGTTCGCTAAAATGTGGTACCTGGCAGTAGGTGGCAGCACAATGCACCTAATATGCAAAACGTATGTTTTGGGGGTGTCCGGATACTTTTGATCACGTAGTGTATGTGGCGTAAAGTACTTGCTAAGGGTGAACAAAAGGAAGAACGAATGTAATAACTAGACAAAGGTCACAGTTACAGATGGTAGCATAAAGTAAATGATTTTTCTTTCCTATGAAGCTTGGCTGCAGAAGATGATCAGATTGAGGAAGAGTTGATAAGGAAAGGTTGTACGAGAAAACAAATCTTCAATCAACGAAACAAATCTACTTCTACTGTATTTTGATATGACTTTGAGCACAGTATTTTCCAAATTAAATATGCAGCACATTTACAGACTGTTTAAAGCGAAAAGCAGGAAATAAATATGCACTGAAGACATTTTCAAATGTGACGTAACTGAAAGATTAAAAAAACTGAGGTACAAAATATGCATGACTGGATGAAGACGTGTGCAATGCCCTACAAAGGGATTTGGAAATGCTGGTAGGAGGAAAAGGGAGGAGCATTTGAGACAGCAAAGACTGGAACGTGCCTTGTAAACTGGTGCGTAGAGTGTGGACTATGTGAAAAGAAGGAAGTGACGCAGTATAGAAAGAAATACTGATAAGCAGTAAGTCAATAAAAATATCTGAGATTAAATATAGGAGGGACCAGGATTATGGCCTGTGGGTATATTGAACTTGAATAAAACAGAAAAAACTCCAATTTGACGATTTAATCACGACCAGTTTCGCTGCGTTAAAGCAGCATCTTCAGGTGGTACTACATGGATAGCAAAGCATCCTTGTGATCTATATACAAGGTGAAGAAAAATTCGCGCACCCTGACTTCGCAGAGTGATTCCTCATTTACTAGCAATACAAAAGTATCTCTCACAAAATTTCGTCCTGCGCCTATTTCCGGCAGTAAATAATGTTAAAGGTTGGCAATCTGGTAACACTAATCATATGTATGGTAACTACCTTTGTCAGCATATTGCCGTAACGCTGTACAGTTACTGCAGTGGGTAGCACTTTGGTTTAGCGTGCAGGAGGTTGGGAGTTCGATTCTGGGTCAAGGCGTATTTGTTTTTATTTGCTAAATGTAGTCTGTGTGGTACGATATCTGGTGTCTTAATCGTCATATAGCGATTACAGTGGATCTTCTACAAAACATTTTCACTTACATACTACGAACACAGAAGTGGAAATACAATCGTTTTCACTCGTCAGCTTTTAAAGAAGCCTTTTGCACGTCGTGGACGCGAATTGAGTCACACCATTGTATCTACTAGATTCCAAACCTGTTCTCCGTGTACCATCCGCCAATGGTTCCATCGATTAGTACCAACTATTATTCTTGCCGAGTTCAGGTCCACTACATTTCGTTGTGGCCTTACGTCACCAGCAGGGCTATCAGCGCGCTTTGCAAATAATTCCCAAACATTTGCTAAGTAAATCTCAGAAACATGAGGCACACGAATACTGTATTATTATATAGCAGAATAAAACTGAAAAAAAAAAAAACTAATACGCCTCGACGCTGTATTGAATCCTCGACCTCCTGCGCGCTAACCCAAAACTCTTATCAACTGCACCACCTACACAACCTCATCCGATATGCCGATAAAGGTAGTTACCGTACATGTGATTACATTATTGCCAGATTTCCAAACTTTAACGTTCATGTAGGCCTACTACTAGAAATATGCGCAGGATTAAATTTTGTGAGAGATATTTCTGTATTGCTAGTAAGAGAGGAATCGCTCTGCGAAGTTCGAATGCTCGAATTTTTCTTCACCCTGTATAAAGAATGTAACTTCATACGGCTTTTTGTACTTCAACTGCATTCAGTTTGCACATGGATGTACATGTAGACCCAACAGCTTAACTAACGTCTGGCTTCCCGGCCAATGAGTTACGTTTCTCAGACAGACATTCCACTGGTGGTATCTTATTTTATACTTAACCATGTTTATTACATTAACTACGTTCCGTTTAGTGCCTCATTCCCTGCACTTCTCGCCCCATTGCACTATCGATTATTATTTGTTAATGACTTACTCTCTTCAGAGGGTTGGACTGTGTGACTACGATTACTCGGGGCATCTCCGTGTGCTAATATATGTGACACTGCTATAAGTGCTTTTATTTAGGTTTACTTTTACTAAAACTAAACTAAACTCCTCCCTAACAGGCCATGAAGGCCCAACGGTACCTACCGGCCGTCGTGTTATTCTCGGCCCACGGGCATCACTGGATGTGGATATGGAGGGGCATGTGGTCAGTACACCGTTCTCCCGGCCGTATATCGGTTTCCGTGACCGGAGCAGCTACTTCTCAGTCAAGTAACTCCTCAGTTTGCCTCACAAGGGCTGAGTGCACCCCGCTTGCCAACAGCGCTAGACAGACCGGATGGTCACCCATCCAAGTGCTAGCCCAGCCCGACAGCGCTTAACTTCGGTGATCTGACGGGAACCGGTGTTACCACTGCGGCAAGGCCTTTACCTTTACTGCTTTTTTAAATGCATGAGTTACAAGTATGCTTTCCTTACCATGTTGAACCACTTGAGGATGCTGCTTTAATGCAGTAAAACCGGTCGCGATTAAATCTTCACTTGACAGCTTTTTGCTCTTTTGTTGAAGTTCAATTAACCTTGGAGTTCAACAGCTGTTGCTGTCCATATTACAAAGTTGTGTACTGTGTGATTCAGTTTGTGTCTCAGGCAGATCATATTCATTGACTTAAAGTGTTTAGTAAGAGGGAGCACTCTCCAGTATAGCGTGTCTCTGTGTGCGCTTGTTCGTGTGTGTGTGTGAGTGTTTACACGTGACACTTCGTCTCGCGGCCGCGTGTACAAAGTGTTTAATAGAGGGAGCACACTCTAGTTTACGCGTGTCCCTGTGTGCGCTTGTTCGCGTGTGTGTCTGTGTGTGTGTGTGTGTGTGTTTACACGTGAAACTTCGTCTCGCGGCCACGTGTACAAACAGCGTCCGTAATGACCCTGTGGAAGACCACCGAACGCGCAATTTCCTCGCTTGGGGTGCGACTGTTCCCCGCCCCTCCTCCCAACCCAGCCACAACAGACAGCCGAAGTCCGCAAGTTGGTCGTCACGCGCAAGGAAATTGCTTTCTCACTTCGCTGTCCCGAAGGACTGTACATCTGCAGAGCGATGCGGATTTCTGTCTGGAAAGAGGAAGCAGCTGACTGGGTTAACGTGAAATAAGGAGTGCCATAGGGTTCGGTTCTGGGCCCGCTGCTTTTCTTGATATCCTGACGAAAATAGAGTTACATCGTAAATACATGACCTAGAACATGTTAATTTTAATTTCATTTATTTGCGAGATTTTGTCAGTACTTTTTAATGCAGAAAAAAGCCGTCCCTACAGATATATGGTGAAAGTACATGATGGGTACTTGAACTCTTCTGGTGGATATTGCAGCATAGTATGTCCAGAAGACGTGCACATGCAGCTATGCGCAATCATTCAGACTTTGAAAAGGTAGAATCATTGTCATGAGGGATGTAGGAGTCTCTGTTCTTAAAATTTGTATATACTCTCGTTAGTTTTTATATAACACCAGACTGAAGTGCTGTGTATAACCCAGCAGATCCCATAAAACATCTATGTATGATCGTATCTTATAACGTATAGGACCAGACAGATGTAAGTTTTTGTAATTCCGCAGTTCTCATGAAATCTGCATTTGCTTTTCGATATGTCGTATATGTGACCAGGCAGGTGTACAATTGCGTAGGTCTGCAGCTTTCATAAGTTTTGTATATGTTTACGTGATACACTAGTCTCTAGAATTATGCACAAGCCCTTATGACGTAGTGTTACCATATACGCAGAGCCTGTTATGACGGGAGCTGCGACATTCATTGGCGCCTCTTCTACTAGCACCATCTCGCAAAGCGGCCTGTAGTGTAAGAACAGAGCCGGGGTTGCAGTAGTACCTGGCTTGCGTTTATATGTGATGGAGACACCTAACATTTATAATGTCATCTCGCCTATGTGCTACTTACAACAATTTTGTAAGGCCTGTGTGTTATAGGCAACTATTAATACCGCCATTTTGTGACTTGATGTTGTAACCTGTATGTGTCCTAAGGTATGCAACTAAATTTATATGTTGTTGTTGTTGTGGTCTTCAGTCCTGAGTCTGGTTTGATGCAGCTCTCCATGCTACTCTATCCTGTGCAAACCTCTTCATCTCCCAGTACCTACTGCAGCCTACATCCTTCTGAATCTGCTTAGTGTATTCATCTCTTGGTCTCCCTCTACGATTTTTACCCTCCACGCTGCCCTCCAATACTAAACTGGTGATCCCTTGATGCCTCAGAACATGTCCCACGAACCGATCCCTTCTTCTAGTCAAGTTGTGCCACAAACTCCTCTTCTCCCCAATTCTGTTCAATACCTCCTCATTAGTTATGTGATCTAACCATCTTGTTATACAAGTGGAATCCAAGAACACTTTTACAGTGTTTTCTGTCCTCCCTAGATCCGATGGTGGCGGCTTTAGTTTCGCCGAAACTGGTAATCATGTACTGAAAAGAATTCCTGCGATCTTGGCTACCAGTTTATTATTTTACAATTTCATAGTTTTAATTGTCAGGGGAATAATGTTTTTTGGTACAGATTTGTTATTTTTGGATATTTACCATTCTTATAAACCCTCTTTAAGATTAAATTTTTCGTTCTGAAAATGCTAGATTCACATGACAACATGGATCTAGTTTGGATCGTGGGACACATCTGTCCCGTGTCACTGATTTTCAAAATCGGTCAGCTAAAAAAGTTTTTAGTGAAGACCGTATGTCATTGATCACAAAGGTAGACAGGTTTTGAGCTTTTGTTTTTCAGCTATATTCAAAATAAATTCTAACGATGGGAGGGTTAATTTAATCGTGTACCACTTCGCAGCATCAAGTTATTTATCACACGCAGGCAACACAGAGTCATTTTATCGCGGCCTCCCCGTACAATCATTCACTATAACAGTTCACCAATGACTCTGCCGTCCAAGTTCTACTGCTTGGGATGCTGAACACAGTGCAAGGCCAACCTATCGGCGCAGTCAGAGTTGCGGTTCAACTTATTCTCACCATCGGTCAATGCTGCTGGTCGCTAGGCTCGTGTGCACGTGTCGATGTTCGGACGAGTTGTGAAAACAGTAGCCTTACAAATGACTGCAGTACGAGAGGCGAAGGGACAGAATTAGGACCCCTATGGTGCAAGTAGTGTACTCACAGGTCCTTCCAGGACTGCATTCGCTCTACCCCTCTGGTGTGAGTAGTTTACTCACGGGTCCTTCCAGGACTGCATTCGCTGTGACGTATAGTTGGATGACAACAGCTGCGTCTGGGCAGGGGATACCCGCAACGTGACATCAAGGTCAGTCGGGAACAGAATACTTGTAACTGGGCTGACATTTCAGGTTAAGTATCCGGAAACCCCCAAAAACATACGTTTTTCGTATTAGGTGCATTGTGCTGCCACCTACAGCCAGGTACTTCTTGTCAGTGACCTCAGCAGTCCTTAGACATCGTGAGAGAGTGGAATGGGGCGCTCCGCGAAACTCACGGACTTCGAACGTGGTCAGGTAATTGGGTGTCACTTGTAACATACATCTGTACACGAGCTTTCCACACTCCTAAGCATCCCTAGGTCCACTGTTACCGATGTGATAGTGAAGTGGAAACTTGAAGGGCACATACAGCACAAAAGCGTACAGGCCGACCTCGTCTGTTGACCGATGGAGACCACTGACAGTTGAAGAGGGTCGTAATGTTTAATAGGCAGACATCTATCCAGACCATCACACAGGAATTCCAAGCCGCATCAGCAGCCATTGCAAGTACTATGACATTTAGGCGGGAGGTGAGGAAACTTGAATTTCATGGTCGAGCGGCTGTTCATAAGCCACACATCACGCCGGTAAATGCCAAGCGACGCCTCCTCGCTTGGTGTAAGGAGCATAAACATTGGACGATTGGGCAGTGGAAAAACGTTGTGTGGAGTGTCAGATCACGGTACACAATGTGGCGATCCGATGGCAGGGCTTGGGTATGGCGAATGTCCTGTGAACGTCATCCGCCAGCGTGTGTAGTGCTAACAGTAAAATTCGGAGACGGTGGTGTTATGGTGTGGTCGTGGTTTTCATGGAGGAGGCTTCCACCCCTTGTTGTTTTGCGTGGATCTATCACAGCACAGGAATACACTGATGTTTTAAGCAACTTCTTGCATCCCACCGTTGTAGAACAATTCGGGGATGGCGATTGCATCTTTCAACATGATCGAGCACCTGTTCATAATGCACGGTCTGTGGCGGAGTGGTTACACGACAATAATATCCCTGTAATGGACTGGCCTGTACAGAGTCCTGACCTGAATACTACAGAACACCTTTGGAATGTTTTGGAACGCAGAATTAGTGCCAGATTTCAAAGAGAGACATCGATATCTCTCCACAGTGCAGCACTCCGTGAAGAGTGGGCTGCCATTCACCAAGAAATCTTCCAGCACCTGATTGAACGCATGCCTGTGAGATTGGAAGCTATCATCAAGCCTAAGGGTGGGCCAACACGATACTGGATTACAGGATTACCGATGGAGGGTGCCACGAACTTGTAAGTCATTTTCAGCCAAGTGTCCAGATACTTTTGATCACAGCGTATGTCGTTTACTGCTGACCTGATTACAAAGACAACGCACTTGCATAGTCTAGAGCAGGCTTAGGCAACTTTTGGTGAGCCGCGGGTCTGATTCACATGCTTTCCTAAGCCCACTGGCTGCCTTGTCACGAGACGCGACAGCAGAGTTCCTAGCGGATAAAGTGAAAACTATAGTGTACATGACGTTAATGTTTGTGGGGTAAGGAACCGATATGATTGGTACCTTTTTCTCTACACCCCACGACACCAAATTTTGCCTCAAAATACGAGTTTTGAGAGTAAATTCATTTTATGTTCATCCCAGCCCCGGATGTTTATATTTACTTATGCGGCATGAACACTGTATCTTTACTTCGACGTTTTACGAGAGCTGCCCTTAAAACTTCCGTTGTATAATCTAGCAACATCGATTTTTAAAGAAACAATATTCAAGACATATAAATAAATGTAAATAACAGGATAAGGATTGCCTCGCACCTTGAAAAGTCATCATGGAAAAACAAATGCCTATAGAGGCAACTGCTTACAGATAATTCGTTGTAAATTACCTTCAATTTAAGAAATTGCAGTATTCCAATACGTCCACAACGGACAAGTATTATATAGTAATGTTAGTACGAGACAAAATTGAGCAACAAAGTACAGCACAGAGATAGGCAGTCACAGTCGACAAACAATTAGGAGCTACTTTACGAATGTCTTCCGCGTGCCGGATTGAAACCATTCGCGGGTCTTGTTTAGAACTGAGTCCTGATTCTGCCTGCGACAGTCAGACTGACGTTAACGTGTCCATACACGACTAGTTGAAAGTCATAGGAAGCAGCGACATTCCATATCCACACGTCTCCAAGTGTTGAAATTTTAGTGTGGGGAGATGTTGGTAATGACAACAGAAATGATTTGGTAATTGTTGAAGAAAGACATAATACCAGTATGTGGCAAGAATGGTAATTTAGGGTGTCAAATGGCATATTTCGGAATGACCCACACTGCAGTTCACGCAAGAAACATATAGAGGAATGGGAAGTACTTGAGTGGCTTGACTTGTCCCCTAATTTATCACCAATAAGGCATGTGCACAATGCGATTGGAGACGTATGCTTTTGTCCTAGCCTATACCCAGCAGTTTTCATGAACTGACACAGCATTTGTTTCTGGCATAACAAGAAATCGTGATTATGACATTACGAGACAAATGAGCTATCTTAGCTATAATGATTACAAGAATGTATTCATTCCTGTGAAGGTCACAGCTCATACTAATTTTGATGATTCACTTCACTTCCAAATGAAACAAACAAACGTTGCATCATTTAATACCTGCTGTGTGCTGATCATGTATATAAAGGATGATAAGTATCGGTTTGGTGCTTCTTAGTGTAAAACTTTCCATTTCCGTCTGTGTATATTAATGATTTATATACACAGACTGAAGTGACGAATGAAAATTTGTACCAAAGCTGGGATTCGAACCGGGATGTCCTTCTAAGTATGCAGATGCGATAACCACTACGCCACCCCGGAAACGTGGCTTCTCCTAACTGTAAGGTCTACCCTAACATGCCACCACCTCAATCCTATCCCACATTTATGCCTCAGCCCATTTGGTATTCTCCCTAAACTCGAAAAGCATCATAGACGTTTGAGAATTGAAAAAGTGTCTCGAATCATATAGTTTCATTTCTGAATGATTTATCGATCAACATGGCAGATGATTCAAAAAGTTTTCTCTTTAAAGATGACAAATGCTATTCTGAAAGACGTGTAATGCAATGTAAATGATGTAGGTAATAGAGCAATCGATCAGTCTGTAACATCAGCACTGCAGATTAACGCCTAAGAGAAAAAAAGGAAAAATTTCCCACACAGAATTCTTGTAAATGTGAAATTTTGTCACGTCTTGGTGGTCCGATACTCAATGAAGTCGACCATTATAAAGTCTGAGTACTGAGAGTAGATCTACACAGAGTACGTCGCAATAGTTAGAAACTATTCTCTGTAATGTGTTATCTATTCGTGTGGTAATACAGTGAACTGGTAATTCTTTATTTCGTTTGTTAGTAAGCTTTTGTAATCGGCGTTCTGTATATAGTGTAAAGATCGTTCCACGTCTGAAACCCGTTAAATAAGGAAATACTGGACACAGTTGGAAGTAGCCCTGTATTGCAAGCTACTTAGTCTTATCCAGCCATGGCCTCTTACCTCACCACGCTGCCCTCCATAACCAAACTGTCGATTCTTTGATGTCTCAGGACGCGTTCTATCAACCGATCGTTTTTTAATTAACTTGTGCCATAAATTTATTTTCTCCCTCGTCATTATTCCATACATCCATCTAAGCCCATTCAAAATTCTTCGGCAGCATCACATTCTAAAAGCTTCGTTTTTGAGCTATTTATTAACGACATTTCACTCCTATATAAGGCTGAACTCCAGAAAAATACCATCAAAACAAACTTTTTAACAGCTAAAATTATATGAAATAGAGGATGGGGAAGGAAAGGAAAAGGACGGGAGGGATTTTTGTGATTTCCAGTCGCACAGATCATTGTGGTCACGCACTGGTGAAAATTGAAAATGTTTGCCGGACCGAGAATCGAAGCCGGATACTCCGCTTCTCTAGAACGATTGCTTGAAGCGCATCTGTCATCAGGACGCACTTCATGTTCTACCCGAATGCTCAATTTATCGCTTTATCCTCTTCCGTTAAATTCCTACTCGAAAATTATTGATCCCCGTGAGAGTTCGGATGATAAAAGTACTTTCGCACTGAAACAAACGTCAAGAAGCCAACGTGCTCTTACAGAAATGTACATATCTGAGTGAGGTGTGTTCTGTCGGACGCTGAACCGATTTCGACTAAATCTGGAAAGGAGATAGCTTGAACCCTAACGACGAACATAGATTACTTTAGAAAGAATGTAGTACAATACAGGTACTGAAATGAAGAATATTACGCGAATTAGGGAAAAATATTTACCTTTTGAGAAAGCTATTTTTTCTTTGACTTTTGAACTTGATCATATTTTTGAAAATGCTTTCCTTGGTTGATATGCACTACGTGATACGATTCTAGATAATGAATACAATGCTTATACAATCTTCAAGGTGTTTATTCCAAACTTCCACAATATTTGTTGCCTAACTTACACGCTACGTAACTAACAGCTGCTATGCATACTATCGAGTATTTGAGAACGAGAGAACTTAGTGACTTGCAACAAACATTACACATAATTTCAAACTTTTAGGTAACTTTTCCTCGCTGACAATTCCCTAAAAATAATGAAAGAAAAAAGTTTATCGCTTACTACATTTTTCGCTGTTCACGCAGGGACAACGTATCAGGGACAACGTTTACATTTATTGCTTATTTTCTAACGACTCTATTCCGAATATAGCTCAAGGAATATTGGGGAAAGAGGAGACAGACAGAGAGAGGGCGAGGAGAAGATGAACAAAGAAAGGGAAGAGGAGGAGATGTACAGGGAGAAATGGAAAGAGAGGATGGAGCAACAGAACGGAACCAAATACATACCAGGGCAACTCTAGCTGTTTAGCTTGTTAAATAATAAAAATTTAATTGATTGCCCAAACAATAAAACTCATGTATCACTCTTATTTTCTCATTTCCTAATCTAATTCTTTTGGCATCGCTTGATCTAATTAGACTAAAAATTCACTAGCCTCTCTATTTTCGTTGCTATTCACATTATAACCTCATTTCAAAACAGTACCCATTCCGTTCGACTGCTCTTCCAAGTCGTTTCCTGCCTCTGACAGTTTTCTTTCGTTTAAAATAACAAATTATGCCCCTTCCTTATAATGCTCTTCAGACAGACATAAAGTGCAACACTTTATTCGTATGTTTCACTACGTCAGACACAATGGGATTGGTCAATTCTATGATGCTGTATTCCACTGATGACTGGATACAACAAATTGTACTGAATGTAATAAGCCGTGGCTGGCTCATATTATGCGTTGGATTAAATCTCGGTTGCTATTCTGCGTTTAGTCTCCCGCGGTTATCGCGATTTGCTGTCATCCTCTCTCTCTGCGAGTGGCATCAGCGGTGTGTATCTTGTACTATCTTTGGCCTAGCGCTTATAGTTTCCGGCTGGGCTGTGCGCGAACAGTTGGTCGCTTGGCGTGGAGCAGCGAGGAATTCTCCGCGGGACGTAGTTCCGGCCGGGGCCGCTGGCGGTCTCTACGCGGTGTCAAAGTCTGTGGGGCTGTTCCTGTGGCTACGAGGTCCGTGGCTCACCGACCCTGGACACCAAAGTTGAGTTTTGATTTAATCTACCAGCAAGTCAAGACTGTTCACATTGTGTCGTTTGGAGCTCGTTGTCGGCTGTTGGAATATTCCCGCGAGCAACAACATGGTTTTCAAGTTGGAAAGTTCTAGCCACCCTCCGGTGAAGTTTCACTGTATTTGGTTATCTGAATTGAAGTGCACCAGCGGAATCTTCTGCCTTCTGGCCGTTAACATTCCGGTTACCTGCACTGACCGCTGACGTAAAGTCAGGTAGTGTATTTTCCTCATCGTGTTGTTGCTGTCCAGCACGGTGTGTAGTTTGACAGCTCAATGTATAGTTGGTTGTGGGCGCCAATACTTTCCACGTTGTTCCATTGAACTCCCTGTTGTGTACTGGTCGGGCGGAGCGGAAGTTATCTTGTCGGTGGGTCCGTTGACTGTCTTCTTGGTATGGTTGTCGTCGGATGGAGAACGGTTGGGCGGACTGCCTGTCTCCCCTAAGCGAGCGTTAGTGTTTAGATTCCAGGCCGACCCTCGGAAACCTCTGAGCGGCATTGGGTGTACTGCCTTTTGTTATTTGTTCTTGTTGTTTGTATTTGTGTGGCTTCCAGCCAATTTTTAAATTAAGGTTGTTTTGTCCTTAAGCCGTAAGACTGTTTGGGCCTTCAGCCTAATTAAAGAACTGTTTTAAAATAAGGCCTTTTGCCTTTTAAAAATTCTGATTTTGGTTTGAGTCTTAAGTTATTTGCTTTCGGCCGATATTAAATTAAAGTTTTCTTGCCCTTAAGGCATGAGATTGTATGGCGTATTCAGCCGGTTATTAAGTTCCGGAAATTAATGCTGTTTTTTTTTTGTAATTTTCTTGGCTGTTGTAATGTTTGGTCAAATAAATAAAGTAGTATGTTCGAGTGTAACTGACAGCCGCTTATTTTGGCCCCTTTCCATAATTTAAACTACCTGTCCAGTCCTGCGGGGTTAGCAGGGCGTCTCACGTAATTCGCAGTAAATCTTTATTTGATTACCTCTCGCACGCTTTATTTGCTAAGTCGTCGCCGGCCGGTGTGGCCGTGCGGTTCTAGGCGATTCATTCTGGAACCGCGGGACCGCTACGGTCCCAGGTTCGAATCCTGCCTCGAGCATGGATGTGTGTGATGTCCTTAGGTTAGTAAGGTTTAAGTAGTTCTAAGTTCTAGGGGACTGATGACCACAGATTTTAAGTCCCATAGCGCTCAGAGCCATTTTGCTAAGTCGTCGATATTCAAAAGCTGCAACACAGTAACAGGGTTGGCAAGAGTATAATTATTTATGGCAGTGGACAGATAATACAGCATTTAATTGGCTGGTAAGTGGAGCTGTAAGTCAACGGCATCAACTATTGCGCAATGAGGACTGATGGCCAGCTGAAGGAATCACTGTGTACATTATGTAATTGCGTGCCACAGTTCTCTCTCTCTCTCTCTCTCTCTCTCTCTCTCTCTCTCTCTCTCTCTCTCTCTCCATGTGTGTGTGTGTGTGAATGTGTGTGTGTGTGTGTGTGAGAGAGAGAGAGAGAGAGAGAGAGAGAGAGAGAGAGTGAGAGAGTCGTCAGATCATGCGCGCGACAGTCCTATTCGCCATAAGGTGATCGTTTTACAGTGTCGTCAAATCTGTTAACGAGTTTCCGCTCCAGGAAGTAATAAAGAGGAACCTGGAGTGTCGCCTCAATGAAGTGGGGGTGTGTTTGCTCTGTCGGAGCTCGATTAGAGCTCGTCCAGGCAGTGAGGAAATCTTTGGGTAGTAGAAGCACGGTTATGGGAAGATTAAAGGGAAGTTCCGAGAATGAGCAAACAGCTAAATCTAATTTCAACAGACTTCAGATCTCAATGAAATTGCGTAAAGTGTTAATGCCAGTGTCGCAGATTTTTCTACTCACTTGTTTGCTAATTTATTTCATCTTGAATATGCTGGAAAACAGGAAGATTCAGTGTTCCTAGATTTCCGAAAGGTGTCCGATATTGTACCACATCGTCATACTATCATACGGTGTATCTTCGCAAATATGTACTTGGCTTTAAGGTTATATTTAGCTAATAGAAACAACTATGTTTTACTGGACGGTACAGAAACATAAGTAGCATCGAATGTACGCCAAGAAAGTGTAATACGAGGGGCATTCAATAAATCAAATGTTCAAATGTGTATGTAATCTTATGGGACTTAACTACTAAGGTCATCAGCTTACACACTACTTAACCTAAATTATCCTAAGGACAAACACACACACACACACACACACATGTCCGAGGGAGGACTCGAACCTCCGCCGGGACCAGCCGCATTCAATAAATAATGCAACACATTTTTTCGCGGCCTATTTCGCTTGAAAAGATGTAGAATACGTCGTGGGACATTGTGGATTATTCCCGCTTCAGTCGCCATAGTTTCATGAAGTTTATGCACAAGGCGGCGCCATATATAGCATTCAAAGTGATGTCTATAACGGAGACGTATACGATATTGCAGTGCCTGGATGCAAAGTTCCTTTGGACATGCACCTTTGCCCAAACCAACTTTGCATCGTATTCAGGCACTGCAATATTGTATTTATCCGTAGACATCAAATGGTTCAAATGGCTCTGAGCACTATGGGACTCAACTGCTGTGGTTATCAGTCCCCTAGAACTTAGAACTACTTAAACCTAACTAACCTAAGGACATCACACACATCCATGCCCGAGGCAGGATTCGAACCTGCGACCGTAGCAGTCGCACGGTTCCGGATTGCGCGCCTAGAACCGCGAGACCACCGCGGCCGGCGTAGACATCGGGCACACAACTTTTATGTATATATACGTACGTAATGTATGTACGAGTACAGGTTGTAAATTCATGATTGACGACATATTTAAGTCTCGGTCTGGCTGTGAGTCGTGCACGGCTAACCAAATCGTAAGGTGATCTCTCGGGATAAGCCGGAAATCCAGGTTCGAGTCTCAGTGTGGTACAAATTTTTATTGTCATCACTCTATTCTACAGCTGTATGGAGCATGTGTAACGGCTTTCCAGCGAAACCTTTCAAGTGTACTCGAAACAATCTTGGCAACATGTGAGACTGATCTCACCCCCTGAACCCTGGAGAAATTCGTGGCGAAGAAGTGCACGCAGGGGTACAACCATGGTTCCGTAGCCAATCGCAAACGTTTCTCCATGTAGGCATTGACCACCTTGTCTCACTGTTCCTTAATACAGGCAACCCAGTTTACATCATACACACCTGGGACTCTAATATAAGCTATCATAAGGTGCCAGAATGAGATTTTCACTCTCAGCGGGGTGTGCGCTGATATGAAACTTCCTGGCAGATTAAAACTGCGTGCAGGACCGAGACTCGAACTCGGGACCTTTGCCTTCCGCGGGCAAGTGCTCTACCATCTGAGCTACCCAAGCACGACTCACGCCCCTTCCTCACAGCATGGTTCGCAGGAGAGCTCCTGTAAAGTTTGGAAAGTAGGAGACGAGGTACTGGCAGAAATAAAGCTGTGAGGAGGGGGCATGAGTCGTGCTTGGGTAGCTCAGATGGTAGAACACTTGTCCGCGAAAGGCAAAGGTCCCGAGTTCGAGTCTCAGTCCAGCACACAGTTTTAATCTTCGAGGAAGTTTCATCAAAAGATGCATATAATATTTCCCAAGTAAGTTTTATCCAATGTAAGTCAGCAGGCTTTCGTGGCCGTTGTCACTAAAGTTAAAATCTTCTGGGTAGTTAGGTCGCGTCATATTTCCTTCTAAAATAATCGACGTTTTAACCCCTCTGCTAGGATCTTCACCAGGATGTTTCGGTGTCCACTACTGCTAGAACACTGCCAGAGGCCAGTGTCGGGGTCTCTTAAAAAGTGGAGTTTTCCTTCGTTTTGTGTTGCAGAAGTGGAAGTATTGGTTAAAATTCTTGTGGCTGCAATTGATGGGCCATCGTCACAGGCTAATATTCCCGTGCTGATGCAGAAGGGGCGTTATTGGCTAAACTCTTGCGGGTACTGTTGGTGGCCCATCGTCATTGGATGGAAAGGCACTATTCCACACTTACGCTGGAGAACCTTCGCAGAAGAAGAGGAATTACTAAGCGATTTGGCCTTTCTCTCCCGGTGTCGAGATAGTGATGTTATTCCAAAATTCGCCAGAATTATCCACCAGACAGTGAAAGCCTGGAGAATTTACCAAAGGGCGAGCCAAGCACTTCTTCGAGGAAGAATCCAGAACACTCGCAGAGACGAATTATGTTAGCTTTGTTTTAACTGATCTGCATTTTTCACAAGAAGCTGCTTCAGTTCTGGGCAGAATTTCTCAACTACGTGGAAGAGAATACCCGTTGAAGAAATAGTAAGTGCCGTCGAAGCATCCTTGTTTCGTCTTCAGAAGGTACAGGCCGAAGAAGTAAGACAAGATGTGTCGAGAGTTCTACGGTAATCGAAATCTCTCAAAAGCAATATAGCGGCGCAGGAAAGGAAATCTCTCAATGAACTCATGAGAAACGAAAGCATCGTTGTAACGAAATCGGACAAGAGGAACGCTACCGTTGTTTTGGACGCTATGGATTATGACAGGAAGATGGAAGAACTAGCCGGCCGCTGTGGACGATCGGTTCTAGGAGCTTCAGTCCGGAAGCGCGCTGCTGCTACCGTCACAGGTTCGAATCCTGCCTCGGGCATGGATGTGTGTGATGTCCTTAGGTTAGTTAGGTTTAAGTAGTTCTAAGTCCAGGGGACTGATGACCTAAGATGTTAAGTCACATAGTGCTTAGAGCCGTGGAAGAACTACTAGCTTATCCTGTGTATCACAAGTTAAAAAGCGATCCGACGAATAGAATCGTTCGGAAAGTGAAAAACCTGATATCAGACTCCAGATTGGACAGCTCTATTACAAAGAATCTAACAACTCGAATGCCTGTCTCACCCAGAATGTTTACCAAAGATACATGAAGAATCGGTTCCTTTGAGGCCTATCGTCATTGGGATTAACTCGCCGAGTTATTTTTTAGCACTTCATTTATCTGGTAATCTGAGACATCTAGTTGGTAAGACAAACACTTTTGTCAAAGATTCGACACATATTTTAGAAATTATGCGCACAGTGAAGATACCTGCAGGTGACGTCTTTATTAGCTTCGATGCGACATCGTTATTTATTAACGTTCCACTATCTGATACAATAGAGACGATAACGGAGAACGTTGCTCCAGATGTTTGTGATTTAACTGAATTATGTCTATTGAAACACAATGGTGAGTTCTATCAACAGGCTGACGGCCTTGCTCATATCGCCTCACTCATATCGCCGGTTGCGGATGACATTTTTATGGACCATTCTGAGCAACAGGCATTAAGTAGGGCTCCTTTGAAGCCTTCTTGTTGGCTCCGCCATGTGGATGGTACATTTGTTGTATGGCCACACCGCGAAGAAGAACTTTATGCGTTCCAAAATTTCTCAAGTCAAATTCATCCCAAAATCAAATTTACCTTGGAGGTTGAGAGTGAGGCTGGTCTCGCGTTCCTAGATATGTTGTTATACAGAAGATCTGATAACACTCTAGGTCACAGAGAGTATAGAAAGCCGATCAACACAAACAGGTAGATGCCACTTCGCACCACCACCCAGGCCAAACGCAAGCTGTGCTCAAACACACTGTCTTAACGTGTCTTCCGTATCAGCGATGACAACTTGGAATCGGAGTTGAATTTTTTAAAGAGGACAATGAGGGAAACTCCCATGAACCATGGACCCTGCCGTTGGTGGGGAGGCTTGCGTGCCTCAGCGATACAGATGGCCGTACCGTAGGTGCAACCGCAACGGAGGGGTATCTGTTGAGAGGCCAGACAAACGTGTGGTTCCTGAAGAGGGGCAGCAGCCGTTTCAGTAGTTGCAGGGGCAACAGTCTGTATGATTGACTGACCTGGCCTTGTAACACTAACCAAAACGGCCTTGCTGTGCTGGTACTGCGAACGGCTGAAAGCAAGGGGAAACTAAAGCCGTATTTTTTCCCAAGGGCATGCAGCTTTACTGTATGGTTAAATGATGATGGCGTCCTCTTGGGTAAAATATTCCGGAGGTAAAATAGTCCCCCATTCGGATCTCCGGGCGGGGACAACTCAGGAGGACGTTATCAGGAGAAAGAAAACTGGCGTTCTACGGAACGGAGCGTGGAATGTCAGATCCCTTAATCGGCAGGTAGGTTAGAAAATTTAAAAAGGGAAATGGATAGGTTAAAGTTAGATATAGTGGGAATCAGTGAAGTCCGGTGGCAGGAGGAACAAGACTTTTGGTCAAGTGAATACAGGGTCATAAACACAAAATCAAATAGGGGTAACGCAGGAGTAGGTTTAATAATGAATTAAAAAAATAGGAGTGCTGGTAAGCTACTACAGACAGCACAGTGAAAGCATTATTGTGGCCAAGACAGACACGAAGCCCACGCCCACTAAAGTAGTACAAGTTTATATGCCAACTAGCTCTGCAGATGATGAAGAAATGTATGATCAGATAAAAGAAAGGCAGTGAAGGGAGACGAAAATTTAATAGTCATGGGTGACTGTAATTCGGGAGTAGAAAAAGGGAGAGAAGGAAACGTTGTAGGTGAATACGGATTGGGGGTAAGAAATGAAAGAGGAAGCCGTCTGGTAGAACTTTGCACAAAGCATAACTTAATCATAGCTAACACTTGGTTCAAGAATCATAAAAGAAGGTTGTATACATGGAAGAATCCTGGAGATCCTAGAAGGTATCAGATAGATTATATAATGGTGAGACAGAGATTTAGGAACCAGGTTTTAAATTGTAAGACATTTCCAGGGGTAGATGTGGACTCTGACCACAATCTGTTGGTTATTAACCAAAAATGAAGAAACTGCAAAAAGGTGGGAATTTAAGGAGATGGGACCTGGATAAACTGACTAAACCAGAGGTTGTACAGAGTTTCAGGGAGAGCATCAGGGAATAATAGACAGGAATGGGGGAAAGAAATACAGTAGAAGAAGAATGGATAGCTCTGAGGGATGAAGTAGTGAAGGCAGCAGGGCAGCAGAGGATCAAGTAGGTAAAAAGACGACGGCTAGTAGAAATCCTTGAGTAACAGAAGAAATGTTGAATTTAATTGATGAAAGGAAAAAATAAAAAAAAATGCGGTACATGAAGCAGGCAAAAAGGAAGACAAACGTCTCAAAAATGAGATCGACAGACAGTGCAAAATGGCTAAGCAGGGATGGCTAGAGGACAAATGTAAGGATTTAGAGGCTTATATCACTAGGGGTAAGATAGATACTGCCTACAGGAAAATTAAAGAGACCTTTGGAGAAAAGAGAACCACTTGTATGAATATCAAGAGCTCGGATGGAAACCCAGTTCTAAGCAAAGAAGGGGAAGCAGAAAGGTGATAGGGGTATATAGTGGTTCTATACAAGGGCAATGTACTTGAGGACAATATTATGGAAATGGAAGAGAATATAGATGAAGATGAAATGGGAGATACGATGCTGTTTGAAGAATTTGACAGAGCACTGAAAGACCTGAGCCGAAACGAGGCTCCAGGAGTAGACAACATTCCATTAGAACCACTGACGGCCTTGGGAGCGCCAGTCCTGACAAAACTCTACCATCTGGTGAGCAAGATGTATGAGACAGGCGAAATATCCTCAGACTTCAAGAAGAATATAATAATTCCAATCCCAAAGAAAGCAGGTGTTGACAGATGTGAAAATTACCGGACTATCAGTTTAATAAGTCATAGCTGCAAAATACTAATACGAATTCTTTACAGACGAATGGAAAAACTGGTAGAAACTGACCTCGGGGAAGATCAGTTTGGATTCCGTAGAAATATTGGAACACATGAGGCAATACTGACCTTACGACTTACCTTAGAAGAAAGATTAAGGAAGGCAGACCTACTTTTCTAGCATTTGTAGACTTAGAGAAAGCTTTTGACAATGTTGAGTGGAATAATCTCTTTCAAATTCTAAAGGTGGCAGGTGTAAAATGCAAGGAGGAAAGGCTATTTACAATTTGTACAGAAACCAGATGGCAGTTATAAGAGTCGAGGGGCATGAAAGGGAAGCAGTGGTTGGTAAGGGAGTGAGACAGGGTTGTAGCCTCTCCCCGATGTTATTCAATCTGTATATTGAGCAATCAGTAAAGGAAACAAAAGAAAGATTCGGACTAGGTTTTAAAATCCATGGAGAAGAAATAAAAACTTTAAGGTTCGCCGATGACATTCCAATTCTGTCAGAAACACAAAGGACTTGGAAAGAGCAGTTGAACAGATTGCACAGTGTCTTGAAAGGAGGCTATAGGATGAACATCAACAAAAACAAAACGAGGATAATGGAATGTAGTCGAATTAAGTCGGATGATGCTGAGGGAATTAGATTAGGAAATGAGACGCTTAAAGTAGTAAAGGAATTTCGCTATTTGGGGAGCAAGATAACTGATGATGGTCGAATTAGAGAGGATATAAAATGTAGACTGGCAATGGCAAGGAAAGCGTTTCTGAAGAAGAAAAAATTGTTAACGTCGAGTATAGATTTAAGTGTCAGGATGTCGTTTCTGAAAGTATTTGTATGGAGTGTAGCCATGTACGGAAGTGAAATATGGACGATAAATAGTTTGGACAAGGTGAGAATAGAAGCTTTCGAAATATGGTGCTACAGAAGAATGCTGAAGATTAGATGGGTACATTACATAACTAATGAGGAGGTGTTGAACAGAATTGGGGAGAAGAGGAGTTTGTGGCACAACTTGACCAGAAGAAGGGATCGGTTGGTAGGACATGTTCTGAGGCATCAAGGGATCACCAATTTAGTACTGGAGGGCAGCGTGGAGGGTAAAAATCGTAGAGGGAGCTGCATCAAACCAGTCTCGGGACTGAAGACCACAACAACAACTATGAGGAAAAATGGCTATGATAGTTGTTAAATCGAGAGGGCTTTTAGGCGGAATATTTATCACGCTAGTAAGAATGACGAGGAATCGTCTTCTCGCTCCCTTTATATTAAAAATGAAGAAATTCCTCCAGCTGTATTTAAGGTATCGATTTTATTTTGGCAACTAATTTCAACGTTGTAAGAACGTCTTCTTCAGGCCCATACACTTGGTGACGTCAACTGCGTGCGGCTGATACTAGAAGTAAGTGGTGAGATATGGACGTGCTCTATTTTTAATATAAATTTATATCAGCTGATGTCCACTGTCGTCCATTTCAACTATGGATGTACGAAGATCTCACTCCGATAGTTTACCGTTCGTTTCTGTGGTCACTGACCACATGACCAGAATTCTACAGAAAAATTGTATCCAGAAATCTTTCTTTAGTCAAAACAAAATAAAAGATTTTTTCGGCGAAAACGGATGCACCAGATTGCACCCGCAATGCAGGCGTCTATCAAGTGACACGTGGCTGTGACATATTTAGGCGAAACGGGAAGAACTGTTAAAGTTCGCGTTAAGTAATACGAACGGCACACGCGGCCAAAACAAAGTATAAAATCGGCAGTAGCGGAACATCCTGACAACTGTGGCTCTGACATCGATTTTAATAACGTAAGTCTTCTGGCTAAGAAAGCCAACAAGAAGGTCCGAGAAGCGATTGAAATTTCCAAGAATTCATGTAATTTCAATAGAGAGGATGGCTATAGGTTTCAGGCATCGTGGCTCCCCGCCATCAAGGAAGTGAATATGTGGCCGCGGTGTGCGAGCAATATAAACAACGCGTTTCAAGTCACCTAGGCGGACAATAATATTTTGCGTAAACATTCCCCCTCTCTTTCTCTGTCCGTTTCGCATCTAGCGAATGATGATGGCCAACCAATAGCAGTAGGAGGAATTTCAACCAATAGCCCTTCTCCAGTTAAATGTGGAATAGTGCCTTTCTATCCAGTGACGATGGGTCACCAATAGTATCCACAAGAGTTTCGCCAATACGTGAGGGAATATTAGCCTACGACGATGGCCCACAAATGGTAACCACAAGAATTTTAACCAATACTCCCACTTCTCCAGCACAAAACGCGGGGAAACTCCCCTTTATAAGAGAACGCGGCACTGATCTTTGACAGTGCTCTAGCAATAGTGGACGCCGAAACATCCTGAAGTAGCTCCCAGCAGAGGGGTCGAAACGTCGATTATTTTAGAAGGAAATATGACGCGACCTAACAACCCAGAAGATTTTAACTTAAGTTTTACTTTGTCCACCACGTATCAGTATTTAAGGCTGATGTTAAGAATCAATATGAAATGAGACGATCCCGCGGAGTCACACTAAGGGAATTCGAATGGACGGTTTAGCTTTGTTGAAAGTGTTCCGAGAAAATGCATCTGTAAAGGAAATCGCTTCCAAGACCCTAGAGCGACAAAACCTATTATTAAGTGTTTGGTGTCATTATCAAGTAAGAATGACAACAGACATCGTTCGAATTCAGAAACGCACTGCTAGGATAGCAACAAGGTGACATAACTCTGTCAGAAATGTAACAGAACTGCTCTGATAGCTTCAGTGGGAATCCTTGCAAGAAACAGGACAAAGTTATCGCTGCATAATCTTCAAGAAAGTTTAGAGAACTTGTATTTGTAGACTGCGCAACTGTAACGCTACTACCAACGTGTATCTCGACCAGGGCACATACAGAAATATGTAGACAACCATCCTTTCTTAGCTAAATGGAGGAATGAAATAGGAAAGAAGATCGATAATATTAGTAAAATGTACCCTCTGTCACGTTCTCTATATCATTTGTAAATATTACACATAAAGAGGAAGTTACAATCTCAGTACATCAATATATATTACGACTTATACTGATCAGACATTAAATGAATAGTATACGTGATGGCCTAAAACACTGGAACTAAAATTGAGATTGGAAAAGCAAAATAAATTTTAAAAGGAACAACTAGCAGTAATGCCTCACCTTTACTGTCGCATCACTGCTAATTTGAATGATATTAATGTCACACTCATTGAGAAACCGATGATATACACTCCTGGAAATTGAAATAAGAACACCGTGAATTCATTGTCCCAGGAAGGGGAAACTTTATTGACACATTCCTGGGGTCAGATACATCACATGATCACACTGACAGAACCACAGGCACATAGACACAGGCAACACAACATGCACAATGTCGGCACTAGTACAGTGTATATCCACCTTTCGCAGCAATGCAGGCTGCTATTCTCCCATGGAGACGATCGTAGAGATGCTGGATGTAGTCCTGTGGAACGGCTTGCCATGCCATTTCCACCTGGCGCCTCAGTTGGACCAGCGTTCGTGCTGGACGTGCAGACCGCGTGAGACGACGCTTCATCCAGTCCCAAACATGCTCAATGGGGGACAGATCCGGAGATCTTGCTGGCCAGGGTAGTTGACTTACACCTTCTACAGCACGTTGGGTGGCACGGGATACATGCGGACGTGCATTGTCCTGTTGGAACAGCAAGTTCCCTTGCCGGTCTAGGAATGGTAGAACGATGGGTTCGATGACGGTTTGGATGTACCGTGCACTATTCAGTGTCCCCTCGACGATCACCAGTGGTGTACGGCCAGTGTAGGAGATCGCTCCCCACACCATGATGCCGGGTGTTGGCCCTGTGTGCCTCGGTCGTATGCAGTCCTGATTGTAGCGCTCACCTGCACGGCGCCAAACACGCATACGACCATCATTGGCACCAAGGCAGAAGCGACTCTCATCGCTGAAGACGACACGTCTCCATTCGTCCCTCCATTCACGCCTGTCGCGACACCACTGGAGGCGGGCTGCACGATGTTGGGGCGTGAGCGGAAGACGGCCTAACAGTGTGCGGGACCGTAGCCCAGTTTCATGGAGACGGTTGCGAATGGTCCTCGCCGATACCCCAGGAGCAACAGTGTCCCTAATTTGCTGGGAAGTGGCGGTGCGGTCCCCTACGGCACTGCGTAGGATCCTACGGTCTTGGCGTGCATCCGTGCGTCGCTGCGGTCCGGTCCCAGGTCGACGGGCACGTGCACCTTCCGCCGACCACTGGCGACAACATCGATGTACTGTGGAGACCTCACGCCCCACGTGTTGAGCAATTCGGCGGTACGTCCACCCGGCCTCCCGCATGCCCACTATACGCCCTCGCTCAAAGTCCGTCAACTGCACATACGGTTCACGTCCACGCTGTCGCGGCATGCTACCAGTGTTAAAGACTGCGATGGAGCTCCGTATGCCACGGCAAACTGGCTGACACTGACGGCGGCGGTGCACAAATGCTGCGCATCTAGCGCCATTCGACGGCCAACACCGCGGGTCCTGGTGTGTCCGCTGTGCCGTGCGTGTGATCATTGCTTGTACAGCCCTCTCGCAGTGTCCGGAGCAAGTATGGTGGGCCTGACACACCGGTGTCAATGTGTTCTTTTTTCCATTTCCAGGAGTGTAGTTTCCATATAAGTTAGCTCTTATTTTAGTCAATTATGCTGTATATCGTTCAAAGAACTGTGCACAATGCTTTGAAGAAAGTACAGGTCACACCCCTCTTCCACGTATATGGCAGGAGTGAGTAACAAAATTGTAGGTCAATATTGTTAGAAAGTATCTGTCGTAGAACCTTGGAATATATTCTGGGTTCGAACTTAATAACACCGAACAAAATGATGTCCTCTATGTCAACCACAATGGTGGTCATTCTGAACTAAACTCTAGCTTTTCTTACATGACAGTCTGAAATACATGTATTAAGGCAGGTAGCTGCCGTACTTCTTGGCTTCTGGAAAACACTGGAGTCGTGGGCATACCTGTTCTTGTGTAACCACAAGCGCCGGAACGAAGATGAAGAACTGAAGACCAGAGAAGGCGGTGAAATGACGTTGACAAATGGTGCACTGACTAGGACAGGGCCACGACAGGAGCGAAACCTGCAAAAAGTGAATGTAAGCGCCGCTCCTGCCATCCTCGGGGGGAATGTCGACTTTTTTAATACGTCGAATTTTTCAATTGTCCCCCCATGAACGTCTCCATGTCAGTGTATTTTTACCTCCATTACCTCCCCTTACTCTGTTTTTATGTCCCCCTTTTTCATCGCCTTTATATGTATAATTTTCTTCTTTTATTAGCTGTTATGTCACTCGGCTGAAGAACGGTGTATTGTGCCGCTGGCACCCCTCCCCTACCCATATGGGGCAGGGGAATGAAATCACAATAAAGAAAAAAAAACAGCCTCGGCTCAGAACACGGACATTAGTGCCGAGTATTCGCGCCGTAACGGATATTAGTGAACCGTATAGGCACAGTTGTAGACCAGCACACACAAATCAGTTATTAGTGATGTGTGTCGAACTTGCAGGAATATTACATATAGGTGAAGTGTCTGATTTATGTTGTATTTGGCCCATCGTATCCTACACCTGTGTAAATACAAGCTAAGTATTGTCAATTTCCTTTATTGAAATAAAACTACTAATTTCATTTGCTTGAATTTTTGTATAGCATTCCGAGAATGCAGTATCCTTTAGGCGCCCTATATGAAAGGTGTGGGCAAGACCCAGCAATACCAACATTTAGTAACTAAAGTACGTTCATATTGGTAGCAAATCAAGTTTGTAGCTAGACTGAGGATTTTGTGATAAAGAGAGCGCAACATCCTTCGATGGAGAGTCCTCGACAGATGTAGAAATAACTTCAGGTGTGCACCACTCAAGCATAGTGCGACCCCTGCCTTTCGTTTTGTATACTAAATATAGAGCAAATAATATTAATAGTAGCAGCATTTTTGTAGATGATGCAGACCTATGTGATGAAGTTCTATTGGAATAAAGATACAAAAGTATGTTTAGATCATGACGAGATTTCAAAGTGCTGTACATATTGGTAGCTTCCTTAAAGTGTTCAGAAATGTTAAGTTATGCGTTTCACAAAAAGAGAGACGTAGTATCAATTGTGTAAAATATCAGAGAGTCATAATTCAGCTAAGCCATCTCATACAAATACCTGGGTATATTAGTTTGTGCCAATGCAAAGTGGAATGATAGCGGCAGTTTTGTGAATCACTTCTTTTGTCATATTTTGACTAAAGTTCAGTCTTGATCACACCATTTATGTTTCAATGATATAGGTAACCGGTTTCGGTTATTTTTACATAACCATCATCAGACCTGTGGATTAATTTTAGGAAATACTAGAAACCAATCTTTAAATAAAATGAAAGTGTCTAATGACGTCAAAATTTAACAAGATAAAATAAAATTAATTATACCCATGGCTCCCTTAGGATGGTAGGCGGAGCTCTCCTCAGCTGCTACAAAGTTAACTGATGGTTATGAGTGCTGAGCACAAGTTGAAATATGCAGAGGCTCCGCCTGCTTCCTGTCACACTACTTCACAACTGCCAATCAGCGTTCATAATATGACGCCATCGTCAAAGTATAAAAGTAGGATATACACTAATAGCATAAAACTGATTCATTTAAAATGTCTGATTAACAGATAGTTAGTATGTGTACAGCTTATTTATATTTTACATACAGACAGTAAACTACGATGTGTAATAGTTGTGCCCTCTATGGACAACCTTAATACTATTACAGTGTCGGTTACATCAAAGATGCGAAAGTCCTTGGAGTTGTGGTATATATCGATTATACCGAGTCGCATACATCACAATTGCATCTTTTTTGGATGCTGTAGAATCATCTTACTTTAACTGTAGTTTTCATGGCAGTATTCTTTATAGCAGTAGGGTAGCAGCCAAGAGTACGTTCCGCATTATGTATGTCTGAATAACTGATGAGACCGCTGATTAAATTTTTAGAACTCATCGATATAATAGTTTTTATAATAATCAATGTCAATTTAATAAAATTTTTTGTATGTTGTACAGCATATTTTACATACATAGCTTTTGCCATGGGTATAACTAGCCTTATATTTTAAAACAAAAGAGTAGGTGCTCTTATTATAAAATTTCATCAAAAAGGTTGTAAAAATATTTTTCGCTAAAATCTAATTGTTGATTGAGCAGCATTGATGATTTGGTTTTCAAATGAGCATATATCTCGATTTCTTCTAAGATATTCATAAGTAGGCCTTTATTTGCATAATGAAGAACTGGTAAATTCTGCTCTACTGTCCCCTCAGCATGATTATTGAATGCTATATGATGGCCGAATACAGACTTTGTTCGTGAGGTACCCGACATATGTTCTTTGTACCTTACTGCAAAATTTCGACCTGTTTGGCCGATGTATATTTTCTCACAGTCTCTACATTGGATCTTGTACACTCCTGATCTAGTAAATTTTCCATTATCTTTACTTACGGTAAGTCTTAATTTTTGTTGTAAAGTATTGTCAGTTGTAAATGCTATTGTTACTCCAGAATATTTGAATAAATTAGTAATTCTACCTGATATGTTTCCCATATATGTCGTCTTCATATATTTTGGATTACCTATTAGTGGAGTACTTTGTGATTGTTGCACTTTATTAAAAATGATATCTACCTGTCGTGTGTCGAACGAGTTGGTTTTTGGAATTTGTTTTAAGATGGTCATTTCCTTTTTGATCTCATTAGCTTCTAGCGGTAATTTTAGTATTCGGTGTATCATAGACTTAAAAAATGCTTTTTTATACTTGTCAGGATGACATGATGTGGCATTAATAATAACATCAGTGGTTGTAGGTTTCCTGTATATGGTGAAGAAATGTTTCCCATTGTTATTAGTTATAGTGAGATCTAGGTAGTTAATAGATTTCCGAATTTCATGCTCAACCGTAAATTGTAACTTCGGATGCATAGAGTTTAATTTTATAGGAAGCTTCTCAATTTCATCTTTTGACCATTATAAAGCAATAATGTATCATCTACATATCGCTTGTAATATACGATTTTATTTGCGATATCAGGGTTATTTTTCAGGAATTGCATCTCAGTGTGGTTCACGAAAATGTCTGCAACTGTCCCAGCCAAAGAATTGCCCATTGCTAAGCCATCTTTCTGACAATAGATTTTAGTACTAAAAGAGAAATAATTGTAATCTACGAAACCTAGACTTAGCAGTTCTCTCAGAACTCATTCGATGCTAAACGAGCACAACGAACATCGAGAATGTTTCAGATACATATATTCCCATTACTGCTCCATAACTTCATTTAATCGGACATTACGAGCGCCATAAACAGCGGAGGAGTAATCGAGAGAAGCCTGCGTAGTAGCTACCTGTTATAAGTTAGCTCTTTATGACTTTCCTGTTTCAGTACAGCCAGGGTTCGGAAATGAAGCTGAGTGCAGCGTCGTCCGCGAGAACTTCTGGTAATTCTGAAATAACAGCATTCTCATGCCAGACGGCGGAAAGCGTTTTATTTGGGTCGTCTTAGGAGCTTGTCAGTAAACAAGCCACGCAAGTGCATGCGCGTACACACACAAAAGCAGACACACACTCACACACACACACGCACACACACACACATACACACACACACAAACACACACACACACACACACACACAGTTTTTTTGCTAATAAACATTTCCTTGTTAGGTTGTTGTTCACTACACATTCAAATCAGTGACGCATATAGGGTCAGCCGGGGTCGCCGAGCGGTCCTACGCGCTACATTCTGGAACCACACGACCGCTATGGTCGCAGGTTCGAATCCTGCCTCGGGCATGGATGTGTGTGATGTCCTTATGTTAGTTAGGTTTAAGTAGTTCTGCGTTCTAGGGGACTAATGACCTTAGAAGTTAAGTCCCATAGTGCTCAGAGCCATTTGAACCATTTTTTGATGCATATAGGTCGTGAAATACAAGCTACGGTAGTCAACTAATGGTTCTTGCTGTACTTCGAAGCCATCAGTATGTAATACGTTTGAGATTCTGGACTGGCATGGAGCACGAAGCGTTGAAGCTTACTAGATTGATGATTAAAAGTTACTGTATTTCCGTCAGGGGATAGATCCTGCCACCGTAAGACAATTTAAAGTAATCTGCTGAAGGGTATGCCATAGGATTATGGTTACTGGCTTGATAACGTACAACATTGCATCTGAGAATATTAAAGTAAGTGGATTCTTTCTTACAGAAATCATCTGTCCACTGCACATCTGAGTGCAGTCTATAACATGCAAACCCATATGACTGTATTGAAAAAGCTAACAAAAGAGCAGACGCCACTGGCTGCAAATTATAAGCATATTGATTCAGCAAGTGAAGATAGGAGGCTAGATTCTGAATCCACGAAATGTGTTGCATGAGGTCATTGTATGCACTGCTCGCCAAATTATCCTATGGTGCTGAAAGTTAAAAGTGATCAAAATAATTAGCTATGCAACCACTAGCGTGAGATATCTGGAGAGAGAAAGGTTCAGTTACATATTGTAAAACACATAGCACTGCTTGTTGTACGCATATGAAAGCATGGTGAGGTGGTAAGTGAAGACAACCGGTAATAATCTCGGAAAAATCATTCACACCTGGGATAGTTCAGCTTTACATATCCTATATTCAGTCAGCGATAAATATTACACGACTGTGATAAGTATTGCGTTGCAGAAACCAGTTGGTAAATATGAACACAATACACAGAACATTGTACTACCGACAAAAGCAAGCCACCGACATTTATTAAACATTTAAGAGATGAGAAGCACACAGTGGATAAAATTAAGTAGAGTATTATAATTTTACTTAAAGCAGAGAATGGTAAATATGTGGACCTCATAAAGAAAAGATTTTTACAGCTGTTAAAGAACCTAATTCCATTTTGAATGAACAACTCGAAATAAAAAACAATAATTTACTGAAAATTTTTGTGATACCATGATTCAAATGTAACATTAATCACGAGGCCCAACTGATTAGAACTAAATCTACGGTTTTTACAGATTAGCTATGTTTTAGAATAATGGCTGTTTTACAATAATGGCTACTCGTGAATCCTTGGCATATCATTTTTTGTATCCCTTGCATAGCTGTCTGTAATTGACACATAGTCCATCTACTTCTGAATGGCTAAACATTGTTGATAAATATTACAGTCACGACAGTTTTTATGTTTTGTATGTAACTCTTGCTGTTGACAAAAATCTGTGAGTATTGCTTGTATTTTTACTATAATTTTCAAACATTCTTTGCACCTGAAATTCTCTGTATCCATGATGTAATTGACACTCTTTATTCTCATGAAGTAACAAGTGCTATCGACAGGGGATGTCAAATTGATTCCATATTTTTAGATTTCCAGAAGGCTTTCGACACCGTTCCTCACAAGCGTCTTCTAATCAAACTGCATGGCTACGGAGTATCACTGGATTCGTGATTTCCTGTCAGAAAGGTCACAGTTCGTAATAATAGATGGAAAGTCACCGAGTAAAACACAAGTAATAACCGGCGTTCCCCAAGGAGGCCCTCTATTGTTCCTGATCTATATTAATGACATAGGAGACAATCTGAGTAGCCCGCATAGATTGTTTGCAGATGATGCTGTCATTTACCGTCTTGTAAAGTCATCAGATGATCAAAACGAGTTGCAAAATGATTTAGATAAGATATCTGTATGGCGCGAAAAGCGGCAATTGACCCTGAATAAAGAAAAGTGCGAAGTTATTCACATGAGTACTTAAGAAATCAGCTAAATTTCGATTACGCGATAAGTCACACAAATCTGAGGGCTGTAAATTGAACTAAATACTTAGGGATTACAATTACAAATAACCTAAATTGGAACGAACACATAGATAATATTGTGAGTAGAGCAAACCAAAGACTGCAATTTATTGGCAGAACACTTAGAAGGTGCAACAGGTCTACCAAAGAGACTGCTTACACTACGCTTGTCGTGGGACTGACGGATGACATCGAAAAAGTACAAAGAATGGCAGCTCGTTTTGTATTATCGCGAAATAGGGGAGATAGTGTCACAGACATGATACGTGAATTGAAGTGGCAATCGTTAAAACAAAGGCGTTTTTCGTTGCGACGGGATCTGCTCATGAAATTTCAATTACCAGTTTTCTCCTCCCATTGCGAAAACATTCTGTTGGCATCCACCTACATAGGGAGAAATGATCATCACGATAAAATAAGAGAAATTACGGCTCGTACGGAAAAATTTAAGTGCTCGTTTTTCCCGCGTTCGGTTCGAGAGTGGAACGGTAGAGAGACAGCATGAAGGTGGTTCACTGAACGCTCTGCCAGGAACTTTATTGTGAATAGCAGAGTAATGATGTAGATGTAGATGTAGATGTAAATATGCATACAACAAGTGCCCGATGAATACCGGTCGCCTAACAGGATTTATACGTGTGATTGTGGTACGTAATAAATGAGTGTAACACATATTTGGTTGATTCATTATGTCAGTTACGTCAACGGCAATTTTACACGATCCTCTTAAAATTTCACTGTACACTCTATTCAACATTACGAGGTAACACAATTTACAACCGTTTTGTGGGATGAACATCAACATATTTATCGTTTATGGTGCACCGAGTTGCAGCACATCATCTACAAAGTTTGATTCGATGTACTGGAACCCCATGCAGTATAAACGGTAAATTCCGCAGATTCAGGTGGTTGCTGCTTCTTTTATTGGTGATATTGCGAGGATACCTGTTGTAAGCGTTATCGCCCTATTTTGCAGAGTGGTCTGCAAATAGTCGATTGTATCACTGAAACTGGTAGCAATTAAATAAATCTAATACACACACCTGGCTTTGTTATTGTTACTACACTAGGTTCTTGAACAAACGTACGCTTGCTTAGAAAGAGAATTCATTCTCCTAAAGAATTCATTTCCCGAAAGTCTCAAATACACGACTCAGCTAGAGGAAGACAGTTAAACGATGCCTACAAATCGTGGGAGACTTTTACGAGCTTTCCCTGGCAGAAAGACATTTAGAGCAGTTGGAAGGTATTATGTTCTAGCCGTTGTGGCGTAGTGGTAGAGCGCTAAGAATCTGTCCCTGGTGGTCTCATGTTAATTCCTGGGTTAGGGGCAATGTGATTTTCTTCGTTCCAGTACCTCCAGGACAGCCGTAGGTCAGATCAGGCCGCTATCGTGGGAGTACCTGGGATCATTCCCGGGGGTAAAAAGCGGCCGAATTATTGGGCTCGCCACCCGCCCCCTCGCACTGCCGTGGTGAAGAAAGGATGCAGTCTATCTGCAGACAGGGCAATAACCCTGTCACGGGTAGGTACATAAAGGTCAATAAAATTCTTCTGGGTTTGAGGTACCAAAAACTTTATCCTTTAATACTGGATACTGAAGAAAAATCAGAACACGTTCATTGGATTTGTCGATCTGGAAAAAGCGTCCGACAATGTAAAATGGTACACGTACAAGAACCACGTCTTATAAGACTGGAAGACCAAGAAAGAGGTTCTCGGATTAAAAAGGGTGTAAGAGATGGATGCAGCCTTTCGCACCTACTGTTCAATCTATACATCAAAGAAGCATTGACGGAAATAAAAGAAGCCGGCCGCTGTGACCACGCGTTTCTAGGCGCTTCAGTCCGGAACCACCGGCTGCTACTGTAGCAGGTTCGAATCCTGCCTCGGGCATGCATTTGTGTGGTTGTCCTTAGGTTAGTTAGGTTTAAGTAGTTCTAAGTCTAGGAGACTGATGACCTCAAATGTTAAGTCCCATAGTGCTTGGAGCCATTTGAAATAAAAGAAAGAATCAAGAGAGGGATTAAAATTCAAGGTGAAAGGATATCAATGATAAGATCCGCTTATGTCATTGCTATCCTCAGTTAAAGTGAAAAATAATTACCGGATATGTTGAATTGAATGAAGAGTCTAATGATTACAAAATGTGGATTAATAGTAAATCGGAGTAACACCAAAGCAATCAGAAGTAGCAGTGAGAACAGTGAGAAACTTAACATTACAATTGGAGATTGCGAAGTAGACAAAGTTAAGGGGCTCAGGAAAGGCTCAAAATCATGAAAAGTTCAATTTTTACTTTTTTGCGTTTTCTGAATCTGCAGACTATTGCCTTTTAATAGATATGTAATTTATTCAATTTCGAAGACTACAACTATTTTTAAATTTTTTTTGAAATGTGTTCTACATGGGCGTGACCCACTGTGGCGCTGTTAAACTGCTGTCAAATGGTGTTATTATTAACGTCCGTGTTCATCAGGTACATTTTAGTGATGTGAGATAAAGTATGTGTTGTGGCTAACCTGTGATGGTTCAATATACACTCCTGGAAATTGAAATAAGACCACCGTGAATTCATTGTCCCAGGAAGGGGAAACTTTATTGACACATTCCTGGGGTCAGATACATCACATGATCACACTGACAGAACCACAGGCACACAGACACAGGCAACACAGCATGCACAATGTCGGCACTAGTACAGTGTATATCCACCTTTCGCAGCAATGCAGGCTGCTATTCTCCCATGGAGACGATCGTAGAGATGCTGGATGTAGTCCTGTGGAACGGCTTGCCATGCCATTTCCACCTGGCGCCTCAGTTTGACCAGCGTTCGTGCTGGACGTGCAGACCGCGTGAGACGACGCTTCATCCAGTCCCAAACATGCTCAATGCGGGACAGATCCGGAGATCTTGCTGGCCAGGGTAGTTGACTTACACCTTCTAGAGCACGTTGGGTGGCACGGGATACATGCGGACGTGCATTGTCCTGTTGGAACAGCAAGTTCCCTTGCCGGTCTAGGAATGGTAGAACGATGGGTTCGATGACGGTTTGGATGTACCGTGCACTATTCAGTGTCCCCTCGACGATCACCAGTGGTGTACGGCCAGTGTAGGAGATCGCTCCCCACACCATGATGCCGGGTGTTGGCACTGTGTGCCTCGGTCGTATGCAGTCCTGATTGTGGCGCTCACCTGCACGGCGCCAAACACGCATACGACCATCATTGGCACCAAGGCAGAAGCGACTCTCATCGCTGAAGACGACACGTCTCCATTCGTCCCTCCATTCACGCCTGTCGCGACACCACTGGAGGCGGGCTGCACGATGTTGGGGCGTGAGCGGAAGACGGCCTAACGGTGTGCGGGACCGTAGCCCAGCTTCATGGAGACGGTTGCGAATGGTCCTCGCCGATATCCCAGGAGCAACAGTGTCCCTAATTTGCTGGGAAGTGGCGGTGCGGTCCCCTACGGCACTGCGTAGGATCCTACGGTCTTGGCGTGCATCCGTGCGTCGCTGCGGTCCGGTCCCAGGTCGACGGGCACGTGCGCCTTCCGCCGACCACTGGCGACAACATCGATGTACTGTGGAGACCTCACGCCCCACGTGTTGAGCAATTCGGCGGTACGTCCACCCGGCCTCCCGCATGCCCACTATACGCCCTCGCTCAAAGTCCGTCAACTGCACATACGGTTCACGTCCACGCTGTCGCGGCATGCTACCAGTGTTAAAGACTGCGATGGAGCTCCGTATGCCACGGCAAACTGGCTGACACTGACGGCGGCGGTGCACAAATGCTGCGCAGCTAGCGCCATTCGACGGCCAACACCGCGGTTCCTGGTGTGTCCGCTGTGCCGTGCGTGTGATCATTGCTTGTACAGCCCTCTCGCAGTGTCCGGAGCAAGTATGGTGAGTCTGACACACCGGTGTCAATGTGTTCTTTTTTCCATTTCCAGGAGTGTATATCGCTGGTGTGATTGTCGATTGTTTCATGTTTATTTACTCTGTCGTTATCTCGAAAATATTCGTAATTAATTCTGTTTATTGAGTCTCTGTTTTGTTGAAGTATAATAATGAGTAAAAGTAAACTTATTAGAAATCCTCTGAAGGCTTTTAAGAAAAGGAGGAATGTTGGAAAGCCAAAGGTATTTAGAAATATGGGAATGAAGATAGGTTCTAACATGGTACGAGCGATGCCTGCTTTGGACAAGGAACACCTTCGGGCTGCAGACATGGCTGTAAAGAGTCTAGAAATACAAGCAAGAGTAAACAGGAGGAGGAACAAGAGGAAGCTGGAGGAGGAGTTTGCAGAGGATGAAGATAATCCATCCTATGGACCTGGAATGCACTAAAAAGTTAATCCAATCTTTGTCGCTCGATTCCCAAAACTTTTATTTTCTCATACTAATTACATGTTTTCTAAGGATCTTCAAAACATATTTGTTTCAAACTTTCAGTAAATGTTACACAGTACCTTCTGCATAATTTAACACAGCCTTTTTCCAAAAAACTGTATATTTTTGAATATATAAATAAAAAATTGCAAAAAAATGTTGTGAATTTTCATTACAATTGAAAAAAATCATCTTTAATAACTGAACTAAAATTTTGTAAAATCCCTGTGTTAAGTTGTAGCCCATATTCCAATAAATAATCTGTGAAAAGTTCAACTTCCTACCTCAAATACTTTGTGAGGAAAGATGTAATTTATAAGCGTTATTTTAACATTGCAAGTATAGGGCGTTCCGGAGCCCCTTAAGGAATTTTGCTACCTAGGCAGCAAAATTAGCTATGATGGACGGAGCAAAAAGGACATAAAAGGCAAACTAGCCCCGGCGAAAAAGGCATTCCTGGCCAAGAGAACTCTGCTGGTACCAAACATCGGTCGTAACGTGAGGAAGAAATTTGCGAGAATATACGTTTTGAGTACAGCACTGTATAGTAGTGAGACATGGGCTGTGGTAAAACCGGAACAGAAGAGAACCGAAGCGTTTGAGATGTGGTGCTACAGACAAATGTTAAAAATTAGTTGGACTGATACGGTAAAGAATGAGGAGGTTCTCCGCAGAAGTGGCGAGGAAAGGAGTACATGGAAAACACTGACAAGAAGTAGGGACAGGATGTCAGGACGTCTGTTAAGGCATCAGGGGATAACTATCATGGCACTAGAGGGGGCTGCAGAGGGCACAAACTGTAGAGGAAGACAGAGATTGAACTAAATCCAGCAAATAATTGAGGACGTAGGATGCAACTGGTACTCTGAAATGAAATGGGTGGCACAGGAGAGGAATTCGTGGCGGGGCGGATCAAATTAGTCAGAAGGCTGATTAAAAAAACTGTATTAGAGGGTTTTTGTTTCAGCTTCAGGAAACTAAATATGTCGAAAACGACGCATTGTACGAAAAAAATTTTCTAGACGAAAAGTTAATGTTACTTAAGGGAACCTCCGTCTGTGCTACAACTGGCCACCTCCTAATCACCCGTCCGTCCTGGAAGGGGTCAACTTTGTATCTTCAAATGGAACCCCACCCCCTTCCCCCATTGTTGTTACATATGTGCGGATCCTGCGCCAAAAAATACGTACGGTTCACTCAAACCAATGTTTCTCACTCGTGGTAGATGCCGCTGTAATCGACAAACAACAAGGTTGCCTGTTTAAGCAATTACTAACAGATGTATTTGGTTTTGCATTTCATTTACGATGTAAATGTAAACTTCGTGCTTTAACGGTTGATATTGATGTTCAAATGTTAGTTGAGTTTTGGAAATGTGATTTTACAGTAAAGTCAGTATGGCTAGACACCGAAATTTCTGGCAAGTAAGCTATTTGTATGGTTACATAATTTCCTGGACTCTGCGGCGGTGACTAACGGTTGATATTAGTTGAGTGTTGGAAATGTGATTGTACAGTAGAAACAATATGGCTGGACATTGACATTTATGCCAAATAAGCTACTTGTATGGTTACATAGTTTTCTGGACCCTGCGGCGGTGGCTGTCTTGAGTCCCCAAATGCATGTTCTCGGTCGGCGTCCTCGAGTCCCGGTATCAGTATGACTGATTTCGCTGTGTGTTTCCTTTCAACCATCGTAACTCTCACGATGACCACGACACGGCTATAGGCCCAATACAAGCCATAATGGTTGTAATAAGGTGAAATGTCCATGAAGAGGCGCCGCCTGTCATGGATACTAGCCGAAATCAAGCACCGCAATGGTGACAGGCAAGGCCTCTCACCAAAATCAAGCACCCAAATGGTGAAACGCAAGGGGGACTCACCATGTAATGCCTCCCGTTGGGAACAGAAAACTGTTACATCCTTGTCATTGTTCCTGGCTCAACCTAGTGTCTAACCAGAAACGGATAACCATATTGTGCTGTTCAATCAAATTTAAAATGATAAAGTAAATTTCGAACCTAAATAGCAACCGTTGGAACACAAAAATAATTTTACATAGTAAAAGTATGTCTGTTCCTCAAATGTGTCGGTCCTTGATTCCAAAAACAGGTGCATTGATATTTGTCCATTACAGTGCCTCTAACTTGCCAAGAATGATAACAATGGTTTGAGTAGTCCGTACGTATTTTTTGGGGTAGAATCTGAATATACAATAAAAAATGAGAGGAAGGTTCCATTTGAAAACACAAGGTTTTACATAATAAAAATATGTCTGTTCCTCAAATGCGTCGGTCCGTAATTCCAAAAACAGGCACGCTTGATATTTGTCCATTACAGTGCCATCTAACTTACCACGAATGGAAAAGAATGGTTTGACCAGTCCGTACGTATTTTTCGGCCTAGAATCTGAATATTCAATAAAAAATGGGGGGGAAGGGTCCATTTGAAAACACAAAGTTGCCCCCCCCCCCCCCCACGCCGGAGGGTTGGTTAGAAGGTGGCTTGGTTGTAACTCCTACAGTTGTCCTCTTAACTAATATTAAATTTTCACCTACATATTTTTTTCTTAGGCTGCGTCGTTTGCGAGATATTTAGTTCTCTCAAGTTAAAACAAACCCCTTGTACTATGCAAATACACCCCGAGTACGAATATGGAATGCAATGCCCACCTATTTAAGTCTAAGACCACTAGAATTCAAGTAAAGACCTTTTCAATGCATAGCATTGATTCAAGTTGAGATGATATCAAATTTAAATATTCATTTAGCTGAAGGCTACTACGTTCTCAGAAGAAAAACGTTTATAATTCACATAAACATTTATTTTGAGAAGATAAATAAAAAACAATAAAGTAAAAGGTATTAATATGTGCAAAACATTAAGAAATAGGCTTTAAACTTCTCTATGGCGAAACCCATCCTGCAAGCAACTTGAGTGTCCAGTTGGTCGTAAATAATTGCGGCAAAATAATCCAGTCTCCGTGTGGCGCGAAAGCGCTCGCCCTCTCTCCTTTGATCAAAGCTCAATGGCCAGTACCTGCCTAAGAGGTCCGTGCAGACGACACCACTTAGCGTGGACAGTGGATCAGATCGTGCACACCGTTTTCCCTTGTTGGAGTACTTTCGGCCACAGACGGGCTTCTTTGGCGGATGTCCGGTTATGGCGCATATGATAAAGTCAAAGACCTTGTAAAAATTTCTAGACTCCCGAGGGCGCTGCAGTCGCGGGATATTTTGAAGCTTCGACTTAACACCTCTGCGGTGGTAAGCTGTTAAGCTGAAGAATATTGTGGCTTTTGCGGACACAGTTTGAATATTATGTATTTATCGGGGAATAATTTTTTTAGTCATAACTTTACTTTTACATTTTACTTTTACATCAGAGTTTACATGAAAATAACACAAAGAAAATCTGGCAAAGAGTTGCTCAGTGTTTAATTGCACGAGTACATTCGATATTAACATTTCATAAGTTCGTGGAAGTTTTAGATGATTTGTACACTACTGGCCATTAAAACTGCTACACCACGACGATGACGTGCTGCAGACGCAAAATTTGACCGACATGAAGAAGATGCTGTGATATGCAAATGATTAGCTTTTCAGAGCATTCACACAAGGTTGGCGCAGGTAGCAACACCTACAACGTGCTGACATGAGGAAAGTTTCCAACCGATTTCTCATACACAAACAAAAGTTGACCGGCGTTGCCTGGTGAAACGTTGTTGTGATGCCTCGTGTAAGGAGGAGAAATACGTATCATCACGTTTCCGACTTTGACAAATGTCCGATTGTAGCCTATCGCGATTGCGGTTTATCGTATCGCGACATTGCTGCTCGCGTTGGTCGAGATCCAATGACTGTTGCAGAATATGGAATCGGTGGGTTCAGGAGGTTAACACGGAACGCTGTGCTGGATCCCAACGGCCTCGTATCACTAGCAGTCGAGATCACAGGCATCTTATCTGCATGGCTGTAACGGATCGCCCGCATCTCGTGGTCGTGCGGTAGCGTTCTCGCTTCCCACGCCCGGGTTCCCGGGTTCGATTCCCGGCGGGGTCAGGGATTTTCTCTGCCTCGTGATGGCTGGGTGTTGTGTGCTGTCCTTAGGTTAGTTAGGTTTAAGTAGTTCTAAGTTCTAGGGGATTGATGACCATACATGTTAAGTCCCATAGTGCTCAGAGCCGTTTGAACCATTTTTTTGTAACGGATCGTGCAGCCACGTCTCGATCCCTGAGTCAACAGATGGGGACGTTTGCACGATAACAACCATCTGCACGAACAGTTCTACGACGTTTGCAGCAGCATGGACTATCAGCTCGGAGACCATGGCTGCGGTTACCCTTGCCGCTGCATCACAGACAGGAGCGACTGCGATGGTGTACTCAACGACGAACCTGGGTGCACGATGGCAAAACGTCATTTTTTCGGGTGAATTCAGGTTCTGTTAACAGCATCATGATAGTCGCATCCGTGTTTGGCGACATCACTGTGAACGCACTTTGGAAGCGTGTATTCGTCATCGCCGTACTGGCGCATCACCCGGCGTGATGGTATGGGGTGTCATTGGTTACACGTCTCGGTCACCTCTTTTCGCATTGACGGCACTCTGAACAGTGGACGTTACGTTCCAGATGTGTTACAACCCGTGGCTCTACCCTTCATTCGATCCCTGCGAAACCCTACGTTTCAGCAGGATAATGCAAGACCGCATGTTGCAGGTCCTGTGCGGGCCTTTCTGGATGCAGAAAATGTTCGACTGCTGCCCTGGTCAGCACATTCTCCAGATCTCTCACCAATTGAAAACGTCTGGTCAGTGGTGGCCGAGCAACTGGCTCGTCCCAATACGCCAGTCACTACTCTTGATGAACTGTGGTATCGTCTTGAAGCTGCATGGGCAGCTGTACCTGTACACACCATCCAAGCTCTGTTTGACTCAATGCCCAGGCGTATCAAGGCTGTTATTACGGCCAGAGGTGGTTGTTCTGGGTACTGATGTCTCAGGATCTATGCACCCAGATTGCGTGAAAATGTAATCACATGTCATTTCTAGTGTAATAAGTTAGTGCAATGAATACCCGTCTATCATCTGCATTTCTTCTTGGTATAGCAATTTTAATGGCCAGTAGTGTATTTTAATGCACTTGCCTGATAAATGTATCTGCAACGCGATAATATAACAACTGTGCATGTAATTGCAGGTTTCCTTTACCGACCGACAGAAAATCATTTTCTGTTTTCGGATCATTTCGAAGAAGTTGTTTCCTTACGAACAATGTAAATTGTAGAAGGCTGAAAGATGGTACTGTTTCATCTATCTTTCGTTTTTCTATCCATATGCAGCAGAATATAAATTATTTTTGTAAGCCATAGGACCTCTTATATTGTAACCATGGAACTTTATGGATAGTGAACTGCAAGAAGAGGAGATTTCGCGCGTAAGTTTACAAAGCCCACTTACGGATTGGGGAGCCTTGGTGAAACTAGAGGGCGCGAGCTTCGACCCTTTTCCTATTCGGGTCTGATGCTCTTCATTAATCTTCAAGATTAATATGTACATAAACTTTACAGTATTAAAGAAAACTGGATGAACTCTTATGTTTTAGCACCTTTCAATATCATCTGTTTTATCGTTTACTCAGGACGTTCAAAAATCATTTCATCAATCATCTAGGGCCAATGGACAACGTAATGGGGAACTACTTTCGTCAGAAAGGAAATGTTCACTGTCGACGCTAGGCAGTTGGTTATTCTTTCTGTTGTTCAAAATATCGTAGGTATTTTCCATATTGTCAACGGGGTATGTATTGTGCAGACTTTGCTTCGTCTTTTTTCGGGTATACATGGTGATTTTTCTGAACGTGGAAAAAGTGCAGGAAGCGATCCTTGAGACGATAAAGAGCAAGAACGGTCATATGGACATATGGCCGGACACGCATTCCAAGGAAGGTACACCCACTCGAATATGGCGATAAAAGATCTTTGACCGGTTTAGTTTTGGCCAATACTGCTTCGTGTAGGTATAAGAGACTTTTTTTTAGACATCCAGTATATGTAAGGGCACACATAGCTTTCAAATTCGTGATGTGGTAATTTGTCATACCTTTTTTGTTAATATGAAGGAGTTAACGGCACACGTTCTAATGGCACAAACCTTGCCTGGTGGCTGTTTATATTTCCTCTTCGAGTTACACTCCTGGAAATTGAAATAAGAACACCGTGAATTCATTGTCCCAGGAAGGGGAAACTTTATTGACACATTCCTGGGGTCACATACATCACATGATCACACTGACAGAACCACAGGCACATAGACACAGGCAACAGAGCATGCACAATGTCGGCACTAGTACAGTGTATATCCACCTTTCGCAGCAATGCAGGCTGCTATTCTCCCATGGAGACGATCGTAGAGATGCTGGATGTAGTCCTGTGGAACGGCTTGCCATGCCATTTCCACCTGGCGCCTCAGTTTGACCAGCGTTCGTGCTGGACGTGCAGACCGCGTGAGACGACGCTTCATCCAGTCCCAAACATGCTCAATGCGGGACAGATCCGGAGATCTTGCTGGCCAGGGTAGTTGACTTACACCTTCTAGAGCACGTTGGGTGGCACGGGATACATGCGGACGTGCATTGTCCTGTTGGAACAGCAAGTTCCCTTGCCGGTGTAGGAATGGTAGAACGATGGGTTCGATGACGGTTTGGATGTACCGTGCACTATTCAGTGTCCCCTCGACGATCACCAGTGGTGTACGGCCAGTGTAGGAGATCGCTCCCCACACCATGATGCCGGGTGTTGGCCCTGTGTGCCTCGGTCGTATGCAGTCCTGATTGTGGCGCTCACCTGCACGGCGCCAAACACGCATACGACCATCATTGGCACCAAGGCAGAAGCGACTCTCATCGCTGAAGACGACACGTCTCCATTCGTCCCTCCATTCACGCCTGTCGCGACACCACTGGAGGCGGGCTGCACGATGTTGGGGCGTGAGCGGAAGACGGCCTAACGGTGTGCGGGACCGTAGCCCAGCTTCATGGAGACGGTTGCGAATGGTCCTCGCCGATACCCCAGGAGCAACAGTGTCCCTAATTTGCTGGGAAGTGGCGGTGCGGTCCCCTACGGCACTGCGTAGGATCCTACGGTCTGGGCGTGCATCCGTGCGTCGCTGCGGTCCGGTCCCAGGTCGACGGGCACGTGCACCTTCCGCCGACCACTGGCGACAACATCGATGTACTGTGGAGACCTCACGCCCCACGTGTTGAGCAATTCGGCGGTACGTCCACCCGGCCTCCCGCATGCCCACTATACGCCCTCGCTCAAAGTCCGTCAACTGCACATACGGTTCACGTCCACGCTGTCGCGGCATGCTACCAGTGTTAAAGACTGCGATGGAGCTCCGTATGCCACGGCAAACTGGCTGACACTGACGGCGGCGGTGCACAAATGCTGCGCAGCTAGCGCCATTCGACGGCCAACACCGCGGGTCCTGGTGTGTCCGCTGTGCCGTGCGTGTGATCATTGCTTGTACAGCCCTCTCGCAGTGTCCGGAGCAAGTATGGTGGGTCTGACACACCGGTGTCAATGTGTTCTTTTTTCCATTTCCAGGAGTGTAGTTCACTCTTTTGATCGGTTGTCACCTCGCTTTCCTTATTCAAATCTGCATGACTTGTAATCCACGTCCAATGCTGTATTACGTGTGGGTTTTGATGGTCCGGTTATGGCAAGGAGATGACATCTGCTATTAACATTATAATATATCTCTTAAACTTGTTTTCATTTTGTAATTACGACATCGGTAGATTACTGCGCCGAATCATGTTCTACTGAAGACCATCCGTCCAAATTAAACAGGAAGCCTTTATTGAAAATTACCAAGCATATTTTATCTATTTATTTTAGTTTTACATTAGACGTGGTACATTTTTAATGGCCTACTTTTCGATCAGAGGTCTTATCCTTTCATTATTTGATTGACAAGGGTTCGCCTCTGTGAATGGAGACCGCCTACATGGCGCTATTGCGAGCTATTCTTGAGTACTGCTATAGTGTCTGGGATCCGCACCAGGTCGGATTAAAGGAGGACATCGAAACAATTCAGAAGCAGAATGCTAGATTTGTTACCGGTAGGCTGGAACAACAAGCAGCTGCTACGCAGATGCTTCGGGAAGCCAATGGGAATGTATGGAAGGAAAGTTGCGTTCTTGCTGAGGAACACTATTGAGAAACTTTAGAGAACCGGCATCTGAAGCTGTCTGGAGACTGATCCTACTACCGCCAACATACATTTTGCGCAACGTCCACGAATTTAAGGTTTGAGAAATTAGGGCTCATTATAGTCGTTTTCCCCTCGCTGTATCTGCGAGTGGCTTGCGGAGTTTGTATTTAGATGCAGATGTGGATGTAGAAAGACTAGAGAACACTGATGTAATGAATATCTTGCATAGTCATTTACAACATCGATAAGTGTACATTCAAAAATATATTACGAGCAGTTCGGTCAATTTATTTATCCCGAAGCTAATTATTATAACAGGCAACAGCGTAAGGTGATGTTTTATGACGCAGCGACTGTAAGGGCTGTCGAAGACAGGCTTAAACAAGCCAAGCATTATCCGCTTGGCTGTAGCACTGCAAAATGTCAATCTGCCGTCAGCAGAAGCAAATGGCTGCGGCCATCTGGTGGGGCGTGAATGAACGACAGCGGTCCACACACGACAGCTGTCAGTGGCGTTTGCTCTGCGTTGCCAATACCCCTCTGTTGCTGCTCTTTGAAATGAAATAGGTAGCTTCTGGCAAACGCTTTTCACTTCAGTAGGATGATAACTAAAAAAACGTGTTTTTTAAATATTTTAATATGAAATTACCTTTAGCCGAATTTAAGAACCTTCTGTTTTCGAATTTCGAGATGACAATTTGACAATTTCGTTAGTGTTCACTAAAGAATAACAGGCGTCCCAGCTGACAGTTTCGTACTATTTTTTATTTTCCAAGTCATCACTTATTATTCTTCCATTTGTTTACATTCTTTCTTAGCTTTCCAATAATTCGGTAAACGTAATAGACACAATAATGGTACAGTTAAGATCAGTTCGCTGCTGCTTCTACTGAAGATATGAACGACTAGTTATTACGTTGTGTAATGCGGCAGAATGTTGCAAAATTCATTAGATCGGACTCATGTTTGAACTGCTTTTGCTGTTACCTGTTGGTCATTTACATACAATTATGTATTCTTTCAATATGATAATTTAACTGTAGTAGCAGAACTAGAATACAGCACTGTTATGTACAATATCATCTTGTAATAAATTCTTATATGCAGTGAAAAAGGTGTAAACAAAATTTAATTTTAATTTTGTTTCATTTTATTTTAATTATCTTAAAATTCTTTGGGATTAAAGCGGAAAGGTTGACTACATGCTATTGTCAACATGATACGAAGTAAGATACGTGTTAACAATATTTTCATTGCCTGTCACGCTGCTTACATTCAAAGACTGCCAAAGATTTCTTTACCTGCTTACTTCACTCTGGAGCACTGTACGTCTGAAAAGGAGACTTCATCTACTTGACCTCTTGACTTGTTACGAAGAAAACAATACACCTGCGAGATATCAGACCCGACAATCGATGGCACTTGAAAATTAGAGCTATGATCCCGATAGTACGGAATTATGACTTTCCGAATGTAGTGCATTTAAAGTCTGCGCGCACTTGCAGTTTTCCACTCGCTCCATCCTAATTCAGCTACATAATGCCCGAGAGCAAAGCACTGTACAACGGAGTGACATCCAGAGCCCTGCTATTCGAGTGATGTCGAAGACGTGGAGTAGTAGGGGGCAGTTTGACACGTATGCCCTAAGCGTTTTGTAATCTGCTTCGAGAACACATGTTATTCTACGCGAAAAACAGATAGCCGGTCGGGGTGGCCGAGCGGTTCTAGGCGCTACAGTTTGGAACCGCCCGACCGCTACGGTCGCAGGTTCGAATCCTGCCTCGGGCATGGATGTGTGTGATGTCCTTAGGTTAGTTAGGTTTAAGTAGCTCTAAGTTCTAGGGGACTGATGACCTCAGAAGTTGAGTCCCATAGTGCACAGAGCCATTTCAACAATTTTTTTTTTTTGAAAAACAGATGAATAATTCGGGTACCTGAAAAGGCCATCTCACGCACATATAATTTCAATTTTATTTTGACAGTAATCTTGTATTGCTATTCTGCAGCATCAAAATCAGAATGAATAAACCTAAGCATTTGAAGAATTATTGCCAAATGAATTTAATGATATTCGATTTTCAACAGAGTCATTCCAATCACGTTGGAGAATAGGGCTTCTCCTGCAGGTGTAATTCACTTTAACAGATACACCGTTAAAATCCAAAGAAAGTAGAGCAAAGTTTAAAAGCTGTACATTCAGAAGCTCATAACTGCGTTCTGTCAGAATTAAGCGACAAAGTTTGTCTTGAAAGTGTGATATTTTCTCCTCAAAACATACGGTCGGTTTACTAATGTTTCCTTGTGAGTAACCTTTTTTTTTTTTTTTTTTTTTTTGCATCAGTCTCCAGCACTAACATTTTCTTCTCAAAGTAGCACTTGCAACCTATCTACTGAATTACTTGCTGGATCTATTCCAATCTCTGTCTTCCTCGACAATTTTTACCCTCTGCATCTCCCTCTACTACCATGGAAGTCATTCCCTGATGTCTTAACAGATGTTCCACCATCCTGTCGCTTTTTCTTGTCAGTGCTTTCCACGTATTCCTTTCATCGGCGATTCTGCGGAAAACCACCTCATTCTTCACCTTATCAGTCCACCTAATTGTCAATATCCTGCTGTAGCACTATGTCTCAAATGCTTCCATTCTCTTTTGTTCCTGTTTTCCCACAGTCAGTGTCTCACTTTCATAAAATGCTGCGCTCCAAACGTACATTCTCTGAAATTTCTTCCTCAATTTAAGGCCTGTATTAGATGCTAGTAGACTTCTCTTTGCTAGGAATTCCTCTTTTGCCATTGCTAGTCGGCTTTTTATGTCCTCCTTGTTCCGTCCGTCATGAGTTGTTTTCCTACCTAAGTAGCACAATTCTTTTCTTTATCTACTTGGTGATCACCAATTATGGTGTTAAGTTCCTCGCTGTTCTCATTTCTGCTACTTCTCAACACTTTCCTCTTTCTTCGTTCTAGCCGGCCGGTGTGGCCGAGTGGTTCTAGGCGGTTCAGTGTGGAACCACGCGACCGCTACGGTCGCAGGTTCGAATCCTGCCTCGGGCATAGATGTGTGTGACGTTCTTAGGTTAGTTAGGTTTAAGTAGTTCTACGTTCTAGGGGACTGATGACCTCATAGTGCTCAGAGCCATTTGAACTAGTTTTTCTTCTTTATACTCTCAATCCAATTTCGGTACTCATTAGACTGTTCATTCCATTCAACAGATCCTGTATTTTTTCCTCACTTTCACTGAGGACAGCAATGTTATCAGCGGAACTTAACATTTATATCCTCATTCATAGTGAATCCTATTCCCGTTATACCATTTTCTGTTGCTGTGAGTAGTTGTGTGGGTCATTTTCTTTTAGTATTACATTTATAGCAGTTGCTTTCATCTTTTTAACTTTTCTGATTCCTGATAAAAGCTTAACAAGCTAAACTGTGCACTGCGGCGTCCTGAACCGCATCACCTCGTGTCATGTTGAGCTGCTAGGTCGCTTCTGCGCTGTACGGTGCATCCGCACATTCCTGCGAATGTACGTTCCTAGGGTTATGCCTGTGTGTGATATGCAGCTTGTCTATGAGCGTGCATTGCCGATGATTGTTCAATAAGCCCACATTTCCTTCCTCCGCACCCACGAATTTCTCCGAGAGATCTTCTGCCTATGTTGTTGGCAGTTATTCCGATTATTTTTCGCACACTTTGCGCTTCTTGCTCGTGAACATATGCGAGTCATTTCGCCTTAAAGGCGAACAGGAAGTGGTGGTCTCGGTTCATGGCCAGCTCGTTGACCTGGTCCAACCACACTTTAAAACTTTTGTTCGAGTAACCTAGAAGTTTGATGTGTAAGATACTTGTCGAGACTTTACAATATCACGTGACAAGAATGTGACATTGTTCAGTTAACACGGGTTCTCCGGACGAGTAGAAGATAATTTTGTGGGACGTCGTCATGCCTGCATTGGCACTAGGTGAAGCTACTTTGAACCACTGCTGTGAATGTAGCGCCTTCTGCTGACATCAACGGGGTGTATGTCGGTAGTAGAAGTCATCATTTAAATATGAGTTCTCACAGCTCCCCCAGGAGTTAGTCTTTAGTCCAAAGTCTTTGTTGGTAAGAATAATATCTCATCTGGGGCACCTTCTTGGAACTATCATCTGGTAACATCTAACTGTATCAGAATGTGAGCCCAAAGAACATAGCTGTTGCCATACCAGGTGTGCATGACGAACCTTATTTACCGTCGCAATAGGACAATAAATCTGGGCAATCAAAAAATGTAGAAAATATTTCACTGCAAAAAAAAATTAAAAATTACTTGGCGTTACTTCTCTCCCGGCATATCCAAGCTGTCTTCCTTTTGTCCAACAGGGAACCAGTATTTCTGCCCCCCTGTCAACACTACTCCTGTCCACAGCTCGTGGCCTAGTGGATAGCGTTGTTGCCCCTGGATCACGGGGTCCCGGGTTCGATCCCCGACCGCGTTGAGGATTTTCTCTGCCTGGGGACTGGGTGCTTGTGTTGTCCTCATGATTTCATCATCATCATTCGTGACAGTGGTTATATTGGACTGCGTAAAAAATTGGAGTGTGAAAATATTGGGAACTCGTACGGGTGCTGATGGCCGCGCAATTGAGCGCCCCACAAACCAAATATCATCAACAACACTATCCCTGCAGTCCCCATCATTGTCTGTTTTTGTTTTCTTTCCTCCATTCCATATGATCACCTTTCCATACTATCTCCTCGTCTTCTCTATCTCCCAATTTGATTGTTCTATGTTGCTGTCAACATTTGTTAGTTGTCTTTACTCTTATTCACCAAAACTTAACGAGGAAATTCCTGAATATAGTGTTCAATATACTGACACTTGTGAAATAACATGTTTTTATTACTGCATCTATTTTATTATTATTATTTGCTGTTATTGTTGTTCTGAACAGAGACTAGATTGTTGCATACAGTCAAGTGTACTCTAGGTTTTTTCCAACTTACTTGGGACACCTGTGGGCTGTGTCCAACAGTACTATGTGTTTTGGATAAAATAATTTTGGGTACTCGTCCGCATCTTTGTAAACTACTAGAACAACTAAACTGCTGACGTTTCGACCGTCCTGCTATGGTCGTTCACAGCTGTCTTGTATTTCACTGTCTTTACTAGGTTCTGTGTATTTACGTTAGTCTGGTGAAGCCTGTGATATGCAGCGAAACTGTGGATGGGTACAGTCAATGATTGTTTCTTAAGCACAGATACTCTAAGCCAAAAAATACCACGAAGGAATTATCCGAATGGGATGGAAATCGGTAGATGTGATGTACATGTACAGAAGACAAATTGGATGATTTAAGCAAGAGAAAGAGCTTCACGAATTGAGAAAGTCAACACTGTATTGGTCCACCTCTTGCCTTTATGCTAGTAGTTACTCGGCTTGGCAGTGGTTAATAGAATTTTTGGCTGTGCTCCTAAGGGATATAGTGCCAAATTCTGTCCAACTGACACTTAATCCTCCCAACGTTCTCAATTGGGGAGAGGTCTGGCAATTTTGCTGGCCAAGGTATGATTTGCAAAGCATGAAGACAAGCAGTGGACACTCTTTCCGTGTCCAGGCGTGCATTATCTTGGTGAAACGTAAGCCCAGGATGGCTTGCCGTGAAGGGATGCAAAGCGAAGCGTAGAATATCGTCGACTTACCGCTGTGCTGTCAGGGTGCCGCAGATGACAACCAAAGGCGACACGAAATGTCGCCCCAGATTATCACTTCTGGTTATTGGACTATATGTCGTGCGACAGTTAGGTTGGTATCCCGATGCTGTCCGGGCCGTCTCCAGACACATCTTCGGCCTGGAATCTCATTGACGAATTGTACTCAGTGATCAGTCCCGCTTTGAACTGATCCCCACTGACCAGTGAAGACATGTCTGCAGACGCCCCAAACAGTGGTGGGATTTCAACGATTTTAGTAGGACCTCTTTTCTCCATTCGGATAATTCCATTTTTTTTTAAGTTCATTTACTTCCTCCCCACTTGACTGCTCCACTTTACATTTCGTTACTGAGAGCCATTCTCCTCATATTGTAGGAAACATTCCTCTTGATCTTCGAATGTGTATGTTATGTGGTAACAATCTCAGGAGATAACTGATAATGGGGATGACACTAGTGTTAACATCCCACAATCGACGGATCTATCATTATTATTATTATTGTAAACAACATGTTGTACAGTTAACGTACTACGGATGTCTGGGTATGTGTAAGAGAGGTCCTTTAGCCCCTATAAATTTGCTTTCATTTGTATATTCATTCTTCTGCATGTTTCGATGGGCTTGGCCACTAATTCCTCTCTAGCGCAACCTCTTCATCTCGGAGTGACACTTTCACCACGCATTCTAAATTATTTGTTGGATATATTCCAAACTCTGTCTTCTCCTACAGCTTTTACCTTCTACAGCTTCACTGAAGTTATTCCCCAATGTCTAATCACATGTCCTAGCGCCTTTGCTTATGATCGGTCGGTGTCGCCTACATTTTTCTTTCTTTCGCCAGTTCTCTGGAGAACTTCTATATATCTTATCTGTCCACCCAATTTTTGACATCCTTCTATGGTACCACGTCTCAAACGCTTCGATTCTCTTCTATTCCGGAGTTCACATTGTCCATGATCCACTACCATACAAACGCACATTCTACGAAATTAGTTCGTCAGATTAATGCCGATCCTTGATGTAAAGAGACTTCTCTTGGCTAGGAATGCGCCCGTTGCCTGTAATAATCTGCTTTTTGTGTCCTCATTGCTTAATCCGTCATGTGTTATTTAGTTTCCACGTTAGCAAAATTTCTTAACACCTACTTCGAGGTCCCCAATTTAAAATAATTTTATTGCTTAATCACCTATCTGGCACTCCTTATTAGTCTCCTTTTTCTTCCGCTTTTTCTCAATCAATAATTTCTAGCATTTAACACGCCCTGTAGTACTACTTCACTTTCTCTCGGCTTTCATTCTTATTATTCTTTCTTGGTCCTTGTTCATATTATACATTGTCTTTTCTGGCAGCTTACTCTTAATGCATAAAAATTCCGCGTAATGAGTTAACATACAATTAATCTAAAAATTCCTGCCGTCAGACTGATAGATACACCCTTTTTCAATATCCCTGGAAGATTATATCGCAAAAAAATGATCTGTATATCGTGCAGAGCGAGAAATTGTAAGCTCACAACCGTACATGCCGTATTTGGTTTGTTATTTTCGATAGCAAATGATATTGCAGACGGACGGAAACTGTGTAGCTGGGGAAAGAAAATATCAATGTCTGAAAGGTGAGAATGGTGGAAAGTACGAAATGGCTAAGCAAGAATGGATAGAGGACAAATGCAGGGCTGTAGAAACGTGTGTAAGGCACAGTAACAATGGAAGGCCAAACACAAAGTGCTTGGATTAAAAAGGGCATAAGATAGGGACATAGTCTTTCACCCTTACGGTTAAGTCCATACATCGAAAAATAATGACGAAATTGAAAGGTAGGTTCAGGAGTGTGATTAAATTCCACGGTAAAAGAATATCAATGATAAGGTTCGCGGATGAAATTGCTATTTTCATAGAAAAGTGTGGAAGAATTACAGGATCTGTCGAAGGAATGAAAAGTCTAATGAGCGCAGAATATGGAATGAGAGTAAAACGGAGAAAGGCGAAAGTAATGACGAGGAGCAGAAATAAAGGTGGTGATAAGTTTAACATCAATTTTGGGGATCCCGTGGTAGATGAAGTTAAAGAATTCTACTAACTTGGAAACAAACTAATACTTGACGGTAGAAGCAAGGAGGGACACAAAACTAGCACGGGCAAAGAGAGCATGAAATGGTGGCGGGCCGCAAGGAACCAGTCGGCGGACTGAAGACCCAAAAAATGAGAGAGGGGGATTTTTAATTATAGTTAAGTTTTACCAGACAATGTTTTGAACATTGATGTGTACGGTATTACAGTATTGTTCTCCTATAACTTTATGTTCTTATTCATTTTACTTCCTTTTAATTAAAACTTTTACATAAATACTCGTACTACTGGTGATCATAAAGGAGCCCAAACTTGCTAGGACGTGTTATTGACAATTTTTACTTAAATATTTCAAATAATGGAAATAATATATTTTTATGAAAGAAAGTTACTGAAATATTTCCCTAACACTGACGGGAATGCTAGCCAGTGGGACATTTTTTTAACGGACTCTAAGGGGCTCCTTCGTCCGATTACAGTAAGAACCCTGTCTCTGTCTCCTCTAAGGAAATCGTTTAATCGGTACGAGTCCACATTCAAGAATGAAATATCTTCCGCCAGAATTTATCTGTAACCTTCGTGCCAAATCGTGTCTCCTTCATTTTAGTTAGGGCCATTCTGGAATATTCGCCAAGAAATTTACTGAAGCTCAAATGAAATGTCGTATTGTATGATTACTTTTCATATCACGCACACATGATAGTAAACCTTGAACACGCGTCCCACTTTAATTCGTATGAAACTTCCCTCGTAACTTCTTATTCACATCTTTTCCTCTGAATTCATTAATTTATTTCCGTCCTCTCACGGTATTTCCACTTGTTACCTACCGTAGACTTTTATTTCATTTGAATCTTCACTAAAATTCAGTTGAACTCTGTTTCACTCCAAATCCTGTCTACTTACCCAATTGACGCCACCTACTGACTCAATCTGCTCCCACTCGACTATCAAACACATGACCACTCAAATCATAAAATTTGTCAGCGCTATAATTCTCAAAGGATATCTGGATCCCGAAGCATATGGTACGGTTACGATATGACTTCTGCTTCTCGTGTAACACTACTGAACGCACACTTTATCTTTAACGGGTGTAGAGGATACCTAGCCAACAAGTAGTATATTAACTGTATTTTTTTCTTGCAAAGCAACTGTTGCTGACCATACGTTGCTATAGTATGCCAGGGCGCCCAGTGAGAAACTATGTTGCGATGTTGCAGGGCTCTGAACGGAGGCAGCTCTCGCCGCCAGCTGTGGGTGAAGGCGGTGCGCAAGATCACCTCCCAGCGGCTGCTGGCCGTGCCTCCACCCCCAGCCACACCGCCCCCAGCAGTCGCCGCCGGCGATGTCCGCCTCACGCCGCTCAGGAGGGTAAGTCTACATGCAGGCACGGCCCCCAGTATACCTACACCAGTAAACCTCCCCTCCCCAGCATTTTAAAAAAATCGACGTTTGTTTTAATCCGATTTTCCATGCAGTTCAATGTTTATGACGTCATATCTCCTGAGTCATCACCTATCACAACTGTGACGTTGTGGTTTAGATACGTATTTCATTTCGGGTATTCTATCATATCTCCATGCTGATCATAAAACAAGTGTAAACATCTAAAGACTAAGAATGTCTGTTGGGTATTTGACTGGTTGTTCGCTTAGAGGAGCGGTGATGAGCATCCAAAAGAACAATGACATGCCTTTACCTAACCTGCTGACTGGCAACTGAACCTGTGAGTCCCACGATAGGTTACTGAAGAACCAACTGGAATTTATTGCATGTTATTTCTATGTACCATAGTCAGTCTGGTTAAGGGAAGCCCACTAATGATTAGCAGTATTCTTATAATTACATATTGCAACTGTAGATTGTGTTGTACTCAAGTTTCATCTTTAAACCTCGTTCGCGCCTACAAATAGGCAACCCAATTATCAGATTCGAAAAGCGGGCTGCCCTCGCGCCTTCCCGTTCACATCGTGTCAAAAGTTTGCACCCTTGAATTGACGCTTGCCACATCAGAAATAAAGCCCATATTGAGCGCCTGTAGTGTCAGTTACAAACTTTGAAAGATCCCCTGTCAACTGACGTGTGTCTGTTTTCAGTATTTCTTGTAGGTTTTGCGGAGTCGCCTTTCGAAACCCTGGAGGTACTTATGAATAATCCTGTATTTCCAACCCCCGAACCCCCTTGGAAAACTAAACGGTGGAAAATATTCTTTTCATATTGCTACTTCTAACTAAGACATTAATGAAAACAATCATAACGTTAATGTCTTTGAAATGAAATTGGTAGTCAAAGGGCTTAGGCGGTTCGTAATAGGAAAACCCTCACCCCTTCGGCTGTCTGCGTCGCAATTAGTTCGCATTAGTTTACAGTAAATGGTGTACATTTAGTAATGTACTTGTAGATCCAATCAAGGCCATAACATATTACCTCCTAATGGGGCAGAAGCAGGAGATTGGAATAGAAAAACGTACTTTAATTATAGCTGAGCATCAGGAAGGCTATTCTAGTAAGACAGGCGCAACCATAGATTGCATAGCCCCGACTTCAGTGGTGTACACACTGCGGTGGTTCAAACAAACTGGTGCCAATGCAAGTGTTTCGCGATCATGAAAACCCCGAGCAATATATAGGGAAGATCAGTTCATATGTGTGCAGAGTAAATGTCAGAGGCCTCGTACTGCACCTGAATATCGTGACGAAGTAAGTAGTACACGAGTAGCTTCAGTCTTTGTCTCAACAGTGCAACGACATCTCCGTAACAAGGTTTAAAGTGGAGCACAACGCCCAAAAACATATTTCACGCAAACAAAATTTGGCGAAAAGATTGCTGTTAGCACAGCAATTAAAAAACTGGACCGTGCAGCAATGGTCCAAGGTGTTATTGACTGATGAATCCATGTCCGAAATATCTGGATGCCATCTTGGAATGTTTATTCGTCGAGTTCAGTGAAAAAGTACGAAGAGTCATTGTGTGAAGCCAGTGGACAAGCATGATGGAAGGTCCGTCATTGTGCGGGAATGTTTTTCATGTGATAAGGTCGTTGATTTAGTAAGAATTAAAAGAACATTGAAGAAGGAAGGGATTACAGGACAGTGATCAACAACGCAGTTCCATCTGCAAGTGACTTATTGGTCGTGGGTTTGTTCTGCACAGGATAATGATCCCAGACGTGATTCTGAATTGTGAAGAGGGTATGCCAACAGAAAATAGAAATGTCGATAACTGAAAAATATGATTTGGAGACTTTGTTCACCTGACTTAAATCCCATTGAACACTTATGGGGTGAACTTGTCAGGAGGATCAGCAAAACTTGAAGACAATATAATAGAAAGGGAACAGAAAGTAGATGAAGATGAGATGGCAGATGTCATACCACGAGAAGAATTTGACTGAGCACTGAAAGATCTAATTCGAGAAAAGGTCTCTTGGGTAAACGACATTCCTTGGGATTACTGTGATCCTTGAGAGAACCAGTCAATACAAAAGTATTCCACCTGGCGTTGCAAGATATGTGAGTGCCTTCAAGTTGATGCTCCTCGTAGCACCCCACTATGTATATATCTTTCTCCTTTCATCTTTCACTGCTTTTCTGAGTACTGACTTGTCATCTGAGCTCTTGAATTATACATACGCTTTTCTTTTCTCCAGTGGTCTCTTCAGTCAGTATAGCCGATATATTCGTCCCGAGAGAACAGCAACAGTATTGCTGTTTGAAGTAATTTTAATAAATTATTTATTTTTAACTCCTAGTTGCACACTTTTTTACAGTACGACTATTTTCTATCTCCCTGGATAATCTTCAGGTCTGTGTACTTGTGCCAGCAATCCGTCGTGTCTGTATCAGAACCACTCATCAGAATACTTTACTATTCTCACGAGTGTACAAATAAAACAGTTTTCTGCATCAGTCACTTATTTATTTTACCACTACGCGTTCCGATGACTCACGCGATATTCTTCAGGTGGAGGATTGTTGTAACATATACAACATCCCTGAAGTGACGACATAAAAGTAATGTGCAGTGGTAAGGACATACAACAAGCACCAGTATGTAGACAGATGATGGTGTGAACCATCGAAAGGCGTAGTGGCAAAATAAACAGTGGACTGACGCAGGCCAGCCGCGGTGGCCGGGCGGTTCTAGGCGCTTCAGTCAGGAACCGCGTGACTGCTACGGTCGCAGGTTCGAATCCTGCCTCGGACGTGGATGTGTGTGATGTCCTTAGGTTAGTTAGGTTTAAGTAGTTCTAAGCTCTAGGGGACTGATGATCTCAGATGTTAAGTGCTCCGAGCCATTTGAACCATTTGACTGACGCAGATAACTTTTATTTGTATTTACCAACAGCCACAGCCCTCATAATGCCGACCTTCACGAATGAAATGTTTTTCCTCATCTTTGGTTCTGATACAGGCATGACATGTTGTTGGAGCAATTACGTGGATCTGAAGATGTGAAAACAGACAAAATATCATCAGACATCATAAAGAAGGCTATAATTTCAATTCAAAATAAATTAGATGCTGACGGGTGTAAATATTACCGAAAAATCTGTTTAGTAAGTCATGGTTGTAAAACACCGACACAGAGTGTTTACGGAAGGTTGTGAAAACCAGTCACAGTCGGCATCGAGAAAGAACAGTTTGAGTTCCAAAGAACACGCGACGCAGTACTGTGCCTGCGACTTCTCTTACAAGATAGCTTAACGAAAGGGACACCTACGTTTATACCATTTGTAGAATTAGATTGTTGTTGCTGTGGTCTTCAGTCCAGAGACTGATTTAATGCAGCTCTCCATGCTGCTCTATCGTGTGCAAGCTTCTTCATCTCCAAGTACCTTCTGCAACAAACATCTTTCTGAATCTGCGTAGTGTATTCATCTCTTGGTCTCCCTCTACGATTTTTAACCTCCACGCTCCCATCCAATACTAAATTGGCGAACCCTTGATGCCTCTGAACAAGCCCCACCAACCGATTTCTTCGTCTAGTCACTTGCGCCAAAAATTCCTCTTCTCCCCAATTCTATTCAGTACTTCCTCATTAGTTACGTGATCTACCCACAGATCTTCAGAATTCTTCTGTAGCACCACATTTCGAAAGCTTCTATTATCTTCTTGTCCAAACTATTTATCGTCCATGTTTCACTTCCATACAAATACTTTCACAAAAGACTTTCTGACATAATAATCTAAGCTCGATATTAACAAATTTCTCTTCTTCAGAAACGCTATCCTTGCCATTGCCAGTCTACATTTCATATCGTCTCTACGTCGACCGTCATTAGTTGTTTTGCTCCCCAAATATCAAAACTCATCCACTGCTTTAAGTGTCTCATTTTCTAATCTAATTCCCTCAGAATCACCTGATTTAATTCGACTACATTCCATTATCCTCGCTTTGCTTTTGTGAATGCCCATATTATATCCTCTTCTCAAGGTGCTGTCTGTTCCGTTCACCTGCTCTTCCAGGTCCTTTGCTGTCTTAGATAAAGGTTTAAATTACTTATTTTGAGCCGCAAGGGGCGGTCTACGATAACATACAGTTATTCACCACATGCTTGTACATCTGTCTACACAGCGGCACCCTGGCTCCATTGATGTACTCTGCTGTGAGTGGCGTAAGACAGACGTATGTGGTGAACAACCGGGTATACACACTGAAGCACCAAAGAAACTGGTATAGACATGGGTATTCAAATACAGAAATATGTATACAGGCAGAATACCGCGCTGCAGTCGGCAACGCCTATACAAGACAACAAGTGTCTGGCGCATTGTTAGATCGGTTACTGCTACTGCAATGGTAGGTTATCAAGATTTGAGTGAGACTGGACGTGGTGCTATAGTCGGCGCACGAGCGATGGGTCACAGCATCTCCTAGGTAGCGATGAAGCACCGATTTTCCCGTGTGACTATTTCACGAGTGTGCCGTGAATATCAGGAATCCGGTAAAATATAAAATTTCTGTCATCGCTGCGGACGGAAAAAGAACACGAGAAACGACGACTGTAGAGAATCGTTCAACGTGACAAAAGTGCAACCCTACCGCAAATTGTTGCAGATTTGAGTGGTGGGCCATTAACAGTAGTCAGCGCACGAACCATTCAATGAAACATCATCGATGAGGGCTTTCGGAGTCGAAGGGCCACTCGTGAACCCTTGATGACTGCACCACACCAAGTTATACGCCTCGCCTGGGCCCATCAACACCGACATTGGATTGTTGATGACTGGAAACATGCCTAGTTGGTCGAGTCTCGTTTCATATTGTATGGAGCGGATGGACGTGTACAGGTACGGAGATAACGTCATGAATCCATTCACCATGCGTGTCAGCAGGGGACTGTTAAAGCTGGTGGAGGCTCTGTAATGGTGTGCGGCGTGTGCAGTTGGAGTGATATGGAACGCCTGATACGTCTAGATACGTCTCTGATAAGTGATACGTATGTAAGCATCCTGTCTGTTCACCTGCATCCATTCATGTCCATTGTGCATTCCTAAGGACACTGCGACTCCCCATACGTGCAGAATCGCCTCAGAGTGGCTCCAGTAACACTCTTTTCAGTTCAAACACTTCCGCTGGCCACTAAACTGCTCAGACACGAATATTGTTGAGCATATCTGGAACACCTTGCAACGTGTTGTTAAGAAGAGATCTGCAACCAATGGTACTCTTACGGATTTATGGACAGCCCTGCACGATTCATGTTGTCACTTCTCTCCATCACTACTTCAGGCATTAGTCGAGTCCATGCCACGTCATGTTGCAGCACCTTTGCGTGCTCGCGGGGGCCCTACACGATATTAGTCAGGTGTACCAGTTGACTTTTAATTATGACACGCCGATGCAATTGTCTTTTATTCAGCTACGGGCCTGCCAACTCATGAGAAAGAGTACTCTTACTGATATTTTAAGAAGTATGCCATAATGTGTCTGTTAAGGTCTGAAAATGGTAACACTGCTTACCGAAACCGATTATCGAAAGCAAAGGTTATTACTAGGGATCTTGGCAAAGACGTTTATCTTCTCTAATTTAGAGAAAGGTTTTGATAATGTTGACTGAAAAACTCTAATTGAATTTTTGAATTTAGGAGGGATAAAACACAGGGAGCGGAAGTTTATATACCGCTTATACAGAAGCCACACGGTAGTTACAAGAGTCGGGAGCATGAAAAGGAATTCCTGGTTGAGAGGGGAGTGAGACAGGCTGTAGCCTATCCCCGATGTTACTCAGTCTGTGTATTAAAAGCAAATGGTAAAGGAAACGAAAAAGTAGTTAGGAAAAGGAATTAAAGTTCAGAGGGAAGGAATAAAAACACAGTTTCGACGATGATACATTTACGTCAGCACAGCAAAAGGCTAGAAAGAACAGTTGAACGGAATGAGTGGTATCTTGAAAAGAGGTTATAAGAACGATATCAACAGAAGTAAAATGGGGGAAATGCAATACAGTCCAATTAAATCAGGCGATCAAACTTTGACAATACAGACGATAAGAGTAGTGAAGCTTTTGGAAGATGGTGCGTTGAAGAATGCTGAATATGAGGTGAATTGATCGTGAACTAATAAGGATGTAATGTATTGAACTGGGGAGAAAAATAGTTTACGGCACAACTTGACTAAATGAAGGGATCAGAAGCCCATTCTGAGGCACTGAGTAATTATCGATATGGTATTGGAGGGAAGTGCAGGAGGGAAACACTTTAAAGAAAGAGCAAGGGGTAAATAAAGTAAGCAGCCTCTAATGGATGTTGGTTGCAGTAGATATGCTGAGATGAAGAGGCCTGCATAGGACAGAATATCGTGGAGAGCTGCATCAAGCCAGTCGTCGGAGTGAAAGGTGCAGCAACAACAACAACAAAAATTACCTTCTGAATTTCGAAGAGTGTATTGTACTAATGACTCAAAGCTTTCTGTAGACGGACATCTTGTAAATATAGTTTTGCCTTTCCATCTTCTAACGTTAGTCTTGGCCTCACGTGTGCCTACATAAGTAACAGTTGCTTGGCGACATCATCGGGACAGTAGTATCGGAAGCTATCGATACTGGTTTGCAAAACAGATTGAACACATTGCTGGTAACGTAAGGCCCTAACGAAAAGTAATGGACCTAAATGTGGCAAGAATAGTAGTTGATATTAATCGATGGGACCGTTGGGGGAACCGCGCGACCGCTACGGTCGTAGGTTCGAATCCTGCCTCGGGCATGGATGTGTGTGATGTCCTTAGGTTAGTTAGGTTTAAATAGTTCTACGTTCTAGGGGACTGATTACATCACATGTTAAGTCCCATAGTGCTCAGAGCCATTTTGAACCATTTGACCGTAAGGGGACGGTACACAAAAAATATGTTTGGAATCTAGTAAATGCAGTAGTGCGAAACAATATGCGTCCACTACGTGCAAAATGCTTCTTTAAAAGCTGACCAATGAAAACGATTGTACTTCCAATTCTGTGTTTGTAGAACGTAACTGCGGATGTTTTGTAGAAGACCCACTCTAATCGCTGTATGACGAATAAAACGCCAGATATCGTACCACGCAGACTATTTTTAGTAAATAAAAACAAATAAGCCTCTACCAAGAATTCAGCCATTTACCTCCTGCATACTATGCCAAAACGTTATCTGCTGCACCAGATGCACAACAGTGCTCTGTTTGCTGATAGTTACCGTGCGTGTCGTTACAGCGTTGCCAAACTGCTAATCTTTAAAGTGCATTTACTGCCTGAAATATGGGCAGGAGAAATTTTGTGACAGTATGTGAGGAATCACGCTGCGAAATCCTAGTGCGGAATTTTTCTCACCCTGTATAATATCGTAAAAAGTTTAACAAAGCCTGACGTGTCGTTTGTGATGGAACAATTATTTTTTGCAGACCCTGTTGCAGTACTGCCTAATATGCCGTGTAACTGAATCACCTCCTTATACTGTCCCGATTCCCCCTCGCACCTGGGTCCGACACCTCGCCTCCGCTACTGTGCGCCGTGACGCCATAGGTCACCTGCTGGCGACACAGCTCACAGCGCTGGGCGGTCGCTGGGGTCGTGACGAGAATGCGTGGAGGGCGCTATCTGCCCGGACAGCGTCCTCCTCTTATGGGGGCCGCAGATTTACGGCTTCCGCTGAGCCACAGCCAGGCGCCGTCCCCGCTCTCTTCTTTATACTGCCGGCTCGCCAAGAGACTCGCTGCCTCGCTGACACTCGAAAGAGCACCGGCTGAAAATACCGTTATGGTGATAGCCGAATCGCAGAAAACAAGACGACTACCGAGTCAGAGAAAATTGAAACTTAACTCTCTTCCACTCCCAAATCTGTGATTCTGTTGTGGCCTTCATTCCGAAGTCTGATTTGATGGCAGATCTTGTGCAAGCCTCTTCATCCCTGAATTACTACAACCTACATACGTATTCGCCTATGACATTGTAATTCTGTCAGAGACAGCAAAGGGAAGAGCAGTTGAACGGAATGGACAGTGTCTTGAAAGGAGGGTATAAGATGAACATCAACAAAAGCAAAACGAGGATAATGGAATGTAGTCGAACTAAATCGGGTGATGCTGAGGGAATTAGATTAGGAAATGAGACACCTAAAGTAGTAAAGGAGTTTTGCTATTTGGGGAGCAAAATAACTGATGATATAAATAACTGAGGATATAAAATGTAGACTGGCAATGACGAGGAACGCGTTCCTGAAGGAGAGAAATTTGTTAACATCGATTATAGATTTAAAAGTCATGAAGCCGTTTCTGAAAGTATTTGTGTGTAGTGTAGCCATGTATGGAAGTGAAACATGGACGATAAATCGTTTAGACAAGAAGAGAATAGAAGCTTTCGAAATGTGGTGCTACAGAAGAACGCTGAAGATTAGATGGGTAGATCACATAACTAATGAGGAGGTATTGAACAGAATTGGGGAGAAGAGGAGTTTGTGGCACAACTTGACTAGAAGAAGGGATCGGTTGGCAGGACATGTTCTGAGGCATCAAGGGATCACCAATTTAGTACTGGAGGGCAGCGTGGAGGGTAAAAATCGTAGAGGGAGACCAAGAGCTGAATACACTAAGCAGATTCAAAAGGATGTAGGCAGCAGTAGGTATTGGGAGATGAAGAAGCTTGCACAGGATAGAGTAGTATGGAGAGCTGCATCAAACCAGTCTCAGGACTGAAGACCACAACAACAACAAACATCTGTATGAGCCCGCATTCTGTGTTCATGCTGAGGTGCCCCTCTGTATTTCTTACCACCTCTTCTCTCCCCTCCCCCACTAGTCCCCTCTACTAAACTGAGTATTCATTAATAACTCGGGATGCGTCGCATCAATCGATCCTATCTTTCAGTCAATTGTGTCATAAATTTGTTTTTCTTTTTCCCAATTCGATTTAGTACCTCTTCATTAGTTATCCGATCTGTCGAGCTCTCCATCTAACAATCTTGTATGGCACCGCATTTGAAAAGTTTCTAGTCTCTCCTTACCTGATCTGCTTGCAAACGTCCACGATTCACTTCTATACAAGCCTACACGGCATGCAAATACATCCAGAAAAGCGCTTGCTAACACTGAAATTGGTTTTAGATGTTAAAGAATTCCTCTTATTCAGAAATTTTGCTCTCGCTCTAGCCAGTCTGCATTTCAACCCTCTCTTGCATCGTCACTTAGCTCCGCGCCAAAATAGCAAAAGTCGTCTTTTAGTCATTCGTTTCCTAATCCAATTCCCTCGGCGTCGCTTGATTTAATTCACTACATTCCACAACCACTGTTTTACTTCTGTTGACATTCGTCTTATAATCTCCTTTAAAAAATACTATCGGTTCAGTTCAACTATGTTGCAAATCCTTTTCCCACTCTGACTGAATTACTACTTCTTCCCTGCGAACTTCCATCCTTTCTCTGGTTTACTGCCTGCTCAATTTACGGATTAAATAACATCGTGGATAGGCTCAAGCTCACTCACTTCTCAGTTACTTCTTCTCAGTCATGTCGTTGACACTTGTAACTGTAGTCTGATTTCTGTGAAAGTGTTAATTCACCTTTCGGTCCCTGTATTTTATCCCTGCTACTTTCAAAATTTCAAAAAATATGTTTCATTCAACGTTGTCAAAAACTTTCTCTGAATGTCTACTTTTCATAAATTAAGGTTACCGTTCTTCTTATTGTCATCTAAGAGAATAGTACTGCTCCGAGTGTTCCTACATTTCTCCATACCCAAAAGTGATCTTCCCCACGGCCAGTTTCGACAAATTTTTCCATTCGTCTATGGAATAGGCCTTACTGATATCTGACGAGTGAGTCGTTCGAGAGGCGCATCCTGACGAGCATCCGGGTAAGCGCTTATCGATTATTTTGGAAAAAAGAACAGTTTTTATTATGCAAGTATTGAAGATAGTTAGCCATTTTTAGAAGTCTGGCGCTGCCGAGGTAAGAGGAGATGTGTTTGTCGCCTAGTACGATGAAAATCGCTTACGGATTAGGCAAAGAGCGAGACCTTTTTCTCGAAATAATCCGACCGACAATCTTAGGTTCCGAGGAATGATATATTCCGTGTTTATCACAAGTATAGCGGGAAGTAACTGCAAAACTTAGTTGAAACATCTTTGAATGTATATCCATAGTAACTTGTGAGCTTCCTCCCAAGTCCACTGAGGGTCTATTTGTTCAGATGATCGAGCATTTGTTACTAAACTAAACTGTGTCCAAACAGGCTCTGGAAGGCCCAACGGTTACCGACCGGCCACCGTGTCATCCTCAGACCACAGGCGTCACTGGATGCGGATATGGAGGGGTATGTGGTCAGCACAACGTTCTCTAGACCGTATGTCAGTTTCCGAGACCGGAGCCGCTACTTCTCAATCAAGATCGCCTCACAAGGGCTGAGTGCACCCTGCTTGCCAACAGCGCTCGGCGGACCGGATGGTCACCCATTCAAGTGCTAGCCCAACCCGACAGCGCTTAACTTAGATGATCTGACGGGAACTGATGTTACCACTGCGGCAAGGCCGTTGGCGATCATTTGTTAAGAATATCGTAAAGCTATTTCAGTGCATCGACGAATGGAAACAGAGCGATAACAAATTTTGTAGGGGTGCTGATCATGTAACGAGTATATTAGCTGGAGTCAGCCCAGACAAATACTACTCATCACATCTTTCATGCGACACCCAGTGTCGATGGAAAGCGTAGATTTGTTTCCCGTTATAAGAAGAATGATTTTTAAAAGAGGAATTTTACGTATCCATTTGTAAGTGTCAGGCATATCCAACACCTTCCATGAAAACCCTGACATGATAAGCAAATCCAGTAGTATGTCACATAGATCCGAATAAATCGTGACATTAAATTAACCAAAGTAATACGAGTAATGAGTGAACAAATGGAATACCACAGACTAACACAAGAATGCCTAAATGCATGTCATACCTTCCCACTGTGAGACAGACGCAGTTCTGAGGGGAGAAACGAGAACAGAAGCCGAGAGCAGAACCGTGTTAAGCTAGAAGGCCCTACGATAAGGGACGGACTGGACACCCACGTCGCCAGCTAACCACTAGGACCACCCCAGCTGCAAGTTTTAGTGTGAGACTTTTTCGCGTCTCTGTTACGTTGCAAACTTTAAAAACATTGCCCCACCACGAAAAGTATAACGTTTCTCATTGGATAGACAGAATTTTTGTAGGCGGAGCTTAAGGTTAACATTGAGACCCTGATTGGTCAGATGAAAACACAGCCATATAGTTTTTTTAAACCAACTTCGGTAAATAGTAGTAAGGAGAAGTTAGGAGAGAGTTGCTTCCGAGACAGCGAGGTGAGTGGAGCTGTGCTGCCCGCCGCCCCCTGACGAACACCGACAAGGTAATGAACGCACGCGATGCCGCATAACAGCGCATAAAGCTTCAATCAGAACCGCAGAAGCCTCATCTGTTACACCCCCTTTTTGAGTAATACTAGTGTCGATCGTCAATTAAAGCTCATGGTGTTCACATTTGCCACTTGAAGTATAAATCTGAAACGCGATGATTTTTCTGTTATATAGTTATTGAGAAGCCACATCAGCCACTGTAATTTACGACAAGTTAGATAAGTAATTAAAGATAATTGAGGGTCACTGTAGATCATTTTGATAGTTTTCTCTTTTGTGAAACTTAATTTAAACCCACATTATAGATGTGATATGGCATAGGTCATCCTTCGATCCATTGTAGAACTTGGAAACCCATTCAGGGAATATTCGTTCACATTTTTGTTGAACGCAGTTGGTTTTTACCATCCTGTATTAAAACATTTCCTTTTATCAATAGTGCAATTTATAAACAAGGTTTTGTGAGTAGAATAAAATTTCCAATGGTAAACTTAACTGCTTTTTCGACGTTATTTTACCAGCTAACTAAAAATAGGGGAGCCTTGAACCCCTTCCACTAAATTTAGTTACTATTAAGATTCTTTTACAGGGAGTGCAGTGGAGCTGACGCTGATATCATTAAGTATTTGGTTATATCATCGCTAGTCTCACTGAACTCTTCTGAATTCTACATGTCATGTGTGGTCTGACGTCTCCTTACCAGCAACAGGTCCCAGGTTCAAACTAGTCAATTCCCTAAAAAACACGCTCAGAGCGTCGTTGCGCGAATGTGGTAGGGAGACTAGGGAGACACGATATAGAACAAACAGACACCACGCAGAATGTTAGACATTCTACAGAGTGGTCCCAAATTAGTCTCTTACGATGGTCCTATATCGATGTGTATTTACAGGGACTGTAAAACACGAAGAATTCCAGCAGCAAAGGCACCGCCCTGGCCTGCGGTGAGTGCTGCTGCCTTGCAGAAGTGCTTCTCAGTCGCTCCTGGAGTACTGGTTATTATTCGTGATTTACTTTCCCTATTAATACATATCAGTGAAGAGAATAACGCAATATACTACTTTGAGACTGCTGTATCGAATGGGCACGTAAAATTCCTCTTTGAAAATTATTTTGCTTGTAATGGGAAACAACCCGATGCTTTCCGTAGACGCTGGGCGTCGTGTGAAAGACGTGACGACAAGGTCTTGCCTGAGCTGACTCTAGCTACACGCTGCAAAAGCGAAGTGCAAACATCTGCCGACACATCCGAGAAAATTCGCCAGACGACCTACAGGAGAGACACCCGGTATATATACTGGTATGCAAAACTTAAAGACGAAAGTATGATGTGTCACTGCCAAGTTACATAGCTCGATGTAACTTGGACCATACACAGAAAGAAATATTTCAGAATAATGTTCAATCAAATTGCACACTTAGAAAATTTATTTCGCTTTACCGATTGCAACAGATTAATCGGTCATATTCCGGAGCCTACTAAATATGGTATATTATAAATAATCATTACAACTTGACCACACATGACTGTAAATTATAAGAAGTGTATTACAAAAACTTACTTCTTATAGATTTAGCAGATGGAATTATCTTTTTCACAGAAACGCAGTGCTGTGAAATGTTGAAAAATGTACACATTGTATATGAAAATTGTAAGCACAGGCTGATAACTTGCAGTAAATGAATCACATTTCTGTACATAGTCAAGTTTTTGTGCTAGCAGGAACGAACAGATTTTCACCATTTCGCAAAAGATGAAATGATATACAGTCAGAATGGTGTCTCTTTTTCACTGAGATTTAATCGTACAGCTAATCTTTACAATTTAGGTAGGAATGTTGAAACGTTCCGAGCTCTTCTAAGAAGTTCGTTCTATAGCCCTTGTCAATTGCATTCAAAATTCCCAGCAAAGACTGAGGTGGAAGAGTGTGTGTCACGATTTTGAGATGTTAATGCAAATGCTGACTTTCGTGAATTTTTACTGCTTTTGTTGAGCAAGTACTTACGAAAGGGGCTGTTAAATAACTTCCTGTCTGCCATATATATAAAAACTCTGATATGTATTACACGGAATTTTATGCACCCCAGATTTGAGAAATTTTTTAGTTGTAGGCTTCTCATTGTGTAAAACGAGCAGTTTGGTGACATTCCTGATGGTAAAGAAAACAGTGATGTCATATTATTTAAACAAACGAACTTAGCTTCGACGGCTTGAAACTGCGTTTAATGGATGGTAAAATGGTTCAAATGGCTCTGAGCACTATGGGACTTCACATTTGAGGTCATCAGTCTCCTAGAACTTAGAACTACTTAAACCTAACTAACCTAAGGACATCACACACATCCATGACCGAGGCAGGATTCGAATCTACGACCGTAGCAGTCGCGCGGTTCCAGACTGAAGCGCCTAGAGCCGCTCGGCCACTGCGGCCGGCTTCAAGTCATCCTTATCCCTATTGAACTTCAGCATTTAAAATGTATTGCGGTAAAACAGTTATCAGGCAAGCATCGTAGAATAATTTTATAAAAATAAAACTAATAGTAATATAAATACCTCTAGACTCAATAAAAGTGACCTTAAATTAAGAAATAAAAGCCCATTTCTAGGTGGCATTTCATATCGTGCATTTCAATTGTTTTAAAAAAAACCTGATGTAACTGTGTCCTTTGCCACCGATAATGTCACAAACATGCTCATTGAAAAGGCTACAAGTTCTTCAGATATGCGGTTTATAAAATTCTGTGTAATACCTGGCTGTAGTTTTTATATAGACAGTCAGGAAGGACATTTACGATCAGCTTTAGTGAGCACTTTCTCAACAAAGATGGTGAAAATTAATTTAAGTCAACCTTTAGAGAACACACCAGAATCGAGAAAAACTCTTTTTCTCCCCCATCTTTGCTTAATGTGGTGATTTCTCATGAAATTGACAAGTGCTAAAATACGATCGTGATAGAAAAGTTCAAAATATACAAACATTCATATGTAAATTACAAAGATTTGTTGAACGCTCGGCTTTCGCTGAAAAAAAAAATACTATTTTGATTATATAGCATCTCTTGTGCGCTGGTGCGGAAAACGTAAGGACGAAAGTAACTTTCGCATAACGTGTCACTGCCAACCAACATAACTCGGTAAAACTTGGATTACACAATGAAAGAACTGCTACAGTATAGTACAGAAGGGAACTCAAAATAATAGGCAATGACACGAACAGAAACGACACTTTTATTCGAAGACAATAATTACACCGAAGTCATTCCTATTCATGATGGTCCACTGGAAATAACAAAAGGCGGGAAATGGTTCTACAGAGGGTGTATGATTACCATCGATAGCAATGCAAGGATGTGCTCCCAAACAATACAAGTTACGATCTCGCCTTATGAGGGTAAATGCACCCGTTAACATTGTGACCGTTTTCGTAGCCTAAGTGTTATGATGTGGGGACTCGTAATTTTGCATGGTCGTATTGATACGCAAATCTTTGGACTCGGTACACTCACGCCCACTGTATTCCTTCTCCACGTGCGTCTTTCCAGGTAGGTATTCGGTCCCGACTTTACTTTCATGGATGACGATGCCCTGCCGCTTCTAACAGCGCAGGTGGAGCAGCTCTTCGAACAACAGGAGATTCTGCGCAATGACTGTGACCTGCCTGTTCCCCAGGCTTAAATCCATCGAGCACTTGTGAGATACGGTGGGGAGACGTATGGCAGCACGTCCGCACGCACCAAAGGACCATCCGGCAGTTGTTAACAGCGCTGGTTGAATAATGGAACGCCCTGTCACAAAACCTCCTTATCAACCTCGTGGCCAACATGGGAGCTAGTTGAAAGTTGTCGTCGAATAATAGTGCCATTCATGTTGGTCTCACTGCGTATTTCCTTGAGTTACCTTCTGAGCTACACTGCAGCACTATATCGTCCAAGTTTCAACGAACTACGTTACTTAACACAGTTTATATCTTGTGGAAGTTACTTTCGTTCTTACGTTTTGCACGTAGTTATTTCTACAAGCTTTCCATTTCAGCTCACGTAATCTTTTATTTGACAGCCTAAATAAGGCATTATTCAGACTTCGGTATACAGTCGTAAAATTTGCGAATGATTCGTGATTTGTCTCTGTTAAGACGCCTGCCCACAATCGGCAAATGAAACTCAAATAGGAGTTAGAAGGACAATTTTTCAAATAAACCAGAAGGGCCGCTTACGGCGTAAACATCCCACTGTTCATAATGCAGAAACTGCGCAATGGACTTCTTACTATGTAGGTAATGGCCTGGGTTGCTCTTTTCTTTTCATGGAGCCAGTTAAGATAGTTTTTACCAGTACTGATGGAACCCGTCAGACTAATGGTTAAAAGTTCGCGTGGACACGTCACAGCTGTTGATAAAACCTTCTCAGGCAATCAGCCGAGTGGTGGCCTCCTCTTGTCATAGCGATACCCATCATCTTCAGGCAATGATTTCGCCTGAAGATGGTGGGCAGAAAACACTGAAACGTTGCGACAAAACGACGTCACCACACGGCTGATAGCCCGAGACGATTTTATCACTGTAAGATGCCGAGAAAGCCTGCAGTTACATAGATCACAGCTGTTGTACTCGGGTTTTTTCTCGTCATTCTTCTGAATGGTGTTACGCTGCCCGCGCCGGCCAGTGTGGCCGAGCGGTTATAGGCGCTTCAGTCTGGAACCGCGCGACCGCTACGGTCGCACATTCGAATCCTGCCTCGGGCATGGATGTGTGTGATGTCCTTAGGTTAGTTAGGTTGTAAGACGTATGCTTTGCCGGCGATGGGCGAGGCATGACAGAATCTCTGACCAGAGAGTAGTTTATTGTTAGTTGTTGCTTGTCGCTAGTCTGCGCTTGTCTGCGCGGGTCGACAGTAGTAGTAGTCGGTCGGCTTTAGTAGCGAGAGGATAGTAGTAGTCAGCGGGAGTCGGCATGCGTCGGCGGTGTGCTCTGCTCGCAACCCTGGTCAGGACTCTGGAGGATGAGTATTGTTGTAGAAGGTAAAGAAGCAGCCTTGCGCATAATTAATAATGTATGTTAATTGTAATTTAATTTGTTCAGAAAAAATGCCCCAATAATAATTTTTATAATATAAAGCAACTCTTTTAAAGAAAAGCATTCATTTCAATTTAAAGAATTTTTCCAATGCATTATCATTGCTTCCAAGAATCAAAAAAAATATACGCCAGCATTGCACGAAGCTGTGTCGAAAAATGACTGATTAAGAGCAGATATAATTGCAGTTTTATTGAGGTAAGAATTTTTGCTTTTGTTATTCAGAACACAGGACCGAAGGTCAGCGCTGCTGTCCTTATAAAATTTACCAGACATTATTATTTCTGTTGGGAGGTTACATTTCGTTCATGGTTCATTATTTAAATAATATTTTTGTGTGGCGGTTACAAGGTTTAAGTAGTTCTAAGTTCTAGGGGACTGATGATCTCAGATGTTAAGTCCCATAGTGCTCAGGACCATTTGAACCATTTTTTTACGCTTCCCGCCATGTCTTCCACGCCTGTAGCAACCTCTTGGCCACAGAGTGGCACTTTCACCTAAGCTCCTAAACTGTTTATTGAATACAAACCAATCTCAGTCTTCTCCTACAGCATAGCCGCAGGGTCGACACGGTTATTAATGGATCTGGACCGAGCGAGGTGGTTAGCACATTAGACTCACATTCGGGAGGACGACGGTTCGAACCCACGGCCAGCCATCCTCATTTAGGTTTTCCGTGATTTCCCTAAATCGCTTCAGGTAAATGCCGGGATGGTTCCTGTGAAGGGGCAAGGCCGACTTTCTTCCTCATCCTTTCATCCGATGGGACTGATGACCTTGCTGTTTGGTCCCCTCCCTCGAATCAATCAACCAACTATTGATGGATCTGGCATGGTCAGATTAGAGGCCGGATGCCGTTTCCGTCGCCACCCCATTATCCCTTGGACGGAATATCTGTACCGCAACTGTCTGCATGCGTCGTGGGAAAGTGAGCGAAAGTTTTTGAAATGTTTGCGAACCGTGTAACTGAGGCAGGACTTGGGTACCAGCCCAGTATTCACTTAGTGAGGTGTGGGGAACTACCTAAAAACTTCCAGGATCGCCGGCACACTGTCATCGTTAACATGCCAGGCGCATTCGATCCAGGGACGGTGCACCTTTCCGTTTCGGAATCGGCGCTTTGGTACGCACGGCTATGCGGGTGGTTGCACCTCTCTCCAGTACGATGGAAGTTATTACCTGACGTCTTAACACACGTCACATAATCTTGTTCCTTCTTATCGCCAGCGTTTTCCAGACATTCGTTTCCTCGTTTCCTCGCCCGTTCTGAGGAGAGCGTCGTCATTCCTTATCAGCACATCGAATTTTCAACATCCCTCCATGGCAGCACGTCTCAAACGCTTCAGTGCTGTTCTTTTCCGGTTTCCACACTGTCCATGATACAGAACCATACAACACCGTGCTCCCATCGCACAGGGTGGTGACAATTTATCTTTCGCCACTTGAACCACTGTAGGCGGAAAACTATTTACTGTATGAGTAAACAAATTTCTAGGAATGATGTTAACACTGCGTTTTAATGTCATGACTAGCCGTTAGGCGTCTGGTAAAAGAGAGTAAGGTGATCTGTAGGTGATCTGTAGTCCTATTCACACCCTAAACCCGGAGTCTGATGAGACGGGCTGGAACGCCCCTATTATTCGCAACTGCAGACAGCTAACATGATTCTGGACAAGGTGAGCAGAGCTGATTTACTGAAACAATACCGATAGTGCTGCTTCTCTTCGCGAGTGTCGATGCACTAAAGGAATATGGGAAGGTCCTCTTTCCGTACCAGGGTTGAAGAACAAGATTCGGAATTAACTGCCTATTTTGGAATAGCTCCTAGAAGACAGCGACGGCGAATTTCGCCACAGATGGTTGAAGAAGTTACTGTTGCTATGGCTGAGAATGCTGGACGCAATGTGCGATCTTCAAGCAGTGCACGAGCTGCCACAACAGCTGAACATACCATAGTCCACCGTTCGAAAAGTGCTGCGAACAACTCTGAAATGTTATCTCTAGTGCGGTTCCAGGCTGTCGTGGATGCAGATGGTCGTCACATGGAGTATCGATTGTATCCTGGAACGTTAACATGGTACGCAGTTAACAAATGTTACCTTCTCCTGTGCAAAACTAAAGTATGTTTCTTTCAATGGTTTATTCGTTGTTCCCCTTCCGCATGTCCGTACAAATGTTTCCATAAAGTTTCATTCTGATACGACCACTTGTTTCTCATGGGGGCCCATTCAAGTACTAAAAGTTTAATTATAACAACCATACACTTTCCCAAAAAGTCTTCCTCGAATTGAGGCCGATGTTTGCTACTAGCAGACTTCTTTAGGCCAAGAATGCCCTCTTTCCCTCTGCTAGTCTGCTTCTCACATATTCCTTGCTTCATTACTCTGAGTTACTTTGATGGCAAGGTATCAAAATTCGTTCCAGTTTTTTTGCTAAGTTCATTGCTACTCCTTGCGACTATCATTTTTCTTCGATCAACTCTCCATACATGTACTGTTCTCGTTCAGAAGGTCCCGTGATTCTTCTTCACATTCAGTGAGTACAGAAATGCCACCAACAAATCCTTTCACCGGCAGTCTTCCATACTGAATTTTAATCGCACTCTACATTTTTTTATATCCAACAATACATCTCCGATGCACAGAGCGAACAGCGGGGGAGATCAGTGCACATGTTTCTTGGAATTTAATTCTCCCTTGGTTCTTGTACGTAACGTACAAGTACATTGTCCGTTTTTCCCCAATAGCTTCTACCTATTTACTTGTCGAACGCTTTTCTAGGTCGATAAATTGTTTCCATTATCAACTGTAATGTCAGAACTGCCTCCCAGGTGCTTTTACCGTTGTCGGAAACTTGGATCCATGAGCTTTTAAGCTGACTCTGCTATAATTCTCGCAATTATTTGAATTTGCTATCTTCGAGATGGTGCAGTTTACAATGTAATCTATAATGAAATTTTAGCTCTTCAGCGGAACATGGGCTGTTAAGATACTTCCTGGGCAGATGAAAACTGTATGCCGGGCAGAGGCTCGAGCTCGGGACCTTTTCCCTTCGTGGGCAAATACTCTACCACCTGGGCTAACCAAGCACGACTTACAACCCGTCACAATTTTACTACCTGTGCTTTCTACCTTATTTCTATCGTAATTCATCCAGAGCTCTGTTACAGTAATAATGGATCCCATTTGTCTTCCCACGCTGACTTCTATTTTTTCTATCACGTTAGCACACTGATTTTCCTACTCGTAGAGTCTTTCAACGTATTGTTTCCATCTATCCGCTACCTCCTCTGCCTTTAATAGCTGAACCTCCCCGGCAGTAACATTTTGCTTTTAATTTCACCGAAGGTTATTTTGACTTTTCTTTATGATTACTATGTTCCTTTGACAATCATTCTTTTTCCATTTATTCACATTTTTCCTGCAGCCATTTCCGCTAAACTTCTATGTGCTTCCTGTTTATTTCATTTCTAGGCGATTTGTACTACTGAACTGCGGTCTTTTCAAGATCATTTTTATATTTCTTTGATCTTCGATTAAACGAAGTGTTTCTTCTGCTAATGCCCATTTTAGAGGTGTCCATTCCTCTTCCACTAATTGTCTGCTATAGATTTATCATCACAGCTTCTACAACCTCAGATAACTTCCAACGCACACCATCGTTCCTCAATACTTCAATATCTCTCTTTTTCCAAAAGTGATTCTTCCGTACATTTTTCTTAAACTCCGTCGTCCTTATTACCTACTTGTGATCCGAATTTATATGTGGTCCATCGTGTGCCTTGCATTCCATATCGTATTAACGTGTCTTTATTTTTTTTTAGTCTGCCTTCTATGAACAAGCGCTAAGTCGGAAATTCCTCTCTGGTAGCTTTACCAGTGAAATCTCTCTGCTCGAACAGGAATTCAATGTTCAAATTCTATCGAGAAGCTCTACATATCACTGTGATTAGGATGGTGAATTCATTCGATTATGTAACTCTTAGTTTGCCCCCTATCGATCTTTAAAAATGTACATGAGGTTCCTCAATAAAATGCGTGATACAATTAGAATCATAATAGGTACATTTGGCGAAATCAATATCTGGACAAACCTCAGAATCACACGCTTGAGCTGCTAAGTCAAATGCCACTTGAAACGCATTTTTGAATACAGGAACATGTGTGGAAGTATTGTACCCAGCCACTTTCCAGGAATATTGAAGCCTAAGCTGATTCACTTGAGCATACTGCTGGTTATGTATAATAGGGTGCATTTTCATTAGGAAAATTCTATTTCCTAATTTAGAGTCGAAGTAGCTGCAGAGAGTCCTTACGGAGTCTGTTATCCCTCTGGCATATATTTTATACTGCCGGAAAAAATATACATCCATCATAGACTGTACGTATTTTGGTTTTGGAGGAATCATTGCTATTGTTGTGTCCTTGCGAGCAGTCCAAGAACTACATTTATGGTTATTTGCGACGTTGTTATTAACAACATTCACTAAAAAGCATTTTAAATGGTCTTTTGACATTTTGTCACTTTTACGAGCCTCTAAATGTATGTTTGGTGGAAGATTGTCTTCAATAGCCTTCTTAACTTTCCGACCAAACGTGTTTTTCTGAAGACAAATACATAGTTTTTTTTCTTTTTTTTTCTTTTTTTTTATATTGAGGCTCCAACATCTTTTCTAGTAAATATGACTTGTATTGCATGCACATTGGACCAAGAAAACTTTTATTTTTTCCCCTCTTTTGATAGTACCTCACCAGAAGTTAAGACATAATTAAATCCACTTTAATCAGTATTGTCATTTGGTCGTATATAGAAATTCACTGTTTCTGGTTTACTTCTTTGACAAAATGGGCCCCAGACTGGTGAATATCTTGGACTTCCTGTACATCACTGGCTGTCATGAAGCAGTGACGTCTCTATGAAGCATTCTGTATTCTTTCATGAGACGTACTACGAAAGCTGCAGAAGATTTAAACTTTGTATGTCCAATTGCTCTTGCTTTTACATTGCTCAAACTTACAGGTGTGGTTAATGGACACATCTTCCTTCATTCCTTACTATGTCAAATTGGGATAGAATGTGCTGCTTTATCTCCAATTCTTTGATTGCCTTCTTTCCTCGAAATGGGTGTTCATTATGTATTTTTACTCTACAAAATGAAATATAACTTCGATGTTAGATGTAATTTTTACAAGTGGATGTCTCCCCAGTAATGAGCTGTAGGTCGTACCTTTACGTGGGGGTGTTTGATAGTCATTATAGATACGTTCAAGACTTTCTCCTGAAAATGAGCTTCAAATACTAAGACTATTGGATTTCTTTTCTGCTGACACCCACAAGAACTGATAGCTTCTCTTTGAGAAGTACTGTTTCTGCAACTGCCACTATCACTACAATCTTGAACACTATCGCGTTATCGTCTATAAAGTCGCTTTCTTCATCCACCATCGTATCCAATGTAACTTCAGCTCAGCAGCCAAAAGAATATTCGTATTTCTGAATAATCAAGGCCACCAAAGCCATTGCGTAAGTTTCATCATCCTGCACCACAAAGTCTCCAGTTCGATAACGCCTTCTTACGTCGGATGACACAATATTTAAAATGTTCCAAACAGTAATGGTTTCGTTCATTTTTACTGTGCATGAATTACAATACTCACACATGCACACTAAACACGTCAGCCACTTGCTGAGGTAATTGGATTACTGGCGTCTTAACCACCCTCCTCCGAGACTGCAAGCGCTGGTGTGTACGAACCAAGAGCAACACAGTCAACAAATGTTTAATTGCAAATTCCTTTTAGAGCCTAGAGACGTCCATTGTTAAAACCAAACTCATCGTCATCCTCCATTTTCGTTTCCTTTTTCCTGTGTACTATTATTGTCAGCACCTTAGAATCATGAGCTTTTAACGTGATCGTGAGATAGTTCTCTGATTTATATTTATAGCTACCAACATCGATAAAGAAACATACCCACTTTTCAAACACTTAGCTTATAAGCATTGTTCTTGCAAAACCTTGTAAAATCCGGAGTATTCGACCTCTAACATCTATTTCATATCTACAAATAGTTCATTATCGTCTACTGTTGATAATTTTGACCTTAATGATTTGGGACCTCGTGTACAGCTCGAATTATACAGTACACTGATCAAGGAATAAACTGTAAGATACAAACCAAACACAGTATTGCCACACAAAACAGTGAGTCTTCAGAGACCATCTGGCGACTGAAAACTCCATTTTTCCCTCCATCATGGCGTACATAGACATATCGCCTCGTACTGCCGAATACTTGGATTGTGGCGTATCACACATAAATCTTTGTTAGTTGATTCATTATTTTTGGTCTGTGATCCTTCCAATTATCGGTTGCTATAAAAATTTATCTGGACACCATTAATAATAATACAGCTATGGAGGACCATAAATTTCAGAGGACGCTGGCAGGCGCAAGCAGCATTGGAAATTTCCCTTGACGCACAGCACGCACACACGTATCGTGAATATACACATCATTTTTGTACCATGGTACAGGGACTTTCTCTAGTGAGAGATAAGTATGACAACAAGGTAATACCATGCTCGTTACCTGAAGTCCTTGGAACAGACTTTTGCTTCAGAACCAATGCCTTACTCTCAGCGTGAACCAATTCGGCTTTCTCAACCAAACAAGCAAGGTATATGTTGTGCAGGTTGTTGGAGTGACTAGGGCTATATATATTGTTACGGGTAGAGGGAAAAATACGGAGAAAAAAGGGGTAAGCTAGGGATCCGATGTTTCTTCGCTACATCGACGAAGCAATGGCGAATGTAAAGGGATGGTTCGTGGATGGCACTAAAATTCGGGGTGAAAGAATATCTGTGATAAGAGTCGCTGATGACCTAGCTATCCTCGGTAAAGATCATGAAGAATTAGAGAACCGGTTTAATGTCACAAACAATCTGAGAAGCACTGAGAGTGAATCAATGAAAGACAAAAGTAATGACAAACAGCAAAAACGTTAAAAACGTTAATAGTGGTAACTTGACATTCAAATCGAATACACCTTGTAGACGAAGTGAAGGAATTGAATTACCTTGGGAAAAAATGACATATAACGGACGAAGCAAAGGCGAGCAAATAAGCAGAAGAAAATAGGACATTCTTCACCAAAAGAAGTCTCCTAATATCAAATACTGACTTCAACGTTTGGTGCACAGCGTTATATGGAAGCAACTAATGGTGTGTGGGAAAACGAGAAAAAGACGAGAATCGAAGCGTTAGACATGTAGCGCTGTAGGAGGGTATGGAACTTATGTGACAAGAAATGAGGGGCTCATTCTAGACTTTGAAGGGGAAGAAATATTTGGAAAACATCGAACAAGATGATAGGACGTGTGTTAAGACATCAAGGAATAACTTCCATGGTACTTGAGAGAGCTGTAGAGGGTAAAATCTGTGACGTCAGAGACAGATATTACAGGATATTAGATATAAGTGTTACGTCAAAAGGTTAATACTGGAGAGTGGAAATCTTGGCGGGCCTTACCAAACCAGTCGAAGAAATTGTGATTCCATACCCGATTGTGGCCGAGCGGTTCTAGGCACTACAGTCTGGAACCGCACGACCGCTACGGGCACAGGTTCGAATCCTGCCTCGGGCATGGATATGTGTGATAGGTTAGTTAGGTTTTAGTAGATGTAGGGGACTGATGACCTCAGCAGTTAAGTCCCATAGTGCTCAGAGCCATTTTTGAACCCTACTCGATTGTATTCACCCCCCCCCCCCATCGACCCCCCCCCCCCCCCCCCATTGAAGCAGATTGAAACTCTCTGGATAATAAGGGTTGCATCCTGAAAACTAGATGGTAAATGTATTGAATACAAGAGACAGATACGAAGCAACTTAGTGAAAGACACATTATACTAAAATTTAACGGTTTGTAATAGAACCAATTATTCAAACTATTCTAAGCTATACAACATAATAGTATGCTTTGTAAGAATGTGACCGTAATAATACATAAAATTCAATTATATATAATCACTCTGTTTTCTTAGCGAGGTTAAATCTTTATCTGTCATCGGCACAGCTATCCTCTCGGCATAACCCAGCTATTTTCTTTCTGTCCAACATCTGCAGCACACTGAACTCTATTCGTGCTTTATCATCCCTATATAACTTTTTTTCCTTCCATCTCATCTGCCAACCTTACACTAATATTTCTTGTTGCTCATCTTGAATCAACAACACCTTCTGCAAATTTCATTGCTTCTGGACTGCTAGTCGTCATTACTCACATTCGACAAGAATTCATTTTGGAAATAGCTTACAACAGTATTATAAGGGAGAGTTAAATGAAAACGAGACAGATAGGGAAAAAGTAAGTGAACTGTTTAGTATTTCAAAGTTACTTTACCACACTATGAGACAAGACGGTCAGTACCATCATGGAAAAATGTTTGCGGTCACCTACGAAAACTATGATAGTATCCAGGCGTGCTCACTTTGTCCGAAGTAAATCGACGGGCACAAATCTCTTTCTTCAGGACTCGACATGTCGCCGATGTTGTTGCGGCTATGCTGCAGAAGTTTCGCTCGGAAGCACTTACACATCCAACACACAGTCACGATCTCTCCCCATGCGATTTCCATATTTTTTAACCCTGAAGAAAGACATTAGTGGTCATCGATTTGCTTCGACTGGGTACAATCATGCTTCCGTAGGTAACCTCAAACATTTTTCCAAGAAGGCGTTGACCGTTTGTCTCACAGTGGAATAAACCTATTAACAGTTACGGCGATTTCTTGTGAAATAATAAGCAGTTTATTTACTTTTTTGCCATCTTTCTCGTTTTCATTTGATTGGCCCTTACAATCAGACGTTTCTAAAATACCGCATATTCATTTACAGTATCCGCAGTTCGTGGTCTTGCGGTAGCGTTCTCGCTTCCCGCGCACGGGATCCCGGGTTCGATTTCCGGAGGGGTCAGGGATTTTTCCTGCCTCGAGTTGACTGGGTGTTGTTGTGTCGTCTTCAGCATCATCATTCACCCCCATTACGGTCGGAGAAAGACAACAGCAAACCACTTCCATTAGAACCTTGCCTAATACAGCGGTGCGGGTCTCCCGCATCGACCCCTACGCTCCTCGGAGTATGGGACCTCAGCATCATCTACTATTATTATGTTCTTGTACTGTACTGTACTGTGCATATTGTAATAATGATGGAACGCATCTTTCGACACCGGTTGTGACAAGTAGTTGCAACAGGAGGTTACTAGTAACGAAATTCAATTTTTTTAGTCACCACTTTGACCCGTTTGATTTGACTTGCCAAGCACCAATCTTTTCACGCCAAACTAGTGTATTCCAATTTCTTTACCTTTCGTAATCTGCTTTATATGTCCTCCTTGCATCGTCCATCAGTGTTATTTTGCTTTCAGGGTAGCACAGCCATTCGCTTCTCGTACTCAAATTTCAAGTTAAATTTGTTATTACTATAATTGCTTTTACTCTCTATTTATAATGTATGCTCTTTATACTGTTCATTCCATTCAACATGTCCTGTCATTCTTGCTGAGGTTCACAGAGGTTGGCAATGTTGTTGATACTCTTTCAGGCTGATACTCCCGAACATTTCTTTCATTTTTCTCATAGCTTACGGCGATTTTTGAACATCTTGCACCATTGTACACAGTTGAATGCTTTTTCTATGTTGATAGATGCTTTGAATGTTTCTTGATTTTTCTTAGACCACCCTTCCATTATTAATCACAACGCCAGAATTGTCTCAAGTTGCTTTGACCATTCTCAGAACCAAACTTATCGTCTAACACCTTAATTTTCTTTTCCATTTCTCTGTGTGTTATTCTTGTCAGAAACATGGGTTCATGATCTATTAAGCTGATTGTGCGCTAGTTCTCTCGCTTACCTGCGCTTGCTATATCCGGAACGGTGTGGATGATGTTTTAGAAAGTGTAATGGTATGTCTCCAGACTCTACGTAGTTTGAGTACCCCTAATGATTTTCGAAATTCCGTGACAACCTGCGCATATGGGAATTCAAACGGCAGCGACGTTTCTGTTTCATAGCACACTTCCTTCGTAGACCAAATAAATTACTTCTTCTGCTATGTTAGATTTCTTGGCTGTTAACACTCCTCTACATACATTTGTCTGCCCAATTTCCTTTTTAGAGACGGCCAGTCCTCTTTAACTGAAATGCATACTGCGGTATTCATTTTCGATCTACAGTCTCGAAAAACTTCATTCATGATCATTCCTTAGTACTTCTGTATACTTCTTCCCACATTGATTCTTCCATACAATTTCTTAAACTTCAGTCTACTCTCTATCATTACGAAACTGTTACTGAGTTGATATGTACTCCTGGGCGCATCTTACAACCCAACAACGACTTAAAAAATGCTCAAATGTGTGTGAAATCTTGTGGGACCTAACTGCTAAGGTCATCAGTCCCTAAGCTTTCACACTACTTAACCGAAATTATCCTAAGGACAAACACACACAATCATGCCCGAGGGAGGACTCGAACCTCCGCCGGGACCAGCCGCAGAGTCCATGACTGCAGCACCTTAGCAACAACGACTTAGATGTCGTCTATGATGCAATGCAGCTGTCATCTGCCTGTGTCTCCAGGTCGTTCTCTTGTGATTTTGAAACAGCGTACTCGCTATTAGCAGTTACAGTTTACTGCAAAACTCTACTAGACCCTCTGACCTTTTTTCCTACTACCAAACCCATATTAATCTGTAACACTGTCTTTAATTCCTTCCCCTACCGCAGCGTTCAAAACCCCTATGATGATTATATTATCTCCCTTTACGTACTCAGTAATTTGTTCTATACCCCCCATTATGTCTCTGTCTCTTCATCTTCTGATTATGACGTCGTCATTGTATTTGAATTATTATTATTCGCGTAGGTTCGTTGTCGATCCTGATAATAACAATACTATCGCTCTCTGATGTGCCTTCCTACTCATACCGAATTCTTTTATATCATTTTCTGCTGCAGTTGATATTATCCTATATTCGTATAACTAGAAATTCTTATCTTCTTCCGTTTTCACTTCACTGGAACTTCACTGTATCTAGATCGAGCTTTTTGTATTTCCGTTTTCAGATTTTCTCACGTTTCTACCACATTCATACTTCTGACATTCTACGCTCCGACTCTTAGAATCTCATCTTTTCGTTGATTACTCTATTTTTGTCACCTGGCCACTTCCCGGAGATTCGAATGGGGAACTAAATATTTTGCGAATGTAGAGACCATCAGACTTTTTCGCTGACACCCTACATATCCTGTGTATACACAAAGTGCGTCGCTAACGCAATCGTCCTGTCGACTGCTTTCTACATCTTCATGCCATTGAAGAGCGGTCGACTGCTTTCTACATCCTCACGCCATTGAAGAGAACTGATTCTTTCCTGTGGGGGCAATTTTACACCCAAAGGGCAAGAGGGTAACCCGACCATCTGTCTGTCCCTCGCCCTCTTTGCCAAGGTCGTTGGAAGAAGAGATTGACTCCACATGCCTCAGATCTTCAGCCACGTTCTCTGTGATTCTTATTGAAAATTTTAGGCAGTTACTCATCGTTGCCAGGTAGGCGTCAAGCTGTTTTCGCTATTGTTGGGTTTGTGTTGATCATATTTTTTCGAGTCTGATGGTTTGCCTCTGGTGTCACAGATCCCACATGCTAACACGAATAGTCGTTTCGCTACTACTTCTTCTAGTAACTTTAGAGATTCCGAATGAATGGTATTTATGTCTCCCGTCTTATTTTATCGCCATTGTTCTAAACCTCTCTTAATAGTTAATAATTCAGGTTTCGGGTAAGGCCAAGGTAACTGCGTCGTGTGGCTGAAATGGGGAATGGGATGGAGATTAAGTGCTACGCATATTAGGGAATGATCACGAAAAGAGGCGTTGAGAACACGCATCAGCACAGCCTTTTCTCCATGCTCTTACTGCTTGGTTAGTGTATTGCGCATCTGCTGAGAAGCACAGAAGGACCCTGCAGGACCCCGCAGTGAGGGCCTTCAAAGGCGACCGCAGCAGCCACTACGTAGGACCCCGCTATCTGGTGCCATTCAGGCGGCCAGCGCCTGCGAAAATTCACTTAGGCAGCCCGCACCACACAGTCTCTGCGCTGCCCCACAAATTTCACGCCGCGCCGTGGCCACGCTATGTCGGAACAGGCTCTCTGATGTTGTTGAGGTGACATGCGGGGAAATGACCATTTCCGTCTTGTAGGAGGAGGAGGAGGATATTAGTGTTTAACGTCCCGTCGACAACGAGGTCATTAGAGACGGAGCGCAAGCTCGGGTGAGGGAAGGATGGGGAAGGAAATCGGCCATGCCCTTTCAAAGGAACCATCCCGGCATTTGCCTGAAGCGATTTAGGGAAATCACGGAAAACGTAAATCAGGATGGCCGGAGACGGGATTGAACCGTCGTCCTCCGGAATGCGAGTCCAGTGTGCTAACCACAGCGCCACCTCGCTCGGTCCCGTCTTGTAGTATGATACTATTGAATTACCCTGCTTTTTATCAGCGCAAGATCGACTGCAAGCTCTCGAACGACATACAATCCGCTGTAACAGACGAAAAGTCCTTTGTAAAGCATAACCTAAATTTTTACGTAGCAAAATTTATTCTAGTGTAACGTAACAAACATTTTCGGCCAATACATGAAGTTGCTTGGAATTATCCGTACCTTTCTATATCGATAGCATTACCCGTATGCTTTACCTTTTTGGTTTTCCTCGTGTGGTTGAAGTTCTCGTCTCAGAAATTTCTCCTTTGGAAATTAAGCTAACATATGTTGGCAGTCAGAACCACCCCGTATTCACCGTGACGTAAGCTGAATGTGAGAGTACTACTAAGCTTATTCTTGACACTTCTTCTAAAGAGCCTTTTGAAATAATTAAGATGTTTCAGTCAAAGCTCGAGGCCTGACAGTTTTGCTTAAAATATTACGTAAGAATTACTGTTAATTAATTAATAATATTACCTGAATTTTCCCTTGGTGCTTCGCAAATCATGATAACAATACTAAAATATATGACATACTTCATAATATTCAACAGAATTATATTTATTTGGTCATGAACTGACTTTCGGCTACTTGGGCCACCATCAGGTTACAATCGAATTTCGCAAACACAGATAAAATCATGTGCGAGTTACACAGGTATTATATGTGCGCAAGATACAAGAATGACGTATGGTATATACGTACGAAAACATAAGATGACATCCACTGAAAAACGGGGAAATACTGTTCTTTACGTGGAGGCAGATTTAACAACTGATGGGAAATAAGTTGAGTTTACAGTTAGAATCTAGTATTTGTAGCTAACGAAAACTTAATTTAACAAATGAGAGAAAGGAAACTGAGTCTGATCATTTGATATGAACCTGGCGTTGTGTTTCACGTGTTTGTTGGTTTTTAGTATTTCCGGTAGGGTCATCTTCTAGCTTTTCTTAACAGAATGTAAAATTTCACATTCTGCTTCATGTGAATTGTTTTCTGTAACAAGATTTTCATTAAAGACAATCTTACTTCATCAATCTCCAGCTTCTCTCGTATTCAGATAACGTATCTTCCACAGCTCTGGCTGACTGACCGTTACATACTTTTCCACAATTTGATTTTATGCATACCACTCTGTGCCAAGGGTTGCAGTTCGTTTTAATATTGAATAAAATTTTGATATGCTCTTGGTATTATACAATGCGGATCTGTATTTTCGAGATTTTAACTTTTTACCAAACTTATCTGAAACTCTGTCAGTACATGGAATGTTGCATCTGTGTTTGTAACTACTGACTGGTTCCTGTTGACAGCACACAAGATCGGTGTAATTTTAGCCATTTTCGTTCTTTTGTAGCCCGTTATCAGTCAGTGAAGAGCTGTGGCCATTACCTGAAGCGATATGTTTGACGGTCTGCAGTTATGTTTCAAAAGCAGATTAAGATTGTGGGACAGATATGATGCAATGTACCATCGAATGGAAAGCTGCAGGTTTGTGGCCGTGTGGATGTTGGGAGGTTGCAGGGATTACCGTATTTGTAGCTATGGTTTTTCGGTAAATGCTAAATGAGTATCTCTTTGTGCTAATACCTACACTACTAATAAGTCTTTAAAAGCGTCGTGTCTTTGAACACGCTAATCTCCAAAACTAACAGACGAATTTTCATGGGCTTTTCGAAGTTAACTTGAGCATAGCTTGGGCACCGTACAGCAAATTATCTAATACAGATCATGGAAAGACAATATATCGTGATTTAAATTTTACTAAAACGTCCTTATCTGCCTGAACACGCTAATCTCCAACTACGAAAGGGACTTTTTAAGAGGTTTTCACTGGTAACTTCAGTGTAGCAAAGGTCACCGTAGGGCGTATTTCATCAAAGTTGGAACACACAAGCAAGATATTCATACACACATATACATATGTTCCACAACTCCGAAGCCACTGGATCGATTTCAACCAAACTTGGTATAAATATCACTTACTGTCTGGAAAGAATCTCTGTTGGGGTAAGGACGCCATGTTGTTGTTGTTGTTGTGGTCTTCAGTCCTGAGACTGGTTTGATGCAGCTCTCCATGCTACTCTATCCTGTGCAAGCTTCTTCATCTCCCAGTACCTACTGCAACCTACATCCTTCTGAATCTGCTTAGTGTATGCATCTCTTGGTCTCCCCCTACGATTTTTACCCTCCACGCTGCCCTCCAATACTAAATTGGTTATCCCTTGATGCCTCAGAACATGTCCTACCAACCGATCCCTTCTTCTGGTCAAGTTGTGCCACAAACTCCTCTTCCCCCCAATCCTATTCAGTACCTCCTCATTAGTTATGTGATCTACCCATCTAATCTTCAGCATTCTTCTGTAGCACCACATTTCGGAAGCTTCTATTCTCTTCTTGTCCAAACTATTTATCGTCCATGTTTGACGCCATGACGTATGAATATCCAGAGTCTATTTATCCGGTATTTGAGAACGAGAGCACTCAGCAACCTACAACAGACTTTCCATATAGTTTCAAATCCTTAGGAAATTTTCTGTCACTGACATCCCCACATAGTGAGAGAAGGAAAATAAGTTAATCGCTTAGTAAACTTTTTATGTTCATTTGCGTATCTGACATGATGTTTTAATTCATTACTTCCTTACTATTAACTTTATTCGCTCCACATTTTCCAGACAATGTTTACATATACCGATGAATGTAGCTTCAAAATTGTATCATTGTATGACAGACAGTTCAAACTATATGACTTCATAGACACTGAGATGCATGATAAACTATCGCATCATCCATGACGTTTAATTTTATTTTTAGGAATCCGCTGTACCGATTTCGCTGAGATTTGGTAAGGAGGTATCTTGAACCCTGAGGTAGCCCTGAGGCTACTTTAGAAAGTGTGTAGTACAAGATACTATAAAGGAGAAATATTTCTTCTTTGAAGAAAAGATTTTTGCTCTTTGATTATTGAACTTGAGCGTATTTGTGTAGATGTTTTTTGGTTAATACGTGCTACCCCTGATACTATTCAGAGTAATGAATATAATGACTGTACAATCTTCAATCTGGTTACTCCATAGTTTCACACTATTTCTTGGACACTGTCCGTGTATCTATTTTTTATAGATCTAGAAAAGGCATATGACCGGGTTCCTAGGAGGAAGTTATTTTCTGTTTTACGTGATTATGGAATAGGAGGCAAACTCTTGCAAACAATTAAAGGTCTTTACATAGATAGTCAGGCAGCAGTTAGAGTTGACGGTAAATTGAGTTCATGGTTCAGAGTAGTTTCAGGGGTAAGACAAGGCTGCAACCTGTCTCCACTGTTGTTCATATACACTCCTGGAAATGGAAAAAAGAACACATTGATACCGGTGTGTCAGACCCACCATACTTGCTCCGGACACTGCGAGAGGGCTGTACAAGCAATGATCACACGCACGGCACAGCGGACACACCAGGAACCGCGGTGTTGGCCGTCGAATGGCGCTAGCTGCGCAGCATTTGTGCACCGCCGCCGTCAGTGTCAGCCAGTTTGCCGTGGCATACGGAGCTCCATCGCACTCTTTAACACTGGTAGCATGCCGCGACAGCGTGGACGTGAACCGTATGTGCAGTTGACGGACTTTGAGCGAGGGCGTATAGTGGGCATGCGGGAGGCCGGGTGGACGTACCGCCGAATTGCTCAACACGTGGGGCGTGAGGTCTCCACAGTACATCGATGTTGTCGCCAGTGGTCGGCGGAAGGTGCACGTGCCCGTCGACCTGGGACCGGACCGCAGCGACACACGGATGCACGCCAAGACCGTAGGATCCTACGCAGTGCCGTAGGGGACCGCACCGCCACTTCCCAGCAAATTAGGGACACTGTTGCTCCTGGGGTATCGGCGAGGACCATTCGCAACCGTCTCCATGAAGCTGGGCTACGGTCCCGCACACCGTTAGGCCGTCTTCCGCTCACGCCCCAACATCGTGCAGCCCGCCTCCAGTGGTGTCGCGACAGGCGTGAATGGAGGGACGAATGGAGACGTGTCGTCTTCAGCGATGAGAGTCGCTTCTGCCTTGGTGCCAATGATGGTCGTATGCGTGTTTGGCGCCGTGTAGGTGAGCGCCACAATCAGGACTGCATACGACCGAGGCACACAGGGCCAACACCCGGCATCATGGTGTGGGGAGCGATCTCCTACACTGGCCGTACACCACTGGTGATCGTCGAGGGGACACTGAATAGTGCACGGTACATCAAAACCGTCATCGAACCCATCGTTCTACCATTCCTAGACCGGCAAGGGAACTTGCTGTTCCAACAGGACAATGCACGTCCGCATGTATCCCGTGCCACCCAACGTGCTCTAGAAGGTGTAAGTCAACTACCCTGGCCAGCAAGATCTCCGGATCTGTCCCCCGTTGAGCATGTTTGGGACTGGATGAAGCGTCGTCTCACGCGGTCTGCACGTCCAGCACGAACGCTGGTCCAACTGAGGCGCCAGGTGGAAATGACATGGCAAGCTGTTCCACAGGACTACATCCAGCATCTCTACGATCGTCTCCATGGGAGAATAGCAGCCTGCATTGCTGCGAAAGGTGGATATACACTGTACTAGTGCCGACATTGTGCATGCTCTGTTGCCTGTGTCTATGTGCCTGTGGTTCTGTCAGTGTGATCATGTGATGTATCTGACCCCAGGAATGTGTCAATAAAGTTTCCCCTTCCTGGGACAATGAATTCACGGTGTTCTTATTTCAATTTCCAGGAGTGTAATTTATGGATCATATGTTGAAAACAATAGACGGGCTGGGTGAGATTAAGATAGGTGAACACAAAATAAGCAGTCTCGCATATGCGGATGACTTAGTTGTGATGGCAGATTCTACTGAAAGTTTGCAAAGTAATATTTCAGAGCTAGATCCGAAATGTAAGGACTATGGTATAAAGATTAGCATCTCGAAATCAAAAGTAATGTCAGTGGGAAAGAGATATAACCGGATTGAGTGCCAAATAGGAGGAACAAAGTTAGAACAGGTGGACGGTTTCAAGTACTTATGATGCATATTCTCACAGGATGGCAACATAGTGAAAGAACTGGAAGTGAGGTGTAGCAAAGCTAATGCAGTGAGCGCTCAGCTACGATCTACTCTCTTCTGCAAGAAGGAAGTCAGTATCAAGACTAAGTTATCTGTGCACCGTTCTATCTTTCGACCAACTTTGTTGTATGGGAGCGAAAGTTGGGTGGATTCAGGTTACCTTATCAATAAGGTTGAGGTTACGGATATGAAAGTAGCTAGGATGATTACAGGTACTAGTAGATGGGAACAATGGCAGGAGGGTGTGCACAATGAGGAAATCAAAGAAAAACTGGGAATGAACTCTATAGATGTTGCAGTCAGGGCGAACAGGCTTAGATGGTGGGGTCATGTTACACGCATGGGAGAAGCAAGGTTACCCAAGAGACTCATGGGTTCAGGAGTAGAGGGTAGGAGGAGTCGGGGTAGACCAAGGAGAAGGTACCTGGATTCGGTTAAGAACGATTTTGAAGTAATAGGCTTAACATTAGGAGAGGCACCAATGTTAGCACTGAATAGGGGATCATGGAGGAATTTTATAAGGGGGACTATGCTCCAGATTGAACGCTGAAAGGCATAATCAGTCTTAAATGATGATGATGATGATGTCCGCACGGCAAAATGTGTAGCTACTATGCGTACTGTCCAGTATATGATAACGAGAGAATTTTACACATAATTTGAAACCTTTAGGAAACTTTTTCTCTCTGACAACCACCACAAAACGACGAAAGCAAAACTTTTCGCTGTTCATGCAGTAAAACAGTCGCTTCAGACATGACGTTATGACTTTTACTTTATCATTGTACGGCACACACCTCAGGAGAGGTGAGGGAGGGACGAGATAAACAGAGAGATGAGGAGAAGGGAGGTGGACACAGATGGGGCAGATGAGATGGACATAGAGAGGTGGAAGGACGACATGGATTGTTATGTGGAACTGAAATAAATACATACCGGGACAAAGGCGGTTCCTGAGCTAGTCTATATTAAGACCCAGCAAATTTATAGAAGAGCTCTCCAGTTCCATTGTAAACTGAATGTTCTTACATTGGGAGTTTAAATGTTGTAGTAATGTCTCTAATTGTCTCGTGGCAGCGTTCCATAAACACAGCACATCATCCACATATCTGAATCAGGCATTAATTTTGCACATTCAGGAAAATTTGTTCGAATTTGTCCAATAAACTTTCGGATAATATGTGATTAAGAGGTGAACCCATAGCTAGCCAATAATACTTGTTTTGACAACAATACTGGAGTGACAATAATTCTGGTTCTGAAACTGGAAATAATTTGGTTTTACATACATTTGAGCAGCAACCCTTATGTCATGTAGTTATACAGAATTTATGAAATTTATTCGCAATTGAGGAATGTTTCTGACATTAGCTGCATTAGGTATGAAGATATTACCTATCGTGAGTGGTCGCCTTAACCGCTTCGGCTATAGGAGCAGTCTTCCAGGAGCGACGAAAACTTCCACGTGTCATACTACCTACGACCCGCAACTTTACTTGGACTCCTGCCACAGCGTTTCAAGGAGCCAAGCGTACTCAGCGTTAGTAATCCGATCGTCATTTTGCCTGTCGATGCTCGTAACACTTTTTTTAACAATGTCTGAAGAAACAGATGTTGGTGACGATCCTATAGCTGTGCTACATTTATGAAATTTATTCGCAATTGCAGAATCTTTCTGACAGCTGCATTAGGTATGAAGCTACTACCTACTGGTTTGGCAAACATTTTGCGTGTCACCAACAGGTAATATCTTCATACATAATGCAGCTAATGAAAGAAAGATTCCCCAATTACGAATAAATTTCATAAATTTAGTGCAGCTACAAGATCGTCACCTATTTCGGTTTCTTCAGACGTTCAAAATAAATAAAAAATCTAGTTTGGATTTGTGCATAATATTTGTTACTATATTTGTACATTCATCAGTAAGAACGTTAATAATTAAGCTAGTGACGTCAGGGGGTACTAGATTAGAACTGGGAGTGATTTCTTCAGTTTTAGCAAGAAAAGCATAGCATTTATCATAGCAAACTTGGGTTAAAATTTGTTTTGTTTTTAATGATGAAATCAGCTCTTTGGCTAGTAAGTGACAAGGAGCATAAACGGTTATACCACTGGGCGCATTGGAATGATATATTTATGTAATGTAAGAAAGCTGGAAACCGCAGGATTCATATTAACAAACATACGACTGTTGGTTTCAGATATAATATTTTTACATGATTTCATAGTGGTTTTTACTACGAAATCTAAAGCAATGTTAGACTGCGTTTGCTCAGTAATGGTTCAGCTTTCATGCACTTTGAAATGTTTCAGGGCATTGATAACTCGGGTCATAGTCTGTTGTGAACTCACAGGTATTTCTTAAGAAATATGGAGTGTGATTCAACTAAACTCGAATATTTGCTGAATCGGCTAAGATACTGTAGTACCGTTTTCACCCAAACTGAATTGTGAAACATTCGTCACTAGATGACGTATAGTCTCTTTCCATAGCTATGTTAATTACAGAGATATAGCTGCGTACTTCTCTATTTCAATTGGAACAGTAGTAATTTCTGAAGTTATTATCGTAGTTGTAAAGTATTCAAATTCAACGGTATTTTACTCGTCAAAATGCGATTACAAGTTTCAGAGGAAATACAAAATTTATAATTAGGATGTTGTAAACATGCAACCGATTGCTGTATTACGCGGAAGATCGTGTTTTTCTGCGAAAGTATCGTGTGAGGCTGATGGTGCACTACATCTTGACGGAACTAAAAATGTCCACTTACAAAAGGGGAATGGAGACAAGCTATCGAGCACACAGACGGGGCAACTATGCTCGACCAATTGCCGTGTCATCCTAAGCCATTGCCGGTAATGATACGTGATGTGCATTGGGCGTGTGATCAGCACACTGCTCTCCCTGCCGTTGTTGGATAGCACACAAGGGGCGCCTTCTACTCGGTGAAGTAACGTCTCAGTTGGCGTCACGAGGCTGAATGCTCCCCAGTCCAGTCCTCCTGCCTAGAACGAAAGTCCTGGCAATACTGGATTTCGATCCCTCGTCTTCCGCTTGGTAGCGAGCCAATGCGACCTCCCAGCTACTGTGGCGGATTGAATACTGCGGAAATGTTTAAAGCCGATACTAAAAAGGAAACCTCCCCATTGCACCCCCCTCAGATTTAGTTATAAGTTGGCACAGTGGATAGGCCTTGAAAAACTGAACACAGATCAATAAGCAAAATATACTAATTAAGTAGTCCATGCACAAGATAGGCAACATCAAGGAGAGTGTGAACTCAGTAGCACCGTGGTCCCGTGGTTAGCGTGAGTAGCTGCGGAACGAGAGGTCCATGGTTCAAGTCCTCCCTCGCGTGAAAAGTTTAATTTTTTTATTTTCAGACAATTTTCAAAGTTTAGGCACTCACAGATAATCAACTTCTCTCTCCAAAATTCCAGGACATGTTCAGATTTGCTTGGACATATGCAGGATTTACGGTCTACACACGGAAAAATTTCAAAACGTTAAAAACATATGCTTTGACAGAGCACAGGGAAAACTGTGCGACTGTGAAACTGTTGCATTCATTTGTTGCAGTTTATGCGACAAACTGTTATGTTTTCATCATTTTTTGGGAGTGATCAGACGATCAAGTAGGTAAAAAGACGAGGGCTAATAGAAATCCTTGGGTAACAGAAGAAATATTGAATTTAATTGATGAAAGAAGAAAATATAAAAATGCAGTAAATGAAGCAGGCAAAAAGGAATACAAACGTCTCAAAAATGAGATCGACAGGAAGTACAAAATGGCTAAGCAGGGATGGCTAGAGGACAAATGTAAGGATGTAGAGGCTTGTCTCACTAGGGGTAAGATATATACTGCCTACAGGAAAATTAAAGAGACCTTTGGAGAGAAGAGAACCACTTGTATGAATATCAAGAGCTCAGATGGCAACCCAGTTCTAAGCAAAGAAGGGAAGGCAGAAAGGTGGAAGGAGTATATAGAGGGTTTATACAAGGGCGATGTGCTTGAGGACAATATTATGGAAATGGAAGAGGATGTAGATGAAGACGAAATGGGAGATAAGATACTGCGTGAAGAGTTTGACAGAGCACTGAAAGACCTGAGTCGAAACAAGACCCCGGGAGTAGACAACATTCCATTAGAACTACTGATGGCCTTGGGAGAGCCAGTCATGACAAAACTCTACCATCTAGTGAGCAAGATGTATGAGACAGGCGAAATACCCTCAGACTACAAGAAGAATATAATAATTCCAATCCCAAAGAAAGCAGGTGTTGACAGATGTGAAAATTACCGAACTATCAGTTTAATAAGTCACAACTGCAAAATACTAACGCGAATTCTTTACAGACGAATGGAAAAACTGGTAGAAGCGGACCTCGGGGAAGATCAGTTTGGATTCCGTAGAAATGTTGGAACACGTGAGGCAATACCAACCTTACGACTTATCTTAGAATAAAGATTAAGAAAAGGCAAACCTACGTTTCTAGCATTAGTAGACTTAGAGAAAGCTTTTGACAATGTTAACTGGAATACTCTCTTTCAAATTCTGAAGGTGGCAGGGGTAAAATACAGGGAGCGAAAGGCTATTTACGATTTGTACAGAAACCAGATGGCAGTTATAAGAGTCGAGGGTCATGAAAGGGAAGCGGTGGTTGGGAAGGGAGTGAGACAGGGTTGTAGCCTCTCCCCGATGTTATTCAATCTGTATATTGAGCAAGCAGTGGGGGAAACAAAAGAAAAATTCGGAGTAGGTATTAAAATTTATGGAGAAGAAGTAAAAACTTTGAGGTTCGCCGATGACATTGTAATTCTGTCAGAGACAGCAAAGGACTTGGAAGAGCAGTTGAACGGAATGGACAGTGTCTTGAAAGGAGGATATAAGATGAACATCAACAAAAGCAAAACGAGGATAATGGAATGTAGTCAAATTAAATCGGGTGATGCTGAGGGAATTAGATTAGGAAGTGAGACACTTAAAGTAGTAAAGGAGTTTTGCTATTTAGGGAGTAAAATAACTGACGATTGTCGAAGTAGAGAGGATATAAAATGTAGACTGGCAATGGCAAGGAAATCGTTTCTGAAGAAGAGAAATTTGTTAACGTCGAGTATAGATTTAAGTGTCAGGAAGTCGTTTCTGAAAGTATTTGTATGGAGTGTAGCCATGTATGGAAGTGAAACATGGACGATAACTAGTTTGGACAAGAAGAGAATAGAAGCTTTCGAAATGTGGTGCTACAGAAGAATGCTGAAGATCAGGTGGGTAGATCACGTAACTAATGAGGAGGTATTGAGTAGGATTGGGGAGAAGAGAATATTGTGGCACAACTTGACTAGAAGAAGGGATCGGTTGGTAGGACATGTTTTGAGGCATCAAGGGATCACAAATTTAGCATTGGAGGGCAGTGGGGAGGGTAAACATCGTAGAGGGAGACCAAGAGATGAATACACTAAGCAGATTCAGAAGGATGTAGGTTGCAATAGGTACTGGGAGATGAAGAAGCTTGCACAGGATAGAGCAGCATGGAGAGCTGCATCAAACCAGTCTCAGGACTGAAGACCACAGCAACAACATATCACATCCATAAGGAAACCTAAATCGGGCAAGGTAGAAGAATCTTTTTACCCATTCGCCAAGTGTACAAGTTAGGTGGGTCGACAACATATTCCTGTCATGTGACGCACATGCCGTCACCGTGTCGTATAGAATGTATTAGACGTGTTTTCCTGTGGAGGAATCGGTTGACCTATGACCTTGCGATCAAATGTTTTCGGTTCCCATTGGAGAGGCACGTCCTTTCGTCTATTAATCGCACTGTTTTGCGGTGCGGTCGCAAAACACAGACACTAAACTTATTACAGTGAACAGAGACGTCAATGAACGAACGGACGGATCATAACTTTGCGAAAATAAAGAATGTAAACTTTTCACTCGAGGGAAGACTTGAACCAAGGACCTCTTGCTCCGCAGATGCTCACGCTAACCACGGGACCACGGCGCTCCTGAGCTCACGCTATCCTTGATGTTGCCTATCTTGCACATGGACTAATCAGTTTGTATATTTTGCTTATTTTTTTCATAGTTCCACACAACTTCTTCCTGTTTTCTCGATTGATCTGTGTTCAGTTTTTCAAGGCCTATCCACTGTGCCAACTTATAACTAAATCTGAGGGGGGTGTGATGGGGAGGTTCCGTTGTAAGCACACTTAGCTACAGGTGGTTGGACCTAGATACCAACTGAAAGGCAAAATACGTGTCAGATGTGCCGTGCGGGTACATCGTGGCGCGACTCAACATCGATAAATGCATCTGGTTGGTAGCATCACTGGCCGTGGTAGAGTCAGAGTGATTTTCTACCGCTAGAGGGACGGGCAGTGACGATGACGCCGACTTAAGCGCGACCGTCGGTTGTGACAAGTGACGAGTGTATTGAGGTTTTTGGGGCGACAGCGGGCAGTAAACGTCCTGACATTGTTGCCGACAAGGTCCTTGGTTCGCTGCTACATTTTCAGTGTTAGTCAGAGTGGGTCACGTGATCTCCTGTGTCGGCCGGCTCGGTGGAGATCGCTAGGGTAGAACGTGTTGCGGTGCGTTGCTTGGGCACATACTTGGATTTGGATTATTCCACAGACGGCTATGTCGGCTGTGATACCGGATTGGTTTCCTGTCACTCAGGTCCAAGGGACTGAACACGACGGTGACTGGTGGATATGCTCAACCGATTGCAGCTGTTGATTTTGGTGTTCTTCACTTCTGTTCCTAGTTCCTGGAAATTATGGTGGCATGCAACTTCAGTGCCAAGCGTTATAGTTGACATTTAAAAAGGCTAACTGGCTTTATCTAAATTAAGCAGTGCGTAACATGATTTCAACGCAGGATTCGCTTTTTCCATATTTTCTGCAGTATTGTTTGGTGTTGTAATCTTTTCCTATACTTATTAACTGGTAATTTAATGTTGCACGATAGTTTGAGTACGTCTATGGTTTACATTATGAGTTCTGCTAAAAGGCTCCTAACTAAAACAAATCGTTAATCCTAAAGCGGTTGCTCTCCCTAATGATTCCGGCCCCCACACAAAAAGTGGCTCGTTCCTACAGTTGATGAATTATGACATGAGTCATCTATAAATGCACCGTTATTTCCATAAAAACGTTTTTGGTAACAAAATGAGATTCTCACAGTCAAATGCTTAGTGCAGGTCATACAAAATAGTGACTGATATTGTTTTGTTATGTGCTCCTTGTAAAATCTGCTAAGTCGGTGTATTAGCTTTATAAGTTGGAGAATCTTTCTGAAATCTAAATTGTGATTTGGTAAGTACGTTATTATTATAGGGATGGGACACAATTTGCAGTAGCCTACATCACCGTCTCAAACATTTTAGAATGTGAAGTCAGCAGCAAAACACCTCTGATTTGATTGACATTCTGCAATTGAAAATGATATTTGATTTAAACTTGTCTTAGCAATAAAGACTAAATCATTTTACCAGCTTCTTGGTATTTAATAAGTCCGTTCCTGGAATAAAAATAGGTGCCAAAATGCTACCAGAAAAGATATTAGGCAAGTAATAAAATTACGATGTCGTTGTGTCCGAAGATGTCACATGGTCTAACTAATTCACAAATGAGGGGTCAGTGAAAAATGAATAATTCTACCGTGCAATCTGAAGTACAGCGTTTGACACATGACAGATCGCATTTCAGAATGGAGTGCTAGGTCTTACTTCCGTCTCAGCAACGACCGAGCTATTAGCGAGATGATCTGTGCAATTTGGCAGTCTTGCTCCTGATGGATTCGACGATGCGACGAGACCACTACGTGAGAAGAATACAAGAGGGACAACTAATTCACAAAGAGCTACGGCCTCTACCAAAAGAGAAGAACATTTTAGGGGGGAGCGCAGTTATATGGATGAGGGAGGGGACGTCTTTTACCCAGTGTTGAAGAACGTTCTTCTTCAGGATTAAGGAAGTAAGTATCAGGTGTGCTTCGCAAGCAGAGAAAGGATCCCTTTGTAAGATTTTGCTGTCTCTCCTTTTGTTTCTCTGCATCGAACGAACTTTATCCGCCCCGTCCCGTGGCAGCAGAAGGGAGCAGAAAATCTGTTCTCCTCCCACTACACGGAAAACATCTCAGCCAAGAAATTATTTTTTCTACAACTGTAAGATATCTGTATTAAGTAATACGTACTGCACGTTTGTTTCTACAAAGCGGAAATCGATCTGGCAATTAATTCTTCTCTCAGGGAGAACTAAATGAATTTTGACTTTCTCTTTTGTAAAGTAATGGGATTTAAAAGTGTCGATGCTCGGCTGTGTGACTAAAAGTATCGATGCTCGGCTGTGTCACTAGGCTGTTCCATAAATGATTGCTAAGGATTACTGCATCCAATTAAGAATTAATTAAAACTGAGGTCGACTGCAAACAGTTTTATTGTGCCAACACTCTTTGTACCACTTCCTGTTTCGAACATTAATCTTCTACTTAACTAATTAGGCCATCACAGAGAGCGTCCACAACAAATCAATGAGACCAATATCTTATACCTGCTGATTTCATTTCTTTCATATCGGCGATTTTAATCAGCTGATATACTTTTTTACGGCAAGCAAAGCTACGTTCCTTCATCAGATACTTTCCGCCAGTGATGCTACCTCTGCATAATCCGCTAGTGAAGCGAAGCTTGTATTGCTCGTAAAAATAAGTGAAAAAGATTAGTCACGAGTATACTGTATGCCTGAGTCGTTTCTGGAGGCGTACTGGAGGGAATAAATCGGATAAGCGAGAGATCAGGGGTTCGAATACCGACCTGGCTCGAATTTTCTTCCGGGACATTCATTTCTGTGCTATTGATTCTATTCTTTTCTGTACATGCAGTCAGTAAAAAAAGGTTTGTAATCGGTACAAAATGATCAATAAAGTTGTTCTCCGCGTGCAGAAAGTTTAGAAAGTTACGCATGAACCTTCAAAATGGTTCAAATGGCTCTGAGCACTATGGGACTCAACTGCTGTGGTCATTAGTCCCCTAGAACTTAGAACTACTTAAACCTAACTAACCTAAGGACATCACAAACATCCATGCCCGAGGCAGGATTCGAACCTGCGACCGTAGCAGTCGCACGGTTCCGGACTGCGCGCCTAGAACCGCGAGACCACCGCGGCCGGCATGAACCTTCACTCTGCAGCAGAGTGTGCGCTGATACAGGCTTCCTGGAAGATTAAAATTCTGTCTCAGATGGGGACTCGAGGCCGAGCCTTTTGCCTTTTGCGGACACGTGTTCTACCCACTGAGCTATTCGAGCGCGACTCACGATTCCTCCTCATAGCTTTGCTTCCAGCAGTACCTCATCTTCTACATTCCAGCTTTCACAGAGCTTGCTGGACTAATACTCCTGGAAGAAAGGACTGCTTCCGGAATGAAATTTCGTTCTGTAGCGGAGTGTAAAGCTGTGAGGAGTGAGGACGGGTAGCTCACTATCGCGGAAAAGGCAAAGGACTCTGGTTCGAGCCCCGACACGGTTTACAGTTTTAATCTGCAAGTAAGTTTCAGTTAAGAAATTGTTCCGAAGTGCGTTCGCCAGGACGGACGTGAAAAACGGCCAATCGGTTAATTGTGTTCAAAGTTGTTGTTTTCGTTATGTGAAAGTATACGGACTTCTTTGGAAGACGCCGCATGGCCGAACTTGGTGACACTAGTTAGCTGGAGGTCTCGTCTAACATAAGGAGCAGACTTGGAGTCGGTTTTAAGAAAGTAAAAAATGGCGGTTTGCTCCAAAGGAAATTTGATGTTTTGACTTCTTACGTATGTCCTTATTCTCTGTGACTTTAGACTGTGATCCTGTGTTGTTTGCAAAGGAGATGATACAAACCGGCCGCCGGCCGGTGTGGCCGAGCAGTTCTAGGTGCTTCAGTCTGGAACCGCGCGACCGCTACGGTCGCAGGTTCGAATCCTGCCTCGGACATGGATGTGTGTGATGTCCTTAGGTTAGTTAGGTTTAAGTAGTTCTAAGTTCTAGAGGACTGATGACCTCAGATGTTACGTCCCATAGTGCTCAGAGCATTTGAATTTTTTTTTTACAAACTTGTTGGTGACCGTAAAGCGAGTGACTGCTGTGTTTTTTGTACTACCCAGTAATCGGTTTTTCTGGTTTTTTTTTTTTTTTTTTTTTTTTTAATGGCACTGTTAAGTCGAATACAAGAAGTTATTTTAACACTGTCCCGCGGTTCAAAGCGAGGCTGGTGACCCTTAATTAGCTTCTACATCTACGTAAATATTCCACGAGCCACCGTATTATGGTGCCTACCGGACGGTACTGGCACGTGCCCATCTGCCCTGTGTATTTAGTGCTATTTTTACGCTCTGCTTAATATTAGTATGATCACATGATCATAATGTGCGTATTACTAAACAGTGACTATGATAAACACTCAATGTGACGTGACACATGTACCAAAAAGAATATTTCAAAAACTAATTTGCGCACAGGCCTTTGGCCTATTTCAGAGCACCAATACGTAACAACGCTGTTCAGTATCCCTGAGTCAGTACCAGCTGAGGATCGTAAAATATCTTCCTTCCTTGCGTGAATTCACATACTTTTACATTAAATATATCTAAGCTGGTGTAAGGCTTCCATCCAGTCCCTAGTTGAACAGTCTGTTGTGGCAGTTGAAGATAGCAAAGCGAAAGGCGAAGTTTTAAATTTCACATTCAAGAAATTATTTACACGGGAGAATCGTGCAAACATACCGTCATTTGACCATCGGACAGACTTCCGTATACACGAAATAGTAATAAGCATTCCTGGCGTAAAGAAACAACTGAAAGATTTGAAAGCAAATAGATCACCTGGTCCGGATGAAATCCCATTTCGATTGTGCAAAGAGTACTCGACGGCATTTATCCCTTACCTATCCGCATTTATCGTGCATCTATCGCCTAGTACAAAGTCCCAAGGGACTAGAAAAAAGCTTTAGTTATTCCAGACTATAAGAAGGGCAAAAGAACGGAATCACAAAATTACAGACCAATGTCCCCGGCTTCGGTTTGCTTCAGAATATTCTCAGTTCAAAAGCAATAAACTTTCTTGAGACTGAGGAAGTCATGTCCATCAATCAGCATGGTTTTAGAAAACGTCGCTTGTGCAAAACTCAGCTTGCCCTTTTCTCACATGATATACTGCGAACAAGGATGAAAGCCAACAGGTAGCATCCATAACTCTAGATTTCCGGAAAGCATTTGACACGGTGCGCCATTGTAGGTTGTTATCAAAGGTACGAGCATATGGAATAAATTCACAGATATATGAGTGCTCGAAGACTTTTTAAGTTACAGAATTTTATATATTGTCCTCGACGGCGAGTGTTCATCAGAGACAAGGGTACTGTCAGGAGTGCCTCAGGAAAGTGCGATAGGACAACTGTTATTCTTAATATACGTACATAAATGATCTGGCGGACAAGGTGGGCAGCAATCTGCGGGTGTTTGCTGATGATGCTGTGGTGTACAGTAAGCCGTCGAAGTTGAGTGACTGCAGGAGGATACAAGATGACATGCACAAAATTTCTAGTTGGTGTGATGAATGGCAGATAGCTCTAAATGCAGGAAAATTTAAATTGCCTGGTAGTTTTCACAACACTGAAGATAAAACCCCTTAATGTTCGGATACAGCATTAGCAGTGTCCTGCTTTACACAGTCTGTGCGTAACGTTGCAAAGCGACATGAAACGGAACGAGCATGTGAGGATTGTGGTAGGAAAGGCGAAAGATCGACTTCGGTGTATTGGGAGAAGTCTAGGAAAGTGTGGATCATCTGTAAAGGAGACCTCATGTGGGACACTATTCTTGAGTACTGCTCGAGTGTTTGAGATCCATACCGTGTCGAATGATAGTAACCCATCGAAGCAAGTCAGAGGCGAGCTGCTACATTTATTACCAGTAAGTTCGCACAAAACGTGTTACGGAGAATGGGAATCAATGGAGGGAAGGCCACGTTATTTTCGAGAAACACTATTGAGCATATTTAGAGAATCGACATTTGAAGCTGACTGTCAAACGATTCTATTGCGCCAACATACATTACGCGTAAGGACCACGAAGATAGGAGAAATTAGGGCTCATAAGGAGGCATACAGATAGTCGTTTTTCCCTCGCTCTGTTTGCGAGTGGAGCAGGAAAGAAAATGACTAGTAGTAGTACAGGGGTACAGGATACCCTCTGCCACGCACCGTATGGTGGCTTTCGCAGTATCTATGTAGATATAGATACCGGACGTGACACTATCGATTCGTAGGTCTTTCTGAATGTCAATTTCATTTTCAGACCCGAACGCTAACACATCGTACTAGAGGTTTCTTGACAAATAAGTATTTACGTCAATAACTAATCGTTATTATGGACCCGGTATTTTTTTCTAATACATAATATTAGACGGTAAGCATTACGAGTGAAATCTTAATGATAATCCACTGCACTGTATAAGATTAGAATATCTGAATGCATCGGGATTGCCATGCCGCTAAAATTCAATAACTCTCAGCATTACACCACCTAGTAAATCTTTTTTCTTTTCTTCCGGTTATTTAGCATGAGGAAATCTTTCTATGATAAATTAAAGTGCATACGTAATTTAAAACTGCACTATGCGTATGGGAAACTTCTAATTGATTCAGTGGAAACTACTGTTTTTTGTTTATTCCTGCGATACTATTCACGTAGCTTACCACCTCTGGTCGTGTATCGATCTGATCAGGTAATGGCTAAATGCAACTTTAAATAAATTTTGTTGAATTAGACTTTTAGTCCTAATATGAATTAATTTATATCGTTGGACTTTTCTTAATCTTCCCGTTTTTCTTATCTTTCTTTCCTCTGAGTCCACTAGGCGTAAATATATAAAAGACTTCAACTTTCTTTAAATATTGTACTTTCTGATGAACGCACTGCTTAAAATTATTTTTCTCTCTTTTGTCTTTTATTAAATTCAGAGTACAGATACCATAAAACTTTTCTTTCTGTCTTTTGCTCTCACTGTAAACTTTCATTGCCGCTGGTCGTCTCGGCGAAGAAAATTCTATTACCCGGTTTATCTTTAATTAATTACCGTTGGATACGACGAACGTTCACCTTCTCTGAATTCTTTCAGTTCTCGTCTCTACGTTGTGCAGTGATTCTAGCTACAAAATGAGAAGACGATCTCTCTGTACTTTTCTTTGATTTGAATCTAGGCGTTTTTGTATTATTTATTGATTATTCGTCTGATAAGGATACACCTTGTGCTCTGAATGTGGTCCAATGTCACAAAAATAGCGAATCCCCCTCATCGGAATAGAATCACACAACAGAAACAAAACAAAAACCCTGCGCACCACCGCCGCTTTTAATTAACAGTTACACATCAAAAACCAAAGATCTGCCTCTTCAGTTCGTGAACTCCCTTTAGAGTGATCACCCGTCACAGTGAATTCCCAGAGTAACAAAACAGCAGCACTTCGTCTCTTTATGTGTTTCCAAAGCTTCAGAGCTTAAATCGTTTTATACGCTAGGGTAGGTCTCAACTTTTAAGTACCAGGCGCTCTACGTAGTACAAAATAATTGTGTTTCCTGAATGCTATGCGCTAGGGACTGCCACGACCACAGTCATCACTACACTCAATGATCTCCAGTTGCTCGGATATAGCAAATCCCAATCAATCATCGAATAAAATATGACTCGCACTCAGGTACCTTAGAGTGGTACAACGGTTCCACAAGCTTTACCTACAGGGAACAATCGAATCCACCATTCGGCAAAATCAAAACACATACTTACAAACTTCTTCTAGAGGTGCTGCATAAGCTAAGTCGTACCTTCAGATTCAATTACTATCACTATCATTTAATTAATGGATCTCCCTATTGGTTACAGAAGCACTTCTGACAAGGGAACCTCCCCATCGCACCCCCCCTCAGATTTAGTTATAAGTTGGCACAGTGGATAGGCCTTGATAAACTGAACACAGATCAATTGAGAAAACAGGAACAAGTTGTGTGGAACTGTGAAAAAAAAAATGCAAAATATACAAACTGAGTAGTCCACGGGTCGCATAGGTAACATCATGGACAAAATGAGCTCAGGAGCGTCGTGGTCCCGTAGTAGCGTGAGCAGCTGCTGAACGAGAGGTCCTTGGTTCAAGTCTTACCTCGAGTGAAAATTTTATTTTCTTTATTTTTGCATAGTTATTATCTGTCCGTTCGTTCATTGACGTCTTTGTTCACTGTAATAAGTTTAGTGTCTGTGTTTTGCGACCGCATCGCAAAACCGTGCGATTAGTAGACGAAAGGACGTGCCTCTCCAATGGGAACCGAAAAATGTGATCGCAAGGTCATAGGTCAACCGATTCCTCCACAGGAAAACACATCTGATATATTCTATACGACACTGGTGACGGCATGTGCGTCACATGACAGGAATATGTTGTCGACCCACCTAACTTGTACACTTGGCGAAGGGGTAAAAAGATTCTTCTACCTTGCCCGATTTAGGTTTCCTTGTGGATGCGATAATCACTCCCAAAAAAGTGATGAAAACATAAGAGTTTGTCACATAAACTGAAAATAAAAAATTAAAGTTTTCACTCGGCGGTAGACTTGAACCTAGGGCCTTTCGTACCGCAGCTGCCCACGTTACCACGAGACCACGGCGCTCCTGCGTTCTCAGTCTCCTTGACGTTGCATATCTTCCCATAAACTACTCAGTTTGTATATTTTGCTTATTTTTTCACAGTTCCACACAACTTCTTCCTGTTTTCTCAATTGATTTGTTTTCAGTTTTTCAAGATCTATCCACTGTGCCAACTTATAACTAAATCTGAGGGGGGTGCGATGGGGAGGTTCCCTTGTGAGATAACTTCCCTACAAACAGATAACCGGAACCAAATTTCTTGGAACATACCAAACTTCCAAGCTAGCTTTATAACAAATCGTATTCACTACGAGCAGTTAAACTTCCCAAACGAAACGAGTATTACTTAACCTAAGTCTTCCGTACAGACGATGTTGTTTGGTTCATGTTAAAAAGGAAACTGCCCATCTCTCCATGTCAATCGCAACAACAGCTATATTTCGAGACAAACATGCACCAATTTCGTAATGTTAAAACCATTGTAGGTGATGGCTGCCGCAGCTTCATATAATGGCCATACCGCGATGCCGGTGTGCGATCTCTGGCATCAGGTGTATTCGCTACATTGTGTTTTACTGCATCACTGCCAAAGTACAGACAACTGTTCAATTACCACTTTACATATTTCCTTTAAAACTTTTTATGTTTCCTCATGTGACTTTACAATAGGTGGAGACCATAAGTAAATCACTTTTATACGGCAAAGCCATTTGACACTGCACTGTACCTTGCACCACTAATAGTCATTTCATTTCCTGATCCAGTGCCGGCCGCGGTGGTCGAGCGGTTCTAGGCGCTTCAGTCCGGAACCACGCGACTGCTACGGTCGCAGGTTCGAATCCTGCCTCGGTCATGGATGTGTGTGATGTCCTTAGGTTAGTTGGGTTTAAGTAGTTCTAAGTTCAAGGGGACTGATGACCTCAGATGTTAAGTCCCATAGTGCTCAGAGCCATTTGAACCTGATCCACTATACGGCTCCGTACGGGTCCTAATCTCTCTTATCTTCCCTTTGTGGTCCATACGAAAGATGTACGTCGATGGTGGGAGAATAACCGTTCTGCTTTCAGCTTAAATGCTGGTTCCATAAATTTTCGAACTAGTGTTTCGCGAAAAGTAGGTCTTCTTCCTATCGGCGATTCCCATTACAGTTCAAGAAGCAGCTCCGCAGTACTCGTCTGTTGATCGAATCTACAGCTAACAAATCTAGCAACTAGCCTCTGAATTGCTTCGATGTCTTCCTCTATTCCGACCTGGTGAGGATCCCAAACATTCGGGCAGTACTCAAGAATTGATCACACTAATGTTCTACACGCAGTCTCCTTTCCAGATGAGCTACACTTTCCCAAAATTGTGCTAGTAAACCCAAATCCACCATCCACCTTCGCTGCTACCAACCTTAGGTGCTCGTTCCATCTCATACTGCCGTGCAGCGTTACGTCTAGATATTTTATCTACGTGACTGTATCAATCAGCATTCTAACAGTGCTGTATTCGAACATTACAGGTTTGTTTTTCGTACTGCTCTGCATGAACTTACATGTTTCTACTCTTTAGAACATGCTGCTACTGATCAAAACAACGATATGTTCACGAGGTCTCAGGATACGGAATATTTTCCCAAACATGTCATTGGCTCGAAGACTTCTTAAGTAATGAAGCGCTGTACGTTTTCCTCGACGGCGAGTGTTCATTAGAGGCTAGGGTTTCACCAGGAGCGCCGCAGGGAAGTGTGACAGGATCGCTCTTATTCTTTATTACGTAAATTATCTGTCGGACAGGGTGGGCAGCAATTTCCAGTTGTTTTCTGATGACGCTGTCATCTACGGGAAGATGTCTTTGAGTGACTGTAAGAGGGTACGAGAAGACTTTGATCAGTTTTCTAGCTGGAATAAGGAATGGAAGCTAGCTGTAAATGTGAAAAATTGTAAGTTATTGCAGATGACTATGAAAAAGAATCCCGTAATTTTCGAATACAGCATTATTAGTTTGATGATCGTCATTATGAAGTCAGTTAGATATCGAGGTGTAACATTGCAAAGCAAAATGAAACGATCCGGAGCATAAGGTCGGTAGTAGGGAAGGCGAATGATCTACTATCTTGAAACTTTCTGACAGATTAAAACTGTATGCCGGACCGAGACTCGAACTTGGGACCTTTGACTTTCGAGGGCAAGTGCTCTACCAACTGAGCTCACCACCCATCCTCACAATTTTACTTCCGCCAGTACCTTGTCTCCTACCTTCCAAACCTCGCAGAAGTTCTCCTGCGAACCTTGCAGGACTAGCAGCACTGTAAGAAAGGATACTGCGGAGACATGGCTTAGCCACGGCCTAGGGGATGTTTCCAGAATGAAATTTTCACTCTGCAGCGGAGTGTGTGCTGGTTTTCAAACTCCCTGGCAGATTAAAATTATGTGCCGGACCGAGACTCCAACTCGGGACCTTTGCCTTTCGCGGTGAGGTTTGGGAGGTAGGAGACGAGGTACTGGCGGAATTAAAATTGTGAGGACGGGTCGTGAGTCGTGCTTGGGTAGCTCAGTTTTTAGAGCACTTGTCCGTGAAAAGCAAAGGTCCCCAGTTCGAGTCTCGGTCCGGCACCTAATTTTAATCTGCCAGGAAGTTTCAAAAGCAGCACACACTCCGCTGCAGAGTGTAAATTTCATTCTAGAAAAATCTTCCAGGCTGTGGCTAAGCCATGTCTCTGCAGTATCTTTTTTTCCAGTAGTGCTAGTCCTGCAAGGTTCGCAGGAGAACTTCTGTGAGATTTGGAAGGTAGGAGACGAGGTACTGGCGGAAGTAAAATTGTGAGTGAGGACGGGTGGTGAGTCGTGCTTGGGTAGCTCAGTTGGTAGAGCACTTGCCCGCGAAAGGCAAAGGTCCCGAGTTGAAGTCACGGTCCGGCACACAATTATCATCTGCCAGGAAATTTCAAAACCAGCGCACACTCCGCTGCAGAGTGAAAATTTTATTCTGGTCTACTATCTTAGCTGCAGAGGAGACGTCGTATAGAAAACTCCTACGGTACATTCTTGAGTACTGCTCGAGTGTCTGGGTTCCCTGCCAGATCGGATTAAAGCAAGACAGCGAAGCAATTCAGAGGCTAGCTGCTGGATTTTTTACCGGTAGATTCGATCAACAAGTGTGTATTACGGAAATGCTTCGTGAACTGAAATGGGAATGCCTGGAGGCAAGGCGACGGTATTTTTGCGTAACACTTACTGAGAAAATTTAGGGAACCAGAATGTGAATCCGCCTTCAGAACGATTCTGCTGCCGCCAACATATATTTAGCGTAGGAAACAGAAACAAGGGCTCGTACGGGGTTATATAGATGTAGTTTTTCCGTCTCTGTATTTGCGAGTGGATAAGGAAGGAAAGAATAGTAATTGTAGAAGGTACCCTCCACCTTGCACCATACGGTGGCTTGCGGAGTATGTATGTAGGTATAGATGTAGAAATCTTGTCTACGTTATTCTGTACCCTCCTGAAGTTACTCAGCGTCGGTACCTTTCCGTATACCACAGCGTCGTCAGCAAAAGGCTGCAAATTGCTGATCACCCTACCCGCTTGATTTTACACTGAAGCGCCAAACAAACTGCGTATTCAAATACAGAAATAAGTAAACAGGCAGAATACGGCGCTGCGGTCGGCAACACCTCTATCAGACAACAATTGTCTGCTGCAATTGTTAGATCGTTTACTGGTGCTACAATGGCAGGTTACCAAGGTTTAAGTGAGTTTGAACGTGCTGCTATAGTCGTGCACTAGCGACGAGACACAGCATATCAGAGGGAGCGATGAAATGGGGACTATCCCATACGACCATTTCACGAGTGTACCGTGTATATCAGGATTCCGGTAAAACATCAAATCTCCGACATTGCTGCCGCTGGAAAAAGATCCTGCAAAAACGGGACCAACGACGACTGAAGGGAATCGTTTAATGTGACAGAAGTCCAAACTTTCCTCAAGCTGCCGCAGATTTCAAAAGCTGAGCCTTCAACAAGTGTCAGCGTGCGAATCATTGAACTACACATCATCCATAAAGGCTTTTGGAGCCGAAGGCCCACTAGTGTATCCTTGATGACTGCACGACTCAAAGCTTTAAGCCTCGCATGGGACCGTCAACACCGACATTGGAGTGTTGATGACTGGAAACATGTTGCCTGGTCGGACGAGTCTCGTTTCAAATTGTATCGAGCGGATGGACGTGTACGTATATATATAAAACGTCATGAATCCGTGGAACCTGCATGTCAACAGGGGACTGTTCAAGCTGGGGAGGCTCTGTAATGGTGTGGGGCGTGTGCAGTTGGAGTGATTTGTGACCCCTGTTACGTCTACATACGACTCTGACAAGTGACACGTACGTAAGCATCCTGTCTCATCACCTGCATCCATTCACACCCATTGTGCATTGCGACGGACTTGGGCAATTCCAGCAAGACAATGTGGTACCGCACACGACCAGAATTGCAACAGGGTGGCTCCAGAAACACTCTTCTGAGTTTAAACACTTCCGCTGGCCACCAGACTCCCCACATATTAACATCATTGAGCATATCTGAGATGCCTTGGAACGTGCTGTTCAGAGGTGATCTCTACCCCTTCGTACTCTTACGGATTTATGGACAGCCTTGCAGAATTCATGGTATCAGTTCCCTCTAGCACTACTTCAGACATTAGTCGAGTCAATGTCACGTCGTGTTGCGGCACTTCTGCGTGTTTACCGTGGACCTACACGATATTAGGCAGGCTCTTCAGCATATATGTGAAGCAATGCTTAGAAATTATCTAGGTCCTCCAACAAAGCTTTCGGAGGGATCCTACGGAACAACACGTTGCATGATTTGTTACGCGCACTACACGGCGCTAAGAGTTCGTGGTCTCTGGGACTATCGTCAGTGTCTTTTCACAAGATCCACGTAGGACGAAATAAAATATTGTCTCTGTTGATGCATTGTGGAGTTACAGTTAAGTCTTCGAAGGAAGCGCTTGAGAATTCATGGCATCCAGAAACATATGGGCGCAGTATGCCAATACCGATTATTTTTTAGAGGTGCATATGGGGTCAGGAGATGACATAATGACTTGCCGAAACTGGCAGAGAAAGTAAAATAAAATAACTTCTCAATTGGACTGTTTTCTGGCGAATTTCTTTGTTAAATATACTAAAACAAAATATTGATTGATTAGTGTTCGAACAGCAAACCAACCTGTTATGTGCTACGCACCTCTTGCATCGTTTTTCATGGAAGTGAAGCTATCGCATTGAACAAAGAACGCAATGCTCCTCTTAGGGTTTTTTTTTATCCCTCGCGGATAGGTTCATCGGTTCTCCTGCGGAAATTACCGATGGTATGGATGCAATTCAGTACAGATGGCGATTCAGGTGTCTCAGCTGGGCACGCCAACTGCATGCCAAATCGCTTTTTAAAAGGACCGACAGGAGCTCCACAATAACTTAAATTGCCGAGTGAAGACTATACATATCATCATCCCGACACGCTACTGAAAGCTGACTGCTACTAATTTGAAGTTAGGATTCCTCTAGCGACTGTTTATTTCTGTACTGAATACTACCTTACGATGACTAACGGACTTTCTGGTGTCATTCTTCCACCATGTGCTCCCTCACGAGAACCCAGTTCGCTCAGGTTCCAGTGAACTGTCAGTTCTGTGGCACCGTCATTGCGTACTAATAAATGCTCTGTACGTTAGTCGCAAGAATGAAGACAAGCTCGTACAAAACTTTTATACTTCATTTACTAGTCGTGCCGCGTAAGGGTCCGACTTGGAGGAAAATACTCGAGTATCGGTGGAACGAGGATTTTTTGTCCTTCGTAAGTGGACTGGATTCTTCAAATGAATCTCAGTCTGGCATTTCTTTGCAGCGATTCATTTTACGTAGACATTCCCCCTTAAATCGTTCCGACTCATTAATATTTAATAGCTGCGACTTTTTCCAGTGATTGTTCAGCGATCGTTTAATTCGAACAATAAGGCTCGCCCACTTACACGCAGAACATTACATTCTGTTGTATTGAGAGTCATTTGTCAGTCCATGCACCAAGCTTCGATCCTCTACAGATCTTTCAACATGCTGCTACAATATTCTACCGTTGCGACTTCTCTTTGTACAACAGCACCACCCGCGGGCAGCTACATGGAACTTCCAACATTATCCACAAGGCCATTTAAGTATATTCTGAAAAGCAACGGCCCTCTAACGTTCCCTCGGAGTGCATACGAAGATAATTTTATAATAGAAGATTTTTCTCCATTAAAAATACCCTTCGACTTTTTTTCTAGGAATTCGTCTATCACAAATTTGATCTGACATTTGAAATGCTTATATTTTGTTCATTAGGTGCAAGTGACACGCGAGCATAAAGCGTGCTCCTTATTCAAAATGGCGCCTGTAATGGAGCTGCGCTCCAAACATAGAGCTCTCATTACATTACATTAATACTTGTTCCATACATCATGAATTCGACATTTCGTAATGATGGGGAACGTGTCAGTTTTCTTTACACATATAATTAATTTTTTTTTTCCAGTTACTACTTCCTATCGAAGAATTCATTTGTTGGGTGGAAGGAGTTGTCATTCAGAAATTTTCATTTTTAAATGTTGGTTGGCTATCTGTCAGACTTTTAATGCTATCTGGCAAAAGACCAAAGACTTTTGTGGCAGCTTAATTCACCTCTTTCCGTAAAAAGTCAGATTCAACACAGAATAATAAAGATCATCCTCTCTTCTAGTATTGTATCTACGCACTTCGCTATCGTAATTTTGAATTCGGGTGGGTTATTGATAGCAAATTTCATAAGTGAATGTGTGTATTGCGAAGGTACTGAAAATACCCTGAGTTCCTTAAATAAATGAATGCAAGGTGATCTCGGGTGGACTCCAGCTATTATCTGCAGAGTGAAAAATCTCATTCTGGAAACATCCCCCAGGCTGTGGCTAAGCCATGTCTCCGCAATATCCTTTCTTCCAGGAGTGTTAGTTCTGCAAGGTTCGCAGAAGAGCTTCTGCGAATTTTGGAAGGTAGGAGACGAGATACTGGAGGAACTGAGGCTTTGAGGACGGGTCGTGAGTCGTGCTTGGGTAGCTCAGTTGGTAGAGCACTTCCCTGCGAAAGGCAAAGGTCCCGAGTTCGAGTCTCTGTCCGGCACACAGTTTTAAACTGCCAGGAAGTTTCAATTCCATTGTTTTTTCGGAATATGAAATCCATAAACGGCAACAGAAATTGAGTTGGACCAAAGAACCCAGTCTATTCCATTTAAACGGAGTCCACACCATTATGGAGCCATCAAGTTGTTGCCGGCCGGAGTGGCCGAGCGGTTCTAGGCGCTAGAGTCTGGAACCGCGCGACCGCTACGGTCGCAGGTTCGAATCCTGCCTCGGGCATGGATGTGTGTGGTGTCCTTAGGTTAGCTAGGTTTAAGTAGTTCTAAGTTCTAGGGGACTGATGACCTCAGCAGTTAAGTCCCATATTGCTAAGAGCCATTTTGAACCTTTTTTTGAACCATCAAGTTGTTGACAACTTGGGTACATGGCTTCAACGGGTCCGCTCCAAACGCGAACCCTACCGTAAGCTCTCACCTACAGAAATCGGGATTTATCTGGCCAAGCCACAGTTTTTCAGTCGTCTAAGGTCCAGCAGTTGTGGACACGAGCCCAGGAGAGGGCGATGTCGTGCCGTTAGCAATGGCACTCGCGTCGGTCGTCTACTGCCATAGCCCTTTCACACCAGACTTCGCCGCACTGTCCTAACGGATGCGCTCGTCGTTCGTCCCACATTGATTTCTGCAGTGTTGGCACTGTTGGCACTGACATCCCTACACAAATGCCTCTAGCCCTCAATCGGTCGTTGAAAGACATTGGCAACTGAGTTGTCCGTGGTGAGAGGTAATGCCTGAAGTGTAATACTCTCGGGGCACTCTTGGAATTGTAGATTCGGAATACTGAATTCTCTAACGATTTTAGAAATGGAAGCCCCTTGCATATATCTCCTATTAGCATTCTGCGTTGAGAGTCTGTTAATTCCATTTTCACATGAAACATCTGATGGCAAATGACAGCTCCGCCAATTCACTGTCCTATTATGTCTTGTGAACGCTATCCCATGACATTTATCACCTTAGTGTACATTACCGTAATCAACAATATAACACAGGAATTGTGTTAGGTTTTTCGAGTAATTCTCTGGCAGAGTAGAAAGAGTAATCTAAGAAGAAATTCTTTAATTTAGACTTGAATGTACGAGGATTATTGCTAAGATTGTGTTGAACACATTTGAACACATGGTACAAATTTATTTTCAGTATATCTCTAACTGATCCTAATTAGTGAACAACTGTTGTCACTGATGGATAGAAACTTGTTGAGCACTCATTCCCAAAACTCATAAATGACAGGTTAAGATATATCTTTAAATAAAATGGATGGATTGACTGAAAATTGTTGGGCGCTAAACAGCGTGGTCATCATTGACCTTTCTCAGGATTGCTGTAATATGAGTAGTTATTCTTGTCATTACGAAAAGCAAAAGGTCATGTACCTACAGCCAGCATCATACAAAAAATTCATATTCAATCTCCAGTACGTCCATTCATTCCGCTATCATGCACTGAAGCGCCAAAGAAACTGGTGCGTATAAAAATACAGTGATATGTAAAAAGACAGTATACGGCCGGGAACACCTATTTAAGACAAGTGTGTGGTGCAGTTGTCAGATCGGTTACTGCTGCTACAATGGCAGGCTATCAAGATTTAAGCGAGTTTGAATGTGGTGTTACAGTCGGCGCACACAATATCTCCGAGGTAGTGATGAAGTGAGGATCTTCCCGTACAACCTTTTCACGACTGTACCGTGAATAAAAGGAATCCAGTAAAACATTAAACCTCGGACATCGATGCGTCCGGAAAATAATCCTGCAAAAACGGGACCAACGACGATTGAAAAGAATCGTTCAACATACAGAGGTGCAACCCTTCCGCAAATTGTGCCAGATTTCAATGCTGAGCCATCAAATAGTGTCAGCGTGCGAACCATATAACCAGACAACATCGATATGGGCTTTCGGAGCCGAGGACCCACTCGTGTACCCGTGAACACTGCACGACACAAAGCTTTAAGCCTCGCATGGGCCCGTCAACACCGACATTGGATCGTTGCTGACTGGAAACATGCTGCCTGGCCGGACGGGTCTAGTTTCAAATTATATCTAGCGGATGGACGTGTACGAGTATGGAGACAACCTCATGAATCCAGGAACCTGCATGACAACAAGGGACTGTTCAACCTGGTGGAGGCTCTGTAATAGTGTGGGGCGTGTGCAGTTGGAGTGATATGGGACCCCTGATACTTCTAGATACGACTCTGACAAGTGACACGTACGTAAGCATCCTGACTGATTACCTGCATCCATTCACGTCCATTGTGCATTCCGACGGACTTGGGCGTTTCCAGCAGGACAATGTGACACCCCATACGTCCAGAATTGCTACAGACTGGCTCCAGAAACACTCTTCCGATTTTAAACAGTTCCGCTGGCCACCAAATTCTCAAGGCATGGACGTTATTGAGCATATCTGGGATGCGCTGTAACGTATTGTTCAGAAGAGATCTGCACCTCCTCATTCTCTCACGGATTTATGGACAGCCCTGCATGATTCATGGTGTCAGTTCCCTCGTGGACTACTTCACACATTAGTCGAGTCCACGCCACGTCGTGTTGCAGCACTTCTACGTGCTCGCGGCGGCCGTACACGATATTAGGCAGGTGAACCAGTTTCTCTGGCTCTTGAGTGTAGTTAGTAGTATTAATAAAACAATGGGCGGTTCATCGTGAAACCAATAGGGCGAGCCAGCCGTCGTAAAACACATTAAAACATTCGTCCAGTTACATTCGTCGTGAGTCCGGATGCTACACAAAATATCAACATTTTTCGTGGTGTTGTTGGTATTGTTTCGTCATCGTCTTGGTAGCCCAAATCTCATCCCTCCTATTACCACACAAAACTCGCGTCGATAATCCATCGTGTGTGACCTGCTGTGCCTCAAAATTCTTCTGTGAGGTCCTGAAATACAGCTATAGAAAGCATGTTGCTGCTAATTTTACCGTTATAATAACAACGCAAAACTTTCGTATTCTTCACAAATACGAAGGAATACAGAATTCAATATAATTAATATTGATCCTTGCGATGGCTCCCTAAGCCGTGTTGTGTGCCTCCCCAGTTTTCCTACCCGCTGACTGCTACGCACGGTACCCATCAGAATTTGCATGTTAAACACCTTTACTTTACATATTAATCTCGAATCACAGCATAGCTTAACAATTTCCCCACCCACTCACACCCAATTTCTACGGCTATTGCGCCTCTACATGTTGATGTCTTACCTGGATGTATAAACTGAGATTATAAAATAAGTCACCAGAAAGTAACATAAAACTAGGACAAAAAAATTCATTGAACTGTAACAGTGAGACGTGACTTGACACTACACGGTTCCATGGATTTCAGAAAATTATGTTGTGAAAGGTGATTAATTTTCCAGCGATATGGAGGGCAAACTCCGAGTAGCTAATATAATCTTGATTTCATAAATACACCTTTCTCTGTATTGAATTTAATCTGTTATTGAATTTAATCTGTCAACGTTCCTGTTGTAAATTTAACACGTATCTTGTTTCGACAAATATCAGTCATTTATAACAATCAGATGTTCCACTACAATATTTCTTATAGCGTAGAACTTTAACTCTGAAAGATGACGGATATTGAAATAATTAAAACCATTCAACGCCTGAAGACGTCATTTAATTGCAAAATGTAACGTCAGGGAAGAGGGGCCGGAAAGGTCGGAAATCAACTGACACAAGCGTTGGGATAGTGTCTGTTCTTTCGGATATGCAGAACCAGGAAATCCTGGTTAGAATCCCGGTACAGTACAAATTTTCATCTGTCGCCATTGAGTTATTTCACTGCCCTATTGCATAAAGTTGGAAATTTCTTTCGTCAGGTACATACAGTATGAACATTAATAAAACCAACAAACTGCAGGGACGGATCCCTGACTGGAAATGAAGGAAAAAAGTGTCCTTTGAAGAATTTGTCCGGAAACGCATCGTTGCCACAGCAGAAGGCGCTGACGAACTAAAGTTCCTCTGACCACGTGCTGTGTGTTTCTTGTGTGATGCAGGCCTTTTGATTGACGAAACTATGTAACCAGCAGATTGGTCCGGTATTCATGTCGGGAACAAGCCAAGATGGTGTTTTTGTACGGCCAAGCTATACCAAAACCAGTACCCTCACAGACACCAATCACATCACACAACACTTCAAGCCCTTTTTGGGTGTTTGTGTGATCACAGGTCCTTTTAGACAGATGAACGTGCAGGGAGACGTCGAACTGTGCTCGCACAAGATTTGGAGGACCGAGTTCTCAAGGATATTGATATGTATTAGAATACAGGCACCAGGCAATTAACCAGCCAACATGGTGGAAGTGTATCGTTCATGACAACCGCTCCTAACCCCATCACCTGAATTGAGTGCAAGGATTGTCAGCAGCGGATTTTCTTCTACGAGAAGAATTTTGTTGATGGTTTTTTCACTAGGCCATCACAAGTATAGAGTTGCTGTTATCAGTCCTCTTTACTGGCGAAGCAACCTTTACCACAACTGTCATCATGAATCTGCCTCATTGTCGTATGTGGGCTACAGATAATCATCATGGGATGGTTGAAGCATTTCATCAGCATCGGTTCAGCAACAACATGTGGGCAGGTATTCTTGGCGACCACTTAGTTCGACCGGTTATTATTCCACAACGGACGACGGAGGAACGTCCCTGGACTTCCTCCGCAATCTACATCTACATCTACATCCATACTCCGCAAGCCACCTGACGGTGTGTGGCGGAGGGTACCTTGAGTACCTCTATCGGTTCTCCCTTCTGTTCCAGTCTCGTATTGTCCGCGGAAAGAAGGATTGTCGGTATGCCTCTGTGTGGGCTCTAATCTCGCTGATTTTATCCCCATGGTCTCTTCGCGAGATATACTTGGGAGGGAGCAATATACTGCTTGACTCCTCGGTGAAGGTATGTTCTCGAAACTTCAACAAAAGCCCGTACAGAGCTACTGAGCGTCTCTCCTGCAGAGTCTTCCACTGGAGTTTATCTATCATCTCCGTAACGCTTTCGTGATTACTAAATGATCCTGTAACGAAGCGCGCTGCTCTCCGTTGGATCTTCTCTATCTCTTTTATCAACCCTGTCTGGTACGGATCCCACACTACTGAGCAGTACTCAAGCAGTGGGCGAACAAGCGTACTATAACATACTTCCTTTGTTTTCGGATTGCGCTTCCTTAGGATTCTTCCAATGAATCTCAGTCTGGCGTCTGCTTTACCGACGATCAACTTTATATGATCATTTCATTTTAAATCACTGCTAATGCGTACTCCAAGGTAATTTATGGAATTAACTTCCAGTTGCTGACCTGCTATATTGTAGCTAAACGATATAGGATCTATCTTTCTATGTATTCGCAGCACATTACACTTGTCCACATTAAGATTCAATTGCCATTCCCTGCACCATGCGTCAATTCGCTGCAGATACTCCTGCACTTCAGTACAATTTTCCATTGTTGAAACCTCTGCTTGGGTTGCTCGAGAGTGTGGCTTCAGCTATACGGCAGGTTGTGGTTTCTGCATAATGGAGCACCACATCGCTTCCGCATTACAGTTCTCCGTCACCTCAGCGACATCTTCCCTGGACGTTGGATAGGGCGCGGTGGCCCTGTAACATGGATCTGCTAGATCATCGAACTTCCACCCGCTTGATCTTTACCTCTGGGGGCATCTGGAAAGTGTTGTTAATGCCGAATCGGTTCCTGATGTGCAGACTCTTCAGTGGAGTGTTCACGGACGCCTGTGACGCTTTTCGAAGAGAGGCCAGAACGTGCGAAAGAATGCGGCAGCACATGACGCGACGTACGAACGATTGCATTACATACCATGGAGACCACTTTGAACAGCTTTTGTGAGGTGGATACGACGCAGCTGCGCACTGTGTTCCGGGACGATTTGTTGTTGTTGCCCAGACACGGTTCCTTTCCGGAAGTTTTTTCCTCTATTTCTAGTCTGGAATCCTCCATACAGTTTCTCAGTTTTATTAATGTCCATTCTGTGTTTACGGCTCCGGATCGATACAATAGCCATAACTGCATAGTATGAGCATCTGACGACATACCGACTTTTCAGTGCAGATGCACCGTAATACCCGACCTCTAGTGAGAGCGAAGAAGAATAATGCACAGGGGGCACTACTCAGCAGTGTGTGGCATAATGAGGTTTGGTCCGGACGGAGGACATTCTTACATAGTTGAAGCCGTTAAGGCGTTGTCTCACATAAAGCGAGAAAGTCAGGTTCGAATGCCGGTCCAGCACAAATTTTTATTTGTAAGCTTAGGCTTCCGCGGCCGTTGTCACTGTCAATCAAATTCTTGTGGGCTGTTGACCGCATTGTATATATATAAAATTGACCTAGGTTTGGCTGATACTGCAAACTCCCTTCCTCAGGGCTTTGTGCTCAGCTAGACTGTTGAATGAGAGAGACTTTAAACCTTATATTACGTAAACAGCTTCCTCCGCTATTATATAGGATCATTCTTTCTTTCCAGATGTACACGAATGACTACAACTGAAACATGTCGACCCAAGCCGGGGGATGGTACATTTCCTGACAGGCCACGGGCCGTATCCGGTACATTTAAACCGTATGGGACTAACTAACGATGAAGTATACCTATGCGGAGAAACTGGAACACTAGAATTTGTCACACTGCGGTGCAACACGCTAGCACAAGTGAGACCTATACAGAATGACAATGACTTCGCCAGAATAATACGTAATCCCGATCACTGGAACACAATAAATAGTGCAGCCGATATTGTATCGAACACTCTTCACGAAGAATACAAGCTCCAAAACCCATATGGAAGGAGGCTTAGACAAGCACAAACAACACAACAAACCACATGGGAGGACACGAACACGACCACAGATTCCGAAACCGAGGAAGGAACACTATGTGAACATGACTCAGAAGGGATCAACATGTAAGGGACCAAAACCAACAATATATGACACTGCGTGCCACAACACAGTCACAAATAACACAGCAATCACAAAACAAATAAACACCGGCACCACATACTAAGACTGTAGTAACAAGGTAATGTCGCTGTGGAGGAGAAGGCTCGAAGAACTTTTATTCCGAGGCTCCCCCTCCCCAATGGCATCCTGCGTAATGTTTAAAGTATACCGCACACAAGCAGTAATGTATTGCTCGTCTTATTGTGTGCAGACAGAAGTATATTTATTCTCTTCCCTCTTCAAAGCTATAATCAATGAATTTTATATATCAGGAATGCATTAAGTTATTTAAGGAATAATGCATTCAAATAGCAATGAACTATATTCTATTTCAACTAACAAGTTACAAAAATAAGTGTATTTCTCATGTGAAGCTAAAATTCATGTATTCCATCTATGAAGTGCTCAATCAGCATTCAGTCTGTATAATCTGTGTAAACATACATTAGCGCAAACCATCTCAGATAAGAATGGCTCGAGGTTGTATCGAGACCTTCTCTTCTGAAATAGACAGAAATAGGCCATTACTAACCAACATGCTACTTAGACTGTATTACTCCTCCAAGTACAGCATATCACATCCCTCTATATTTTACAAATTATTCTTAAGCACGCTCATTGTCTTACATTTTTTTATTTCGCTTCGACATTTGCATTTTATAAATTATATTCTCATCAACTATGTAGTAACAAATTATGTGGAACCATTTTAACAATTGTTAAGCATTCAATTCGCTGTAAACTCAGAGAAATCTTTATATATTATGTTCTTTATATTATTTAAAAAAAAGCATTAACAACCGTATACCAATAACACTGTAACAATGAGAAGTCTTTGCTGTTAGATTCAGAAGCATACGATCCACCTTACATTTCAAGGCGGTAGGTTACTCTGTACTGTTAATGAAATAAACAAATAAATGAGATCTAAAGTCTCTCTCATTCAGCAGTCTAGCTCAGCACAAGCCTCTGAGCAAGGCTGTTTGCAATAATGGCCGAAACGTCGGAAAATTTTATGTATTGACAATGCTGTCAACAGTCCAGAAGAATTATATTGACAAATTTTTATTTGTCGCTATTGAGTTATGCCAGTGCCCCGCTCCGTTAAAAGTCGGAAACTTTTTTCGTCAAGTAACTGTCGTACCTATGCAAAGCGGTTGAAGGACGTCGAAACGGGGAGTGGGAGACAATTTCTTCCATGTCCACGCCACGCCACGTAGAGATTGGATGATATGAGGCGATCTGTGACGGATCTGACGACACAGTAGGGATCTGGTGCAGGCGTAAGTATTTCGAAGCACACCGTTCAGCATACACTGTTGAACATGGGACTATTTATTCTCATGATGACCCGTCGAAGACGTCAGCTGCAATTGCAGTGACTTCGCGATCATCGTGACTGGCAGTGGTAATGTGTTGAACGGTCGGATGGCACAGTGTTATGCTATGGGTGGGTATTCAACTAGACTCCCGTGTGGTTGTGGTGGTAATCTAGAGCGCTATGACACCTGTGGACTGCGTGAATGTTATTGTGCACCACCTACATCTCTCCATGTTTTTCTCTTCCCGATTACAGGCAGCCAGACTATCCATAGGATCTCCTGGCAATGACATATCAACTAAATAGCAGAAACAGTTCTTTTCAGTTCTTCCCGATAGCGATAGTATCTTCCAGTAGAATACGGCCAGAACCGCGCCAGGGTGGTTTGAGGAGCATGGTAGTGGACTCAAGTTGATGGCTTAGTCCCAAATTTGCCTCACCTGTTTCAAGTGGAACGCATCTCGGATGCACTCGGGCGCCATGTCGGCGCCCAAAAGCCACCGGCACCTATTACATAGAACTTGCGAGATCCACGCGTGGACTTGCTGCCGTATACCAAGGACTTGTCGAATTAATACCACGCAGACTCATTGCAGTGTTGTGATACAAAGGTGGAACAACACGCTATCAAGCAGGTTGTTATACCGGTTTGCCTCGTCATTTTACGACAGCCAACAAATTTTTCTTAACCCTCATAGTAAAACAACACGAGACGGTTCAAAAAAGAGTTTCGAAGTGGTTAGTGGTGCAAATATCTACTGTTCCCAGTGCAAGGAAGGAAGAACGCAAGGAAGACTTGAGTTTAACGTCGCTTCGACATCAAGGTCATTAGAGACGGAGTTTTCGGCAGAGAATTCAGCATTTCGTGTAAGATGTAATTCTGTAAAGGAACAAGCAGAAACGTGTGAAGGTGGGAAAGAGAAACAAAAAGGCAACTGGTATTGACGGCATAACAGCAAGTTAGTGAAGTGCAGCGGAATTCTCCTTAAATTAAGAACTTTTACATTTCCTAAGTTTATAATAGGAGAAAGCGAGAATACGAGAAATCTGGTCAGCAGCTGTTCTGTACTCAGTTTTTAAGAAAGGAGATCGAAACCACAGTAATAACTATAAGGAATTAAGTGTTGTAATATCTGATGTCAACTATAAGCAAAAAGTTTAGCTCTAAGGTTAAGACCAAGAGGTGAAATGATTTCAACTGACGAGCAGAGTGTATTTAGATTTCGACTAACAATACTGGTTAATATACTCACGATGAAGACATTGATAAATAAAAGAAGCGAATTTCATAATGAGACACATATAGCTGTTATTGACTATATCAAGGCGTTTGAAAAATTGAACAGGACGTAACTCTGGTCAGTATTACAGGAGACGAAAATACCGCGACACTTGATACGGGCCACAAAAACTTTATACAAAGAAACAAAATTTGTAAAAAAAGGGAAAAACTAGATAAGAACCCAGTCGTAGCTTAACAAGGTGTTAATCAAGGTTGGAGTATTTCCCCAATTTTATTCGATTTATGTATAAAAGAAGTGATTAAAAACTGAAAAGAAAAAACAACAAAATCGAAAGGATAAGACCATTACACAAAACGCTATGATGAAACTATAAAGACACTTGAGACGATGCGTTGCAATGAAATATTTTCATATTAAACCTAACTGGCCAAAATTACAATTTCAAAATATCCGTAGAAAAGACGAAAGTAATGGCATTCCTAGGAAAACAACAGGTACTATCAAAAATAGTGATAGGAAACAACATTCCTTTTGATCATGATGAAGATGCAAGGAATAAAACAGCAACATTTTGGGCTGTCTGTAGAACAATAAAGAGAACATTAAATAACAAGACAACTAAAGAAACGCAACTGAAATTTCATTAACTCCTCCACTGCTGCTTTACAGGTCTTGGACAGCAAACAAGGAAAACCGAATAGTGACGTCAGAAATCGAATTCCTCCGGTCAGATAAAGGGTGAACTAGCAGATATATGAGGAACTTAAGATATTTACAGTAACAGAATAATAGACACGTAGAAGCAGAAATGGAAGTAAGATGTACACAGTATGCAACAAGGCTGATAACCTAAAAAGTTTTACAATGTATACCCAATGGGATAGGAAATGTAGGTCGGCCTAGGACACAATATACCTAAGAAGCTGAAACCGGAGTAGGTTCCTCGAACCTAATCCATGAATGTAGATGATGATGAAGGTGAAATGATGTTGAACGTGAAATGTAGATGGAACAAGAAAGTCCCGCTTCATTCCATGAGACAGTAAAAAGACCCAGATGACGACCTACAATATAGTGGGTTTCAGTGAATAGACCGATATTATAAAACATACAGGGTGAACACGGTTGCATGAATGTACCTAAGCTATATAATCCATAGAAATTTTTGCAGTGGCCCTTACTTCATCTGTGGGTGTCAAATGGCAGCTGCTGCTACTGATGATGAGAACGACGACGATATAACAATAATAATGATGATGATAATATTGTTGGGAATGCAGGAGGGCGGCGTAGGTTATCTTCAATCAGAAAGATTCCCAACACTTGGTAATAAAATTATATTTATTAAATATGAAGAAAACTCAACTTAAATAATTCTTCTTCTTGTGAAATGACCAGCACAGTCTGAAGTTTGAAATTGTTACAGGTTCTCTAAAATATTAAAATCCTGTCACTGTACCTCTGAGTGATGCCTACTTTGAGTCCAGAGCTGGCCTAAGATGCCTAAATCTCTGAGAGGACGGACTAACACTGCAGCTTGCACTCTCCGCGATATCTAGAGACTGTACACGACTCGACGCTCTGAAGAGAATTGTTCGCCGTAGCTCTGTGCTCTGGTATTTAATGAGGTATCGTTTAATCGCTATCCACACACGTGATGCCCGTAAGTTGGCAGCTGCAGCCCCTGGCGGACATCGATATAATTCGTACGTCTAACACATACAGCTGCTGCACTACAAGTGTTTCGAGTGCGGATTATCGATTTTGGTGCAGTACTCTTTGGAGTTCGTGAGCACCGTCACCACAAATATTGTGGTGATAATGTTGATGATAAAGTCATGGTGGCACTATGTACTGTGAGAAAGTTGAAACTGGGTTCATAAGATGTTGCGATGAACAAAATGAAGCAGCACCGACAATATCTGTAGCGCAGGTTGTTCGTTCCAGAAACTGGACCCTTTCTCCTCTTCCCCGTGTCTGTACTGGGGAAGGGGACGGACAAAGTGTGCGGAGTGGAACTTTTTTTAAAGTTTTCCGATACGTGTGCCGCGAACTGCGCCCGAGAGCGGGCGGGATTGAGTTATGGAAGTGGCCGGAGGCATTTCTGAAAGGCTCTCTGGCCGGCCAGCGGCGAATGGCGAACGAGGCTCGGCGGGTCGGTCACAAAAAGCCCTCGGGGAACCACCGAGCTGCCAGCTGCCAGCTGCGCTCTGCGACACTCTGCGGCTGCCCGCCAGGGGTACCAACCGAGGTCTATCTCATCTCGGTAGTAAGGGTGACCCAAAAGTCCGTTAACATTTGAAAATGCTCTACTTCACGGAATAAGGCAGGTAAATAGGTAAAAATTGACACACGTGCCTGAAATGGCATGCAGTTTCATTGAAACCGGAAACAAGCGCAAAAACTGGCCAACAGATGGTGCTGGATGTCAGTGACACGCCATGAGAGTCGTGTATAAAATTAGGTGTAGTGAGAGAAGGAGTCAGGTCATTCCAGACTGGATAATAAACACCAGCTGGAAGTTAAGAATTTTATGCATGATTGCGCTCCACCCCACATGGCTACACGTGTAATAGATCTGCCGCACACATCGTTTGGTGAGCACTGCGAGCTGAGCCACCACGTGTGTCATTCTTGGCGTTCCAAGTCCCCAATCCGTGTGATTATTGGTTGTGGGTTTGCCTGAAGTCGCAAGTCTACCACGATCGTCCGATCTCATTAAGAATATTAAAAGACAACATCCGAAGGCTATTTCTCACCATACCTACCTATATGCTGTGTAGTACTGCTCAAACCACTGCTCCTCGACAACGGGTATTGTTGATGTTTGATGGTGAGTATTTGTTATAAAGAACATATTCTTTGCTAAAAAGTTGTTGTGATGCTAATTACTATTTCTGTATCACATTAAGCGCCATTTGTTGGTCATTTTTTACACATTTTTGGTTTGAATATAATCCAGTATAACCCCATGTCACATCTAGCATGTGTGTTGACTTTTACCTCTACCTGCATTGTTCCGTGAAGTAACGAATTTTCAAATGTTGACGGAATTTTACGTCACTCAGTACCTGATATCTCGAACAACGCTGTATGTGAGTAACAGCGTACCACTTGATAATGGAAACAAGACTTAAGAAATATCAAGCCTTCTTCACAGAATATGTCGACGTGCAAAATTTACTCCATGCACTGACCTCAGCATCGCCTGCAGCGCCTCTCCTGGGTTCGTGATCATGACCTACACGACTTGGAAACCTTTGCCTGGTCAGATGAGTCCTGATTTCAGTTGGTTAGAGTTCGAGTGTGACGCAAATCCCACGAAGCCGAAGACCAAACTTGCAACAAAGCACTGTGCAAGCTCGTGGTAACTCCATAATGATGTGAGCTTCGATTACATGGGAAGGACTTGGTTCTCTGGCCCGAGTCAACCGGTCATCGACTGAAAATGATTATATTCGGCTACTTGGAGACCATTTGCAGCCATTAGCAAACAAAGGTGGAATTCCTTTGCACAACACTGCACCATGTGAGTAGACCACAGTTGTTCGCGATTGGTTTGGAAAACGTTACATGGAAAGGACTGGGTTCTCAGCTCCAAGTTAACCGATCATCGACTGAAAATGGTTATATTCGTCTACTTGGAGACCATTTACAGCCATTAATGGACTTCATATTAGCAAGCAAAGATGGAATTCTTTTGGATGACAATGCACCAAGTCAGCGGGCCACTATTGTTCGCGACTGGTTTGAAGAATATTCTGGACAATTGGAGCGAATGATTTCGCCACCCATCGAACATTTATGGAAGATAATCAAGAGATCAGTTCGTGCACAATATCCTGCCCCGGCAACACTTGCGCAATTATGGACGTCTGTAGAGACAGCACGACTCATTATTTCTGCAGAGGACTTCCAACGACTTGTTGAGCAAAAGGAGGTCAGACACCTTATCGGTAGGTATCCCGATGACTTTCATCACCTCACTGTTCTGTGCAAGATATGCAAAATTCTCAAGGAGTAGTGTGTAAGTTGTAGCGGAAGACGGGTGATTAGTCTATATCACTATACGTACAAGGAGAAGGCATTGTTAACTGTGGTTATAGAATTTTCGAAAACTTCTAGATCAATTTAGTTGTATGTTTTACATGATGCAAGGAGGCACTGTTGACCGTTTGGATCAATGTAGTTCTAAGCAGTATGGATTTGGAGGAGTATGGACTCTGCCTCTTCCTTTAGTAAGAATAACATACAGGCGTTTTCTAACAATAATGTACAGGTGTTTGCTAAAACATACAGCGAGAAAGAAAACGCTGCGCTCTTCAGGGAAAATGTGTGGTTTAGTTTAAATGTGTGGATTCAGTTTCAACTACGATTACAATGGAGGGCATTCACACAATTAGATCGTTTCTCCCACAAAGATTTTTCTGTTTACCTATAATTTTAAACAAAAATTGTACACACAACAATGTGCTCTTTTGTTTTGTTCACCAATAATATTGCTGAGCTGAAAACAGGTTTAGGGGGTCATCGACAGCATCGATGTTCCGACACTTCAGCGCGTCGTATAGAATTTCGCTATTGGTCTGCGCCACATCATCGCCAATGATGGCAGGCATATCGAACGCCTCATTACCTGAATCCGAATATCTGTAGTGATGTTTACGTGTTCAATAAAGTGTGTGCACGCCGTAATTTGAAGCTAATATACGTTTTCTTTCATATCGTTCAGTAATTGTCACTCTGTATCACGCTTTATAAATAAAGTATATCTGCTACCAATCGCCTTATCGGGACGTTCCCTGTCACCTGGTAGGGAAATACTTCCACAGCCGCATCCCACAGCTTGGGGTTGTTTTGGGGGAGGAGACCAGACAGCGAGGTCATCCGTCTCATCGGATTAGGGAAGGACGAGAAACGAAGTCGGCCGTGCCTTTTCAAAGGAACCGTCCCGGCATTTTCCTGGAGCGATTGAGGGACATCACGGCAAACCTAAATCAGGATGGCCGGACGCGGGACTGAATCGTCGTCCTCCCGAATGCGAGTGCGGGGTGCTAACCACTGGGCCACCTCGCTCGGTCATCCCACAGCTATTCGCCCTGACAACCTCATTCGTATTCGACACAACACCTGCCCATCCGGGCAGCAGGACAACGATTTTGCGTACATCGACACACTCACGGCGCACGTCATGCCGGTAGAAAAACTGCTGTTGGTACATCAGCGTTACAACGAATGTCTCACAGCTTCCGATGGACTCCGCTCCGACAACGCGTCCCTGTATGTTATGCATCATAAATACAGATTCTCACAGGCTAAACTGCCAGCGGCCTTACTGCAGTGGTAACACCTGTTACAGTCAGATCACCGAAGTTAAGCGCTGTGGGGATGGGCTAGCACTTGGATGAGCGACCATCCCGTCTGCCTAGCGCTTACAAGTAACCGAAACGTATTCCATTTAATAATAATATTTTTGTTTACATCACTTAAAACAGTCGTGAGGCGTAATTACAATTAAAAAGACGTTGTCTCACATCTTGTTTTGATTGTAGGGCTTCGCCCATTCCAAGGATGTTTCGTCGGGTAGGGAAACAAAACAGGAAATGTAATGTAAAACGTGAACTAGCCGTCTGAAGATGAACCTATCGGTTCGAAACCGGTAACGGCGCTGTTTAAATATGTAAAAAGTGGCTGGTTGCTGTTATCTTCTGTGTAAGAGTCATTCTATATACATGACTACCTCACTTTTGCAATAAATATCAGTTAGTTTATAGCACATCCATTAATCAATAGCCGGCCGCGGTGGTCTAGCGGTTCTGGCGCTGCAGTCCGGAACCGCGGGACTGCTACGGTCGCAGGTTCGAATCCTGCCTCGGGCATGGGTGTGTGTGATGTCCTTAGGTTAGTTAGGTTTAAGTAGTTCTAAGTTCTAGGGGACTTATGACCTAAGATGTTGAGTCCCATAGTGCTCAGAGCCATTTGAACCCATTTGCCATTAATCAATAATAACTATAGGCCATTAATCGAAGTTCCTGAGAGCAAAATACAGAAGGTTGTTAGAATGAGGACTATCAGAGATGAGAATAGCGAGAAACTTAATATCAAATTGGTTACCACAAAATATACAAAATAATGGAGTTCTGCTGCATTATAAGCAAAATAACAATGATCTAAGCAAGAAGGACATGTACAGTAGACAAACACAGGCTGCTAGAATCAAACATAGGACTCAATATGAGGAAGAAAATTCTGAGAATGTTTGTTTAGAGCACAGCATTGGTGCTGGTGTATTAAGGACTGTGGGAACATCGGAGAAAAGAGAATTGAAAAAAAAAACAGCAAGTTACAATTTTCGATTTATGTATAGCAAATGCACCAAAAAATAATAGAGGCAAGAGCCTTTAATAGGATGTGTCGGCCTTGAACGAGTGTTCGATAGCAAATAATGATACAAGACATTTTAAATTCTCACAAAAGTAGACTTAATGTCTGCTGTAAACAACTTCCAAGTCAAGTATCTGTACGCGAGTTGCTAAGCAGTTGTGTGGTTCAAAGAAACTATGTCTGTGTTTCCGTTTGATGGTAGCCTTATCTTTCGTTGTAAACCGCAAGAAATGTTTCCACTTTGAACATTGTGTCTAGCCACTAAATCACATCACTGAAACGATGTGGTTGACTCAGCAAAAACACTCGTCTTCCACCGACCGCCGTGGACAGGTCTCTTCGCTTGTTGCCAGACTTATTTCTTTTAAAGTTTAGACGCTTGTTTGTGATATTAAATACTCATTAGATTATAATCTCCAAATACTTATCTTTTTTTTAGGGTCATCAGTCTTCTGCTGGTTCGATGCGGCTCTTACGAATTCCTTTCATGCCAACCTCTTCATCTCATAGTAGCACTTCCACCCAACATCCTCAATTATTTGTTGAATATATTCCAGTCTGTCTTCCCTTACAGCCGTCAATCTTTGATGTCTTACATGTTCTACCACCTTCTCCCTTCTTCTTGTCAATGTTTTCCACATACTTCTTTCTTCTCTGGTTGTACAGAGAATCTCATTTCCTCTTTTATCAGTCCATCAAATTTGCAATATTCTTCTGCAGCACTATATCTCAAATGCATCCGTTCGTCTTCTTTTCCGGTTCTCGCGCAGCACAAGAGTAACTTCCATACGATTCTTCGGTCCAAACGTACATTCTTGGAAATGTCTTCCTCAAACTAAGACTGATAATTGATACTAGTAGATACGTCCTCGATTTTTCATCTGCATGAGTTATTTTACTTTCAAGGTTGCAGAATTTCTTCACTTCGTCTATTTCGAAGACCACACTTTTAATTTATCCACAAATCTCATTTCTGTTTCTCCTCATTACTTCCCTCTTTCTTCAGTTCGCAATAAATACGTTAGAATCATTAGAAATAAAATTCGTAGATAATTACTGGCTCCTCATACGTAGGGGATGGGGCACAGAGTGCAGAGTTTACACATACTCCTAATAAGGCTAACCTTTTTGTCAAACAGTTATCAGAACCAAACAGCATTAATGCAGGAGCTTCTGAGAATAGAATGTATAGAACGATATTTTTCTTGATTTATATCAATGACGTTACCAACACTGTTAGTTACAACGAAAAAAATTATCTTTGCTAATGACAGCGATATTATAGTCACTGTGAAAATAAGATAACTCCTTGCACAGAAAGCAGATGAAACCCTCAGTAAAGTTTGTACTTGGTCAATATGCAATAGTGTGAAATTGAACGTGACGAAATGAAACGCCATGAATTTCAGTTTGGTGAGGATAATGACACCGTTAAGAAATATAGATGGTATCTGTATGAACTGTGTAACATACACAAAATTTCTAAGACTGAATACTGATTCTTCGCGAACTGATGTGAACATACAATCACTACGTTTACAAGCGCCGTATCTTCCGCAAGACAAAAACCGAAATTGGGAAACCGTTTTTTGTTGTCATGTTTACATGTCAAGGCCTAAAGCGATTTGATAGCCCAGTTAAATATGGCGCCTGGGAAACAGCTGTTCCAGTTTTCGATTTAGTCAGCAACGTCGCTATTTTTCTTCAATTAAATATTACAAGTAGATTGCTTTGCTCAGTCTAATATTGCTACTTCTCCTTTGCTGCACAGAAAGTCAATCCGTCCAAATTAGTCGAAAATTTGTAAAAACAAGTCGTCATCTGACCAGCAAAGCATGTTTCAAAAGCGGTTGTGTGTTTACATGGGGCGAATATCAATTGTGGAAGCAGAAAACCGGCAGTTAGAAACGCATTTCCAGAATCGATTTTGGAGTGTTTACATGATCAGCCAGCAGTGGTATTGGGAAATCGGTTTACGAAAACCGGTTTTGGTAGACCCATGTAAAGATAACACAGTGAAAGTCACCTGCAAAGAGGATGTCATCAGCACATTATGCCCTCGGGGTCCGGTCATCAGTGTGTAACGGCCAATATCATTTAATGACGTACTACCCATGTCCACACTCAGTTCTTAGATATGGAACTTTTTTCTGAGAACCAAATGCACAAAATATGAACACAGTTGTCAAACTACAGAAAAGGGCCAAAAGAATAATAACTAAAAATAGTGATCGGAAAGGTCTGTTAAAACACTAGAGATTTTAACTACACCATGTGACTGTATTTACCAGTCAGTTCTCATCTAGACTCAAAATACATATACCAAAAAAAAAAAAAAAAAGGAATAAAGGCGATTAAGGTGATTACTCAGTGAAACTTATTTAAAAAGGGGATTAAAAAGTACTGTTTAAGCAATGTATTCTGTATGAAAAAAAAGTTATTTATGTTATAAGGAATAGGGTAAAAAACGTAAAAGAAGTACATAATAAAAATAACGATAATTGTAATAAAAATGTCAGTCGACATAACACTTGAATTCTGTGTTGTTTCCTTCCTCTCTTCCTTTTCTTGATAGCCTTTTTCCCAAGCTCTACCATGTACAATACTAATACCTATCTTCTTTTTGAGCTTAACATCTCACTCGCTATGAAGGGATCCTGACTCAGACTAGAACATGGCAAATCGCTGTACACAAACTGAAAACCAAGCATCTTAGCTGTGCTCCAGACATCAGTGGACATTGTGTCCAGTGTTACATTGTGAAATTATGTGTGTGTGTGTGTGTGTGTGTGTATGTGTGTGTGTGTGTGTGTGCGTGTGTGCTTTATCCACGGCTGCCGAGCTAGCACACGACGTTCGCTAAAATTTATGCGTCGGCATAAGTCATGATTTCTCGTGTTGTGTTTTCTCAGGATAACTGCAAAGACGGTCGTAACATTGGTGGTATAATTTTGTTAGTGTTTTATAATGACAACATACTGACGAGAAGAACGGAAATGACGATAGGACGTCTGTTAAGACATCAGGGAATAGCTAACATGGTACTGCATGGAGCTGGGTAAGAACTGTAGAGAAAGACGGAGATTGGGATATATTCAGCAAATAGTTGAGGACGTAGGTTGTAACTGCTACTCTGTGATGAAAAGGTTGGCACAGGACAGGAATTCGTGGCGGGCCGAATCAAGCCAGTCAGAAGAGTGATGACCCAAAAATTACGCTGAATAATCCCAATATGATTTGATTCTAAGATAAGCTTCTGGGCAGTTTTATTAGTAGGCTAGAGGTCCTGGCAGAGTTCACGCTGTGAGCGCTGGTCGTGAGTCTGCCCTGAGACATAGCGTGTAAAAGTGTTGCCCTTCTAATTGCAAGGTTCCAAATTCGAGTCCCAGTGCGGCCCTCTTTTTTAATCTACCACGGAGTTCCATATCAGTACCCAATGTGCTGAAGAATAAAATGTGCAGTCCCCAGCTCGTATTGTGTTTACTAGAATAGTGAGAAATAGTACTGGAAACCTTTACCAAGCCTAAGAAAGAGGCGTTGTCTTGCGTCCTAGCTATATACAAATGGTTCAAATGGCTCTGAGCACTATGGGACTCAACTGCTGAGGTCATAAGTCCCCTAGAACTTAGAACTACTTAAACGTAACTAACCTAAGGACAACACACATCCATGCCCGAGGCAGGATTCGAACCTGCGACCGTAGCGGTCGCGCGGTTCCAGACTGTAGCGCCAGAACCGCTCGGCCAAGCTATATACACCTATCAACATTTATACGAGTAGAACGAAAAGGAAAAGCAGCATTTCCTACTAGCGTTCCCTTGTGCATTCACATTTATTCTTATGAAGAGGTTAATCGGTCTCCAAAACAAGATCTTTTTACGAGGGATGTCCCTAAAATAAGGTTCGCAATTTTTTTCACAGTGTGAAGCATGTTTAACCTATTTTTCTACGTAGTAGCCAGTGAGATCTATACATTTTTGCATGCGGTGTACGAGCTTTTGAATGACCAGTCAAAAAAATCTGCCGCCAAGCTGCGCAGATACCTGAGAAGCGCTTCTTCGAGCTCTTCTCTGTCGCCTAAATGCGCTCCACCCAGGTGTTTCATCATGTCAGCTAAGTCCGGGCTGTAGGGTGGGTGTTTGACAATGCCCCATCCAAATTTTGCATTGAGCTCGTTGGTGGCTTTAGCGGTGTGCGGTCGAGCGTTATCCTGATGGAAACGCACCGCCTTGGACAGCATACATGGCGCAATTTTGAATTACATGGCGCAATTTTTGCAGTATCTCGCAGTACTCGACAGCGTTGATTGTTGTACCGGTTGGCAAGAACTCGCACAACAATGCCCCCTTCCTGTCCCAAAACACTGTTGCCATCGCCGGCCGTGGTGGCCAAGCGGTTCTGGGCGCTTCAGTCTGGAACCGCGCGACCGCTACAGTCGCAGGTTCGAATCCTGCCTCGGGCATGGATGTGTGTGATAACCTTAGGTTAGTTAGGTTTAAGTCGTTCTAAGTTCTAGGGGACTGATGACCTCAGATGTTAAGTCCCATAGTGTTCAGAGCCACTTTAGAACTGTTGCCATCACTTTGCAGACACTTTGCGTTTGTTTGAATTTTCGCGATCTCGGTTACTCTCGGTGCCTCCATTGTTTGGAGTGTTCTTTGGTTTCGGGAGTGCGGTGGAGCACTCAAGTCTCGTCTCCAGTGACGATGGAGTCGAGGTATTCCTCGCCATGAGTTCCGTGATCTTGAAGAAGTTCTTGGGCCGCTTCAATGCGTTGACGTTTGTGGTCTTCGGTCAACATTCTTTGCACCCACCTCGTGCAAACCTTAACATACCCTAAGTGCTCCGTCAAAATCTTGTCAATAGAGGTTTTGCTGACATCAGGGATCATTTCGGAGAGCTCACGAACCGTCACTCTTCCATCTGAAAGCACCGCTGCCTCCACTTTTGCGATTGTTTCGTCAGAAACACATGGCCGTCCGGAACGCTCCTCATCATGGACGTAAGTACGACCGTTCTTGAACTCTCTGCACAATTTGCGCACGTGTTGCAAGCTCATTTACTTGTCTCCATAGATTTCACATAGCTGGGAATGGAGTTTTGCAGGCGCAATGTTTTTTGCGGAAACGGATCATCGAGCGCAGCTCACACCTGGCGGCTGAAGCGAGGGGGAAATCCATCACGTACGGCTGCCAAGCCAAGACTGAGATCCGCAGGCAGGTCGCTAGGGGGGGGGGGGGATTTCGAGTGGGGGAACCAAAGTACACTACAGAATCGCAGGATCCACCGTAACAGCGCTTTTCAGGACTGTAGCGCCATGGGAACCTTATTTTATGGACAACCCTCGTACATACACTCTAAGAAAAAAAAAGACGCACCAGGAATGAATTATCCGAATGGGATGGAAACCCGTAGGCGTGATGTAAATGTCCAGAGAGACAAATGATTACAGTTTCAGATAATTTCGATGATTTATGGAAGAGAAAAAGCTTCACAAACTGAGCAAGTCAATAATGTGTTGATCCGCCTCTTGGTTGGCACTAATTGACACAGTTGTTGCGTGTCCCCCTGAGGGATATCGAACCAAATTCTGTCCGAACGGCGCATTCGATCGTAAAATCAGGAGCTGGAGGACCCTTTCCATAATGCTCCAACGTTCTAAAATGAGGAGAGATCCGGCGACCTTGCTGGCCAAGGTAGGTTTTGGGGAGGATGGGGACAAACACTGGAAATTCAAGGAAATTCAAACCGCTGTGCTGAAATGGTGCCGTGGAAGACAACCAAAGGAATTCTGCTATGAAAATAAATGACACGCCACATCATCACTCCTGGTTTTGGCGGAGGAGTCAAGATGGTAGCCTCCACTGTCTCCAGACACATCTTCGCTGGCCCTCCGGGTTCAGTTCGAAATGGGACTCACCACTGAAGATAATTCTACTCCAGTCAATGAGAATGTAGGCCAATTATGCCCGATACCACTGCAAACGTACTAGTTGGTGTGCAGAGGTCAATGGTAGTCGGCGCAAGAGGCACCGTGATCTCAGCCCCCTTTCTATGAGCTGCCTTTTAATGGTTCTTGTTGTAATCGATGATAACGATGAATCCGGGGATCCGGGTGCCTCTCTGACGATTGCTCAGTCCTCACTCTCTGCCGTCTCTCCAGGCCTACCACTTCGTTCTTGACGCTGTGTTGGACCCTGGTTCACCCACTGCTGTCAACATCATCGAACATCTGCGTACATTGCTCACGCGCCTGTCTGTGAGACACAGTTACTGTCTAATTGAGCACAAGTAATGAATTTCACAAAGACGGGGTATCGTGCGTAGTAATGTTACAAATTCATTCATTGGCTGCCAAAATTTGCAATTTCACATTTTCCGTCGATATCTGTATGAATAACAATTTGTGATCAATCTGAAAAAGAAAGGTTCAAATGGCTCTGAGCACTATGGGACTTAACATCGGAGGTCATCAGTCCTCTAGAACTTAGAACTTCTTAAACCTAAATAACCTAAGGACATCGCACACATCCATGCCCGAGGCAGGATTCGAACCTGCGACCGTAGCAGTCGCGCGGTTCCGGCTGAAGCGCCTAGAAACTCTCGGCCGCCGCGGCCGCCGACCAGTCTGCATAACTCCTTCGTGGTGCGTCGCTTTTTTTCTCTTATAGTGTATATCATTTAATTCCACATTTTGTCACCTGTTTGCTACTATGTTTCAGTATATCTTTCATTTCTAAATATCAGTTACACCCAAAATTCGCGATAACTTACATTTCTTTCCTCTTATTTTTGTAGGAGCTTTCCAGTTAGTATCTACTCTTTAATCAGTAACTTTTCGTTCCGAAAGCCATTACTTCCTTTTTTTCTTCTTATTGCCTACAGTCGACTTTCTAATTTAATACGCTTCTTCGTTAATTACGCGTCAACGTCTGACCCTAGCACAGCTTCCACTTTCTTTCTTTATTTTTTTTAAGAAAAGCATTTTTCGCATGCGCAAATTTCTCTTTGATGTCTTCCTTATTCTTAACATTTTGTGCAGTCTAAGGTTTTAGCTACGAGATTTCTCCCACTTCTTCCACTATTATATCTTAGTCAATTTTAGTGTGCTAAGTGCGTGAAGGAAAACATAATAAAGCTCAAATTTTTCAGATATAGGCTGAATATACACATCTTTGTTGCTTTATGTACAAAATTGCTACTTATTAGGGATGCGTGCGCTGAACTATGAGCTGGTCGCAAGAATTTTTGAAACCCTGAGGACCATTTTCAACAGGTCCAGATTTTTCTTAAGGATAAGTCAGACATGTAAGCTTTCTAAGGATTTTAGAGGCAGATAATTTGACTCAGTATAGAGACTTGTTATTCTTTTTATAATAGTCACTTTTGTTTATGTATTAGCTCATACCGGATAGCAATTTATTACTCGTAATAAAGAACACTTTCCTCGTTTCGGCCATTAGTCATTTTTTAAAATTAATAGAAATACGTACAAACTATCTTTTCATAGTAGTACCATTAGTACTACTTACAACATACATACCAACACCACTGGAACTAGTGTCACTGTGTACTTTGCATCTATTTTAGTGGCTCTGTGCCTATGTCTGTTAAAATAGAACCTTTATAGCATCACTTTGTCTGTCTGTTTGCCTGTATATCTGTCCGACTCTTAAGAACCCATTCTCTAAGGGACGGGTAGACACATCAAGTTCAGATTTGTGCCACATACGAAGGTCCCTTGAACGTGCAAAATTTTAAGCTTCTATCTCACTTCAATCAAATGTTACAGCTATTTATGTCACATGTTTCGATAGTCGAAAACTCACTCTTCAAAACCTAGTGGGCACTTGCCGTTGACCTAAATCATGAAATTCGACAAGAAACAACGATTCACAGTGCAAGAACAGTGAAAAATCAGAATTTTGTTAATCTGTTATTATATAACAAAAAATATCTTTTGCTATTTGAACATACGAACACTACTGCATGCAAACATAAAACGTACGTCGTAATCGTTTTTAGTAAGTAAATAAAAAAATTATTAAATCTTCTCTTTCTCCATCTATAAATGGAGACTCGCTCTCGCTTCTTTTGTACGTACGGGTCAGTCTGAAGAACATCGGAAAATCAAAACAATCTGCAAAACAATTTAGAAAAGATATCTGAATGGTGTGAAAAGTGGCACTGGACCCTAAATAACGAAAAGTGTGAGGTCATCCACATGAGTGCTAAAAGGAACTCGTTAAACTTCGGTTACACGATAAATCAATCCAATCTAAAAGCTGTAAATTCAACTAAATACCTAGGTATTACAATTACGAACAACTTAAATTGGAAGGAACACATAGAAAATGTTGCGGGGAAGGCTAACCAAAGACTACCTTTTATTGGCAGGACACTTAGAAAATGTAAGGAGGCTACCTACACTACGCTTGTCCGTCCTCTTTTAGGATACTGCTGCGTGGTGTGGGATCCTTACCAGTTAGGACTGAAGGAGTACATCGAAAAAGTTCAAATAAAGGCAACACGTTTTGTATTATCGCGAAATATGAGAGAGAGTGTCACAGAAATGATACAGGTTTTGGGCTGGACATCATTAAAAGAAAGGCGTTTTTCGTTGCGACGGAATCTTCTCGTGAAATTCCAATCGCCATCTTTCTCCTCTGAATGCGAAAATATTTTGTTGGCACCGACCTATATAGGGAGGAACGATCACCACGATAAAATAAGGGAAATCAGAGCTCGTACGGAAAGATATAGGTGTTCATTCTTTCCGCGAGCTATACGAGAATGGAATAATAGAGAAATGTGAAGGTGGTTCGATGAACCCTCTGCCAGGCTCTTGAATGTGATTTGCAGAGTATCCATGTAGATGTAGATATACTATAGGGATTTCGATACAGTCTTGAAATTCCTGGAACCAATATCTTGCTAGTATCGTTATCGATAACAGGCGAAAAGATTCTCGATTCCCAGGATGGATGAACTAAATAGATACATAATTAAGTTTCTACGGAACCGTTCGTGCGTGAGTCCTACTAGCACTTGGCCAATTCTTTTATTTTGATTTCGAAGATGCTACTGGCCGAAAGACGTCAAGTCTTCAAGCGTTACTGGCTAACTGTGGTCCAGACTAAACGGTTGCTACGTTCTATCATGATCGCGGACTTCTACTCCAATATCATGTTTTCCATTACGTCTTGCTCGGCCTATATATAATGTGCGAGCAGAAAATACCTATCCGTCTGCGTGAAATATTCCATTGTCCAGCGTCTCATTGGAATTACCCTTACGGCGCGAGACGGTGATTCATCGACCCGGTGTAATGGCCAGCGACCACTTGTAAATGGAACGGGTGGCGGGCAGTTCCCGGAGTCGGTTACGAACGACGAATCGATAGCCACGGTCAACAACCCCGGTGCCACTTACAAGTGCGGAGTCTTCCGCGGAGGTCCACGCGGAAAAATCCAATAGTCGGCAGCCAGTGCGGCTGACCCTTTCAGCTTAACAGCTGGCCACCAAAGAATGTTTGGAATATTCCACTAGCAACGAATGAGCCTAACGCGACAGCGAATTTCTTAAACCGTATAGTTTGAGAGCTAACTCAAAACCAGGTGTCAACAAGTCATCTGTGTGTCGGAGAAATTATCATGGAAATATGTGCTCTCCGAAGTCCTTCAGAGTTCAGCCTTGGTCCACTCCTCCTCTCATTGTATATCAATGATATTTCACTTTTGCTTCACTTCCTTGATAATTACCATTTGTGTGCTGAGAATATCTAGTGCTTAATTGCCAGCCCTAGGGTCATTTCTGCTAACATATCTTGGTTTACTATCACGAAGGATACAAAACCTGAGTCTTAGATTAAATCCTAAGAGGTTACAGGTCATCGCCATAACTCATCGAATCTTGGATAACCATCTCAGTTGGGGAGAATAAACCGTTGCAGCGAGCAGGAAATACCTCTCCTGCCCGAAACTGCCTGGAAATATTAAAACTGTGTGCCAGATCGAGTCTCGAACTCTGGACCTTTGTCTCACGCGGGCGACTGTTCTATCGAATGAGCTACCCCAGTACGCCTCTGGCCCCCTATCCACAGCTTTAAATCTACCATTATCTCGTCGCCTATCTTCCAAACTTCGCAGAAGCTCTCCTACGAACACTGCAGATTTAGTACTCCTGGAAGGAAGGATATAGCGGAGACATGGATTAGCCACAGCCTGGGGGATGTTTCCACAGTGAAATTTTCACTCTGCAGCTGAGTGTGCTCTAATATGAAACTGCCTGGCAAATTAAAACTGTTAGATGGAACGAGACTCGAACCCGGGACTTCTGCCTTCGTTGGCAAGTGCTCTACCGACTCAGCTACCCAAGCACGACTCACGCCCGCGTAAGCCAAAGGTCCCGAGTTCGAGTTCGTATTAGCGCACACTCGGCTACACAGTGAAAATTTCGTTTTGGATCTCTCCTGGCTGTTTGTAATCCAAAAATTTTGAAAAATATCTCCACCTCAATTTAAACAAAATCTGGTTTAGTTACTGGTCCTACCAAATATTTACTAATGTGATGTAATTCATCACACATACGGAGCGAAAAGTTCAAATGTAATTCAACGTCCATAATTGTGTCTGGAATTGCTTTATAGCATATATCAGTACTCAAGATGAACGTTTTGAGCGCTTTGTATGACAGTCATAATAATACACAAACGAATTGTATCTGAGTTACATGTTTGCCTACATTTGGTATAGTTGGACAGAACTTTCGGGACCTGTTCTCTTGACGATGAGACAGTGGCGTACGGCGCAGTTATCTCGTTACCATACGATCCAGGTGCACATATTATCTTTCGTTTTTATCACAGAAGGTTCTTTCCAGTGATGCCGAGAAAAGTATGTTGTTTCATTAAGAAGGTGATGTGATACGGCGACTATAAACGTTAAAAATTAGTTGCGTTTGCCAGACAATTCGCCACATTGGACACTTTATCTTATCGAAAGCCACGCCTCTATAAATTAGTCCGTTTGGATAGGTTTTTTATGGCGTGTCTTAACTACCAGACCATGAATGTAGAATATAGAAGGTAGAATAACTGCTAAGCTTGTGTAAATAATTAGGTCAAATATGTTTCGCTAAAAAAAGTTGAAAAAGACTATCACCGTAAGTCGCTCACACTCATCGACTTCCATTTTTCCATTCTTTCGGCCCAACTCACTGTCATTATCTCTTTGTGTCTCACAGCCTAATCTCCTTTTTTCTGTCCTACTAGTATTGCGTCCTCTCAGTGTCACTGTCTCCCTCTTGTTCTCTCTTGCTGCTACTATTTCATTCCTTCCTTCCCACTCCTCTCTCTTCCTCCTTGTCAATGTCACAGACTATCTCTCATTATCACTTCCACTTTCTCCCTCTCTTTATTTCGCCCCCATTGGTAGTTCCACTCTTCTCCTAGCACTCTTCTATCAATTTTCAACTATGCTCCACTGCCACTGTGTCCGTCTCTTTCTGTGACACTGCCATTGTCTCCTTTGCACCTTCTGTGCAACGACTGTCTATTATTTTCCGTCTCTTTCTTACTGCCGCTGTTCCATGGCTCGTAGCATAAAAAACACAAATATACCCGCATAAAAAACACAAATATACCCGCATGCCCAAATTTGAAAAGGGCTAAGGAAGGTAAAATGACGCAACTGGTACCTCACTTTTCAGTCAGTCTTTCAAATAGGAGCCTTTTCGTGCTCCTATAGGATCATTTTCCGGTTGGTTCTCGTCTTTTCCCTGCCACAACAGAAGATGCTATTCGTATCAAAACAACTTAAAGGTTCAGTAAATTTTTCAGAATTTACTTTCGTGAAACTGAAATAATGCTGAACTCAAATTTACATTTCAGACCGAATTTCACGCACATCAAAAAAAGGTTTTCCATCACCTCGGTTCCAAGAGTTCCGGACCTGTACAGAAAATTGGAGTAGAGATCAACATAAACATCATTTTCGCCCTTTTTATTGCTCATGAAAATCACACATTGCATGTTGTACTACCATACAAAGAGACTTTAAGAGGTGGTGGTCCAGATTGCTGCACACACCGGTACACCCAATACCGACGAGCACGTCCTCTTGCATTGATGCATGCCTGTATTCGTCGTGGCATACTATCCACAAGTTTGTCAAGGCTCTGTTGGTCCAGATTGTCATACTCCTCAACGCCGATTCGGCGTAGATCCCTCAGAGTGGTTGGTGGGTCACCTCGTCCATATGCAGTGCTTTTCAGTCCATCCCAGGCATGTTCGATAGGGTTCATGTCTGGAGAACATGCTGGCCACTCTAGTCGAGCGATGTCGTTATCCCGAAGGAAATCATTCACAAGATGTGCACGATGGGGCCGCGAATTGTCGTCTATGAAGACGAATGCCTCGCCACTATGCTGCCGATATGGTTTCACTGTCGGTCGGAAGATGGCACTGACGTATCGCACAGCTGTTACGGCGCCTCCCATGACCACCAGCGGCGCACTTCGTCCCCACATAATGCCCCCCCCCCCCCCAAATAGCAGGGAACCTCCACCTTGCTGCACTCGCTGGACAGTGTGTCTAAGGCGTTCCGCCTGACTGGGTTGCCTCCAAACACGTCTCCGATTATTGTCTGGTTGAAGGCATATGGGACATTGGTGAAAAGAAAGTCGATGCCAATCCTGAGCGGTCTATTTGGCATGTTGCTGGGCCCATCTGTACCATGCTGCATGCTGTCGTGATTGCAAATATGGACGTCGGGGATGAAGTTGTGCATCATGCAGCCTATTGCGCACAGTTTCAGTCTTAACACGACGTCCTGTGGCTGCACGAAAAGTATTATTCAACACGGTCGCGTTGCTGTCAGGATTCCTCCGAGCCGTAATCCGTAGGTAGCGGTCGGTCATCCATTGCAGTAGTAGCCCTTGGACGGGCTGAGCGAGGCATGTCATCGATAGTTCCTGTCTCCTTGTATCTCCTCCATGTCCGAACAACATCGCTTTGGTCGACTCCGAGAAGTCTGGACGCTTCCGTTTTTTGAGAGCCCTTCCTGGCACAAAGTAACAATGCGGACACGATCGAATCGCGGTATTGACCGTCTAGGCATGGTTGAACTACAGACAACACGAGCCGTGTACCTCCTTCCAGGTGGAATGACTGGAACTGATCGGCTGTCGGACCCACTCCGTCTAATAGGCGCTGCTCATGCGTGGTTGTTTACATCTTTGGGCGGGTTCAGTGACATCTCTGAATAGTCAAAGGGACTGTGCCTGTGGTACAATGTCGACAGTCAAGGTCTATCTTCAGGATTTCTGGGAACCGGGGTGATGCAAAACTTACTTTGATGTGTGTACATGATCAAAAATCACTACAACATGGGGTTCCCAGAACCATTCTGATGATGACGAAGAAGCTTAATAGCATATTTCTCTGTGCTACGTCACTTTATAAACTACGTTTTCGCCTCAGACCGGAATATACGTGCGTATTTTACTGGTACAAGTAGAGTAGATTTGAACACCTGTATTTCGGAAATGGTTAAAGATACCAAGATAATTTTCAAGATCTTTCGAGATCGTGATCCTGGGAATATATCGTGTTGTGGATTGGCAAGACAGCCAATCCTCTAGGAGGAAGCCGAAAGGCACGCGTTTAAGCTCACGCAGTCTGGCGTGAGGTCTGGAACAGGACACGGAAATGAAAATAGCCAAAAACGTACGTAGCTGCTGGAATACTTAACTTTAATCCATCGCTCTTGACGGTACATGTTTTACAGCATCAGTAGTAACTAGTAATGGCGCCTTGCTAGGTCGTAGCAAATGACGTAGCTGAATGCTATGCTAACTATCGTCTCGGCAAATGAGAACGTAATTTGTCAGTGAACCATCGCTAGCAAAGTCGGCTGTACAACTGGGGCGAGTGCTAGGAAGTCTCTCTAGACCTGCCGTGTGGCGGCGCTCGGTCTGCGATGACTGATAGTGGCGACACGCGGGTCTGACGTATACTAACGGACCGCGGCCGATTTAAAGGCTACCACCTAGCAAGTGTGGTGTCTGGCGGTGACACCACATATCGTAAAAGTTTCGCCTATCTGCTGTGCCTAGCCGTCTTTGAATGCATGGCCGTGTCTTTGGGATGTTTGTCGATAACGGATAAATATTTTTGAAAACATGAAGATGGCACCTCTAGATAAATGGCTAGAGAATATGCCGCTTAAATTTGAGCAGTTTGTTGCCGTTAGGTATTTAGATATCCGCTGCTAACGGCGAAAAAATGGTAAAAAAAGCATTTTTGGGAATCTCCCATGAACTAAGTGCCTCCATAAGCCCTTTTAGGCTCACAGTAGACGACATTTAACGCAAAAATAACAAACCGATTTGCACCTTTTGCCTAAGCTGATGGAAGTGTGTAGTACTCAAACTCTGACCCCGTACTGTAGGATATTTGCAGTGCGATGGACGATCCTTGTGTTGCGTATAAAAATTGTTCATAGCCTAAGACCTCTCCGAAACACTTGACCTACCTTTCTATCACGAATATAACGCGAGGTATGAGCCCCAGAAAAATCCCGTTTTTATTCGCGGCGTTTTGGAACTTATTGGTAGTGCTTACTGTCGCAAGTGAACCGATGTCCACAAAGTAACCATGGCTAAACTTGTTAATGAAGCAGAATGGCTGGAAATAGTAGCAATACGATGAATAAAATGCTCAAGTCGTCCAAGAGAAGCGCTAGTTAATAATTTGGCCTTTCGCAAAGCTACTGTTTGGACATGTCCCTTCGTGAAGTGTGATACTGGAAGCGTTTCAGATTTTACGACTGACTTACTGATTATATGAATGCATCGTGCCTGTTCTTTCGGACTGATTTGCCTCGATGGGTGACGAATCCACCTTTTTCATTGCGGATGCACAATTACGTCTAACCTGCGGGAATCTCGAAGTAGCGTGCATGGAGAATGTGACCATGGACTGCAGATAGATGGCACTCGGTGAGAGTGTGGGTCGACCGAGAGGCATGCTGAGATATTCCATGCAGGTGCGCTAAGTGTTTCGTCCAGATGGCGCAGTTTGAAGTCAGCTGCCTAGTAAGCAGGAGATCCCGGGTTTGAGTCCCGGTCCGCCACACATTTTCGCTAGTCGCCGCTGATCCCGCGTAATATCCCTGTACAGCTGGCGTCGCCGGCCGCGGTGGTCGTGCGGTTCTGGCGTTGCAGTCCGGAACCGCGGGACTGCTACGGTCGCAGGTTCGAATCCTGCCTCGGGCATGGATGTGTGTGATGTCCTTAGGTTAGTTAGGTTTAAGTAGTTCTACGTTCTAGGCGACTGATGACCTAAGATGTTAAGTCCCATAGTGCTCAGAGCCATTTGAACCATTTTGAACAGCTGGCGTCAATAATCCCTTTCTTTTCCTTTTCTTCCTTCCCCTCCACCTTCAGTTTGTCTGTCGTCCTCTAAAGGAACCGCCTTCGCCCACAAAGCGTCTGCAGCAACACAGCACAGTACCCCTTCAGCTGGTACGAGAGCATCAGCTTAATGGCAGATGGGAAGGGTGCCATTAGGAGTATAACCCTCGGTAATCCGATTACTGCATCTAGGTGTATGCCGGCTCTCGTGCAGAGGTCCATTGATTGGCTCCGAAGCTGTAATAAATGGTGTTCTCACCAGTGTAGACCCAAGCCGCATATTACCTGGGAATAACAATCTAAATGCTGTGTTGCCAAAGGTATTGATAAAAACAGACACCGAAAACTATTTTGTCCTTGATTGTTAGACATCCCAGTTAAGAATTATGACGCTGAGAAAGAAAGACTGCAATGAGATACCATTTCGACCAATAAAGGATTTATTTTGCAGATGAGCTGCCAACTTTGTCTTGAGACGACAGCACATTTTTTTTTTTTGTCGAAAATACATATTGCTTCTTTTGTACTAGACGGCGTTTAGTACGAAACAGACATGAAGCTTGTGAAGTCATACGTACGGAAATAGTGCCTTTCCTCAAATAATGGCAAGTACGGGAAACCTTATGCACACTATGTTCTTTTACGAGGCGGAAGGGGGGTAATACGGCACTCGGATGGCGAGCAGGTCTAAGCCGTATTTGAATGACGTCTCAGAGGTCTTCTGTAACAATAATTTTTATCACTTTGTTCAGTTTCCACAACATCCACTTTCAGACATATGTATTTCATTTTCCCATTAAAACTGGTCAATTTAACAGAAATGACAATGAAAGCAACAGTGTGTAAAGTAAGAATACAGCAAGAACTGTCTGGTGAATTCCAAGTACGGAGGGAGCTACGAAAGGGAGATATGATCTCTACAATGCTATTTAATTTAGTTTCAGAAAAGGTGATGCGGCAAATGCCGATAAACCCAGGAGGAACAATATTTAATCGACAAGTTCAAGTGGTAGCATATGCGGATGACGTAGCATTAATGGCAAGAAATGTAAAGGCACTAAAGGGGAACTACGATGCGTTAGAGGTAAGTTTAGAAGTAAACATAAACACAACAAAGTATATGGTGAAGGGGGAGCCCAATATAAACAGACAAAAAATTTCAATAGTAATGAATGGGAAAGAATATGAAAGAGTGAAAGCATTTAAATATTTAGGTTCTGTAATAACGGATGACAATAAAGTAGCAGTAGAAGTTCAAGAAATGGTAGCGAGTGGAAATCGTTGCCATTTTGCCTTGCAGAATGTATTTAATTCCAGGAATAAATGATGAGTAACTGACAACCTCAGCTGCCGACAGGTATTGTTGTTATACCTCGATGTGGACAGCTGAAAATGTGTGCCCCGACCGGGACTCGAACCCGGGATCTCCTGCTTACAGGGCAGACGCTCTATCCATCTGAGCCACCGAGGACACAGATGAATAGCGCGACTGCAGGGACTTATCCCTTGCACGCCTCCCGTGAGACTCACATTCCCAACTGTCCACAATTCTACATATGTATTGTACCTTATAGACATTTGCCCATCCACTCATTACTCGCGCACGCGTTGGCGATTCCCGTAAGAGTTTGGGCAACCTGTGCGCATTCGCACAGACAAAGGTCAATGGCTGGGTAGCCTTTATCTATATATACGAAGACACGGGAGGCGTGCAAGGGATAAGTCCCTGCAGTCGCGCTGTTCATCTGTGTCCTCGGTGGCTCAGATGGATAGAGCGTCTGCCATGTAAGCAGGAGATCCCGGGTTCGAGTCCCGGTCGGGGCACACATTTTCAGCTGTCCACATCGAGGTATAACAACAACACCTGTCGGCAGCTGAGGTTGTCAGTTACTCATCATTTATTTCAGAGAAAAGCTGCACGGTCATCAACAGTATCTGTTCTTTCGAGAACAAGTTACTGTCTTCGTATATAATTCCAGGAATGTTAGCAGGAATACCAAAATCAAAATATACACGACCATATTAAGACGTATAGGAATATATGGATCAGAAGGCTGGGTATTGACATTAAGGGAGGAGAACTGCTTATTGAGATGGGAAAGAAAGATACGGAGAAGGATTTTTGGAGCAGTGAGAGCGGAAGATGGTTGGAGAGTAAGGACAGATGTAGAACTACAAACACTTTTTGGACAGATGGATATTGTTGTTAAAATTAAGCAGGGAAGAATAAGATGGGCAGGACATATACAGAGAATACCAGAAACTCGGAGTGTCAAGAAATTTTTCATAGGATAACCTGATGGGAGAAGGAGAAGAGGTAGACCCAGGAAAAGGTGGCTGGACGATATGGAAGAAGATCTAAAGGCGATGGGAATAAGATATTGGAGAAGGAAGGCGACGGATGGAGAAGAATGGAGGCAGGTGATACAGGAGGCCAAAGTTCTTCAAGGACTTAGAGCCAAACAAGAAGAAGAAGTATTTCGTTTTCGGTTGCAGAGCAAGTGTTTTTCAGCTCGTAGGGTTCCACGACCAGTGTCGTTTTGGATAAAATAATTTTTGGTACTGGGCCGCGACACTGTAAACAACAAAAACAACTAAACTGCCAACGTTTCGACGCTCCAGAAGAGGACCGCAGTAAGTCGATCGCAATGTCAGTAATTTAGTTATTTGTGTAGTTTACAGTGACGCGGCCTATACCCAAAATTATTTTATCTAAAATGTTTTTCAATTTATTACATAGGACAATAGCGAAGCTGATATTTTGCTAATGAATATCAGACTTCACAAATATACTCTTGATATTCTGCCTGCTGCGCTTCTCCAATAACAACCTAATGTTATTCAGATGCTCTTAATGCACGCTTGTTGTGCAAGTGATGATGCATACCGGCTTAAATATGACGTGTCTTCGGTCGATAACCAACGTAATATAACTGATACATCAATTAGTCTCGATAAGTTTCGCTATTGTTCACAGTTAATCACTTTCAAACCAGACTGCTGCTCCAAAACCATTAATGAAACAAACTGTGTTAGAACATAGCTGTGGTGGGACTTAATAAAAGTGCAACTTTTCAGTTTTCTTGTCGTTTTTATAGTGTTCAGTCCTAGAAATGGTTTCAAACAGCTTACCACGACACTCAACCCTATGCAAAACCCTTTTTTAGCTGCAACCTATATCCATCTGAAGCTGCTGCCTCTAGTGAGGCCAACGTCTTTCCACAACTTTTACTCCTCTCACTTCCATTCAGTTCCAGTCTGACGATACCTTGAGGCCTCAGGATATGTCCTGTCAACTGTTCCCTTCATTTATCCAAGTTGTACCACAAATTTCGCTTTTCATCAAACCGGAGCGGGATTACTTATTCGATCTACCCTTCAAATTTTCTGCTTCCTTCTGTAGCAACACATTATGCATAGGTTGCTGTAATAAGTAAGCTAAAATCAACTAAATTAGTAATGCTTCATCAGCATAACATTTTTCAGGTGACGTTGTTATGCACTTCAGCACAACTTTACTTGTTGAAAAGTTAGAGAATTGGCTACAGCACTGTAATTGCCTGAGTCTGGGATGTGAGTCGCGTTTGGATGCGTCGGTAAGTAACATTGCTAGTAAGGACACGATTCCAGATTTGACCACTGGACACGCAGTTTTAATTATCTCCTTCCACGGATTAGACCTTATAGTCAGACGCAAGCCCTAGGGCATCTCAGACATCCTCTATGGGATTCAAATCTTAAGAGGGCCCGCATCTCGTGGTCGTGCGGTAGCGTTCTCGCTTCCCACGCCAGGGTTCCCGGGTTCGATTCCCGGCGGGGTCAGGGATTTTCTCTGCCTCGTGATAGCTGGGTGTTGTGTGCTGTCCTTAGGTTAGTTAGGTTTAAGTAGTTCTAAGTTCTAGGGGACTTATGACCACAGCAGTTGAGTCCCATAGTGCTCAGAGCCATTTGAAATCTTAAGAGCGACCAGGCCACGCCATGTGTGCATTGTCTTCCGTTTCCAAGAAAACGTCAACAACCCGTGCTGTATCAGGTCGAGCATTATCGTCCATCAATACGAAGTCTCGGCTCACAGTACCTGGCAGCTACCGCAGATGAGGTCCCAGAATATCGTCATAGCAGTTAAACCTTGCCGATCCACCCGTACAATTTCGTGAAGTAGGGCTCGAGTGGCAAATATAATCCCTGCCCACACCATTAGGGATCCACCTCGATATCGGTCTCTTTCTACAATGCTTGGGTTCCGGAATCGCGTTCCACATTCCCTCCAGGTGCGAATCCATCGAGAATCACTCTCCAGACTAAATCTAGACTCATCTGTGAAAACAACATCGGCTCACTCTTCGACCGACCAGGTGGCATGTTGATAACTCCAATCTAGACGTTCCCTTTTGTGAAGACATGCCAGAGGTAAACAGACAGCAATAAAGGCCACTCTACTGAAGCCTTCTGTACACCGTTTGCCTCGATACAACACGTCCAGTGGATGCTGCGAGCTCACTTGTCAGTTGCTGTGGAGTACTAAGGCGGTACTGTCGTGCCCTAACAGCCAAATAACGGTCCTCTCTTCTGAAGTCACACGTGGTCGGCTCTGCCCTGGTCTTCGGAATACAGTTTCGGTCTCTGTACAGACCGAGAAACAACATAATGATTCACACTAAGCCAACGGGAAACATCAGTTTGCAACTGTCCTGCTTCCTTTGTTTCTCTGGCTCTCCACCGCAGAGAGTCTGCTAGGCATCTCTCCCTGCCATACTGCACCGTCTGCAACACTGCACACAGCGACTGTGACTGTGGGGCTACCCAGCAAACACTACCTCGTTTCATAGGTGCCATGACGTCATTGTTGGAATGGTTGTCCATTGACCGGAGTGACATCTTCCAGAAGAAGATCGCATGGACTTCTGGTTGACAATTTGTATGATTATATCGTGAACTAGACACAGGACGGGAAAATAGCGGCTTGTTGTTTTAATTTTGGACACCAGTGTATTTTCTGTCAATTTATCAACATGATACTTACATTTCATTCAATTCTCTTCTATCTTGTCATTAAATGAAAAGATTTTTAAATCTGATTTTATAGTTTCATTCCTTTTTTATCCATTTTATTACAGCCCCTTACATATCTCCTGAACTTCATCTCTGCTGCGTCTATACGTGGTTCTCCTTCTTTTGTTACTGTCCATGATTTGGATCCATATACAGGAGTAGCTACAGCCATAACTTAATAGAATTTCAGTTGTGTTTCCTTTCTTTTTTTTTTCTACCAGGAATTCTTCCAATTCTTCCGCAGATACCTTGATATTTATCAAACTTCTTCTCAATGTCTTTGTCACAGTTCAAACTAGCCTCACATCCTAGATAACTGAAGTGGGATACTTATTCTAAAATTTTCTCATTTATTATTATTTTCGATCTGACCTGATTCTTTCATTTGAAATCCATATTTGCAGATATAGTTAAGTTGAAACACATCGCGTTTTGGCTTAATCTATGTATTGTTCCTTGTTAATTATCTTCTGTTTCCAGTGTAATTATTCAGTCAGTAGCATATATCAGAGTATTGAATGGTATGCTAGATTCTGTGAAATCTAAATGTATTTCATCTTTCCTCTTCATAACTAGATTGTCGACATATAAATTAAACAAAGTGAAGGATAGATTGTAACCTTCAAACAACTTACGAGGATTCAGCTGGGTAATATTTACAGCAACCGGCGGGAGTACACCCCGCCGCTTTTAAGGCACAAACTGTAACGGACAGGCGATGTACAGCCAAATATAAAACCTTGGTTCTTGGACTAATTTCGGAAATATAACACACACACACACACACACACACACACACACACACACACACACACTGAACACTAGTGCCACCAAAGATAACCAAAGTCAGAGCTATCGATAGTGAAAGACTACAAACTAGCAAGTGAGGTAACAATGACTCTGTCCCTCGCTTTTTTGACAGGGGAGATAGCAGGATTCCAAGCAGAGTTTAAACTAGAACCTCCATCCCTGTTCATAAGGTAGCTCGCTAATTTAATCTGAACAGTCTCCTTAATAACACTGTCCCAATAGCTGGACGTGCATGCCAATATCTCGGTCCTGTTATATAACATAGGATGACGAGGATCCAAACGCTTGCCAGTTCGTAGTCTTTCACTACGGATACCTCTGACTTTGATCATCTTTTGTGGCACTAGTGTTCGGTGTGTGTGTTATCTTTCCCGAATTACTCCAAGAACCGAGGTTTCAAATTTGCCTGAACATCGCCTGTCCGTAGCAGCTTGTGGTTTGAAAATGGCGGGGTGTATTCCCGCTGTAAATATTACCTGACTGAATTCCAGTATGTTGTTTGAAAACTGTATACGCCAAGAGAAACTGAGGTTTCAGATTGCAACCTTGTCGAACACCTTGATTAATTAAAATTTTATCTAAAATTTTCGAAACTGAACTTGCAACTATTTTTGTATTTACATGTAGATTCTTTATGGGATTAGTAAGGCGTTTGAGAAAATATGTCATTTACAACAATTCCCACAAAAGGGGTCGTTTTCCTTATCAAGGGCTTTCTCATAATCAATAAATGCTAAACACGTTTCTAAGCCGATATAAAATTTATGGAAAAATTCTTAATCAACGGTTACAAATTATCGTTGATGCAATAATCTCAGAAAAATAATCAGGCTTCAGAAAAAGATATTCGCTTAATGATAATGTATTTGTAATAAAACAAATTATACAATTTTAATTTGTGAGGAGTTCTTAAAACCGTGCGCACTCCGCTGCAGAAATCAGTGCAACACTTCTTCAAATTACGCTTTCCATATCAAAATTCTTATCGCGAGTATTGTATTTGGACGCAATAACTAAGTAGATTCATTTCTTTCTTCCATGAAAGTGGAATGTGCGGAGACCTCAGATGATCACCATTGACGAAAGATAATTTTTTCCGTTTCCTGTAGTTACAGGAGTATTACACTGCTTGACAATTGCTAAGGAACAACTAACAATTGTTAAGGAACAACTGCCAGTTGCTAAGAAACCACTGAAAAATGCTAAAGAACAACCGCCAAATGAAAGTAAAACTAAATTTAGAGGGAGGAACGCGTTTTTAACCGCAACGAAGCCTGTGCATGAACGCTGTATATGCATCCAACTGTTCATGCAATACAGTGTTTGACGAAGGTTGTTGGGGAAACGACTGGTGCAACATTTCGTATGATACGGCAACATGTCTGCAAGACAGTATTTCAGTGCTTACGATCGTGGACGAGCAGCTGGACAGCTCAAAGCCAGTCGAAAGTGTCACGACTGTGGCCACAATAACGGCTGTGTCGAAAAGTGTCATCTTGCCATTAAACAGGTCACTGAAGGCGGAAATGCTGAGCGAAATAATTCCGGTCGTCGTAGACGGACCACCATACTGCAAAAGAATCGGAACGTACGTCCAGTGGTCAAAAGGAACAGACATCCCACTCCTAAACAGATCGCTGCAGACCTTGCAACCACTACCGGTGCGCATGTCTCTGCCAGAACCATTCAGATGCGATTAAATGACGCTGGTTTGTATGCTCGGAAGCCTGCTAAATGCATCCCACTTCAACCACGCACTCGTCGATAAAGAGTTCGTTGGAGCAGGTAGCAAGCTTTTGAATACATTATGGGCACAACAGTGATCAATGTTTTACTAATAATTACTATTAAAAACAGTCTTGATCACAATTTATTTTACTAGGTGACCGGTTTCAACCACTACTGTGGTCATCTTCAGACCATTGAGTAGGAGCCTCTATGTGTTGAAGAATCACTACTGATTCTTCAACACATAGAGGCTCCTACTCAATGGTCTGAAGATGACCACAGTAGTGGTTGAAACCGGTCACCTAGTAAAATAAATTGTGATCAAGACTGTTTTTTAATAGTAATTATTAGGTAGCAAGCTGGTTGGGGTGAGCAACAATGGACCAGAGTATATTTGTCGACGTATTCTGCTTCACTGTGGCAAGCGATTCTGGCCACCAGTTAGTGTATAAGGGGAGAGGGTAATACGTTACACACCACAGAATGTTCATGAATGTCATCGATTTGGCCCAGGCGCTGTGGTGTGGGCAAGCATTATGCGCAATGGCCGAAAACAACTGCATATCTGTGTGCGAAGTACTGTTACAGCACAACGATGTTACATGGAGATTATTCTGGATCATGTTCGTCTCTTTAGCGGTGCTTTAGGTCCCTACTTTCTGTGACTGGACGACAGTTTTCACCCACACAGAACCACTGAGTTGTCGGAAACACTGGGAAGTTAAGATATCGAACACATGGAATGGGCATGCGTATTCCCAGCTCACAGCTCCTACCGGCGGTGGTGGCCGAGCGGTTCTAGGCACTTCAGTCCGGAACCGCGCTACTGCTACGGTGGCGGGTTCGAATCCTGTCTCGGACATGGTTGTGTGTGATATCCTTAGGTTTGTTAGGTTTAAGTAGTTCTAAGTCTAGGGGACTGATGACCTCAGATGTTAAGTCCCATAGTGTTTACAAGGGAACCTCCCCATCGCATCCCCCTCAGATTTAGTTATAAGTTGGCACAGTGGATAGGCCTTGAAAAACTGAACACAGATGAATCACGAAAACAGGAAGAAGTTGTGTGGAACCATGAAAAAAATAAGCAAAATATACAAACTGAGTAAGTCCATCCGCAAGATAGGCAATGTGTAAGGGATCGGTGATCCCACGAACATAGATGCTAGTATCCGACGCCCAGGTCGATAGTAAACAGGAGTCGATTGTCGTGCGCTGCAGGAGGCAGTGAGACGAGTGTCGAGTGCGTAGTAGTACTGGAGAGCGAGCGGTGGTGTTGGAGAGACGGGCAAGAATTGTGGTCGAGTGAGTGGTAAACGGTTAAAATTCACCGGAGTATGACGAGTGAGCACGTCCCCCTCATCGTCGTGGGGTTGACCCTCACTAATACCGACTCGCGAGTGATATGAAACAGGAAGTGACAAGTGCCGAATTACGTGTTTCGCATCAACCGCGTCGGCCAGCAACAACCATGGGTTGCAGTGAGGATTGTTGTGAATGTTAACCATCAGCATTGCGTGTGACGAAGTACTAAAAATCAGCAACCAATAAGAGATATAACCACAATTAGATGTGTAAGGCGAAGGTAGCAACTGCCTCAGAATTTGTGTGTTAGTAGAAAATATATATATCAGTTTGTACAACGCTACCTTTGTGGTCCTTGATAACAGACAAACTTTCAATCGTTCCACTGTTCATCTCAAAACAGCCGCACTCGGTTGAAATACCCCCGAAGCCACAGCAGAAAAACCGATAGCCTTTCATCCATGCAGCACACGGTCATATAATCATAATAATTAACTGTTTGGCGGCTTCCATAAATTACACAAAATCCAGTAAAGGAATTTTAAACGGGTGTGTTTTAAATGTCAACCGTTGTGTGAGCTCAGGAGCGCAGTGGTCCCGTGGTTAGCGGGAGCAGCTGCGGAGCAAGAGGTCCGTGCTTCGAGTCTTCCCTCGAGTGAAAAGTTTTATTTATGTAATCTAATTTGTGATTATCACATCCACAAGAAAACCTGAATCGGGCAAGTTTAAAGAATCTTTTTAGCCATTCGCCAAGAGTACGAGTTAGGTGGGTCGATATCATATTCCTGTCATGTGACGCACATGCTGTTACCACTGTCGTATAGAATATATAAGACGTGTTTTCCTGTGGAGGAATCGGTTGACCTATGACCTTTGCGACAAATGTTTTCGGTTCCCTTTGGAAAGGCACGTCCTTTCGTCTACTAATCGCACGGTTTTGCGGTGCGGTTGCAAAACACCAACACTAAACTTTTTACAGTGAACAGAGACGTCAATGAACGAACGGACAGATCATAACTTTGCGAAAATAAAGAAAGACTTCACCAAGGCCCTCTCGTTCAGCAGCTGCTCACGCTAACCACGGGACCACGGTGCTCCTGAGCTAACAGTCTCCTTGATGTTGCCTATCTTGCGCATGGACTACTCAGTTTGTATATTTTGCTTATTTTTTCATAGTTTCACACAACTTCTTCCTTTTTTCTCGATTGATCTGTGTTCAGTTTTTCAAGGCCTGTCCACTGTACCAACTTATAACTAAATCTGAGGGGGATGCGATTGTGAGGTTCCCTTGTTAGAGCCATTTGAACCATTCCCAGCTCCTAAAGTCTATAGAGCGTTTCTAGAATGCTCTTGGCGGAAGTTTTCCTCGACGATTACACCCTCCCCGAAGCGTGCAAGAACTGAAAACCGCCTTGAGGGGCGCGTGGGACGAAATCCCCCAAAGGACTCCTCAACATCCAGCATGAAAAACAGGTTCAAAATATGCGTTAATGCCTGACTAGGGCACATTCCTTATTGAGAGTCCGATATCGACCTTTACTTTGGGCTCTAACCTGTTTCAAATATGAACGTTATTTATATTTGTTATCTTTGTTTCCCACGTGGTGAAATCTGTACCACTTTTTGTTATAAATATACCATTACAGCTCTATTACGCATGTACTGTGTTTCATGTCGTCCATCACTGCCTGTGATTATTAATATCGAACAGTGTCTCTGTTCCTTAGCAACTGCCAAGCAGAATACACACGATCGATGTCGAAGCTAGATAGCTGCGTATTTACGCGACTAGTTACGACGCATGAATCAATCGAGATCAGCAAAAACTTTTCTTCCCTCATAGAAACCTCGTTGTGAACACTTTTGATTTGTATGTATTAACTTGAAAAACGATATAACTATTAAGTTGCTGGACAAATTGCAGACAAATGGTTTCTATTGGGTTGATGAGATAATATATCCTAAAAGTTGGTTTTCATCGGCTACATAATTTCGTATGTTTCTGGCACGGAGAAGAGTCACGATTCAATTCGACATTCGAACTACAGTTCACATTCTCTCTAAAGCTGCAAAATATAATAACCTGAATTTCCCAAAACTGTTATGCAAGTAGCAAGTAGACATAATCATTAGGTATAGACCCATGCCCGTACTAAAAAGTTTGAAGGCGTCTTAATAAGTAATTCTTCTCAAGATTTCGCAGCAAAGCAGCTCTCCCATGCCTGAAACATCAGCGAATCCCGTAGCTAGAGGCCGCGGCGCCATATCACACCAGGGCATCGATTACTCATCAAGCCAAGCAAGCAACTCTCTAATTACGTGGGTGTTGACGAGGCATTACACACTGGCCTAACCCTAGCACCTCCCAGCCAACAACCAGAGCTCTGGAAATGGCCATCAGGCAATAATGCACGAGCCGAGAGGTCGCATATCACTGACACATGTTTACAAGGTCTCAGGAACCTCAAATAGATTTACAAAAGACATCGAATACCTCACAAGAACGGAGAATTAGAATTTCAAATCGTCATTGGTTGAAACGTATACGAGTACTGCAGCCATTCCACTCTTCGTTGTCACAGAGACCCTAAGAACAGCAAACAAAATGGCAAAAAGAAGAGAAAATGTAGGTAAGATTTAGAAACAAGTTTTATGAGAAATTCTTTTTGGCGCAACAGCCTGTAATGGATACCTCTGTATGTAAACATTTCACTGCTTCGAAATATCACTATAAGGAATTACATAGGATCGTCAGATTACTCTAAATTTCATTTACAGCATTAGCGTGTTGCACCCTGTACCCAAGTTTATTCAGTCTGTACACAAGAAAAGCAGCAAAGGAAAACATAGAGCTGTTTGTCGAAAGAATGAAACTTCAGAGAGGAGCAATAACAACTTTGAGGTTTACCGATAACATTCCAGTTCTATCAGAGACGACGAAGGGCTTGGATGATCAGTCGAACGGAATGTATAGTGTCTTGAAAAGAGGTTACTAGATGAGCATCAACAAAAGTAAATCAACGGTAATAGAATGAAGTCGTTTAAATCAGGAGCTGCTGAGCGAATTAGATTAGGATATCAGACACTAAAACTAGTCGATGAGTTTTGCTATTTGATCAGCAAAATAACTGACAGTGATTGAGGTAGAGATTATATGCGATTTAGACTAGTAAAAGCAAGAGAAGCGCTTCTTGAAAGCTGAGGATTGTTAAGTTCTCTCAGGAATGTACCATTGTACCTAAACGAAGCGTGTACAACAAGCAGTACAGACAATATCGGAATATAAGGTACTGAAATGTGATGTCATAGAAGAATGTTGAATATCGGAAGGATAATTAGAGTAACTCATGAAGAGAGACTGAATCTAACTGGGGAGAAAGTCTGTAAGACAAGAGATAGGATGAGTGGCGTATCCCTTTGAATCAGTACAAACATTGCGCGTGATATTAAATTTATGGGTCATTATATTACGAATATGCGTTTACAGTGAAGCGCCATAGAAAGTGGTTGAGGCATGCATATTCATATAAAGAGATATGTAAGCAGGCAGAATAAAATGGTTCAAATGGCTCTGAGCACTATGGGACTTACCTTCTGAGGTCATCAGTCCCTTAGAACTTAGAACTACTTAAACCTAACTAACCGAAGGACATCACACACATCCATGCCTGAGGCACGATTCGAACCTGCAACCGTAGCGGTCGGGCGGTTCCAGACTGTAGCGCCTAGAACCGCTCGGCCACTCTGGAAGCAGGCAGAATAAAGCGCAGCGATCGGTAACGCCTATATAAGACAACAAGTGTCTGGCGCAGTTGTTAGATCGGTTTCTGCAGCTACAGTGGCAAGTTATCAAGATTTAAGTGAATTTGGACGTGTAGTTACAGTCGGCGCGAGCGATGGGACACAGCATCTTCGAGGAAGTGATGAAGTATGGATTTTCCCGTATAACCATTCCACAAGTGTACCGTGAATATCAGGAATCCGGTAAAACAAAAAATCACCAATATCGCTGCGGCCGGAAAAAGACCCTGCAAGAACGGTACCGCCGGCCGCGGTGGTCTAGCGGTTCTGGCGCTGCAGTCCGGAACCGCGGGACTGCTACGGTCGCAGGTTCGAATCCTGCCTCGGGCATGGGTGTGTGTGATGTCCTTAGGTTAGTTAGGTTTAAGTAGTTCTAAGTTCTAGGGGACTTATGACCTAAGATGTTGAGTCCCATAGTGCTCAGAGCCATTAAGAACGGTACCAACGACGACTGAAGAGAGTCGTTCAACGTGACAGAACTGAAAACCTTCCGCAAATTGCTGCGGATTTCAAACCTGGGCCATCGACAACTGACAGCGTGTGAACCATTCAACGAAACATCATCGATATGGGCGTTCGGAGCCGAAACCCCACTCTTCTGCCCTTGATGACTGCACGTTACATAAATTTACATCTTGCCTGGGCCCGTCGACACCAACATTGGACTATTGATGACTGGAAACGTGATGTCTCGTTTCAAAGTGAAAAGAGCGGATGGACGTGTACGGGTATGGAGACAACCTCATGAAATCATGTACACTGCATGTCAGCTGGTCGAGGGTCTGTAATGGTGTGGATGATGATGATGATGATGATGATGATGATGTTTGGTTTGTGCGGTGCTCAACTGTGCAGTTATCAACTCCCATACAAATTCCCAAACTTTGTTCAGTTCGGTTCCGCCGCATTCAGGAATTATGGCGAAATAATGAACACAACACAAACACCCAGTCATCTCGAGGCAGGAGAAAATCCCTGACCCCGCCGGGAATCGAACCCTGGACCCCGTGCGTGGGAAGCGAGAACGCGACCGCAAGACCACGAGCTGCGGTCTAATGGTGTCGAGCGTGTGCGGCTGGAGCAATATGTAACCTGATATGTCCAGATACGTGACGTGTAAGTAAGCATCCTGTCTGATCACCTGCATCCATTCATGTCCATTGCACATTCCGACTGAGTTAGGTAATTCCAGCAGGGCAATGCTAAGCCCCACACGTCTAGAATTGCTTCACAATGGCTCCAGGAACACTCTTCTGACATTAAACACTTCCGCTGGCCACCAAATTCCCCAGTATATGTGGAAATCCTTGCAACATGCTGTGCTCCACCCCCTCGTACTCTTATGGAGTTATGGACAGCCCTGCAGCATTCATGGTGTCAGTTCCCTCCAGCACTAGCTTCAACGTTAGTCGAGTCCATGCCATCCATGCCACGTCATTTTGCGGCACTTCTGCGTGCTCGCTGGGGCCCTACACTATATTAGGCAGGTGTACCAGTTTCTTTGGCTCTTCAGTATATAACTCCATTTGTAATAATGAAATCCTTGTATAATACCTATTTCAAAGGCCGTATTTTCCTTATTTTGAACTGACGCCTATTTTCCGTGCTGCAGAATAAATGGTGCACTTGCATGCTTAATACATACATCAATGAAAGATTTGCATCACCCCGGTTCCCAGAACTCCTGAAGATAGACGTGGACTGTGTATATTGTATCACAGACACAGTCCCTTTGACTGTTCAGAGATGTAACTAAACCCGCCCAAAGGTGTAAACAAGCATGCATGAAGAGTGGCTATTAGACGGAGGGGGTCCGACAGCAGATCAGTTCCAGTCATTCCACCAAGACAGAGGAATAACGCTCCTGTTGTCTGTAGTCCATCCATGCCTAGACGGTCAATACCGCGGTTCGAGCGCGTCCGTATTGTCACTTTGTGCCAGGAAGGGCTCCCAACAAGTTAAATGTCTAGGCGTCTCGGAGTGAACCCAAGTGATGTTGTTCGGACACGGAGGAGCTACAGGAACTATCGATGACATGCCTTGCTCAGGCCACCCAAGGGCTACTACTGCAGTGGATGACGGCTGTCTACAGATTATGCTCGGAGAAACACTCACAGCAACGCAACCATGTTGAGTAATGCTTTTCGTGCAACCACAGGACGTCGTGTTACGACTCAAACTGTGCGCATTAAGCTGCATGATGCACAACTTCACTCCCGACGTCCATGGTAAGGTCCATCTTTGCAACCAAGACACCATGCAGCGCAGTACAGATGGGTCCAAAAACATATCGAATGGACCGCTCAGGACTGGCATCACGTTCTCTACACCTGAGTGTCGCATATGTCTTCAGTCATACAATCGTCGGGGACGTGTTTGGAGGCAACTCGGTCAGGCTGAACGCCTTAGACACACCGTCCAGCAAATGCAGCACGGTGGAGGTTCCCTGCTGTTTTCGGGTGGCATTATGTTGAGCCAACGTACGCCGCTGGTGGTCATGGAAGGCGCCGTAACGTCTATACGATACATAATGCCATTCTCCGACCGATAGTGCAACCATATCGGCAGCTTATTGGCGACGTATTCGTCTTCAAAGACGACAAATCGCTCCTCCATCGTGCACATTTTATGAATGAATTCCTTCAGGATAACGACATTACTCGACTAGAGCGGCCAGCATGTTCTCCAGACATGGACCCCATCGAACATGCCTGGGATGGATTGTAAAGGGTTGATCTATGGACGACGTGACTCACCAACCATTCTGAAGGATCTACGCCGAATCACCGTTGAGGAGTGGGACAATCTGGACAGTGCCTTGATGAACTTGTGGATAGTATGCCACGACGAATACAGGCACGCTTAAATGGAAGAGGACGTGCTACTGGGTACTAGAGACACCGGTGTGTACCGCAGTCTGGACCACCACCTCTGAAGGTCTCGCTGTATGGTAGTACAACATGCAATGTATTGTTTTCATGGGTAATAAAAAAGGCAGAAATGGTTTTTATCTTGATCTCTATTCCAATTTTCTGTACAGTTTCTGGAATTCTCGGAACCGAAGTGATGCAAAACTTCTTTTGATGTTTTGTAATGTAATAAAATAAAAATTACTTGTGACTCTTATTTTTGCTATCAGTGTAATGTAATAGAATGAATAATAGCCGTGACTTATATAAAAAAGAAACACACATTAATACAATGGTTCAGCATAAAAGAGAAATACCTAATGTAGGAATATTGTTAATTGTGTAATATGTTGTTTAATTTAGCCCGACGTGTATATGCACTCAATAAACTAGCTTAGTTCTCAGGGTAGTTACGTAATCGTCGATAATTAATTGTCCTTTTCTTATTTACCCAACACTACAGATATTATGCCAGGCTCGTGAGAAGTCGTGTGCTTATTGCACTAGAGAATATTTGCCAAGTTTGTTCGATGTACACTACTGTAATACGTAACTTAACATCGTGGTTTCGTCTCGATTCCCCAATATCAGATAACAACAGTAGCATCTACAAATGAAATCCTATAATGGAAATGGAATCCTGTGACCAGACCTTTTCTGCCTGGGATGTTATCTCGTTACATAAAGAAAATCTATAAGTGAAATTGTTAAATTATTAGTAGCTGCATCTGGTCTCGTGGGATCTGAAATAAAGGTAATTGTCCTAACCGACTGCACGTCTCGTAGATGAGCTAGAAGAAAAATATTAATGGTTTTTCTAAGATGGCGCCTAACTGGGAAAATTCTTTGTTAAGGCCCATATCTACGTAAGAGAACCCAGGCATCAGACTACCAATTGATTGACCACATACTCAAATTCTTTTGACAAAATAACCACTATATTTTTCGTTTTTTTTTGTACAACTTACATTATCAGCTGGTACAGCAAGATAAGCTTTACACAAGAACGTCCTCTTAGGTCCGAATCCAAGCACATAAGTGAAAAGACAAAGGAAAGATAGTTCATGCATATAAGCGCAAGAGTCCATGGAATAACATGTCATTGTAGTTCTATTTCTTCTTCTTTGGCGTACTTGTCGATTATTTATAAAATGTATCGTAATATTTAGTTTACATTTTTTTAATCCCAAGTCCATCCAGGAGAAACAGTACGATGGCCCCCTGATGTGGCTGGGACAAAAGGATGTATTTGAACCAGACATACCGCAGTTCTGTTCAGTTCTTCCACACGATTGTACATGCATGTTTATTCAGTTTCTAAAATTAGTTTGCGCGTATTATCATTTAAAATGCGTGGCTTCTCAAATGGTAAGGGTGAGCTAGTATAATCTCCTTATTTGTGTGGCAGATGTTTCAGTCCGGAAAAATTTTGACTAATCTCACCGGGAGACGACTAATGTTAACCCCCCTCCCCCCCCCCCCCCCATTCGGCTTCACGGGCATAAACCGGGAGTCAAAAACCAGCCCAGGGTCTTCGGACTATTACAACATTTATTCAGCGTCCCCCCCCCCCCCAAAAAAAAAATTGAATATTGTCATTGCTTAAGGACATATTAATTGAGTGTTCCCCAAGTGAATTAGGTCAGAGAAAGGGTACAATCAAATAAAATACAGTGACAGTAGTTACATATTGATATATATTATATAAATTTCTCATATGTGATGATCGGAACACACTTTTTACTTTTTCGTGGCAGACACACTTTGACTCCTATAACTGGAGCTTGCTACCACAACACACGCACTCATCACAAGCAATACACGTCGTCGATAGTCGATTCTCCGCAGTTGCGGCGCCGAAGTAACGAAGATGGTGGCGCGGCGATGCTGCACGTAACGAAGCTGCCAGGCGCCCCCCCCCCCCCCCCCCCACCTCCGCCCCAACCTGGATCGCGCGGACAGGCAACTGTTGAGCGGCGGCCGTTGGCCCCCTGGCCAGCTCTTTCGTCTCTGCTTGTGAGCCGTCTAGCCGTCTCAGCATCGTGTCCGTTGAATGCGCGTGAACATGAAATAACCCATACTAGCATTAGTATTGACTAATTCCGTTACAGATGTTACCGGCTTGGGGAAAAAGAGAGTTATTAAAAGTTCATTCATCCAATATTCATTCACGAGTGTTTGTTTCAATGTTCTGTAACGTATTCAAGTTTCCGAGTAAACTTTAGTCCAGTTTTAGGGACGCAATGTGTTTTCTGTCAAATTCCTTAGAAAATTATACAGTTTATTACTCCGTGACTAGCTTAGTTTGGCACTCTTAGAACGTCCTGTGAACTTTTGTAGTCACTTTACATAAACTCCAACTCTGTACCGTCGTCCGCAACACGCACGTACATTATTGTATGACACACACTAAGTTTTCTACCTTGTCACTATGGTTGGTGTCCAAAGGTAGATTCACTTTGGTTCACACTTACTACCATGTTCCCCGTGTAAAACATTTAGCTTCACACGATATTACCATTCATATTATTTCGTGAAGACTTCTTTGCTGCACAGCTATAGTCTTCGCATATTAACGATTTAAAACCCCTTTTCATACCAGAACAAAATACGCTACTGGCCATTAAAATTGCTACACCACGAAGATGACGAGCTACAGACGCGAAATTTAACCCACAGGAAGAAGATACTGTGATATTCAAATGATTAGCTTTTCAGAGAATTCACACAAGGTTGGCGCCGGTAGCGACACCTACAACGTGCTGACATGAGGAAAGTTCCCAACCGATTTCTCGCATACAATCAGCTGTAGACCGGCGTTGCCTGGTGAAACGTTGTTGTGATGCCTCGTGTAAGGAGGAGAAATGCGTTTCCGACTTTGATAAACGTCGGATTGTAGACTATCGCGATTGCGGTTTATCGTATCGCGACATTGCTGCTCGTGTTGGTCGAGATCCAATGACTGTTAGCAAAATATGGAATCGGTGGGTTCAGAAGGGTAATACGGAACGCCGTGCTGGATCCCAATGGCCTCTTATCACTAGCAGTCGAGATGACAGCCATCTTATCCAAATAGCTGTAATGGATCGTGCAGCCACGTCTTGATCCCTAAGTCAACAGATGGTGCACGTTTGCAAGACAACAACCATCTGCAAGGACATTACGGAGACGTATGCAGCAGTATGGACCATCACCTCGGAGACCATGGCTGCAGTTACCCTTGACGCTGCATCACAGACAGGAGCGCCTGCGATGGTGTACTCAACGACGAACCTGGGTGCACGAATGGCAAAACGTCATTTTTGCGGATGAATCCAGGTTCTGTTCACAGCAGCATGATGGTCGCATCCGTGTTTTACGACATCGCGGTGAACGTACATTGGAAGCGTGTATTCGTCATCGCCATACTGGCGTATCACCCGGCTTGATGGTATGGAGTGCCATCGGTCACCTCTTGTTCGCATTGACGGCACTTTGAACAGTGGACGTTACATTTCAGATGTGTTACGACCCGTGGCTCTACCCTTCGTTCGATCCCTCGAATCCCTACATTTCATCAGGATAATGCCCGACCGCATGTTGCAGGTCCTGTACGGACCTTTCTGGATACAGAAAATGTTGGACTGCTGGCCTGGCCAGCACATTCTCCAGATCTCTCACCAATTGAAAACGTCTGGTCAATGGCGTCCGAGCAACTGGCTGGTGACGATACGCCAGTCACTACTCTTGATGAACTGTGGTATCGTGTTGAAGCTGCATGGGCAGCTGTACCTGTAGACGCCATCCAAGCTCTGTTTGACTCAATGCCCAGGCGTATCAAGGCCGTTATTACGGCCAGAGGTGGTTGTCCTGGGTGCTGATTTCTCAGGATCTATGCACCCAAATTGCGTGAAAATGTAATCACATGTCAGTTCTAGTATAATATATTTGTCCAATGAATACCCGTTTATGATCTGCATTTCTTCTTGGTGTAGCAATTTTAATGGCCAGTAGTGTAAATTACTATGTCAGTCGTCAAAGTCCAATTGTAGAGTATTTTTCTCCTTAAATTGTTAACTGATAAACAAAATGCACATTGACGCAGTCTTGATGCGTTTGCAAGTATTTTTTTTTTCTTTTTTTCTTTTCTTACATAGCACACGCTGATGCTTCTACAACTGACATTGTCTCACATTTAGTTTCTATTGAAACATTATTTATCCTGTTAAGATTGACATTACATTTTCAGTTTGACAAGTCATGACATTAACATTTTGTCCACATTAGAATTTGATGTTATTTATAAGATTTTGTCATCAACTGTCCTCAACCTTTCGTGCCGAAAGTAGACCTTGGGCCATCTGGACTACCGATCCTCAGGTAGTTACATGTGTGTTATGAGCCATTCATCACTGATCCACACCCTTAACTATTCTAAATTTTAAGTCAGGAACCGTTTGCCCGATGACCTGGTCTCAACTTCATGGATACAATCCATGTTTTCGTACGCGTCATTTCCTGATAGACCTCAACCTTAAACTTGGTGTCATGAAGTTACTTTCTCTACGTGAGACGCTTTCTTTAGTTCTCAATAGTGCCACCCGGACGCATGCAATTACATGGCTGAAGGCCACTACTGGAAGAAACAAACTATCATGTAGTCTCAATAGTGTTCTTAAGTAATCATAATATGCTTGTTTATATTCACACACCGAGAAATCAATTATTAGTCACTATTCCACATTATTATTTCTCATGTTCTCTGGGAAGTTCATGATCACATAATATTAAATTACATTTTATTAACTAAAATTGGTTACTCACAAAAAATGCACAAGAAATTCTTATCTTAGTACATACACACAAAAGTGACAACTGTCTTTTAATTCTACCTTCAATGCAATTTATTCCTTGCTACGTCTTTTTGTTTCGAAATCAAGTTCATCCTTCAGACTGAAGGTCTTATTACCACCATATCTTATCCTAAAACTACAAAAATATCAATGATATTGACACATGAACATAAAATTTGTTACTTACTAAAGTATTTTTCTATGTACATTACAAGTCAAGAACAAGTGTTATCTTCCTCAAGTGTCTATCTTTGTCTGTATGTACAATTTTAAGTGATGGTGTGTGTATCACCCGCGTATTTTTCCTGAGTCGGGATACCCCAGAATATAGCAAACTTTATTTGGAATTCTTAATATTTTGTGCAAATTATTTGCCATTTTCGGTTTACTTTCTTTATTGGTGATGCTTTTTGGTGCGCCTTTAACAATACGAGGTCTCCTTCGCGGTATTGTTGCACCTTTTTTTAATTGTCGATCATATCGTCGTTTCCTGAGAGCCTCCTGCTGACTCAAAGCCCGCAGCGCCTCTTTTATTTTTCCTCGTGAGTTTCTGTTCTGGGTAGCTGAGGTATGGGTTCAAGCCATTCAGCCGGCTTATGGTGGCCGAGCGGTTCTAGGCGCTACAGTCTGGAACCGCGCGACCGCTACGGTCGCAGGTTCGAATCCTGCCTCGGGCATGGATGTGTGTGATGTCCTTAGGTTAGTTAGGTTTATGTCGTTCTTAGTTCTAGGGGACTGATGACCTCAATAGTTAAGTCCCATAGTGCTCAGAGCCATTTGAACCAAGCCATTCATTTGTCTCCGGATCGTCAAACATTAGTTCCACTGGTGTAAAACCTGTGGCATCATGAGGCAAGTTGTCATATATTTGCTCAAAGATGTTGAGGTACTCACTCCACTTCGTATGCTTAGTTGCAGCATATGTACTCATGAATCTATTGTACTCCCGAAAAATTCTTTCCACAGGACTTGCTTGTGGGTTAAAGCGGGATATCAATATGTGCTTGATCCCCTGATCCCTTAAGATTTCTTTCCACTTTGTACTCTTAAAGTACTAAGCATTATCTGACAAGATAGTAATAGGCTTGCCCACTTGGGGAACTAATTCCATTGCTATCCGCTTAATAATAGAGATAGATGTGACACGTTTTATAGCATATAACTTCACATACTTTGTGAACAAGTCGTATATCGCCAAGATATACTTTACACCTCCACGTGCAGTGGGTAAAGGTTTTGCGACATCGCCTGATACCAGGCTCAGTGGTCTATTCTGTATAATAGGGTACAATTCCCCTCTTGTACTTTTTGACACGTGGTACAGCTGCGTATAAATCTCTGTATATGTTTCTGTAGGTCTGGATGATAGCAATAGGTATCGATCTTTGTTGTACAATTTTTTTTACCGAAATGTCCCCAACAATGGTGTGTATACCAGATTAGATGTTCTAAACCCCCTTCTGGAACGCAAACAAGCCATTGTTCACAATTAGATTTCTTTATATAGAATAAAACATTGTCCTTGATATTATAGTGCCTCTGTAATTCACTACCTTCCCCACTGTTAATTATTTCTCGCACAGTTCACCACGGGTGGTTCCTGTGGAGGTTCGAGTCCTCCCTCGGGCATGGGTGTGTGTGTTTGTCCTTAGGATAATTTAGGTTAAGTAGTGTGTAAGCTTAGGGACTGATGACCTTAGCAGTTAAGTCCCATTAGATTTCACACGAATTTGAACATTTTTGAACAGTTCACCACAGCGGATCTGCCTCTTGCAAATCGCTATGTTCTTAAACATAGACAAATATTTCTGTCGTCGAGCTCCATCCTGCAACAGCAGTACTTCATACTCGGATGATTGCTCCACTAATTCAGTGAATTCGCCAACGCCCTGTGGTAAACGCGATAATGCATCCGCCACCACATTTTGACTTCCCTTTACATGTCTTATTTCAAATAAATATTCCTGTAAGGCCAAAATCCACCGAGCTAATCGAGCATGTAGCAACTTACATGACAGTAAGAAACTAAGTGCTTGGTGATCACAAAACACTATTATCTTCTTTCCGTATACATAGTAGTGATACCTACGGAAAGCCCAGACGACAGCTAGAGCTTCTAGCTCCGTGACAGAGTAGGTTCGTTCACAGGGCGACAAACCACGACTAGCGAAACCAATAATCTTTATCTCGGCAGTCCCTGAGGTGTCATCCACTTGGAATAAGCACGCCCCCAGGCCTGTAGTGGTAGCATCCGTCGCAATGCAAAAATCCCTCGACATATCAGGATGGTGAAGTACTATAGAATTTAACAAGGTCTTTCTAATTTGATCAAAGTCGTGCTTGCATTCATCAGTAAACATCCACTGACTATTCTTTTTTAATAGTGGCAATAACGCTGTACTGTCCATCAACTGTGCTGGAATGAACCGTCTGAAAAAGGAAGCTAACCCCAGATATGCCTTTAGTTGTTTACCATTAATAGGGCAGGTTCGAATCCTGCCTCGGGCATGGATGTGTGTGATTGTCTTAGGTTTAAGTAGTTCTAAGTTCTAGGGGACTTATGACCACAGAAGTTACGTCCCATAGTGGTCAGAGCCATTTGAACCATTAATAGGGTACGGCATATTCTTTACTGCTTCTAGTTTTCCTGGTTCTGGAGAAATACCCTTGGATGATATTATGTGTCCCAGGTACTTCAACTGGTGCCATCCAAATTTCGATTTCTTTAAATTAACTGTAACACCAGCCTGTGAGAATTTACCTAACACTCGCTTTATGAGTTCCATGTGATCCTCCCACGTATTTGTAGCGATCAATAAATCGTCCACAACGAGTGTTACTAGATCCAACAATTCTGGTCCTAGCACAGTGTCTAACGCAAAGATAAATACACTCGCGCAGACATTCAAACCGAATGGAAGCGCACGAAATTGGTACGTCCTCCCACTAAAAATAAAGGCAGTATATTTCCTGCATTGTTCTGTTAAAGGGACCTGACAATATGACATTTTCAAATCCATACTTGATAGAATGTACTCCATGAGACTTCTGTATTTGTTCGTCCAGTTTTTCTGGCCTTGTCCTTACTGGTAGAATTTTGTTGATGTCTCTAGCATCAAGTACGAATCTGATACTCCCATTCGCTTTTCCCATAGCTAATAAGGCACTAGTATAGGGAGAAAGGGACGGTTCAGTGATTCCCCAAGCCAACATTATCTTTATTTCCTTCCACACAGCTTCACGTTTAGTCCACGGCAGGGAATAAGATGCATGACAAAACGTGTGATGCGGATATACCTGCATATCATTCACGTAGCCTAGAATTATTCCGAGTTTTGCCGAAAATGTGCCAGCGTAATCGCTAAATAATGTAGAGAGCTCATGCTGCTGCTCATCGGTTAAATATCCTGACTCCTTAACCTTGGACTGAATCTCCTGTCGTATCTGAACGACTTCTTCGTCATATTGCTCATTTGTTTTAGGATACGCCTATAGTGGTACATTTTCCTGAATATTGAGTATAAAGGGTTCTGCTTCTGTCTTTTCGAACCACCGACAATACCCATTACGCCTTGCCACTGTTTTTATCAATGGTAATTGAAAATCCTTGGTAGGCGTTAACAGGAAGCACAAGCCTTGAGGGATGTCGATTATAGCATTCCTTTCCCTCAGGACGTCCCATCCCAGGATACAAGTTGCAGTTAAATTTTTAACAATAAGGAACGTGCATAATATCGCATCAATTCGTATTTCTATTCCTGCCTGAACCTGGGCCTTGACACTTTTTGCCTTTCCCTTTAGCACCCCCATCATTTTACAGTTTTCAACCGGCAACGTAGGCAGTCTTTTATTGTCGTTAATAACGTTAAAGAAATCTTCAGACATGACTGACAGAGCCGCTACTGTGTCCATCAAAACCTTACCAAGTACACCGTTTACTTTCAAGTGTACCGCGCCCTGCACCATCTCTGTTTGCTGGTCAGAACATTTACGCAAATCCTGGCCGTCATTATAACGCAGCATAGCAATCCGATTATTGTTATTTTCGAGTCTGCCTTCACTTCTATTCCTGGTGGACGAGTGCCGAAGGCTTACATCGACCCCCTGTAGTTTGTTGGCTGCTTCTCCTCGGTAACTTCTACTATTTGCACATTGTGCTGTCTATTCGCACTATTTTGTGAGGTACTTGGTTTATTAACCCATGGCAAGGGAATAGCCTCGATACTATTAATCGGGACTCCCTGCTCCGGTCTATTTGACTGCGCCGATTAGTTAGCAGTCACATTCTGACGCCACTGGCCATCTTGTCTCATATTTTTAGGTTGAAAATTCCTTCCGTAATTCTCATCGTTTCTCCTTTTTCGATTTGTCGTATCGTTTCTATCCCTATTGGGCGAGCAGTTAACGCTCGATATAAAACTTCCTCTATTCCCATTACCTCCGTTTTGTCCATTCGCGCTCTCATAACTATTGCTGCCACATTCATGTCCCTAATTATTGTTTCGGTTTTGATTTCCATAACCGTTATTTCTAGGTTTATGGTTATTATTTATCCCCTCACTGTTATTGCTTTGTTGTCGTGCATCCTCTTGTATCAAGTCTAGAGAATCCACAACCGACACGAATGTCTCTAAATCGTTATCAGGTATGTGTAACAATTCTCTCCTTATTGAGATCGGCAACTTAGATTTCAATATCCTAAGCACGTCCCATGTAGCGTTCGGCTCGGACCAGTACCTTGTTTTATTAATATACACTACTGGCCATTAAAATTGCTACACCAAGAAGAAATGAAAATGATAAACGGGTATTCATTGGACAAATATATTATACTAGAACTGACATGTGATTACATTTTCACGCAATTTGGGTGCAGAGATCCTCAGAAATCAGTACCCAGGACAACCACCTCTGGCCGTAATAACGGCCTTGATACGCCTGGGCATTGAGTCAAACAGAGCTTGGATGGCGTCTACAGGTACAGCTGTCCATGCAGCTTCAACACGATACCACAGTTCATCAAGAGTAGTGACTGGCGTATCGTCACCAGCCAGTTGCTCGGACGCCATTGACCAGACGTTTTCAATTGGTGAGAGATCTGGAGAATGTGCTGGCCAGGCCAGCAGTCCAACATTTTCTGTATCCAGAAAGGCCCGTACAGGACCTGCAACATGCGGTCGCGCATTATCCTGCTGAAATGTAAGGTTTCGCAGGGATCGAATGAAGGGTAGAGACACGGGTCGTAACACATCTGAAATGTAACGTCCACTGTTCAAAGTGCCGTCAGTGATAACAAGAGGTGACCGAGACGTGTAACCAATGGCACCCCATACGATCACGCCGGGTGATACACCAGTATGGCGACGACGAATACACGCTTCCAATGTGCTTTCACCGCGATGTCGCCAAACACAGATGCGACCATCATAATGCTGTAAACAGAACCTGGATTCATCCGAAAAAATGACGTTTTACCATTCGTGCACCCAGGTACGTCGTTGAGTACACTATCGCAGGTGCTCCTGTCTATGATGGAGCGTCAAGGGTAACCACAGCCATGGTTTCCGAGCTGATAGTCCATGCTCCTGCAAACGTCGTCGAACTGTTCGTGCAGATGGTTGTTGTCTTGCAGACGTCTCCATCTGTTGACTCAGGGATCGAGACGTGGCTGCACGATCCGTTACAGCCATGCGGATGAGATGTCTGTCATCTCGACTGCAAGTGATACGAGGCCGTTTGGATCCAGCACGGCGATCCGTATTACCCTCCCGAATCCACCGATTCCATATTCTGCTAACAGTCATTGGATCTCGACCAACACGAGCAGCAATGTCGCGATACGATAAACCGCAATCACGATAGGCTTCAATCCGACCGGAAACGTGATGGTACGCATTTGTCCTTCTCACACGAGGCATCACAACAACGTTTCACCGTGTCGCCACCGGCGCCAACCTTGTGTGAATGCTCTGAAAAGCTAATCATTTGCATATCACAGCATCTTCTTCCTATCGGTTAAATTTCGCGTCTGTAGCACGTTATCTTCGTGGTGTAGCAATTTTAATGACCAGTAGTGTACTTTTCAAAGTATTTTCTAAGTGTTCCTTGCTTGAAATTGTACATCTCCGGATTGTATAGCTGTTTCCGCAATCTCTCTTGTATACTAGCTGACCAAAATTTGGCACAAAATTGTTGCTCGAACTCACAAAAACAATGACAGTTCTCTGCAACTTCAGATGCCCAAAATGCGGCATCTCCGGTAATATATGAGATAACAAACTGTATCTTTTGCCTTTCCTGCCACGATACAGGTAACACATTCTTAAAACTTTTTATAAATATTACTGGATGACAGGATTTTTTTCTCTTCGGAAAAAAACCTGAAATTGTCTATGTTTCAGTAATGACTCTTCCTGTTTCAGTGTGATCAGAGTGTGTGCTTCATTGCGAACAATTATCGGGTTATTTTTACCTGTATTCGCTGCATATGGACTGACAGTTACAGTGTTTGCTAGTGGGTTTTCGTACGCGCCACGATTTGAAGCATAATTTTCTCCCTGCTGTGCATTACATGAACGACTCCAACATGGACTAGGTGCAGCACAGTTCATGATTCTATTATCATAGTCATTCACTGGCTTTTCTGTAATCTCGGGTCGTACGGATTCGTCGTTCATGGAGGTACCTTGCTGATTATTGTGTTCAACATTGTCAAGCATTATAAGCTTCACTTCAGCTTCTACCTTTCGCTCAATAGTTAAAAACATTTCCTCGATACATTTGGTTAAATGCTTAACTTTGGCATCGAGAGATTCCTGCACCTCTTTGACCACTGATACCTCTCCGGCTAACGTATTTACTTTATCGGGTAATTCCTGTAAATTTTTCTTCACTTCCGATACCTCAGATTCAACCTTTTCTATCTCTCTGTTAACATGTTCTAATATGCGTTGATCCCTATCGTCAAGAACATGATTCAGGTTTTGTATCAACGCTTGTTTGCGTTTGACTAACCGCTCGTCCACTACGGCAATTAGGCTGGTCTCAACTTTTTCGAAAAACTCATTCTGGCGCTTCTTTCTTTCTTTGCTGTTCCATTAATTGTAATTTCCTGAATACCTGTGCAAGCATATCGCTTGGATTTGCAAAGTCGACCTGCGCGCGAACACTTTCGTCTTCTTTCTCGCAGTTGATTTCTCTCGCGGTCTCGACATTCTCTTGTCCGCCTAGCGATTGTAGGCCTTACACTCGATTGAGAAATATCAATCTGCAATACTGCACCATCATGTGGAATCGTTGCGATTGTAGGCCCTATACTCGATTGAGAAATATCAATCTGCAATACTACACTATCATGTGGAATCGTTATTTGTTCATTTTCATTACCTCCCGACTCTCCTGCCAATTATCCAGGAATATTCTCTAATTGGTCATCACCTTCATAGTTCTCAACCTCTAGACGGTTACGTCTAGTATTTGGCCCAACCATGTTGCTAGCTGATACTAATCAGTTCACACAAAAAAATTCAGACTATAACAAACGAACACTCCCTACACTGTCACAATTGAAAAACTAGAAGAAAGCTATGTGTACAGATTGTTTTAATTGCATGCGCCCAGGTGCTGTCGCGTGCATTCGGTTCCTTACCTCACGATCTATGTCAGATGTAAGAAACAGCGTCGGTCTCCAATCACTCATTCAGTTTTCTATCAGCCTGCCGTAGTTGCCATGCTAATGGTACATGAAACGGAAACGTTTTATGCATTAATTAAATTCACTATTTCTGGTATACATACAGGTAATCAATTATAACAATGGAGATAGGTCGTAGGATTCCAGTTTCGATTTCGGCCCCACTAGTAAGTGTTCAGTGATTTCAGTTATTGGTGGATATGCATCGAACTGTATAAACACAAAAATATATACTGATAAGAATTATTTAGATATTCAATCATAGATGCTGCAGAACACTTACTACCGGCGCCAAGTGTAATAAAATAAAAATTATTTGTGACTCTTATTCTTTGCTATCAGTGTAATGTAATAGAATGAATATGAGCCGTGACTTATATAAAAAAGAAACACACATTAATGCAATGGCTCAGCATAAAAGAGAAATAACTAATGTAGGAGTATTATTAACAGTGTAATACGTTGTTTAAGTTAGCCCGACGTGTATATGCACTCAGTAAACTAGCTTAGTTCTCAGGGTAGTTACGTAATCGTCGATAATTAATTGTCCTTTTCTTATTTACCCAACACTACACATATTATTCCAGGCTCGTGAGAAGTCGTGTGCTTATTGCACTAGAGAATATTTGCCAAGTCTGTTCGATGTACACTAATGTAATACGTAACTTAACATTGTGGCTTCGTCTCGATTCCTCAATATCAGATAGGAACAGTAGCGTCTACAAATGGAATCCTATAATGGAACTGGAACCCTGTGACCAGACCTTTTCTGCCTGGGATGTTATCTCGTTATATAAAGAAAATATGTAAGTAAAATTGTTAAACTATTAGTAGCTGCCTCCGGTCTCGTGGTATCTGAAATAAGGTTAATTGTCCTAACCGACTGCACGTCTCGTAGATGAGCTAAAAGAAAAATATTAAAGATTTTTCTAAGATGGCGCCTAACTATGAAAATTCTTAGTTAAGGCCCATACCTACTCAAGAGAACCCAGGCATTAGACTACCAATTGATTGACCACATACACAAATTCCTTTGACAAAATAACCACTATATTTTTCGGATTTCAAGTACAACTTATATTATCAGCTGGTACAGCAAGATGAGCTTTAAACAAGAACGTCCTCTTAGGTCCGAATCCAAGCAGATAATATAGGTGAAAAGACAAAGGAAAGATAGTTCATGCATATAAGCGCTAGAGTCCATGAAATAACATGTCCATTATAGTTCTATCTCTTGTTATTTGGTGTACTTGTCGATTATTTATAAAATGTATCGTAATATTTAGTTTACATTTATTTTAAACCCAAGTCCAGCCAGGAGAAACAGCGCAGTGTGTAGTTCTCGAAACGTATAAGCAAGGCGCTGTGGTCGTCTCTACCACCCCATTTGGCCGTTCGTGACGTCACAGCAAGCTCGAGTGAAACATGGCTGGATCCACGCAGTACAAAGATTTCGTTCAGCACATTTTATGTCCTGCTATGCTGAATTCAAGGTGCATTAGTGAGTTCAGGTAACGGCTGAACGCGTAGTGTCTAATGTCTCTGAGTGATATTTTAGGTAGCTGTTACACACAAAGATTGATTGTAATAGTGATGGTATAGTAAGTATTTTTAATGGATCTTTCCACTCACGACGAGTCACTGAAAAGCAGAACTTGTTAAAAATGTTGGACCATCTCCCTGCCTCAGAAATTTAAAGAGAAATTCAGAAATTTCATCCTCATAATTACAAGGAAGAAATTGGTATTCGGCAGTGTAACATAGGGTAAAGTGGACATGTTGTTTCTCCGAATCGACAAACCTCCTAGGATCAGTAAATATTGTGGATATTCAGACCTTGACAATTTGCACATTGCAATATTTCTGTATAAAAAATCAGTATCTCATATCCATGCATGGACAGCCCTGGGCGCATCTAGTAAAGTTGTATCGATTTGCAATCAGATGAACAAAAAATTGCTAAATTTGACAAAACAGCCACTCGCTTTTAGATCATCTCAAATTATCACTTCGAGGGTAAAGGAAAAGCTCCAATAATGGAGCAGTTACATTGAGAAACACATAAAATACGCAGATGCCATCAATTAAGCATGTTGATTTTACATTATGTTACAAGATATTCAATTTAACTTCGTTTAGTGTCTGTCTGAAGGACTGATATCAGTCATGGACATACGATTTAACACTGCGCAGTCAAAATCTTTAGAATCACATTTTGAAGCAAAGAAACGGAAGACTTGAAAGCTCTGTATTAAGAGATACAATGGTTCCGAGAAATTGTGGTGCAACACAGAAAGCATATGTGATACTCCAAGGTAGAGAAGAAAGGAAAGCTACACGGAAAGATATGTAAAGCAGGACTACAGGAGGATATACCTTGAGATATTAGATATTATAAACATGCAGTTAAACGTCAGATTTGATTCACTGCGTGACTTAAAGTTTGCCGGCCGCGGTGGTCTAGCGGTTCTAGGCGCTCAGTCCGGAGCCGCGCGACTGCTACGGTCGCAGGTTCGAATCCTGCCTCGGGCATGGATGTGTGTGATGTCCTTAGGTTGGTTAGGTTTAAGTAGTTCTAAGTTCTAGGGGACTGATCACCATAGATTTTAAGTCCCATAGTGCTCAGAGCCATTTTAACCATTTTTTGACTTAAAGTTTATTGAAATTTTTGTCTCAAAGAAGTTCTCAAGCTTTGCAGATATGTTTCCCGCGGAGGCATTTGAACAATTAAGAACAATATATGGGAAGTTCTTCCATATGGTTAAAGTCTGAAGTGCAGGGAATGTTTACGTCAGGCCTGAGAAGAATATAAGAGATTACCTGTATCGAAATATACTTCGCACTGGACTTTGAGAACTCTATAAACTCTGTGAACTGACTGTAACGATGCCGACTACATCGTCATGCGTCGAACGACAATTGCCCGCACTGACAAGAATAAACATATTCATTGTAAATTCACAAGAACAAGTTTCTCTGTTCGCGCTCTCTATCATGTCCATAGAAAGAGATCTGTTGCTGCAGATGAAAGTTCAAAATTCATTTATCGATGACATTACTGCAGAGTGCTGCAAGAAAAACCGCAGAGCGGAGTTTCACTGCAGATGAAACCATGGTGAGTGGACAATCACACATCACACACACACACATACAGCTGGTAAGTTTCATGTTGCATGCCTTATCAATACTTTCAGGATACGCCCCTGGATAGGCTGGAGGGAAATATTCTGAGGTATCAAATGGTTCAAATGGCTCTGAGCACTATGCGACTTAACTTCTGAGGTCATCAGTCGCCTAGAACTTAGAACTAATTAAACCTAACTAACCTAAGGACATCACACACACCCATGCCCGAGGCAGGATTCGAACCTGCGACCGTAGCGGTCGCTCGGCTCCAGACAGTAGCGCCTAGAACCGCACGGCCACTCCGGCCGGCTCTGAGGTATCAAGCAACAGATAACACCGTGCAGCAGTGAAAACGTAAATAATATGAAAGAAGCTAATTCTTATCAGTTCAATCGTGCTGATAACAAATATCACAAAGAAAACTGGACCTTAGTTCTAGTTTTGTTTTGCAACGGCGAATAAAAGAAAGAATTTTTTGTAAGTATAATAAAAATATTACTCAACTTTCATGTTATATCACTTTAGAACCTTACTTCAGTCAGTTAATACAGATGATAGCGACTGTAATTTATCCTTAATTTTCGTCCTAAAGTGATTAATATAACTCACGAAAATTTTCTAAGGAAAAGAAATCGCAAAAGCGAGGCCTGTAAGTACTTTAGGAAAAAATTACCTCAACAGAGCAAATCAAAAGTCGAAGAGCTATTTTCGCTGGCCCATAGATTCGAAAGCTTTTCAGAGATAGTTTGACGAAATGTCAAATAACGATGAGAAGGCTACCTTGGAAGGTGTCACAAATGCTTGGTTCCATGTATTAGGAAATAAGAGAATCTCCTTATATAATTGTAAGGAGACTGTTTGTGGACTGCTGCTATGTTATGAAAACCTTGACAGTAACATGTCTCTGACATACACTTTCTCGATATCTGTCTCGACTTCTGTCCTGAAAATTAAGGAGCATTTTCTGGCGGGCATGGGGAGCTGTTTCATCAGGATAATGCACTCAGGGAGAACAGGTGTGCAGGGAAGTGTCCTCCTTCTGTTGTGTCAGGCTACTGCTGAACTACTGCTAGGGATATTCCTGATGTAATGTGCTGTGTTGGCAGAAGAGCCAACACCGTATTGCTAGAGGAGGCCGAAATGCACGCGTTTAATTACACGCAGACTGGCGTGAGGTCTGGAACAGGTCAGAGAAATAAGACTAGCAAAACAGGAGGTAAACTGGTAGAATACTTAACTTGAATCCACAATTGGTGAACATCTCTCTTGACTGTACATAATTTCCATTTCAATATAAACTGGTAATGGCGCCTTGCTAGGTCGTAGCAAATGACGTAGTTGAAGGCTATGCTAACTATCGTCTCGGCAAATGAGAGCGTATTTGTCAGTGTAGCATCGCTAGCAAAGTCGGCTGTACAACTGGGGCGAGTGCTAGGAAGTCTCTCTAGACCTGCCGTGTGGTGGCGCTCGGTCTGCAATCACTGACAGTGGCGACACGCGGGTCCGACGTATACTAACGGACCGCGGCCGATTTAAAGGCTACCACCTAGCAAGTGTGGTGTCTGGCGGTGACACCACATAATGCATAAGCGATAAGCCACACGATAACGCAGAGCCAATTTATAGTTCGATTAAATGTTATTCACAATGCCGGGCTGAAACACTGATGACAGTAAAAGTGTTTTTGTACTGAATATTAAACATTATTCTTAATTTCGCTATTCATTATAAATTTATGGACTGCTTGTGTATGTTTCATAATTTCTGTATGGAATTATTGAAAAACATTCGGAAGAATGATTTTTTCTTTGGTTTAATGTAGTAATTCTGTGAGCTGATGTTTACTGAATTTTGTCAGTGCAAGTGTTTTATACCATACAGGCGAATTTGCGTCTGAGGTTTTCAGCGTTACCCGTAAATAGTTATTTGCAGCAAAACAGCTTCTCAGTACTCATCTTTACATATCTCATGTAATTCAGCTATGCACTAGGTTTGATCTAGTTTGAGTATCTACTCGAAACAGATGAATGCTCTCTATTTTCGAAAGCAGACGTTAAGGGTCGAATAGAGGTTTCTTTTCATGTATCTCTACAAAACTGCCGTCATGCGCAGCATATAGTATGACATCATGGTTGGTTGAAAGTATAAAATCTTTAAAAAGTGTCGGAAAGGTAGGCTTTGATTAGTATTAGAGGGATTAGAAAGGAATGCAAAAAAGAAGCGGCTGCGGTACTCAAAGGATGCATATGTGATTAACATCACATCCTAAATAGATGTTTGAACCGTAATTTTCATTCGGGAACAAGAATCTGATTTTAAATAATGTACCAGGATATTAGTGGATACGCTCGCGAGATATCATTCCAGAAGTGTTGAGAGCAATCTAAAGCATTCACTGTTAACGTTGCACTTCCGTTCTGCAGAGAAGTGTAGTTAAGCCATCCCTCGTGACATAAACGCCTTAGTTTTATTTTCTGTAGCCCCAGTGCTGACTCATCTTCTCAGGCCGGTATAAACTTTATGCCATGTGTGCGGACCGAAATGTTACAGCCATACTGTGACAGGCAACGTTCATCCTTAATGGGCGTGACGTAGTAAGTGACATCGTTCGGTTTGTACTTCACGTTTACGTCGTAATTCCATGAAAGGCGAGAGGCTCAGTCCTTGCACTGTTGACGCAAAGCAGAGACGCCTCAAAGTGTACCTTCACCATGTCGAAGCTGACTTGCGACTACCAAACTTTTCTATGGAGAACACGTTACATCTGTGTGTGTGTGTGTGTGTGTGTGTGTGTGTGTGTGTGTGTGTGTGTGTTAGGCATTGCGTTTAGTGTTTGGTGACGTGTATCGCGACTCATGTAATACAAGATAAATTGAATTAGCTACACTACTCGCCGTATAGAAAATAAAACAGACACTATTGCAAGTTATTTTAATTTAAAAATAACGCACCGTGGTTAGGCATCATCAGATTATCTAAAAGGAAAAAGGATTAACTTTCCTTTACTTTATGTCTATGGTCACAAATTTTTTCTCATCAGACTACCGGTTTCGGTCTATAATGACCATCTTCAGGTGTGTTTTATAAAAACATGTCCTAAAATTATATATGTATTTGACGATGCTGGGGCTAATTTTGTGTTTAACATTTGACGATGCCACTATGGCTGCAGTACATTAGGACATGTTTTTATAAAACAGTTCTGAAGATGGTCATTATAGACCGAAAGCGGTAGTCTGATGACAAAAATTTTGTGACCACAGACGTAAAGTAAAGGTAATTTATTCTATATTCGGGTCACTATTTTATTCGCGACCATGTCGCAGCTTATGAGAAGAAAAAGGAGGCTAATAAAATAACTCTGCTGTAAACGTTGTAAGCCATGGTTCTAACCAACACGAATAACTTAATTGAAACCGTAAATAACACTCAAGTAAACTGTCAAATGAAAGTATTCTCATACTCTAACCTAAGACCTATTCCGTGTGTACCACTGGCTCTAGACCTTCTTTTTATCGTCCTTTTATATGGTTATAATGTGTATTAATCCTATGATCACCATTTTGGCACTCAAATGTTAAGGTTTTTTATTGACCTGTATGAATATTCACTATATCTGTGTGGTTTTTGAACGTACGTTTATTTAGTGCAGTGCCACAGCATTCTGCCACTCACGCAGATGTATGTTTTTAAGAATTGTAACAGTTTCATTCTAATTTTACAGCTGCTTTATTTAGTTATTTAATTATTCATGGACGCTGCTTTTTTATGCTTCATCCATGTCGTACTTGCCTGCTAACTTTCAATCTTATTGTCGTTTACCGCATTACTGTTAACCAAGTATTTACAGTAAGTAAAGTACTACAGCTAAGCTCCTCCTACTACTTTACCATCGACGGCATTAAACCCAAATATTCACTCTCTTTTTCTTCTTTGCTTCAAACAATAGTACAATAAGGAAACAATAAATATCTAGGATATTTCTAGATATGATTCTCTCAAAAGCTGGAGCAAGTAAGAAGGGAAGATATGATTCAAATGAAAAGATCCTCGAGAGATCAGAAGAGACAGATTAATTGTGTCAGTAACCCGCCGGGGAAAACTAACTGAATTAGTTGAATCTTTAGAAAGGGGCCTGTACTCGACGATGTCACTAATTTGTAAAAGGCTTTTTGTCGTGGAAGAAGAAGTCGCCCCCACACTTATAAAAAAATGATCTAAATTATTAATATAAATGAACACGAAAATTCACAAATCTTTCACCTGCATTGGTCATTACGCATTATACTCAGAGGCACTCAGAGGCATACCTAGAATCTGACTGTGGAAGGGAAAAGGGGGGGGGGGCAGAGCATATCAGTTTCGTGGAAGAGGGCAAACGTATCAGAGGATATGTCATTTTATGTGTTTACAAAATAGTCACATAAAAAAGACAGCTTGGCCGTATGAGCCCACTTATCAATATGATGTTGCACCCCATGTGGCCTGAATGCATTCACTGGTTTTGTTGGGAAGGCTCGTAAAGCTGATGAATGTCGTTGCTGTTATATCCTCACATGAGACAAGTTGGTTACAGATTTTATGACTGGTCCAAGATACACTATAGTCGACATAATCGTCTTGAGAGATTTAGCAACGATGTATAAAATTACGATTATTCTCATTTATTTTTCCGTCTCAATTGCACATTTTTAATTAGATTACACGTTTCGATCACTCTGGACTATCTTAAGATCTAATTAGGTGCGTCAGCAGAATGACCTGTCTATTCAGACTACAAAAAAATGGTTCAAATGGCTCTAAGCACTATGGGATTTAACATCTCAGGTCATCAGTCCCCTAGAACTTAGAACTACTTAAGGGGCTCCGGAAAGGCTCAAAATCATGAAAAGTTCAATTTTTACTTTTTTGCGTTTTCTGAATCTGCAGACTATTACCTTTTAATAGATATATAATTTATTCAATTCCGAAGACTACAACTATTTTTAAATTTTTTTTGAAATGTGTTCTACATGGGCGTGACCCACTGTGGCGCTGTTAAACTGCTGTCAAATGGTGTTATTATTAACGTCCGTGTTCATCAGGTACATTTTAGTGATGTGAGATAAAGTATGTGTTGTGGCTAACCTGTGATGGTTCAATATATATCGCTGGTGTGATTGTCGATTGTTTCATGTTTATTTACTCTGTCGTTATCTCGAAAATATTCGTAATTAATTCTGTTTCTTGAGTCTCTGTTTTGTTGAAGTATAATAATGAGTAAAAGTAAAGTTATTAGAAATCCTCTGAAGGCTTTTATGAAAAGGAGAAATGTTGGAAAGCCAAAGGTATGTGTTATTACTGTAAACAATAAAGACGATGAAAATCGCTAACATAGCTTGTGTCCCAAAGAAGAAGACAGTTGGTGTAAATATAACAAAGGATTGTTAACTGGTGAAGTGTACACTCATAAGCATAGTCCGCCTCATGGAATAATGGAGGTGATAAAACCTATTTTCAGAGACTTAGCAGCACCTGAACTGTTGAAAAAGTGTATTCACGGAAAAACTCAAAACCCCAATGAAAGTGTAAATAGTGTTATATGGTCGAGAATCCCCAAGACTGTATTTGTTGGAATAGAAACACTTCACTTTGGTGTGTATGATGCTGTTGCGACTTTCAATGATGGTAACATTGTAAGGTGCAAGGTATTTAGAAATATGGGAATGAAGATAGGTTCTAACATGGTACGAGCGATGCTTGCTTTAGACAAGGAACGCCTTCGGGCTGCAGACAGGGCTGTAAAGAGTCTAGAAATACAAGCAAGAGTAAACAGGAGGAGGAACAAGAGGAAGCTGGAGGAGGAGTTTGCAGAGGATGAAGATAATCCATCCTATGGACCTGGAATGCACTAAAAAGTTAATCCAATCTTTGTCGCTCGATTCCCAAAACTTTTATTTTCTCATACTAATTACATGTTTTCTAAGGATCTTCCAAACATATTTGTTTCAAACTTTCAGTAAATGTTACACACTACCTTCTGCATAATTTAACACAGCCTTTTTCCAAAAAACTGTATATTTTTGAATATATAAATAAAAAATTGCAAAAAAATGTTGTGAATTTTCATTACAATTGAAAAAAAATCTTCTTTAATAACTGAACTAAAATTTTGTAAAATCCCTGTGTTAAGTTGTAGCCCATATTCCAATAAATAATCTGTAAAAATTTCATCTTCCTACCTCAAATACTTTGTGAGGAAAGATGTAATTTATAAGCGTTATTTTAACATTGCAAGCATAGGGCGTTCCGGAGCCCCTTAAACCTAACTAACCTAAGGACATCACACACATCCATACCCGAGACAGGATTCGAACCTGCGACCATAGCGGTCGCGCGGTTCCAGACTGAAGCGCTTAGAACCGCTCGGCCACCAACGGCCGACTCAGAACTACATATCAGAGCAATGTTTAGGTGCAACTGAGACGGAACGATAAATGAGAATTATCGTAATGGCCCGTGGCATTGTGGATGCTGACAATGGGGTGCAATTGACGTCCTAGCTGATCCTACACGTACTGTATCGAAGACAGATCTGGCGACTACCTCTATATCAGATTACATAGAAGCACGCGGCATGTCAGGACGAGCGTTATCCCGCTGAAAAATGACTCTACGTGATGGCATAGTGTATTAACAGTTATGGTGATTACTTTTGAAATAATCCACAGTTTTCTTACCATTTTCTCCGTCTACCTCGTTTCCATTTGACTGCCCCTTATACTTCGCTGTGGATCGCAGATTATCGATGCAGGCGTATAAACCAACCGTCCAAAAATTACCAAGTGTGATTTTGTTCCTGGCGTGTAAGCGATGTCAGCGCAGTAGCTACTGTAGCAGATTGAACTAACAACCGTAAACAACAGATATGTGTTCGACCAGACAGTTGTAATCGTGCAGTGTCAAGTAAGCGGACCTGTGCCAACGCTGATGTATCACGAATCACAAAAGAGCAACATATTTAAATGTAGTGTTCAAGAGATTCTCCAGAATGTTTAGAAGAAGAGAGAAACGTATGCAAAGTCTGTGCCTCACACCGCCACTCCCGATCCAATACGTTAACACGTGGACGCCTGCTTGACAGAAAAACAAAACGCGGACAGCTTTTTTTATCTTGGAAATAATCACAGCGTGTGAGTAGACATGGTATTATCAGTACTAACCCACCACAAAACGACGATGTGCAGAAATTTACATGAAGGGTCAGTGCTTTGACGACATCACCGAAATCCAAACCACTGTAACGCGCCAGTTGAACAACATCGCAAAGGACTTCTCTGAGAGTTTAATATAGTTGTATGATCGTTCTGTGCGTTGTAATCAGTAAGTGGAACCAAGTGGGTATAATTTGTATTACGTCATACAGTGGGAAGTACCGTCCGTATATTTACGGTGGTTTGCCGAGTATAAAAGTACAACGCAAACAGTTGAACTGTTCTTTTCTTGCCTCCTAAATTTACTCTTTGAATGTTGTGGTATTCACTCCCTAGACCTACCGGATGCTGTACGTATTGTGAGGTAGGATGTGAGGCGGAATTTTTCACTCCGCTATCGCCGCTCCTCTTCATACGGCAAGTAGAGAGGCACAGTACAACGGCCACCCGACGTGGAGAGCAATGGAGAACCGATAGAGGAAACGCTTCGACGTTCCCTTTGTTCCCGGCCATTGGTGGCAGCACTAGTTTGCAGGTCTGTCAGGAAAAACCTACAAAAAAGTACCTATCATGCACCCAGTAAAGCGCCTGGTTTCGACACCGGATATCGGAAAATTTGTCGTATACTGCGGCTAAGGGCACTTGGGAGCCAGCTTAACGTTCTCTCCGCATGTGCAAGAATTCTTCACAACACGTTTGATTTATTATTGTTAATATTATTACTGTCGTTGTTATTATTGTTACCACTTTATTACACAAGCAGGAACTGACAGAAGTGAACGGATTATAGTAAATTCAAGAGTTAGAAAACGACGTACCCTATAGCCTACTCATTTTAATGTGTATATTGACGACATTTTAAAGAAATAGAAATTTCTAGCAGATTCAGGAATTAAATTATCAAACAGTGTCTATTCAGAAACACTTTTATCTGCAGACGATCAAATAATTTTCAAACGGGTGAGACAGAGCTACAGAAATTCGTTTATAATCTATGTAAAATAAATAATTTTAAAATCTCAGTTAATAAAACGAAAATGTTAGCTTTTAAAGGGAATGTCCAGTCAGATAAGAGATTGTACTAGAAAACAACATTTGAAAGTAAGTATTGAATTTCGAATTCCTTGGCTGTGACATAAGTTTTTATAATGAGACAAGAACATTGAGCCAAACGATAGCACATTTAGAGGTATATGTGGCATCATTCAAAGAACTTTCAAAAATAAATTCAAGAAAGAAGCGGAAATGAAACTTTATAAAGTAATGGTTCAAAAACCTCAAAAAAAAATACAATCGGCAGAAATTAGATTCTTAGAGAGAGTTAAAGGATGTACGAGGACGAATAGGATACGAAATGAAGATATTAGGAAATAACTAAATAATTACAGAATTACCGCATAATAAAATATGAAATTCGACTGATCACTTACAAAGAACGGAAAATATCAGACTCCCCAAGTCAGCGTTGGATTACATTCCCATGAGAATTAGACGTCGAGGTCGACCCACGACACACTGAAGACGACTGTTAAGCCCAAAGGGGCAAGAATGCCTAAACGATGGAGTAGAGAACAAGACTCTTATGGAAATACTGCAGGAGCATAGACATGACAGTTCACTGCCCAGATTTAGCAGACATTAAAGCGACCTTTTCCATTTTATTACGTACAGCTACAAAACTAATGAATGAATTAAGAACCCGAATGTGCAAGGAGTGCTTCATTCTTTCAATTTCTCGCCCCTCTCATACTAGGATGGACTGCAATGAAGGGAATATGGCTCTAAGGCCACAAATAATCGTATAATATTGAAAAAATCATTTATTTATGGAGTTTTCTAAATTAATCAAATTGTGATTTCACACACATAAACTGAAAAAAAAACTGACGAAACACTTCACAGCACAAGAATTAGATCGATAATATAACGACCGTCGATATAATTAATACCTGTGCAGGCTTATAAATATTTTTAAAAAAGTCATTTTTATGTAACACTAGGGGTGGCTAGTAAATAAACCTTTATTTGCAACGACTTTCAAGCGATCCGATTATCTTCATCAGGCGAATTGCATATGATGGTATTGTATAGATGTGCTTTTCTTCAGATCGTTATGGTCGGTCTTCATAATTTAGACACTATATAAACAAACTAAACTTGTCCTAGCCTTGTTGAGCATACAGTTAACGCCATTGTCGTAGTGGTTTAAGAAATACGGGCATAAATTGAAATCAAAATAACAAGTTGCAATATAGTCGCGCAAAAAATATGGATCCAGGAAGTGCATAACATCATCATTATCCAAATGCCAAAAACTAATTCTTCCGCATTGCGTTTCTTGCCATTTTTATTTTTCAGTCCGTCAGTATTTAACACACAACTTTATCCTAGCTTGTCTGGTTTCTGCTGGTAATGAATTTGCCCTCTTGTTTGTTACGAACGCCGCGAAGGGGCAACTTAGTGGAGAGGTTGTCATCTTAGTGCCTGTGAGATCCCACGATTTTCATTCTGGGTTTACTCCCCTAGGCTCTTCTGCTCCCTGTTGTGTTGGAACAGACCTATTCCACCTACTGGATTTTGATCAATTAGATAAGACTAGACGAGCAAAATGAAACACATGCTCGGGCCTCGTAAACTAATGCAGTCGGGGCGAAAAAAGCAAGAGCTAATCGAAAGAGGCCGATAGGAAAGAAAAAGAAGTAAGTAGAAGCAATTTCGGTTTCAGCTAAGGGCCATGTGGTTGCCTACCACGTTTTGTTTGGCCCCTCGCCTAACGATAAGTGTGGCATTAGTGAACCTGCCGGGAGCATACCTCCCGTCAGCTTAGCTCTGTGACTACTGAGCCACACTAACCTTTTGACAACGTTAAGGTGGTGATTCATGAAGAGTACTCTATGTTTCTTCTACTCCAGTCTTTGATAACAAATTTTTGGCCATAGACTTGTGGAGGATTAATAAGAAAGAAGCACATAAATAACTCGAAATAAGATAATATATTATGAAATCATTTACAGCTACAGCCCACGATGCTTTTATTACGATAGCTGAAGCAGAAAATGAAGTGCGAACAGCCAGGCTTCTCCTCGCTGCTCTCAAAAAAATTTGAAAGCTGCGTCTTCTTTTACTACTCCAGCATTTACACACAAACTCGTCGACATTTATATCGATACAAATATTGATACACACATATGGAAAATAAATTTTTTTGAAAAGGGTATTACAGAGTATCGATTATAGTCAGTGATGACCACCCTGAGATTTGCAGAAGAACGTAACTAATGGGCAGTCTACACATTAAAACAATGAAGTATGAGGTAATGAAAAGAATTACTTTCATACATGTAGAATAAATGCACTTGACGTATGACGAAGCGTACCTATATAAAAATCTCCTAACGTAATTCAGTTATAAAGCCTTCGTCAAAGAATACAAATGTAATTGACTATGCACCGTCGATCATCATTAAAAATAAGTCGCGATTTAAGCCACAGTGTCGGCAGGGTCATCATGTGAACAGTGCTATGATTCACAAGACTCTGGGGTGCAGCTGCCGCAAAAATCAGTTCTGTTATAAGCAGTTAAGTGAAAATGTACAGCTAGGTAAAATCTATTCCGTGAATATACAGTGAAGCGCCAAATAAACTGGTATAGGCATGCGTATTTAAGAACAGTGATACGTAAACAGGTAGAATACGGCGCTGCGGTCGGCAACGCCTATATAAGACAAGTGTCTGGCGCAGTTGTTAGACAGGTTACTGCTGCTACAATGGCAGGTTATCAAGATTTAAGTGATCTTGAATGTTGTGTTATAGTCGGCGCACGAGCAATAGCATCTCCGAGGTAACGATGAAATGGGGATTTTCCCGTACGACCATTTCACGAGTGTACCCTGAATATTAGGAATCCGGTAAAAGATCAAATCTCTGACATTGCTGCGGCCGGAAAAAGATCCTGCAAGAACTCAACGCAACATCATCGATATGGGCTTTCGGAGCCGAAGGCGCACTCGTGTACCCTTGATGACTGCACGACACAAAGCTTTAAGCCTCACTTGGACCCATCAGCACCGACATTGGACCGTTGATGACTGGAAACATGTTGCCTGGTTGGTCGAATTTCGTTTCAAATTGTATCGAGCGATGGATGTGTACGGGTATGGAGCAACCTCACGAATCCATGGACGCTGCATATCAGCAGGGGACTGTTGAAGCTGGTGTAGGCTCTGTAATGGTGTGGGGCGTGTGCAGTTGGAGTGATTCGGGACATCTGATACGTCTACATACGACTCTAACAGGTGACACGCACATATGCATCTTGTCTGATCACCTGCTTCCATTCATGTGCATTGTGCACTCCGATGGACGTGGGCAGTTCCATCAGGACAATGCAACACTCCACACGTCCAGAATTGCTACAGACTGGCTCCAGGAACACTCTTGTGAGTTTAAACTCTTTCGCTGGTAAGCTTACTCCACAGACATGAACGTCATTGAGCATACCTGGGATTCCTTGCAACGTGATCTTCAGAAGAGATCTCCACCACTTCATGCTCTTACGGATTTATGGACAGCCCTGCAGGATTCATAGGGTGTTAGTTTCCTCCAGCACTACTCCAGACATTAGTCGAGTCCATGCCACGTCGTGTTGCGACACTTCTACGCGCTCGCGGGGACCTTACACGATATAGGCAGGTCTACCTGTTTCTTTGGATGACAATATGATATCCTGAAACATATTGCCGTAATTTTAAGTGACAAGTTATAACACGCTCAAGTACAGTTTAAAGCGTCTAACAAAATGCGATAAAAACGATCGAATAACGAGCCAAAAGAAGACAAACGAATGAAACATAAATGAGACAGTCGGACAAAAGAATAACGCGAGCAGCATAGAAATAAAGCATACGCCTGTTGCATCTACACAAGATAACAATCGAGCAAGGTGTACATAACAGAGGCGTGAAATAACATTGTAAGAGGTATTGTCAAACGAAGCAAAGTAGGCATTGTGAAATATGACTATGGTGGTAATGGGATCTGAACCCGCCAGTTCACGGTCTGGAGCCCAGCAGTTAATAGCGGCGCCATCCCGTAAAGTGCGGAAATTGCCTTAAACTGTTGGGGCTCTCAGGGCCAGGGGTCAGTGTTGCGAAGTTCTGCCTGCTGCTCTCAGGAGGGCGTGGCGGACGTTAAGTGCTTCCTCAATCTGGGCACGGCTCGATTTCGATATCGGAACCGTTAGCAACTTTCCCACCTGCTCGCGGAAACGGCGGAGCAGCTGGAAAATTAAATACTAAAACGAAGTTTGAATTAAATATCTTACAGCAAATTAATAGACTACAGAGTCAGTAATTCTAATATAGTGTTTAACAGTGTATTATATTTAAATTCTTATCTTGCGGTTTGAACATCAATTATTATTGACATTTAAAACGAGATGGGACTATTTTTATTCATATGCCTGGAACACCTACACACTACGATAAAAAGACGCTCATACTTGACACAGAATTAATCACTAGATGTTACAAGAGTCTATCCTGCCAGTATAAAAGGAGATTTAGAGTATTTTGTTGTCAACAGAGAAATAATAACAGCAAAACAGGTCCATCAAGAGAGGTCATTGACTTAGAACGTGGATCAGTCAGTGGATGTCACCTGACAAATCCACGACGGAGATTTCAACCCTCTAAAGCTGCTCAAGTCGACTATTGGTGATCTGATCGCGAAGGGGAAAAGCGAAAGGACAACCACTGCTAAACAAAGACCAGAAAGATTTCATGTACTGAAGAATATGGACTGTCGAGTATTGCGGAGCGTGTTGGTAAAATACCTCATGAAATCAGTGGAAGGAATGACTCGTGAGGTCCAAAGCGTTACTAGCAATCCAGCCAGCTAAGGGAATGGAATACAACGGCTCTTCCTCATAACCCACACATTTCTGCAGTCAAGTGTAGTGCCAACAGTGAGGTACGAATGAGGTGGCGTTATGATGGATGTTTTTCGTGGATAGGGCATGGTACACTTATTACGCTTAAGAAATGCTAAATGTGGAAACATGTGAATACATTTTACAGCATTATGTACTGCATACAGTAGAGGAAATGTTCGGAGACGATGACTGTATCAGCATGAAATGCACCCTGCAAAAGGCAGCCACTGTGGAGCGGTGGTTTGTGGAGAATGGCACTCCTGACATGACTAGCCTGCTCAGAACACCGTCCTGAACCCAATGTGTTAGAGAGTCAACAACGTTCCAGACCCCAGAGTCCGATGTTGCTGTCTTCTCTGGTTTCGGCTGCCATTCTCGCAGAGGCATTCAGACGCCCCACTGAAAATGTCCACAATAGAGTTCGTCATAAAGGCAAAGGGTAGACGTACCTCATATTAATGTCCAGCAATAGGTGTCCGGATTCTTTCGATCAACTAGTGTATACCACCTGTCTGCAGCCATAGCTAAATGATCAGCCCAGATGAATGCCATATGAAGGACCAGGGTTCGGTTCTTGGTACTTCCAAGGATTTTTCCTTTGTGAGAGTACTGGTATGGGGGTGCACTCAGCCTCGTGATGCCAACTGATGAGCTACCTGAAAGAGGAGTGGCGGCGTCACGATCTGGAAAATCGGTAAAACGACCGGAAGGGTGGAGTGCCGTGCACAGCGCATTAGCATGACGCTACCAGACATAGGACGTCACGGCGGCCGGTCGACATCCGTTAGGCCTTCAAGGAATGGACGAGGACCTCGTATAACGTATAAATAGAGTGTATATCACCCACTGAATTGCATGCTGGTTCACTTTGAGAGCACAATACGCCAGCCTTTCTGCATGGCATTGATTCAACAAAACCTTGGTAGGATTACGAAGGTATTTGGCAACAAATATCTATGCACCGATCACACAGTTCTAAATCAATGGGCAGGTGCACAACAGTGTCCCACATGTGTACCATCGAGTTCAGATCAGGTAAATATGGTGAGCAAAACGTCAACGTGAGTTCACTATCGTGCTCCTCAAACTAATGTAGCACAATTCCGGCCTTCGACATAGGCAGTTACCCTGGTACTGTCGCCGTCGAGGAAAGCATCAAGCATGAAGTGGCATAGTCCACAGCTGGCATGGTGTCCTGGACTACTGCTACAGATCCTATGGAAGCCTGGATGAATGTCCCCAAAAATAACACTGCCCCACTGGTTTACATCCGTGAGCAGCCGTTCGTGTGATTGATGATGTATCTGGACACGACCATCAGTCTGGCGTAGCAACGAACGTCTTTCATCCGATCAATCATTACGTTCCCACATCACCCTCCCTAATCTCGATCCGATGCCCATAGCAATCCTCAACTGACAACGTCATTGGGTCAACACGTGAACACAAAGCTGTCATCTGCTTCGGAGCATCATGTTGAAAAGTGGCGTCGAAGGGTGTTCTTTGAAACACTTGTCCGTTCACCAGCAGTATATCCTCGGGTCTATCACAGATTCCATTTATTCTGTTTTACGGAGTGGACAAGCCTTTGACCTCAATGTCGTTTGATGAGCCTTGTGTTGAGTACTACTTCACACACAGTGGTAAGGAGAGATAGGCTACAGGGTGGTGCAGCGGCTGCCGTCGTAGAGAAGCTGGACAGGATCATAAATAATTAGCGAACATGTAAATATAGTAACCAAAAGTTTTACTTACCTTGTAGCTTTCTCCAAGCATTGCAAAGAAACTTTATTAAAGCACCAACAGCAATAAAGTCCAGCTATTACAAGAAGCAACTGAAGAGCATCATGCAGTGTGAAGTTTCCACTACTAATGCACAGGCGAAGTGTTGAATGTTGTCTAAGACTGCGACTGTCGAGGGCTGAGGCTGAGAGCGGGCCATGTAGCTGCCGCCGGCCATCCTACATTGTGGCGGTAGAGATCACTCGCAGTCCGAGCCATTGAAGGCAAGGCACAGCGGGCGTGCATCATTGGCTCCGCTGGGTCCCTGAGCGACTGCTACAGGCGTCTGCCTGAAACGTGCATTTCCGTTGCAAACTGTAAGATGCCACTAAGAGTGTATCAGTCTATGATACCACATCTTGGATGTTAAGACCTTGTAATCCACTCCTGTTGTCACAGTATTCAACCACTTCCCATAGATGCCTACAACGGCAGCACGCTGACCAACTTCGCGATTTCCGAGGTGTGCGTCGTTCTCTGGTGCGATGACAGTCTATTTCTGTCAAAGTCGTTTACATCAATTGATTTCCCCATTTGTGGCCCATATCGTTGCTGGACGAATCTTCCATTCATCCCTCCTCTGCTTCCGTACGTTCCTTCCCGCGTCATGTGCCCCCAGCGTTTCCAAGCGGCATTCAGTCTCCCGTAGGGCAGTGGTCATAATCTTTTGTCTATATCTACATCTACGTAGATACTCCGAAAATCACCGTAGGGTGCATGGCGGAGTGTACTCTATACCACTACTAGTCATTTCCTTTCCTGTTCCACTCACAAATAGAACGAGGGAAACACGACTTTCTATATGCTTCCCTAAAGGACCTAATTTCTCGTATCTTACTTTCGTGGTCCTTACCCGCAGCGTATGTTGGCAGCAGTGGAATCATTTGGCAGTATGCCTCAAATGCCGGTTCTCTAAATTTTCTCAGGAATGTTCTTCGAAAGGAACGTCACCTTCCGCCCAGGGATTCCGATTTGAGTTCCCGAAGCATCTCTGTAACACTTACTTGTTGTTCGAACCTACCGGTAACAAATCTAGCAGCCCATATTTGAATTTCTTCGATGTCTTCCTTTAATCCGACCTGGTGCGGATCCCAAACACTCGAGCAGTTTTTAAGAATAGGTCGCGCCACCGTTCTATATGCGGTTTCCTTATTAGAGGAACCACATCTTCCTAAAATTCTCCCAATAAACGGAAGCCGACCATTCGCCTTTCCTCAAGTGCTAGCCCCAGTTCATATCGGTTTGCAACTTTGCCCCCAGACATGTAAACCATGTCTCTGTCGGGGTCGCCATCACCCTGACCATGTGTCTGTGGCACGCAATACACTATTAATGCTGTATCTGAACATTACAGGTTTGCTTTTCCTACCCATCCGCATTAACCTACATTTTCCCACAATTAGAGATAGCTGCCATTGATCATACCACCTAGAAATATTGTCTAAGCCATCATGTATCTTCCTACAGCCACTCAACTTCGATACCTCACCGTACACCACAGTATCATCAGCAAACAACCGCAGGTAACTGCCCACGCCGTGAGCCAAATCATTTATGTATACACAGCAGCCCATTACAAACAGTATTGTAAGGTGCTTAAAAAAGTTATTAGGAAGGCAAAAAGTATGTGGTATGCAGATAGAATAGCTAAGTCTGAGGATAAAATTAAAACCATATGGTCAGTCGTAAAGGAAGTGGCTGGTCTGCAGCGACAGGTCGAGAATATAGAATCAGTGCGTAGTGGGGATGTCCGTGTTACTGATAAGTCGCATATATGTACAGTACTTAATAATCACTTTCTGAATATAGCAGGTGAACTAAATAGAAACCTAGCCCCAACAGGGAATCATATAGCGCTCTTAGAAAAAAGTGTTCCGAGACTGTTACCTGAAATGCTTCTCTATGATACTGACAAGAGGGAGATTGAGGTAATAATTAAATCACTAAAGACCAAGAACTCTCATGGATATGACGGGTTATCTAGCAGAATACTGAAGTATTGTTCCACGTATGTTAGCTCAGTACTTAGCCATATCTGTAACTTTTCCTTTACGAGTGGTCGGTTTCCTGACCGATTAAAGTACTCGGTAGTGAAGCCACTTTATAAAAAGGGAGACAGTGATAATGTTGACAACTATAGACCTATTTCTATGCCATCGGTGTTTGCTAAAGTTATCGAGAAGGTTGTATATACAAGGTTACTGCAGCATTTAAATTCACGTAATTTGCTGTCAAATGTACAGTTTGGTTTTAGAAATGGCTTAACAACTGAAAATGCTATAGTCTCTTTTCTCTGTGAGGTTTTGGACGGATTAAATAAAAGGTTGCGAACGTTAGGTGTTTTTCTTTGATTTAACGAAGGCTTTTGACTGTGTTGACCACAAAATATTACTGCAGAAGTTGGAATATTATGGAGTAAGGGGAGTAGCTTACAATTGGTTCGCCTCCTACTTTAAGAACAGAAAGCAGAAGGTAATCCTCCACAATATTGAGAGTGGTAATGATGTTCAGTCCCAATGGGGCACTGTTAAATGGGGCGTTCCCCAAGGGTCAGTGCTGGGGCCACTGCTGTTTCTTATTTATATAAATGATATGCCTTGTAGTATTACAAGTGATTCAAAAATATTTCTGTTTGCTGATGACACCACCTTGGTAGTGAAGGATCTTGTGTGTAATATTGAAACATTATCAAATAATGTAGTTCATGATATAAGTTCGTGGCTTGTGGAAAATAATTTGATGCTAAATCACAGTAAGACTCAGTTTTTACAGTTTCTAACTCACAATTCAACAAGAACTGACATTTTAATCAGACAGAATGGGCATGTTATAAGCGAGACGGAACAGTTCAAGTTCCTAGGCTTATGGATAGATAGTAAGTTGTTGTGGAAAGCCCATGTTCCGGATCTTGTTCAGAAACTAAATGCCGCTTTATTTACCATTAGAACAGTATCTGAAATAAGTGACATTTCAACACGAAAAGTAGTATACTTCGCATATTTTCATACGCTTATGTCATATGGTATTATTTTTTGGGGTAATTCTTCTGATTCAAAAAGGGTATTTTTGGCTCAAAAACGGGCTGTTCGAGCTATGTATGGTGTAAGTTCGAAAACCTCTTGTCGACCCCTGTTCAATAGTCTGGGAATTTTGACATTGCCCTCACAGTATGTATTTTCTTTAATGTCGTTTGTTGTTAGCAATATTAGCTTATTCCCAAGAGTTAGCAGCTTTCACTCAGTTAATACTAGGCAGAAATCAAATCTGCATGTGGATTGCACTTCCTTGACTCTTGTGCAGAAAGGAGTGCAGTATTCTGCTGCATCCATTTTCAATAAGCTACCACAAGAACTCAAAAACCTTAGCAGTAGCCCAAACACTTTTAAGTCTAAACTGAAGAGTTTCCTCATGGCTCACTCCTTCTATTCTGTCGAGGAGCTCCTGGAAGAGCTAAAAAATTAAGCAAATTCCAGTGTTACATTCTTGATTTTCTTTTTTTAAACTAACTACTTGTCGCCTGAGTATGTTTCTTATATTTCATTTCATTCTGTTTCTACAATCGTGTTATAATTTCATGTATTGACTCGTTCCATGACCATGGAGACTTCTCCTAAATGTGGTCCCACGGAACAATAAATAAATAAATAAAAAAAATAAAAAACAACAGCGGTCCTATCACACTTCCGTGGGGCTCTGCTGACGTTATCCTTGTCTCTGATGAAGATTCGGCGTCGAGGACAACATACTGGGTTCTATTCCTTAAGAAGCCTTCGAGCCACTCACTTATCTATGAACTTATTCCATACGCTCGTACCTTAATTAACAACCTGCGATGGGGGACCGAGTGAAATGCTTTCCGGAAATTTTGAAATATTGAATTTGCAGTGCGTGAGATTCGTTATAAATGCAGTCTAGGTAAGGCACCAATGGCGTAGAGTACCCTTTGAAAACCGAACTGGAATTACATCAGGGCCTGGTGACTTACCTGCTTTCATATCATTCAAGTTTTACTATTCGTCAAGGATGCTTATTACTGTCTCGTCTATTCGGGAGTCTGTCCGATGGTCAAACGAAGGTATTTTTGTTCGATTCTCCAGCGTGAACGATGTTTTGAACGTGAAATTTAAAACTTCAGCTTTCGTTTTGGTATCTTCAACTGCCACACTAGACCCGTCAATTAGGCACTGAATGAAAGCCTTAGACTCACTTAGCGATTATACATAGGATCAGTAGCAGGATACTCTACCGATGCTGTAGAGCTGTGCTTTAGCAACATAGCAGACGGGAGAATATCTATTCGGAAATCATAGAATCGGCGGCAACGAATGAGTGAGTCACTGTGTAGTGCGCGGACAAAACAGTGATTAAGGCAAACGCTCGCAATTGGGTGGAAATCCAGATTCGACCCCCAGGATGGAAAAAAAGTTTAGAATTTTCCTAATGCTTTCATAGAAATGTTACTCTCTAGTGACGCTGAACGCTGCAGTGCTTCATTTTACGCCCAACGTGTGCTATTTTGTGTTCGCAGGACTGTTCCGAACCAGACGGGGACTCCCCAGCAGCTGGTGACGCTGTCGTTGCCGTTGAGGCGACCAGCCCAGCAGGTGATGGCGATCCTGAAGACCCACTTGCTGCCACCACGTTGTCCGCCGCAGGTGAGTACCCTTAAATAACGCGCGTTCTGTCGCTGCCCATCCGACATGCTCAGTGGTCAGTCACAGTGTTGTGATAATTCCTGTATATTACGATGAGCATCTTTATCTTACTTATATGTCAAGTGATTCTGTACGAAAGGTACATTCAGTCAGTTATTAGTTGAAGCCAGTCTCATCCGATTTCCACTGCTGCTGTTGAAGGAGTCCCATAACCACTTTATTAGTATAAAATAGAATAGAATGGGGCAATTTCGTTCCATCTCCTCCTTGGAGTTGGCGTGGCGTTACGCAAAATAGAATAGAATGGGGCAATTTCGTTCCATCTCCTCCTTAGAGTTAGCGTAGCGTTACGCAATTCTGCTCGAGGCTGGGGTCAAAATCCACGCGCTCCTGCGTGACGCATCGTATGCTCCTCAGCTTTCATAGGTAATGTTCATTGGTAGAGCTCTGCTCTACTACTCTGTTACGTCAGTCTAAATACGAGTCGACAGCAAACGCGTGACCGTTGAGACAGGGTTCGATTTATCTCTTCTTCTTTTTTTGTTTTACCAACGGCCTTGTCACAGTGGTAACATCGGTTCCCGTCAGATCCCCGGAGTTAAGTGCTGTCGGGCTGGGCTAGCACTTGGTTGGGTGACCATCCGGTCTGCCGAGCGCTGTTGGCAAGCGGGGTGCACTCAGCCCTTGTGAGGCAAACTGAGGACCTACTTGATTGAGAAGTAGCGGCTCCGGTCTCATAAACTGACATACGGCCGGGAGAGCGGTACTGTTGGGCCTTCATGACGTGTTCGGACGGAGTTTAGTTTTAGAGTACTAAAATTTTAATATTCTCATTTAAAGTTTGTAAACTTTTCAAGATTGTTATTTCTTCTTGATTTATTGTTCTACAGATCTTCGCCTGAATATGTCTCTTTTAGTACCACGAAACCCGTGTTGGTCCAACAATAAAGGACTGAATACAACTGAAGCGGTTTACTAATACTCAAGATGACTACCCATATCTGTTACCCTCTCTACCAGGTCGTCTGCACTTCAATAGCGACTTTTGTTTTTGTGTGCCTTAGCCCTTCTACTCCCGTCATATTAGAGTGGAAAGCTGTGATTTCTCATCTTATCAGTCTACCTAATTTTCAGTATCCACAGCATCACATCTCAAACAATTTGATGCTCTTCTTTCCCTGTCTTCTCACACTCAAAGATTCACTACCTTACAATGCCGTGCTCCAAACGTACATTCTCATAAATTTCTTCTTCAAATAAAGTCAACGTTTGATACTAGTAGAGCCGGCCGGGGTGGCCGAGCGGTTCTAGGCGCTACAGTCTGGAACCGCGCGACCGCTACGGTCGCAGGTTCGAATCCTGCCACGGGCATGGATGTGTGTGATGTCCTTAGGTTAGTTAGGTTTAAGTAGTTCTAAGTTCTAGGGGACTGATGACCTCAGAAGTTAAGTCCCATAGTGCTCAGAGCCATTTTTTGATACTAGTAGACTTATTTTGGCTAATTTAGCATATATGATTTGGCTGTCTGTCTAGTCACCACATTAGTCAGTCGATGTTGTGATAAAAGTCCAGCGATATCTCCGACCTTTTTGTAAATACAGGGCTGGACAAAACCATGTTAACGCCGCGAGAAATGAATCCTTGAACTCAAATGCAGACGCTAACCAAGCTCGCAGGTTGTGCTGTTGTATTTAACCACGAATGGCACCTCGGAATGGCAAGAACAGCATTCTGTGTTGTTGTGAGTGCATTACTTCGGAGCTAAGTAAATTTGAACGTGAGCAAATTGTTAATGTTCGTATGGTGGGCTCTTCCGTGACCAAGGGAGCTGAAATGTTTTGTGTTTCAATAGGTACGGTATCGTAGATTTATACAGCATACTCGGAAAGCGGAAGATGTTGAGTGATCGAGACAGACGCTCACTGAAGAGAATTTCGATGAAAAATAAGATGACGAGAGCTGAAAAAGTCATTCCAGAGCGGAAGGTTGCGTCAGCAGAATACGAGGGGACCTCCATAACCATGGCGAGCTGGAATTCCAAAACCACATGCCCATAACAGGAAGACGTGGTGCCGAATGGAAGAAAACCACTGTTTCCAACTTCTGGTCGAGAATACGTCCCAAGAGTGGAATATAGCGGGGTTTGGTGATGATTTGGGTAGCGATGACTCTCTTGGGGGCTCTGTAATGTGGCTTTACTGCCCAGCATTATGTGACCGTTTTGGCTGATCAGATCCGTCCTAGGCTACGAAGTTTGTTCCCCAGCTGTGATGCTGTGTTCCAAGACAATAGGAGACCTGCTCAGACATCTCGCATCGTCCAGGGCTTTTTTTGTCTGCCCTTGCCACAACAGTCGCTAGAGTTCAATACTACTGAGCATATGTGTCTTTCTTCGCAGGGAAGGGAGCGTCATCACTATCCACCCCCATCGTCGTTGCCTGGACGTGACAGTATTTTTCAGGAAGAATGCTACAAAATTCCCTTGACCACAATAGAGGCCTGCATTTATGCATTCATCGACGATTAGAAACTACACTACTGCCCATTAAAATTGCTACACCAAGAAGAAACGCAGATGATAAACGGGTATTCATTGGACAAATATATTATACTAGAACGGACATGTGATTACATTTACACGCAGTTTGGATGCATAGATCCTTAGAAATCAGTACCCAGAACAACCACCTATGGCCGTAATAACGCCCTTGATACGCCTGGGCACTGAGTCAAACAGAGCTTGGATGGCGTGTACAGGTACAGCTGCACATGCAGCTTCAACACGATACCACAGTTTATCAAGAGTAGTGACTGGCGTATTGGGACGAGCCAGTTGCTCGGCCACCACTGACCAGACGTTTTCAATTGGTGAGATATCTGGAGAATGTGCTGGTCAGGGCAGCAGTCGAACACTTTCTGTATCCAGAAAGGCCCGTACAGGACCTGCAACATGCGGTCGTGCATTATCATGCTGAAATATAGGTTTTCGGAGGGATCGAATGAAGGGTAGAGCCACGGGTCGTAACACATCTGAAATGTAACGTCCACTGTTCAAAGTGTCGTCAATGCGAACAAGAGGTGACCGAGACGTGTAACCAATGGCACCCCATACCATCACGCCGGGTGATACGCCAGTATGGCAATGACGAATACACGCTTCCAATGTGCGTTCACCGCGATGTCGCCAAACACGGATGCGACCATCATAATGCTGTAAACAGAACCTGGATTCATCCTAAAAAATGACGTTTTGCCATTCCTGCATCCAGGTTCGTCGTTGAGTACACCCTCGCAGGTGCTCCTGTCTGTGATGAAGCATCAAGGGTAACCGCAGCCATGGTCTCCGAGCTGATAGTCCATGCTGCTGCAAACGACATCGAACTGTTCGTGCAGATGGTTGTCGTCTTGCAAACGTCCCTATCTCTTGACTCAGAGATCGAGACGTGGCTGCACGCCCCGTTACAGTCATGCAGATAAGATGCCTTTCATCTCGACTGCTAGTTATACGAGGCCGTTGGGATCCAGTACGGCTTTCCGTATTACCCTCCTGAACCCACCGATTCCATATTCTGCTAACAGTCATTGGATCTCGAACAACGCGAGCAGCAACGTCGCTATACGATAAACCGCAATCGCGATAGGCTACAATCCGACCTTTATCAAAGTCGGAAACGTGATGGTACGCATTTCTCCTCCTTACACGAGGCATTACAACAACGTTTCACCAGGCAACGCCGGTCCACTGCTGTTTGTGTATGAGAAATCCATTGGAAACTTTAGTCATGTCAGCATGCTGTAGGTGTTGCCACCGGAGCCAAACTTGTTTGAATGCTGTGAAAAGCTAATAATTTGCATATCACAGAATCTTCTTCCTGTCGGTTAGATTTCACATCTGTAGCAGGTCATCTTCGTGGTGTAGCAATTGTAATGGCCAGTAGTGTGTTATTAAGACATCTGCCTGTGCTACAACTGGTCACGTCCTGACCACCCCTCGTACGTGAGCAGTGTGTGCTTTGTATTTTCAGATTGGTGCCCCATCCCCTCCATTGTATCCTATATTCTGTTACTCAAAGCATTGTTTCTCATTCCAGGCAGATATCACTGTAATCGACAAATATAAAGAGTGCCGGTTTTTGCAATTAAGGAACGACGCATTTCATTTACGATGGAAGTGTAGACCTTTGCATTCTAACGACTGATATTTATGTTCGGAATTTACATTAGTGTAATAAATTTGTTTCCACAGTACAATACGGTTGTCTGTTTTAATATCAGGTTAGAAACTACATTTAGTTTGATCCTGGAACAATGACGTGGATGTTCCCATCGGTATGCTTGATTTTAGTAAATCTCCTTGCCTCTCACCATAATTGCAAAAAAATGGTTCAAATGGCTCTGAGCACTATGGCACGTAACATCAGAGGTCATCAGTCCCCTAGAACTTAGAACTACTTAAACCTACGGACATCACACACATCCATGCCCGAGGCAGGATTATAACCTGCGACCGCAGCGGTCGCGCGGTTCCAAACTGAGGCGCCTAGAACCGCTCGGTCACTCCGGCCGACCATAATTACAATTCACAAGAAACGCTCAAACTGAAGAGCTCCCATTTCGGTACATTTATTAATTCGTACGTGGAATGTATGTATGCGACTTGCCCACAGATTACTAAACCCTCGTAAAATTTGCGATGACAGTTGGTACCAATTAACGGTACCCGCCAAGCTGGTATTGTCAGTATGGTGTGTAAAACAGGGTATTTTGTCCGTATTTGGTAAATGACATACCACTGGAGAGCTTATAATGTTAATCAGCGCCGGCCGATGTGGCCGTGCGGTTCTAGGCGCTTCAGTCTGGAACCGCGTGACCGCTACGGTCGCAGGTTCGAATCCTGGCTTGGGTATTGATGTGTGTGACGTCATAAGGTTAGTTAGGTTTAAGTAGTTCTAAGTTCTGAGGGACTGATGACCACAGATGTTAAGTCCCATAGTGCTCAGAGCCATATGTTAATCAGCTGATGCATAAACTATAAATACGACTTTCTTCGAACAGAATATGGACTAGTAAAATATACGATAGCTTAGTAACAATGAAACATTTCCCACTTCAGGAGTCTATAGTTAAAAGCAAGTCTGGTAGAATGTTTGTCCAAGCATCTCTGATACGTTCTATAATGTTCTGTGGAGTAGTTCGTACTTCTCATACACAGTCAACGCGCACGTTAGGCGGTTGGATGGAAACACACGAAACACACGCCTAGACCAGTCACCTTTATGGTGAGGTTCGAGGGCGGCCACCGAAGATGAAGCATTCAGATGGTTTGGGGGCTCACTATAATCAACTCATTAGGGAGCGGAAAACGATGATACCATACAAGTAGCTTGTTTTCCCGAAATTTTAATATCTCGCCATATTATTTGTGTTGTAGAATCAAATTTACAACACTAAAGTATGTCTTAAACATAAATATCAGCAGTTAGAACACAAGGGTATACATGTATATCGTAAATGGAACTTAGAATCAAATGAGTCGGTTCTTAATTGCAAAACGAGGCACACCTGATATTTGTCGATTACGGCGCCCTTTACCACAAATGGCAAGCAACTGTTTCAGTTGTAACCTCCCCCTCACTTATCGAACTTAATGACTGTGAAAAATTAAACCGTGTGCACCTAATGGAAATTTGGGAAAATCAATCGTCACGGAAGTTAATTTGTCGGTAAAGAGGAGGAAAGGGTTACATCTAAATGAAAGGAAAAATGCAAATCAAATTGGTGAAAATTGATTTTGAGAAAATGGTAAAATTAATAAAGAAAGTAAATGTGCGGTCGTTACGTTAGCGCGCCTTCTTCTCGACACGGTCACCAGGCGAAACGGGCTCTTGATGTGCGCAATCTAATGCTTCCCGTCCGCGACACCGTGTCAGAAACTATCATAGCAAGTCGAGCGCAATTACATGCTGCGAAACCCCGAAAGCGCGGCAACTCGCGGGAGCGTCACACCACACACCTGCTCCACCGCCCTACTCCAGCCAGCCTCCCCCTGCCCGCGCTCCATGCGGCAGAGTTAACACTACCAAACATCCTGAACACTTTGGTTCTCCACACGACCTATCGATGTAATCTTTCAATAGCATAGTTTTCCCTAGGCAAGACTGAGCGTAAAAATATAAATAGTATTTACAAAGCAAACTAATTATACATAAATGCATAAATATATACATACAGACAGTAAAACAATTACAATATATAAAGACACAGAAATATCATATCTTCAGGTAACAAAATAAGGAAAAAAATTTATAGTACAATAGATGGAAATAGGAGGATATGTATTTACGGCATTAACAGTGACCGTACTTTTTTTATGGCGGATAATCCGAAAATGAAATGAAAATGCGGGGGTCAGCATCTGAAAGTACAAAATTGACCTCGCCCATGCAGGAGGGGTGCTTAGGAGGAAGCCAGCTGTAGCGCAGACCGATGTCCCCTTTATCGGTATTAATTTTACACTTAGGTTTTTTCGTACGATGCGATATGTAGTTGTCTCAAGTTAAAACAGACACCCTGCGTGTATACAGGGCGATTCTTATTAACGTTTAAAACCACTGAAGCGATAGAGTTGACTCAGACAATTTAATATAATACAAATGGTTGGCAAATGTTGTTAAATACCCCAGAAGTGGGTGAGAAATGTTGAACATGCCATCATATGACGTATCTCACCGTACGTGCAGCGGTTGGCCATATCTGTCTGTCGCACCTGATCATCCAACCGGTGTCAATTATCCCCGTATGGCTGTGGGCCCACGTACACGGCTTTAGCACGTGAGACTCAGAGTTCGAGTCTTGCGTCTGGCAGGCAGTATTTTTGTCACTGCGTTAGACTGTTATGTATTCATATTTAGGGAAGGTTTACTATTTATTTTCCGGTCTCGCGGTCTGCTCTGGTTTGTTGCAACATACTATACTACAAAACTCTACCGTATTGCGTCACAAGTAATAGAATATAAGCTTCTCAGTTGCGTCGTTTCCATTTAATGACGTACGTTCTCTTTACTACATAATGCCTGTAAACAAAAACAAAAGGGGACAAAAGGAGACACACAATAACAACAGTTCTTACTTGGTTAAAACGATAACATTAATTTTGTAACTTCTACAACGGTTCACGTTTACGAAAGGTGTTCGTAATTTACACTGTTGGCAAGTATTAGATCGCTCAGTCATCACTTCGCGCTCAAGCGTAACCGCTGGTCACGTCATATGTTCAAAATTTCTCATCAGTTTTTGTGGTATTTCCCGACATTTCCGCCCCCATGTGTGTGCGATTACACTACTTGTCCCAGCGTCATCTACGTCTAATTGCCCTGTATATGGACGTGTTTTTGGGCGGTTTCCCACTAAGTGAACAACAGATTAGTATCCGTATCCCTTTTCAATTACATGATTTAGCCACCATTTCAAAAAATTAGAAATATTTCGTTTACTTGCATATGAATAGCACCACCCACAGATAGTTGATGTATACATATTCCGAGCTGAGTGGCGGGGGGGGGGGGGGACAAGCTGATGCAGCAAAATGACGTAAGAATAACAATAAGATATATAAAACCTTAAAATATAATTTCCTAAAAACCAACTAACATCGTGAGAGGACTCAATATTAAATTTAAGGCCGGGAGAGCTGGACATACAGCCCGATACCGATCCGGCGATGACGAACAGTTTAGTTTTGCAGAAGTTATTGGCACCAGAGAGGCAATTCTGATGTAGCGGTTGATAATGGAAGCAAGAATAATGAAAAATCAAAAACGCTCATAAGATTCGTCGACCCAGAGAAAGCATTTGACACTGTAAAGATGTCCGAAATTCTAGAAAAATAGGGATAAGCTATAAGGACAGATGGTTAATATACAATATGTACAAGAGTCAAGAGGGAATACTAAGAGTGGACGACCCAGAACGATGGAGGAGGTCGAATTAAAAAGCTTGTAAGACAGGGATGTAGTCTTTCGCCCCTACTATTCAATCTGTACAACGGAGATGCAGTGATGGAAATAAAAGAAAGGTTCAGGAGTGGAATAAAATTCAAGGTGAAAGCATTTCAATGATACGATTCGCTGGTGACATTGCTATCCTGGAAGTAAACTAGAATTACATGATATGCTGAATGGAATGAACAGTCTAATGAGTACAGAATATGGGCTGAGAGTAAATCGAAGAAAGACGGAAGTAATGAGAAGTAGCAGAAATGAGAACAGCGAGAAACTTAACATCAGGATTGATGGTCACAATTCAAATGATTCCAATGGCTCTAAGCAGTATGAGACTTAACATCTGAGGTCATTAGACTTAGAACTACTTAAAAGTGACTACGCTAAGGACATCACACACATCCATGCCCGAGGCAGGATTCGAACCCACGACCGTAGCAGCAGCGCGGTTCCGGACTGAGGCGCCTAGAACCGTTCGACCCTAGCGGCCGGCGATTGATGGTCATGAACTAGATGAATTCAAGAAACTGTACTACCTAGACAGCAAAATAATAAAGGGCGGACGCAGAAAGGGGGACATGAAAAGCGGACTAGCAGCGGCAAAAAGGGCATTCCTGGCCAAGAGAAGTCTACTAGTATCAAAAACAGGTCTTAATTTGAGGAAGAAATTTCTGAGAATGTATGTTTGGACAAAACACAGTGTGGCAGTGAAACAAGAGCATGGGGAAACCGGAACAGAAGAGAAGAGAGGCATTTGAGACGTGGTGCTACGGACGAATGTTGAAAATTAGGTGGGCTGATAAGGGATGAGCAGATTCTGCGCGGAATCGGAGAGGAAAGTGGCAAACACTAGCTGGGAGAAGCGACAGGATGATAGGACATTAAGGAACGACTTCCACAGTACTAGAGTGAGATGTGGATGGCAAAAACTGATGACAAAGACAGAGATTTGCAATACATCCAACAAATAATTGAGGACGCAGGTTGCAAGTGGTACTCTGAGATGAAGAGGTTGGCACAGGAGAGGAATTCGTGGCGCATCAAACCAGTCAGAAGACTGATGACTCAAAAAAAAATATCCAGACAAAATAACATAAACTATAAAACATGTCTATGTGTATACATGCAATGTCATTCAACTACGAACTGCGGCAGGACGCCATCAATACAAGAGTGTACAAGTGACTGACGTCAACGATGTAGGCCAGCAATTATGTGCATATGCCCGAGACTGACCCACGTCCTCTTACAATCGCTTCGTATCCATCGCTGCTCCAGCGAAATGGGATAAACTGTTTCCAGAATATGAACAAGTTGGTTCTTCAGTGCAGTAAATCTCTCTCTCTCTCTCTCTCTCTCTCTCCCTCTCTCTCTGCATGTGTGTGTGTGTGTGTGTGTGTGTGTGTGAGAGAGAGAGAGAGAGAGAGAGAGAGACAGACAGAGAGAGAGAGAGGACAAGAAGACATCGGAACGCGGTGAAGGACGGTAGCGGTGAAGGACGGTAGCGGCGAGTCCATCGCGAAATTGCGGCCCTCTTCTTTTTGTGCCATTAACGCGGCTGCTCTCGTGGCCGGAGACGGCTGCGCTTAGCGGCTACCGGCCTCCCGAAAGCAGCGCTCTTCTTTTTCTTTTGTTGTAACTCGGGATCGGAAATCCAATTATTTGCTCTACGCACTATTCCCCTTAACGAGAGACCAGCATTCTGCTGTATCCGCCTCTAGCCATGCGGAGACGACGACGATGACTCTGCGGAATGTACGTCAAATTGTTCGACTGTTTCAAACTTCGAGTAGCTTAATGACAAGTGATTCTGAAGCAGAAAAGGGAGGAACGGTTTGTGTGAAAATCTCGGGAAAGCCCAACTGCGCTCTTCATTCTCTAATGTCTCGGTTCGCCGTTGTAGTGATGTTGCTGTCAGGTAAAGTGGAATTTGTTTAACAGTCGACAACACTATTAAGTTCCTTTTATTATTTTATCATCTAGATGGTGATTTTTTTGTCTTTCAAAATGTATCTGCTAAATGTTGCCTTCTTTTTTTTCGGCTTCTTTATCCTACATTTGCAGATATACAAGTTCTGTATGTTAATTACCGTCTTTTGCAACCGTAATAAAAGTCTTTTTAAGTCCAAACGCTTTTCGATTTATTCTGAAGGATCTTCAACGGTAACTGTAAAAATATGGTTTGTTTCTCTTACAAGCTTATTTGTTAGGATCATGAGCAGCTCGCATGCACTTCTTACTACTACAAAAAATTTTAATTATTATGGTTACTCACGGCTCTTTTCTTTTTTTTTTTTTTTACTCCATTCTTCTTGTTCTTCCATGTGTGTTTCGTGTATTTCTTCGGTTCTACCACACAACAGTTTCATTGCACTAAATATATTCACGTTTCTTTGTTGAGAGGAACCACTGCCTGTTTTGCAGTTGCAGGATACGTTCGTCATATATTTGTTTTGGTAATGGTGAACGCATCTCAGAACAGACCGTCCCACCACCATCAAAACAGACCAATGACGAACGCACCCTGCAACAGCAAAATCAAAACACACAAAACTGCGAGATGCAATACAAAAACGTGAATATATTTAGTGCAGTAAAAGTTCTGTGTGCTACAACCCAAAAAATACACCGGGAAGAACAAGAAGAATGAAATAAACAACAAAAACGGTAACTATAAGAATATTACATATTGTAATTTAGATTGGTATTTCGTATTTTAAGGTTCAGATAAAAGTATTAATGTTTTTTTATTATTTTCTCTTCCATATTTTTTCAGCTGAACTTCATTTGTTAATTTAAGTGGTGGTCGTAATAAAGTCTACCTCGTTAGTAGTAGATGTGAATTGACAACCAGTGTCTTATTCCATAAATTATAACATTTCGGCAGTGCAGGCCTCTGACCAATCAATTTCTCTGTGTGGGTAGCAACAATGATCTCAACAATGATTCATTTCTCTTAGATTTCTGATTTTTTCTTGTTCCTTCTTAGTCAATGCCATTTTTTCCTGTGTTAGAGACAACTTTAATTGAAAATGTACTGTCGCTCCCTTACTGAGACAGAAGAATTAGACATTTCAGAAGAATCTATAAATTCTGAAATTGAATTTGGTGACAGTGATGAACTGGTGAGTGAAACAGAAGAGCAATGTGCTGTGCACGAGTGTGTAGACAGTGATGTTTTACAGACAGACTCTGAAGACGAACTCTGGGCACCTGTAGCGGACGATTATAACGCGCCTGGTGAGGTCAGTAAGAAGTATTTTACAAACACTGGAAAAGTTGTTACGTCCAGCCAAACCTCCTCTTATCAGAAGGCGACTAGGGCAAAACATAGTGAAAGAGCAAGGAGGCATAACAAATGAAGGTAAAGTAGGAACAATAAGAGAGGCATTTGAAAAGATTTTTTCTTCAGAAATTGTTAACATCATAATAAAGCGTACCAATGAAGAAACATTGAGACAGAACTTACCCAAAACAGGTAGACTTGAATTCATAGCTTATATAGTATTACTTATTATTAAGGGGAAGGAGGGCGATAGTAAGTCACCTGTTCCCGATTTATGGTCCAACATTTCAGAAAGGTTTTTTCATAATGAGAGTTTCACTATGCAGCGGAGTGTGCGCTGATATGAAACTTCCTGCCAGATTAAAAAAGTGTGCCGGATCGGGACTCGAACTCGGGAACTTTGCCTTTCGCGGGCAAGTGCTCTACCATCTGAGCTACCCAAGGACGACTCACGCCCGGTCCTCACAGCTTTACTTCTTCCATTATCTCGTCTCCTACCTTCCAAACTTCACAGAAGCTCTCCTGCGAACCTTTCAGAACTAGCACTTCCGGAAGAAAGGAATTGCGGAGACATGGCTTAGCCACAGAAAAAAATGGCTCTGAGTACTATGGGAATTAACATCTCAGATCATCAGTCCCCTAGAACTTAGAACTACTTAAACCTAACCAACCTAAGGACATCATTCACATCCATGCCCTAGGTAGGATTCGAACCTGCGACCGTAGCAGTCCCGCGGTTCCGGACTGAAGCGCCTAGAACCGCTCGGCCACCGCGACCGGAGCTTAGCCACAGCCTGGGGGATGTTTCCAGAATGAGATTTTCACTCTGCAGCGGAGTGCGCGCCGATATGAAACTTCCTGGCAGATTAAAACTGTGCGCCAGACCGAGACTCGAACTCGGGACCTTTGCCTTTCGCGGGCAAGTGCTCTACCATCTGAGCTACCCAAGCACGACACACGCCCCGTCCTCACAGCTTTACTTCTGCCAGTATTTCGTCTCCTACTTTCCAAACTTCACAGAAGCTCTCCTGCGAATCTTGCAGAACTAGCACTTCCCCTTATTTATTTACACTAACGAGCACAGGCATGAGAAATTTTACAGAAGGTAAATGAACATCACGAATAAACATCAGTACACTTGGATACATCAGTTCACACCGATTACAAATTAGTCTCTGGGACGTCAGCCGCAATGGGAACGGAAGAAAAGATATTGTCGACAAGAATCGCGTTCGAATATACTTATACGTGCTACAGAAATTATTGCTTGGGATATACTGTTAGGGGAGATAAGATATACAAGGAAGCCAATGTTATCCATTTGGCACTTCAATGAGCAGTCTCACACAAAAACTCACTGTACAGGTGGTAGAACGGTCAGGACGTACGAGTTTGGCGTTCAGGGCTGATGTCAGATAATAGAACAGGCAGTTGGCTCAAATAAAAAGAGTATATATTAAGGGTACAACTGTATGTCCTAAGCCATCAGTTATCGAATTTTGTGAACCATTAGCTTGGAAACTTTTTAACACACCAACTTACAATTTTCCATAATTATTGAATGCACTAAACTAGAATTATTACTAAAATTGTATTGTGGGGCATGTTGCCTTTTTTTTCAAACACTCAATTTTTTGACAGAGTTTTGTAAATAAATGAACATAAAAAAAACTCAGGATACTTTAATTGTTCTAGTTCCATGTGTGTTGAATCGCACACTTGGCCTGCTGTGAAAATTTCATGTCTCTACCATCAGTACTTTTTTAGAAAACGGGTCATTTATTGCAAAAAATGTAGTTCTGAGGTTTAAAACTTTTTTATTACGAATTCTTATACAGACTTACATTTCTGCGTCTTTTATGCACTAGAATTGACCTGGCCCATAGGTTGTGTCTTCTTCAGTGTCACAACACCCCAGTGCTTGTCTCCTCCTTTTCTTTCTTGTTTCTTTTGTCATTTGCTGAGCAGCTAACTCTGCTTCACTTACACGAAGCTCATCCAGTTCCCGCAGTCCCTTAGCTACGTTCTGTCCAAATCTTACCCCTAACTTTTCCAGAACCTTAAGTCGTTCGGAGTTTACACCATTAAAAGTCTTTACAGCATCAGACACAACTTTAGAGTCATAAGGCCAACAAATGCATTTTTAGGCACACGGCACCAGACAACATTATTGAATGACTCATGCACATTCTGGGTCTTCCCATCTAAACACTTCTTTAGCAGCTCAGGATTTGCTAAATCTCTATAAATAGGTTTTATTGCCTCCATTACTGCCAAAGGAAGACAACGTTTATGTGTAAATTCATGCAGGGTGCCAGAAAATCAGCTTGCATTTTACATCAAGTGTTTGGTAGAGGTGTACACAAAGCATGACATGGCTTTTCATCGGTTGAAATTCGGTGAAAGAAAGTGTCTTTACAATCTGTTGATTGGGTACCAGTACGAACTCCTACCACCGATCAGTTCTGTGAAAACTGCACATCAATAGCACTTTCCATATGCGCACTACTTGCGGTGGAAGTTTCAGGTAATTAATCCTCTATACTGTAAACAATAATGACCTTAATCACTCCCTTGGGCTACCCCAAAATTATATTTACATTCGTCGATTTCGTTCCGTTAAGAACGCGTTTTCTATCTGTTGCTAAACATGAATCCAGTAGAGCATTTTGAGCCATGAAAAATGCACAAGGAAATAGATGGAACAGTCGATCAAACATTTCGTGACTAATGAAAAACTATAATAGACGCACGTGTGTATGACAGATACTGCAATTAAAAACAATCAAAAGTTATCAATTATTAGCCGACAAGGAACCACCACTTTAAACACGATGTAGTGTTAATTTGCAACTTTTAAATGGTCCGTTGAAAGAAAAACTAGTTTTAGGTGAATAAATATACAGGCTGATTTTCACTGACGTTTAAAATCCCCGACGCGACATAGATGACGCTGAGAAAAGTAATTTAGTATAACACACATGGGGTCGCAAATGTCTGGAAATACCACAAAAATAGATGAGAAATTTTTAACATGTGACGTCACCAGACGTCTCGCCGCACCTGCAGCTGTTGGGCTTGGGCATGAAGGGATGACTGAGTGCTGCAATACCTGCATTCGAGCAAACGGTGCAAATTTCGAACACCTTTTGTAAATGTTGTCTGTTGTAAACTTAGAAGTTACAAAATGATCGTCCTCGCTGTAAACAAGTAAAAGCTTCTCTTATTTTGTGTTTCTTTGCTTTTGTCCCTCTTTTTGTTTGTTTGTAGACAGTACTCATTTATTTGTGACTCAATACGATACGGTTTTGTTGTGCTGTACTTTGCGATAAGCCAGTGGAGGCCGCGAAAACGGTAAATAAAATAACAAATTTTCCTTCAATGTAAATATATAATTACCTAACACAATGTAAAAAATATTGCCTGCCAGACGTAAGATTCGAACCCTGAGCTCCCCACACGAAAATCGCGCACGTGGGCCCAGAGCCACACCGACGTCAGTGTTTGGTTGTGATGATGAGGGGCAAAGGCCGATAGACTAAAGTGCTGGACGCGTGGCGAGCTGCGTCATCTGGTGACGTCACATGTTCAACATGTCATCCACTTTCGGGATATTTCCGGACATTTGCGACTCCATGCGTCTTGTACTAAATTAACGTGTCTCAGCGCCATCTACATCTCTTTGGAGGTTTTTAAACGTTAAGAAGAATCGCCCTACATATTACAATAGCGTTAGGTGATTTCTTGATGTCCTACTCAAAGAAAGTACTTCATATACGTTTTGGAGAAGTGGCCAAACGACATTGATTTAATTTATGGCTATCCGTCCTGTTACATGAACGAGGGGCTTAGCTGATGACATATATATGAGAAATAGCACCACCACAGCTGTAACTTGAGAATGCCTTTATTGCCTCAAATGACTAGCTTCGGCGGCACATTACTGCCATCCTCAGGCTCCACCACTGCCAAAAGAGTACTAGAGTTCCTTGGCGCATTTATTGTGGAGTGTCGAGCAGAGACTCCTGAGGAAAGCTAGCCCACAAGTACTAGTAACAAGATCTCCACAATAAATGCGCCAAGGAAATCTAGTACTCTTTTGGCAGTGGTGGTGCCTGAGGTTGGCGTAATATGCCACCGAAGTTAGCAGTGTGAGGCAATAATGATATTCTCAGGTTACAGCTGTGGTGGTAATTTTTCTCGCAGACTCTGATTTAATTTAGAAAATTACGTTTCAATAGTGCTATGTCAGAATTTGTTTAGACACGCCACAGCCTGCGTCATTGAAAATGTGTCCTTCTGACGCTGCTGGGAAGCGAGGGAAACAGAACGTCTGTTAGATTCGATAGCGGGAACTCGACTCTCGGCCGCATTAGGCATGAGGTATAGCTGCCGGCTACCAGGAAGTATCTGGTGGCTGGCGGGGGCGAGCGATGGGGTGGCGCGCAGGTGGTTGCCACGGAGCGCATGCGCGGCAGACGCCGGCAGACGGCGCCGGAGACTCCAGCGCGGGCGGAGTGAGTGTGCCAGACGCCGGGCGTCGCGACGGCTGCCGCATGACGCCGGGGCGACGCTGCGACGCCTGCCGCCACTGCGCCTGCGTCCCAGCGGTGCTCTTCGGGGTCTTCGTCGCTAGGGGTAAGCGCGGCAAGCCCGCCGTACACAAGCAGCCGTCGGTGTGCCTACAGCCATTAGCGCTAAGTAGGAACTATGGCGTCACGGTGACAGTGCAATGTTTCGCTTAGAAGTTCTCTTTTTTCTGTTTTTTATGTCACTACACTATATCTACACTTTTCCCAATGACTTTGATTTCATCGCTGAAGTGCGGTTCTACATCCACATCCTTACTCTTCAAACTACTGTCTAGCGCGGGAAAGAGGTTTTCCTTCCACATACCAGAAAAAAATGGAAATGCCGTGTGGCTAGGGCCTCCCGTCGGGTAGACCGTTCGCCTGGTGCAAGTCTTTCGAGTTGACGCCACTTCGGCGACTTGCGTGTCGATGGGGATGAAATGATGATGAAAGACACACAACACCCAGTTATCACGAGGCAGAGAAAAATCCCTGGCCCCGCCTGGAATCGAACCCGGGACCCCGTGCGCGGGAAGCAATAACGCTGCCGCAAGACCACGGGCTGCGGACCACATACCAGAAAAAAGGCTACCGTCCATCGACTATTCTTCCACACACGACGGCTTTATTTACTTTCTTAATTTATTTGCAAACTGTGAAGTTCCAAAATTGTGTTGACAGCAGCACCAGCAACTTTATTTAATTTTACTGTTCCTGTATCTTTCCATCTTCGTAGTGTTCTCATTTGACTATTTATCAAATCGGTACCAGCATCGTTCTCAAGTGAATAATCGAATTATCTGATAACATAACATTTACACATTTCGAGCTGTTGTCAACCATTCACATTTCAATATTCTGTGCTCGTAAGGTAACTAGGCTGTTAAAAATAGTTTTAGGTTACTTGAAGATGTGAACAAGTTGTAAATAAAGACTTATATATATATATATATATATATATATATATATATATATATATATGTGTGTGTGTGTGTGTGTGTGTGTGTGTGTGTGTGTGTGTGTGTGTGTGTGTGTGTGTGTGTGTGTGTGTGTGTGTGTGTGCAAATTCACATAAATAAGTACAAGTAAGGAATATATATATATATATATATATATATATATATATATATATATATATATATATATAGGGTGAATCGGGAGGAAAGGCACAGGCTTTCAGACGCGATAGTATTAATGATTAATGATTCTGAACAAAAAACATCCAAACATCCATGGACATATTCCCTATTGCGAATGGTTTCAGAGATTATCACTTTTTCTTTAATAATTCTAAAACCCCACACTCCAACGAAAATATGTCTCAGTATATAATCAAACTAAATTAAATTTGCTACAAAAAGGGTCCTGTTTATTTTTTGTGTAGGGCTACTAGTTTGCGCGAAGAGATCGCGAGAAAAATGAAAGTCTCGCGCGACGCGCTTGCGCTGTAGCTTAAGTACTTTTTGTAGGCTAGATTGAGATAGTTTTCCGACTTGATTGACCACAATCGTCCCGTATCAAAATATCCGTCTGAACTTCCTCTTAACTACCGAGGTACGTGGTAAACAATGACAATGAATAATGCAGAAAGTAAATAGAAATTTACATTAAAAGTATTCGATCTCGGAAAACATTCGGAATAGGGCATAAGTCCACATCAAGATTTTTGTTCAGAATCACTAATGTTATTACCCGTCAAAACACGTACCCTTCCTTCTGACTCACCCTGTATGTATGAAATTAGATCATTTACCAGTTTTTACATCAAAAGCTAATTATCTGAAACTATTACTCACCTTGTAGCAATATTCAGTCTACTTGACCTCACTCTATTTCTTCTCTTGTTCTATACTTCACATCTATATGCAGTGACTACACCCGACCCATAATTTGTTTTCCCTATTCTAGACTCTGTCCGCTCTCCAATCATTTTCCCGTGTGCTGCTCTTTTAAGCATTAAGTCTTCCAGAATGCTGTACCAGATGTCCCACTAGCCAGATTCTTCATCTGGGAAGCGTCTTTCATAGACGGTTTGCTGACTTCTTTTTAATACTTACTCATTTTCTTTATTGTCAGTTCACTTTATTTTTTTAACATGTTTCGATGTCAAATTCAGGTGCTTCCAGTTCTTCATCTGTGGCTTTACGAGACAGTTCTGCATCTCATACACTTGCAGGAAAGACATCCTCAATTCCAAGTATGTATCTGATAACAGTGGAGCTCTTTCTTTAAACAATGCTTTCTTCACCTACGCCAATCTACTTCTGATATCTTCCTTGTTACACCTTCCATTAATCTTGCTTCTTAGGCACGACTAATAACCCTCTCCCGCAACCCGAACTGTTTAACTCCCTTGTGTAAAAAAACTTCAGACGTCGGAATACTTTACAAACGTTTTAATGTGGAAAATATTTGACGTTAAGCATGTAAAAGATCTAGTGTTGAAGGCGCAAAGCCCTAATTGGTTTGGCTTTATTAGTTTCGGATTATTCGCCCATTGATTAACTAAAAAGTCAAAAGCAAAAAAAAATTAAGAATAATTGTTGTTATTTTTAATGGTTGATGAAAGCTGCTAAGTGCTCTGTTTATCGGGCACTGGCTAATTTGCGCTCCGTTTTATGGAAAGTTAGTTTTTACCCATCTCAATATTTATGATGACATATGTCCTGAAATACGTGTCCTACAATGATATACTTTTGCAGGTACGTTCAGTGGTATATGGGTCTACCGTTTGAAAAATGTGTTGCCTACAGAGTTAATAGCAAAGAAGTAATGAAGTAAGACTTCATCCCTCACACTGAAGTTTAATTGTATGATCGGCGAAAAGTAGCAAATGATAAAATTTTTTCCTCTCATTGTTTTGTGAGGGTGTCAGCGAGAAAAAATAGTTCAAAAAGTTTGAAATTATGTGTAAAGTTTGTTGAAAGCGCTAAGTCCTCCCATTTTGAAATAATGGATGAATGTACTCGTACTCTGGGTAATTTGCGCGCAGTGATTTCCGCTACCTCAAAACGTAACCACAGTTTCTATCTTTAATACTTGACTTATTGTGTTAAAGCTTTAACGTAGGATTATAACTCATGATGAACAGAATGCGACACCGTTTTAAACTATTGAATTCGATCAATAACGATATCACGCCACTGGAACCGTGTCCCGATTTAGCCATTAAGTAACGTAGATAGTTCTTTCATTTTATTTTATAAGTCCGTCTTGATCACACAAAAACATTTATACTTCACTATTAAAGATTTCGGCTACCGCCACCTTCAGATCTGTTACAAACGAAAACATGGTGTAGCCAACTAAATTCAGTTTTCTAAAGCTACGTCTATGAAAGACCTAGTGCTACATAAGATAAATAAAAAGTATTTTTCGTGATTAAGAGCCATGGACACCAGCCATACATACCATAAAATATTCTGACGTAAGTATCAAAGTCAAATTATACATGTAGGAACATGCTAAGTGGTGATGATAATCTGGAGGCGTCTGATATTATACAAATAGCTGAAGCCGGCTGAAGACACTACAGCTAGGGTACATGAGTAACCAATATCGCAAATTTAATAGTTAAAATTTCATTATGCATTGTCATTAGTTAAAATTACTTCACATGGCAAAGTGAGCGTCTAATAATAAAACATGTACTAATACACAATATGGAATTAGATTCATACTTAAAATCCACATAAAAGGTGAAAATAGTGATAATGGGAAGTCCATAGCCTGGCAAAGTAAAATACACAATTGTGCAAAATCCGATATAAAGAGTCAAAAAATGAAATCTTCCAGCATGACAAAACAATTAAATCATAACGGTAAGTGTAAGGTAATTAACGAAACAGTGACTATTAATTAAAAAGTTGATTATAATACATCCGGAGTGGGATTTCAATGGCTGCTCTGTATGACGTCTTGTTTTCCTGTGGCGGAGCTTGCGGAAGAAGGCCCAGCCTCCTAGACGCTTGTGGAAGGGAAGGCTAGTGTCACTTCCAGACGCTAGTCTGTTGTTTCCTGAAGATGGCTCAATAAGCCGAAAACTAGTTCTAAATAAACAAAAATCACCATAACAAAAACAGTGTACTTGTTATTCAATCTTAAAAATTTGGTATTTCAATATTCTCTGTTTTGGGTTACTAGTGTTATACAATTACAAACAAAATGTATCTACTGCCCTGTTTTCGCGTACTCCTTGGATATAACATCTTCCATAAGCTTTTTGTGTTACGATTATATTTCTGTTTGCTTACTACTACAGTGTCACCTATTGGTAGCTCTTAACATATTTGCCTTTGACTTGTGATCCTCAGTCTTCGTTCATCTGTTGTGTCAACATGAGCTGTAGGTACAAACTGTGATATTTTATGTAAATCTTATGCCAATGTATCACTTTCTTCAGGTTCCTGAAATGATGTTTATGACTTGACATTATACATTGTACGTATGTTAGTGATGTACAGAGGTGTATTTGCGTAATGTATGCTGTATACATCCGTTTGTGAAAATAAGTGCGCCATCTTATTTCATCTGACCTGATTGCGCTTGCAATTTCCGATACATATGCTTTACAGAACCGATGCGGTAACCTATATTTTCCGTAACCTGTCATCATAAATAAAATTTACAATTAGCGAGCTTGGTTGTTGAAGATTTTGCCTCCGTACTTCAAAATGAAAAATAATTCCACGCACCTGATTCCTACCAATACTTTCTTGAGGATTCCTGTAGTTACCAGCGAATGCTGGAATTCAAAATACCGACGGCGACACCCCTCCCTGTCAGGAATAGAGAATGAAATATGTACACTAGCGCCCACCCCCCCTACCCGGCCCCCAGTACATCAACAACGACAGCACCACCTGGTCCGCTCTGATTGCTACCGCAATGCAGCAGCGCTACAGACACTGGTGGAGTCCTGATTATTCTTCGCGTCTAACTGTCTCTGTTAATATATATCGGTCACAAATATATTACAAAAGGTGTTGGAAGACAGAGTTTCACCGCCAAACATGGTTAATGGCGACACCCTTTGTGAAACAGCATAGACGGTAATCTAAGGTAGATCTGTTGACAGAAAGCAACGCTGGTGCAGGCGTGCCGTTTAATACGCGTTTAACCTCTTTTGATGTAGCTGTGCAATAGTCATACAATGTTTTTTAAAGGAACAAATCGCCATTTCACTATTTTATTGTCTATTTAAGTACAACACATGATCGGCCTTTTATGCCATTTTCAAGTATTTGACTTTATATTGCAGCACACTTAACATGTTAATGTTTGAGCTTGACAACAAGTTAAGTGTCCTGCAAGTCATGTTAAAGACATAAAATCAGATACTTGAGAATGGCATAAAAGACCGAAACCTGTGTTGTACTTAAACAAACGATCTAACGGCCATGAGTTCCTTTTAAAAAAATAATACACATTAGAGCTTTTTGCAATATTTGGTGGGATGATACAGCAATCAGTGATAAATGTTTTGAAGAAATGAACAGTCTTGACTGGAAAACAGGCTTTACCATTTTGTATTTTTCCAACAACGCCATTAGTCTTATTTAAAGCATCTTCAGATTGGCCTACAAAGAAAATACAAACTACTCTTAAAATGGCATGACCCCGATTTAATAAATTTTGAACTAATAAAGGAAGTATTAAAACCAGCTTACTGGCACAACAGATGTTAAACCTATAGGCTGCTGTCTACGCAGATGTCATAGCAGGTAAACACTACTGTCAATATTTTAAGTACATTGGGTGGTGGCCTTTTATGATTAAAATAAATGGTATATAATAGCCGAAAGTATTCAAAAGTCAGTACTGAGTTTGCACATCAAAGACACACAACAGAATTCTTCTCGTTCGCCCGAGGTTATCGACGACATGTAGTTGTAATTATAAAAATATACGTAATATTTTGATGTTTCTAGGGGCAGATAGATACATTTCCTGATGTTATAATGAGAGTCCTGAGTGGAAGACGCCAGTTGCTTTGAGAACGTAACGTACCCACGAGGTGCCCGTAAAACAGTTTTCGATTATTTTTTGGCTGCTATATTCTCCACTCCACCTAGCCGATGCACCGAAAGAGGTGAAAAACTCACAGACCTCCCAAATCAAGAGTCCCATAAATTTCGTGTAACAGCCAGACATTTGTAATCTCTCCGCCTGGGAATGAACTCGCGTGTTTTGCGAAGCCACTGGGAAAGCTAAGCGTAATGAAACGTCAGTAGTGAAGTATGGCCGCCACACTGTGACTTATGTGTTTGTTTGTTTGTTTGTCCCTCTTCATATTGTACGTTGATATCGAGTAGAAATTTGAAGCAGTTCTAACCTGCGGAAGCGTAATGAAACGTACAAGACTGACGATGTTGATTCTTGCTTATTGTAAACTGTCCATGGGATAGGATGCAACAGTTCGTAAAAATGAATGATGGATCCCAAAGTTACATTTTTTTCAAGTTTCGTGAACTACTAAATTAATGAATATGTGAAAACTGTTCACCAGCATCGCCTCCAATAATACAATTCTATTAAACCCCTGCTGGTCAAAATCGTAAAAGGTTTTGAGTAGCAGTGTGCATTGCTGTGCTCTTCTTTCTGTTTATATTTTCCCACACGACATTAGCTCAGTGAGCAGTAAAATATTTAAATCAATATTTATGCACTGGAAACACTGTTCTGTGCATAGAACAGAGTTCATTTTTATTTCTTGTATTTGCACTACGCTGCTGTCTGCATCGCAATTTAGACGTTAAAACAACAATTTTTAGAATCTGTGATACAAAACCAAAATCAGACATGAGAAGTGAACGTGGCTGTAATGTTGTAACAGGTACACGAATTCAAGGATATAAATAATGAAAGGGAAGACACAGATACAAGGCATCTCGTCAGAGCAGTAAATACCAGTATCATTAGCAGGTGCTTACAACGTTTAGTGCACAGTAGCATCTTATAAATTTAACACTAAATGCGGTCGGAAAGGATATTCCGCATCAGTGTAAAATTATTTTTTATATAGAATTGGGTACTAAAATAAGCACATAATAGTAAAGTTTAAATAAGACCCATCATTAACACTATTTTTGTTTGTAGTTGTCATTAAGTTAGTACAACTGAAAGATACAAGATACAATACACTACATTATCTGAAAAAGACCTAAAACAAAAGTGGGTCTGAGCAGGTGAAAGGCAAATTCTAACGAATGACGAATGAATTAAAAGTATTATAGGTAGAAGACACAAAAAGATAAATGGCACAACACATGTTACGTATTTTCATTACTTTTAGTTATATCAACTATTTTAGTTTCTGCATATTTCACTCACAGACGAAGCTTAGTGAAAACGTTCTTTGTCCACCGTGTGTATTGTTTTCGGTTTCTGCTCGTTTTTTAAATGCAAGCGATACTCGGAGCTGAAGAATGTACACAGATTCCGTTTTGAAAACCAGATGTGGGGATTACCCAAGTAGATCTTCGGAAGGTATTCGACGTCTTTCTTTGTATGTATACCACCTGAGATTTCTAAACATTTTTGTTACATTCTGTAATTTAAGCGTTAAAGGAAAAAAATTAAGAGTTAAAATAACCGTTAAAATAAAAAATTACTTAATTCAAACCCAATTTTGTTGGATTAAAGCTTGATCTATTACGGCGAGCTAGCCCTCCACGAGTTCCTCATCTGTGCTGACCTGTTTATAATTTATTGTATATATTCTAATAACTACAACAAATAATTAAAGACGTTGTAGGTAAGTATTACTCTGAGTACATACTCAAACATCCACATCCGATGAACCATGGACCTTGCCGTTGGTGGAGTGGTCTGCGTTCCTCAGCGATACAGGTATCCATACCGTAGGAGCAACCACAACAGAGGGGTATCCGTCAAGAGGCCAGACAAACCTGTGGTTCCCGAAGAGGGGAATCAGCCTTTTCAGTAGTTTCAGGGGCAGCAGTCTGGAAGATTGACTGATCTGACTCTGTAACATGCGGGCTTTCAAAACGACTACGTACCCTCCGACTCAACGTTGAAATATTAAAAATTTTGGCTGGTTTCGTTGTCTCGGGGCTGGGATACGTAGTTACAGGCCAAATACTGATGAGTCTACAGTATACGATAAGAATACACAAATTAATCGAATGGTCGAAGGTTTCTATCACTCGACAATTGCGAATTATGAAAGTAATATATAAATTTATAAATGAATGATTGCAATTAAATAAAATTGCAGGTACTATCTTAACGACTGTAAATGATGAGTACGATAGTAAAAGTACTTCTGAGAATGTGGTATATTTCTGCAAAACACTTATTGATGTCGATGGTCCAGCAATTAAATAAAATATAAGTTGAATAACAAGGAAATAATAGATCCTACTGCACGTAATTAGTTATGAACAACAACATAGCTCACGAGATATTCACTTCTAAACGCAGACTACGTCTTCACTGCAGAAGCCACGGAAATCACACAAGAGCAAAGGTCGGCACTCCGAGATATTTCTATTCTCCGCGACCACGCGCAAACTGCTCCACTGTCCAAGTCTTTCCGCCGACTGTGCGTCCGTCACGCAGTACTGTCCGCGTCCAGCGCTCACTCCCGTGTCCTGTGCCGTACCGTCCGGAACTGCCGCACTGCTCATAACTCCGGAAACGATGGTCCTCCCCACTTCCATACAGACTCTCCACGTGTCCTTATTGTAACGATCACTGTGATTGGCTAGAGTGCTCCCCCCAACCCCCCCCCCACCCACCACCCCTACATCAAACCAATGCACACTCATAAACATAATGAAACATATTCGAAATGCTGTATCTACATTTAAATACTTGAAATTAAATAAAAATTCCTACGGCTGGACCATAAACACGCTCTAACACACATTATTAAATACATAAACAATTAAATAAACATATACCAAAAGAAAACAAGCAAAAGGTAGGCCAGTAGCGTAATGTCTCTGTGCTTTCTAGAACACAGTAAATATTTAACCAATTTCTTCATGAATAGTATATATCGGATATAAACAAAGACACAGATGAATAAATATATTTATAAGCGAGCTGATACTGTTTTTTCGTGTAACTATGGAGTACTTATGGCCTGGCGCGATCGATAGTAACCGGCTACTTTGACTTCCAATAACTCATATACTATTTAAGTTACATGTCTGTAATTCATACCAGCCGGCCGCGGTGGTCGTGCGGTTCTAGGCGCTGCAGTCCGGAACCTCGGGACTGCTACGGTCGCAGGTTCAAATCCTGCTTCGGGCATGGATGTGTGTGATGTCCTTAGGTTAGTTAGGTTTAAGTAGTTCTAAGTTCTAGGGGAGTGATGCCCTCAGCAGTTAAGTCCCATAGTGCTCAGAGCCAGTTGAACCATTTAGCCAATTCTTACCAATTTAGGTTTACACAAATAGCTTTCTAAAGACATTGCGATCGACAAAATCGGATGAAGCGTTTAAATTTTGGAAATTCGTTGCTCGGTGTTACTTGTATAATTTACCGACCGATACTAAACTTTAAACTAGTAAAGATATTGAAAATCTGATTACACCATCAGAATCGTCGTGCAAATAATAGTAATGTGCATACGAACTGTGAAGTGTCTGCTATTAAGGTTTCACAAAGTCCGCCATCTTTGGCACTCCCGGCGTGTCTCCTTCATCAAAACAGCGTCACCATGGAATTCCCAGCCACGCGTCTGGACCGGCCGTTGTGCTGCATCACGCGATTGCTAAGCTAACGTTCGGGACCACGTGGTTGACGAGCGTCCTGTACAGCCATCCCAACTCTGAACATATTTCCAGGGCGCCACAACTCGCCCGTTACCTCACAAACACCAACCAAAATGGCCTCGCTGTGCTGTTATTGTGAATCAAGGGAACTTTAGCCATAATTTTTGCCGAGGGCATGCATCTCTACTGTGTGGCATTTCCTTGGGTAAAATATTTCTGAGGTAACATATCCCCCATTCGGATCTCCGGGCGGGGACTACTCAGGAGGATGTCGTCATCAGGAAAACCAAAACTGACGTTCTACTTGTCGTAGGGTAGAATATTAGATCCAGTAACCGAGCGCGAAAATTAGAAAACTACTCAAAAAGGAAAATGGATAGGCTGAAGATAGATAAAGTGGGAATTAATGTAGCTCGGTAGTAGGAGGAAGGGGACTTCCGGTCAGGTGGTACAACGATATAAATAAAAAATCGAACATTGGTACTATAGAAGTAGGCTGACTAGTGATAAAAAAATTGGAATGCGGGTAAGCTACTACGAACAACTTAGTTAACGCATTAACGTAGCCAAGATAGCCACTAAGCCTGCACCAACCACAGTAGTACAAGATTGTATGCCAACTAGTTCCGCAGATGATGAAGAGATTGAAGAAATATTTAATGAGATAAAGAAACTATTCAGATAGTTAAGGGAGAAGAAAATTTGATGGGAGACTGCAGTTCTGCAGTAGCAAAAGGAAGAGATGGAAAAAATGTAGATGAGTATGGACTGAGGAAAAGGAATGAAAGAGGAAGCCGACTGGTAAAATTCTGCACAGAGCACAACTGAATCAATGCTGACATTTGGTTGAAGAACCATAAAAAAAACAGTCGTATACGTAGAGGAGACCTGGAGACACTGGAAGGTTTCAGATTGATTATGAAATAATACGACAGAGATTTCGGAACAGATTATTTAACTGTAAGACATTTCCAGGGGTAGGTGTGGACTGACCCAATTTATTGCTTACGAACTGTATTTTAAAACTGAATAAACTGAAAAAAGTGTAGGAAATCAAGGAGGACGGATCTGGCAACGATTGACTAGAATTGGGGAAAGGAGTATAGCATAAGACGAATAGGTGCCTTAATAGATGAAATAGTAAAGGCAGAGGATCAAATAAGTAGAAAAACAAGATGTAGTAAAAATCTTTGGACAACACATGAGATACTGAATGTAATTGACGAAAGAAGAAAATATAAAAATGCAGCACGTGAAGCAGACGGAAGCGAATGCAAACGTCTAAAAACTAAGATTGACAGGAATAACTAAACAGGAGAGCTAGAGGGCAAGTGTAAAATTTCTAATCAGTAATCACATTTCACCAAGAGATAGTGCCTACAGGAAAATTAAAGCAGCCTTTGGAGAAAAGAGAAGCAGTTGTATGAATATCAAGATCTCAGATACAAAACCAGTATTAATCAAGGTAGGGAGATCTGAAAGGTGGAAGGAATATATAGAAGGTCTATAGAATGAATATGAACTTAAAGGCAACATTATAGAAGAGGAAGAGGGCGTAGATGGTGATGAGATGCGAGATACGGTAATACGAGAAGAATTTGACAGAGTACTGAAAGGCTAAGTCGAAAAAAGGCCCCTGGAGTCGACGACATGCCACCAGAATTATTGATACCTTTGGAAGAGCCAGCCGCAATAAAACTATCCCATCTGGTTAGCGAGAAGTACGAGACAGGCGAAAACCGTCAGACTCAAGAAGAAAGCAGTTGTTGACAGTTGTGAATATTACCGAACTATCAGTTTAATAAGTCGTTGTTGCAAAATACTAACACGATTTCTTTACAGAAGTGAAAACCTGGTAGAAGCTGACTTCGGCGAAGATCAGTTTGGATGCTGGACAAAATGTAGGAGCATGCGAAGCAGTACTGACCCAGCGGGTTCTATTAGAAGATAGGTTAAGGAAAGGCGAACCTATGTTTACAGCATTTGTAGTCTAGAAGAAAGCTTTTGACAATGTTGAATTTTTGAAATTCTGAAGGCAGAACGGTTAAAATACAGGGAGCGAAAGACTTCTTGCAACTTGTGCAGAAACCAAAGGGAAGTTATAAGAGTCGAGGGGCATGGAAGGGAAGCAGTGGTTGAGAAGGGAGTGAGATAGGGCTATACCACATCCCCAATGTTATTTAGTTTATACATTGAGCAAACAGTAAAGAAAGACAAATTTTGAATATGAACTGAAGTTCAGGGAAGAGAAACAGAAACGATGAGGTGTGCTGATGACATTATACTTCTGTCAGAGACAGCAAAGGACTCGGAAGAGTAGTCTGGAAAGGAGGTTACAACATGAACATCAACAAAAGAAAAACAAAGATCATGGATTGTAGTCGAACTGAATCATGTGATGCTAAGGATATAGGAAGTCTTTCTTGAAGGTATTATTTTTGTGAAATGTATACTTGTGGGATGTGAACAATAAACAGTGGTAGCAAGGAAAGAGTAGAAGTTCTTCATATGGTGCAACAGAAGAATGCTGAAGATAAGATAGGTAGATCGCGTAACTAATCAGAAGGTACTACATAGAACTGGAGAGACAAGAAATCTGTGGGGCAACTTGACTCACAAGACTCTAAGAAGGAATCGGTTGATAGAACACATTCTGAGACATCAAAGGATCACTAATTTAGCATTGGGGGTAATTGTAGGGGGGGGGGGGATCTCAGAGGGAGACCAAGAGACTTTTACGGTACGCAGATTCAGAATGATGTAGGTTGCCACAGTTATTCGGCGATGGAGCAGCTTTCACAGGATAGGGTAGCACAGAGAGCCGCATCAAACCAGTCTTTGGACTGAAGTCCACAACAGAAACAAACAACAACGTTCTAGTATGTGTCTCCCCTACAGTTTTCGCCCTTTACTGTTCCCGCTACCATAGATATCGTAACACATCTTTTCGTATCTTCTTATAGTCAATATTTACACATATTCGTTCCCTCGCCGATTCTGTGGATAAACTCTTCTTTTGTTTTCTGCCTGCTTAGTTCAATAACCTTCTCGAGAACACCGAAACCTTTCACGTTTTTCTTTTACGGTGTTCCTCAGTCCATGATTCACTTCCGAACAATTTAGTGCCCCAGATGTATACTACATTCGCAGAAATATCTGCCTGAAATGAAAGCCAGTTTCATACTAATAGGCTTCTTTGGAGATGAATGCTCACGTTGCCTTCGTCAGTCTTCTTCTTACGTTCTCATTGCTATGTTCGTCGTGCGTTACTTTCCTTCCGAGGTAGCAGTATTCCTTCAGTACATCTACATTGTCGTCCCCAGTTTTCATGTTACGTTTAGGCTAATCTTATTTCTGCTACTAGTTATTATTTTCTTCCTTCTTCGATTTAATCTTAATCCATATTTTGCGCTTATTGACTGTCCAATTTAATCGACAGATCATATAGTTACCCTTCATCTTGTCACAGCATACAAATGTCTTCAACGATTCTTATCATTGATAACCTTTTACCCATAATTTTCATACCGCTACAAAACCCTCGTTTTATTTCTTCTTTGATGTACAGGTTTAGCATGATGGTGAAGTAGTTCATTCCTTCCTTGAACCCATTTTAATCCAAACAATTCTCACATTTCCTGTTCTTATTGTTCTCCCATGGTTCTCACCTGTCTTTCCATATAGCTAATACTTATTCTTCTGTCGATTTCAAATATCTTTCAGTATTTTACTTTGTTCTTGTCTTTCTGCCGTTATCAAGCGAAACTACAGAACTGCCTTTCTCGCTTCTTTCCCCTCCCGAACGCCAAACTGCACTTCATCTAGAAGATTCAAAATCTTCTTTTCCATTCTTCTGTATATTGACACCGCCAGCTACTTGGATGTATGTACCGTTTAGCTGATAGTCTGATAGATCTCGCAATTATTTGCGTTTGTATGTTGTTTTCTATGAAGAGAAGCCATAAGAAAAGAAACAAGACAAACCTGGATGGAAAACTGAAGATCGTTATGTATGAAGATGCAGCTGCATTTGCATATGATCAGACTAGGATGTTCAGGCCCTCTGTTACGTCGGGCCAGGTTTCACACATACCGTATTTTTCACATCCATAGTCATTGAAGAAACAACAATTATTTTAATGTGACAAATAGTAATTAAGTAATAGTGATAGAATTAAAAATAATTTGTGTATATATAGAGACACTATGAATAAATATTACTACGAACTAATGAAGTTAATACTAAGATCAAGTTGGTATAAGAAGATCCCAGACAGTTACAGTCGGCTGGGAACAGTTGATTCGCACACAGATACGCACACCTAGCTCAACCAGTCACTCAACATGATATTGTAAATGTCTCCATGGCAATGCCTCTGTGTTGTTACAGCTCTGTAGAGGGCTGCTGTTTGCTCCTGCAGTCATTTACGTTTCGCAGGTCAAGTTGGCAAAATGCTGCTGGCTGTCAGGGATCTTCTTACGCTGACTCGACTTTTGCAGTACTACTGCTGGTGCCGCTGCTGCTGCCACCAGAACCGATGATAATTGTAGCGGCAGATATGAAATGTATTCATGAGTGTACAAATGTGATATTTTCTGACATGCCGAGTTCTGAGGGAGAGAAATGTAGGTAGACTACAACAGCTAAGAACATTCGGGAAAGAGGAATATCTGGTTGTTTAAAGGAGTATGTAAAGGCATAACGAATGTGTACATCGATCAAGGTAAACATTATTGCTGCTACGTCAGATACATCTGGTATGGCAGGTAGCATGGAGCTTAAAGCTACACAGAAGCAAAACTTTTTTACAACATTTATTCGCTTCTGCAGTACTCGAACAATATTTACAATAATGAAAAATCAAATTCCCGCGAAAGATAATTTTTTATTAACGTAAAATTATTTGCCTTATTTCAAGGAGTTATAAGAGCCACCATTTAAAGAACATTTCAAAATTTTGCACATATGTGTTCCAAATACCATAAACAGTACGAAAAACAATATCAACAGAATTTACAAGTTTCACATCACTTTTCCGTTTTTCCGTAGATAAGCTAATAAAATGTCCAATTCGTACGTAAACGATGAGAGCCTTAACATTATTAAATCAAAACAGAAGTGAAAACAAATATATTTGGTTAATACTCAGGCATAAAAAAATCTTAAAACTAACCCAGACATCGCTCTTCCCTTCATTCAGCTCAGATCAGATACTCTACATCAACCACAGGGTAAAAATGAAAACCAAATAGCCACAAGGTGACAGCAACAAAAATGAATTACAAATCGCACGCCGAGAGATCTCGTAAAACATTTTCAGGTCTTAATAGTGAAAAACGTAAGTTTTTATATTTCGACTCATCAATCTTGAATTTCAAAAAAATGACTGTGGCAATTTAACACGCCAGCATTTGTAAAAGAACAAACATTTCAAGAGATTAATCTTTCATGACAGTTTCAACAAATGGGCTGTTAAACAGGGAACACAGAAACTAAAATAATTAATTATTTTTACACCTAGCCAGTATTGGACCAAAGAGTAAAAGAGCTTCTGTTGCACATAATACTACTTTTATAAGTGCGCTTAAGAAAAATTGGGACATATACTGGTAACTCGAAATACTGATCCACATTCGTTACTACGGACGCTGTCACTAGCTAAAGCCAGACACCGTTATACGAAACTACCCTAATTAAATTTCTCTGAAAAGGCCTCACTCAAAGAGCAGGGGCTTTCACGAATCACAGCCATTACTTTAGTCACACGTAACAAAAGGTCTCACCGTTTTCTCTCTATGCCAGTCTCTGGATGTGTGGTAAATACTGACAGGCAGGCACACATAAACTGCAGTAGCAATGAAAACGTGCGGATATGAAGACGCAAACTCACGACCATAAAGGCTGCAAGAAGCAGTAATTCTTCAGATGTTGTAGGCACACTTTTCACAGTTACAGATCACCATTCGTAACATGACGAACTGGCCCTCAAGTCCTCGCTGAACAACCATAGGTACCATACTGAACATCAATTAAAACTCTCGCAACGGTGAGCACACTTATGATTAAAATCCTCTCAGCAGAGTGCTACACTACCTCTCGAGGGATGCAAGCGAACTCGTTGCTATGGTACAAAATTCACAGAAGTTAAATGAGCGACGGGTATCGATACTTACGCACGCACGGCTCAGTTCTCTCCACCCTGAAAAGGTGACGTATGGGGGGAGGCAAATTTAATTAAGTTATAGTATGTAGTCCAGAATCCCGGTTAACAGACTCATCCTTAAGCTGACTTACACTGTCTAGTCATATTAACTTGACCACCGGTCAAAAGCCTGAATGGCCGCCTTTTACAGCGTGGACTGCTGTGTAGGAAGAGAGTCAATAAGGTTCTGCAACGTACCAACAGGGATGTTGGACCATGTTGACTACAGTGCCGTGGCAAGCAGTGCTAGGTTTCTGCGCTGAGAATCAGTGGCGCGAAGATCCTGGTCGACGTCATCCCACAGATTCCCGAATGGGCTTAGGGAGTTTGGCACCTGGGGTGTATGGTAAACTCATCTTGATGCTCTCCGAACAACACTGTGAGCTGTATGACTTGCTGCATCGTCCTGCTGGTGGATAGCAATGTGGCAAGGAAAGAAACTTCATGTAGGGGTTTGCAACGGTAGATACAGACTTGTGTTGATTCATTATGCCTTCCTGAATGACGAGATCACCCACGAAATGCCACTAAAACATTTCCGAGACCATATTGCACGCAGCGTGTTTCCCTTCACATGTTTCAAGTCATAAACGCCAACGAACATCTGCGCGATGAAGCATAAAACGTGATTTATCTAAAAAGGGCAGCTGTCCCATTCAATGGACATCCAGTTGCGCTTGCCACAAAAATTCCAGCCTTCATCGCTGATGAACAGCAGTAAGCACGGATGCGTGAACCCGGCGCCTGCTGCAGAGGTCCACGTGCAGGAATATTCACTGAACGGTCGTCATCCTTTGATTCATCTGGGAGGTCAGCTGCTCAAGAGTTGCACGTCTAATTGCCCGTACAAATCTATGGAGCCCTTGTTCACCCCTGCGTCGGCGCTGGCTTTGGATAGCGCCATTTTCCCACGCACAGTTTACTTTGACTACAGTGGTAAACAAACAGTTTACAAACGTAGCCGGTTCGGAAACGCTTCCAACCTTGGTATGAAACCAATGGTCATGCAGTTTTGAACGTCAGATTAATCAGACCGTTTCCGCATTACGACAACTATTGCACGGTTTTCCACGTTCTTTTGACAGACTTCATGTACCCTCCATTGCCAGTGCCACCACCGACCATTTGTGAGTGGTTATTGCATGTTGACGTCCAATATAGGTGGTCACATTAATGTGACTGGACCGTGTAAATGTGTCCTAACGTGGTGGCTCTGTTAAAAAAAAAATGTTCAAATGTGTGTGAAATCTTACGGGACTTAACTGCTAAGGTCATCAGTCCTAAGCTTACACACTACTTAACCTAAATTATCCTAAGGACAAACACACACAACCATGCCTGAGGGAGGACTCGAACCTGCATCGGGACCAGCCTCACAGTCCCTGACTGCAGCGCCATAGACCGTTCGGCTGATCCCGTGCGGCGGTGGCTCTGTCCTAGACAAGAGGGATGACTGGGGATATAACCATGATGACATCATATGGACCACCAAAGTGGTGCAGTATCTTCACTGAAATCTTATGACTGCCTTAGCTACGTGCTCAAAAGTTTCTTCTTCTTTTTTTTTTTTTTTTTTAAAAAAAGGGATTACGTCACCGACCTTTATCGAGATTGGGCACTATCTATGTCACAGTCTGTAGCCTCCCTCTGATGCGTGAGGCGAATATTATTCTTTGCAGCTTGCCAATTTTCTTTAATGACATTAGTATGAATGTCTTCGAGAAGGTCATTTACGGAACAAGGATAAGATATAGCTGAGTTTATAGGACAGGAAAACATCAGTTTAGCGTGATCGCCCTATGGGTTTCATCAACTACTGTATTACAGGGAAAATTAAGCCAAATTGCAGGATGATCCCGCGTTATCTGGGAGTTTGAGCATGAACAATAATAAGGGCTGATTTCAAATCAGGATTGACTTGTTCTGCAAAAATTGGCTACAATCATTAGTCGTCATCGTAATATGAGAAACTGCATTATTAAAGCAAAATTTCCTAAATTCACGTTTCAAAAAGGTAGGCGCGTTTTCGCTTACCGAAATTTCGGTGGCCCATTAGCGGGGGTTGTCTATGAATACTTTTTATTTTGGTGTAAGATATCTGTGCTCTCCGATTACTCTTTACAGTGTATTAATGTAATTATAATTTATTCTGTTGGTTACCCCAATTACCTTCGTTTCTGTAAAACTACTTCCACAACACTTGACAAATTTCTAATGTGGAATCACCAAAACGTACAACACAGAACACTTACATATAGACGCAGAAGTACTGTGACGTGTTTGCTATTGCTGCAGCTAAGCTACAGCCTAGCAGTGCGTCATTGTGCTGCTGTTCCATTGTGTTCATTGACACCACAAACGAGGTACGTATTGGCCAACTCTACGTCAGTAAACCTATCCGTACTGGCGAGTATCAGTATTAACGTACAACAAAACAAAGCAGAGACAGAACCGAACATTACTGACAACGAGCTTCAGAGCGAAGATTAAAGTGAGCATTACTGTTGACAGCAGCAAGTATTGTGACTCATTGCAAACAAAAGACACATGCATAAACCGTCGAAATTTGCACTTTTTTGAGTACAAGGTAATTCAAAATAACCTAGATACATTCAAGTGATGTAAAAAGTTTATATTGAGATTATATGTATACAAACCGCAATTCAATAAGTTTTTTGTGCCATATTCAGAAACGTCATTTCTCATGGCACACTTCCAATCTGTAGTCCAGTTCATCGCACACTCGCCCTGAAGTGCCGGCATCGATGTAAGTCCCAGCTGCCCTTATGCGTCATCATAAGTCATCGATGTTGTGGAGAAGTGGAGATGTGGAAACAGTGTCCTTGACGTAACCCCATCAGTAAGAAACACATGATTTCGAATCCAGACAACGTGAAAAAGGGGGGGGGGGGGGGGCGGGTTTACCAGCAACGGGAGATTATCAGCTGATTCATGTCCAATCCTTCAATCCTTCGTCATAGTAGTTCAGTATCCAAGAACTCACGGCCGGTGGAAGTGCAGTGGAGTACCATCCTGTTCACAAATGAAATTATGACTGCGCCATGAACTACGGAAAATGCTTTCTCCGTTGGTCTAGCAGCCATACTCCTGGAGATCGCTGCAACAAAACAAAATTTTTGAGCTGCTGTTTCCATTCATATACTACCTTACCTCAAATTAAGTTTTTTTACTCAATTTAAAGTGTCTAGATTATTTTCAATAACCCTGTATTTTCAGTTCAATACAGCTACAAGAAACCAAACGAAATGAATGAACTCTATAGCGAGCGCCGGAGACCATGGGTCCCTTATACCAAACTACTGACCAGGCATCCGCGAATGGAGTTCTAGTTCTATATCGAACGCAGGAGTTCATTGCCAATTCCAGGCACCGCGAGCTTTCGTGTGAAACATCTCGTTGGATAATGTCGCTGTAGTCAATAACTGGAGGTATAAGCGTTCGCAAGAATTACTTTTTCAGTCAAAAGGAACCTTTTTTTTAGGTCATGAAGAGATGCTCAACGCAGCTATGTGTTCAGCCCAATTTAATATTTCGTATATTATTACTCTTAGAGTTATTACTTCTGTTCTCTTTGCTGAGGGAGAGAAGTTGAATTTTGTCCCATATAAGATTAAAGATTCAAGTCTCCAGTAGCAGTAATAAAACGCAGGTACATTATAATTGCATTCATTTCTCTTCAAACTTTGTTTTGATATTATTCATCTCAGAGCACCACAACCGTGGGCATACTATTTTTATAGTATGTACAAACTTCACATTTTCTCATGTTAACTTGGTATGTAATTGACATATTTCCCACTCTAAATATGATATATAGACTGCTTTTCCTACGTGTTCATCGTTGGTGGCCTTGGTGTAAACCCAGAAAGTTGGTTTAGGCTAACTTCTACTCGTGTGTATAGGTCACCGCATTGCTTGATGGCACGTAGTGGTCGCAATGTTGTGGCAGATGTGAAGCAGATGCGGCCGGAGGGTGTCAGCTTACAAGCCTAGATTTGCCGGTATCAGCTCTGTCTCTGCACCAGCTTCTTATCGGTGCTCGCAACCAAACTCTTGAACTAAGTCTCAAGCAGAAGCTGCCGCAGGAGTCTCCATTATCACGATGATTTTCGTTTTAAGAGTTCATTGTGGCTAGTGTCGCGACTATAGAATTGATAATGAACAATTTTAGTCGTTACCTATTGTCAAATGCCGGCCGCTGTGGCCGAGCGGTTCTAGGCGCTTCAGTCCGGAACCGCGCTGTTGCTACGGTCGCAGGTCCGAATCCTGCCTCGAGCATGGATGTGTGTGATGTCCTTAGATTAGTTAAGTTTAAGTAGTTCTAAGTGTAGGGGACTGATGACCTCAGATGTTAAGTCCCAAAGTGCTTAGAGCTATTTGAACCATTTGAACCAATTGTGAAAGATTTTGTGTTTTCAAATGTATTAAAGGTTTGAAGGATTAATTGTTAAAGACTCTTATTTAATGCCTCTGATATGCAAACCCCGCACATATTTATTTGTTACGCAGGGACCTCAAAAAGTAAGTTACACATGTTGTCCCACAATAAGATCATTGGGCAACAAGGGTGGCGTATTGTAAAAAGGGAATATGTGTTCTCAGTGTTCTGCAGCCTGCAGATACAGTTCTGCGGCGGTTCGGATATCACTTGCAATTCAGTGTGCGAGTGAAATTTCGCGGCAGTTAGGAACTTACTCCAAAGCTGAAGTACACGGGGCAGTTCGATTCTTGCGGGCAAAACGACTAAATTGCACAAACATTCAGCGTGAAATTCTGGCGGTATATGGACAAAATGCGACGTCGCTATCAGCCATAGTGAAACGATGCCAACAAATCGACGACTTCGGTCATACCCGGGTGATGCTGACGGGAAGCCATGGACATCGACCACAGGCGGCAATGTCCAGACAATCGAGGAACTGATTCGCAGCAGCGGCAGAGAACTATCGCGGGCAATGTTCAGTAGATGCACATCTCAATAGGCTGTGTTCATTCTATCGTCCGCGATTGTATGCAGTATCAGAAATGGTTCTCACGTTGGATTCTGTGATACTGTCAGCTGCAGACAGAGCGGCAATGTTTATGGCGTCTCTGGAAGTCCTTGAGCGTTACTCTGTCGAATCAATGATTTCCTAACCCACAACATTACGGGCGATGGGACACATGCGTCTGTCTTTTCACAGCTACAACAACGAGAGCGTCTGTGGAAAGGGGAGAAGCCTTCTCGCCTCCGTGGAAGAAATACAATGTTACGCCAACACCAGACAAGGTCGCCGGCCGGAGCGGCCGTGCGGTTCTAGGCTCTTCAGTCTGGAACAGCGCGACCGCTACGGTCGCAGGTTTGAATCCTGTCTCGGACACGGATGTGTGTAATGTCCTTAGGTTAGTTAGGTTTAAGTAGTCCTAAGTTCTAGGGGACTGATGACCTTAGATGTTAAGTCGCATAGTGCTCAGAGCCATTTTTTGAAGGCAAGGTCGTGGCCGTCGTTTCCTTCGACTCTGTAAGAGTTGCGCACACAGTGTTAACGGCCGAGGGCACAACCATGAATTCCGATTGCTACTAACGATGAGGATGCAGCGATGTGTGCACTGCGAGCCTGTTCACTTGTCAATTTAATGTGTGACATATTTGGGTACCTTTCTTTTTATTTTTATCTATTTGCAATGGTTGGAAAAAACCCGCGACTGCAAAAGCTGTGTGTCGGTTTCATTATAAAATAACTTTTTCAGCTTCCAGGCACGATTTTCTTTTATTTCTCGCACCACGCGTTCCGGGAAATTTTCAAGCGCTTTTTTTCGGATATTATGGCATTTATGCGCGATTCTCTCTATGTGTGACGTGCTGCATTAATCCATTTTGCTTAGGTTTTCATGTAGTCCACCTGTGTAGAAATTCACACGGAGTGCAAAATACATGTCGAAAGCAGGGAACGTTTTGGCCGTTTGTTATTGTACATTACTGGTATACAAGGAAGCGCAACGCATAGTAGATGTTAGGACGGGCAGCGATGATCCCACCATGCTCTGCAATAAATTTACCTTAAACTTCAGATTCAACTGGAACAGATTCCATGTCAAATCTTTCACTATCAAGCCGAATGGCAACCGAATTTCTCATAAATGCTTTGCAGGTACTGAAGTTACCCACGAACCAGTTTTAGATTACAAAAACGAGGTTTATTGTGACCTCTATTCTTGCCGCATCAAATTAGAACTGTCGGTGACATATTTGTAATTTATCAGTTCCATGCCGAGGTACTTTCTCGATCATATGAAAGCATACACTCCAACATCCACTTCACTGACGACACGGAGCCAGAACGAAAGTTTCGCGTTTATATTAGTAGCACGCGAACCAGATGTTGCTGTGGACAGCGAAATATGTCGCTCAATGAGTTATATCTAAGCACTCAGAAGAGACCGGTTTTCAATACTTTGGTGCTCAGAGATGCAACTGTTACTGAGAAAGGCCAGTTGGATAAAGCGACTGGAGCACATTCTCCGTAAGATCAGCTGTGGATAGCGACAGACTAGATTGAAAAACGGAAACAAGACGTCCGCCACGAGACGGAACTCCTAACACATTGGTTCCTCTCTGTGGAGCTACATCTAGCTAAACATACAGGGCCAGGGCAGACAAGGCGTTAGACGTATTTTCCGACCGCCCAAGAAGATAATACTTATACTGCCCCCGTTCAAGGACTGTATTAGTTCCAGTGTTGTTGGAATTTACAACACTCCCTGATCAGTGCAGAATCAACTACATAGATCTGTCAATGTCTACAATATTCAGACGGTGTGAAAGACACTATCGATTTATTAAGTATCTTTATTTAGAAATATCATAGATTCCTGAGCACAGCCTCACAAATTAACATAATATCTTGTCCATCGCATCACCCTCTCGAACTCAGTTATCAAAGGGGCTCTAGAAATAAAAATATGCAACAATAACACTGACCGACAAGTAGGTTAGTGGTGCAAAGAAACCTACCCTAGAAATTAAAATATCACTTCATCGAGATGTTTACTTTGAGAGGCACCATCATGCCTTGCTCATACTGTGGCATCAAGCAGTCAGGCCTGCAAGATGAGTGGTCTGCCAAGCGAGTGGATTCATTCTTATTTATCGAGTAACATGAACTCTCGTACTCACAATTAAGTTACAAATTGTCCTCCTATATGAATAATACGCAACGGAAACGCACATCTGACTATCAGTAATTTACAGAACTCTGACTGTTCACCACGCACTGGCAATACCACATTTTCCTTTTTTTTTTATTTAACGGCTTTTATCAACACGTGGCCATCGCACTGCATATGAGTGGCGCACACATTATAAATTCTGGATATCATGACAACATACAATTCGGAGGAAAAGGCCACCAATCTTTTTCTTTTCACTATCTTATTTATTCCGATAAATTCTATAACCTAAACACACAAATTCTATAACCTACAACAATAACACATGAGAAATTCCGCCCAGTGGGCATGGCTTTACATTGGTGATTCTATATCTTATGGTCTCGTAATTATTTAACGCTACAGTGCACTTTCTGGATAGGATGGTGGATCTTTTTCTATATCTCACACTTCGACTCTCACAACCATCATCACGAAACTTTCCTCCAGACCGAGCGGTACAAAAGGAACACGCATAACCCACTACCTCTGAAACTACCTCGCTACTCTCCCATGCAAACCACACATACTTAAATTACATGACATACACCACACTACAACATGAAATACAACACAGGGAATAGTCACAACATTATCACTTTCAGCTTTCCCACTTCAATTAATATTTATCCCAGTTTCACACGACACTGCCCCACTTCGTAATTCTACTTTCCTACTATGAACTCTGGAGATATATGCACATCTTCCTGTGCAATGCAAGTCAAGTGGCGTTGCTGGATAGGCGGCTGACTCACCATGCTTCTCTCTCAGAGTATTATAGTTTGAACCAAGCATCACACGGAAACATATCTCGCAAAGTAATATTAAGAACATATTTATCACACACACGAATCCTCAACTGATACCATGGACGAGTACTTCTCTTTATCCTTTATCTCATACACAGATTGAGACTCACACAGTACTCACCACGTGGAAGTACTCGCCTCTAATTTCAAGTCCTGCACACGCTATTTCTTAAATATTTCAACTTATAGTACACACGCTAGTAATTCAGCTTAACTTAAGCACACGGAAGTATTTCAACTTATTGCTACACGTGGTTTCATTGTGACCGTTGGACACTTCCGAAGATTACTACGATCCCATTAATATTACCTGCCTGACATTTAATCCTTCCCACAAAAGTTCCTGAAATAGAGAAATTATTATTTCAAACTACTCTTAAATATTCCACATGGATACCATGTGTCCACTCTTTTGTCATTACAGAGCGCACCTAAGACAGGTCTTAACAGCACAAGATCCAGCGGCAGAGTGCTGAAACGTGGCCGTTCTTCAGGTCCTCTCGCACCTCTGCCGAAGTGGGGGAGCACCTTGCTACCGTATTGGTCAGCACATTTCAGGCGCTCAAAGCTCAGGTAAATTTCATCTCTTTGGTCCCACCAAAGGTGGCCAAAGGATCGTCTCAAAGATGATCATATATTCACATTCACTATCTGCGGTTAGCAGACGACCATACATTCATTCATTTCACAGATCTCACCAAACTGGATGTAGGGATTTATTTTGTGGGAGTGCACATGTGATCAATGAAATAAATAAATTGTCATTCTTTCCCACACTGGTATCCGGCTTCGCTGTATTAACTGAAATTGAGTTATTATTAGAAAAAAATGTGTTGTTCTGACAAAAATAATGAAGTATGTTGTACCTATTTTCAATGTCGGGCGGTACTGTACCCTTTCACCACCGGCTACCCATACAGAAAAAAATGGCACGGTACTATCCTTGCAATGCGAGGGTAGTTCCGAACATTTTTTTAAGAAAGCTGTATTAGAACAAACGTAGCAAGTCATCAAAATAACCAGGAGGAGACCTTAGCCCCTGGTGATCTCAAATAGACGACCAAATGCTGTTACTTTACCAAATTATTGACACCGTTGTTGCATTATTGTACTTTCCACAATCCGGAGTAACGTACACATACAAATTTACAACAATCCACATGACAAATAAAACATTACAACATACAAATAAAAAATAATGTTGAAATAAAAATTTGCTTAGTTACTGGGATCTTCGTTATTTTTATGAGTAATCCAAACTTCACTGATTCTATGACAAATAAAAAAAATACTAATTGTACTCATGAAATTTTAAATAGCTCACTGTCCAAACACAGAACAAGTAATCTGACATTCATAAATTGCGTTGTAATAATCTTTACACGGCAATGTCTAAATACAAAACAAAATCAACAAAAGAACAAAGACTGCGTTAACTATTTACACGTAGAAGTCAGGCTCCATATCAGTACTGTAAAATATACATCAAACCTACAGAGAAATAAAACTGAGAAGAAAAACAATGAAATGTACCGCAAGTTACATACTGGTTATGTAATATAGTCAACCTAAGACATCATGTCATACCTCGTTAACTATCATCACTTAAGCAATTGCCACCACTACTCGACTGTGAGTTTAACCTTATCCTTGTCCACCAGTACAAATACCTGCTGCTGAGCTAGTCAGTCCATTAACTGTGATCAATACACGCAGTAAATAGTTAGCAATAAGTGCTTGAATCCACCAGTAGCTCTCGTATCTTACTCTACTGCTCATTTCTCTGTTGTTATCCATCTAGGCGACAAGAACCTGCATTTTGACTAGCCTTCATTACACTTTAATGTGAAATATCACCACTGTGATAATGCAAATAAGTGGCTTCAGTCAACACACCAACAAGATTATTACTGTCCACGACATCAAAATGCATCAGTTAATTCCGATATTTGTTGTGCAATGCAAACTCTTGTCCCCTGTGACAACCTTACTGACCAATGCAACAAGAGCCGCTACGTTAGTATTACGCCACTGGCTCATAATTAAAGCATCATTGTACCAAATATTCTAATAAACATGCTACGTGAACTTGATAACCCAGAACAACAGGAATGAAACATATAAAAAAATTTACACAATTACAAGGACAAATACGTTATTCCCTATCTTGCGAGTCACACGGAATCATTTCATTCTGTGATTTTCTTGGGGTCAAAAAAGTTGCTGACAGGTTCCCTAGAAACACTGTCTCAGTGTCAAAGCTCTCCCATGGTTACCTGGACGAAAGTCTTTAGGTCACTCAAATCGGCATTTTGAACACGCACTGAACAGTAAACACATATGTCATAGTCACTCTCAGAGTACCATCCACACGAATCTGGTCGTCCAGAAATGGCCCTACAACTACTATTACCCACGGTTCTGTCCTTTCAGTTCATGGTGTAAATAAAAGTCGTAAGTTCCAACAAACAGCACGTATTCCCGCACCAATTAAAGAAATGTCTCCTACTACAAATGCAAATGTCAATGTCCCACTCTTGTTTCTTGCGTTCATACAATAATTAGTCACCAAACGACAACTGTCCTCTTTAAGTATACCAAGCGTCCCACATGCAATTCACAAAGCACACTTAACAAGTCACTGCCAAAAGTTTATGGATCCCACCGTTCAGTGGTCAAGAAAAAACAAAACAATCGTCCTGTCTGCTAAAGACAAAATCTTTTCCACCACTCACAACGTGGAAACACCAGTCCTTCACTTTCCACCTTATGGAGACATACGAGCAGTCATCTTGTTTCACGGCTCCACAGTCCAGTACTAGTTAATAGTTGCAGGTAAAAAATGCCCGCCGTGCTCTGCCATGCGTCGTTCATTCTGCCGTGGCGCCGCCGCTCGAGCCGTTGAGCAGAAGAAACCACCCGCTGGTGCCTCTGTGGGATACTTTCCCCAGTCATAAGGGTGGCGGAACTTTTGAATGGCCAGTGGTACGTGCGTGTCGCCCCAGGCCGTTGACCTGCTGTAGCGGGCGCGTGGAGTGTACCCCGACTGGTAGTGGAGTGGGGAGTGCCGCGGCTCTGTCGCCTCTCCCATGCCGACGTCAGCTTGGCTTACGTGGTACGGGCACGTTCTGTGTAGCCCCTCAGCGCTATGACACCCAATCAGTCAGACCCTTCCGTGCATCTTGCAACATTACAGACAAAAGGATATTCTTACAGTATTTAAATACTCATTGATTACATGTATGATCTATTAGATACATTGGCAATAAAAGAATCTTTGTTCCAAAAAACGTAAAATCATACACCCTAGTTTTCTACACATACAACATCAACATTTATCCCTTTTCTATATACGGCCCACACTTGTGCCATTGATTGTACCTGTCGTCCCTCATACAATACATGAAAGTGTAAAAAAAAAAAAAAAGGGAATAAGAAACAATCTATACAGCTCATAATTACAATATCAAATAGTAGACTACTCTAACATCCTATCACAGTGAAAATATTAGAAACTGTTGATTCTAAAACTACAATGTACAGTGAACCTTTGTGCTTGTGACAGACTGAAATTAATACCCCTTGAAAGTGTTCTAACAAAAAAATAAGAAATAATCTACACAGCTCACAATTACCTACCACATGTTATTAAATAGTAAACTACTTTAACATCCTAACACAATAAACATTTTAGAAACTGATGACTCTAAATCTACAACATACAATGCACCTTTGTGCATGTGACAGACTGAAATTAGTATCTCTTTATATATTTTACCTTTTTATTATATATAACAACATTTCTAGGACATGTATGAACCATCCAAACGATGTCAGATCCTGACCTGCCATCGAGTTTCATCCAAATCAAACAATAAAGCACAATAATGTTTTAGTTATGGATCGGTAGCATCCCCTTTACAGGAGTGTGCGCATTGATCACACTACTCTACGACTCTCACTCACCAGACATCACATTTTCCTTCTCATTCAATCCATTAATGCACTAACAGAATAGGTCTAGAAGTCAGCTAACCTTAACACCACCACACTCACGACAACATACCATACCTTTGCTCCCTTATACTCAACCACATAACACATGAAGCTGTTTCGGAGATAGCATTCCAGTCTCCGAATTCGTCCTTTCACTCTGGCACCTCTCTCCATCGGCTTACCTCTGCATTCACATTACCGATCATTCATCCTGCTAAATATCAACTTATAATTACGACATTTCATCTAAGAACAAAAAATACACAAATTATTCATCCTGCAAAATAACTGTACACATTCTTGGTACCGTTTTGATTAGTTATACTGGTACCAGGCTTCAACAACAACAACAAAAGTTATTTTTTTCATATTGCAAATGTTATGGTAAGAATTAGATTTACACTTATATTACATCTTACGTCAGTATTCCACAACGTTCACCATCTGGATCTCATACTCCCTTTATGTCCCTTCACGTTGTGCAGTTGTCCTCATCTCTTCATTCGTATTTCGGCCCTCCGTCCGTCCATTACTCCATCATTTCCTGGTCTTCCTTCGCCATTCGCATCAATCTCGATTGCAGCATACACAGGCCTCTCTGTAACATACATCTAAGACATCTCCACATTATTAATTCTACTCACCTTTATTTACCACTGTTTCATCACGTTGAATCTCTCTTTATTAGTCACACTGCTTCACGTCGCTTCTCTCCTTAAATTTCTCCTTTATCCACTACTATTTATCACGTCGCTTCACTGTCTACCATCTTTATCCACTCATTAATCATCACGTCGCTTCTGCTTGATCCTTATTCATATGACAAAAAATACGTACATACACCACTCTGTCGACTCCTGTTCATGACTCATTCGACCAGTCTATTCCGTCATACTTCCTGACATCCCGCCTGAAAATTGTTATGTTCGATTTGACCCTGCACAACGTTATACACCACAAATAAATACACTATCTACCATAACTTGCCTACTTTCGATCTATCCTTAACTTTTCCATAATTTGATGTTAGAAATATGATGAAGGCCACGCGATTGTTTTCCCTTGATCGTCTCACTCTGAATGGTCCACTATACACAGTAAAGAATTTGCTAGTTAGGAATCTGAGCTTACATGAAAATTAAATGTGTGCAGAGAATATACAAGCTGGGAGAAATGGGCAGCCCAAGTGTTAGAAACTTAGGTGCTAGTGGTCTCTTTCCCTAACACTAGATTCCGAACAACCATACACAGCACTTCATTATAACTGTCACCACGAAAATGACATACTATAGATCAGATGGCATCTAATTTGAAAAGCTCGATGTTACCTGTAACAGACAGTTGGCTTTAGTGCATGTGAGAGTGCCTGTGCGATAGAGTAATTGTGTGGTCATTTCGTGTGCATGCGTGTACGACAGTTTTCGTTCTTATCCACATTCGTTTATTTTAATCATTGTTATAGAGCTGATAACGTCGCCGTTGGGCGCCCATGAGATCCCCGAAACACACACACACAAGAGGGAACTCCTATCCAAAAGCAGTCTATTGGTATCAAACTTCGATCTTAATTCGTGGAAAAATTTTCTGAAAATATACATTTGTTGCATCGAAGTGTATGGAAGGCATAACAGGACAACTGGAAAGGAAGAGAATGGAAGCGTTTAAGATGTGGTGCCTTACAAGGACGTTGAAAATTACGTGAACGGAGGAGATAAGAAATAGCCAGGTTCTCGTCAGAATCAGTCAAGAGAGGAACATCTGCAAACCATTGACAAGAACAGTGGATAGGATGATATGACGTGTATCAAGATATCAGGGAATAATTTCCATGGTACTCGAAGGAGCTCTACAGAGCATAAAAACTCTAGGGGAAGGAAGGGATTCGAATACGTCCAGCAAATAACTGAAGAGAACGGGTGCGAGATGGCACAGAAAAGGAATTTGTGGTGGGCAGCGTTGAACTATTGAAAGTACTGATGACAAGAACGAAGGCGAACACGTGAAGAAAAAGTATGTGTAGCCTGAATTAAGTATAGTGTGCCGAGTCGAGGGAGACAGCTGCGCGCTGCTTCAAAAGGATGTAGCGATCGATGGCAACGTCACCCGGTATCACTGCGTTATCTGCCCGCGGTTACTCGGCGCCGCAGTGCAAATGAAGCAAAACACGAAACGAGCCCTGCTAGCATGGACGTGCGCGCATCATGACACCATCCTCCGCCAGATGGTTGCAATTGCGGTGCTCCACACGGCCCAGATGCCAGGTATGTCACCTTCTTACATGTCTTTCGCCTCGATGCAGACCCTCCGGACCTCAAAGCTAGCGGTCGCAGTACCAAAGAGATACCCTCTGTAGTCGAAAAGAGCCTCGAAAATAACTGAATACTGTATTTAGGGGCTGTATGGAAGGAGCTTCCGATGTGATGATGATGTGTTCCCAGGTGAGTCCAGCAGTAGTAAACCTGATTTACGGGTATCCTGTTAAATGAAAATAGCATCAATGTGTGTTCCCGTTGCGGTCATGACCGAATAGCACAGAATGTTACAAATGATGTCTCCTGCGCTTTCATGGCGTGTGTGGTATATTGGATTATCTGGTATCCAGTATTTAGAGACAGGCGTGAGTTCTCTCTTTCTTTACAACTGGATATGGATCCCAACAAGTTCCAACCCTCGTATTAGGTAAGGTACTCGCCAAAGTAATGATGTAAGGACAGTTCGTGTGTCGTGCTTGGGTAGTTCAGCAGGGTGAGCATATGTTCACGAAAGGCAAAGGTCAAGGGTATGAATCTCGCTCCGGTACACAGTTTTAATCTGCCAAGAAGTTCCGTATCAGTACACGCAAAGCTCCAGAGAGAAAAACTAATTCTCGAACTGTTCCCAGGATATAGCTAAGAAGTGTCTCATGTATATCCTTTACTTACAGGAGAACTAGTGCTTCAAATTTCGTAGGGAAGCTTCTGTGAGTGTTGAAAGGTGGGAGATGAGGTACTGGCTTAAGGACAGCTGTGAAGGCGGGTCGCGATTGGTGCTTGAATAGCTCAGTCAAGAGATCACATGACCGTGGAAAGCATACATTTTTGATGTGCGAGGAAGTTTCGTACCAGCGCACATTCCTTTGCAGATTGAAAATCTCATTCTGGGAAAATTCCCCAGGCGCATTATCCTTTCTTCCATGAGTACTAGTCTTGCATGTTTCGCAGAAAAGCCTCCATGAAATTTTAGAGGCAGAAGATGGGGTACTGGCGGAAATAAAGCAATGAGGGTAGGTCGTGAGTCGCACTTGGTAGCCCAGTCGGTAGAGCATTTGCCCACTACAGACCAGGTCTCGATTTCGAGTCTCGGTCCGGTACACCGCTTTAATCTTCAAGGAAATTTATCATCAGCGCAAACTCCACCGCAGAATGAAAATGTCGTTCAGGAAACTTCCTCCCACGCTGTGGCTAAGCCATGTCTCCATAATATCCTTTTTTACAGGATTACAAGTCTTAAAAGATTCACAGGGGGCAGGGGAACTTTAGTGATGTTTGGAAAGTAAAAGATGAGGCACTGGTGGAAGTAAAATGGGGGGGGGGGGTTGTGAGTCGGTAGAGAATATGCCTGTGAAAGGCAAAAGTTCCAATTTCGAGGTCGTAGCTACAGTGCTAGAGACAGACAATTAAAATGGAACAAATTGTAGCACCCTTTAAGTCGACCACCGCTGGCAACTGAGAAAGCATCAATTACGTTGTGGTGAGCAGTGCAATGCTGGACAAGTATTTCTTAGTCTATAGCCGCAGTTTATTTATTTTGATGTATTTTGCCGACTGGCCACCGGTTTCCGCTCACAGCACTATCACCACGCAAAGCACTGGCAAGCAGTCGCCACGCTGGCTTCCCAAGTATTTGTGTATTTGACACTCATACTTGGGAAGCCTGTGTGACGACCGCGTGTCAGGAGATGGCGTGAAGATGGAGCTGTGAACGGAAATCGATAGCCAGCCGGCAAAATACACTCCTGGAAATGGAAAAAAGAACACATTGACACCGGTGTGTCAGACCCACCATACTTGCTCCGGACACTGCGAGAGGGCTGTACAAGCAATGATCACACGCACGGCACAGCGGACACACCAGGAACCGCGGTGTTGGCCGTCGAATGGCGCTAGCTGCGCAGCATTTGTGCACCGCCGCCGTCAGTGTCAGCCAGTTTGCCGTGGCATACGGAGCTCCATCGCAGTCTTTAACACTGGTAGCATGCCGCGACAGCGAGGACGTGAACCGTATGTGCAGTTGACGGACTTTGAGCGAGGGCGTATAGGGTGGGCATGCGGGAGGCCGGGTGGACGTACCGCCGAATTGCTCAACACGTGGGGTGTGAGGTCTCCACAGTACATCGATGTTGTCGCCAGTGGTCGGCGGAAGGTGCACGTGCCCGTCGACCTGGGACCGGACCGCAGCGACACACGGATGCACGCCAAGACCGTAGGATCCTACGCAGTGCCGTAGGGGACCGCACCACCACTTCCCAGCAAATTGGGGACACTGTTGCTCCTGGGGCATCGGCGAGGACCATTCGCAACCGTCTCCATGAAGCTGGGCTACGGTCCCGCACACCGTTAGGCCGTCTTCCGCTCACGCCCCAACATCGTGCAGCCCGCCTCCAGTGGTGTCGCGACAGGCGTGAATGGAGGGACGAATGGAGACGTGTCGTCTTCAGCGATGACAGTCGCTTCTGCCTTGGTGCCAATGATGGTCGTATGCGTGTTTGGCGCCGTGCAGGTGAGCGCCACAATCAGGACTGCATACGACCGAGGCACACAGGGCCAACACCCGGCATCATGGTGTGGGGAGCGATCTCCTACACTGGCCGTACACCACTGGTGATCGTCGAGGGGACACGGAATAGTGCACGGTACATCCAAACATTCATCGAACCCATCGTTCTACCATTCCTAGACCGGCAAGGGAACTTGCTGTTCCAACAGGACAATGCACGTCCGCATGTATCCCGTGCCACCCAACGTGCTCTAGAAGGTGTAAGTCAACTACCCTGGCCAGCAAGATCTCCAGATCTGTCCCCCATTGAGCATGTTTGGGACTGGATGAAGCGTCGTCTCACGCGGTCTGCACGTCCAGCACGAACGCTGGTCCAACTGAGGCGCCAGGTGGAAATGGCATGGCAAGCCGTTCCACAGGACTACATCCAGCATCTCTACGATCGTCTCCATGGGAGAATAGCAGCCTGCATTGCTGCGAAAGGTGGATATACACTGTACTAGTGCCGACATTGTGCATGCTCTGTTGCCTGTGTCTATGTGCCTGTGGTTCTGTCAGTGTGATCATGTGATGTATCTGACCCCAGGAATGTGTCAATAAAGTTTCCCCTTCCTGGGACAATGAATTCACGGTGTTCTTATTTCAATTTCCAGGAGTGTAAATAAACTGCGGCTATAGACCAGAACATACCCTTTTTGAGTAACCCATTCAACTATTATCTTTCCTTCTTCATTTTCGCATACGTAGGAAACCAATTACTCGCAAAATGATGAATGTATGACACCTTAGATAATTTGACGCTATTCCTTTTGTCGTTACATCATTGTGCTGTTGTTCCAAGGGTTTGTTGTTCTTTAAATGTGGCTTAAGAGTGTGTGTCACCTAGTGTTAAATGTTGCTCCCGGTAGTTGTTCACCGGTAACTCGGCCAGACTGACCATCGACATACTTCCGTGGCACCAAATCCTTATAATCTGACACTGTCCACTTCATACCTTTGAATGCCACGGTACAGAAAATGCTTGCACGACTTGCTTCCTTATTTTACGACTCATATTTCTGTTGATAAGTATGTTCTTTCTTGAACTATTCGTCGCTTTCTCTTTCCGTATTCTGTTCACAATTTCTTTCTGGTCATCTCTTCAGATTCGCTGCATTATCGTCATTATAGGTTTATATTCTTCTTCAGAGCTGGATAGCATCACTTCAGTCTTCGCCTTACTTTATTTTAATTTGTGTCTTAATTCCTTAAGAAAATAAATATGGTATAGAAATTTCCTGGCAGATTGAAACCGTGTACCGGACCTTTGCCTTTCTCGGGCAACTTCGACAGACCACTTGCTCGCAAAAGGCGAAGGTTACGAGTTCGAGTCTCGATCCGGTACACAGTTTTAATTTGCCAGGAAGTTTCATATCAGCGCACATTACGCTGCAGAGTGAACATTTGTGCGGCTGGTCCCGGCGGAGGTTCGAGTCCTCCCTCGGGCATGGGTGTGTGTGTTTGTCCTTAGGATAATTTAGGCTAAGTAATGTGTAAGCTTAGGGACTGATGACCTTATCAGCTCAGTCCCATAAGATTAAAAAAAAAGAAAGGAGTGAACATTTCAGTCTGGATATATAGTATTGCATGCTTCCAGAAAGACATCACGACCATTGCGCCACGGCTGTTGTTTCCATCTGCCATTAAACAGGGTGTAGCATAATTAATAGTGACAACGCATAAGCTCATGTAGTCGAAAGTACACGATACAGGGAGCAAAAAAGTCTCAGTAAACATAACTAAAGCGCTTACTTTAAGAGCTATGAGCACTTTTTGATCTTCGATACTATGAAACAAATCTGTTCTGCTGCAAACTCTTTGCTTTCCATATTTTGACACAAGGCAGGATGAACCAATACGACAAAAAAAATCCAATAAAGATGGGACCTTAAATGCATACCTTTTCCAGTAGAAGAGTTGTGTCTCACTGTTGCTCTTAAGGCATACACTATAGGGCTTAAGTTTACTGGTCTTACCCATCAAAATATGGATAGTAGAGAGCCTGTAATAGAAAAATTTTGTTTCACTGTATAGAAGATGAACAAGTGTTCAGAGCTCGTTAAGTTTACTGGTCTTACCCATCAAAATATGGATAGTAGAGAGCCTGTAATAGAAAAATTTTGTTTCACTGTATAGAAGATGAACAAGTGTTCAGAGCTCGTTAAGTAAGTGTTATAAAGCTTATGC